>NC_060034.1:11238500-12477000 GCF_905333055.1 Maniola jurtina | reverse complement strand
ACTCATCGAAACTGTCATCGGGTAAATTCTTTGCGACTCCAGAGTCATCTAAGTTCTCTTCCTCTTCTACTTCAGATCTGATTTTTTCCAGTCTTTTCATAGCACTTGATTTTCTAATGGATTCATTAAAAGATTTTCTGAGGAGCACCTCATATTGTGGACACCATGACACATTGACAACCTCATCGTCTTGTCCTCTAACTTTGTAAACAATTTTACCTTGACCTGAAAAGAGAATATAATTATAGGAAACTATTGTACATTGCTAAAATTCTGAGTATAATATATTATGTCTAAGATTCTAAATTTCGTTTTCTTATTGAGTTGTATGTGGAAAGATCTGGGAAGCAACCACTTTTTTATCCCAAGAGAATTCCTATCGTTATATGATTAATGGATAAGGGTCATAAACCTTAGCAATGAGAAATATGACTATTCATACAATTCTCATCACAAAAGTTGAAACTGAGCACTATGTCCTTGTCTGTTTGTTTGTCTTTGTATTTGTTTGTCTCATTCACTTGTCTTGATACAATATAATAATAATCTTCTGCCTGACAGAGTTCTGGCCACTTTACCAATCTCAACATACACTGCAGAGTGGAGATATTACAGTCCACAAATGTGTGCGCAAAGTGCAAACATTAGTGCACTCTCTATATCCAAAGTGCTCATAGGCTGATGGGACGGCAATCTGACACAACCAGAGAGACATAAGTGCTTTAAATCAAGATTTTAACACCACCAGCTTTCCAATAAATGGGTAACAATATAAGTAGCATGAATGAACTCACCATTTAGGTCTAAAACAAACACCACACCTTGTTTGGTGCCCACCGCAACATTCAAAGGTACGTGGTGGGAGCAAGCTATGCAAGTTGGTTTGAACTTCTTCAGAAATTTGCTGTAGGTCTTAGCTACATTTGACTTCAAATCCCATTTGATGATATTGCCAAAGTTGCCAACAGTTATTGCAAATGATTCACTGCTGTATCCTACACCTGCCACTTCCTTGAAAAACAAATAGAAATTGTATATGGTGTGTTTCAAATGTAAAGTCCTTTGACAAGCTACTTTGTAACTCTTTTAACTTTTAGCACTAACAAAGTTTTTCATTTAGCTTAGTTAATTTATTTTTACTTCGTTTTCATTTTTATTTTTAACTAGCTGATACCCGCGACTTCGTTCGCGTGGATGTAGGTTTTTAAAATTCCCGTGGGAACTCTTTGATATATGCTAATCCAGGGTATAATCTATCTCCATTCTAAATTTCAGCCCAATCCGTCCAGTAGTTTTTGCGTGAAGGAGTAACAAACATACACACACACACATACAAACTTTCTGCTTTATAATATTAGTGTGATAGTGTGAAGAGCACCTACAAAAATGAAGTAAAAAATAAATCAGAACATTAAAGTCAGTAAAGGATTTGGTGGAAATTATTGATTTGTTTATTCAAACTTATTTCATATTCTGTAGGTAATAGCAGTAAGAGCAGTACAACAAAATGCCCATGTGACAGCAGTGTGAATCCAGAGATTTATTCTATAATAATATTCATCATCATCTCAATTGCCAGCCCACTACCGAGCCTGGCTCTCCTCTCAGAATAAGTAGGGTTTAGGCCATAGTCCAGCATTACTGGTTACAAATAAATCATACCAGTTATATTCTTACCTCTTTTTCATTTTGGTAGATATCAAGACAATGTGTAGACTTTATTCTTGCTGTATTCTGAACATATTCTAAGCTCCACTGTTTGACACTACCATCTGCACTGCCTGTCAAGAACAACTTCTTCTCTGGCCATTCACGGGAAATATCAACACTGACTATTCTGAAAAAGATTATTTAATAAGTTAGAGTAAAGTACAAGTTTTTTTTATTTAAAATATAAACTGGATGATGCCACAACTTTGTACATGTACCATTTGCCAGATTTTTAATTGTATCTATGGAAAAAGATTAAAGGACAGATAAACGCAATTTTGCATTTAAATTAGTATTCTAAATCATGCCTGTGACTGTGTGGCTTTAGTTAAAAATCCCATTGGAACTTTTTAATTCCAGGACGAAAAGTAGCCTATGTACATAGCCCCAGGATGCAAACAAATTCTGTACCAAATTTCATCAAAATTGGATAAACAGATGGGCCATGAAAAGCTAACAGGCAAACAGATACACTTTTGCATGCATGATATTATTAGTATGGATGGGTGTTTCATAAAAAATCCATCAATCCTTATAATAAGAATCTGACACGAGAAAGCACCTCATCTTTGACCAAGTGATTACTTTCAATCAAGTGTTGTCATAGTCAAAGGTAGTGTGCCTGAAAATGAATTTAAAAAATTGCCAATATGCGATTGCCAGGCTTCTGGCTTTAGCTGGACATGTATCACTTTTACTGTCCTGTACGGCCAAATATGTGTCTGGCCTGGCCACCTTTTGTTAATAATGTAATGTGCGGCGAGTGGACAAACAAGAAAAGATGGACAGACCGCGCGCTGTATAACCGTATATTCAAGCTTAAAAATTTATGTAAGTACAGCTTATAAGACAAAATCATGCTTGCAACATGCTTATTTTGCTGCATCAAGAAGCAAGAAAAGATTTCTATTTATCATTAAGTATTTAAGTTAGTGTGCAAAACTGATATGCCTGGGCGGATTCGTAACTGCGACTATGTTAGGATTTACATGTTCTTACTAAGTACTGGTTTTTCAAAAAGTAGGTAGGTAGCGAAATCATAATAATGAGATAGCATTTTTCATTTTTAAATAAACTTACTTCTCTAAGTGTGCTCTGTTGACAACGTGGGCTTGATAGCAATTCTCATTTCCTGATCCTTGGTTATTTGGATTCAATGGTTCCAAAACACAAAGACTCTTGCTAGGACCACCGTAGACGAGCCAACCATCATTGGATACGGCTAGTCCAGATACTTGGAACCAGTTTGGAGATGGAAATATTACAGTTCCGTTCTTCATAGTTGCAATAAAGCACTAACTGTACATATACCACCAGTAAAACGTTGTTAACGGCTGCAAAACACCGGGCGTTGCGCGTTTAGTCAAAATTTTAAATAACACCACCACAGAATACCACCAAAAAAAAACTTCAAATTGACAGTTGGCAGTTTTTCATTAGGTTACCAAAGAGAAAAGAGAAAATGAACGAATGATATACATAGAGAAAAATTAAGTATTTTTAAAACTCTCTTACACGATCTTAAGTTACAATTTTTTTTAGCACTCTTGTACACGACGTTAAGTTACAATTTTTTATCGTAACTTGGTTCGAGAGATTGGCAGTCGAAGTGATGGGATTATAGTGCGTTTCATCGAATAGTACCTATGGCGTTATGTTGGCTCCCCTGTCTGTTGGGTGCTCATTAGCACCATATTGGCATGAGAAGACGCAGATTTTGTTTATTTTCATTTGATTTTCATTTCATTCATTCAGGAAAATCAAATGAAAATAAACAAAATCTGCTTATGTAAATATGGTGCCAATGACTTGGACAGACAGGGGAGCCAACATAACGGCATAGGTACTATTCGATGAAACGCACTATAGCAATAAGTTGGTTCTGCTTGCACTAAAATCGTAGTGATTATATTATTTTCTTTGCTTGCACTCAGCAGTTATAGAGTACCAAGGTCCATGGTCAATTTTGGTCAACACCATTACTTTTGTCTGAGTTACTCGTTTTTTGTCAAAGTGCTAGAACCCAGAGCTAAAACACCGGTTAAAAAAATGTTATGTCAAATGTCAATAAATCACAGACTGTCAGATATCCAATATGTTATTGGTCTGTGCTGTCAGACTACTTTGTTTTGAAAAAGTTGATGTGGATTTCATCAAAGACCAGCACCAAAAACTGAAAAAAGCTACAAAACAAGAAATAAGAAGAGTTTCATATTGTGGATTTCGATTTGGTGAAAATAAACCACTGATAATATAGTAAAACTCATATAGCTTCGAAAAAGGAAATAAATAAACATGGCTCACTACAAGGGTGCAGCGTCGGAAGCTGGCAGAGCCATGCATCTGATGAAGAAACGTGAAAAAGCCCAGCAGGAAATAGAACTTCGAAAGAAGAAAATCGAAGAGGACCTCAAGATAGAAAACATTGAAAACAAATTCGCCACACATTATGACGCAGTGGAACAGCAACTCAAGAGTTCCACCATAGGTTTGGTGACCCTTGACGAAATGAAAGCCAAGCAGGAGCACATAGTACGTGAAAGAGAGAAAAAACTGGCTCAAAAGAAAGCAGAAAAAGAGAAGGAACGACAGAAAGAAATTGAAGCCAAACAGGCGCAGAAAAATAAACAAAAGCGACAGGTATAATTTTATTATGTGCAAAAGAGTGACATTCTTCTGCCTATGCCATGCTAACCTATGTGAGACTTTTATTCTTAACAGTCTATCTTCACACGTATCAATCCAGGTTTTTTGAGAGAAACCTTATTTTTGAATGCTTGAACATAAACCCAGTTGCAACTGTTGGAACTTTAGAATTTAGATAAACCGAGTCCAAGCATTGCTCTATCTCTGTTTATCCTAAGAAAATATATTTTGGATATAAAGTGAGCATTCACTTGTTTGGTTTAATTGAAATGACAAGGTTTTAGAGTGTAGACTTTCAACTGTTGGTTTCAGATCCAAGCTCTCTCATTTGATTTGAATGAAGATTCAGAAGAAGACTGTGAAGAGGAAAAGGAAGAAGAAGAGAAAGCAGAAACCACTTGGCGAGATCAGAGTGAAGTTGTAAGAATTGATACTATACTAGTACTACATTACAATCTTCAGTTTGATGTTGGGTCATAAAACCTTGGATGACCACCTTCGTTGATTCATTGAAACTGGGGTATATTGTGGCTTAGAAAGGGACAAACTTTGCCAACTTTTTTGATATCTAAATATATGTATAAAAGGAAAACTTAAATTTTCCCATAACTGGCCAAAGGCCATCCCTTTCACTTTTTCCACCACTCCCTACTCTGCTTCTTAAGGCAATCTGTTTTATCTAATTCATACCACCATCGTCGCCTCAGCCTGCCAAGCCTAATGTTGATAATTCTGGGGAATCTAGAAAAAAACAGGTTTTTTCCACATTTTTTCCATGGTGACACATACTGCTTTTTACATGTGATTGAACGTGAAAAATACTATCCTAGACCAACACTATAACATAACACCATGTCTATTTGTTTCCTTGATTCACACCATTTCTGAATTTGTTTAAGTAAAGTAAAGGCTAAGGTTATAAATTATATATCATGTGTCATCAATCATCATCAAATAAATTCAAAAAGTTTGCTTTCAGGTATGTAAAAAAATTAAAAAGAATCCAGATGTTGATACGTCATTTCTACCGGACAGAGAAAGGGAGGAAGCTGATTTGAAGCTTCGCGAGGAACTGAGGCTGGAGTGGGTCATGACGCAAGCCAGCCTCAAGGATGAGCCGATCACTGTCACTTTCAGCTACTGGGACGGCTCTGGGCATAGGCGGAATGTCACCTTGAAAAAAGGTAATTCTCTCTGCGTCATGTAATGTATTCCATTGTCGTTGAAGTTAGGGCCTTTTACAAGACTTGCGGTGCTATGTCGGATCGTAAAACTCTAGACAATGCACAACAAATTGCGGGAATTACATGGGAACCGCAAGACGTGCGACGTCGTTCCTGTGATGCGACGTTAAACCGCATGTATTGTGGATGGGCCCTTAATCAAAGTCAAAGTCAAAATCATTTATTCAAAATAAGTACTGTTGTACACCTTTTGTTTGTCCGATTTGTTAGATTTGATCCTAATTGTTAATGATTGTTTTTACAAATAAATATATAATAATGTAATTGCGATCGAATTTCGGCCATGGGGGTTTATCTCCACAGAGATCTTTGTGGTAGATAGTATAGTGCACAAGTGGATGACATTTAGATGTATTTTTTAGATTGCTGCTTGAAAATTTCTAGACAGATTTTAATACAGTTTTTTATACCAAAGATGTTACATAAATAAGCATCCTGCAAATAAATTTTGCAATGACACGATAGGTCAATACTTTCGAAATATCAAAGTTAGAGTAAAAATAATTTATATCGCTAATCATAAAGACAATAAGAATAAGGATTGAAAAAAGTAAGATTGTCTAAATCTATGAAAATTAAGGATTTAAGTTGATTTTCAAATTTTATAGCAATGACTGAATTGACTGTCTCATATTTTTTTAATCCTTAGTATTTGTGTACAAATACTATATTATTTATAATTTTTTAATATTCTATTATTTATAATTAATAAAATCGGTCAAGTGAGAGTCAGACTCGTACATGAAGGGTTCTGTACCATCCTACAAGAAACATCACTTTAATTTTTTTGGGATGTAACTACAAATTAACACTTTTCAGATTTTTCCCTTTACTTGTGCTATAAGACATTGCTATCGATCAAATTTCATGATTCTTGGTCAACAGGAAGTACCCTATAGGTTTTGATTCCTTTCTCTTAGCAGGCACAACAGACAGACAAACAACAAAGTGATCCTATAAGGGTTCCTTTATAGGATCATTTTTTTCTCTGGAGATAAGGTACCCTAAAAATAGTATCATGTATTATTGTTACAGGGAACTCTATATATCAGTTTCTGCAAAGATGTCTTGATACATTGCGACCAGAGTTCAGCGAGTTGAAAACGGTGTCTGCCGACCAACTCATGTATGTGAAAGAAGACTTGATATTGCCACACCACTACACTTTCTACGATTTCATTGTAACTAAGGTATTTACACTTTTTTTGTCCTTCAGATAAGATTTAACATTTTGAGAATTGAAGTTCAACATTTTGCATATTCAATACTAGCTGATGCCCGCAGCTTCGCCCGCGTGGATTGGTCAGATCCCCTGCAGCATCAGTATTGAAGAGTTGGAATCCAAATGTTTTATGAAACAATGTCGCAAAGTTCCTCTATCGATTAAACAAGAAATGACGCAAATCGGTTCAGAAATCTCGGAGATTTCAGTGTACATAGGTAGAAAAACACAACTCCCTTCTTGAAAGTCGGTTAAAAAAGTAGCCTCTGTTACACCCTGGTCAATCCTCTACTTGTATGTGAAAATCCCGTTAAAATCAGTTCAGCCGTTCCGAAGATTAGCCTTTTCAAACAGACAGACAGACAGACAAAAATTTTAAAAACGTGTGATTCAGTTATGGTATCGTTCAAATAATCATATGACCTTAATATGTGGTAGTTATTTCGAAATTACAGACAGACACTCCAATTTTATTTATTAGTATAGATTTTAGGAATTCAACATTTTGGGCCTGAAGGCTAAAAACTATGTGAATGCATAAAAAAGTAGAAAGACCCGAAATAATATTACAATAAATGAAAACAATTTTGTTTTACCATTACAAATTACAATCGATTTATTGAAAAAAATGTTAGAATCAAAAAAAGGCAGATTTATTTTATTTTGAAAAAACAAAACTCGAAAGCGACCTCGTACCAATAGTGATACAAGCGCGGTCGGCCTTGCGTGCAGGTTAGTTTATGCCGTATTACTACGCTCGAGATTATTTTGCTCTAAACATTTTCACTTTGTCGGTAGCGCGTGCGACTGCGCCTAGTAGTACTTCCGCTACGTTATGTCTAGTTAATTACATTAAATCAAAGGTGCGTACGGGATTATTAAGCCCCAGCTATCTGTCCATCCGTCCGTCAGCGGACTGTATCTAGTGAAATGTAATAGCTAGGGAGTTAAAATTTTCAAAGAAACTATATTTCTTTTGCCGCTACAGTATCAAATAATAAAAATTTAAAAATGGGCGCCATAAAAATTTCTTTCTTTTTTTCTTTTCTTTTCATAAAAAGTCATTTCTTGTACGATAGTACGTAACCCTTCGTATGCATTGCAAGGCGAGTTTTTAATTAGGTACTTCAAAACAAAATCATTCTGCCGCGGGAAAATAAGCATTAAAATTTCAAATTTTAAGTTTCTTTTTTTTGTAACTTGTCATTTGTGTTGCAATAAAGTGCATATACATACATACGTACCATAATCAATTAATCACATACATCTCATTTGTTGTAGGCGCGCGGCAAGAGTGGTCCTCTATTCCAGTTTGATGCTTCAGACGACATAAGATTAGTGAACGACGCCACACAAGAAAAGCAAGACTCCCATGCCGGGAAAGTACTCCTAAGGTTCGTAGCTTTTATTTTTGTCTTAGGCGCAACGCTCACCGGCAAAGTGGAGTGGAAACGCAGCGCCTGGTTATTATAATTTTCAAATGAACTTTTTCTTGCTTTAGCTCAGCCACAGAATACTTAATATTAGATTTCAGGTACAAAAGGATCACTCACAGACATTTAATTAAGCATTAGGCTATCACGACTTGATACATCTGGCGTAAAACATGTAGTCCAATCTGAACATTACATATAACTGCGCTTTGCACAAAAACAGACTGTGGAGTGATTCGCTAACCCAGTGTCTACCACTGACTGATAGCAGCCGACCTCATTTTTTAATCCATTGAAGGTCTTCTATGAAAAAATATTTTAATTTTTTTAATATCACCCAGTGAAGCAGCAATGTAGAACTAACAAAAAAATCAGTGTTAGACACTGAGTTAGCAAATCACCTAGCAGTTGGGCTTTTGTATTTAAACTCGAGTCTATGGCCTACACAATTTCCGAACTTGCAAATTCAAATTGGACTTATTTTGCGTCAATTATAAGAAGTTTTTTATTCCAGGTCTTGGTACGAAAGAAACAAACACATATTCCCCGCATCCAGATGGGAGCCCTACGATCCAACTAAGACCTATTCTAAGTATACTGTGAAAGGAAAATGAACAATATTCACTCAGTACTTTGTATTCAATATATTAGCAAATATATCTGTACATTGTTGTGAATAATGCAATAACTAGGTACCAATAATTCTTAACTTTATTTAAATAAAATAGTAATTTACAATAACAATGATTTTTCATTAACATTTTATCTATAATCCAGTACTGTATATTATTTTACATCCATGTTTTAGTTCTAGTAGGAATAAAATCGACTAATATTATTTTGAGGTATTTGGACCACGTGCAGAGCCTTTTGCACACAAAAAAAGGGCGCGGTTCTATCTTGGGCTGTCATCACTTGCCACGATGTATGACTGCAGCCAATTGCTAGTCGATAAATTAAAAAAAAAGTCTACAAATGGTGCTAATTACTTTAAGACCCGTCAAGTTGGATTGTGTACAACTCAATTAGCACTATTATTGTATTTTATTTATCAACAACCTACAATTTTCTCTAATGTTTGCCACTTTCTTGTTTCCAATTTTTCTAAGAATTCTTGTTGTATGGGTGTGTTTTCTTTTTCTTGCAACGCTGGCGGGGCGTGCCTTTGGAAGTGAATGATGGCGGCCAACAGATTCCATATTGTGAACTCGGGCCACAAAACATCCGTGAAATACAGTACTGTTCTGTTCACCTGGAAAAAATCGTGCTACCTTTACTCATGGTTGAAGTAAAACAAAATGCGCGGGATTCCCAAACAGAAAAACAGAACCCTTATAGGATAACTTTGTTGCCTGTCTGTCTGTCCGTCCGTCCGTCGTGTCTGTCAAGAAAACTATAGGGCACTTTCCGTTGACCTAGAATCATGCAGATAGGTAGGTCTTATAGCGCAAGTAAAGGAATAAATCCGAAAACCGTGAATTTGTGGTTACATCATTAAAAAAAAAATATGTTTCAATTTTCAAAGTAAGATAACTATACCAAGTGGGGTATCATATGAAAGGGCTTTACCTGTATATTCTAAAACAGATTTTTATTTTATTTTTATACATAATAGTTTTTGATTTATCGTGCAAAGTGTCGGAAAAATTACCAGAGTACGGAACCCTCGGTGCGCCAGACTGACTCGCACTTGGCCGGTTTTTTAAAATAAGTCAGCAAACGTTTTTTATCATACGAGTAATACAACGCAAAGTTTTGTGTTTTCGGGTTTTCTTACCTGCCACAACATGAAATCTGAAAGTCTAACTTCGCCAGATGTTCTCACCAACAGCTCTGGTTCCCCGAGGTCCAGAGTCTGTGAGATTAGGTCTTCGTCAATGTCATCTGCTGTCAGCTCTTTATTTTTAACGCTGTCTATAATATATGATGCTGCTCTACTTATTTCGTCACGACCTACAAAATTAATGGTACATCACGATATGCGTGACGTTCTCCCCATTAGGCGAACAGTGAGCCGCTAACTGTTTGCTGGCTGACTTTGAGCGGCTTATCGGTCGCTAACTCGATAGTACTTTACAGTACAACCAAATTAATAATGCGCATGCAGATCCGATCCGATCAGATATTCCGAATCATTGAATCGTAAGAGCCCTAAACAATGCACTTGCATTTTGCACCTTGTTATGAACAAATAGGAGTCAATATCATGTGTATCATACGACCGTTGCCGAACAGTGACGAAGATTTCTATGCGCATTATTAATTTGGTTGTACTGTACTTTGTGAACCAAGTGTCAAATAAATATTGTAAATCGGCATAATATTGTTAATGCGAATTAGATACCCACGATGCAGGATTACCTAATGTGGGTACCACCAGACACAGCAAAATTGTATAAGACTTTGTATTTGGTAAATAAATTTCATTTTTTTTCATTTTACTTTACCGTACGCGCGTATCGTTCGCTGCGAATCAGCCGCTCACTGAATGAGTTGACAAGCGAAACTGCGTACATAAGGTGCTGTAAGGACACTGGAAGCAAACAGTTAGCAGCTCACTGTTCACCTAATGGTGATAGGGCCTTAGGTAGTTACAGCGTATTTATAGCTTCTAAAGCGGGGTAACGTGATTTAAGAAGTCCAGTTTTACACAATGCAAAATTCTAGTGAATGATGATCCATATTGAGCAAGTTTTCCTTAGTTTACTTAAAAGGCAAACATTGATAACGCGTTTCTGCAAAAAATATACTGACATTTGTTTATCTTTTAAGGAAAACTCATTATTATTTAAAGGAAGGATACATTTATTTGCAGAAAAAAATTAATAAATAGATAAATGATATTACCAGTATAACTATAGGCTATATTAAGACGCAGTTTGTTGTTTTGCCTTGTGGCCAGCATTGCTTTGGACACAAGCGCTTGAAGCTCTGCGGGTAGAAGGGACAAGCGCCCGGCCACATGCATCCGAACTCCCCACTCGTTTATTTGATCACTGCAGAAAATGTACAAATACTCATTCATACCTCAAAAGGAAAAACGAAACCCTTATAGGATCACTTTGTTGTGTGTCTGTCCGTCCGTCCGTCCGTCTGTCCTTCCGATGTGTCTGTCAAGAAACCTATAGGGTACTTCCCGTTGACCTAGAATCATGTAGGCAGGTAGGTAGGTCTTATAGCACAAGTACAGGAATAAATCTGAAAACCGCGAATTTCCACAAATTCGCGGAAAACTACACACAAATTAAAAAAAATTAAAATGTGTTTCAATTTTCAAAGTAAGATAACTAGTAAGATGACTCGCACTTGGCCGGCTTTTAGTGGTGGGCCTTCTAGCCTTGTGATAGGAAACTTTGGCCCAGAAAGAAATTAAAAGACCATTGCTGCAATTACTAAACAAGATTTGTTAATCATCCAACTCTCCTGACAGTACAGTTGACACTTGCGATTCGTCGTTTAAAGAGAAGGCATATATTCTAGAACTTGATAATATAGCTGTGACACATGGAGTTCTTCCCTTTGGGGAAGTTGCCTCTGAATATCTTCCAATCAATGTGCATCTCTATTTCAGTTCCGATTCTCGGGCCAGAGTGTACGATTTATACTAACAGCGAATCACATATGAGTATCTTGCAATGCCCACAATCAAAGAAGAAATTAATAATAATGCTAAAAAACACAAAGCCAAGCTAGAAGTCCATGCGAATAGTCTGGCAGTGTCACTTACCACATGCAGCAGAGTAAATAGGCTAAAACGAGCCACAATAGAAGAACTGTCTTGTGGACAATAAAGCCAGGGATAACCCTATGAGAAGAGTCTCTTGATGGAGTGACCTTCTCCAAACCCGCAACGCATTCATACAATTTGATTATAGTCGGCAAATGACTGATTGCAGATAGCCTAGAAATATCAAAAAAAAAAAAAAAAAAACAGCGAATCAAACTGAATTACATGTGATTCCATGCTTTACAGGAGATAGAAGTCGCTTTGATTCGCTGCTAGTATAAATCAACCCTATCACATACTTACATTTCTTCTAAAAGCCGTTTAAATTTGTCACTTGCTAACTCCATGAGGGCGTCTACCTCATCTTGGCTCCGTTTAAAGTTTTCAATGCTGAATGCGTATACTGTTACTTCAGGAATACCAAGGTCTAGGCACCACTGTGAACATTACATTACATAAGGATAGGTACAGTTGCAGTATAACAATCGCAATCACATCTGATTGGCCAACACTTGCTCACTATTGGCTACAATGCATTGATGTAACAATAATACCATAAAGTCAGCCAATCACAACAATTGCAATTGTAATAATGATTGTTGCAGGTTTTCTGGAATTGACCTACGGTCAATTGATTGTCAATTATTGTCAGAGCATATAATATGTATAGTTACAGACTTATATAGTAGAATTCAAAAGACATGCAAACAAAAATCCTAAAGCAAGATTATTAGAAACAAAGTTATTTTTGCAGTTGGTTATCCTCTATTCCTGAGCCTGAGCAATTGACATTGTCAATAGATTAATACAGATTTTTTTCAGGGTATATTATATTATTTTAAAGGCTTAGTATTAAAAACCACAATTTACTTAAATAAATTGTATTTTTACAGTAGCAGAAAGAATATCATACATTAAGCCATTATTACAATGAGCAAATAATCAAAATTTCTTGTTTTAGCCCGCTGATGCTGGCAGCTAGCCAGTAATTTGGTCAAATATAGTTAATAAATAAATAAATATTGTTTGATTGGGACCATAGCACAAACACAGTATACAGTACAAAAAAAAAACAGAAACATACAGAAAAGATCAAACTTAGTCCTAAATAGTATATTTCATTACAAGTGCGGAAAGGCTGTCATTGCAAAGAGTTCCGACAAATGTCTACCCGAGCCGAGGCGTAGCTGAAGGCGAGGGTTGACAGTCGGAACGAGTTGCAATGACGGTTCCGCACGTGTACTGAACGACTATTTTTAATACAGTTGCGAAAAAATGAAGCAATTTAATAAAATAATAAAAACACAATAATCTCAACTAACTTAATTTAATTTAATTTAAAACAACTTTATTGCTAATAGATATAAAAAACTAGGGTCGAAATTACTCATTTTAGGCAACCAACAACTAAACTCGCAAAGAAAATTTCTGAAAAATGGCGCCAACCGTAGAATATAAGCAGAGTTTTTTTTTTCTTCACCCATTCTGGTAGGCAAAGGGAACTATGCCCATACAGCCAAGTCTTCAGTAGAAGTTTTTATTGATATGAAATGAAAATGAAATTTAATGAGATGAAATGAAATGAAACCTAACCAAACTCATTCAATCAAATCATTAAATCTGATATTGAAACAAATTAGTAGCTTCTTATTAAAAATACGTATTTGCATGAATCATAAAAACTTCTATGAATTTTTTTAGTAAAAACTTCTTGGTTGGTTTTTCTTTTTAATATTTTGACAGTTGGGAAAGAAAAAGCACGAGTGCGGGAAAGGTAAAGAAAAAGCACGATTATGTAATAGCCCACATCCCGAACGCTATACGTCCCTGCAATACGCCACTTTTTGAGCAACTGTATTAAAAAATAATTTTCATACATTTTAACCGAGAAAACCTTCAGTTAGTAGTTAACAAATAAAATATTTTCCTAGTGCTTACAATAAGCTGGAATCAGCGATGTACATGTAAATTCATGTCTGTGGCTGGAATATGCTCTTTTATATGACATACCCAGCCATAAATTAGAAGAAAACTGTGGAGAAGGAAACATGCACTAATCAAAACAAAAAAAAAATAAGTACTCTGATATGACTCAGTTTACTTATATGTAGGTAATCTTAGGTAATATGCATAAAGTACAGGTACTAACCTTCAAAACTTCGGAGAGTTTATCAAACCCTTTATTATGTCCTTCTGTACTACCTACGCTGAGTTTTTTGGCGTAGCGACGATTTCCGTCCATAATCAAGGCTAAATGTTGCGGTATTCTACCAGTTTTTACAACTTTAATACAAAAAAGTTGGAAGAACGATAAACAATTTTCTTTTACCCAAGACATTGTGATTTGTGATACCTATTGATTTAATAATTTGAGATCTTTCAAGTTCCAGTACAGGCACCGTAACTTGTAAAGTTAGTGTAAAATGTAAATGAATAAATTATGTATTTAGTTTTCGAGTTTCTTTTTTTTGGTTTATTTATCAACAAAATGTGTCAGTGTCAGTGACGCCATATCTGTGGTTTTGTCATGTCACCGTCACTCCATGCGAGAGCGAGAACGTTTTTTTTCCTCTCTCGTCTGGCTTTACAAAGATTAGCCAATGTCAAGTTTATAGTTAAACAACAACAACAACAAGTAACAAGTTAGTTAGTTATATAAACTGTACAAGTATGGACCCTGTCTGTGCCGGCGCTCGCCGACACACGCACGGCACCCCCTCTAGCGCTTTCCAGTCAGTTTTAACAAAAAAAAAAAAACACTCCAAAAAGGCAGAGCACGCCCGCCAGTCAACACCAACACAGACGAAGTCCGAGCGAGAACGTAGTGATTATGGATTATATTCTCTTTGAGTGATGATTACATACCACAGAATACTTAAACTCCCAGCGGAGTTATGTTACATACTCTTTGGCCAAGACAAAGCGGATAAAGACCGGTCTCAATGAAATTTTATTGAAAAATACTAAAATACAACTGAAAGTAAAAACAAATTAAGTAGAATGAGTAATATTTTTAAGCTAAAGTTAACTGCTCTCGGTCATCCTAATCCAGAAGCCTTTAATTGCGAAGGTATGACGACCCAACCATTATTTTGAGTGATATTGAGAAAATTTTGATGCTACCTATCGGTTTTCGTCCTTATAAATAATGTATTTTTTTCTAGATGAAAAAGAGTATAGAAGTGTAGTGCTTTGGCTGGAAGATCAGAAGATCAGGCATTATAAAATAGAAGAACGGGAAGGTCTAAGAAACATAGAGAGTGATCAGTGGAAGAGAGCGTATGATACATATCAAACAGATTTGGTGAGCCCCGTAGTCCAAGGACTGCCGAATGAGCAATTAAATTGGCTCTTGTCCTACGCTGTTAGATTAGAGTATGCTGATAATGGTAAGTTATATCACAGGTTATACTTTTGATAAGGCCCACAACTATATGGATAAGTTTTTTAAAGGTCCTATTGGATTCTCTCAAAACTCTTTCTCAGTGAGACTCTACGTTTTAAAGAGAACCTACTTGCAAAATCTCAAGTTTCTAGATCTTTCAGTTTAAAGCTTTTAAATATTAAAGCAATTTTCAATATTGGGTCAAGTCAGCCAGTTTTATCATTTTATTTATAAAGATATTCTTTAATAAATATTATACATATAAATCTGCTTATCCTTTAGTTTTGTTTATATATGTTTAGTGTTAAAATAATTAAAACTTGTACAAGAGTATAATGTAAGTTTAGAACCATTTGAAGCTAATTGAATTGAGCTATTGAGGCTTAAACATATTTAGCTATGAAACAGAATGCAATATAGACATATGTATGTGTACAACATTATTTATGTTTGCAGTGACTAAATATAAGAATGTTAAAGTGGAAGAACCAAAGAAGGCAACTCCCAATGTTGTATCTTCAAACCCACTGGATAACCTTGATTGTAAGTATGAGTCTAGATAAGAACTAAAAGATCTAATAAACAGACCAAAGTAAGAGTACTAAATACTAGTAAATGCAGGAATATGTAATAAATGTTGTTTGTATTTTTTATAGTCAGCAGTCCAACATTCAAAGCAGGGGTTGAAAGGATCTGTGCACTGGCTGGAGTGGGCCCCCACCCAGATCCTAAATTTCGTTTGGCAGCTGTTGCTAAGATATTAAAAACTGCACCTCATCCTGATCATCCTAGAAATGAATTCAACATGGTGAACCAACCAGTTGATGTACTGAAACTGCTCTTTATACAAGATCTGAGGGAGCTTCAAACAAAGATCAATGAAGCTTTAGTTGCCGTTCAGACTGTCACAGCGGATCCACGCACAGATACTAAACTGGGCAGAGTTGGAAGATAAATTATTACATCATACAGCCAAAACCTTTTATAACATCAAGAATACACTTGGATAACATGCTGGGACTTACGGTTTTCATTATTATAACCAATATTGTTATAAAAGGTTTTGACAAATGTATTTAATAAAGTAACAGCAATGAAAAATATAATAATGATATTTAATCAATTCTGTTGTACTATCAATCTTAAAATATGTGGGTAAAACTGGTTCAAATAAAACCTATTTCTACAGAAAAAACTAGTACACTAGCATTAGATACCTATTTAAGAAGTTCTGTCAGATTTATAATTAATTAAGGTTGGTTTTAAAATTTACTTACAACAGCAGAATTGATTTCTGCTTCTTTACTCACCAGCTCAATAAAAAAAACTATTCTAATCTATCTTTTAGCAATTTTCAAGGAAATTATGAAACATTTTATACACAAGGTAAATAAATTAATAACATGTATACAACAATGAGTTTTATTTAATATTTATCTTTTAAATAAAAAAAATGCAATAATACACTGCTTTTCTGATACTATCCAATATCCATCTCTAAAAGGGTGTTAAAGATACAAATGACAGGCTAGGTACTTTTTATCCTGGAAAATCAAAGTTCTCATGGGATTTTTTAAATCTTTTGTATGAGGAAATAGTGTGGCCATAAGTTAGTAGACATTTAAATAATTTACTAAATGGATCACATTTTTTGATTGGAGTATTTTTACAACAAATAGCAATATTGTTTATAGTAAGTATATATTTTATTATACTTACCACTATAGTTTGTAATAAACTCACCTAAACATTGACATAAATTAAATGAAATTCCAGTATGATAAATGGGTCTGTCAAAATGAACTAACTACTTAATTTACCAACAAGATAGTAATGATTGTTGAATTCTGCACAAAACTTTGCTTAGCTTTCGGTACACCATACTTTACTAAATAAAATTATAGGTAAAAGCTTCAATGCATGCCTCCTCCCTTCTCAAGCATTTGTGCAAATCTATTAGTGATTAATAATGACACATCAATAAATCGTTCTACACAGTTGGAAATGCATGTTTCAGTTCTGGAGTCAAGCTTCACACCCGGCTTATCTACACATTTGTCCCAGCAGAAGTCATTGAATTCATGAATCTGAAATAAGTTAAAGTTACCTATTTTAGGCAGTCTTATCATTTATCAGTAAGTATATAGTAAATTCATAAGAACGGTAATGTACCTACTTAATAAATAATATGTAAATAGCAGAATGTATACTTTTTTCACATTGCAAGATTATTCATACATGTTTCATCGTAACATAAAAGGACAGCCTAAACTAATTTTATGAGGAATTGAAAAATCATATTATACAAATATTGGATATATAATTCTTTTTCTAAGTTTGCTAAATTGATTAAGATCCAGGTTTAAATTAACAGTAGCCTAGAAATTAGTAGTAAAACATTTTTACTTGGGCATGAAATTGAGCCTTTTGTTTTTCTACTAAGAGAAAATCCTGCAATTCAGAGTCTCCTGGTTTGCTGCTCGATGAAAAGTCAGGTAGCTCGCTCATCTTGTAATTTCCAAAGAATTTCTTGCTTTTTTTAAATTTAAAACAGGACGATATTGGATATTATATTCAATTTAATTTTTTATTTTAGGTTAAGAAATAGACCATAAACTACAAAGACGGAAGACCAAAAGACATTGACAATCAAGGCCAAAAAGAAAATATCCTTCATTCATTGATCTTTCAGGTCTATGGTTGTAAATCTCATAGAATCTAAAAGGTTAAAAAAGACTAGAATCCGGATCCGTAAAGTCAGTTGAAAAAAAACTAGAATACCGATGATTAACCATAGATATAGAACATTACCTCTATGGGTATTAGACCCGTCACCCGCAGCATATTATTAGGTATTAGTTCCATGGCCGCAGGTCATCGAAATTTTAAGACATAATATGTCAGATTAGGTCAAAGCCAACAAGAAAAATCCTTTATATTCGTTGATTTTTAAGCCTATGGTTAGAACCTTACCTACACCTACATATTTAGAATCTAGAAGGTTCAAAAATGCTAGAAACTAGAATCCAGAGCCGTATAACCAGTTAAAAAAAAATTCTTGATTTCACAAAGAATCATAACCTTAAACAAAGAATAATTCTTGATTCTTTATTCAGTCGTGAATCGTGATACATTCGAAATACCGCGAAATAAAAAATCGTTTTTGTTGTTTTTTCTGGCGGTGATTCTATTTTTTTTAATTCGGTGATTTGAATGCTGCACCGACCAAAGAGAATAATATAATCACTACGACCCCGACCAAAAAACAAACAAACGGTAGTTTGCGCCGCGGGGTACCGACCGCGACGGTGAAATATATCTAACAGTAGGTTAGGTACCTTAGAAATAATATATGAGTGATAAGAGACTATTGTTTAAGACTCAAGAGTCGAGACAGAGTCCTATTATATTGGGTTAGATCGGCGCTCTCCAAAGTCCAAACTACGGCCCGCCACAGCAAGCTGAAAAAGGCTAATATCTGGCGCACCAGTTTATTTAAAATTTAGAATATTCATACAATACGTAAATAGGTACGTCTACATCTTGGTCCTTTGGACTAATCGAGCAATCATGGCCCTTTGGCTAAACATTTTTGAAAAAAGTTTTGGGGAGGATTGGGTTTGATGGTTAGCGAAAAAAAATGTTTTCTTTAAAATTATAATTCGTTTTTATTTATAAAATTTAGTAATTTATCCATAAGCATCTTCCGTTTCTCGTCTGCAAATATATAATTACAAGCGCTAAGGCTTAGCCTAGCAAGTTTTGATTGATCAATTCCAAATGTTTCAGCGCAGATTTGGTATTCCTGCGAAAGTGATGTTGCAAACACTCCTTTGTCATCAGTCTGTAAAAAAAAAAACTGGTTTAGTGCGAATCTACTCCACACGATGGGTTTCGCACCATCATACAAGAAATACCTATAAATTTTTTTTTGTGATGTAACCACAAACCCATGATTTTAGTTCAATGGGAAGTACCCTATAGGTTTTGATTCCCTTGACAGGTCTTGACAGACGTGACCAGACAGACAGACAACAAAGTGATCATCTAAGGGTTCCTTTTATTGTCTGAAAATATGGAACCCTAAAAAACCAGGAGTACAAAATATGTGGGCCACTTCACATTTTGGTAATATTAGTAATACACACCACTAGTCAATGAGTGTTTGTTGGTTACATTATGATTTAATACTTACACATATTACAATAGGCACATTGGCATTATACAGTTCCTTAAAGTGGTGACAGTTATAATCTGGTGTTGATTTTGTATTCACATTACTTGTTAGACATATTTCTGTAAACAAACAAAATGAAATTATTGCATACTACAGATAATTTATTCTTTTTACATTTCTTGAACCAAAAATTTTTATAAGTACAATAATGTGGGACCTGGGTGGATTTAACTTCAAAAAGTTACTAAGCATAGGTCTTAAAATAATTTTTGCCAGATTACAGATAGATTAATTATTATTAATTGTGGTCATAAATCTACGTCATACTACATTATAAGAGCCCACATACAAAATCTCAATTTCTAGCCCCGACAGTTAGAGGTGCAGTAAGTTTCCAATTTTATTATATTATAATTCTTCAGATTCATCATAAACCCAATGCTATCAATATTTACATATCCTATGGGTTAGAATATATGTACCTTGAGAATATATCTATAATACGCTCACCAACAGGCATTTGAGACTTGCACAGCAATTCCCAAGTTTCATCATTACCACCAAATTGTGGATGTATACAAACACCATGGCCAATCCGTTCGGGTTTGAAATTCAACATTTCAATGACTTCTTTTGGATTGCATATTTCCCCGCAATGTAATGTGATCTGAAATAAAAATTGAGGATTTTATCTGTAAAGAAATTAAAATTCAATCATTTACTGCAAAATATTATTTATTACAAACACTCGAATGGTTGGCCCAACATTTTTATAATTTCCCTGTTGTATCTGTTGTAAAGAATGTTTAATCATAATAATCATTAAGTATTTTTTTAACTATGCTTACACTTGGGTGCAAACACACCAAATAGTAGATGCCACAAAATGGGAATAGTAAAAGATGCACCAATATGTTCTAATCCTAAGCCAGCCTAATGGGTCGTAAGCAAATACAAATTAAGATACTTTAAATCTTGGTAATAATAATTAAAAAGCCACATTGTTAGCACAATATGTATGAGTTGAAAAAAAATACCTATAAATTTTTTACAATAATATTTTTTTTACAAAAAAGCAATTTAAGGAAGGTTTCTACATAGTATATATAATTTTCTACTAAAGTAGGCTAGATTCTTGTGGCATTGAGTACCATAAAGATACTCAGCAATATGAAATAACATATGTAGGTATATACTTTTAAACCAGCATTTCTTGCCCTAGTCAATGGTGGTACAAAATCTTGAAAGTTTCCGATAGCAGGATTACCACTTAGTTCAATGCCAACTACAATATCTGGATATTTCGCGTGATATTCAATAGCATAATCTGCAATTATATCCGCATCTCTCTGAGAGCTACTTCTATTTAGTGATATTATGAGACAGGGTATGATTGACATGTTTGTGGTGGTCCTGCAATTTGTACAATTTTAATTAGGAAAGTTCATTTACAAATACGAATTTCACAAAATTCATCTTATGATAGTTATCTAAGAGAATTGAGAATTTACAAATTAGAAGTATGAGAACAGGCAAGCCAATTTAATGTATTTCTTGTGAACAAAATGGTTCCTGTTTTTCTAGTGTGTTTTCATTTTAGGCTGCATTAACTGATGTTGTTACATAGGTGCTGGTGAAGATTGGTGACAGGCATTAACTTGTCACTGAATGAAATAAATCTTAAATAGAATTGTATAAACTAGCATGTACCCATACAAGAGCTATAAGATAAATGAGTCATTAGTATGCATAAGTAATACAAATGCCTTACAGCATAGTCTGAACGATGGTTTCAATATATTCGCTGATTGTCATATGTGGTGTTTGACGAGGTGTACTTCGTAGTTCAATATAGCAGCACCCATCGTCTTCAAATTCTTTAAGTGTTAATGCAGTTGCCATAGCAAGTGTCTCTTTAGTGCTTGTTAGTGCATGTGCAATGTTGAATACTTGGAAACAACTGTAAAATAATTAAGTACCTGCTTAGAAAGGTTACTAAATTGTATTGAAAATGTAAATAAAACCAATCAATGGAAACAAATTAGTTGAGCACTTTAGGTAGATAATAAGACTGCAAATAACAGTGACAGTTTTTGTGGGAATTTTTAAGGACTTCATAAATCACTTACGTGTTGAACACTATGGAGTAGACTATTAAAGTATTAACACTGCAAATAACTCTGTGACAAGTTTTTGTGGAAATTTTTAAACACTTATTTTCTCTTAGATATAAATAGTGTTAATTGGATATTGACTTACTCAGCCAAGTTTCTTGTGTCACCTGCAGCTATTTGAAACTCGTCTAGAAATGCATTAGATTTATCAGTCATCCCACTATCAGCTAGACACCTTTGCAGTTGCAGCATAGTTGAGCGACTCAATGAGCCATTTAGATGAGCATGCAACTCCTGACAGAGAAGAATAAAGATTAATAATGTTCCAAAAAAATTATGTAGGTACCTAGGTAGTCACATTTTGTTCTTACTAATTTGGGCAGTTCACGGCAAAATTTTTGCATTCCCATTTTGTTACTTTTGTTAAATTAAATTTAAAAATAATAGGGGGTTTGATTTTCGTTTTTAGGATTTCTTTTCTGTTAACTTTAGTTTTTTTTTTTCAACTGGTTTTACGACTCTGGGTTCTAGCTCTTTTGACTAAAGTAGCTGTACCATAGATTTATAAGATACAAGATACACAGTGCAAATGTATAATAGACATTCTCTTTGGTTCGCGACAACCACAGATCACCATCACCAATAACACCACAGAATAACACCAGGATACTGACCTGACGATTAAATTATGTTAAAAAATAGTTAAGTTTTCGATTAGTTAATTATTATTTTAGTTAAACCAAAGTGAATAAGAAAATTCTTTACCAAAATATTAATATGTCAAAAATATGCATTTTTCTCTCACTAACCCTAGCCCTGTTTGTTAACAGCGAACAAAACACTCCTATAGTGATAACAACGTGGAATTTTGTCAATTCTACAATTACCGGTAAGAAATTATTGCTATGGATTCTATGGAAATTCCTCAAAGTTTAAAAAAGTTACTTTATACAAACAATACATGTATACTTATCTATCTATTCCAAAATTACCAATAATATTACTGTTTTATTTATTTATTCATATTATTATTCACTAGCTTGGAATATTCTAAAGCAAGGAGGCTATTCTCTGGATGCGATTGAGAGGGGAACATCAATTTGTGAGGAGCAGCAATGTGATGGAACTGTGGGTTATGGAGGAAGCCCTGACGAAGATGGTGAAACTACACTTGATGCTCTTATAATGGACGGGTAGTAAAAAAATTGCTTACAGTATTGAATTTTGCATTACAATAGTGCATTAGTTTACTAAACATCAAAATATTTACATTAGTAGCATCTGTAATACAACTTTTAGACTTAGTTAATTTTATTCCTATTAAATAATATTTTTTGCAGGAGAACAATGAATGTTGGTGCAGTTGCAGCCCTCAGACGAGTTAAACATGCCGCCTCTGTTGCGAGGCATGTTTTAGAACACACAAAGCATTCTATTCTGGTTGGAGAGTTGGCAACACAATTTGCTGTGCGAATGGGTTTCCATGAAGAAACATTAACAACACCAGATTCTAAAAGAATGTGGCTTAAATGGTACTACAGGGATCATTGTCAACCAAACTTTTGGATGGTTTGTGATGAACCTACCTACTTGTCTGCTAATGTTTGATACCCAAGGAACAACAAGCTTCAGTTGCTATAATCTTCTAAAACAGACAAATCTGTACGGTAGGTATAATCTGCAGCATGTTATATCCACTGCCTGCCCTCCCATTACTGAACATGCAGGAAAAGCAAATGAAATGCACCGCAATACACAAATCTTCTAAAACACACTCAACATATTATGTTTTACTCTGACACCAGAGCTTCCTCAGGAGGCAAAGACTCAACAATGCACAATTGCAAAGTTACTTGTTTGTTTTAATTAAGCTTGTTGTTACTTGTGTATTCCACAAAATGAAGAATGCTTATTATATTGTTTAAGTTTATTTAAAAGTCTAATATTTTGTTTTTAGTTTGTGGTCTTCCTAATTATCCTTGACATACTTAAGACAATATCTTAAGTACTTACTACTAGATAGTTTGAAGATCTAAAACACTTCAAGATTCATTTATCTTATCACAGGGTGTCACACCTGATCCGAGCAAGTTTTGTGGACCTTATAGCAAGATAGATAACTTTAGGCACAAATATTACAATTGGCTGCCCATAAAAGTTGATAGATTTAACCATGACACAATTGGAATGGTCGCCATTGATAGAAAGGGTGATGTAGCGGCTGGTACTTCAACAAATGGGGCTAAATTTAAAATTCCTGGGTAAGTGTATGTATTTATTTATTTATTTTTATTCTTTATTGCACACAACACAAAGTAAACATATCAAAAAACATGCATTATATAGGTATGTATTGTGGCTAATTGTACACAATCTCCTAACTAAATTGTCAGGTTCATAATGCTCTCTGTGGAAAAGGATAGCACTAGATTTAGAACTATCAATTTAGTAGAGATTTTGTACAACAGAATTAACCACACTGTATGTGGTTATTTTAGTAGATATGCTAAATGAGACCATTGCTGCCTTGATTTTTGCACAAAAATAAGTCAATATGACTAATTGTGTTCTACACAATCTCTCAACTAAATTAAAATGGCATTGCTACCTCTTTCATAATGCTTAATGTGATGGTATAGCACTGGATTTAGATTAATTTAGATCACAGAAATGGTAGTAGATTATGGAAGTAGATTACATGAATATCTAATAACTGCAATCAAGTTATAATGTTTATTTAATTTATTTTCAGGAGAGTTGGGGATTCTCCTATTCCAGGGTCAGGCGCTTATGCAGACAATACTGTAGGCGGGGCTACTGCAACTGGTGATGGTGATATCATGCTTAGGTTCCTCCCTAGGTGAATATTAATAGTTTTTTTTTATTCATAATTTTCTAAATAATGTTTTTGCATAAATAATATTGGGAGAGTGTGCTCAGGAACTTCACAACCTTGTTCCTCCTTCACTATTCTTCTACAGAATAGTGAGAAACTGTGAACATTGGCATAGTTATGCTGTTGACATCCAATCTACTTGCACATACTCTCCAATCTACTTGAACACCCTTCCAGCATCAGTTTTTCCTCCCACTTTTAATATGGGTACTCTCAAGTCAAGAGTGAATAGGCAACTTCTAGCAAGCGCGCTCCATCTTAGGCTGCATCATCACTTGCTAGCAGGGCTGATAACAGCCAAGCGCTAGTCCATATAATTAAAAAAAAAGTCACGTTTTTCTAATACAAAAATTTAAGGTGTGGAATGCCCATACGGTGTGGAATGCCCATACTGCCCATAAGGCAAGAGTGAAAAGGCATCTAGGCAAGCACACTCCAATCTAGACCTCATCATTGCTATTTATTAAACATGATTGTTGTCACAAGCGAGTCTAACTTGCAATAAAAAAGATATCTCTCAACCAATATTTACAATAATTTATCAAAAAATAAATACATCATGAGAAAACCTTGTTTTTGGGAATTGTGTAGTACCAACCAGTATTAAAGCAATGTCTGGGCACCATCACTATCCATCACCATAATATATTATGTTGAGCTATTAAAATTTTATTTTTAAATATTAGAATTTAACCTGACTTATAAACCTACATTTTTAGTTTTCTAGCTGTCGAAGAAATGCGTCGAGGTGCATCACCAACAGAAGCTGCTAGAACAGCCATCAACCGAATAGCGACTCACTATCCTGACTTCATGGGCGCTGTAATCGCTCTCAGTATCGACGGTGCATACGGCGCAGCTTGCCATGGTTTGGGTGATGACCCATTCCCCTTCGTAGTTCAAGATATCACGATGCATAAATATAAAATAGAAAAAGTCAATTGTTCCTGGCCATTGCACTGAGTTTTAAAACTGAGAGATATTAATAGGTTCTAATTAATTTTCCATATTATGAGAGTGAAAAGAAATAATTGAATGAATGATGAAACTTGTAGGTACTTTTTTGTTGTACTTATTACAAAAAATACAGAAACAGAAATTATGGCAGGGTAATTTTGTAATTTTTGCAAAATATGTAGTCAAATAAATATACGATAATTTATGACTCATACCTAATTATATACATAATTATAATAATTAATTGTGTTATTTTTGACTTAAGTACCTACTATTTCTGTTATTGAACAATTATTCGTTTTAAATAGAATTTGTTATTTATTTTTAATCATGTTAAGATGTAATCAACCTTGAAAAAATATATAAGTTGAAGTAAACTGACCAAATACTTAATATTTTACTAACCCCCATCTTTATACCCTACTTTGAAATTTCACTGTTCACACTGAGAATGTATTGTGTGTTTTAACAACAGTGACATTTCAAAGTAGGGTGAGCGAATTATTTGTATTTGTGTATTATATTTCCGTACTTTGAAGGCAAAGGCTAAGGTGGAAGCGACGGGCCTGCCCGCGAAATTCAAATTTAATTTGGTTTTTCGCAATTTGTAAACTAATACGACAACGTAGGCTTATGGTACCTATTGAGACAATGGCAGTCCTCACAGGTTTATATAAAAATCTTTACTTGAAAGGGTCCAGTTTAAAAAAATAATTCTAGTATCGACTAATTTGTGAGAATATTAGTTATAGCCATAATACATACATAGCTTATAGAATAGGTAGGCTCCTCGTGCGAAACCGGGCGGGTCAGCTAGTAAAACATACGAGCCATCATAGAAACTGTTAGGAATAAAAATGAAAAACCATTTATTTATCTACAAATTTTTCCATTATACGTAGGTATGTCCTGCTCGTTACTGAAACTAAAATACACCACTATACTTGTACATTGTACTGTACTTGTCTACTTCGCTAAACCAATATAAATTGAACATAAGCTTCAGTCATACATTCATTTATTCTATAGTTTATGGTTTTGCATTGGTTCATTCGGTCGGTGATTTTAGCTTCGGCCATTTTGAATTTGACCGTCTCGCTAAGCTCACGGTTCAACGTAAGTGCTACTTTTTTCTAATTTATTTCTCTGTAGTTTTTACTCAATTTATTTCGTAGTTTATCATTTAGTTTAGCGAATAATAAATATGTATTCGTTACACCCAATCTTTGAACATTAATATGTATAGTGACTACATAGTTCGAATAACCTTATCAACACGTGGTCCAATAAATTATTAATTGTAAAGCATTTTATGATGAGCATTAAAAACTATTTCATTCGTGGTATCTACCATAGTGTTTACACGGTGATGGCCCTAACGCGTCTGATTCATAATTATTTTTCGTGTACTAAGTATATTGTTTATTTTGTTCAATTTCTCATTTTTGAATGCATATGGGATTTACAGAATGGCGGACGCAGCTCCTGCCGGTGGACGTGGCGGTTTTCGCGGTGGCTTTGGATCTCGTGGCGGTGACAGAGGCCGTGGGGGTCCACGTGGACGCGGCCGTGGTCGCGGTAGAGGTCGCGGACGCGGAAAGGAAGACCAGAAGGAATGGGTGCCTGTAACCAAGCTGGGTCGCCTCGTGCGCGAAGGAAAGATAGACAAACTCGAGAGCATCTACCTGTTCTCTTTGCCCATAAAAGAGTTCGAAATCATCGACTTCTTCCTTGGCGCATCTTTGAATGACGAAGTACTGAAAATTATGCCAGTACAGAAGCAAACCCGGGCCGGTCAGCGTACCCGTTTCAAGGCATTTGTGGCTATTGGAGACAACAATGGACACATTGGCCTTGGTGTCAAATGCAGCAAGGAAGTCGCGACTGCCATTAGAGGCGCCATCATCTTGGCCAAGCTATCAGTACTCCCTGTCCGTAGAGGCTACTGGGGTAACAAGATCGGCAAACCGCACACTGTACCATGCAAGGTAATTATTACAGCTGGACTTAATAAGTTTTAAATTAGTTTATATTTTATTGGATGATGAGAAATTAATAATCATTTCATTCGTGGTATCCTCTTGAGGCAAGTCCTATGAAGCTCTGTTGCGTCTGATTTCAAATGTTGTCAAAAGTGAATGTAAATGTTAAAAAGACGCTACTAATATCATGTCTCGCTTGTTCTCAGGTCACTGGCAAGTGTGGTTCTGTAACAGTACGGTTGATCCCAGCTCCCCGTGGTACTGGTATTGTGTCGGCCCCAGTTCCTAAGAAGCTGCTTCAGATGGCTGGAGTACAGGATTGTTATACATCTGCTCGCGGTTCCACTGGCACTCTTGGAAACTTTGCTAAGGCTACATATGCGGCCATTGCTAAGACATACGCCTACCTTACTCCTGATCTGTGGAGGGACATCCCACTGACCAAGTCACCATACTCTGAATTCAAAGTCTAAATATTGATTAAATGTCTTGAACAAAATGCTTTTTTTTTGCTATAAAGTACAAAAACTCTTTTTAGGCTCCCTTATCCTTCCTTAACCTATTACTAAATGCCAAGCCATGACTAAGTCTGTCCATCCATCTGTCAGTCAGTGGGCTGTATCTGGTGAACCCTATAGGTAAATTGAAATTTCAGTGTATTGCCACTATTAAATAATTAAATTCATAAGCTGCCATCTTACCCTAGGTACACAATTTTTAACTGTTGCCTGTTAGGGTTCATAGCCCACTGACAGCGGCAGAGGCTTAGCAATAGGGTCCCATTGGCACCCTTAGTTACAAAACTAATAATAATTATAATACCTATAGTATGCGACAGGTTAAAATGGCAATCAGGGAAGAAACGCCTCGCGCTAACCTGATGCGGATGTGCGGGGCGTCTCCTCCACCTCATACGCTGATTGCCATCTCAACCTGTCGCGGACTATACCTACCTAATATTTCTACATAATTTGTGTGCAAAATAGAAAAGACCTGTTTTACCATCGCAAAAAACTAATGAGTTTTGACAGATTCCTAATACAAAAAGGTTAGATTCATAGAGCGCACTTTGACTTTGCTCAGGCTTGAAAATGAGTTAAAACTAGACAAAATGTGAGTGTAATACATCTGTCTTGTTTTAAGTCTAAGCAAAGTCAGAGTGCGCTCTATCGATCTCACCCTTAATGTCTCAACAAATATTGATTTGTTTTACAGAATATTCATTAAACTTAGATTTTAACACAATAGTGCTATCAACCTGCCTATGTATTATATTAATTTCAGATGGATTGTTTCAAATAAAAAAAAAATTAGTTTCATGTTTTATTAAACTCTTTAACTTCCTTTTCAAATAAGTCTATCGTGTGGTCGCATACTTTTTGTAAATCTTTGAGCCCTCTTTTTAAAACTTCTAAAGCTGGGGTTTCATGTGTTTGTATTCTAAAATGCATTTTAGCCTCTGCAGGGTGAGGCACTGTGTATCCACAAAACTGGACATCTTCACTGGAACAAAAATGAAAAAGTTAAACAAATAAACAGTACACCTAATGAGTTGGAACTGAATCTAATTCAGTAGTATATTAGTTCTATTTACAACTTCATGGCATTTGATGGCATGGGATAAAATCTTATCACATACATAGTGGCATATACACTATTGATTAACAGCTCTATTAACTTTGTGTAACTACAGAGGTATTTGATACCATATAGTCATGTAAAAAAACATGTGTTGATGGCCTGAATGGGGTCTAAAAGTAGGAACTTGTAATATCCTATTGGGTAGGAAACATTTTGAAAACTAAGCACTAAGTTTAGACCTGTATTCTAATTCGAATATTGGTGAAGTACTTACTATCTATCTATTATACATTTTAACGCATTTCCCAATGTGTGGCTTTCATCTTGGAAGACGTATGTCCGACAGGTCGCTCTCGAATCCTCATCCCCTGGTAGCTGAATGAATTTATGATTAATACTTTATTCTTAGAACAAACCAATCATAATTATTTAGGACCTATATTATTTCTCAGAAATGTTTCATGTTTACCTCAGAAATCTTCATATTTTATGCAATATTTGAGCTCAGTCAAATTGTCTCATATCACTATTCCATTACCAATGCATTACCACATACAGTACGGTTTTGAATCTTGAACAATATTTTAAACTATATGAAAATAAAACTTTAAACGTAGTTAAAAGTTTGTTTGCTGTTTTGACTTTTAATCTTAGTGATTCCGATTTTTCTTTGTTAATTTTAAAAATTTTGCACGAAAGAGCACGAGGATTTAATTTTGACTTTGACCATTTGACATTAATTGATTTTGACAACCAAGTTACAGTTTGAAATAACTGTGTTTCCACTTCCGATTTTAGTTTTACCCAGAGATGTGCTATAGAATTTATGCTTTAGCGAAAAATAGAGTCGAGCGAGAGGAACTGGAATGCGTCACTGTCTAATCTAATGGATTGCAAGCATAAAATAATATTTTCATGATATGAGTTCTGACATAACTGACATAATTCTAGATCATTATTTATTTAATTGCAATCATCAAAGTTGTTGTTTAAATTTTCGCAGTAATTTCTATACTGTTGTCTTATTTTATAATGTTGATAAATAGTTTAAAAATTGTTATGAATTCATTTTAAAATAATAGGATGACAATACTGGGTGCGCACTATGCTAACATGCTGCTGTAGGTACCATAGACCACGAATTTGGGTAGGTACAGTCCGACAAGACTCTCTTGGCGCGTGGCCAAAATTGGAACTAACGCCGCCATCTTGTGAAGTATCATGCTGCCCAAGATGCTGCCCCTCATGCTGCCCCTGCCCCCCAGAGACATGCTACCTAAACAAGATTGTGCACTAAGACACCAAAAACGAGCCTACTGAGATAGCGCTAAATTGGAGTGTGTCCCTTTCTATTAGGGTGACAACACGATTTGATAATGTAAGACATTTGACGGATTATATGAGAATAGGAGAGGATGAATTATCATGATAACCCATCGCCGCTCACTACTGAGCACGGGTCTCTTCTCAGAATGATAAAGGTTTAGGCCATAGTCTGCCGCGCTGTAGTTATAAAAGTAGAGAAATTCAATTTTTTTTTTGTTTAATTTCTGCGAAAAAGTACCAGTCATGTTTAGTATGGGTACCTATACTATAATATAGGTAAGTAAAATTATTTTGTATAATCTGGTGCATGTGTTTAATCCTAAACAGTTTTAGGAAGTTCGTAAGCAAGGCATACTTTTGGGAAAATTGATGGTACAGCGTTTCTTTTTTAAAAAAAATTCAGTGCACACGAAGCCGTAGCAAAATCTTCCACTTTAAAATGCATTCCACAAACTGCCGAATATTTGGTGATATTTCCTGAAACGACAGCGATCTATTTTTGCCTTAAGTCTTCATTTTTGGGAAATCTATCGATAAACAGAAAAAAACACTTCCACTAAACAATCAAATTATGGTTACCTTACTACTTCTGAATTGTATAGTACCTACAGAATGTTCGCCATATTGTTTTGCTTGACACCCAGTGTTGTCATCCTATTAATTTAAAAAAATATTTATAATACTTTTTAAACTAAATGATATTTTAATGACATTACCTATAAAATAAAGATAACAGTATGAAAATTACTGCGAAAACAAAAGAAAGTAATCTTGTTGTTTGAAATTAAATAAACAATGAATAAGAACTTTGTGAGCTACATCATAATTCGTACCATAGAAAATATTTTTTTATGCTTGCAATCCATTAGACAGTGACACACTCCAATTTACAGACCTCTCGCTCGGCTCGTTTTTCCGCTTAGCATAATTGTATTAGAAATTGGACTTTATGCTAATGCAACAGAATTTATTTTTGCAGGGAATTAAAGCTGAAGTGCACAATCATGTTTAGGTAGCACGTCTCTGCTGCCCCCTTGTATATGGTGTTGCTAAGTAAAAAAATCTAAACTTCACTGTTTTCTTTTAAATATTAGAGTCATTCCATGTATGTAGATCGCAATATATTCTGATAATAATTAATTAACACAGCAAAATTGTGTCTTCATCTTATAGCTATATTTAGCACTAAGTAAGTATAGTACACATTTGAGCAGATAAACGTGATAGGTCGCAAGTCCCTGGCCTATCAATGGTTTTAAGATTCTTTTTCGATGTACAAACAGGAACGGCTTTCCTAATTTCTCTTTCAGTTAAAATTAGATAAAATATCTTACTCGATTTTCAACATTGACATTTTCAAGATATTCCCTAAACTTGAGAAGATTTTATTGCTGGCAGCCTTTGTGTTACAACTTCGCCCCCTGTTAAGGGGCATGAGACGGGCCTGCCCGCGAAATTCAAATTTAATTTGGTTTTTCGCAATTTGTAAACTAATACGACAACGCAGGCTTATGGTATTTTAATTGCAACAATGGCAGTATCATCCTCACAGGTTTATATAAAAATCTTTACTTGAAAGGGTCCAGTTTAAGAAATTAATTCTAGTCTCGACTATTCTCACAAATTAGTCGATACTAGAATTAATTTCTTCAGACTCGTCACATCCACCATCTGTGCACCCACCTTGTCATCCAAGTATCCAAGTGCCAAGAGAGCCTTGTCGGCTTGTCAGATTTGTATCACAGGATTTTTTTTGTCAGTGTACGACACCAGAAGTCTGTGCACCAGTATTACTTTACTCTATGGTGTAGGCTGTATGGGGAAGGTATGATGAATAGAGGAATCCTCCTCACTCACATTGGTATAATGAATCCTCCTCGATGCTCTCCCCAGCCGTTCCCCAGTCTGCTATTTATTTCGCGACTGTCGCGCGTCGCGTTATTTATGATAATATGTAGGTACCTAAGACCTATAAATTACATGGTGGTTTGTGTAACTGGAAAGTAAATTTTCAGGACCTTAAAGAAAATTTATGTAGAGCTTCCCTTGTTTAATGAGATCCTTAGTTCTATTTTCTTAGGGCAATTCATAAGGGTTTCGTCATTCAACCTTTAGTTTCTCGCATTGTAGGAAAATATTGTACTTTATTGTACTTGTATGTACTGTATTTTTTACGATTTCAAACACCCCAATCTTTTTGGGGTTCCGTACCTCAAAAGGAAAAACGGAACCCTTATAGGATCACTTGGTTGTCTGTCTGTCTGTTTGTCTTTCTGTCTGTCTGTCTATCTGTCTGTCTGCCTGCCTGCCTGCCGTAAGCCCGCCCGCCCGCCCGCCTCATCTCATGCCCCACCAAATTTACAAATAATAAAAATTTCTAAATGATCGCCATGAAAATAAAAAAAAGTTAAAAGTGTCATTTCCTTTACGATGGTACGGAACCCTTCGTGTCGAGTTCGATTCGCACTTGACCGATTTTTTCGACGTACAGCGTACCTCAACATCGTGGTTTTATATTACTCGTGTAATGGTGTAATAAGAGAGTGTTATTCAGAAAATAGAGCTAAAATAAACTTTACGGGATATACCTACTAACCTAAGCGTTTCATAGCAGTTTAACCTTAAAGATTTTATGTTGCTATTATTCGAGATGGCCCATCTTAGAACTCTTTCATAAAAGCTGATGCTCGTAGTCATTTGAGTTGGGTTGAAGATGTCGTTTTATACTGGCAAATACTAGAGTGTCTTCATCGTGTTACTGACAACGGTAGGTATTTAGGTATAACCAATAGGTAGGTATAGTTAACTCTCTGATATCCTGCTAACCTTAACTTAAATTATTATTATACCTTTGCATGATTCCTTTTCCTACCGTCTTAGATAATTTTTATTTCTGAACTAGACGATGCCCACGACTTCATCCGCGTGGTTTTGGGATTTTTAAAATCCTCTTTGGTTTTCCGCGATAAAAAATAGTCTAGGTCCGTCTCCGGGATGTATCTACGCTTCTCTGAATACCAAATTTTGCTAAAATCAGTTAAACGGATGGGGTTTTAAAAATCCCGCGAGAACTCTTAGATTTCCAGGTAAAAAAGTACTGCTTTATATCCGTTTCCGGGATGGAAACGACACTAACATAATATATCTCGTTAAAATCGGTCGTGAGAAACTAGCAGACAGAAAGTGCTTTTTAAATTATTCTTAATTTTTTAAATTTCTTTCAGTTTAGCGTAAGGCGTAGACGTAGGCGTAGCTGACTCGTAACCGTATACAATATAAAGAAGTGTCTACATAAATAAGGGCGCGACGTTACTAGGTTTAACAACGATTATTATTTTCGCATTTGCACCAATCTATTTTTAAAATCATTTAGTATTTTCGTGATGACCAGTTGAGCATTACGTTACATTAACCCTCGTCAGGGTGACAGTACGGGTCATATTGCTTTTAAAAATGATTTGGGGTTGAAAGGAAATATTATCAGCAACGTTTCGGAGTTCATTTTTTAACCCCCGACCCAAAAAGAGGGGTGTTATAAGTTTGACGTGTGTATCTGTGTGTCTGTGTATCTGTGTATCTGTCTGTGGCATCGTAGCGCCTAAACGAATGAACCGATTTTAATTTAGTTTTTTTTGTTTGAAAGGTGGCTTGATCGAGAGTGTTCTTAGCTATAATCTAAAAAAATTGGTTCAGCCGTTTAAGAGTTACCAGCTCTTTTCTGGTTTTCTTGTAGAAAAGAAGGTTAGATAACCGTTAGGTTCATAATATTATGTCAATAGACAAATGTCAAGCTGTCAAGATGGACGTTGCCTAAATACATAATTATTTATTTGAAAATGATGTTTTGGAAAACTCAGATACTTTGGATCGTCGGGGGTGTTATAAATTTTTGATTTACACTTGTCTTTTTATTTAAAACAACTGCGTTATTATTTTTAGGTATTTTTATAGCAAATTAAATCAAAATTTATTTATTTTAGGTATATACCTACGACAACTACTGTCGTAGGTGTATACTGTCTGTGTTACTGTCTGTGACTCTACCACCGGTTCGGAATAAAGATTCTACTGAGAAGAGCAAGAAACTCAGCAGTTGCTCTTTTCAAATCATACGCCATCTTGTCGGAAATTGAAGGCTTAGCCAGTTGCTTCGACGATGTAACTTTATCACTAAGGAATTCATCAATAGTACAATAATTGTATTATAGCCTCGACTAAATAAGAGTGATCTACACAATGTTTCTTCTTTTTATTTTGCTCTATGACTTTTATACCACAATTTTTTTTGTGTCCTGCCATTAATCTAATAATTATTTTGGAACCTATATAATAAGTACAGCAAATATCAATTTTTTACAGTAAAAAAAATACAGATATAGGTCAACTTAAAAAGTAGAACTAAATATACAACAAGAAGCTTTTATTTAGTTATACCTACCTAAATCATAGAGATCTATTAACAACTGCCAAAAGTTCAAATGCTCAGATAACTCCTGTACAAAAAGTTTTATGTAACTCGAGAAATGCCAGTGGCAATTAAACTTGACAAAACTCTCTTCTATCTCGCGGCTTAATTTAAAAGCTTCTTGTCTCAGTGTTTAACTTAGGTAGGTAGGTACATTTGATTTAAATATTATTCAAAACGGTAAAATGTGGGGTGATTTCGGATGTGTTTTCGCAGTTGATAAGGTACGTTGGAGTTTGAGATAACCTTTGAGACATTATAATTTACTTTAAATGTAAGATTAATATTTTATAGGAAAGATGACTGCTATGTTCCAATAAGTGATGAAGTAGGTATGCCTTAAACCCATACCTTTGTATTATGTATCTAGGTACATTATCGATACTCTTTATAGTAAGAATTTATTTTAAATATTTGATCACTACTCTTAAACGTATTATTAATACGAAAGTGTTGGTTGGCTTGTCCTTCAATCACGCCGCAACAGAACCAATTTACTGACAAATTGAAACACATTTTAATTTTTTTCGGTGATGTAAGCACAAATTCACGGTTTTCGGATTTATTCCTTTAGGTACTTGTGCTATAAGAGCTACTTACCTACCAAGTTTCATGATTCTAGGTCAACCAGATGTAGGTACCCTATAGGTTTTCTTGACAGACACGATGGACGGACGGACGGACAGACAGACAGACAGACATACAGGCATTCAGACAGACGGACAGACAACAAAGTGATCCTATAAGGGCTCCGTTTTTCCTTTTGAGGTACGTATCTACCCTAAAACTATCCACTTAGTGATGATAATCGCTATTTTAATACTAGGTCAAGAAGTATTTGATTGGAGAGTCATCCAGGGTCTATCCACTTGAAACCAAACGATGATTTTTATCAGCGCGATGACGATAGTTCAAAAATCTCTTCATAAGTTCGTAGGGTAGTTAAAAGCTATTACCCAATATTCTGGTTATCTGTGATACATAGGTACTTATCATGACTTGAAAATATTAATGTGTCTTACATGTATGATAAACCTATTTATATTTATGCTTTATAGGTAATTTAGTATAAAGTTACTACCACCTAGAATATTCTTTCACTTAGTTAGTCTTTACATTTTCCCCGAGTGCTATAAATTATATCCCGCAGACGAAGTTGCGAGCAAAAGCTAGTACACTAAGTAGATATATATGTACTAAGTATACAGAGTAGGCCATAGTGATAATTACATAATGCAAGTATGAGCCAAACTTTGAACTCAAACAAACAGCAGGTGTTCGGTCTTATCACAATAAGACCAAGATAGAAGATAGTAGGTACCTATAGTTTGTTACATTTATATTTCAATGCTAGCTATCCCTCTCTCCGGTCGTTCGTGCGTTCCTGAAGATCGTGGTCCTGGCAAGATCCCATCCTCGAATGGATCAGTTATTTACATTTTCTTCTGTCGGAGGCCATTTTCGAGAGGGTGTGGAACTAGCACGAATTGGTTTCCTTCATTTGGTCAGACCCTCTTGTTGGTGAGTGGCCTCCTTAGTGGCTAGCACTACCTACTTTAATCGAATAAACCTAGGTATGTATTAAGTATGAACAAGATGATAGGTTATCAATCTCAATCTAGATACGTTGAGATTGCCCTTTGAATATTAAAAAATCAGCCTTCATGAATAAGAAGCAATCATTTTTTTATTACAATAATATGAAAGAAGTAATTTGGCTGGCTGTATGGCTTTCATTTGATGTTCTATTTCCCTTTGTACATATTATCGTACATCCTGCTTTCACGTTGAAAATCCTTGGATAATATCGGATTTACATCAGCTCTATCCAAAAGTCAATTTATTTGTGAATACGTCTCGATAATATTTTTCTAAGGAAATTGGATAGAAGCAGAAGTCTGGAGTGTATAACATAATTATTCATTACATGAAAATTACTTACCTGTACAAGTAAGTACGCTGGATTTACGATTGCCGTTTTTGACATCTGTCAACATAACGTCGATAGTGTCAATACAAAGACGATTTGACACAAAATGTCAATTTGGATTCACGGTACGCTCGGTGGGGCGTTTCGAATCGGCACAAAAAATAACTGTCATTTAGCACACCTCTTCCAGCGTACCTACTATAATATTATAGTTCCATTTCAGTGATGAAATAATATCATTAATTGTTTCGTTTTTCATTATTAATAAGCTACTTTAGTAGTTTCATGATTGGCTTGACGGTGTAGCGAATTAGGTAGTCGTCATTTATTTATTAATTTTTCAATTATTATTTTATGTATTTTGATAAAATACTTAGTTATTTATCGTACCTATTGTAATATTGATAAAATATCTATGAACCATTTTTCAGAGCAACTTCTTAATGTCCATTGTAACGAGCACTTTAAAGTTAACGAAGTTTAAATTGCGCTTTTAAAAGTCGCTAAGCTTTTAGACTGATGGCGCCTATATTATACCTAGCATTTAACGTCATGTACGTAAGAAATATCTTCTTATGAGGTCAAAAGTTTCAAGATATAAGATCATTTTACCTAAATAATTCTAACAAGCAGAACCAGGTACGTGGAATAACAAGTGAATTTTCATGTCGAGTTTTGAAAAGTTCAAGTTCTAGTGGGTATGCAATGCAAACTACGAGTATCTGGGGCGGCACTAAAGCTATCTTGGGTTAACTGTAGAGCAGCGTTGCCAGAATGTTACTTTTGTAACATTTTACGTTACTTTTGACCCCCTCATGTTTCCTCCATGTTACACGACTCAAAATGTTACTTTACGTTACTTTTAGGACTTCATAAAAATATTCAAATTTTTCCCAGCAAACCAAAAATAATCGTGAAATGGAACGCATCCAAAACAGTTTTTGTTTGTCGTAATTGACCCATTTGTTAGTTTATTTCACTTTCTCTAAGTTATTGGTCTAAGTTCACTTTGTTTTGTAATTACTCTGTGATTAAAAAAGTGTTTTGTTTGTTTTTCTCTGTGACTCAACTTTGTTTTGGATAATAAAGTTATTCATTGCGGGGTAGTGATATTGTAGTTATGTATCTAAGTACAAAAAAAAATTGTATCTTTTTTTGGGTAAGGTCTGACGAAATCACAAACACAATCTTTATGATAAATTATTACACTTTTATTTCATATTTAAATTTATTAACTTTTACATTTGTGTCAAATAAATGTTGTTCCTCTTACGTTAGTATATTTTTGAATGTCGTCGTTTTAAAACCACTCTTACAGGTAACCTCTCCACGTTTATTAGCCACTCCCCTTTTTATCTTATCGTTATCGGCCAATCCAAATTGTACAATGAATAAACTTAGTGACTAATATACAAATCATCAAGCTCGTTTCACAAATCATCTAAGTAATAAAGATGTTTTCATCTTATATATTGATTACAAATATTATCCTTTATTATGCTACAATTCATCAACTAAAAACTATAAGAATTTTATATACAGTACGTTTATCGATCAGATGTTGAACAACTTCAGCCAATCAATGACGCCTTCTAATATGATGTTATGATTTGAGTGGCGCCAACTATGTTTTATAGATAATTAATATGGGCCAAGCTTACAGCTCGGCCATCCTGTTTTAAGCGAGTCTCATCGCTTTTAAAAAAAAATTAAAACTTAAGTAACATGTAAACTTCACAACCAAAATGACAAAGACTTAGTTCAACAAAACAAAAAAAAAATTAAGATAGTAATTAATTAAATTAATATTCTTGCTAACTTAACTAGAAGGAATATACAGTTTTATTGATACATTGGTATTGATTATGATTGCAACTTAATTTTAGAGCACTCGCAGCACCCCTTTCCATCCGATATAATTAGAAAATAGCAGATAAACTCAATTCAATTCCAAACTATTTACCCTCGCAACTTTACCTGCCAGTCTACAGTAGCACTCAAATTTAGCCTTTAATCTAAAATTCATTTTTCTGTTCTCTTCCGCTAATATTAAAATAAAAAGATGCAGACACTCTAAATTTATAAATAATTTTTCAAAAATCATAAAGATATCAAAAATTGCGAGACCAGTAGCAACTAAAGGAGGCCTCAATTTAATCAAAGAAGGTAGGTATATGCATAAAGTCCGAAGCATCAATTATAACTCACAAGCCAATATTTTACAGGAACACTCAATAGAGATTTGGGGATGAGCATGTAAAACTAATTACTAAAAACTACTTTAAAGGGTTTCAAGTATCTCAAAATAAATTGTTAAAAGTTCTGTTCCAACTAGACTCTCCTTCCCACTAAAGAATTATATAAGAAAACTGATGAACTATATTATATAAGTCAATTATACAAATTCAAAATATGTCTATTTGTTAGGAAAATACTATTAAAGTCCGTACATACACGCATCACTTTAAAGCTAAATCTCATAAATATGGTACACAAAACGAACATACCTATTATGCTACAATTACATAAAGCTAGGACTAATTATGGTATGTAAACTACCTAGCTCTACTACATAATGTACTTGCCGAAACTCATACTGGAGGAAAAATCTTTTACAAAGTTTAAAGTTTAATCAAACAGTGTCAAACACCATAGATATCTTAGCTAGATGTAGGTATAGTTTGTTAACGAATATAACGTGTTTTGACTTTTTATATTATTGTATAGTCACCATACCTTTAAAGATTATGTTTTCTTCTATATTTATATTTAGAATCGGGAGCGATTCTTAATATGAATATGTGTAAGTGAACTTCTTGTCCTTTTGATAAAATAAACTCTCTAAACTTAAAGTTAATCGCCGCCAGTTCTCGATTTAAATCACAAAACATTTTCATACACTTTCAACGCAATAGTTTTACGCACATATTTTCTTCTTCCCTTCTTATTGGAAAATCGCGGATTCCGAGCCTTGGCGCGTCTCTCTTCTACCGGGATACATATGTGATTGTCCTTATTTCCCTCCAGATCCAAATTTTTAATGACCCTTATCCTAGGGTTCTTTCCCTCCAGATCCAAATTTTTAATGACCCTTATCCTAGGGTCTACCTCCTTCCTCCTATAGGACTTTTTGTCCATAGCCCGTAACCTCGGGGCTTTCCTTCCTTGGGACTTTGTGTCCCTGACCCATACCTAGTTTTGGGTCTTTCTTTTCCTCATTTATTCATTTCCAACATCCTTGGATCCTGCAAACATAAAACACTTTGAGTAGACCGTTCATTTAATTTTGTTTCATAAGCATCCATCATAATACAATCCGACCTAAGAGAAGTAATTTTACTTGGTAACCTAGAAAACCTATTATCATTATTATAATTTAGTTTTCTCCAGTTCCGTACCCCTCGAAGGGTGCCTACGAGACCCTATTTTCTAAACCTCTGCTCTCCGTCCGTCTGTCCGTCTGCACGTGCGTCACGGCCTGAACCGTGAACGGCGTATCGTGAACCGTGATAGTTAGAGAGTTGAAAGGAACGTGATTACGGATGTATGAAAATCCTATGCCTGGTTGCTTCCAATTCAAACTTTTTCTTTTAATGCAGATTACGCTTCCCATATTTCTTACAATTACCTATTGTTTTTTTTTTTTTTTTCTAGCAAAATCCACATTCTGAAGTACTAATGGACAATGTTAAACAAACGCCAGGGTACAGTAGTTGCGTCACTTGTGCCTCTTAACCATATAATATCTACATGCAAAAAGAATCTTTGATTTATAATTTCACATGATACTTATATATTTTATTTTAGCCATAATATGCACCATATGGCGTACTTTGTCGTTTCGAGTAACATAAGCAGAACTACCAAATTCGACCCTGGGAACGACACAGTCGCGACTCGCCGCCGAATGATACCTATTAGTTTATCATTAATTCCTTTTCATAGAGAAAAGCGATATCAACATAATAGCAGGAAAAAAAATGAAATAAATATTCCGTTCGATACATCTCTATTCTCTACGACATCAAGATCTCTATCACAAGCTGATCGATCATAAAGATTAGAAGAAAGTAGGTACCTTATACATTATTTTATATGTTAACCGTAATGACCCGCATCTGTTCGATTTTCCTTTATTCGTTTCGTAAAAGATTCGTCCTCGTACGTCCATCATCATCATCATCGTCATCTACATCGTCATCATCATAAGGTCACTGTTGAACATAAACCTTCCCTAGTAAGCACCACACGTACTGTTCTCAGCCTTCCTCATTCAACCCCTGGTTCCTATTGATACAAACCACTAAACCCCCCCCCCATCAAATGTGTACCTATCTACATCCATCCATCATACCCAAATGCCGTGCTGGTTGATGTGATGAGCGACAAAGTGTTAACCTCTTCAATACGTCATGGAACTGTAGGAATAGCCATGGAAGACCTCCAAACCGAACGTTGATATTTTGTGTAAGTGGTCCCACGAGTCAAAAAAAAATATTCTTGTCCATAAAGGAACAAGCCACGATATAGATTCTTCTATCGGAACTTAAATATTCCAATCACTGCATGTATTCCAACTAATCAGTTTGCTACTGTATATTTGAAGTTGATAATAAATAAAAATGTTAGCTTAATTAAATTCCTATGATAATTCGATTTTTGGTGCATCAACCAGCTTCACCTATTATGTAAAATTAAATATATATATTTTTTTTAAATTACCGGCTGTACATTTTAAACTAACCTAATCAAAATATACTTTCTTACTAATAACTTAATCTTAAAAATTTTCCAGAGGATCCTTCCGCCTCAAATTAACTCAATGATAAAAATGAACAGGAAACTTTAAATGTTGTAAAATCCAGCCAATGCTTCGTACCTTGCCTTATTAATCCAATAGGTACTTCTTTGGATTTTGTCAAAACAAAATACTTTTACTTGTTGAGTGTATAATAAATAAATAATGTAATAAATCAATTAACTGTTAAAGCTAATAACTTTTACAGAAAGCGAACCTCATGATATCTCTTATGAGTTTTAAGCGTAAAATTACCACGCCGAAAACAAAACATGAGCTGACAGTATTCTTATTTGATATACATAATCCAGTAATACTATATCTATCTACATAATTCGTAAATATGTATGTATAGTTTGTAAGTTACTATTTCACTTTATGCTGTTTCAATGCTTTAAGTTATTATTTTTATCTTTGTCTCATTTTTTTAGTTTAGCCTCATTCTATTTTTAAACTTACTATTTCGCTATAATATTTACAAGTAACCTCATCGAAGACTACACGGTCTTCTGATAACCCAACAAGCATTTATCCAACAGCTATCGCTTTCACCCGAACGGAGGTTCCCTGAAATATACTGAGATAACAATACCTAGTTGACACATGGATGTACAAGAGCGGCAACAAGCTATGACCCCCTCTAGTCATAACTATATCTTTATGATTGTAACATTTCAAACAGTGAAAGTATGTATAAACGATTTCGTCCATAGGACATGCGCTCTAAAGAATGTTAATATAATTATCAGCAACTAAAAGCTTGAAGAAACTAATAGGTACAACTTGTCTTTGAAGTATGAAAATATGCACATTTATCAAGTATACCAGTTCATCAAACATTAAAGTACGCATTTATAAAATGATAACTCACTTATTAATCAAGATAACTACCTGTTTATCAAACCTACCCTACCAAATATAAATAACTACTCACCAAATGTAATACTTTATAACTTAAGTAAAAATATGAAACAAATGTGCATCAACCACATACATACACTCTTCAAATTCATCCATTTATCAAAATGTTATATAATATAACCATTCACCAAATCCATTATATACTTTGTTCATTAAATAGCTTAGTCAAACTTTACTCCACTTGCCACGATTGCAAATTTTCCAAAATAGTCAGCCGCAAACATTGCAGCTCATCTCACTTGATAATGCATCCCTCCCTCAGAAAAACAGGCATTAGGAATGTCTTTCCAAGACGCGCGAGAGACAGCCACCGTGGCTTTTCGCGAGATTTAATCCAAATTGAACTAATGCCTAAATAAATGTTTTAATTAGAGGGCGATTGCTTTTGCAACCTCTAACCGTCCAATCAAACACCGAAAGTATTCAATAATCCGAGACGTAAATAAAAAACCCGTCAGAACACCGTATTTATAAAAACAGAGACAAGAAAAAGATTCCTCCTCGCAATGAGATCGCGTGACATCCAACAAGTGAATTATCGACTTTATTACACAACTTATCCTCAACATGTTTTACATCATTTCCTACAATTGAAATCTTTCTATTTTAAATACCCTAACTACAACTTCATAATCCAACCAAAAATCACACTAGATTTATCCCTCGGTCCCACATCTTTAATGCTTTTTTTTTCTGTTTCGGTAACTAAAACAAAAAAAATATATATATACTCATGTTATAAAACGTTGTCAAAGCTTTCCTGAACGCGCTAAATAAGCAAAAACATAAAATCAGGCGAAATGCCAGACCAGCCGAAAAACCTTCAATGCTTAATCAGCCTAAAAAAAAAAATTATGATCACTATTCATATTATCATGAGATACTACCGGCGCTCCTAAGCGAAATTTATAAGGCACCGCATTTCGATTTTATCAAACAGACTGATCAATTTCGAGAGCACAACAAACGTGGTTTCCTGAGAGTTTCGTTAACTAAATGCATATCGAAACTGAACTATCGCGAAGCGAGTCAAGCGAGCGTGAAAATTTTTTTAAATATATTTCTGGGATAATGTCATGCCACAAACGCGAGCGTAGTGCAAAGATATTTGCCTAAAATTTCTTTCGTACAACAAAGAAAATAGTATTTTGGTAGTAGGTACTTATAATCGCGCCCTGCCCTAAGGGCAGTACTGTAGGTATATTACCATTAAAAAAAAACTTACTCTAATTTTAATAGAACATTTGCCAGGAATTTAACCCGCCAAGCGATGTTAATCCAATAAAAACAAAATCATATTGCATTTAAATGCGGCAGTACACAGTTAATTGCGTGAATACAGGTAAACAAAAAAAAAAACCCCGCTGCCCATATACTATACCTACCTGCTACTCGTAGTACTCAAATTATTGTGCCAGTATTAAAAGTAAATTAGCTGTTATCTAGCGTGGTAGACTACGGCCTAAACCCTTCTCATTCTGTGAGGAGACACTTGTTGCTCAGTAGTGGGCCGGCCATGGGTTGTTCATGGTGAGCTGTTATCAGCAAAGTTATGTTTGAAACTCAAACATTACGCGTTTCAAGTGGTAAAAATAGATAAATGAAAACATTTCTCCTCACTTTTGTAAAAAAAAAAAAACACTTATTTATGCACCCCGTATTTTAAAACTATCTGACTACCTACCTACCATAATTTTAAATTTAGTTAAAGAATAACCAGATAAGATAAACCTACTTTTACACCCATTTTAGGATTTATATTTCTCAAAATGCTCAATTTATTAACCCTGGTCACTATTACTTTATTACAACGGATCACCTTCATTTTTATCAATTAACATTTTATATCCCCAATCACTTAGTAACCATTACAAGTAGAGACGGATTATTTCACTGGCAGGCGTAAAACGAAAAGCTATTTCATGTAACTTTTTCTACCTTATCCCAAAGCGGTTTACAAAAAATAATAATTTCACAAAACAACATTCAAGATGCCCAATGAGTGCTGTGTGATAATATCGCGTCACTGTGTGCTAGAAAAAGGAAAACATCTATCTATACAATGAGTGCAGCAAACGATTGAACCTAAATCCAGAACCTACCTTCCGTAAAACAAAACCACTATGTGAAAATAAATCCCTATCGTAACTCTTAACCAAACTAATTCGGCACACGATTACAAGTGTGAAGATTGAAATACCACGTTCCGTGAGATATTCACCTGTGAAATCATTTAATGAGAAATAAAACCCCGGCAGGACATAGTAGATACATCCTGAAAACTATTTAAAAGTAACAATAACGCCCATCATTAAGTAAACCACACTTTTTATATTGTTTAACACTATGTTCACTATCTATTCCATTGTACCCACGATACAGGATAACCTAGTGCGGGTACCACCACACAGACACAGGAAAATTGTACAAGACTGTATTTTGTAAATAAACATTTTTCATTTTTCATTGTAAAATAAGCCTTCTAAATACCTCAATGTTATTTAAACCACAATTTGAAGGTCGATCGCATTTGTATAACCAATATACAAGATGAATTATAAACATGTGGGTAATTCTAGGTATCATAACGTTATATAATTTCCATTCCAACTCGGAGCAAAGCTTTCTAACAAAATGATAACTAAATGTAGAACAAACAAAACGAAAACCCACACAAATAAAAAAAAAATTACCATTAATAGGTATCAATAAAAATAAAATCATGGAAAGATCCTACCCGTTTATCCAGAAATCCTTTGATGCCATGACTAGGTACTTTGATATATTGAGGCCCAAATATTGGCCTTGTGCTCCAAAATGTCTGTGGTCTACTAGACCTCCACTTCTTTCTCGTTCCTCTGTATATTTCCACTTGTTTCTCTGAGTCGTGAGCGTGACAAGAAAATATTATATTTTCTTGATGTCCCTCTTCTGACCTTTTGGGTAAGGTCTGACGAAATCACAAACACAATCTTTATGATAAATTATTACACTTTTATTTCATATTTAAATTTATTAACTTTTACATTTGTGTCAAATAAATGTTGTTCCTCTTACGTTAGTATATTTTTGAATGTCGTCGTTTTAAAACCACTCTTACAGGTAACCTCTCCACGTTTATTAGCCACTCCCCTTTTTATCTTATCGTTATCGGCCAATCCAAATTGTACAATGAATAAACTTAGTGACTAATATACAAATCATCAAGCTCGTTTCACAAATCATCTAAGTAATAAAGATGTTTTCATCTTATATATTGATTACAAATATTATCCTTTATTATGCTACAATTCATCAACTAAAAACTATAAGAATTTTATATACAGTACGTTTATCGATCAGATGTTGAACAACTTCAGCCAATCAATGACGCCTTCTAATATGATGTTATGATTTGAGTGGCGCCAACTATGTTTTATAGATAATTAATATGGGCCAAGCTTACACTTTATTTCGTCAAAATTCGAAAGTGATTGGTTTGTTCGTTATCCTTATCGACTGTGTATATGTGTTGCTAACACTACTTGCTTGGTAAGTAAATGTTGTATACAATGAAGTTTTAAGTAAATAAGTAAGTAGTTAACTAATTATGGAATCAATAATACAAAAACAAAGTCATAGTATTTGCAACTGAAAGCAGTTCGTTTTTGTATTGACTGTCATCTTATTATTAAGTCACATTAGTTTCCAGAAGTTCATTTAGCTATTTACTACTTAGTTATTGTTGTAGGTAACTTCGGTTTTCTTTACAGGAATGAGAGCGAGCTGAGTAGATACCGGCCGGCGTAACTTAAAATTTGAGTTTTGCTATCGAATCTATCGATCTCTTTGCTGAGACCAAGGTAAGTAGTTAGGTACCTACCTAGTATTGTTCAGTTAACAAAACGAATTTGAAATTCCCGCGTAATTTTCTTCACTGCGTACCTAGTGCGTTTTTTTATTCTCTCGTCTGGCTTTACAAAGATTAGCCAATGTCAAGTTTGTAGATATTTTCAAGTTAGGGAAACTATATAAGTAAGGACTTTGTCTGTGCCGGCGCTCGCCGACATACGCACGGCGCCCCTTTAGAGCGCTTCCCAGTTAGTTCCAGCATGGTTCTAGCACCAAAAACGCCAGTGAAACACAAAAACCAGCCACTTGAAACAAAAAAAAAACGCTCCAAAAAGGCACCACACGCGCGCCATGAAACGCTACACAGACAAAGTCCACCTAGTGCGTATAGCCCTCAAACTCAAACAGTCCTGTGTTGCCAGATCGCCCGATATAAGACGATTTTAATCTTTTTAACCCCCGATCCAAAAAGAAGGGTGTTATAAGTTTGACGTGTGTATCTGTGTATCTGTCTATGGCATCGTAGCTCTCAAACTAATGAACCGATTTTAATTTAGTTTTTTTGTTTGAAAGGTGGCTTGATGGAGAGTGTTCTTAGCTATAATCAAAGAAAATCGGTTCAGCCGTTTGAAAGTTATCAGCTCTTTTCTAGTTAATGTAACCTTCACTTGTTGGGGTGTTATAAATTTTTAATTTACACTTGTAATAAAAATTGATTACCTAACAAAATAAGTTATAGCTATTCAAAGACATTTTTAGATCCGTTGGTATATTATTATTTTACATATTGATTTGTTTTTCTTTTTCAGGATCAGCAGTCAATTTATTCAATCAACAATTATTATTACGATTCTTTTTAAGCTTAACTAATGGGACAAGAAAACTGTTTAAATTTTAGTATAATAAAGTGCCATATTAACCTGTGAACCTTATTACTTTTATTTTCCACGAAAAATAAGGAAATGTTACTTTTCTCGTGAAAATGTTACATTTTGAGATGTCTCGTGTTACAATTGACTATCTGCCACTGGCAACACTGCTGTAGAGCTACTTTTACGTCTGTCTTCAACTAGGTGCGCTCATGCTCGTCGTATTTTAAAAGATCGTGTGGTCATTAGTCGAACGAAGACATATTTACGAGAGAATCGAATGAAGCACTCGATTCTCTCGTAAATCTGACCCCTCTTGAGGAGTCTCTCATTTTGTTGCATTTGACATAAAAATCAAATATAATTCAAGGTAAAAACTCGTTAGCAACGAACGTAGCGAGAAATGCACAATATTAGGTATACCTATAGATAAAGTGCGAATTATATTATATTGTATTTGCAACACTACCTGGCCACTTATCTAGCTCTCTTTTTTCACGACCTTGTAACATAACGATGTGTATGGAATTAAAAATCTTGGAAAAAACTGCTTTTACTGATTGCTGCTACCTTTCTTTCAGATTCCATGGTGTCCAGTGTCCACAGCTCAGCTCTGCTCACCTTTCTGTCTCCAAAGTTCAATCATATCTCAATTACATAGGTACCTACTTTTAATAAGCTGTAAACCTTCGTCTCATTATGTTAATGCGTTTAATATAATTTAATTAAAAGTTTAAAAGCAATCTAAACTTGAATATCCTTCTCAAGGTGGTACAAGATAATTGTTCCAGATTTGAGGCATTAGGATAAAATATGTTAATTTAAAAGTTAATACCGAACAATTAAAGCGCAATGAAAGAAAGAAAAAGTAATCTAAAGGAAATAAAAGTCGTCTGACGTAGCTGTAAGTTTAAACTGTACTTTATATATTTTATAAAAAAAACTTTCGTTGCAAATGATGCTTTTACATAAAACTATGATAGTTTTTAGTAAGTAGCACCCGCCGAGGCAATAAATATCAAAAGAAACGCTATAAAGTTTTGAGTTACAGTCAAGTTGGATGTCCAAGTTGGCTTCATGACTCTTGGAGGCAGACGCGCGTGTCCTGAAGTCAAGATCCAATTAAAGTTTGTTCAAGCACCAGTGAAGCGAGTTATCGATAAATCTAACAAGGAGATAATCCTTCTTGATAAGTACGCAAACTATAAAACAAGGACATGTCATGATCACGTCATACAGAAAGCGTTAATTAATCCATTGTATATTCACTACAATTGTTTTGACATATACATACTTACATTTTAAAAACATTACCTACCCTTTTTTTGGTATAGCCACCCAACTGCACCAGAAAAAGGGTAATGTTCCGAGTTCGGAGAAATCGCTTTAGTTGTTGAACCGTGAAAAACTAATAGACAGACGTTCGCATTTTTAACCCCCGATCCAAAAAGAGGGGTGTTATAAGTTTGACGTGTGTATTGTGTATCTGTCTGTGGCATCGTAGCTCCTAAACTAATGAACCGATTTTAATTTAGTTTTTTGTTTGAAAGGTGGCTTGATGGAGATTGTTCTTAGCTATAATCCAAGAAAACGGTTCAGCCGTTTGAAAGTTATCAGCTCTTTTCTAGTTACTGTGACACTTGTCGGGGGTGTTATAAATTTTTAATTTACACTTGTTAATAATATACTAGAAATTGCACCTTATTACAAGGTAACTATGAGTAGAATTCAACAATGTTATATACGTTTTATTCACCTATATCATCACCGGTATTAAGTTTTAATGTATGCCAGCTGGACGCGATGTAGACGTCTAGGAATCTCAAATATTTGGGACGCAGTGATGGTAGGTAAATAAACTTAAATGGAATAGGTACTAGACGATGACAGCGACTTCGTCGATGTTTTACTCGCTTGAACTCTTTGATTTTCCAGGACCAAAAGTAGCCTTTCCCGGGATGCAAGCTATCTTTGTAACTTTCATCATAATCGGTTAATCTAGCTAAACACTTTCGCAACATCGATGTTAGATTAGTGTCAGCGATATTATGATAATCTACATTTTATATTAATCACTAGAGGATGCCCGCGACTTCGTCCGCGTGGATTTAGGTTTTTAAAGATCCCGTGGGTACTTTTTGATTTTCCGGCATAAAATGCCTAGGTATGTCAATTACAGGGACGCAAACTACCTCAGGACCAAATTTCACACAAATCGATTTAGCGCATGGGTTTCTCTTTTAATAACGTTATTATTTCTAGCACCGTAGTTCTTTTTCAAAATTGTTTAAGATTCTAAAATGATTTTAAAATAACTATTTAACTAGGTTCTAGTTGAATAGATTCTGGAGGGGGTTAACTAAACCTTTTTTTTGACTCTCACTTGTTCAGGAGGTCACACTCATTTTGAAGTGATGAAGTGTACGCTTGTGTACATTTGCTATCACTGGATTGGTTGGAAGGCGAAATGAAATTCAACTATTTTCTGCCAGTTACTAAATTTATTTACAGTGTTAATTCTAAGCTGTTTACTTACAGTAATAAACCTTGTGAGACTGTACTTCACTAATAACACTACAAGGTTCACTGTTCACTGTAAAGTTCACTGTTCACTGTAAGGTTCACTGTTCACTGTACTACACTGTTCACTGTACTACACTGTTCACTGTACTACACTTTTCACTGTTTCACTGTTAACTGTTGATCGAGACTATTTGTTGACCAAGACAAGACAAGACTGTAAAACAAGACAAGACTGTACTGTAAAACAAGACAAGACTAGACTCTCGCGGCGTCGAAATCGTCCGCTTATATACTGTTTTGGGCTATGTCCGTCCCTTACTTTTCTATGCGCCCATCTCTTTTTTCGTACATTCTGGAAAAGTCGCGCTTTGTGGCAGCATCATAAAAAAGGGTCGGAGACAAAAAAGGGTCGAAGACAATAGGTGTTTACGCTTTCTCGATCCTTGACCTATTGTTTCGTTCCCGGTAAGACAATACTCTATTATTTTTAAATTGGTGTTTACGCAGTTCTATTCCCCAATTTTCTCGAACTGTCCGGCACCTTATTATGCACTGTTATTGTTCCGGGCTGTCCCGCACATGAAGAATGAAGTCATGGGGTAAAAATCATTGTGTATAACTAGCTTTTTCCCTACGACTTCACCTTCGTGGACTTAAAGTTCCGTTGGAATTTCTCAAAATTCTTTTTTTTGGTGGGGGTTTACGCTATTATGGAAACCTACATACGAAATCTCAAGTTTCTATACCCAGCGGTTTGAGCTGTACGTTGATATTTCAGTTAGTCGGTTTCTTCTTTTATAAAATATGAACATAGAAATGGAACTTACTGAATTATTAGGTTAAATGCCGTGGCTACAATAATTTATACGTCATCGAATAACAACTTATTGTGCAAATCTTAGTGAGCAAATCCAACGTATAAAATAACGTCCTTGTTTTTTGCCGATTGTATTTGCCAAGCGCACTGGGCCATCGTGTAGTTGCAGCCTTAGTGGCAAATGTGTGCAGTGGGCAACAAGATAAAAACTTTTAAAACTAAAAGTCTTTAGTCTGACTCCCCAAGAGTACGATTAATATTTTGCCGTGTAGCACCGGCTTTAATTAAAAGGGTGTTGCGGTTATGCTCCAGAATGTTAAGATTTTAATTTCCGAGATAATTATTTTCCCGACGCTTGATAATGAGGGCACTTCAACTAATGAGATACATTAGGAGAGTCGGGTAGTCGAGAGCCTACAAATTACCGAATAATAATGCATTTAATTGCACTCGGAGGCTGTGTCTAGAAGTCTACTCGAGATATCGTTTTTTTGTCGACAAAAAAATTTGAAATTTGATTCAATTTCCAGCAAGAGTAATTTGGGAATTTTTTAACATTGTTCTGGTTTGGTTTGGTGGGAGGCTTCGGTCGTGGTAAGTTACCACCTTTCCAGCAAAGATGTGCCATTAAACAATTAAGCCAATTCCAGTACGATGCTGCGTATAAACCGATTAAGAGTAATAAATGTGCTATAATACCTCTTCCAAATTATAGATAGGTGAACTTCGTCCGCAAAGAATTTAGTTTTAAAAATTGTTGTACTTTTGGCTTTAATTTTATTATTATAGATTTTATGCAAAGAATGTCTTAGGTTAAGTTTTACTATTTAGAAGTTTTAGATTAAGCATGTTGAGTTAGCCTGTAAGTGAGTATACATTGATAGTCCTAAGTTTGTATAAGTCGTCATAATTACTTTTCTTTGTATACCGTTGGCTTCCTATTAAATAAAATAAAATAAAAAAAAATAAAATAAAAAAAATTTGAAGCGACCAGCACTATTAGTCGTTTAAAACTTTATGCGTGTTCTTAATATACCTTATTATTTCTCTTTTAATAACGTTATTATTTCTAGCACCGTAGTTCTTTTTCAAAATTGTTTAAGATTCTAAAATGATTTTAAAATAACTATTTAACTAGGTTCTAGTTGAATAGATTCTGGAGGGGGTTAACTAAACCTTTTTTTTGACTCTCACTTGTTCAGGAGGTCACACTCATTTTGAAGTGATGAAGTGTACGCTTGTGTACATTTGCTATCACTGGATTGGTTGGAAGGCGAAATGAAATTCAACTATTTTCTGCCAGTTACTAAATTTATTTACAGTGTTAATTCTAAGCTGTTTACTTACAGTAATAAACCTTGTGAGACTGTACTTCACTAATAACACTACAAGGTTCACTGTTCACTGTAAAGTTCACTGTTCACTGTAAGGTTCACTGTTCACTGTACTACACTGTTCACTGTACTACACTGTTCACTGTACTACACTTTTCACTGTTTCACTGTTAACTGTTGATCGAGACTATTTGTTGACCAAGACAAGACAAGACTGTAAAACAAGACAAGACTGTACTGTAAAACAAGACAAGACTAGACTCTCGCGGCGTCGAAATCGTCCGCTTATATACTGTTTTGGGCTATGTCCGTCCCTTACTTTTCTATGCGCCCATCTCTTTTTTCGTACATTCTGGAAAAGTCGCGCTTTGTGGCAGCATCATAAAAAAGGGTCGGAGACAAAAAAGGGTCGAAGACAATAGGTGTTTACGCTTTCTCGATCCTTGACCTATTGTTTCGTTCCCGGTAAGACAATACTCTATTATTTTTAAATTGGTGTTTACGCAGTTCTATTCCCCAATTTTCTCGAACTGTCCGGCACCTTATTATGCACTGTTATTGTTCCGGGCTGTCCCGCACATGAAGAATGAAGTCATGGGGTAAAAATCATTGTGTATAACTAGCTTTTTCCCTACGACTTCACCTTCGTGGACTTAAAGTTCCGTTGGAATTTCTCAAAATTCTTTTTTTTGGTGGGGGTTTACGCTATTATGGAAACCTACATACGAAATCTCAAGTTTCTATACCCAGCGGTTTGAGCTGTACGTTGATATTTCAGTTAGTCGGTTTCTTCTTTTATAAAATATGAACATAGAAATGGAACTTACTGAATTATTAGGTTAAATGCCGTGGCTACAATAATTTATACGTCATCGAATAACAACTTATTGTGCAAATCTTAGTGAGCAAATCCAACGTATAAAATAACGTCCTTGTTTTTTGCCGATTGTATTTGCCAAGCGCACTGGGCCATCGTGTAGTTGCAGCCTTAGTGGCAAATGTGTGCAGTGGGCAACAAGATAAAAACTTTTAAAACTAAAAGTCTTTAGTCTGACTCCCCAAGAGTACGATTAATATTTTGCCGTGTAGCACCGGCTTTAATTAAAAGGGTGTTGCGGTTATGCTCCAGAATGTTAAGATTTTAATTTCCGAGATAATTATTTTCCCGACGCTTGATAATGAGGGCACTTCAACTAATGAGATACATTAGGAGAGTCGGGTAGTCGAGAGCCTACAAATTACCGAATAATAATGCATTTAATTGCACTCGGAGGCTGTGTCTAGAAGTCTACTCGAGATATCGTTTTTTTGTCGACAAAAAAATTTGAAATTTGATTCAATTTCCAGCAAGAGTAATTTGGGAATTTTTTAACATTGTTCTGGTTTGGTTTGGTGGGAGGCTTCGGTCGTGGTAAGTTACCACCTTTCCAGCAAAGATGTGCCATTAAACAATTAAGCCAATTCCAGTACGATGCTGCGTATAAACCGATTAAGAGTAATAAATGTGCTATAATACCTCTTCCAAATTATAGATAGGTGAACTTCGTCCGCAAAGAATTAAGTTTATACTAAAAAATCGCTTAAAAACTCTTTTGATTTTCTGTAGTAAAAAGTTGCCTATATCACTCCTGGAAAGTGACTTTCATTAACTATGAACCTATATCAAAACCAAAAGTCACGTCAATTCTCTCCTCGTCCTCTCTATAGTGTGATTGAAAGACAAACCAACAAACAATCACACTTTTGCTTTTTTATTACTAGTAGGAAGTAGGATGTTATGGTTGACATTTTTAATTTCCTCTGTAAATAGTAAATAAATAATCGTTTTGTATGATAGGAGCTGTTCTGGACGATGACAGGGCATATTGAATTTTCACAGCCACCATTATATTATATTAAAATGGCGTTCCATTTACGCGTCCTCATGAATGAAATGTGAATAGTAAATAATCTTGTACGATGGTACGGAACCCTTTGTATGCTAGTCCAAGTCGCACTTGACTGGTTTTTTAAATATTAAATAGATGATGTTCGCGACATCGCCCCGAATTCCTTAAAAATCCCGTGAGCTCTTTGTTTTTCCGTTGCTCCGTTGCGGCTGATTGAAGAAAAAAACAACAATCCAACAAATACACAAAATACAACCTTCGCATTTATAATATTAGCATAGTGCCCGGCAGGAAATATTGTACACCAAATTTTAGAAAGAAATAACGGTTTCATAGAGCGTTGTATCTGTCGTTGAGACCGACAAAACGTAACGTAGGAATGAGTGACAGAGACAACGCTCTACGAAGCCGAAATCTCTTACTAAAGTTCGATGCACAATATTTCCTGCTAGAAACTGTAGTAGTATCAGCTAGTATTTATTATTATATTTTCACTACTCATAGCTTTAATGGGATAAAGGATCAGTTGCGTAGATCTACAAGTTCAATACTTTAGTTAGAAAATGCATACGAAATTCTTATTTGAATATAACATATCTACGAATTGGATGTGAATTTCGCTATTACAGATATACGGAAATAGCGTTTTGATATACGACTGGCTAGAATTTAGTGCAAAAGGTATCCCGAATGAAATTGCCATCCAATATACGGATAGTCTCGTATACCAATGAGTTATCTCTTCTATCTCTTTACATTTGTGACGTCATACTATGAGACTATATTTTACTTTTGTTACTGTGTATTCAATTTTATTTATAATATCCTATCCTACCTCCTATTTACATTTGTTTAAAAGAGGTAACACTTTTTACCAGACTGTGTAACTTTATTGTGGGCTTCCTGTTAAACGGAGCGCTTACGTTTGAGCTCCCAGAGCTTTAAATAAGTTGACGAAAATTAATTACTTTTGTCTATCTTGACCGTACTTTAATAAATATAATATTATTATCTACGGCCATCAGAGATGATCTTATGATTGTTATTGGACAAATGCTATTTTGACTGCTTTATAATAATATTTAAAAATACGTAAGTCGACAGTGTGGTGACGACTTAACGCACTGTGCGTCATTGGGGCTCTACGCCGGAGGCTACGTTTCTAAAAGCGTTGAGGGCTACGACAGAGCTACGACACCAAGACGTATTGTTTAAAGTTTAAACCTTTGTTTTTTTCCTATGTCCGTCATAGTATTTGAAACCATCCAACCGATATGCCTCAAATCAGTTTGATTAGAAAGGTTACAATGCGAAGGTGGTTGTAGACCACTAAAACAATGCATTAGGCGTATTACTTTTTTAGCGTAGTAGCACACGCAGAGTATCCGCTAGTTTAATGTATATTAGCTGATGGCCGCCATTTTCTACGAGTGGAATTAGGTTTTAAAAAATTCTGTAGAAGATCTTTGATTTTGTATAAAATGTCACTCTCCAGGTCTTTTATACCCATATAGAAAATCGTCGATCTGTTGCCCCGTTGCCGATTGAAGGACAAACCAACAAACAAACACGCTATCGCATTTATGATATTTTCCTAAAATTATTTTTTTAACTAAAAATTCACTTTAATTCTAAATCCTTTTCAGTAAAAATATGACGTGATATAAACATGTCCGTCCGTAAAAGGATATCCGTAGAAATTCTTCTAAGATACCCCGAGTCACGTCCTAGTCGGAACAAATCTTCATCACTACATGTTTGCGGTCGTCTACGATCTCAGAAAGCCATTTTGTTACAAAATTGATAGAAAATATTTGCAAACTTTTACGGAGATATGATAAATAATTTTAATGGAGTGACTATTTACAGTAGAGAAGCTTCCAATCCAATCCAATTTTAGAGAGCGCGTCACAAAACACGGAGAGAAAGAGAGGCTTAAGTATTATTTATAATTAAAATAGGTTCGACCAAACTCATTTTTAACCCCCGACCCAAAAAGAGGGGTGTTATAAGTTTAACGTGTGTATCTGTGTATCTGTCTGTGGCATCGTAGCTCCTAAACTAATGAACCGATTTTAATTTAGTTTTTTTTTGTTTCAAAGGTGGCTTAGCTATTATTCAAGAAAATCGGTTCAGCCGTTTGAAAGTTATCAGCTCTTTTCTAGTTACTGTAACCTTCACTTGTCGGGGGTGTCATAAATTTCTAATTTACACCTGTTAATTTGCCTTTAGTGGAGAATTAAACAAGAGATTGGTGACGAAATATGGGATAAGAAAGATGGGATCACGTTAACTCAAAGGACGAGAAAATTACTCGTTTTTCGTAAAAGTTTTGGAAGATGTCCTTAAACACAGATATGGAGTAGGTATGCGGAATATGGACCCGAAGAGAAATTAAAACAATCTGTTTGTGAAAACGTATAGATATATCAAATCTTAACCTACGTAACAAAGCCTCTAATATAGAAATTAAAAGTTACTAATGAGTCCTTATTATATTCTAAAACTTAGCCTGTATCTATATCCTAAAATGTTAAAAGGAAAACTAAAACTAAAATTTCATTTTGTATTCTCCTTAGATAAGTAAGTACCATTATAATAAATACGAAAGATCCAATAATAAAGAGTTAACAAATTCGAATGCATAATAATGCAATGAATAATGTATTCATGTAACTGTTAGGTAACTCGCATTAAACTAGATTTTTCTTTTGACTTCTAGAGCGAAGGCACTATCTAAATTGTAAATATTCCAGCGCTGAGGGTAATTGCAGCACGGCAGGACTTGTCCATCGAACTATTTGCTCGGACTTTATGTAAATGCGCGATGAACAAAGACTGCAAGCTCATGAATAAACATTATTTTATCCAGCAATTTTTTTTTGCATTTATTCCAGGATTTTTTATCATCTATTCTAATTGTAATAATGAACTAACTGATACACCCTGGCGTTGCTCGGCTAAAATTTCTGTCTAATCGCGGGCCATAGTCAACGATAAAACTTACATGCAAAATATGTATGAATTTTTAAAGCTGTAGTTTGTGTTGCGTTATAGTGACTGATGTATTTAGGATGGTTTTATAAATTTTTACAAGACATTTCACCGCAATTAATATCCTCGTCTGGTGACAAAAGGGCTGGCTCATTTTTGGGCAAAGAATCAGCGTGGCTTCCAACGCGGAGATGCAGCTAGTATTCTTGGCACCATTCCACACGGGCATGATTTTTACAGTAATTAGGTACATAAATAAGGCTAGCTTTAAGTTTTATTGTAATATTTTCAATAAAACCATTTGTGATTTATGTGTGCAGTTTTCTGAATGTATTCTTGTTTTGTATAAAAAATAAATGCCTGTGTTTTTGGTAAAAATACTACACCGATCGGCATATCCAAAACATTACTTTGTTCTTTCTCTAGTTCTGTTATTATAGGTATTACGATACAGACTAATTAGACTCACAAGGTTTTGCGGTTAGATGCTGGCTTACTGCGGTCTGTGACTAGACTTCAGTTTGGCTAGAATGGAGGTACCCAATTAAAAACCTGTTTATTCAGCGTGCATATATTAATTATGCAAGCTATTATTGGCGTCACTCAGAAAAGCAGGTATTATTTAAATATTTTTATCGAATTATTGGAATGTCCTCTCAAGATAGAGATTATCCGAGAGTTTTAATCTAAAAAAAACTAATGCCAAAATAAATAATTTAATTAGAGCGTGATTGCTATCACAACATCTAATTATCCAGTTCACAATACAAAAACCGAAAATATGCGATATCGCCCCGAATCTCGGAAGGAGACTCAACTAAAACCTTCGAAACACCCGTATTTATGCAAGTTCAATCTTGTTGACCTCCTAGCAACAGATTGTATGACATCGAATGAGCCAAATATCGATTTTATCAAACTACCTGCATTAGGTAAATTAATAATTTTATATTATTTTTGACAACTCAAATCAATATTTTAAAAATAACCTTACACTATGTTAGATAGAACTAGAATAACAAAGACTTTCATTGTATTTTGCAGTACAGTAGAACCAAAATGTATATAAAATGCAATATTATCAAACTTATATATAGTTCTGCATTTTTTATTATATGTAGACCGATGTGGACTAGGACGGTATATGCTTTGTAAAATGTAAGTTAGGTGCATCCGTCCGATCTTCGGAGCGGTGATAGCTCAGTGGTTATGACATCGGCTTCTTTTCGGGAGGTCTGAACTTCAATCCCGGGCACGCACCTCTAACTTTTGAGAGTTATGTGCGTTTTAAGCAATTAAATATCACGCCTTTAACGGCGAAAGAAAACATTACGAGGAAACCTGCATGTATGAGAGTTCTCCATAATGTCCTCAAAGGTGTGCAGTGAAGTCTGTCAAATCGCAGTTGGCCAGCGTAGCCACTTCTATTTAACAGGGCTCTCTCCGTCACTCGTTTCATACAATCGTAGTTCCAATTTCATTTGAGTATTAAGCAACCAAAGTCCATGAAATTTTGCAGACATATTCTAGAAACTAATATCTGTGTCTGTGGTGTTTTAGATTTTTCTAAAAATATGTAGTTTTAAAATTACAGGGGCTCAAAGATTTGTATGAAAATTTTTAAGACCGCGTAACTTTGAAACCGAATATTTTAACAGAAATCTGGAAAACCACAGACATAGATGTTAGATTCTAGAATATGTCTGCAAAATTGTATGGACTTTGGTTGCTTAATATTCAAATGAAATTGGAACTACGATTGTATGAAACGAGTGACGGAGAGAGCCCTCTTAACGGTACAGTATCCAATTTCCAAGAATGCGGGGAAGTTAATCTCAATTCATTAAGCTGTCTGGAATCCACAAGCAAAGGAATCTCTTCGTCTTAATAAAAAGCGGTTCATCTCATTTAAATTCAGAGATATTTTTTAAGCTTCGAAGAAAAAGAATTGATTAAACAAAATCTCGAATGAAATTGCAAAGTTTAAAGTTCAAAGCTAAACGTTTTCTTACGTAAAGAAAATATATTGACTTAATATATAATGTAAGGTTATTTTTAAAAATTGATTTGAGTTGTCAAAAATAATATAAAATTATTAATTTATCTAATGCAGGTAGTTTGATAAAATCGATATTTGGCTCATTCGATGTCATACAATCTGTTGCTAGGAGGCCAACAAGATTGAACTTGCATAAATACGGGTGTTTCGAAGGTTTTAGTTCAGTCTCCTTCCGAGATTCGGAGCGATATCGCATATTTTCGGTATTTGGATTGTGAACTGAATAATTAGATGTTGTGATAGCAATCACGCTCTAATTAAATTATTTATTTTGGCATTAGTTTGTTTAGATTAAAACTCTCGGATAACCTTACACATTAAACTTGTGTTTTTTTTGTGTTGGTTTCTGGAGAGGACATTCCAATAATTCAATAAAAATATTTAAATAATACCTGCTTTTCTGAGTGACGCCAATAATTCAGAAGCGGGACGTGTCTCACGTTGCCTTAATTTCGCTTTGGTATCTTTTTGTAAACAACCCACATTTGATTAAATTTTTATTGAGTTTGATTTGGTGATTAAAATTTTTAGTTTTTTTAAAGAATTTAGTCTTTTGTGAATTAGAAAGTAATTTGCAATGAGTGGTTCAGATTTTGTATACATCGAATGAGAAGTTAGTCGTTTGGATTTATTGTTGACTTGATATTAAAATTGAGAGTTCGGCAGTTCAAGGGTAGGTTTTAATGATTTGACGGAGGGCAGGATAGCCCATGATTTGGATTTGACTTAGGGCAAGGAAGCCCGCGACTGACATGACAAGATTGATTAGAAACACGAGGACGTGTTAAATTCAGGACGGCCGAACTGTAAGGTTATTTTTAAAAATTGATTTGAGTTGTCAAAAATAATATAAAATTATTAATTTATCTAATGCAGGTAGTTTGATAAAATCGATATTTGGCTCATTCGATGTCATACAATCTGTTGCTAGGAGGCCAACAAGATTGAACTTGCATAAATACGGGTGTTTCGAAGGTTTTAGTTCAGTCTCCTTCCGAGATTCGGAGCGATATCGCATATTTTCGGTATTTGGATTGTGAACTGAATAATTAGATGTTGTGATAGCAATCACGCTCTAATTAAATTATTTATTTTGGCATTAGTTTGTTTAGATTAAAACTCTCGGATAACCTTACACATTAAACTTGTGTTTTTTTTGTGTTGGTTTCTGGAGAGGACATTCCAATAATTCAATAAAAATATTTAAATAATACCTGCTTTTCTGAGTGACGCCAATAATAATAAAATAAAACTATACTTTAGCACCTAGTCGACAAAAAAAAACATCTAATAACTTGGACTTGAAATAATAGAATCCAATTGGAAATATTTATATAGACATAGAATCCTTAAACCTCTTAACAAGCGCTAAAATAAATATTCATATTTTATGAATGTTTACCCAGTAAGGTAAACTTAGCTTAAATATACCTACTTATAATGAATGAAACTTAAGGTCAATTACATGCCTCAGTAAACAATGTAGATGAAACTACTGTAAAATTCATGAAAACCCATTTTACAGAAACGCAATAATTGTAATGGACTCTAAAAATTCTAAGACTTGTTACTGTGCTATTAAGAGTATTTTAAATAATAAAATAAGTATCTTATCATATCCACTCATTTTATCGTATCTACGACATCTCGTAACTTCATCTGCGATCAACGATTTATATTCGATTCGCGAAGAAAATCGAAAGAAAATAATCAAATTCAGGTTAATAAATTACCTTTATTACATAGATTTTCTATTTAAATTCTCTCACAGCAAGGTGGTTTAGTGAAAATCATCAATTTAAATTTTAAGCACTTATTAAGATAATGTCCAGTAGTAATTCTAAGTACGTTAACATAGTAATAATTTAAATTAATTTTATACCGTCCATCATTTGCACGCTACATCTAAAATTGGTTGTAATTAAAACCATATTTGGTAAGATGTTATAAATAATAACTAGGATAGACTAAATGCATTTCGATTAACAATTTATATTGAAATCGATTAAAATTTCCACAACGTCTCTTTTATTTCTCTGATCGAAAAGAAAATATTGTTGGAATAAGTTGCGCCACTCGAAATTGCAATTGTTCAAACGGTTATTTGGTTTCTTCATAAAAATGAAATAACGAATGACAAAAGGGCCCTTTTGTCTTTTATCGATATCTAACCAAAATTCTTTCTACAGGACTGGAAAAGTCATTTTATTTTTCACGAAGAATGCGTTGCTATGCGATTTCATTCAGTTTAGTGTTTTAAAATTTCGTTTCGGTCTTCTACCTTCTTTCAAGAAAAATATAATAACTTAACTTTATTTGAAATAAACTACCAACTATGCGCCGCGCGTGAAAATCAGAATTGGCTTTTAATTACTGTTATTAGTAAAAGCCTGCAATTAGGTATATTTTTCTATATTATATAAATATACGTAAGTAGTTCATACTATCATAAACTAAAGCCGAGTCTTCTTGTCTTTTTTAACAATGTATGAATTATTTTTTGTTGATTTTACTTTGCGATCTCATTCAACATGCCTAAATAACTTTATTTTTATTTGTTTTCGGATAATAGAGGAGATTTTTTTTATTACTTAAGTTTACCTTCATCAAGGCGACAGAGTATTAAGTAGATAAAACTTTTTTTTAATTTGTAGACTGCCGCTTGGCTGCAATCAGACCTGCTAACAAGTAATGATGCAGCCTAAGATGGAGCGCGCTTGCCTAGAAGATGCCTATTCACTCTTGACTTGAACTATCACAACTACAGACTCGCTGCTCCTTGCTAATCAACCCGTTTCTAGTGCATAACATAACTAGTTTCTTCCTAATCGTCCGCGGTTGGATGAGTGCCTAAAATAGCTAACTAAAATATCAGATACAGACTGGGAAATATGATGACGTTGTAACAAAACCATTAAGAAATCTGGTTCATAGAACAGTTTGTTGCTCTCACAGGGACAATTTGGGAGGATGCAGGATAGTCTTCGAGTCGTAAAGTGCGAGAGCGAAATCGTAAAAGTAGAGCTTTACACATTAACGCAGTAATGGAGGTAGGTAGGGTTTATTAAGTCGACCTGCCATTGTATTTAACCTTGCGCGAATAGGTTGGACTGTGCCGCTATAACACACAAGACATACTGGTATTACGTCCTCCTGTTAACTTTTGTTATCCTACACTCCAAATGGTTTAATAGGACTATATCACCTCTAAGGCTGAAATGTATAAAACACACTAAGACTTTCCTCAGACTTCAGATAAAGTTAAATAAGATAGATTCAAACAAACATCTTTGCGTAAATTTTAGCCTGAGATTCATGACTTCTTGAATCATGACGTCACAAGTTAATTAATTATTAAGTGCTGAGTTTGATCCGTACAATCATACTTAATAATGCTTACGTCTACAGTTTCTTCTTCAAGATAAACAATCAAACAAAAGATTGCTGACGATTAACGTTAAGATAAATAAGGCAGTAATAAAATTTCGATAATGAGAGAATTTTCGCGTGTTTCTTGTGTTTATTAGGTATATTCCAGGGTGCGCAAGTAGAATTTCAACGAGCTTTATAACAAGGTTTTGTCGCCCTTAAATTTTGTAACACAAATCTATACTTAATAAATAAAATTGGAGTGTCTGTCTGTAATTTCGAAATAACTACCTCATATTAAGCTCATAGGGTTATTTGAACGATACCTTAACTGAATCACACGTTTTTAAAATTTTAGTCTGTCTGTCTGTCTGTCTGTCTGTCTGTCTGTCTGTCTGTCTGTCTGTTTGAAAAGGCTAATCTTTGGAACGGCTGAACCGATTTTGACGGGATTTTCACAGACAAGTAGAGGATTGACCAGGGTGTAACATAGGCTACTTTTTTAACCGACTTTCAAAAAGGGAGTTGTGTTTTTCTACCTATGTACACCGAAATCTCTGAGATTTCTGGACCGATTTGCGTAATTTTTTTTTTAATCGATAGAGGAACTTTGCGACATTGTTTCATAAAAAATTTGGATTCCAACTCCTCAATCCTGATGCTGCAGGGGATCTGACCAATCCACGCGGGCGAAGCTGCGGGCATCAGCTAGTCCGTAATAAAATCACAATTTTTACGTAGGTTTCCAATATAATATAATATACATGGAATTTATGTAGAACCTCTTTGTATAATTTGGTTTCCTTTTTTACACAAGTGCCCAAAAAAAAAAGAAATATAATCAATGAAGAATGATTACTGACTCCGACTTAGAAATAGCAAACGTATTTGAGGACTTTTTTCGAAACATTCCAGTTACCACTACCAGTTCCCTTAACTCGTCGCCAGCGGAAGCCTACACTCTTCTAAGGAGCAATGTTTCTGAGTGCAGTGTATTATTTAAATTTGAACACGTTACCCCATATGATATTGTTAAAGTATTCAAATCGCTACAGTACAAAAAAACCGGAGACCTATGGGGAATTTCAGTAAAAGTAATCAGCAATATTATTGATATTGTTGCTCCATATCTTGCTCTAATCTTTAATGAGTCCGTAGATTCAGGATCCTTTCCAGATCTTATGAAATACAGTAAATTAATTCCTCTTTTTAAATCGGGTAGTAAAACTGACCCAAATAATTACAGGCCAATTTCAATTTTACCGACTTTTAGCAAGATATTTGAAAAAATTATGCTCAACCAACTGCTCCAGCACTTTAATCTGAATAAATTACTTCATTCGGAGCAGTATGGTTTTACTAAAGGTCGATCAACAATCGATGCGGGCGCAATGCTTTTAAAGCATATATTCGATGCATGGGAGAACTCACAGAATGCTATTGGAATTTTCTGTGATTTGTCTAAAGCATTCGATTGCGTTTCGCATGAGACTCTCTTGGCTAAATTGAACCACTATGGAATCAAAGACTCTGCGCTTAGTCTCATTGCGTCCTACCTCAGTGATCGTATACAAACTGTATGTGTAAATGATGTGAAGTCATCCGGATCAGCCTCACTAATGGGTGTTCCACAAGGCTCTATCTTAGGTCCCTTCATGTTTTTGGTATATATAAACGATTTACCATATTTCGTCCAAAATGATTGCGATATTGTACTATTTGCTGATGATACGTCTTTGATTTTTAAAGTCGATAGAAATTATAATAATTTTGACGATGTAAATAGAACCATATCGCAGGTTACTCATTGGTTTACTGTTAATAATTTGCTTTTAAATGCAAAGAAAACTAAGTGTGTCGAATTCGCATTGCCCAATACTAAGACGGCAAATGATTTTAATTTAATGGTAAATAATGATATGTTGAAAGTAGAAGAAACTACCGTGTTCCTAGGGATAACTTTAGATGCAAAGCTTCAATGGAACGCCCATATATCAACACTTGCTGGTAAACTCAGCTCTGCTGCTTACGCTGTTAGAAGGATTCGACAGATAACTGATGTGGAAACTGCAAAAATTGTATATTTTGCCTATTTTCACAGTATTATGTCTTACGGAATCTTACTATGGGGTAAAGCGGCAGATATTGGAAAAATTTTCGTATTACAAAAAAGGGCAATACGCGCAATCTATAATTTAAAACCGCGCGATTCCCTACGAGAGAAATTTAAGGAAATAGGTATTCTTACAGTAGCTTCTCAATATATTTACGCTAATATAATTTTTGTACGACAAAACATTCATAGTTACAAAAAAATCGGTGATTTCCACGACCGGCAAACTAGAAACCGTAATAGGCTCGCATATCCTACGCTCCGCCTCAGGAAAATGGGAAAATCGTTTGTGGGAATGAGTGTAATATTTTATAATAAAATTCCACAATCAATTTTAGACTTGCCTTTACACAAGTTTAAAAAATCTATTAAAAGTATGCTCCTGGAAAAAGCTTATTATACAATCGAAGATTATGTAAATGACAAAAAAGCTTGGATTTGATTCGCTCCAGCAATATACGGCGCTGCAATTGCTTGTATACAGTATGGCATATTATTGTAAATTGTACATTTGAAAAGAGCAACCGCCGAGTTTCTTGCTGGTTCTTCTCGGTAGGAACAGCATTCCGAACCAGTGGTAGATTATTTTGACGATTCAAAAGCACTTGTAAAAGTTTAATTGAATAAATAATTTGAATTTGAATTTGAATTTGAAGGTTTCAGGCTTCATGCATGCTGTAGATACATATTTTTATGTACTCGTATGTATGTGAGTGTCTTTATTCCGCCATAACTTTTAAATGCTAAAACCATTAGCGAAAAAAATTGTTAGTCTATGGCTAAAACAGATTTGGATGTACGGGGTATAGGTACATACTTAGAATCCTTACATCATCCCAAATGAGACTTCAATTATATCCATAATTAAAAAATAATAATATCTAACATGGAAGCTCATAATCAAATGTGAAATTTTTCATTTTTTAGCATGGGTAGGCTTAGACTTGTAGGTATATAATGTTTTTTAGTTCGTTTTTTGTCAGGGCAGTCATATTTTTTAATTTTATAAATTACGATTTATTTTTAGATATCTACTTACTCGCGTTTTATTTTAGTTTAGTAGGACTACGAAGAACGTTCGGCCGTGGTTAGTTACTTTTCTAAAGTCAAAGCTTTCTTGAGTGGTTCTTAAATTTAAATCAATTTGTGAGCAGTAGAGCAGTCAAGAATCAAGATTTACATTCCCCTTATATTTTTTTTAAAATTTTAATGCTGATTTAAGATTTGTAATAAATTATCAGCGCTCGGTTACTCTTTTTATTTTTTCCAAATTGCTCAAAGCCTCGTGCTATTCTGAATATTGTAAAAAGCTTTATTCGCATTTTAATAAAGCTCGGCTTCTGTTTAAGGCCGTTCTGTGTGTAAGGCCGTATATGTTTCCTAGGCTGACTGGAATTCTTTCTAACTCTGTTTACGAATAAAGAGAGGTGTTCCAGCGACGAAACGGAACAAATAAATGGCTCCCAAATAAAGTGATTAGCAGCGTCCATCTTCAATCGAATGGATGTAGAAAGAGAAAAATAAAGCCTACACTTAATGTAATTAGCTTGACTTCCCGAGAACATTATAAAGAAACGTAGAGCCATAAAAGTTTGTTACTTCGTGGAGGGTCATTTAATTAAAGGGCGAGCTCAAAAGTAACGGTTTACACATAAACACGGTAATGGGAGGTAGGTGGGTTTTATTAAGTCGATCTGCCTCCGGCTTTAGCATTTAACTTTGCTGGAATTTCAGGTCAGATTCCATCCCTCGCGTCGTGGTGTGATGCCACGCGAATTTCCAAAGTTTACGCCTTAATTGGAATTATTTTCACCCACGATGGAACGGAAATGGTAATCGGTTATAATGTGTGAAAATAATATGTATGGTAGGATTTTTATTAAAACTGCTGAGCCTTATACCTGATTTACACTATGTCAAGCAGCAAGTGCAGATGATAAGTAGGCAAGTAAAAGTATGTGTAGTGAATAATAAGCATGTTGCAAGCTAAAGCGGAGACGCTGTTAAGTGATACATGAATTGAACTTTATATCAAAAAATCTATTGACTAATCACTTGTTATCTGCATCGGCACTTCACAAAGTGTAGGTAAATCAGGCCTAAACTTGCAGCTTTTATCAAATATCTCCTCAAAATTTAGGCTCTCAAGTAAAATAAAAAGAAAGATACGTACAGATTCTATTGTAATTTTTGTAAAGTTCATTTTCAAATTCATCAATTTTTTTACACAGGCATTCACTCGTTGTTATAATACATAAATATTTTTCATAGAAGAGCAAGAGGTATATTTTAGCAATAGTTCCTAGTGAGTTTGTCGATAAGGCGCTTCGAGAGCTAAGAAGGCTATTGACTTCAGTACACGCCTGCCTCATGCGGCGCAACTATCCTGATTTATTTATCCATTTTGGACTACTTTTTTTAAATATATTATTCATAAGCAGTGTTCTTTTTTGCACTTTTTTGCACACATTCGACACAAAAAGAGGGGTGCAATAAGTTTGACGCGTGTGTCTGTGTATCTGTCTGTGGCATTGTAGCTCCTAAACTAATGAACCAATTTTAATTTAGTTTTTTTGATTGAAAGGTGGCTTGCTCAAGAGTGTTCTAAGCTATAATCCAAGAAAACCGGTTCAGCCGTTTGAAAGTTATGACTTCTTTTCTAGTTACAGTAACCTTCACTTGTCGAGGGTGTTATAAATTTTTAATTTACACTTGTTGTAGTAGTTGTTGTAGTAGTTGGGTCTACTATAAACTTTATGGATTTTGGTATTTAGCATCTGTGCAAGATAATTTGTATTTAATTTGTAGGTTCTTTGAAAATGATCTTGTTCCCTATTAATTACTATTGATCATCAGTAACTGAAGATTTTAATTAATCGATACTATATCGGTACTATAACAAATTGTTAGTAGAATAATCGGCAGTATTCAATAGTTGCAGTAGGTACTCAACGGGCTTGAGGAGTGGTGACGACACAATGTTTATTTTAAAAACAAATAAACAACCCTATTCGAAATACACTTCGTTTTACATATATGCTAGGTATATCTAAACGGGTAGAGTATAATATAAACATCATACAAACTCTTCCTTTTACATTTATAATATGTTAATTTTGAAACGAGTAAAGTATATATGCCTAAACATAATCCTAACTGTTTCCACACAATTTAGGAAATGGCCAGAATAGATAAAACGGTAGTTTTAGTTAATAAGAAAAGTGTACCGCTTTGCTCCGTTTATACTAGAAATTATATTAGCATTTGCATTTTACAACCTCTTTTAGCCGGCGCCGAGCGTGATATTACCCGGTTAACAAAAACACCTCTGAAAAGTTATAAAGATTCTGTAGTTCATTATAAACTTTTTCTAGCTTTTTGCAGTGATGCAGTTAAAATAAAAAACTTTATGAAGTAAAAAGGATGGACTTACAAATTTTCGTATTGTTTGCGAATTTCAATATTTACAAAGATGATGCCGCTGACATCGATTGCGTGGATTTGGGTTTTTTTTACAAATCCCGTTAGCACTCTTTGATATCTGCTACAAAAATAGCCAATACCCAATGTCGTTAAAATTGGTTAAATGGATGGACCGTGAAAAGCTAGCTGACAGACAGACAAACTCTTGCATTTATAATATTAGTATGGGTTTCAGAAGTTCAAACGGACGATAACAAATTCACCTAAGTAAACGATGGGACCTCACTTCGACTTTGCACAGTAACTATAGTACATATTATATTAAGTAATAATAAATTAATTCTACTTTTGTTACGTAAATAAATAATTAAGTACAAAACAGGCAATTTATAAGCAGAAGCTCGCAAATACATTATGACGTATCATTATCGACAACGTCGTAAAGCTAAAAGCTCAATGACTTTATGTTATTATGCCGCATGAGTGCGTACGTCTAAACAATTTGCGATTCGTAACCAAAATTTGGAATATTATCTAAAAATAATAATTATTATTATGGAGGAGTCCCCTTACTCTGGCACTTTTATGGCGACAAAATACTCGTCAAATATACAAATATTTCTAGCTTTTCGAACAATTTTCAAACGAGATAGTAAAACTTTTTGATTAATAAAAGGGTGTACTTAAGTTGAGTATCTTTCTTATTATAAATTTCAGCAACACGTGCAAAAAGGGACTCAAGTTTCAATTGCTTTTGAATTTCATTGAACATAATATTTGCATAATTTGGCATTCAATGGGCGGGTATTCAAGAAAATTGAGTTAGTAAATATCTGGAGCAATTTTTTATGCATTCTTTGTTGCCTATCACTTCACAAATCGGCCACACCTGCGTTTTATGAAGCGGGATGCGGAACGCGATGCGGGAGCGTCCACAAGGTGAATCTATTTGCAAGAGGAGAGATCTGAGAGCAACCCGAGCTATGCCAACTTTACGTCATCGGGTTGGCTGGAGCAGGAGTTGGTGCAGACTTCATTGCGTTATAGGGATTCGGTGCGGACGGACTTGCTTTGATTATTGTAATACGAAATAAACTTCCGAACAAGAATAATACTTCCTTCTATAATCCAGTTGTTCGTATGTGTCGCCTGTATAATGATCTTTTCACAATAAATCATAATATTGACATTTTTAACAATAATATTAATATATTTAAAAAAGAAATTCATCAACTTTTTTCGTAACATTCTTCTTTCATCTTTATTTTTTTAAATACTGTTCGTATATATATATATACGAACAGTATATATATATATACGAACAGTATATTATATATATATATATATAAGATTTAACTTCTATGCATATTTGTCCTTTAAATACTTAAATTCATGTAGTAAACCATTTTATATTGTAAACATTATTGTAAATTTTTATTAAGCCTTCATGCTAAAAATTCTGTGTATATCTTGTGTAATGTATATTTTATTTAGGTATAGTACTGCTGTGTACACCTATTAGGGGTTGTCACTTAGATTAGGATCTTTTGTTTTTATGTTTGGACCATTTTTAGTTACAACCTGTTTTGTGTACCTTTAAATAAATAAATAAATAAATAAATAAACATAATATTATTGATACCTACTGGTTTTTCTTTCTTAGTTCTGATTGTCCTTATTCTATATGTTAATATGACGTAGTATATTGTTAATATGACGTGCACAGTGCACAACTATTAGTCGCGTAGATGCCATGGCGATATTTACATCATGAGAGGCGAGCACCACGCGGCCCACGATCCTGCTTCGTAGTTGCTTTAATCGTGCAGGTTTGGATGAAGCTTTAGATTCTTTATTTGCGACGACATGAGATTATTTTATTCTTCCCTAGACTCTACTTAGGTTATTAATCTTACTACCAAACTTATTATTATTATTTTGTGTTTGCCTCTCCATAGTAAGGTAGATTGATTTTACTAGGTACTTTGGTAGCTAGAATTAGCTCTTTGTAATATTTGTATAAATATTCAAAAATACCGTAATAAAGAAACACTTTGAGAAAGAAATGAAAATGTCACGAGAATCTGAGAAAAGTGTTTGCATCTATCTTGATAGAAAAGTATATTTGCAATTTGGAATAGTTAATGTTATCCTCGATATATCCACGGATTTGCGGGATAGAAGATACTCTTTCGAATTCAATTTACACCAAGAAGTTAGGTACAGAGCTCGAAACGTAATAATGTATTACTGGAAGCTTCGCTTTGGAGAGCGTATTTACTTTAGACAAAAGACAGTAAGACTTTCCGATAGACAGTAAAACGCAATATTTTCACCGATTTAGATAGGAGACAAACATTTACCGATTCAGAGCTTGAAATGTGTTTTTTTACAACTTATTTTATTAAATTAATAACCATTCCTCTTCTTTGTTTTATTAAATAAAGTTGAGTAGAAGTTAAGGCCATTCCTATGATCTTATAAAAAGTGTTTTGAGATTTTTCAAATAAGTAATAAGCACAGCATTCTAAATATAATCTATCAGACTTGAAACAGGAATTGAATTGCTTTTCTAGAAATATGCAAAACCCATTTGTTGGTGTTCAGAGGGCACTGTGGCCATCTTTCGCAATTTAAATTCAAATTGCTTTCGAAGTAGAAATAAATGCACGTTCAGCGCAGGGTTTTTAATATATCAAGTCTATATTCAAAATTTTTCCTGTTTATTTTTGTCTCTTGATAAAATTAATAGCGCGATTTACCCTAGTAGCACCCTTTGAATCTACTTAGAATTAATGGTCTCTTGTTTTGTTCGTTTTCTAGTTTAACCAATTATGAATCAACGATATGTATCACACCTTATACAGTAAAGCTATTCCTATAAAAGTTTAAGCAAAATAGTTCAGTGGGAGAGTAGTAGCTATATTTTCTATCAAAAGGTCATTTTCATAAGGAAGCTTTATACGTTTAAATAGCACATTCACATATTCAGGTCTATAGAATATGTAACTCCACCAGAATGAACCTGGGGTGGGTTAGCTGGCATCGAAATAAAAACATTATTGATTGCTGAAAAAAGTGAAAAATGTTTATGTAAGAGATGCAACCTTTCTTAATCTCAATGCAAATGTTCATTGCACAAAGCTTGTTTGCCAAGCGGTGGCTACCTCCGGTACCCGGTTATTTACAATTCAGATAGCACTCTCGCTGCAGGAGAAAAGGAACAAAATATGGAACTTGGTAACGCCTCAGCATTTTACTGTGTACTTTGAACCTTATTGCATTGAGATAACCGCGACACTAGCAACATTTGTCTGCGTTATATTAATAAGACTAAACTAAAATCTATTCGACTGAGAGGTGAAATAATAAAAAATGTATTTTATCCTAACGTCAAACTAAGGGGTTTTATTGAAAACAATGATTTGTAAAACTGTTGTTGAATCTTAAAATTTGAATTTTGCGATAGATAGGTGCTAAGTAGGTATATGGTATGGGGGCAGGGGGAGTGGCTTGAACATAAGTATGATATAATATTTTCTTATTATAATATTTTTGAGTCCACGATAGGTTACATAAGCTACATAATTTGTCGCTTTCGCCTTTGTCCGCTCGGTTTGAATTGACGATTTCGCAATCATTAGGCACTTACGTTTGAATAGGATCGACTCAAATAAAAAATAGAGTTGAAAGCAAAGCCAATATTATTTCTGAATATAGATTTCTGTTTTCTGGGCTGGCAGGAAGGCAGCGCGTATAAAGCGCATATTTTGATGTCAGATGTTCGAATTCATGTTGTTTGACAGAAAAAGTTTTCTGTTACTAATTGGTTTTTTTATCTCTCGTCTGGCTTTACACTGATTAGCCAATGTCAAGTTTGTAGTAATTTACAAGTTAGGGAAACTATATGTATAAGTATGGACTTCGTCTGTGCCGGCGCCCGCCGACATACACGCGGCGCCCCTTTAGAGCGCTTCCCAATCAGTTCCACCACCAATAAACACCAGCAGAATACAAAAACCGGCCACTTCTTCCAAAAAAACACTCCAAAAAGTCAGAACACGCGCGCCAGCAAACGCCACCACAGACTAAGTCCTACTAATTGGTTACTAAACAATACCTACAAACATTGATTAATGTTGTAAAATAAACGAATACTGATTTACTCCTAATTAATATTTTTCAACTTCGTCCAAGTCTTAAAAATAGAAAAATCGATTAATGTGAAAAAATGGCACATTTTTATAGCGGGAAAATTACTTTAAACCGTTGAGTATGTATTTTAATAAATTAGGGCGGATTCCTTTTGTGCGATGAACACAGCGGTTTAATAAATTGAGATTTACCTTCCCGGCAATCTCAAATATATATTGGATACGGTTAATTTAGAAAGTTGAATGTTCTTTTTGTTTCAAATAAAAGGCTTTCGTATTACGTAGAAAATGTATATTAATGTAAAGTGATGTCTGTCTGTCAAATTTTTCATGGCCAATTCGTTTAACTGATTTTGACATAATGACACAGACAGCTTTGAAATTGCATCCCAGAGACGGAAAAAGCTACTTTTTTACCGTTATTTAAAAACCTTATATATAATTCATTGTTACCAAATAGGTAGGCACGCATTACCTGTATGCTTGGATTGTAATTTTTTTGGAAGCTTACCCAATGCATTACCTATTATTAGAGTCCGTTTTAGGATCGATAAAATTCAATTAAAATAAATATTATACTTTGAGAAAAACATATTTTTATTAGAAGACATGTTAGAGAAACATTCCAAATTTAAACAGTATTAGAATATAATAGACGGCCAGTGTTAGACACAAATTAATATAAAAACTTCTTTAACACCTATTATATACGAATATAATAGGCACCGTCAAGTTTACATCGTTCGCCACTTACAAAAGTCTCTACCGGAAGTAAATATGTGAACAATACTTTGCCCCTTTAAGCTGCTTTTACAGTTCCTAACATTTTCACTCATTTTTGATCAATGAAGTATTCTGGGTATATTACAGTATAACAGTTATGATATTCCTTTTAAATTCTTAAGGTTTTTCTTTTTTTGAGTGGGCGTAGTGGTATAATAATATTTCTACTGTATCAGATAATTATTTTCTATTATACCTTCAGTAATTTTATCAAGATTTGAAGCTCAAACGCGTAATTTTTGTTGTAACTCTTTCTGTGTGCCCTGTTCTCTATATTCTCTTTTACAACCTAAATTACCCGTTTTATTGATTGCAATGGTTTTTAGGTGGAGGATCTATGTAGAATTACTGTAGAAATAAATCCCAGTCAATTACTTGAAAAATGTCTCTATCTATCACTAAGAATCAAAATATGATTACTTACTCCTTTCTTTCTGTATATTACTTATTGATACCTTTCTAGTAGCAGGTTGTGAAGGAACAGATACTTAACTAATATTCCCACGCAGACCAAAATTATCACTTTCATAGTCGGTTAAATGTCATTTCGTAAGGAGGGTTTCGTCTTGGAGGGTTTCGTTTGACTAGTCGAAGGGCAAGGCTATGCCACAATATCAATAGATCGTAATATCAGTAATAGGATCGCGTGCGTCCTCCACTTACACCGGAAAGTTAAGGTCGCCCTTGACATCAGAAATGACGTCACTAAGATTATTTTAACCGGTTGATTTGCTTTGATTTTTACGTAAATCAGTGTTATAGATATATACTTATGCTGTGATAACGTCGTAACTAAATATAGAGAAATACGTATATTTCTCTATATTCAGTTACGACGGTTAGGACGTCGGTCGGCCTCCTATCAGTTGCTTTAACGGTGAAGGAAAACATTGGAAGGAATTCTGCATGCCTGAGAGTTCTCCATAATGTTCTCAAAGACGCGTGAAGTCGGCCAGCGTCGCGGACCATGGTCCGAACCCATTTCATTCTGAGAGAGGACCCATTCTTAGTAGTGGCCCAGGAGTGGGTTGATGATGTTGATGATCTCTATGCCTTTTCTTTTTTTGTGACCTGCTAGGACCTTGCAATCTCACCTGGTAGTAAGTGATGATGCAGTCTAAGATGGAAGCGAGCTATACTGAGAGAAGTATGGTGGATTTTATTAAACAACCCTTTGATGGTTTTCTAAAGTGTCTTTTCGAATTGCTTTCTTATTTTTGATAATTTAATCAAAATACTATGATATTGCAGTCTGTCTACTGAAACATGACTGAACAGATTTTTTTTAATACGGAATATAATATTTAAGTACGTGCATATTTTGGTCAAAACTAAGTCTTATCAGTTATAATACTTTAGTAAATGAATGAGATATATATGAAAAACATACAAAAAACATGATCTTTCAATCTTGCCTAGACTACTACTGATGAATATATTACAAAAACCGTTATTATAGTATAATGAAGGCAATTTTTTCGCCAGCGTACCTACATTTTTTTTTTCTCTTGCGTTTTTATCCGAAAGCTTACATTATTATGCGTTCCTTCTTTGTTATTTGGTGAACCCATTATTTTTCTTTTTAATACACTAAAAGCATTTTCCCGCAACTTTATTCACGTGGACTTAGGTTTTAAGAATCCTGTTGGAATTTCTCATAGTCCTTTCATGATCATTCGTGACATAGTTAACCTTTATCATAATATTATGCAAAAAATCTCAAGTTTCTAGACCCAGCGGCTTTAGCAGCCGGCCAGTTTCTACTAAAAAGTGATGAGTATCCTAGATATGTTTTTAAATGCACTAAGTTACAGAACTATATCATTATTTATTATTTACTAGCTGATGCCCGCAGTTTCGCCCGCGTGGATTGGTCAGATCCCCTGCAGCATCAGGATTGAGGAGTTGGATTCCAAATTTTTTATGAAACAATGTCGCAAAGTTCCTCTATCGATTAAAAAAGAAATGACGCAAATCGGTTCAGAAATCTCGGAGATTTCGGTGTACATAGGTAGAAAAACACAACTCCCTTTTTAAAAGTCGGTTAAAAAAGTAGCCTATTTTACGCCCTGGTCAATCCTCTACTTGCCTGTGAAAGTCCCGTCAAAATCGGTTCAGCCGTTCCAAAGATTAGCCTTTTCAAACAGACAGACAGACAGACAGACAGACAGACAAAAATTTTAAAAACGTGTGATTCAGTTATGGTATCGTTCAAATAACCATATGAGCTTAATATGAGGTAGTTATTTCGAAATTACAGACAGACACTCCAATTTTATTTATTAGTATAGATATTTGCAGAAATAAAATACAGTAGGTGGGTTGTTATAGTTATACGTAGAAGAAAAAAGGATGTTTGATGGATGTTCGTAAAAGCTTACCTAATAACATGCTAATAACAAAATAACTGGATCAACATGATCGAGGAGTACGTATATTCTGCGTTTTAGTTTAGTTAGTACTGTATATGTTTGGTATACAGTGCACCTACCGTGGAATACTTAGGCTTACAATAAAAGTAGATTATCTGTTGGCATTCGTATTCTTTGAAAAGGTTCTTTTCACTATTAACCACGTAGAAGTACGTGCTCCGAGGTTTGAAAGGCTGCGTTCTGCATTCACTATTCTAAGGAATTTTTCGCTGACTAATTAAACTGAGATTTTCCAGACTGATTTTTTATTGGCTGTGGAAAAATAAACATTAGGTAGGTAATTTTTTTTAAAAAGAAAATTATTTAATTTTATCATACTGACTAAAATTCCACTTTTCTCTCCAACTACGCGTAAAGATTGTGCTAGGAGTACGTACGACAATAGCGCAACAAACAGTGTTGAACCGGCGACCTTTCGGATTCAGTCCCCTTTACCGTTGAGCTATTGATGCTCTAATTGTACTTTATAAGGAAAACCATAATAAATAAGTAAAAGACCTTTAAAATTATTAAATTCTGTGGTAGAATTGTCTGACTAATAGGTATAGGTAGGTACCTACCCAGATAGGAGAAATCTGAAATGCAGAAATAAAGAAATCACAAGATGTACTCTCAGCAATTAATAATTTATTCTACCTATTTGTATTTTTTGAACATAAATATCCATTAATTATATAAGTATACATTTATTCTGAATATTTAAAACTAAATTATTAAAACAAAGAGCCTAAAACTAAAAATCTTAAAAAGTATAATATAATATCTTAATGTATAAATTAAATCTATTACTGAAAAAAATATTCTAGGAAAAAAAATCGGCGCCTCTTGTGTAGTTCTAATACTTTTCGTAAGAGAGAATTAACGCGATGACTCGAATACGTGTGCTGCTTACAAAATATTATGTCATGAAACCTTATTGCGTCGACAGCTTCTGTTTGTATGAGAAGATGAGAAGGGTCAGTTTGTTATTATGGTGCTTACCTACATACCGAGTATCTAAGGCTAGTGAAGGCAAATTGTGGGCGTAACAGATGAACAACGAAAGCTCGCTCGCTTTCGTTGTTCAAAAGCTTCTTCTCAGACAAGGCGAGCTTGAAACTCTCGCAACTTTAGTTTTCAGTAATAAATAATCACCATTACTTACTTCAATTTATTTGTCAAATTCAACAATTGGCAATCAAAAAATGTATCAATAATGTAAAATCAGCGGTAGGTATTAGGTACCCATTTTGAATAAAAGGCTTTGACTTCCACTTTGAATTAGTAAAGAGAGTGAATAGGTAGAGAGATCAAGGAGGATAGAAACAATGTTATGAAATCTAAATTTTGTTTAGGTTTCACAAATAAAATTCACTAAATAAATATAAAAGGTATATCTATTTAGTGAATTTGTAATTCCAATTGTAGTCGAATCTGTCGTTAGTTTTTATATACGTGCAAACTTTTGCCATAAGTATAATTAATTGTAGTATGATTTATTCATTGGTTTACCTACCTAGCTAGCTCTCTAATGCCCGCAACTGAGTACAAATAGGTTTTTACAAATCCTGCGTGTCTCTTTAATTTTCCGAGATAAAAAGTTAACTACTTATATCAATCACACAGCCATAATTTAAGGCTAGTCTAGATAATATTAGACAAATAAAACTTTGTATTCCTGAGGAACTACTTTCTGCAATACAGGTCTTTCCTAGTGCAGAGGGTACAAGACTTGTTCGTATTGTATTTAAGTTGTACTTATTTAAATTCTAGTTAAATTCAATATACATGCAAAATATCACGTCAATCCATTGCTCCATTGCAACGTGATTGTAGAACAAACCTACAAACAAGCACACTTCCGCATTTATAATAACATGAGTAGTGATCTTATTACATTGATGTTTTCTAAATCATAAAAATAAATGATTACCGGAAAAAACGGCCATATTTTCTATTACGCTGTTATTATTATTTTTATGAAACTAAACATCTTTAAATATAAAGTTGAAAGGTCCAACAGCATAGTTCAGAGAGCTTGGTTTTGTCTTTAGCGGCGGTCCAAACCATTCCACTTGAAAATTCTCGATCACTTTAGCGAGGAACGTCTCGATTTCCAATTCGGCTATTCGTCGACCTGAGAATATTCAACAGTTGATAAAATATTTAATTAAGACCCCCAAAACATGGCATAAAGGACATAAATCGTACAAAGTTTTTCTCGGGAATACTTAGCGAACCTAAAAAAAAAAAAATATGTGCGTTAAGCAATTAAATATCTAACCCTTGCCAGTTGCTTCAACAGTCAGGAACCTGAATTCCTGAGAGTTCTCTACAATGTTCCCAAGAGCCTCGATAGCTCAATGGTTGAGGTGCGGACTAAGTTCCGAAAGGTCGGCGGTTCAAAGTCAAACCCCACCCGTTGCACTCTTGTCGTACCCACTCCTGGCACAAGCTTTACGCTTAATTGGAGGGGAAAGGGGAGTATTAGTCATGATTAGCATGACTAATATTCTTTTTTAATAAAATAAAAAAAGGTGTGTGAATAGGTACACCTGCTAGCTGCTTTAACAGTGAAGATAAAGTGTGTGAGTAAACTGCAATCCTGAGAGTTCTTCACAATGTTCTCAAAGGTGTGTTTATGGTGTTTCTCAATACCCATTTTGCCTAGGTGGTAGGTTATGGGTACACTCTTTCATTTCAGATAGCAGACGCGTGCTCAGCCGGCCGCCAATGAGTTGAGATTATGATAATAGATGTCACAATAGAATTTGGTCTTTATTAAAAAATGAAGGTAATAAATTTCTTTACCAATGCACGAGCGAACTCCAAATCCAAAAGGGTTCCAAGCGAACGGATGTGCGTTTCCGTGATACAAGGGATCCTCTTTATCAACGATCCATCTTTCAGGGATATATTTTTCTGGCTGTGGAAATTGTTCTTCCAACATGCATAAAGCCTGATGATTGAATGCTATGTATGTCTGAAATGTTGGAGAACAAACTAGAACCCGAATATTTTTTCTAATAACAAGTGTAAATTAAAAATTTATAACACCCCCGACAAGTTAAGGTTACAGTATTTAGAAAAGAGCTGATAACTTTCAAACAGCTAAACAGATTTTCTTGGATTATAGCTAAGAATACTCTCGATCATACCTTTCAAACAAAAAAAAAAAATTAAAATCGGTTCATTAGTTTAGGAGCTACGGTGCCACAGACAGATACACAGATACACACTTCAAACTTATAACACCCCTTTTTTGGGTCGGGGGTTAAAAATATCCACAACCAAATCTTTTTTTAAAGGGCACCTTGTTTACGCATTTTACTTACATCTTTGGGTATTTTGTAGCCTAAAATATTGTATTCCTTCGTAGTTTGCCTCATGTTACCTGCCACAATTGGCAGTATTCTCATAGACTCCTTTATACAAGCTTTGAGATAAGGACGCTTTTCTTTATCCGAAAGAATCTCTTGTCTTAATTTATTCTGTTTATCTTGATTTTTGGCCAGCAAATATAGCGTTGATGTCATAGTATTAGCAGCCTGCATATAAAAAAAGAAAAATATTAATTAAACGTACAGAATTTGTGAAAAATTGAGCTTCTCGTTGGTGGTAGAGATAAATGAAATAATAGCATAATATAATTATTGTTCTCACATTTTTAGAGTCAAAGTAACGAGTATTTTGTTGGTAAAAATACTTAATACACTTTTTAAGCTACATAAAGCTTAGATAAAGAGAAACGTACTATATAAGTCTCGGCCGAAATAGCAATACCGACCTCATTTAGTTTAAAAGGACGAGGCCCGGCGCCTCGTCCTTTCAAAATCACTTGAGAAGTCCTCGGCTTCGCCTCGGCCTTCCAATAATTGCTCGGCCAGTAAAGACTTTATTCAAGCCTGGACTGTCATGTACTATTTCAAAAAATAACTAACCGTATCGACCCCAGCAAATAACATATCGCTAGCCATAATAACTGCTACATGCTCGTCAATTTCAAGCAATTTCTCTAAAACGCCTTTTTCTTCTGTAGAAGGCTGGTTCTTGGATTCGAGCTTTTTCATAGCCTCTGCGATGAAGTGTTTACTTATCCTAAAATATTTATAATGCACGATATACGTCCATGGATGTGATATAAATAGCTACGAAGTTAAGAAGTATTCTGCACTATATGAAGTATTCATTCACAATAATTATTATTTCTCATTTCAATGTGAATTTCAATGTGAGGAATGTTTCTAATAGATTCATATTAAAAGCATATAAATATGATATTAATTAAAATCATTTACTCAAATATATCAAAATATTTACTTAATTTGGTCCTCGTACAACTTCATCGCCTTTTTGAATGTAGGCGTTGAAATGTATCGCCACAGACTTGGCTTGAAGTCCAATTTATCTGCTGCGCTAAATATATCGTGCACCAAGTGTATCAGTTTTTTTGCAGGAGAACTTTCAGGTAGATTGGGATCGAAGCAGTTCAGACGACCGCCAAGAGCTACAACACCAATGGACTCTAATGCCCATAGGTTCATCTCAAGGTCGAAATTTCCCTCTAACATATTTTTCTCGTTGCGTATAAGTCTCATCCTGTAAATAATAATAGGTTTTGTACTTTTTAAAATATCTCTATAAATAATTGTTTCGTTGGCGGGGAGCGGGTGGATGAGGAAGGCGGAGGACCGTGTTTGGTGGCGCGCTCTTGGAAAGGCCTATGTCCAGCAGTGGACGCATACAAGCTGACGGATGGATGGATGGATGGATAATAATTGTTTCCTTGTAGTTTTTATTTACTAGTACGTAATTTTACATTTTTGGATTTGGTTAAGGTCTTTTCAATCTATAAATACGTAGGTAGCTTTACCTTTCAATCATGTCTTCAGCTACTTCATTAAGTGTATTGGTGTATAGTTTAATAGTTTTTGGTTGTAACAAAATGGGATTTACGGTCGATCGAAATTTTTTCCATATCTCACCATGGCTGTAACAAATAAAAAAATGAGTAGAACTAGATACTTCCTGGATTTTTTTTCAATGTTTTCTGTGCTTTTGTGAGCCATGTGATCATTCTTTTGATTACTATTATGGTTCCTGTTATTGCTCCCGATACGGCTTTACATTGGACCTCGTACCCGCTACTCATGGGTGGCTTGTCAATAGTTATATACTTCGTGCTACTTCTATAAGTATGAAGTAGTGTAGAAGATCTTTAACTATGATTTAATCATATGGTTCACATAATTTATTTCATTGGTCCCTTTGTCCCCTCTTTGTGGAATGGACATTTGCCTTTCAGCATTCAGTTTTTTTTTACTATTTCATGGAATATATTTTTAAGCATGGAATATTTTTTTAAAACTTACTCTGTAATCAGCCCAGTCGGCGCGTCGGGGGCAGCACCTTGCTTCTTGTAATAATTATTTCGAAAATAATGAAGCGATTGAAAACCCGGGCGGATCGGCATCCAATTTTCGCCCCTAAGCACCTGGAAATTGGATAGACAATCTTTTATTTACTCAGAACAAGATATACATATATAAAAGGAGAAATTGACTGACTGAACATACAGCTCAAAGGTCTGGGTCCAGAAATTTGATATTTTGTACACGGGGTCTTTCTATGATAAGGCTTCCACAAACAAAGGATTGTAAGAAATCCAACGGGACCTTAAATAACCTAAACCCATGCAAATAAAGTCGTATCGTAAAAACACTATCATGATGATTCATAGGCATTTAATAAATGATCATAGATAACATGTCGTAACCATAGACTTTTTCGCTCTAGTTATGCAAAATGCCCTAAAGAACTATGCACAAGCAGATAGTTATTTTTAAGAGGATGTGCATTACTGATTCTAGATTTTCTAGGATAGCCTAGTACATCGTACAGTGGTATATCACAACTGAGGCAAGAATGCCTATATTTATTACAGCCTACTCACAAGTGCTGCAGCTTCTGCATCATAGAGCATAATAATCGAAGGAGCGCCGAAGTAACCGTCCATCCTTATGATGGGTCCAAATGTATTATATAAAACTGTATTTATCAGGTCTTCGCTCTTGTAGAAAGAACCTGAAACATAAATAATTTTACCGTGACTCTACTATTCTTTTTTAAGTTATATTAAAGTTTTTACTCATACAATATTTTTTTAATGCTTCAATTTTACTTGCCTTTCAATAATTAATGTTGAAAAAGTACCTACTTATTGAATTAATATTAAAAACTCGATTACCTTTTACGCAGCGCGGGTTGGGTGTGTTAATATCATGCTTACTGTGAATCTTTTTCTTTAAGTATTTAATTAACTATAGGTATATTTTAATGAACATTACAATAAAATTTCCTAGAATCATAAAGAACCAACCTCCGGGTAAAAAATGATGCAATTGCCCTATTATAGGTAATGATGATGGACCTGGTATTTCTTGCCATGATTTTAGGTTATGGTTTTCCTCATTTGCACTGATGGTTGCGCTGTTCACGGCTCTGTAATATTATTATTGATCCTAAAGGAAGAAATCTTTCAAAACATATGGAATTATTTAATAAATTGAGAAGAAAAATAATAGATATTTATTTACTTCGGTTTTTTGAAGTAAAGCAAATTAACTATCTAGTCAAAAGTAGTTACCTGGATAAACAATAATAGTTATCCAGTGTAACAATAGTTACCTAGGTAATAAATCAAGAGAAAGACTGTCTTTCCATAGCACGTAGGGAACCTAGTTTGGGGTTTGGAACTCAGATATTAAACACCACTGCGTAGATACGCATTTTTTTATGTTTTATATCTTTGTATGTAGATTTGTTACCAGTTTAAGTAGGTATATAATTATAAACACATGTACTGACCTTATAAACTGCCTAGCAGTCGATATTACCGTAACTGATCTTCGAACACTATGCATATTTCCACTTCACAATACGGACTGAAACAAGGTTACATTTATGTTTTCTATTGTTTTATCTAAAGGTTGAGCAGGAACTTGATGACGTTCTAAACCTAAGTAGGTACTTCAGAACAAAAACAAACACTTTGTTTTTCACTTATCACAGATATGAGCGATTATTATTTAGATAATAATATTATAGGAGTCGTATACAGAAGTAATGATTGTCCATGAACATGAACGTTATGATACTAGCGCGTCCAAATGGTATCCATAACCTTGGCGTAGGTTTAAATTAACGCAGACGCCCGTAGATACTGTAGTCATGATATGTAGAGATTTGTATTCATAAAATATACTACGTATAGTGGAGCCATTGGAGCTCTGTTTACAGGACTTATTTTGTAAATTAAGAACATCACACAGGGTGTTTACCTACTTTTTGCTAAGAGACGTTTCTCAGGCGTGCTCCATACCGACGTAGTTTTGTTCTAATAATATTTTGAATAATATTAAACAATCAAACTCATATCAGTGGTTTGCCAGATTTAGTTTCAAAGTGAGGGCTCAAAAATTTGTATGTAAAAAAATCTTTTAAAGGTGTCACTTCGATTCTCAACACCTTAATTCTGTCGTATTCTTCCGACTTCAATGTGTCAATCAGTCACTAAGTAGTTGAAACGTGATTCCGAAATCCAATTAGACGACGACATTGTGCGGAGGATTCACAAAAAATTAGAACGAAATATAGGTAATATTATATTTGAACAGAAAAATCAGTTACGAATAAGTACAAATCAATTATTAAGTCTATTATTATTGTTATTAAGATATTAAGTCTTCTGTAGGCGTTCAGCAGGGGGATCCTTTAGGTCCGGCCCTGTTCAGCTTAGGGATCCATAACCATATTTCAAATTTAACATCTAAATTTAACATATGGTATCTTGATGATGGAACCATTGGGGGCAACGTGGATGACGTTCTAAAAGATCTTAACCATATTAAGCAACAGTTTGGCAAAATTGGTTTAGAACTAAATTTTTCGAAATGCGAATTGTTTTTCACAGAAAAACTGTCGCAAGATAGAATACGATTGGCCTCTGATTTATTTAACGAAATTACCCCTAGCATTAAGATACTCGATAAACATTCACTTTGCCTCCTTGGTGCTCCTCTTTATAATGAATCCATACAACCACTTTTGGATCAAAAAATTAGAACATTTTCGGCTAATACCGACAAATTGGGCGCTCTAAATTCTCACATTGCATTTTCGATCCTAAAATATTGCCTTTTCGTACCTAAATTAATTTATATCCTTCGCGCGAGCCCAATTTGGAAATTTCCTGGACTACTCGATAATATGGATGCCACCCTTAAAAGTACACTAGAACAAATTCTAAATTTAACTTTTGATGAGCACTCCTGGAACCAAGCTACTTTACCGGTCAAGTACGGTGGCATCGGCGTGAGGAAAATTTCCAGTGTAGCTCTTCCAGCTTTTCTGTCCTCTGTGCATAGTATAAGAGAGCTTAGCTCTCAAATTCTCAAATCAAATTCAATATCATTGACCTATGCCACAGAGGCCCTAGAGAGTTGGAAGGTCAGATGTCCCAATGTCGATATTCCAAAGGAACGTTCTACACAAAAACTTTGGGATTTGCCATTGGTTCAGCTGACACATTCAAATTTGCTGCAAAATCTTACAAGTGACAGAGATCAAGCCAGGCTCCTAGCATTATCGGAAAAGGAATCTGGGTATTGGCTTCATGCCTTGCCATCCAAAAATCTCGGCACCCTTTTAGATAATGAAAGTTTTCGTGTGGCTTTAGGTCTCAGATTGGGAACACCGCTGTGCCATCAGCACAGATGTCCGTGTGGAAAAGAGGTTGATAAATTTGGAATTCACGGACTCTCTTGCCAAAGGAGCGCTGGTAGGCTATTTAGGCATGGCTCTCTTAACGACACGATCAAAAGGGCTCTTGCCACCATAGACGTTCCTGCGCTCATTGAGCCGGCAGGGATTAGTCGGGATGATGGCAAGAGACCTGATGGATTGACGCTGGTTCCCTGGGAACGGGGACGGGCGCTAATGTGGGACGCAACGTGCGTTGACACATTGGCCCCGTGTCATATCAGGGAGACAGTATCAAGACCGGGAGCCGCAGCAGAAATGGCTGAAAACGGCAAGCGGCGCAAGTATGCCTCTCTTATTGAGAGTTACATTTTTGTTCCGTTTGCCGTGGAGACCCTGGGGCCATGGAGTCTTAGTGCAAAGAAATTTTTACGAGACATTTCACCGCGTTTAATAGCCTCATCGGGTGACAGAAGGGCTGGCTCATTTTTTGCGCAACGGATCAGCCTGGCTGTCCAACGCGGAAATGCAGCCAGTATTCTTGGCACCATTCCACGCGGGCATGATTTGTACAGTAATTAGATAAGGCTAGCTTTAAGTTTTATTGTAATATTTTCACACATTATTATAATTAAAAAAAAAAAAAAAAAAAAATCAATTATTAATATACTTAATTGAAAATTATAACATGTTTGAATAGATTTTGAGATAAGTCAATTTAAAAGGTGAACATAAAACTGTTTTTAACTAAAAATGAAAATAAAAAATTTTCATCGCGAGTAAAAAGGATCACATTCAGATTTTTTTAGGATCTCGAAGAGATGTGGGACAATTAGCCTTGTACGTTTATAAAATAGTAAAAAAGTTATATTTTTGTTGAACCAAGCAAAATATGCTACCCAAGTCTATAACCTCTAACTCTACATCAGAGTCATATTATACCTATTAGTAAACATGATTTGAAACGGACCGCAGCGCTAGTATCTTTGTCAATAAGGAGTATCCATTCAATTAAGACCGACGTGGGAGTAGGAGGGTTAGCTAATAAAGTCCATATTACACTGCACGATATATCCGTACAAATAAATTAAGCCAAGTGAGGTATACCTACATAATATGTTTTTGCTACCAAAACTACGGGTAAACTAAAATTCTGAATTTTGATTTATTATACTTATAAGCTTTTGTGCTCGTTATAAATCTGGAAATTTAGTTGCGTGTACGAATCAAGAAAAATATCACCATCATCATTATCATTTTCAACCGATAGACGTAGACGTCCACAGCTAGACTCTAAGAGATTTAAGTCTCTTAGAGCGATCTTGCGCCGCCTGGATCCAGCGGCTCCCTGCGACTCGTTTGATATCGTATGTCCCTAGATGGACATGGGGGTCTTCTAACGCTGCGCTTTCCGGTTGAGGTTGCCATTCTAGTACCTTGGTACTAGAATGTGAGGAGCTCTATGACAGGACTCCAAGAGAAACAATAAATATATTTGCCGAAATATTATGTAAAACTCGAAAATTGCAAAACAAAAGACGTCGTCTCATATGAATCGTATTATGGGCAGAATTATAAAAAGCGCTAATCAAAGGAGAGCTTGTATTTAAGGGAATTTAAAAAACCTAAAAAGTATTTTGCCGTGCACATGCAAGAGTGACGGCAGCAACGAAAAAAAGAAAGAAAAACGGTGCAAGCCAATAACGTGAGTCTGATCGTTCAGCGGCCATCAACAGTCCAAACGTCCACGCTTCATGTGTAGAGTCGTTAGAAGGCAATACAGAAAGCAGTGGTAATGTAAACATACGAAAGACTTGCTATGATTGTATCCTGATGTTTTCACGGCACATCTATAGCGTGGATCTTGACTACGCTTTGATAATGTGTTTTTTTCTAACCTTAAAGGGTTGAACGAGAAAGCTGGAAGGGTCGTCATGTGTTAATATCGAATTTACATGGTCTATTCCCTTTTGAATGGAATTTATTTGAATAGAGGCTTTAATTTAATTTATTCAGAGATATTGGGATTATCCTTTTCGTATTTTATCAGCAAGGGAGATCAAAGGGTCAAAACCTGTTTAGCCCTTTTGGTTGACTGATTTTCAAATAAATCCTTCATAGAGTTATGTTGAAAACTATTCTATTTATTGTATTCGGTTATAGATCTTTCGAATATAATGAATACAATGCTCTGCGAACATGTTATTGAAGATCATTTTCCGATTATAGCTGCGCTCCGGAGCGCAGCGATGAAGACTCCAACATACTTTAGTATTTATAATAATATCAGTATGGACAAACTAATAATATGAATAGATTAGAAGATTTACTCGTATTAATTTGAGTATGATACTCAAATAGCGCTAGAATGCATTTCCGTACAAAGTCGACAACCCTTTACGCTACATCAAGAAAGTAGGTACCTACGCTTTTCCTAGTCTGAAGAGGGAATGAAGAGAAAAATTTAATTACGCGCCAACGAAAGAATTCGTCCGAAATTAGTACAAAAAAACCTTAATTCTGTTAGTGGAGGAGAATTAAGGGACTAATGGCCGGTATCACTCGAACTTAGGAGTCCATTACACGGGACATATGAGATGGGTTTCAATCTACGCGCGAATTGAAATAGATCTGCGGACGAGACCTCGTTATTAGACTTTCTTAATATCTGTTCTGAGAGAAAACTTGGCAATAGCTAGTCTAAATATATTAAGATGAAAAGGTGACTGACTGACTGACTAATAGATTAACGCACAGCTCAATCTACTGAACGGATCGGGCTGAAAGGCATGGTTAATCATTATGACGTAGACATCCGTCAAGAAAGAATTTTTGAAAATTCAACTTCTATGGGGGTAAATCAGAGATTTGAAATAGAGGTTTGTGTAGTCTACGCAGACAAAGTTACGGGTACAGTTTTTACGCTTGTCTTGCAATCAATCATGCAATCATTTTAATGTTAAGAAAAATAAAACAAAACGTTACCAATAAACCTACTCGGTACCATTCTAATAGCTATCCTAAACAAACTTTGATAATTCACTTTGTTTTCTCATATTGGAAGTAACCAATAAATTCCATTCGGTTGATTTATTATCCTAGTTATTTGAAAAAGCGAGCATCCATAAATCATTACGAGATTTGTTTCTCTACTGCGTATGGATTTGTTTAGAAAGTGGACTTTCTGTATAGCATTTATGGATAACTAGACGATGCCCGTGACTTCGTTAGCGTGGGCATAAGTTTTTAAAATCCAGTGGGACCTCTGATTTTCCGGGATAAAAAGTACTCTGTCTCCGACGCAAGTTACTGTATCTCTGTTACAAATAAAGTGTCTCTGTAACAAAGAGATAAAGTCCGCGACTTCGTCGACGTGGATTTGGTCTTTCTAAAATCCCGTGGAAACTCTTGGATTTTCCAGGACAAAAAATAAGTAGCCCACGACCGTCTTTGGCACGTTAATTTTGCATCCTTCAAAACAGAGATAGCTTTATCCCGGAAAATCAAAGAGTTCCCACGCGATTTTTGAACATGATTGATAAACTAAATCAATGCTGATGAAGTCCCTGGGTATCATCAATTTAATAGAGAGATTACTTGTATCACGGAGATGGACATAGGCTACTTTTTATCCCTGAAAATCTTAGGTTTTCATGCAATTCTTGAAGTACCGAAACACACGGGGATGCAGACGCGATAGTAGTTAAAAAAACAAACGAAATTAATTTAAAAAATTAATTTATTTGAAATAAACAAACGAAATTAATTTAAAAAATATTTATAGGAAAACAGCGATTCACAGTGGAATTTCAAAAGGTAAGTCTGCAATGACATATGTGACCGCGGCCCAGAATGCTGCACATTTGATCACATTGGTATCATTTTGAGCGGTTAAGAGGGCTCTCTCCGTCACTCGCTTCTACTCGCTTCATACAATCGTAGTTCCAATTTCATTTGAATATTAAGCAACCAAAGTCCATGAAATTTTGCAGACATATTCTAGAAACTAATATCTATGTGTCTGTGGTGTTTTAGATTTTTCTAAAAATATAGACACACTTACACAACTCATAATGCGTGCAAATGTATCGAGGTCCATGTTTTCCTCCAAATATTGGCACAAAATGTGTTGTAATTAACTTGATATAGGATATAAGCCTTTTAATGTCGTAACAGGGTTAAGAGCGCTTTCTGTTCCGCTGCTATTTCATTAATTATAGACAGGCAGGCTTAAAGGTTGCCAGTTCATATTATGTTTCAACATGAACTAACGTCGTTCTGTCATACCTACATCAAACAATAACTCGCAATAGAGACACGTTTTTCACAATATTTCCTCCTAAAAGAGAATTGCTTAGACAAATAAAAACTAGTAACACAGATTAAGAGGTAATAATAATATGATCCTTTATAAGTTGAGGGAAAATATAGATTTTTTCCATTCAGTTTTGTTTTACATTGAGTGGGCTTTAGATGGAATTCAATGTTCCTAATAGAACAGGGGGCGGAAAATGTGGTAAAAAAATGTGGTGGTGTGTGTAAACTTTTATAAATATGGAAAGTAATTGTCTCTTTATATTCACACAGTCTTAAACTGTAAGCACCTATTTACCTTAGAAACAGAGGATGTCGTAAATCTTGATTAAGAGCGCTAACACAAGGTCACCATAATGACGTTGCTGACTACGTATCCAAGCAATTCGTATTGAAATGTATTACACTTAACTCACTTGGCTACGGTATGGCGAGGTCACCAATTTTATAACCGACCAACCCCTATGTGGAGACTGGATAATCTGGCGACTTGGCGATGCTTAGCCAAGTTGCCCGTATTTTGTATAAGTGCAAGTAAGTGATGCCTTTCTCACTCAGTGGCTAACTCATTGCCAGGACAGACGCCCGCGTATTTGATCACAAACATTACTATAGTATTATTTTGTAGTGCTTCTTATTTGACAACATAATTTGGCTATGGTAGGTAGCCAGAGGTAGCCATGGCTACGTAGCTAGTGACGTCGCCACGGCATCCCAGTGTGTTAGGGCTCTTAGCCCTAGAGAAATATTTTGAGAAGGTGGTTTACTTCATTTGCCTTATTCAAAATGCGATCCTTGCAAGCTGACAAGTGGGTAGATATAAAAAGTCCTTTGTTTCTGTTCCTTAGTCGAAAAAACGACAGCATCTCGTTAAAGAACACCATATAAAGTAACACGTACCTTGAAACACTTTTGCATTATTAATCACTTACAATTACTCTTTTGACATTTAGTCCAGCTCTCTTGAGATATAAAACGTCTGAAATGCTTAAGAGCTTCATTTGCAGCTTTCATTTAGTGAGAAAATAATTTATCGTAACAGATGGGACTTATATAAACTTAAGAAATTATTTTTCTTTTCTGTAAAATAAGTCCATAAATACAGACGGAGTGGAGTAGAACCTAATATTTTTAATGACACTGAAACTCAGCTTTATAACAATGTTCACATATGGTTTAAATTAGTGTACTGGAACCAAAACACAGTGGAGACTGGAGACATACAGAACCCAATCCCCCTCGTCGTGCTACCAACTCGTTCCACCAATGGCACGAGAAGGAATTGTTATTCCTCGTAGTACCGTTGAATGTGGATGACTTTACATCTTACCTTCGAAATGAATTTTGTAATATTTTATACGGGCTTCACTTTCGTTCGCGGTTTGATTGGAACTTTTATAAGTTTTTGTTTTCCCATGGCATTTTTCCGACATAAAAAGTCGCATGTCCGTTTCCAAGATGCAACCCAAGCTACTTTGCTACCTCGGTATCAAAATGCAACAAGATTAACTTCAGTAAATCGTGAAAAATTAATTTTATCAACAAAGATTCACATGTTGTGGTATAAAATACCGTCAAAAGAGCGGTAAGATTAGTAATAAGCTAAGTTGATTCTTAGTTTCATGGATGTGTGGATTAGACCGTACGTGGGTATTGAGTCACGCGCAAGTGTGTAAAAATAAATAAAGAAAAATATGAATCCTGCCGTTTCCTTACGGTGTCATTTCTTATTAGCTATTTGGAGCTATTCCCGCATATCTCCAGTTCAAATGGATTACCTGCCACAATGAGGCGCGTGAATTATTCATGGCTGCCTTCCGTCTTTCTGCTCGCGATAAACAACATCAGGCTTCAAGTCACGACGTATGTTTTGAATTATTTTGCACCTAAAATTAGTATCAAAGTCCAAAGTGTGATTGTCTGGAGATGTACGCCCGTGACGCTGAATAAGGGCGCCTTCAAATTCGCCACAAAGTGCCGCGCGGAGACAGCGCGGCTGCAGTACTACTGCCCAATCAAACTCAATGAAATTTTGAAAATAATATATTCTAGAAACAAACATAAAAATATGTAAGTTAAAAAGTTATCCGGTCCCAAAGATTTGTGTGCACCAAATCTTTGAGCCCTTGTAACTTTTAGACTCGAATGTAAATATTTCTAACATATTATGGACAGTCATAATGTAATAAATATCATTTTTTCAGTAGTATATTACGCGGAAGCCATTTATTTAAGTGTGGTTCATAAAACTTTCCTTCTGACTCGTTTACTTCGACCCCTGACCTTTACTAGACATGCGAAGGTATAATTATATGAAATTGCTCGCATTTTGCTTCAAGGTGGATACTGTTAGTAGAATATTATTATCTACATTGTGGTACTGTTATAGTTATGTACGCAAGCCGTCAAGTAACGAACTCTGACTTTGAACTGACTCATTAGTGGAACGAAGTGAGGCGCGACAGGAATGTCTTTCTCGCCGCGCTATTGGATCTCCAGTTTATTCTGTCATCATCATCTGCAAACCAGAAATTAGCTTAAAATAATTAATAAACCTTAGGGGCATACTAGACTGAGAAACAGCTTTTTAAAAGTTTATCTAGAAAAGCGAGTACCTAATAAGTACAATCTAAACCAGGGTAGCATTGTTATTTACAAGAGGTTTTATCCAGAGCAAGAGAATGTTAAACAAGTTGTATCGCGCGAACCCCGCGCCATATTTCAGAGCAAACGAACTGGAACTAATGTGCAACAGCATCGTATTCCACACAGACACCGATTCGTTCAACCGTTAAAAGGCAACAAGCGTTCTGAACATATCGATTGTTCGTTTCTCAAAGTTGCTATCAAAAAGTTCACGTATGTACCTACCTGAGAAAAAGCATTTGACAATCCATCTAACAGTCCGAAGAACTCGTAGTCATAATTCAGATCTAGTCTTCAACCTCTCATATTAATAAATAGGTAACGAAAATCGTAAATATTTTTAGAGTTTCGTACCTCAAAAGGAAAAACGGAACCCTTATAGGATCAATTTGTTGTCTGTCAGTCTGTCTGTCTGTCTGTCCGTCCGTCCGTCCGTCCATCCGTCCGTCCGTCGTGTCTGTTAAGAAACCTTAGGGTACTTCCCGTTGTCCTAGAATCATGAAATTTGGCAGGTAGGTAGGTCTTATAGCACAAATACAGGAATAAATCTGAAAACCGCGAATTTGTGGTTACATCATTAAAAAAAAATTGTTTCTTTTTTAAAGTAAGATAACTATACCAAGTGGGGTATCATATGAAAGGGCTTAACTTGTACATTCTAAAACAGATTTTTATTTATTTTTATGCATAATAATTTTTGATTTATCGTGCAAAATGCGTGCGAGTCCGACTCGCACTTGGCCGGGACTTTTAGTTCGGGATCTATAGACAGATACTCCTTTCCGACTATACACCCTAGGACGGCTGTTTTAGAGTGTGTAAAAGGAATAAGCCGTTTAGAAAAGATAATCATTATAAATTATCACTTATCGTGGATTTTGCCCTAAAGGCAAAATATTTCGCTGCACTGGAGAAGCCGCTGCCTGCCATAAACACAAAAGCAATAACGTTACCTAGCGGTATTCCCGATGGAATAGAACAGTAGGATATCTAATCTTGCATCGCTAAACAAAACCGGCGAATCGTAAACGGCGATCAGAGATAGACGGATTTGCAGTCCCAATTGGTAATGACAAAAGCTCTTAAGGATCTCCAATAGGACCAGTCTGGGACCGTCTTTGAAGGCTTACTTTTGATTTATCCTTGGAATTCCTGACACCTTTTATCTTCAAGGAGGATTGATATTACATTCGTTCAACTTTTTTATTTTTTAAATTCCATTACAAGCTCTTGACTGCTATCTCACCAGGTGGTAGGTAACTAGGGAAAAGCTGGAACATTTAAAAGAATTTGTGAGGTTAACGAACCTGAAAGGCTAAATAATAAAACCAATTTAATGATGATCATTACTGAAACTTTTTTTTTATTATCGTAAAGTTTTATCTTAATTGATTCAATTATTTTTGAGTTGGTAATCAGCGCAAACAATCGACTGAGTAGACAAACTAACACAATAATATACTTAATAGAGAAGACATATTTTATGAAATACTAATTGATGTCCGCAACTTTGGATTTAAGTTTTTTAAAAATCTCGTGGCAATCCTTTCATTATTTTGGATGAAAAGTATGCTATATCACTCTCCATGTATTTAAATATATCCATGAAAAATCAGGTCAATCCATGAGGTCGTGCCTTCGTAAATTAAAAGATACACGAACGATTTTGAACAAAATACCATCAAAATAATTTACCATTAAAATACCATAAATACAGTCATACAATCATACTAATATTATAAAATGCGAAAGTGTGTTTGTTTGTTGGTTTGTCCTTCAATCACGCCACAACAGAGCTACGGATCGACGTGATTTTTGGATCCCGGAAAATTAAAGTGTTCCCACAGGATTTTTAAAAACCTAAATCCACGCGGATAAAGTCGCAGGCATTAACTAGTAATCAAGATAAACGAAACGGAGACGGAAAAAGTTCTCTGCATTTAGGAGTAGTTAAGAGCAAAGCGACGTTTTGCAAAGAATCGTTCTAACCATGCACACGCGGTTCTCTCCGCCGCGCCATTAGCCGACGTCTCTTTGAAGGGATTGTAATACTCGTATTTGTCGAGATATCCCCGGAGAGCTGGCTAAATTATGTGTAAGACGAGAACACTTTTAGTTCGGCACAGATTTTGTACCTTCAAGTTATTTTGGTCGCTCTTTTACCCTTTATTTATTTTGGGCTACGCATCTATTTAAATTATAGATACTACTTCTTCCTCGTGGATTTAGGTTTTTGAAAATCCCTTGGGAACTCATTGATTTACACGAGTAGATATGCTACGCGTGTGCTACGATGGAGCGCGCTTGCCTAGAAGTGGTCCACAGTGTTAAGTACCTACCTACCTTTGTTTAGGGCGGTAAGTATGGTATTGTGAATGTTCGGGTAATTCAGATGCCACAGCCCCAACCCGTACAATACGTCACTTCCCATTATTATTATATAAACGCGAAAGTATGTTTAGGCAATAAGGCCGCCTTTGCACACAATTGTTTTTTCTGTTTTCTTCTTTCTGTGTTGTGTTCCTTTACATGTGTTTTTGTGTGCAAGACTTCTATCTATCTATGTTTGTTTGTTGGTTTGTCCTTTACTCACGTCGTAACGGAGCAAAGGATCAACGTGATATTTGCACGGGTGTAGTTAAAAACCTGGAAAGTGACATAGATTTTTTTTCCATAAAGTGACATAGTTCCATAGTGACTTAGTTCCCACGGGATTTAAAAAAATAAAGTTGCGGGTATCAGCTAGTATTTTGATATTTTTAAGTATGCGCTGCTGAAACTGGGCCAAACCAACCAACATTTTAATTTTAAGCGGTATAGGCGTAATATAACCAGCCTTCCACTATCTGCCAGAGCATTCCAATTTGTGTTTAATATCGAAAGCAAATAACTACACGTCCACGATCGTGCACGAGCAACCAAACAACGGAGCCATCGCTTATTTATTGCTCATTGTTATTATGAATTTAAATTATAATTATTTCACAACTTCGAAATATATCATGAATATGAATATTTTTGGCATATGTACCTATGGTATTTGATATTTTACCGCTACCTACTCGAATTACCTACATAACCCTTTCTCATTCTGAGAGTAGACGCTTGCTTAGTAGTGAGTTGCGAGGGATGAGTTTGATTCGTTAAAAAATTAAGATTTTTCCAGAGTAAATTTCCCAAGAGTTCGGAATTTCTCTTCCGATGATTAGGTGACAGCAAGAATGCGGTCAAAAATCTTAGAGAAATGAGTCGAAAAAATCTTGTAAATGCAAGATTTTTCAAAAATTAACATTACAGTGAAAACTTTTAGGCGTAATAAATGAAACTCTAATACCTGTAATAAATTGTTGATATAAACTTAACCAAATGTTTGTCCAATTTAAATTCATACAATTCTGCGCGCTTATGAAGCGCGCGCCGTCAGAAAGGTCTATGAATTAAACGCTATCAGAAAAGATCTATGAAATATAAGTTAGAATAAGGTAGAAATACTTAAGACCGTGTGGATTTATAAATCGCCTGGCTAATCCAAATGAGACACTCTGTAGAAAGCCATCTCGAGTAGACTCCATTAAATTGAAAACGTAAGCTCAAATATCAGACCGAGGTCGTAAAGCCTTGATGCGTTAGTTACGACCCTCTATCAAAGAGTTCTTTTGCTTTTGCTCGTATAAAACCTATATAACCCGGGACATAGGTTTATAGGACAATAGTAAATTGTGTCAGGGTGATTTATTCGAGAGAAAGTTATTTGTTTTATGTAGTGTTCTTTTGAGACTTCCACGACGTAGTCTTGAATGGTATTATGATGGCGGGAGGGTGGAAGGAGGCCCCAGGTTCGATTACCAGTAGGGTCAATCTGCAAATTTACTTAGGTCTGATTTGGTGGGAAGTTTCAGCTGTGACTAATTTTATAGCCTGGCAAGACAACGCCACACAGATTAATTATTGTGTGAAAAAAACCGAGGACGTTTACGCTACATAAAAGAGGCTACTAATGTAAAATGGTAATTAGCTGCCGTGATAAAAGGGTATAAATGGAAGGACAGATATGTGAATAAAATCAAAATTAGCTTGTATTTAAAGATAGCTGATATTTGGAGCATATCTCTTTCTAGTTTCTAACTAAATATTAGACCTAAACTATGTTACGCTTTGTTCTATCTATTGTAGCAAAAAACGAACGAATGTGCTATTTATAGCTATGTCTATATTTGGAAATAAATAAATAAACATCTTTTATTCAATTAAATTTTACAAGTACTTTTGAATCTTCAAATGCATCAACCACTGGTCCCGAATGCCTCTACCAGGATTGTAGGTATGTACGGTCTTTTGAATATTAACTAGGCACTATTATAGAGTTTAGGCTCCACTTATACTTTAAGATTTCATCACAAAGTACTATTAAATTGATTTTATGCCTATGAGATTGAAATTCAAGTAAGGTTAATGATTGGCTTTCACTTTAAGACGTTATGAAATTAGTTATAAAGACCTTATCTCGGCGATTGCTACTTCGAGACTTAGAGATTTTAGGGGTTTAGTACTTACAAAGTTATCTTACAAATATCGCATCAAAAGTTTAAGAAAGTAACGACGTCATCTATTCATTAACTTATGTTTTTAACCCCCGACCCAAAAAGAGGGGTATTATAAGTTTGACGTGTGTATCTGTGTATCTGTCTGAGGCATCGTAGCTCCTAAACTAATGAACCGATTTTAATTTTTTTTTTTTGTTTGAAAGGTGGCTTGATCGAGAGTGTTCTTAGCTATAATCCATGAAAATTGGTTCAGCCGTTTGAAAGTTATCAGCTCTTTTCTAGTTACTGTAACCTTCACTTGTCGGGGGTGTTATAAACATTCATTAGGACACCCCAGCTACCCATTTGCTACGTATTTCTGTACTTATTGAGCTTCATCATCAACAACCCTTCCTCGGCCCACTACTAATCACGGGTCTCTTCTCAGAGAAGGGTTTGGCCATAGTCCCTCACGTTGGCTTTACACAAACACACACAACTTTATACTTTTTTGCGTAGGAGGTGAAATCCTATGGTTATCCTTATAATAATCCCGTTGGTATTTTTCAAAAGTTTTGTTTGAGCTTCTAACCCCAGCTGTTTGATAGGTCAGTACGTTGATAATATGTCACTCAGTTAGTTACTCCTTATATCATTTAAAAAAGATATAAGCCATGATTAAGATGGCTAATATTCTATGGCTATATATTGATATTTGTGGTTCAGCGTTGTACGACAAATAGTACAACGCTGAACCATCGACCTTTCAGTTTTCAGTCCGCTTCTAACCTTTGAGCTATTAAGGCTTTACTATTTGTATTTGCTATTTGTATACTTAGGTGTACAGTTTTTATTCGGCTGGAATTGGAACAAACTAAAGTTCGGATGAAATATTTCAAGAAGGGAATTTGGATATAAATAAACCCGTGCCAGCGTTTGATATCCGGTACAATTCTCAAAGTTTGATTCACAAAGTTGTGACATATCCCACTTCAAACGAACAGGATACAACGAGCTTCGAGGCCACTTCTATGCTCGATATTGAACTTTTCAATCGATTCGGGTATTATTTCAATGGATTGCGACTGTCAGTACAATATACCTATATATCTGTATAGTTATAGCATTTTACTGAATTACAAAGCTCCGCTCCAATAGTAAGAACTATGTTTAAATTTTTAAGTCCACGATCTTCATTTGTTACGAAAAATAAATAAAATTGTAATAACACCACCGGGAATATGTTATAAAACTACTACTATTTTCTTTTCGATTAGAAATACGCATTCTGTGAAAATTTCAACTCCCTACCAATTATGGTTTACGAGATACCACCCGCTGACAGACAGACGTAAAATGTACACCAAATATAGGTAATGGAATTTGATTAAACTAGCAACTATCGATACATCCAATTCAATCGTAACAATTTCCACTCGTGAAATTGCGATAGGAATCAACGATTGAAACGTAATCGGTATAAAGCTTAGGTACGAACATTCGCTTTTCAGCTTCCAGGAATTTTAGCAATCAACTATTTTCACAGGTTAAACTTTCTAGAGAGTACATTTGTTTGTAATTGCTTAATTACTTACTTGAAGTTGTGATCTAGGCGCACAAAGGTTAAGTAAGGTCTTTTGCTCTGCTAAAGCCTCAATCACACTCAAAGCGCGATGGAACCGTGACACTTTGGAATGTTAACTTACTCAACGTGGATTCTAGCCGTTTCTATCTGTAAGGTAAACTTCTGTGGGTCGCGGCCGAAGCGACTGAAACTGACTGACTGACGGACCCGCTGCGGCTGACGCGGCAATACTAAATAATAAAAATGTATGGCACTGCTGCTGATCCTCTTGTGTTAAACAATGACAATGACACTCGGCGCCCAGATTTTTAACCCCCGACCCAAAAAGAGAGGTGTTATAAGTTTGACGTGTGTATCTGTCTGTGGCATCGTAGCTCCTAAACGAATGAATCGATTTTAATTTAGTATTTTTTGTTTGAAAGGTGGCTTGATCGAGAGTGTTCTTAGCTATATTCAAAGAAAATCGGTTCAGCTGTTTGAAAGTTATCAGCTCTTTTCTAGTTTTCTCATAGAGGTTTTTGTATCGGGGGTTTTTAAAATTTTGGGTTATAATATTATTAATAGTGTATAGTTTTAGTATCGTTGCGTCAGCCGCAGTCAATCAATTCGGTTGCAAACCGCAGAACGCTTTCACACAGTGAGGCGCGTACCTATAGGGGCGCCGCTACAGTAAGCCTAGGTATAAGATTTTACATCTCATCAACATTGATAGAATTCGAGTATCGAAACACTTCAGCGTCAAAGTAAAATGGACCCTAACGACCTTGGTTTAAAGCTCACGCCCGTCCACATACCTAAACCACCAGCACCAGCCGCCAGCACTCTAAGCGGTAACAATGTTTATGTTGCTTTAAGTTAAGGGTGTCTAGGTTAATTTTACACTAACGCTATTGTGTTTTTTCGCTCGAATCCTATTAACGCTGGTGAGATGTAAAAATATCTCATACTAAGCACACAGAGAACAGACGCGCACTATTAACGCTGTCGCGTTTGCTTCAGCCTTAAAAGATTACAGAAATCAATTTTTCCAGGAAATACTAACAAGTTTCTTCAAAGGGAATAAGCGGATTACGCTATTCCATAATATTTCCCAAGAATAAGTAAGTAGATTGGCGAATCTTTTTTTTCACAATGATAGATTAAAAGTAATAAGTTGTAACTTAGCAGAAAAAACTAACGTACAGTATCCTACTTTATTTATTTAAACATCTTTTTTGCTAAATATTTACAAAGAATAAAAACACAGGGTGATTTTATCACTACAGCAACCTCTTCCAGGCAATCCATGCTTAGGAACTTCCTACATCTACATGACAAACATTAGAATCCATACTCTTGGAATATAAATAGGATATTAGGTTATATATTATAATAATATTATAGATTTAGGATATTAGCCTTTGTATTTATAAACCTTTAGAATATTCATCCACTTTAAGATACTTATCCTATTAAGGGTACTATTAAGGGTATTAAGGGTATTGGTACTATCCAACCTCCTTCCTAGAACTTCTCCTTTCAGCAAAGGTTGCCTGGTAGAGATTGCTCCAAGCAATAAGGCCGCCTTTGCACACAATTGTTTTTTTCTGTTTTCTTCTTACTGTGTTGTTATCCTTATATGTGTTTTTGTGTGCAATAAAGAGTTTCTATCTATCTATCTATCTAAGGGTTGATGAGAAAAGTACTGGTGTACCTCGGTGTAGCAATAAAAGTCGGTTTCCTGTGGCACTAGTTAATTCTTCCACGATATTACCCTATTAACAATTTAGCGCGATCCGTGGGTACTTGGAACCGTACAAGATGTGATTGACTCCAACAGATAACTACATAATTTGCTGGCATGCTTGCTCGCAGACTAGGCATACTGAGTCGTGTTACACTATGTACGGGTCAGTACAAACCCATGAAGGAAGGTTCAAATCAATCATAAAATACGTATATAAACAGAGTTTCATATTACAAAGAGAGCTATTGCATCGAATTTGGAACAGTGATTCTCATATTAAGCGTTTCGCACCCTGTTAATGAAGCACTTTGATTGAAGCTTGATTTTCTTAAGAGGATACTTGTCAACAAGCCCCCGTCGATTTCCTACGTATGATATTATTGTTCTTATCTCTATTTGCCCTGGTTCGTGCATTCTCGGTTCCTAGATCGGTACATTTGTGATATCCAATTCAAATTGCTGTGATTGGCTGAATTTACCATGTTCTTGCTGCGACAGTGAGTTTGAGCCACTAGCGGAACAATGTTAGCCGGTCAGAAATGATTGCAATTAGTCAACCTGTTTGACGTCCGTGTTCTGTTTTCGATTACAAAAAAGCAAAAATTGTTGTTGCAATCATCAATTTTAGCAAATAGTGAAAGAGAGTCGGCCAATCAGAGGTCACAACTACCGCCACACTTTCTGTCAAACTTTGGCAGTAGGCCTGCCGAGTAATGAAAACAAATTTTTCATTCTGTCTAGGTGTAGGGTAGGTGTAGGGTTGCCACCTGCCTCTTTTAGATTTACAGGCTACCACCATCAAAAGTACGGGGTTTAGATTTGTTTACGGGAGACATTGTTTCTTATATATTGTTGTATTATTGTATTGTTTATTATTGTATTTGAAGAAATAGGCGGTGGTTCTCTCTGAAAGCTTATTTAGATATTTCAGTTTATTTGTATGTTTTGTATTTTTTCTCTGTATGTTGCCGGGTCTTGATCGGTGAACTGTGTTTGCAATGTGGTTTTAAATAAAAGATTATTTATTTATTTCAATAGCTTTTAAAAACTCTTCATTTTGTAAAACAAAATGCATGTTAACTTAAAATTACATTTAACTTGTAATTCCACCTTCAAAGTATCAATACCATGGCCGTAGCCAGGAATTGATTTCGGGAGAGGTTTTATCAGGGCCGGAACTGAATCCTGTCATGAGGAAAAATACGTTCGCTCAACTTTATGGGCTAATTACCTGGTTAGTTGAATTTCGCCTTTCAATTTGATAGTGGAATAAAATACAACAATGAAAAAGCGCAGCGCAGTGAGCGTAAGTGTTTTTGGTTCAATACAGAAAAAAATAAGTGAAAGGGAAACGAGTTTAGCCATAGCAAGATACTTCTTTACCAAAATTTTGATACTTACTATTCAGAGGTAACTTGCACCCCAGAAACGAACATAAGCTTTTTATCCCGGAAAATCCCCCACGGAATTTTTAAAAACCTAAATTCATGCAGACGAAATTGCGGGGCATACACCAAGTAATACAAATTCAAAACGCGAGTGAAGCGAGCGCGAAATGTTTGATATATTTCCAAAAAAAATTGGTAAGCAAATGCAAGAAATAGTGTAAGTATTATTTTAGGTTTAGGTTTTTGACGGTCTCCCAGACGCAGTGGCCATTTCTAAATTTCTGGTCTGGTGGGAGGCTTGGGTCATGGCTAGTTATATGGTTAGTATGGCCCTACCGGCCAAGAAATTAGACTGCACTATTACCACTAGGAGAGATTAAAGTCAAGGGCTAACTTGTATAAAAAAGGCTTAGATCCTAAAACCAACCTCCGCCTCTTTGGCTACGGCCATGATCAAAATCGAGTGGGTTTCGGCTACGCAGGTATTATTCTACGCATTGTCGCACAAGGAAAATATGTATTCTTTCTACTGGACATAACGTCAGCGTTTGGTTTCGCAAGCCAGCCCGGCTGAATTTGTAAAAAACCGGCCAAGTGCGAGTCAGACTCACGCACCGAGGGTTCCGTATTCGGGTATTTTATTTCGACATTTTACACAAGAAATCAAAACTGTTATGCATTAAAAAAAATATGCATAAAAATAAATAAAAATCTGTCTTAGAATGTACTGGTAAAGTCCTTTCATATAATAACCCACTTGATTTAATATTTAGTTACTTTGAAAATTGAAAATACTAATATTTGTTCATGAACACATGACAGACGAAGAGACGGACAGACGGACAGATGGACAGACAGACAGACGGACAGACGGAAAGACAGACAGACGGACAGACAGACAGACAGCGAATTGATCCTATTTCCTTTTTGCTTTTGAGGTACGGAACCCTAAAAATATTTAGTTTTATTTGCCTCATATTTTATTTTCATAATTACGGGTTTCTGTATCCTGAAATACCAACCAGTAAAATACGGGGCCTCTGGCAACCCTACTCGGAAATCACTGTCACATTCAAGTTAATGTCAAATATTTTGTTTTCGATTACAGAAAGCTGCATCAATCATTATTAAAATATTTTATTTGTTGTGATTGGCTGAATTTTTGAGTTTCAGCCAATAAACAGACTGTTTGCCAATTAAACGTCATAACAATATAAATGCCAGAAAGTTTAACCAAATAAAACAAACTTAATGAGAACTTAGTGAGAATGCAAACGGCACACAATTTATAATACATATTATGTTAGTCGTATATAATAGATATTATAGTAGTCGTTCACTTTGGTAATAGTCAGATTGTCATCAGTAAAGTTGATATTGGTTGATGTATCGTAAATTAGGTATTGTTTCGGTGACAAATATTTTTATAATCTATTTATCTTTGAACAGAATGGAATAGAATGAAATGGAATGGAATACAATGATTAATTTTTATTCCTGTAAACTTTTAGGTAAACTTCAAAGTGTTTTTGAATGGTCAGAAAAATTTACCACTGGTTCGGAATGCCGTTCCTACGTTTCTAGGGTTTCGTACCTCAAAACGAAAAACAGAACTCTTATAGGATCACTTTGTTGTCTATCTCTCTGTCTGTCGTGTGTGTCAAGAAAACCTCTAGGGTACTTCCCGTTGACTCAAAACCATGAAATTTGGCAGGTAACCTAACTGCGTAATTTTGGCTAGTTTTTTTAATCGATAAAGAAAGTTTGCGACATTGTTCAATAAAAAATTTGGATTCCAACTCCTCAATCCTGATGTTGCAGGGGACCTGACTACTAAAGCTAATGGGATTTAAAAAGTGTTGATTATTAATTGATATTGAAGGTATCTATACCAAGTAAATACTTTGTCGTTGACCTCAACCCTGATGCTGTAAGAAATTGCATTCCTAAATCCTGGTGATCCCTCGGGATTTGAAAAGGATCATCCGTTTAAATGTTCTTACGTGATACAGAAACAAGTTGCATCCCGGGGACGGGCTATTACGGAGAGGCAACTTTTGTTCTGGGAAATGAAAGGATCGGGATTTTCAAAAACCTAAATCCACGCGAGCAAAGCTGTGGGCATTAGCTAGTTGTAAATATATTTAAAAGCTACTATAAGATAATAAATAAGGTACTTATTTCCTTATATTTTTATTGTATGGCAGCGCGCGGTTTTAAATTATAAATTGCACGTCCTGTCCTTTTCTGTAATACATTTTTTTCTCAATATCTATCGCTTTATCTCATAGCAAGAGTCCGTAAGACATAATACAGTGAAAATAGGCAAAATATACAATTTTTGCAGTTTCCACGTCAGTACCTGTCGAATTTTTCTAACAGTGTAAGCAGCAGAGTTGAGTTTACCATCAAGTGTTGATATGTGGGTGTTCCATAGAAGCTTTGCATCTAACGTTATACCGAGAAACACGGGGTTCTCCTTTATTTTCAACATATGATTATTAATCAATGAATTTATGTCATTTAAGGTCCTGGTATTGGGCAGTGTGAATTGAACACACTTAGATTTCTTTGCATTTGGAATTGATTTGGAAGTAAATTGTTAGCAATAAATCAGAGAGTGACCTGTGATATGGCATTACATATAGTATACATTGTCAAAAATTATAATATTAAAGCTGTGCGTATTGCGTGAGGAATTGCGTATTGCGTGAGGAATAGGTGCAACTTGCAGGGTTTGATGCATGCGCTATTGCCAGCAAACATGAGACATATTTTTATCTACAGGCAACGTCTGAGTAGGTAACGCATACGTCTAACGCAAGTTCAAATGTACCAGTGTATTTAGTTAGACCTATCGACAAGTTTAGAGTCGGGTGTAGTTTAAATGTGGCCCGTGTGTTTAGACCAGTTCAGACTGTCAGTTCCGCCCCCCGTCACCGTCAGGGGTTGGTCGTCCCCCGCACCTCACCACCCCTCTTGCAGAAATCGAGACAGCACGAAATTTTCAAGATTTCTGGGTGTAATTTCTGGTTTTCGTAGTTCCAACATAATTATAACAATATAAAATATATAACGATAATTTTTTTACTGCATGATATTCATTAAATTTTCTAGGTCTGTGGTTTTTCCAAATTTCATTAAATTGCTTCGTTGTCTAGAAAAACGAGCACAAAGTTGGGCCTTTTTTTAAAGAAAAATACAAATCTTTGAACCCCTGTAATTTTAAAACTACATATTTTTAGAAAAATCTAAAACACCACAGACACAGATATTAGTTTCTAGACTATGTCTGCAAAATTTCATGGACTTTGGTTGCTTAATATTCAAATGAAATGGGAACTACGATTGTATGGAGTAAGTGACGGAGAGAGCTCTGTTAATTAGAAATGAAAGGTGTGACGTTTAAAAGCTTTAACTATGGTAAACGTTCGATTTTTTTCGTAACATGGCAAGGTTCAGAATGTATCTTAGCAATAGATGCATTCTGGAAATTCATCAAATACACTTATGTATTCTTACAAAATAAAATAAAGTTAGTATAAGTTTATATAATGTATGGCGTTGCGCGTTGCCAAATTGGCGTAGCGCTACGAAAATTGTTATTTGTAGGCATAGCATATGCTTGTAGCAACATAGACTTTGATGTAGCCACGACGTAGCATTCTTACGTTGCCGACGCTGACGCTGGGCTTTGCTTTGAAGAAAGTGAAGGAATATGAAAGTGGGCCATTATTTTGAAATTTATGTACGGTTTCTTCATTTGAAAATGGGCTAACTTGGAAGGGGAACGGTATTATAATCAAACCCATATACCAGTACCTATGTATGTTTCTATGCAGCATCATAGCGAAATTCTAAATCACTTATCTGCACATTTTTGGTAGGGTCTTGCTTCAGATCAGACTAGAGTCTAGTCACCTAATGACACAATAAAACAAATCAGTATAAAAATCTTTAGCTTTAATAAATGCAAAACTCTTATTATATTTCAAAATTAACTTATGCTCGCGTCCTCGTCCGCGTGGACCACACAAATTTCAAACCCTCATTTTACCCCTTAGGGATTGAATTTTCAAAAATCCTTTCTTATCGGATGTCTACGTCATAATGGCTATCTGCATGCCTCATCCAAATCCGTCCAGTAGTTTGAGCTGTACTATGATAGATCAGTCAGCCAGTTACCTTTCCCTTTGATATATCAAGAAAACTAAAAGCTATTTATTCCCGTTGAAGTTAAAGCTATTATAAATATAACTTTAATATGATATTATTCCTTTATGTTACCACAGTGACCCTTCTATTCTGATATTGAATCTTGGCGATTCGGTAAAGCCTGTGATATTTGGGGAACATTTTAACAAAAGATACGAGGGTAGTCGTGTAAGGGTGCGGTGTGACATTGTAGAGAAATTTATGTGAATACATAAGCACCGAAATGTTCAGAGGGAAATGTTTAAGTATACTTATTTTTATTTTATTTGTTTTTCGTAGGAAAGTGTAACAGGTGCTATAAACGCTCTACCTAAATGATGTAGGTAAGTATGGAGAGTTTTTGACTAGTTCATCAGATGCAAAGAGTTATGACATAGCACACGATTTTTGCTTGATAGATTTTTTATTGATTAACCTTGTAACAAAATACTTTGTTATTTTACCTAAATTTTTTCCTGAACCGATCAATGGAATTGATTAGTTTTTGTATTGAGAATGCAGACTAATGGAAATGCAGTAACTTTAAAAGGGCAACAGTTTTTTCTTAAGATAATTGCAGAAATAATCATTTTCAAAAATCAAAAAGACGAAGTAAAATCATTTTTAAAGTGCTTCAGTACTTTTACAATGTTTTAGATATTATTTGTGCTAGATGGATTTGTAGAAATTCTATCCTCGTGGAATGGGTAGTACGAAAAGAGCTACATTTCCATAGAGCTGATTGGTGCTGAGCGCCATATTTATTAAAAATATCTTAAACTAAGTTTGATAGTCACAAATGAGGCTCTTAATAGTTTTTAAAAATATATATTTAGCGTCCATAATTCATAATGAAATTTTTGTACAAGACTAATGTTTACAAAATAAGTTGCAACATGTTGTACGGATACATTTCAAAATCTTGAGAAGCGCTGTAGCGGTTGGCATCTGGCCAAGTCTATAATATTCGAGCTGAGAAACTTTAAATCTTGTGCAAAATGTTCTGCCTTTGTTTGAGACTTCTGCCTTTCTTTGAGACTTGCTAAGTCTTTTTATTACTTAGGTACCTCTTTAAAATATTCCTTAAATAGGATTTGTTTGACGAGTGCACATCGGTCGCTAGGTACCAGATGTTTCAGAAAACTCAATCACGAGGCCTCCCAAGAAAGCACAGGCTAGAACATCGCATTGTGAGCGAATACCTGACGTTAAAAACTATAGAGCGCGCTTTGACTTTGCTTAGAGTTCAGTTTCAGTTAAAACGAGCCAATAGAATCAAAAAATTGATGTTCAGACCGGGCAAAGTAGGCGGCAAAATGTAGGAAACCGGACTCCACCAAGATGGGACAACGCTTAGTCGAAGAAGAAGAGGGTTTGACAAGTGCACTTACTTTTCTAATGTATATACTGTAAATGTGTTTCAAATATAAACCTTCCACGTGAAATTTTCTAAGTGATGTTACAAAACCACATTGAAAACGACTATACATATTCGAGTTGAGTATGTAATTTAGCACCTAGTACCTTGTGATATATTTTCATTTTTCTAGTTTTAGTAAGTAGGTATACATATCTATTGTATATAGGAGTACTAGATATAATATGTGGTCCGTATTATATCTTTAGCCTCGACGACTATACACGTATATGAAGGAAAACGTATACTAGTCTTCACAAATATGCATTGACGCGCGTGTCAGCGCCTATGCCAAAAATACGATAGCCTGTAACACCCCTTAGTTTATGACATTCTCTTGCTTTTAAACCCCCGACCCAAAAAGAGGGGTGTTATAAGTTCGAAGTGTGTATCTGTGTATCTGTCTGTGGCATCGTAGCTCCTAAACGAATGAACCGATTCTAATTTAGATTTTTGTTTGAAAGGTGGCTTAATTGAGAGTGTTCTTAGCTACAATCGAAGAAAATCGGTTCAGCCGTTTGGAAGTTACCAGCTTTTTTCTAGTTTTCTTATAGAGGTTTTTGAGTCGGGGGGTTTTAAAATTTTGAGTTAGGTATTGGATTATAAAACTGAAAATATTATTGTTTTCTTAACAAGAGCTTTTGAGATTATTTGTGGTAAGAAAAAACAAACAAGACGATCCAACATTCAATAATATCGTTTATTAGGTTTATACATCAGGTTGTCGACTGTGTTCGTCGAAATTATTTTTCATACAATATAACACAAACTAGGTATACTTACTTACCGATAGGTAAACATGCGCGAAATTATTGCCATTAGTTTTGCAGCTCTTCCACATTGTACGATACAACAATAATTTCATTATGTGAGAAATTATGCTGATTGACTAGAAAACATTGACGAAATTGGCTAGGCCAGTCTACATTATCAAATTAGCCAGAGAAAGGTGGGTTCTAGTCTTACCATTCCGATTTTTTCTGATATGTATTCAAAACCCTCCCTTGTAACTTGTAAGTAAATACTACTCCTTTGTTGCCACGTTCAGAAGTGTCAGATGTTTTCATGATAATATATTCATCAGATCCTAATGGAACCGATAAGCATTCGATATCATATCGGATAATGTGGAAAAGCTCTTAGGCACTTGTCCCACCATAGACGACTAGCTATCGATTATTTTTCCGCTCAAGAAACGCACGGTTTCTACCTCAATAAAAAAAAATTATATTAATAGTTGATCGCTGACTGTGCGCACCTCCACTACTTTATCGCAACGATAAGAGCTGTCAAAAAAAAAAAAAACTCGCTCAGTGACGCTCTCTTGGCGGTCAAAATAATCGCGCAGTTTGCACAGGGATTAATAAATAAATAATTAATGTGAGTTTCGGCAACCGGTGCGAGTAATCGTCCGTCAAACTCGCTCATAGCCCAGAAACAAAATTATCCCAATTATACACTCGCTTATCGTTGCTCACCTGCTAATTTCTAGTTTTTAGCTCAACTCTTTCGCTAATCGTCAGCGGTCGGATAAGTGGTTTAACAGATGTACCTAATTTATATACAGACCCTCGTTGAAGCTAGCTACTATTTACATTTCGTTTAAAACAAGCTTTTTAATAAATAATTGCGAAACTCTGTCTCACTTTGTGTCCTCTTTATATTTTCATCCTTTGAAGCGATATACAATATGGAATTTTGTTTTGAACAATTTCGTTAGGTTAATATTTACATCTTATATTTTACAATATAATTATTTTACACCTTTGTAATGTACAGTTTACATCGAATAACATTAAGGTACAATGAAAATATAACGGTATAATTTAGTGACCAATATAATAAGGCACTCAAAATACAGTGAGGTTGTAAAGATTTAAGATTCATAGCAGAAACACATAACCACGTCATGTGACGTGCAGCTGTGGAGTCAAAGTCAAAAAATGTGGAGTTTCTAACGTGCTCATTTCATTGGAACGTACCTACTTTGCTGAAAAGGAAATCGAGTTTGTATAGCTAATTGGGCTAAGGCTCTATTGGAATGTTACGACATGGGTATTCCATATAAAATAACAAAAATAAAATAAATCGAACACCTACTTTGAATAAATGACTTTGACTTTGACATGTTTTAAATCGTGGTATTATATAATGATTCATAGTTGTATAACATAATGCTATACAACCATGAATCATGATATAAAACTACACACAATGAATAAACATTTCATCAAAGTGTAAACACATGCTATTAAATCAACATCAAACAATGTGGGTGAGTTATGCAATGCAATACAAGTTCTATAACTTCTTACGATGATCTGGACGAACCTTTATAATTTGAAATTATTCAAACATTTCTCTGGAAGTACTCGTAGTTTGTGCTTCGAATAATCATGAATGCATAGCAATTTGGAAGACACTTTGCGTAATTTGGTACAGCAATGCGGGGGTGTGTTGTAGACGTGGAATTATAATATATTATGTTTTATACAAATATGAGATAGGGGCTCTGTAAACATAGGGTGGTACTGGGTATTTTCGTACTAACATAATAATATTACAAGATTCACTAAACTATCATTTTGCAAAGAGATGATCTTAAGTGCTAGTTAATAATCTATGATCATACTGTTTTAATATTTATTAGCTGGTATCATATTATCATTAATTACTGTATATAGATTTATAATGCAGGATATGTGGGTATATTGTAGAATTCAGTGATATTAAGTATACCATAGAGATTTTACGTGCATTTTCCATCGCGTATAAAATTCGTGCTCGCGGATGAGTAAGACAGAAGTTATAACGCACGAGAAGAGATAGCGCTCTATGCAAATCGAATCTAATCCAAGTGTCGTAGAAGTCTTCACTTTCAATACGCATGTAACGTATAGCTACTTCTATTTTTAACCCCCGACCCAAAAAGAGGGGTGTTATAAGTTTGACGTGTGTATCTGTGTATCTGTGTGTCTGTGTATCTGTGTATCTGTGTATCTGTGTATCTGTGTATCTGTGTATCTGTGTATCTGTGTATCTGTCTGTGGCCTCGTAGCGCCTAAACGAATGAACCGATTTTAATTTAGTTTTTTTTGTTTGAAAGGTGGCTTGATCGAGAGTGTTCTTAGCTATAATCCAAAAAAATTGGTTCAGCCGTTTGGAAGTTATCAGCTCTTTTCTGGTTTACTTATTACTTTTATCCCAGGACCACCAGAGGTTACGTATTTTCTGACACAGGAAATATGTACGATTGAGTAGTGTTAGTAAGTACTAAGAAAGCATGCCTAGCCTACGTGCTAGCTTGCTTAGACGGCCAATTTTCAGGTATCTGATAATCAAGGTACATAAAAACATTACTTACCTCACGTAAATTCGCCAAACTGATTTTTACGTATATTTTAGGCAATATCCTTAAAAATATGTCGCCAATACTCCCAGACACTTCCCGCGTCGGCCGTATTGCTTTGCAGACGCTTTAAAGCTCCCAAAATAAGTAATTACTTAACTGCACGTAAATTGTGATGCTCCATTTTTATATATGTCCACCAGACAACTATTTTAAAACCTTTTACAAGAAGACAGACCGATCCAGAGGGTCAATCATCCCCTAAATTCAATTTTAATGCCTCTGTGGGTTTGAGCGCGAGGGCATCATTATCTACGCGCATGAGACTGAGTAAGACATGTATTAGGATATATTGACTTCTCTCTCACTCTCTTATAGTTTACTTATGTCAATTAATTATTAATATTAAAAAAAATCTGCTAAAAATTAAAAAATTGGAGAATTTACGTGAGGTAAGTAATGTTTTTATGTACCTTGATTACCTGATACCTGAAAATTGGCCATCTAAGCAAGCTAGCAGGTCTGTAGGCATGCGTTCTTAGTACATAGTAACACTACTCAATCGTCCACATTTCGTTCGTCAGAAAATACGTGACGGCTGGTGGCCCTGGGATCTTTCACTATTGTAACAGAGGTTCATAATATTATGTCAATTGGCAAATGTCAAGTTGTCAAGATGGACGTTGCCTAGATACATAATTATTTATTTGAAAATAATGTTTTGGAAAACTCCGATACTTTGGATCGTAGGCGCGGAGTTTCTAATTTATAAAATATTATAATCACAGTTAAACGAGAAAACATCAATTCAATTATAATATCCAACAGTCAACCAAAGGCCACGAACAATCAACCCAAACCCAAACCATAGTCAAACTATTTTTAGGGTTCAGTAGGTATCTGTAGAAAAAAAAAGATGTTGTAGGTAGCCTCGACTGTTGTAGTCACACAGTTGTGCATGGCACCATTAAATATCGTAGGAGGCGATGACCCTCCGCGCGGCTGAGGTTCCCGCATCGTAATCGCTTTGTCGCGCAGGTTTGGATGATGCATCAGGCGCACCTTCTTTTTATTTTATCTGCTAGAACTCAGCTTATTTACTTTGACAAAATACGTTTAAAATTCATCATCATCAGGATCAACCCATCGCCGGCTCACTACTGAGCACAAGTCTCCTCTCAGAATGGAAAGCTACCACACTGGCCAAGCACGTATTGGCACACCTTACGCACCTTTGAGGGAGCATTATGGCCAACTCTCAAGCATGCAGGTTTCCTGACGGTGTTTTCCTTCACCACTTCGTTGTCTGTCTGTGTGTCATCTCATTCAAGAGAATCAAAACTTATAAATTGGGTACTTCCCGTTTACGTAGAATCATGAAAGGCAGGTAGCAATATCTTATAGCCCAAGCACTCTACTCCTGTGGCCCAAGTAAAGAGAAAAATCCGACAACTGAATTGTCATTACATAAAAAAAAACTTGTACGGAACTCTTCATGTGTGAGGCAGACTCGCACTTGACCGGTTTTTGAAAGTTATGTCAAATGAAAAATTTGCCATGCAATGACAAACAAAATGAAATACACGCCACTTTATTCCTTATTTCATCGGGTGAAAGTCGATTTCAATTTAATCGTAGGTATATCTTGAAAAGCGAACTATTATACGACTACGTAAAATGGGTACATTTTTAAAGCAACGACATGTTAGAAACAGATATTTCGTTTTGGTCGTGTTAGACTATGTGAGTCATTCAGATAATTCTTGATTTAGTGATGTTCGGTCAAAAATATTTTATGGAACGTATAATTAACATAACATTGATGTTACTTTTGAAGAGATATTAGCTGCCTTATTGGATTTATATTATTATAGAAATTGGGTTTTAGAATGGCACAAATAAACGGTAATTTATGAATAAAGTTTAAAAAGCGTGAAATAAAAATTAAATTAAAAATTTAAAAAACCCCCGACACATAAACCTCTAAAAAGTAAAAAAATAATAGGTAAATATGTATGGGCCCTTTAAGAATAGTATAAATAGTAAATTTTTATCCAAGCGCTCGTTGCGTCGGGGGACCGCTAAAGACTATTCTTTCTACAACAGATGACTTTCATAGTTTATGATAGGTAGCGGTCCCCTGGCGCAACGAGCGCTTGGATAAAAATTTACTATTTATACTATTCTTAAAGGGCCCATACATATTTACCTATTATTTTTTTACTTTTTAGAGGTTTATGTGTCGGGGGTTTTTTAAATTTTTAATTTAATTTTTATACATAATATACCTACTTGTAAAAAAGAAGAAAATACGTTAAATAACGCGCTATTATTTCACTCTGTTACGTTTCTCATTGGTAGAATTGTAGAATAAGATATTTTGCACTTTGCGCTATTTCCCAAATTCAGAACAAAATATAACAAAATAAATAATTGTGTACATTTTTATGGTACCTTAGTATATTGATCAACTATTAAACATAAATAATGACGGTGAATAAATACAAAGTTATTTCAACTAATTACTACAAACGGAAGATTTGTCATAGCGAATGCAGACTGGCATCCGTATCACTTTCAGCACCGCCAAGTAATAGGCTTGTTTCACACGGAGGGGGGCGGGTGGGCGAGTCGGGTCGCGCGTCTGGTCGCGGCATTAGTCACAGCTCGATAGCCGCGGAACCCTTCCACGTGATGCCGGCCCTTAGGAGATGGTAGAGGCGTAATACGCACCATATGCATAGACACTGCAAGAAACAACACTTCGTTAAACTGACAACGGACTGACCCGATTGTGTAAGAAAAAACGTATTCATATAGTTATCGTTATCGTCAAGAAATTCTGCCCTTGGATTGGCTGTGTAAAAGGTAAACAGCGAATGAACCAATCAAAGGGCAGAATTTCTTGACGATAACGATAACCATGAATACATTTTTCTTACACAATCGGGGGGCAGATTGGTAATATTATGAGAGCGCGCTTAGTTTAAAAGCTCGAATAATTTTACTGCCCGCTAAAATGGACTTATAAGAGTTTCATCAATTCATCAATATTCTTTTTTTTGGGCTTGTTTTTACATAGCGTTAAGATTTATCATCTTACATAACTCGTTTCATCAAAACAAAATAATTTTCTCTAGGCTTTATTTTTCAAGCGTTCTTATCTTTTCCATTCAAAGCAAGGAAATAATAGTACAAAAAATAAATTTTCAGAAAAATTAGAAAGAAAAGTTAAAAACTTCAGCAAAAATGAAAGGGATTAAGAAATTATCGTACTCTCAAGGCACAGTCTAATGGCGTACTTACATTTAGAAGTACTCTTGGTATTAAAAATAAAACCTCCGCTTTGCATATCGCGTCGAATTGCTGAAACAAAAAAATTCTTAAGCTTACTCTGTTCTAGTTCTTACTGGTATCTACAAGGCCTGAGTATTTTACCCCAGATTTTTATATACAAGATATCATGGCAAATGATAATTATCTATTCTTACATGAACATTAAAGATTTTTGTTTGAAGGCTCTAGATTCTAGAATAAAGTGTGCAGATTGACAGACTGTACACACCTCTGAGAACACTAGGTATAGAGAACTCTCAGGTATGCAGGCTTCCTTACCATGTTTTCCTTTACGCTTACAATAAGTGATATTTAATTGCTTAAAACGCACATATTTTTTAAAAGTTAGAGGTACGTGCTAAGAATCAAACAGAGCACTCCCTGAAAAGGAAGCCAATGTCTTATAAATAACGCTCTCGACAAATATCAAAACAGACCTCTAATTGCCTTGAAATGGCTTTACTTAAGCAATATTGCGAGCTATTTACTTATTTTACTTTTTGGTATGTTATTGCAAAATCCGATTTCCAGTTTCTTATTTTTTGTAGTCCTTTTACTTTTAACTGCCTCCCAAAAAGCCTCATCTAATTTAGTATACAAACAAAAGAAAATTAATTTCTGAACTTAATACACAATGTTGAGAAATCTAATAGAGCCATACTTAGTTCAAGAGAAAATGTTGCTTATAAATATAATAAGCTTTTTAATTAACTCTTGTAAGAACGAAAATTTTGATTGAAAATAAAGAAATAGTTCAGCATTTTTGGAAATTCCACCCCTATTCCAATTTTCAAAAATTCCACTCGAGTGAAGCTGGTCAACTAGTATTATGATAGAAAATGCTTCACATTCACTAAGGCCTACGATTCCTATTTAATTATAAAAGCAAAAATTTCAAAAATTTTCGAATTGCAATCTTTGTTCAAAAATGCAATATTCAAGCATGCCAAAATGCAAAATTCTCGAATAAAATATTGCTCGAATATAAAACAAACGATCGGTATCAACGCTGGTATTATCATCATTTCAATGTGATAAAACAGACTGAATGTTCTACCTATTTGTTAAAGGCGTGGTTTTTATTACGTCGGTATTAAATTAAAAACACATCAGCTGTGTTTCAGCATTAAAGTAATTATGCAATTAAGTAGAGTATACCTACGTGTCCCACTCGACGCATTATTGCGTTGGTTAAAGTTTGTTGGTCATTTAGTAATGGATTAGTAATGGAAAACCGTAGGTATAGTAACGTAGTAGTTCAAGCGCTGAATTACGTGTGAAGGAAAGATAACTTTCAAGGGCGAGTAATTTATTGATCAATACTAACAATATCTTGAGGGTGGAATATTTGTCACACCTGATGAAACAATTCGCTTTTATTTGATTTTTTGATAAAAGGGAAATTCTCAATCTCACTTTTCCCAGCTGGCAAACAAAACGGTGTAATTGCAAGGAAGAGACAGCGTTCATTGATAAATCATAAGTTATGTTTTAAAATGCGACGATGTAAATCTTTACATAAACGTGTGTGTAACACGGAGAGTCAGAAATAGTTGGATAACTTTGTATGAAAACTGAATTTTCTTTTTTTTTTAATCAAAAAAATTATTTCTTATGTAGTTCAATTCCTATAAAAGTGGTCTGTTCAATACCTCGAAGTTATGGGAATTCGTCCGGAACACGTTGTATAGTACTAGGTTCTATGTGCTTATATGTAGTAAAATTATTATTGCTGACAAGCTGCTATTCATAATAGATATTATAATCAAGTGCGCGTGATGGTTCTTCTAGGAAGGTTGAGCCGTCAATGGTACTTAAAAATAAAGCTCCATCGCGAAGTTGACAGCTAAAGTAATAAAAAAATATTATTATAGTTTACTTTGTTGACGTGATCTCGGAGTATGTTTGAGTAGACCATGGCCATCGCTTCTAAGGCCATAAAGGTCATGCAACCAACGACCCATGGCACCAAGAATGCGATGTTTTCCTGAAACAAGTGACAACCTTTACAAGCTCCTGCTAAACTTTTATTTTCTTGTATTACGAGTAGGTAGATATCATATAATTTGGTTTATTAGTCTGCTTGTTGTTGTTTAGCTAGTTAATAAAATTACTTCAGTGCTGTAAAGTTTTATAAAACCAAAATTAATGTACCTAGTACATAATTATTTTGGTATGAGACTCAATAAAGTTTACAAAAGCAGTTAAGTAAGCTCTTTTTAACTGCTATAACACAGCGATAAAGTTATAAAATAAAGTGGAAACCCCTCATAAAACCCTACTTGACACTCAATCTTAATTTAGAACGGTTTTATTATACTTTAATATATGTATAACTTTGTAGCTGAACCTTGTTTCCATATTCATTTTGATAAACATTTAAATATACCTAGCGACTGGTTAATTTGTCAGATTGTTTTATTTCTATCCTCTTCTTCACATTTTTTTAAAGTAAAAATTCTTTAGCTGCTACATGAGGGTAATTTTTTTTGGATGGAAGTTACAGTAATCTATGCCTACTTAATATTATAAAGAGGTAAAGTTTGTTTGTTGGAAGTAATCGCTGGAACTACTGAACGGATTCTGAAAATTCTTTCACCAGTAGAAAGCTATATTATTCCTGAGTGACATAAGCTATTTAATTCATTTTCAAAAAAATTAGATCCCTACCAAAATTGTAATAAGCTTCCCGTGCAACGCCACGGCGGTTTGCTAGTATATAATAAACACAAATGTTATTCAAAATGACCGGCAAACAGAACAGTAGCTGTTTTGAGACCGTCATCTTTTATCAAGAGGTTTGTAATGTAACAAATAGTGCCAAAAACCAAGAACTCGTTTCCTTTACATTTAATTCACAGTATAAAAATAATTATCACTATACCTAACGGTAGCTTATTTAAAAAAAATGTTCCTAAATAGGGTATTTTACTCTAATTTTTTTATTACTTTATTATAAACTAGGATAAAAATAATGACGTAAACTGAAAAAACTAATTAAATCGATCAAATAACAAAAAAGTTATAAGGATTTATATATTTCAGATTAGACAGAGATAGCGATAATAGCATTTTGATGTCACTCCTTCACTAATGCCATAGTAGCTTCGTGCGGTTGGATACAAATTTTCGTTTTGCGAGAAAGGGATAGAAGGCCCTCCCACTCCAATATTAAAATGCCTGTGACTTTGTAAACCTTTGTTGGATTTTAATATTTTTTTCAGCGTACGTCATCATTTTTATCCTAGTTTATAATAAAGTAATAATATGTATCAAATTCAAAAGTAGGAAAATACCCAATTATAGCCATCGACTTTTTAGATAATCCCTCTTTTTCTTCTTTATGAGAAGTTTCTGAGATTAGCCCGAACAAACACGAATACTCGTACCTACCAAATTTTTGTAATTTTAGAAATATAGTACTTAACTCGCGAACCAACTGTCTAGCTAAAAGGCCTAGTTTGCCATACTCATGTATCACAAAAGTAGCACTTAGCAAACTTTCATGTTTCATCAAGCACCTACTCAAACTTTCGCACGAGCTCTCGGCCCAACGAGAATGCTTGCAAAGTTAAACAGTTGAAACTTCACGTATTCTTTATGTTAGAAATGCATAGACCGAATCCGTAGCAGAATATACAAGTGTAAATTAAAAATTTTCAACACCCCCGACAAGTAAAGGTTAAGAAAAGAGCTGATAACTTTCAAACGGCTGAACCGATTTTCTTGGACTATTCCGCCCCTACGATCCAAAGTATCTGAGTTTTTCAAAACATCATTTTCAAATAAATAATAATGCATATCTAGGAAACGTCCATCTTGACAGCTTGACATTTGTCAATTGACACTTGAATATTATAAACCTAAGGGTTATCTAACCTTCTTTTCTACAAGAAAACTAGAAAAGAGCTGATAACTTTTAAACGGCTGAACCAATTTTTTTGGATTACAGCTAAGAACACTCTCGATCAAGCCACCTTTCAAACAAAAAAAACTAAATTAAAATCGGTTCATTCGTTTAGGCGCTACGATGCCACAGACAGATACACAGATACACACGTCAAACTTATAACACCCCTCTTTTTGGGTCGGGGGTTAAAAATACTGACTCTGAGTCAGAATTTAAAAATACAAATGAATTTTCTTATTTTGAATTTTTAGACGTAGTTTTGTTATTTATTTATTAAATTGAAAACTCTATCTACACTGTTATTATTATAAAGAAATAAAGTTTGTATGTTTGGATCTAGGAGGTAATCTCCGAAACTATTCATCTGACTTCAGAAATTCTTTCACGACAGATAGCTACATTATCCCCGAGTGCTAGATACTATTAATTTTATGCTTGTATCACGGATGAAGTCGCGGACAAAAGGAGAAACTGACTGCCTGACATATCAACGGACCTATTTATTATTCGTTGATAGCTCAAACCACTGGGTCAAGAAACTTGATACTTAGCTAGTTAAAAAAATAGTTACCAACATGGACGGAATTCATACATGTAGTCTTTATAACTATGTTACCTATGTCTTTATAACTATGGAACATGTATGAATTGCCTCCATGAAAACCTCAATAAGAAAAGATTTCCAGCAACTAATTAGTAATTATTATATAATGTCCATAAAGTCGGTAATTTCTGTAAAGAATTGCTGTTTCTAATAAAAATGCACCCAAAAGTTTTAAACACGAGTAGCTAATAATGATAATGATTCTATATCGATGAATAATGATAATAATCTCACATTATACAGGTAATAAAAGGTATTATGCTAAGTACTTACTTTATAAATCCCGTAAAACAGGAATATGCTGAGGATAATCATAAACATTTGCGTTCCTATAATTGCAAAATATGCTATCTGTACACCTGAAACAATGACATTGATTAAATTCAATTAAATCACGTTAGGTAATAGGAAATATTATTAAAAGTATTTGAAATCTGCAATTCTACAAGTCCTTGTCCAGCGTGGTTAGACTACACCAAACCTGAATAGCATATCTGTGCTTAGTATATCTAGAAAATAAACAAGGGTTTTTTTTATCGATGAAAGTTAGCCCTTGACTGCGATCTCACGTGATGGTAAGTGATGATACAGTCTAAGATGGAAGCGGGCTAACTTGAAAGGGCTATGGAAGTGTTATATATAAACCCATATCCCTTATTAGTTATTAGCAACGTACCTACAGGAACGCTAAATCGCTTGGCGGCACGGCTTTGCTGGTAAAGTGGTAACTATGGTAACTAGTCATGTCCGGAGCCTCCCACGATACGAGACCAGAGACAATTAAGAAATTGTAAATTCCTCCCACTTATAGGACTACAGCGCTGCGCTAGGGAGGTCGTCAAACTACAGCCCCGTTACCACAAGCACGTAATCGATTCTGAAGTGTACCAACAAATCGAGCAGAATCGATCACATCTTTTGCCCAGAGGTATTTACTTTAACCTACCCCGCTCAACTTGATAAAATATATGAAGGAATCCCGCTTAAGATATCTCAGCAAATGGCAGTAAATTGAGAATTTTCCTCTCCAAAATTAAATTACAAGGATCATTGAATAAAGCAATTTAAAAACGCCTTTGGTGAATGTAGACTTTGAGCCACGCGACCGCGATATGCGACTGCGATGCACGACAAAAAGTCGCGCAATACTCAAGTATTCTAGTGAAAAAGTCAAGTTGGTCTTGATCTTAGGTGATCCTGATCAAAGCTGAATAACTTAGTGTTTAAGATTAAAGTTTACTTTCGAAATGTGAAAATAATCTAGACTATGGGGCCAGCTCCACGGATAAGAGAATTGCAGCGATAGTCTCGCCGTGTGATAAAATTTGATACAAACTGTCGGCGCGATAGTATCGCCCTGTGGAGATTGGCTCATAGAGTTTGTATCGAATTTTTGGCGAAAGGTGATGGCGCCTTAGGTATATAAAAATAAACAGACCAACTATCAAAAAATTGTAACAAAAGCCATATGCTTTCTACATTTATCTTCTTCTCTCTGGGCTGGTTTCCGCACTTAAAATTTTCTACATTTACATTCCATTAGCTGATGCCCGCGACTTCGTCCACGTGGATTTAGGTTTTTCGAAATCCCGTGGTAACTCTTTGATTTTCTGGAATAAAAAGTAATCTATGTGTTAATCCAGGATATTGTCTATCTCCATTCCGAATTTCAGCCAAACCTGTCCAGTAGTTTTTTCGTGAAGGAGTAACAAACATACACACACATATACACACAAACTTTGATAACAAAGTGTGATAGTGTGATCATGTTAAGCGTAATTCATTATATCAATCTGAGCGGGGTAGGTTTACCTCTGAGCAATAAGATTTGTTACTAGTTCACTCCAGAACCGATCACAAGCTTGTATGGCAACAGGGCTGTTGTAAAATAATTGTTTACTTTATAGATTGGGTAAAAGCTTTTTTAACTCACCGTAATATACATCGTCAAGTTCCTTGTATCTCTTTGCATTGACACCTATCCTCCAGCTGTACAGCAGCACTACCAGTATTGATATATTCTGTAACAAATAAAAAGTTTCAGACCTATTGCATGGCCTCAGCAGTTGAAATCCTCCTATAATATATTAATAAGTTGATGGTTTTCAGATTTGAGACGCAAACGAGTAGGGTGGGTGACTTAGTGGTCATACAGTCGAGCGGCACTTTGTTGACGATAGAGTATCTATTGCTGCCCTCGTCGCATGTCGGTGGCTACCGTCGGCGCACGTCAACGGTAACAGTCACCCCTGTCATTAAAATTGCTGCTCGTCTGTACATCACTGATACACCAGAGTTACGGCGCGTTCCCAAATATGTCGTCACTGTAATTTATCGTTGGACGACTGTCGTCCCTAGCTGTTCCCGACAGTACCCTACAGTTCCCTAGGGAGTCGTGCCGACAAATATTATGTGAAAAACTCTATTCAAATATACAAGCCATGATGACACTATAAACTGCACGACCATTTATCGTCACGACACAGTGGGAACGCACCCAGAGCGCTAGTTTTGCCGTGTGGATATCTCCGGAAATTATATCCGATCCCTGTTTAGGTTGACGAATCTATAAAACAAATAAGATTTTCCGGGTCATATAGTTGTCTGAAAAATAGCAAAGCAAAGCATGTGTCATGACGTGACTCGTGATACTATTTAACAATTGCTAAGTTTTTATTCTCACATTCTAGGGCTTCTCGTAGATATTTCGTAAAAAATAAGTTATATCCTTGTGCATCCTTTTAATGTTTATGTTTTAGTATTTAGTTTTCGTACAATAAAAAAAATAAGTATACCTAACTGTCTAGACTTGTTAGCATTCGTTTCAATTAAGTCTCGGTTGTAATTAAAATGTGGGCGGGTGGGTGGCACATGTCGTTGCCATGTTTTGTTTTAACCAAATCGATAGTACTTCGCACTCTGATAGTGCGGCACGTTGTTCAATTCCCACGTTAACAGCTCGTTCAAACAGGCTGCGTAAGCGTAGACGTAGCGCGTACCATTGCGTTGTAATGTATTGAACTGTATGAAACATGGCATACCGCTTGCGTGGCGTGACGTTACGTTCACGTAGACGTAATACGCGCAGTTATGTCTACGGATTTACGCGCGTCACTACGCACGTGTCACGTGTACGTGCTGTTTATGATATGCTGCATATGATTATTATGAAACACTCTTCAAAATTACTAAGACAACATTAAAAGTCGATTCACACCAAGCACGTACACATGACGAATCCGTAGACATAACTGCACGCATTACGTCTACGCGAACATTCACGCCACGCCAGCGGTCTGCCATGTCTTATACAGTTCCATACATTACAACACAAAGGCACGCGCTACGTGTACGCTTACGCGACGCATACGCGGCCTGTATGGCCGCGCTTAAAAGCTTTGTCCGCTAGAAAGAAATATTTTCATTGCTAATATTTATTGTAAAACCAAATGATGCACGCGACTTTATCCGCGTGGATTTAGCTGTATAAAAATTCTGCGGGAACTTTTTGTTTTTCCTGGATAAATAGTCTAAGTCAAGTAAATTATGCCCGCAACTTTGTCGATGTGGATTTGGGTTCTTAAAAATAAAAAATAAATAGCCGATGGCCTTTCCTAGGATGCAAGCTGTCGCAGTACCTTACGTCAAAATCAATTAAGCGGATGGGTCGTAAAAACTAGCAGATAGATAAGCGACTCTCTGTGTAGTCATACAGAACACTTTCGTATTTATAATATTAGTATATATTCATACAAAAGTACACGTTACAATCGGTTTTGTTGACACAGGACTGTAATTAATTAAAGCTGGAAAACCAGAAGTTCACCTAAATGTTACTGTAAATTACTTGTTTTAAGCCAGCATAAATCTTTTGGCAAACCTTTGTATAATAAAGGATAGGACGGTCCCTTAGGAAACGTTAATGTTTTCTAAACAAAGCTATTTGTAAAACAAGAGTAGGTATGTATGGAAAATTAACCTATCCCCTAATCCATTACAGTAAATACATGAACAAAGAACCAAACATATTAAAAAAGATTTAGGAATGTGTACTGTATGCCATTTACCTACATTTCGCTTTGTATTTTTGTAAAATCTTGCCCTTGTCAAATACTGTACAAAATTTCAATGTTTAAAACATTATAATGTTGTACAATAGACTTTATATTATTCATACGTTACCTCATATTATTTTTAAATTAAAATTCGCTTCAGTAAAACGAGTGGCTACCCTGGCTGGTCTAACCACAGATTTAGGATATAATAATACCTAGTATCTAACTCATTTATCTAATTATAATAATTTATGATGCCCACAACTTCGTCAGCGTAGATATACCTAGACTTATTAAAAATACCGTGAAGACTCTTTGAATTTCCTTCAAAAGTAAAAGAGCCTTTGTGTGGTTAATTTAGAGTTTTAGGTTTCTATTTAAAATTTTTCAATTTATTGTGGCGTGAAGAAGTTCTAAACATCCAAACATATTACAAATAAGATCTAGATACACTTACGACCTAATATTAATAGATGATGCCCGAGACTTCGTCCGCGTGCATTTAGGTTTTTAAAAATCGTGGGAATTCTTTGATTTTCTGATTGATGTCGGTGTAGAGAAGGGGCGCGATGTCAAAGTTCTCAGTTTTTTACGGTTTTGTGTAAACGCTCCTTTATACTAAGCTTCTCGGAAATAAGCTCAAATCCTCAGTAATTAATTAAAACAACTTGGAACCATTCTGTTAAGCCTCACTTTATACATTCACTAGTGACTACGATCCTGGAGCTTCGAGCTTTCTTTTGAAAAACTACTTAACATACAACACATATTTTAATTAAGTACATAATATAATATAAGTATGTACATTTATAAGTCCCTACAATCTATAATTTAAATTTTATTATGAGAGTAAATAGGCACTATGCACATGAATCTTAGCTGATCTATAAAGAACAAAGGAATACCTAACGCTTTATTGAGAGACAATAAAATATTATTTTGCGTATTAGGATTCATTAAAAAAGTTCTCAGCCCAACTCCGCTTTGAGTTGTGTAGAAATAAATCTAATTGGAATACGATACCAGAGATAAAAGCTCGTATCGAAAATCGATACAATTTCACATACAATTTCATTTACATTTCGTTTCGTATCGAGAAATATGTGCGGAATTTTGGAGGTTTGTTTGTTGTGTTCAATTTAACTGCTCTTTGGAATACCACAACGGTTCATTACGAACAACGTCGATTTTGCTGATTGCGAAAAAACAATGGATAGCAAAATGACTGGCCTATACATAAATAAATATTAGTAAAGACTTAGTATGGTCTTTGATTGCATTTAATTTAAAAAACCTTACTTTATATTTTTGCATAGCAAGACGGGACTCGATGTGATGAGAAATGGCTGGATATAGAAGGCTGAGGATCGGTGAGCGATTGTAACATTTATTAGGAGAGGTATGGCCAAAACTAGAAGTAAACTGGTTGGAGATGATGACAAAATAAAAAATAAAAATCCTCAGTAAGACAACTAAGAAAAAAAAACAAACAGATATAGCACCATAGTTCAACGGGAACCAAGGAGCCGATCAATATATGTAGTTTATGGCTCTTGGTTCCTCGAGACCCAGATACAGATACTCACTTTTTAAATGAAGCTTAATATCTATGATTAAGAATTAAGATGATAGTCAAATTCTAATATTACATAGTCTCTACGACCAGTTTGTTTTTAACTATGAAACACCTTGCTGAATTAAGTTCTAATCTTACTTGAATTATGATAGAATAAAAGATAGGAAGGGAGATAATATTATCGATTTCAAGATGTCTTAGAGCATCGCCAAATATGTTGGAAAACCAATTTGTATTGCGGCAAAGTTATATAACTTGTCGATTGAAGATATGCTTAATAGATTGTACTTGTAACACATTTGGAAAATTAATAGACTCTAACAAAAAAGAAAAGTCTAGAATTTTTAGTGTGAATCTACGTATATTATTTTCTTTACAGCTGCTAAAATCATTACCCTTCCTTTTGGCTTTGCCGCAGTTGGGTAAAAAATAGGCACAGTTGGTTTTTCGTCCGTGTGTAATGTATATACCTACTTAATTCCTCCAAGTCCGTGTATATTCTCGTATCTGTTCTAATCTTCAGTTCTTTTGGATCAGTATGCCATTTTATTAATAACTACACAGTATGTGTTGGATAGTAAGCCACACACGTTTTGATATTGCTTTAACGATGGCACGGGCTCAAAACTTTGAACATGAATTCGGTGTCATATGTTGCCATTACGTACAAACTTTACCTGGCTCGGTCAAAGGATTGTTTAATTTCCAAAATTGCATTTTGTTGGGTTGCGGATAGAACTGAAAATTAATATTTTAGTGTGGAGTTAAACATAAGTTTTAATTTCAATTCGCACTTGGCCAGCATGGCGGACTTTGGCCTAAAATCTTCTCATTCTGAGAGGAGACCCACGAGGAACATCCGATAAGGCTGAGGAAGTCCAATTATGTAGCTTTTCATGTATTGTACAAGTGAGCAATCAAAACAGAATCTATACTAATAAATAAAATTGGAGTGTCTGTCTGTAATTTCGAAATAACTACCGCATATTAAGGTCATATGGTTATTTGAACGATACTATAACCGAATCACACGTTTTTAAAATTTTTGTCTGTCTGTCTGTCTGTCTGTTTGAAAAGGCTAATCTTCGGAACGGCTGGACCGATTTTGACGGGGTTTTCACAGACAAGTAGAGAATTGACCAGGGAGTAACATAGGCTACTTTTTTAACCGACTTTCAAAAAGGGAGTTGTGTTTTTCTACCTATGTACACCGAAATCTCCGAGATTTCTGAACCGATTTGCGTCATTTCTTTTTTAATCGATAGAGGAACTTCGCGACATTGTTTCATAAAAAATTTGGAGTCCAACTCCTCAATCCTGATGCTGCAGGGGATCTGACCAATCCACGCGGGCGAAGCTGCGGGCATCAGCTAGTATCACAATATAACATCAGAATATAACATTGTTATGCGGCGATATTCTGATGTAGGTATCTAATTTAAAAACTTGTTTGCTTATATTAGTGTTTCGTACACTTTATGTTTGCTTATGTTGCTTCTACATTCGGTACGAGTATGTTTGTTTGAATTATTATTGAAGTTGGTTGTTCATAAACATTTATCGGTGTATGGAAACATTTGCATGCTACGAGAATTCTGTAAGTAATGACTTTTCCACGTATTGCACTTACGTTTACGCAATAAATACCTAGTTAAGTTAACAACCTTCTTTAAATTGGTTTCTTTATTCTATAATATTAACAATGGCGAAAATTTGTCTATAAGTGTGTATCCATACCTACTGCATACTATAATATAAATGTGAACGTGTGTCTGTCTGTCTATGTGTCATTTCACGGCCCAAGAGTTTAACAGATTTTGATGCCTGGCATAAAGTTAGCTTACATCCCGGGGAAGGACATAGCTACTTTCAATCCCGGAAAATCAAAGAGTTCCCATGGGATTCTTATAGGACCATCTGTTTAACCGATTTATATGAAATTTGGTACAGAGGTAGCTTGTATCCGAGAAACTAACGTAGACAACTTTTATCCCGGAAAATTAAAGAGTTCCTACGGGATTTAAAAAAAAACCTAAATCCACGCGGATGATGTCGCGAGCATCATGTAGTAAAAAACAATAACTGCGCATCTCACCAGTGTATAGAGGGCACTCGCGTACGCGGCGTGTTTCACGTGCAGCGATCTACAGCAGGACAGCGTCGTGTCCTGTTCGTGCGCTGTCCACGCTTTCATCTGTAAAGAAGTTACAAACCTTTATTTACTACCTTCCTTTTTTTACCCGACTGCGGCAAAGCCAAAAGGAAGGGTAATGATTTTAGCAGTATATGTATGTATGTATGTTAGTTTGTATCCAGATTCTGTGTGTTCCACCGTAGTGCCTAAACTACTGGACCGATTTTGATGAATGAGGTGTCAATTAATTCATTGTAAAGGTCCAGGTGACATAGGCTATATTTTATACAAAAAAATTGACCTAACGGATGTAAGATCAAAAAAAGTGGAGGACTCCAAAAAAATTTTTTTTGCTATTATATCGAGTGTGATGAATGAAAGAGTAAATTCTGAGCTCATGGATATAAATATATAACAACATTAAAATATACCAAGTGAAAGAAAAACAACTTTACTCTAATATTTCAGCGTTTATTAAGACGATCGCAGTCGGGTTTCAGTTTTCAACTTTATCTTGTTAATTTATAGACCACCAAAAACATTTCATGTAAAAAGGTAGCCAAGACTCACAAGTTCATAATGTTTTCACTGTTAAAAAGTTATGAGATCTCTAATAGAGCCAAGCCCCTAGCTGAGCTTAGATTTGTGCTGGCCATGGGACCTATCTGAAGTCCAAAGTAATATAGCTCTTAAATGTTCTTGACTGTATCACATTTATAACAATAAATAACAAATCACTCTACTTACAAGCTCTGATTCTACAAACCCTATATATTGGTAAAAAAAGGACGGCTTGGCCGTTTGATGTTCGTAAAACTATTACATGACATAACATATTTTAAGGCCTTAAGGAATAGTTTGTTCGACAATTACTAATTTGTATTGTACTTCGTGATGGTCGCAGAAGCTATTCCGGGTTTAAATATCATTTCAGATAAAAATCCACGAACTGTAAACGGCCAAGCCGTACTTTTCTTACCAAGATAAGAGAAAAGATAAGCGCTTGGTTGCAATCAGACCTGCTAGCAAGTGATGATGCAGCCTAAGATGGAGCGCGTTTGTCTAGTCTACAAATGAGTACAGGTATCTTCTCAGAATGAGAAAGGCTTAGGCCCAAGTCCACTATGCTGACCATGTGAAGGTTGGAAGATTTCACATAGCATTGATAACATAGAACAGGCATGCAAGTTTCTTCACGATGTTTTCCTTCACAATATACTCAAAAGAAATGTTCACAAAATACATAATTATTACTCTTAAAAATACATTGAGATGGGTTCCTCTGTCAACGGGGTAGAATTCATGGGCTCTGAGTACATAACCTCCTCAGTCCTCACAGTGTGTGCCACCTCAAGAAGTAGGTACCGCCTGCCTTTAATTTACTCGTAACAGATTTTGTCTTTGATTTGAATGCAACTTGGCATATTTATAGCTAATCGCTAGGTATGTATAATAATAAGTAGGTATAGCTAGTCACTATATATTATTATACATATTTTGATTTTATTCCGAAAAACGGTAGGGATCGTGTGGGATAAAAATAAATACTTTTGTCGATGTCCTCCAATTTTGTTGTGAGTTAATAATACCACCATACATACAAGAGTGAATAGGCACCTTCCAGGTACGCGTCCCATCTTAGACCACATCATCATTTTCCATAATATATTATAAATCATATTCATTGTTGTGTTACTATTACAAGAATACATTTACCTATAAACATCCTCATATATTTGTTTGTTATATATCTTCTATATTGGATTTATTGTCCTTTAATATTATAACGATTATCTTAGGTATAACGCGAAACGTTAAGACCTCAGAAAAAAACTTCATTTATCAGGTTAGTTAGTAGTTTAGAAATTGTGAGAGAAACGATGAACCAACAAGCACACACACTCTACACTCATGAACTGCAAAACATAACTCAGTGGTAGAACTCAAGTCATGAAAATTTAATGTATCACGAAATGAGGACTGGTTCTCTTGCTAAAACTCAAACTTTTCGACTCAGGTCCTTTCACTTTACCTGCTAAAAGGAACCTATGCTAAAAGGTGTCGTGTTAAACAGGATTTGTGATATTGTCATTTTGTTTATTTATTTATTTTATTTATTTTACATCTAGCTGGAACCGCAGTGCCAATTAGACTAACAATGATAAATTATTACACCAAGAGAGAAAAAACGAAAAGATAAAACAAATTAAACAATAGGTACTTAAAGGATTTTGAATTTTGAATGTATGCTGAGTGCTGACCCGCTATTTCATATAACCTACCCTAATTAAAACATAGCTGTTAATTATTATGAAGATTACCTAAATATCATACTAGCTGGTGCCCACGACTTGGTTCAAGTGGGTTTAGGTCCTTTAAAACTCCCTTGCGAACTCTTTGATTCGGGATAAAAAGTAACTTTTGCTTGTCTGCAAGATGCCAGCTGGATAATAATTTAGTATATGATATATTGGACTTCATGGTTTTCATTTTTTGCGCGAAACCCAAATTCTTTTTCTTAAATAAAACTAGCTTAAGTTACTCCATATAACACCAGCCAATAAAGTCAAAGTATAACCGGTATAATCATAAAGACTGACGGACAAATATGAAAAAAAAATTTTTTTTTGTTGTATAAGTACCGTATAAACTTTCGTCTGAATTTAGTAAAAAGCTATTTATTTTGACATTCAAAACTCTCACTTTAACTTTATTTACTTGTATATTATAGGTAATATTGTCTAGGGGTTAAAGTTTTGAAACTTCGATTTCTCAGTAAAAAGTCTTTGGGTTAAAAATATTCACCTTTGTGTTACCTTTGATTTACTAAATAACGCCGAATTAGCATAATATCGCAAATACTCTCCCACTGTTTGTTTTTATCGTGCTTATTCCCGAGAAATGCGATGGAGAATAAACGTGCGTTCACCACCGCAGGCGCGATCTCACTGAAAACTAGAGAGCTTTTCAGAAGCGTCCTGAAATGTAAGCACCAGTATAGGTACACCACGGCGCAGCCTTAAAGTTAAGGCAGGCTCAGACTGTTTATTCAGGAAAGCTCAGTAAAAAGCACATTGCTGTTGTTTTCTTCATCTCGTGAATTGTGATAATATAGCGCATAAAGAAATAATGATTATAGAAATGTACGTTAATTTATTTATGAAAACTTAAAATAAAATAAGTTTTTCAAAGTAAATTATAAGAAGTATACATTTTACTGTTAGATTATAAGTTGAGTTATATTATTTAATAATGGTCTTATTATAAAAATCCGTTTATTTCGTATAACATACGAATTTAATGCTAGCTTAAGATTTTTAAAACAAAACCATTAAAGCTTACAGCTTTACATGCCTATAGCGTGTTAGGCGCGTAGCTCACTGCTATCTTGTTGAGGCCACGTCGTGGCGTGGAGTCGAGGCGTGGGCGGTTATCCTTCCTTAAAAATCCAAATCATCCAAAATGTCGTTATCAGAATATAAAGACGTCCTTGCATATAAAGATAAGTGTTTAAACGCACAAGTTCAATGAATTTTACATTTCTTTCGATATCGTCAAGCATTTTGAATTAGTCACTAAACGTCGAAACGCAGCAATATTCGAAACAAAATGACAGAATGGCGATGCGTGCCGGCGCGAGCTCATGTAGCGCCCTCGCTGCGCCTGCACCGCGCCCAAACTTTGCGAATAACGCTCCTTTGCCTCGCGTCTGCCGCGCCTTTGCCTCACCTCCGCCGCGCTTTTACCTCGCCTATGCCGCGACTTTGCCTCGCCTATGCCGCGACTTTTTATATGATCGCACCGCTCTTTATTTGTAAAGGATGTCCGAAACGATCATTTGCAATTGACAATGCTTACGTGATTGAAGATTTCAAATGATGGGCGATTGAAGCTCCGAATGAAGGTGTATCATTTGCGCTTGCTTCAGTCTGATATTGAACTGCAATGAAGAAAGTCAAGTCGCTCGAAATATGTAATATATATAATATATGGCATTCCGAACCAGTGGTAAATTATTTGACGATTCAAAAGCACTTGTAAAAGTTTATTTGAATAAAAATCTATTCTATTCTATTCTAAATCTATTCTATTCTATTCCATTCTATGATTAAAAACGCAGATATAGTTTTTCTTACAGTTTCTACTCACAAAAAACGAAAAAAACTAGACATTGGCCCAAGAAATGTTATAAATTAAAATATCGCTTCACTTAAATGAACATTTACCAAGAAATCTTTATAAACAGAGCCGGATGATTATAAAAACGATTGACAATTGCTGTCATTGAACGTCAATACACAGCGCGTCAATTGCCATCAATTAAAATTTCCATCAATGTCCTTCAATACCGTAGTTGCAATTGACAATTGCTTCAATTCTCTTGATAAACGAGCATTTGGCATTGACAATGAGCATCAATCACGTAAAAATTGACAATCGCGATTGATCGTCTCGGGGGCTCTTAACGAAAAGCTAGATGCGCCGCGCCGCTTGTGTGCCCGCACCTCGACACCCCGGCCGCCTTGACTGTGCTGCGGGCACCTGCGGGCACCGTCGCTATCTCGTGTTAGCTTTGTCGCTGACTGTACGTCTACAATTGCAGAGAATACCTACTAGGTATCTACCATGACCAAAATACATATAAAAGTAACTAGCATTCTTTGTGTAAATGGTTCCAAGCAGCATCTATTTTGTAGTTACTTTAACCAAGGTTGTGTATACAGAGTTCACCGTCACCAACGAAGCCGAGCCTGCGATAAAAATAATATTTACCCATCCACTTAGAGACGACAAACTTTGGGGCGGTTCAGGACAATCTTGTTAAGGTAAATGTAAATACGGCTTCATGAATAAGGAGAATTTTTTTCAGACATTTCTTTTTTCTATTCGATTTTTCGTCTTGGTATATCAATACGGCAAATTGAGTTAACGAAAACACCTACGTCTTATTTTGTAGTGTAACTTCGTAAGCGTTGATAAGCTTTTAGTTTAAAATCAGCGATATGAGTATCTGTACAAGATATGAAATAAGTGCTTCAAATGCGGCCCAAAAATAGAACCAATATTCTTATTGAAATAAGAATATTGGTTCTATTTTTGTCAATTAGTCAAATTAGACTTATTGCTTAGGAGTTAGGTGTTATCCATACTAATATTATAAATGCAAATGTGTATCTGTTCGTCTGTCTGTTTGCACGTTTTCACGGCCCAACCGTTGAACCGATTTTAATGAAATTTAGTACTTGAAGTACATCTTAAGACTTAGGGTACATCCCGGGGAAGGACATAAGCTACTTTTTATCCCGGAAAATTGAATAGTTCCTACAGGATTTAAAAAAACCAAAATCCACGCGGGCGAAGCCGCGGACATCCTCCAGTAATAAATATTTATACAAAAACATTTTTGTTCTCATTTTTAAAAAACCCTTTCGAATCTTTAAAACCAACAAGAAGAGGTCTAAGGGCCGGGGCACATATGGTGGAGCGCAGCGCAGCGCATTTTTCACAGTCAAAATATTATCGACATTGTCCTCATTGAAATAATATCTAAAATCAATGGTGCATCCGTGCGGATACTCGCGCATCCGCGCGCAGTCTCGCGCGTGCTTGCGCATTCTCTGGTACCAATTCGCGTAAAGAGTCACGCGATTAGAAAACTTCACGGGCATGCTCTGCGCTGCGCTCCGCCATATTATGTGCAGCGGCCCTAAAATATAAATATTTTGCGTCTTCATTTTGTTCGTTAGCTGAAATGTAAGCCTAGTATCCTACATCAATGCTTAAAACACATGCAACACATCTTGGCAGCGCGCGATTTTCATCTGCATGGCACGATATCTCACTGTCACGTATAAAAGCTGTTTTACGCCGGAGCAACAACATGCGACAATGCGGAAAGCTTGGTTGAAATATTAAGCTTCGTTTACGCCACAGTAACATAGTGCAATATTGTAGGATGACACAGGGCCACATGATAGTACAACAATTTTAATAAAATACAGCACTATTTTATAAATTTATTAAAAAGTGTTTTACTTACAACTGAAGGTTTTTTAATACATATTAAATTAGCGGAACTCCTAGGTATTGAACCTTTATCCATCTGACTAGCACGGCCATGGATTGACTTTAGCCCGTTTAGACCATGGACCACGAACTATGAAGAAATCTTCCATATATATTTTTTTACAACCTGGCTAGCCCTTAACCAGTGGCTATTGGTGACATCTAGTAGCGACACGTTACAATGCCGGTTCCACAATTTTCAATATGTATTTAAAAAAGATTAAATCGGCAGACTGGCATATTGCACCTAAGACCCCAAGTTTGCATAAAATAGACTGTCGCATGCTTATGGCCGAGAAATAATTAATTTTTCCATTTGTATCATCCCGCATTGTCATGTGTTGTTTCCGAGGCGTAAAACAGCCTTTAATTTTGCAGTCTATTTTACGCCGTAACAACATCGTGCTGGAGAGTTAGAAAACTACGGTATGAAATATAGCAAAAATCGACGGTAGACGTCGATATTTTAAATTATTGAAACATTTGGCCCTGTGGGGCATGTCTTAATGTTTACACTCTGTTGCTCTGGCGTAAAATAATTTTAAGTGTCTATATAGAATTAGTGTTACTGGAAATAGAACTGGCAAAAATTCAGTGTCATTTTCATGTCAATTTCTGCAGCATACAAAATAGGAATTGATCTGAGAGTGTATAGTGCAAGAGCCGTGCAAGGTGCAAGTGACGCGCCAGGGCTGGAAGTCATATTGGTACTTGACACTAAGCTTTAGTATGGATTTGTATCTACTTAGACAATAATTCAAGTGTTCAAAAGTACAGTAATCCAAAACATTTAGTGGAATTAAGATTATATCTATTTATTTACATTACATCCAAACACACATGCAAATAGGAAGATAAAATTTGCACACACCAGCACAATTAATGAAACACCACAAGTCCTGGACGACCATTGTTCCTCACTAGATACTGTAAGAAAGCTTAATAAATTATGCAGGTAAGCTTTTTTTCCAATTAAATAATTAGTGTGTTTAAAGATTTCTCTTCTACTTGGGAAAGCCTCTCTCATATAATATGTGAACTTCGTTATGGTTTTTATAGCCGTTTCCAATGTTATTTATTGTACAGCCGTCGCATGGCGCATCTTCTTTGGAGTCTTCTTCACTTTCTTTACTTTCTGCGCTAAAGGGAAACCGATACCGTCCCATTCTGCCACCCCTGTAAAACCAAATCATTCTTTATGATAACTGAAATCACAAAAGTTTCATCTAACCTAACATAGTACAATAAATCTTTTTTTTGCTGGGAAGTGATTTGACCTAACTTGAGCTGACAAAACAACATGCGACAATGCGGAATGCGGTTACGGAAACATTAATTTAGCGGCCTTCAGCAGCATGATAGTCTATATTATGTTAAGGCAACACCGTACTAAGAATGGGAATTCACAGTACGACGATTTGCCGATAATATTCTTACTATATTTTAAATTATTGTATATGCCTGTGGCATGCCGCAGTGTCGCACTTTGGCGTAGATGAAGCTTTACTTTGCACATCAAAATTCACGAGAGGAGCCGAAAACAAATCATTTTGGGAATTTGTGCCGATGACGTCATCTGCATTTTCGAATTTCAAATTCAATATTAAAAATTCGCCACGTGCCGCGTGTGTGGTCTCTGTTACTTGAATTTTTAAAGGTTTTTATTGGAATATAGGTTTGTCGCATTTCTATAGCTTTTATAGTACCTTATGCATTTGATACCTCTAGTGAGATAGTAAAATAATAATTGCTTTTATTTTTGTATTAAAATAATAGTAGGTACCTAATTATTTATTAAGCTTCTGGGGGCTTTTTAACAAACTAGGTAAGTACGTATTAACTTTAGGTACAAGTATGACGTATAGGTCTAAGTCAGTACAGGTAACACGGCCTAAATAACTTTGGAGGATTGACGTTAATTGCCTAAAGGCCTGTTGTGTGTTTTGGGAAAGATAACGTTTAACAAAACCCGCAAACTGGTATCAGAATAGTAGCACTTATATTAAAATGCTGTTAATATACTTGTAATATCTTATAATTGTCAAGCATTGTAAATTCATGCTATTGTATTTATATACTGTGTTCAATACGATTACGTTCATGATAAGTCTAAAAATGGTTGAGATTTCAAAATTGCGACGTACTTAATAGAAAGACAAACCAACAAACAAATCCACTTTTGCATCTTAGTGATACCACCACTAAGAAACGATTTTGAGAAATTCCACCCGAGCGAAGCCTGGGCGGGTCAGTTAGCTATAATAATATTAAGTTATTAATTAGTATAATGTAATGTACCTAAGTATAGGTTATGTTTAACATAATTTTGTCACTTCTCCATACCTTGGCTTAGCTTCGCTTAAAGTCACCAGAGCGAGGAAGCAAAGCATAAAAACAAATGATATATTCATTTTCAAGGTTCTGTAAACGTTTCACGTCAACAGATTTTTTCTTTGCAAATATATAAACACAATTCAGATATGTAACATAACAAAGCACATATATTTAATGACTGGGTCTTTAAAGATGTGTTGCTTATTTTATACGTAGACTGCGGTTAACCGGACTCGGGTCACTCTGATAAGACATAATACCGTACCCAGACTCGTATATAATATTTCGTTACGCTCGCGCTCCTATCGTAGATCAACGAGGCGAACGGGATCAACTAAGTAGGTACATAATATTTCTCAACGGCAGATTGAATTAAATAGGAATAGAAAGATTTTTATTCAAATAAACAAGAATGTCTTTCTTACAAGTAAGTAATTGCAGTCGGTGCATTGATGGAGCGAGCTGCAAGTCTTCTATCATTTACATAATCTTCGACTGTATGACCTATGATGATAGTGGGCCGGCAAAGAATTGAGATGACGATGACGTATAGGTACTTTACACAAAAGTTATTTTACACTTGTGGTTTGAAACGGTAGAATCCAAGTGCTATAGATGCAGCCACAGCTGTAAAGTCAATAAATCAAAACAACAACAATATTAAATCATCAACATGAAATAACTCGAGTAAGAATACAACTTAGAATTCAAAAAATTATTAAGTAAATTTTGTTTTCATAATTTTGTAGGAACAACCATTTTATTTTTTACTTTAAGAGCATCATTTCAAGATTTTCTACATAGGTACATAATATTTTTTCTGCATGCCTGAGAATTCTCCAAAATGTTCTGAAAGCTGTGTGGAGTCTGCCAACCCGCACTTAGTCAGCGTGGTGGACTATGGTCACACCCTCCACATTAGAATAGAATAGAATGGAATGGAATGGAATAGAATAGAATAGAATTTTATTCAAGTATAGACTTTCTGAGAGGACACCTGTTTTTGACCTGACCTTTGAGACCTGACCTGAAATTCTGAAAAGCAGAGGTCTTAGGTAAAGCTGAGCTTTTCAGAATTTACAAATTGCCATAACTACCTTAGGAATCTTAAGGAACCTTACAATAACTACTAATAATAATCCCACCAAAAACATTTCATGTAAAAAGTTAGCCAAGACTCACAAGTTCATAATGTTTTCACTGTTAAAAAGTTATGAGATCTCTAGTAGAGCCAAGCCCCTAGCTGATCTTAGATTTGTGCTGGCCATGGGACCTATCCCAAGTCCAAAGTAATATAGCTCTTAAATGTTCTTGACTATATCACATTTATAACAATAAATAACAAATCACTCTACTTACAAGCTCTGATTCTACAAACCCTATATCTTGGTAAAAAAAGTACGGTTTGGCCGTTTAATAACTTTTAACGTTTAATATGTTATGTCATGTAATAGTTTTACGAACATTAAACGGCCAAGCCGTACTTTTTTTACCAAGATATAGGGTTTGTAGAATCAGAGCTTGTAAGTAGAGTGATTTGTTATTTATTGTTATAAATGTGATATAGTCAAGAACATTTAAGAGCTATATTACTTTGGACTTGGGATAGGTCCCATGGCCAGCACAAATCTAAGATCAGCTAGGGGCTTGGCTCTACTAGAGATCTCATAACTTTTTAACAGTGAAAACATTATGAACTTGTGAGTCTTGGGTAACTTTTTACATGAAATGTTTTTGGTGGGATTTCATTTCTTTTTGGCAGGTGCCCTAAATTTTTTTTGGATCTATTTCTTGTAGGTACATCATTTTCATGGCCCACTCTCTATCGTTACCTCTTTTTTTAAAAGCTTTTATTCAACTTGCAATGTACTCGTATGTAAGTATATTTGTTCGGGTGGAATCTTGCAACTCAATTTTGAAGCAGATATACCAAATTTCAGTCTTTTAGGACTTCAGGAAACACAGATACTTGGTACGTTTGATAAATCTGCCACGGACATCTTATCATGTAAACTTTGGTATTCGAGCAACAGATTTTACAGATATGCATCTCATATACGAGGGGATGAAGGGGGACCCGATTTCTTAATTTATCTGTTGTTCATAATTCTTGAAATTTGTACTTAATGCCAAATTTCAGTCTTCTAGGACTTCGGGAAGTACCCTAGAATTACAGACTAGAAGTTTTGACTGTCAATAAATCTGAAACTATAAAAGCTAGACAATTGATACTCAATGCGTTTAATCAATCTGCCAAAGACATCTTATCCTGAAAATATCAGCATTCTAGCGACAGAATTTACAGATTTGCTTTACTCATAAGAGGCGTAGAGGGGGGAAAATTCCAATTTCTCAATTTTTCTGTAGTTTGTATGCAATTTCTAGTCTACACACCAAATTTCAGCCTTCTAGGACTTCGGGAATTACCCTAGAATTACAGACTAGAAGTTTTGACTGTCAATAAATCTGAAACTATAAAAGCTAGACAATTGATACTCAATGCGTTTAATCAATCTGCCAAAGACATCTTCTCCTGAAAATATCAGCATTCTAGCGACAGAATTTACAGATTTGCTTTACTCATAAGAGGCGTAGAGGGGGGGCATTGCCAATTTCTTAATTTTCCTGTAGTTTGTATGCAATTTCTAGTCTACACACCAAATTTCAGCCTTCTAGGACTTCGGGAAGTACCCTAGAATTACAGACTAGAAGTTTTGACTGTCAATAAATCTGAAACTATAAAAGCTAGACAATTGATACTCAATGCGTTTAATCAATTTGCCAAGGACATCTTATCCTGAAAATATCAGCATTCTAGCGACAGAATTTACAGATTTGCTTTACTCATAAGAGTCGTAGAGGGGGGGCATTGCCAATTTCTTAATTTTCCTGTAGTTTGTATGCAATTTCTAGTCTACATACCAACTTTCAGCCTTCTAGGACTTCGGGAAGTACCCTAGAATTACAGACTAGAAGTTTTGACTGTCAATAAATCTGAAACTATAAAAGCTAGACAATTGATACTCAATGAGTTTAATCAATTTGCCAAGGACATCTTATCCTGAAAATATCAGCATTCTAGCGACAGAATTTACAGATTTGCTTTACTCATAAGAGGCGTAGAGGGGGGGCATTGCCAATTTCTTAATTTTCCTGTAGTTTGTATGCAATTTCTAGTCTACACACCAAATTTCAGCCTTCTAGGACTTCGGGAAGTACCCTAGAATTACAGACTAGAAGTTTTGACTGTCAATAAATCTGAAACTATAAAAGCTAGACAATTGATACTCAATGCGTTTAATCAATTTGCCAAGGACATCTTATCCTGAAAATATCAGCATTCTAGCGACAGAATTTACAGATTTGCTTTACTCATAAGAGTCGTAGAGGGGGGGCATTGCCAATTTCTTAATTTTCCTGTAGTTTGTATGCAATTTCTAGTCTACATACCAACTTTCAGCCTTCTAGGACTTCGGGAAGTACCCTAGAATTACAGACTAGAAGTTTTGACTGTCAATAAATCTGAAACTATAAAAGCTAGACAATTGATACTCAATGAGTTTAATCAATTTGCCAAGGACATCTTATCCTGAAAATATCAGCATTCTAGCGACAGAATTTACAGATTTGCTTTACTCATAAGAGTCGTAGAGGGGGGGCATTGCCAATTTCTTAATTTTCCTGTAGTTTGTATGCAATTTCTAGTCTACACACCAAATTTCAGCCTTCTAGGACTTCGGGAAGTACCCTAGAATTACAGACTAGAAGTTTTGACTGTCAATAAATCTGAAACTATAAAAGCTAGACAATTGATACTCAATGAGTTTAATCAATTTGTCAAGGACATCTTATCCTGAAAATATCAGAATTCTAGCGACAGAATTTACAGATTTGCTTTACTCATAAGAGGCGTAGAGGGGAGGCATTGCCAATTTCTTAATTTTCCTGTAGTTTGTATGCAATTTCTAGTCTACATACCAAATTTCAGCCTTCTAGGACTTCTGGAAGTACCCTAGAATTACAGACTATGAATTGTGATGATCATCAGTGAGGGACGAAAACGGCGTATTTTAGGTATCGATAAATCTATAACCATAAAAGCTAGATATTTGATACTTAGTATATTTGGTAAATTTGCTGAGGACACCTTATACTGAAAATTTCAGCTTTCTAGCGTCATCCAGACCGAAGTTATGACGGGTCGAAAATACGGCGAAACACTTCGAGAAAAAGGTACTACGTAGCGCCCCGGCCGCCGTTTGGCTCGTCTTGGCGGGGGCACTGCCGTGCCCCCTGATTCTTTTGATGAATGTCAAGTATTTTTTACGGGTTAATATCAACTTCTCTGAGTACAATGTTGTTGTTTAGTTATAAATTAAATCCAATATAAATCCAGTATCGATATTTGTGTCGTCAGTTTGTACCCTGTAATGATTCAATGCAGTGTTGGAAAATCCTAAGTTTGATAACCCATGATATGTTCGACCACAAAATGTATTATTATTATTTATGTAAAGGCAAGAATGGTGTTCTTACGGTTTTCAAACTGGCTACATCTTATCAAAGGGCAATTAAAAGGCAAGAAACCTGGGGAAGCCACTAAGAGTTGTTTTAACAATATTATAGAACTTTATGCATCGTAGCATAATTAGCATAACTACTTTCCGCTCCTTTATTTTAAATTGCGAGATAGACTTGCAACAAACAAGGATGAGGTCTAGATTGGAGTGCGCTTGCCTACATCTAGAAAATGCCTATTCACTCTTGCCTTGAAGGCATTTAGGTTATACGTGGTAGAAAACGCGGATGCCGGAAGGGCATTCCACATCTTAGCGGTTCGTATCACAGGTTCGTATCCAGAAACGTTGAGCATAAAGTTTCGTGCGAGTAGATTGGATGTCGACCACACAGGGGTGTCAACAACGTTCTCAGTTTCTCGCTGTTCTGTAGTAGAATGTTGAAGCAGGAAAAAGGTTGTGAAGTTCCCGAGCACGCTCCAAAATTGGAACTCCAAAACTTTACCAGTTATTTTTTAACGCAGTTTTCCTATGACATGGAGATGCGAGTTTTGCTCTGAATAGGTGCCACTCACGATGGTCCCTCTACTAGTTTCACAATTACTTTACATTCTGGTATCTTCTGTTAACTTGAAAAATTATATAGGAAATAAAATACCTCCGCATTTCGCCAACTTCGGTCTAATGCCCATGTGAGCATAAAGTGATATTTAAATTATCAGATCTTAATATTTGGCATTTCCTGCATTCTGTAAATATATCCTATGGGAAAATAAAAGAATACCAACGAATTAGCTAGGTATTTATATCACTATATAATATGCTAGTGGGTAGGAAAAGTTTACACAAAACAAACTGAAAATTGAAAACTGGTGTTTTTAACGTTCATACGAAATGAGAATAACATTTTTAATTTATAGCTTTATACTGTACTGTTTATTAAATGTATGTTTTTTTTTGTATAAGTTGTCCATTCTATCGTCACATGAAATAATTTTTTTGTTTAGCATTATAGGGTTTCATCCATAGGGGTAATGCTGCCAGCATCTTGGGTACGATGCCTCGCTGCGGGCGGTGGTCTCCATGATGTTTAAGATTTAATTTAATATACATATATTAGTTTTTAATTTAATATTTTTTTAAGATTTAATTTATTACTAGCTGATACCCGCGACTTCGTTCGCGTGGATGTAGTTTTTTAAAAATCCCGTGGGAACTCTTTGCTTTTCCGGGATAAAAAGTAGCCTATGTGCTAATCCAGAGTATTCTATCTCCATTCTAAATTTCAGCCCAATCCGTCCAGTAGTTTTTGCGTGAAGGAGTAACAAACATACACACACACACACACACACACACACACATACAAACTTTCGCTTTTATAATATTAGTGTGATATATATTATTAATATATATATATATATTAAAATAATTGTAACAAAATATTTTTAAACAATTCCTGTAAGAATAATGTCCACTAGTCATATAAGGATAAAATGGTACAAAATATTATGTTATTATTGTTTTCGGTTTGTCATCGAGTTAACCCTTGGCTAACCTCGCGTTATCAACGCAAAAGTTTACGATATTAGTTATGTTTATAAAATAAGTGATGTTCTCACGTCTGTTGTCAGTAGGCAAAATAAGCGTGAATAAGACACAACATGAAAACGCCTCTGATCTTTTTAATTTGCATTGTTGCAACATTTGCAATAATCGAAGCTGTTCCTTGGTAAGTTCTGATATCCCTCCCAAAATTTATTGGTTTTTTTTTACTATTTTTGTGTGAAAATCTTAATGCGGTTCACAGAATACATCTACTTACTTAGTTTCAACAGTATAGTTATTATAGTTTCGTAAAAAAGTGGCTGTGACATACGGACGGACGGACAGACAGACAGACATGATGAATCCATAATGGTTCCGTTATATGCCATTTGGCTACGGAACCCTAAAAATGCGCGAACTTTTGAATCCGCATCAGGTAAATATTACATTATATCTCATCCGTACAAATCTAAAAGTGTGTCTGTCTTTTCATGACCGATACCCTTAACTTTTGACGGGTACAGAGATAACTTAAATCTCGTAAACGAACATAAGCTGTAGTACGCGACAAGTCGACGTGGCAATCGGGGTGGAGACGCCCCGCACACCCGCACAAAGCCGCGCTAACCCGGTGCAGGATAGCGCGGATGACGTACGGTTGTGTGGGGCGTCCTCCCGCCTCATACCATGCCATGTTGATCTGTTGCGAACTATACTTTTTATCCTGGAATGGCAAGGATTTTTAAAAATCTAAACCGCATGGGTTTTAGATTTTAAAAGAAAGACTAGTAAAATTATTAAAATTTTATTACAGGTTCAGGCATAATCCAACAAAAATATATGGAAAAACCGAGAGGTGTGTATTGGCTTAACTTATTTCATAATTTTAGTTTTTCAAAGAATACATTAATATTTTCAGTAGTTCAAACGGATGATTTGACAAATATACATATTATATTTATATATACCTAAAAATAATTGAATGATTGATTTTTAGCAGGTTGTTGCCTTGGACGAATTTAAATACTCGTTGTTGCATTGATCGTTCATTGACCCATAGATTTACCCCAACAACATTTCAAGTCTTTCTAAATGAAATGCAAATTGTTAGTTAATAACTAATTAAAAAGAAGCTATTATACAAACGATTTTTTAACGGTTACAGTGAAAACAATGGCGCAGCTGATTTTGGAGTCGATGAGATCGGAGTAAATGGCGATGATACTGAAATTAAAAGGTATATTAATATCAATTTTCTGTGATTGATTGTATAATTTTATACATTACAGATTTTATCTGAGGAGGACTTAAGTAGGTATAAAAGTCTACTTAAATAATTAAAGTTTCACTAACTAATTACAATAATTGTATTTAATTAGTGCATGTTTTCATTGCGGTTGGTTTTCAGTGGTGAAGGTTTAACACGTGGGGACCAAAATGCTGATGAAAATCAAGATGAAGGTGAAGGACTCGATGACGAAGGTGGTAATGGATATCAAAGTAGACGTGGATTCCAAGCTGGCCGTGGTATACAGGGAGGCCGTAGACCTCAAGGTGGTCATGGAAATAAAAGCTTTGAAAGCATCGGCGGCCGGAGGAACCTAGGTGGACGTGGATATCCAGGGACCCGAAGGAATGAAGGACGACGAAACCAAGACAGTGGTGATGACAGGTAATATAGGAATTTTAACAAAAACAGCACACCTAACATGCATTGCAATATGACTTGCCTATTGTACTCTGTTAGTACTATATCAGAAACCTTCATGGAAACTGTATCCACAATAATTACAAAGGGTATCTCAATCTGATGAACGGATAAACAAACACATAGGTAACAAACAGATAGACAGACAAATATTAACTGTATATAATAATACCGATAAGTACATAGGATTAATATATTAACATGTCAAATAAGAACTAGGGTAGTATCAAACAAAATTTTGAAGAAAATAAGTATTTTTTAACAACTGTACGAGCACTATAATTAATAAGGTGAAATAATGCACGTAATAATAATATTATTTTTCAGACGTCGCGGTCGGGTGAATAGCGAAAGTGAAGATGATTCGCATGAATATACTGAGAAACCGAAACACGATTGCAGGGGATGTAGACGGACTAACATTGGCAACGGTTTTAGTAATGACAATAAAGTATTTTTATATGGAGATTAAAATGTAGTTTCAAAGAAAAACTGTTAAGAATTTGTATTAGGTATATCTTTAAATAAATAAACAATCACGTAATTTGTAGTGTAATAAAAATCGGCTTTTTTGTTGACATCGAATAGTTAATAGTATTACATAATTTAATTTATACTTAGAATATTAATTTCAATTACAAAAATTGAATTTGTTTTATACACTCATAATAAAATTAATAAAAATGTCTATTTCATTCAGTTTCATTTAAAGACTTTCATTAACCGTAAAAAAAAAAAACAAAAATCTTACCTTAAAATGTTAATGTTGAAAACATTGGCCTAAAATAAAAAGAATTAGTAGCAATAAAGAATAAGATATACGAGATTAGATATAGAAATATGCGTAATTGATAAATCACATACGAGTACAATAATAATTATTATTATTTTAAAATCAGATGTGAATTTCGCGCTCAAAATCGGTACTTGAATTGTATGTGATGTGATACTAAAATAACTTACAGTGATCTTTCGAGCACTAAAGTTCTGGTTTTTTTTTTATTTAATTTACTTTCTGAAAAAAATACTTTATCCAACTTTCATATAGGTAATATCAATATTTGCCTACCTATTAATTTAAATTTTTAAGTCATATTTTTAAGTCATATATAAGTCTGCCCGTCTGTCTGTCTGTCTTTTTGTTACCTTTTGACTGTAAAGCGCAAAACCGATCTTGATGATATTCAAAGAGATAGCGTACATACTGGATATGTACATAGAATATTTTTATCTATTATAAGCATAAGATAGGTGGCCTTATTATGATAATGTTTTATTTTTATTTTGTAGTGAATACCATAAAACATCTGATGAAGACGACAGCTTTGAAGATGCCGCGCTGAGGTAAAAATAGAGCTTTATAGAGAGAGGCTTATAAAATAATGCTCGTATTAATAATACAGTTTTAATCCTAGAAACAAATTATTATTACACGTAGACGGAGAAACACGAGCATACAAATTGTAAAAAGACACTATTTAACTCATCGATGATTTAACTAATAAAATTGTGCTAATTTTGAAAGTTAAAAAAATATGATACATACTTTAATTTTTGGTGAATAGATGGCAAGAAGTAAGACGGCGCTTTTTCGGCTACTACGGCAGACAGAACCAGGTTGGTAAGAGTTACGAGTATCCAAGAGGCAGCAGATTCCAAGGTCAAGGATACCCAAGTTATAGAGATGAAGGTCGAAATGGCAACGAAAATAATAACGAAGAAGAAGACCAAGACCATAATGGATACAAAGAACTTGACAGAAATCCAGACTCTAGTGATGATGAAAACAGGTGAGTGCACGATAGCCAAATTAATAAATTGTAAAAAATTAAAACCGTCTCCATAAGGGTGTTTCTCAAGGGTATATGGAGTCTGTCAATCCGTACTTGCCCAGCGTGGTGGACTATGGCAAAACTCTACAAATTTTGAGAGGAGACCCGTGCTCAGTAGTGAGCTGACGATAGGTTGATGATGATAATGAAACAATGTAATGAAAATGCAATATATTAAAAAGTAAAAGTAATATTATTTTTATTAAGTGAGAATATATAAATAATTAATATACCTACTTATTTCTAGAAGATGGCAACAGAGTTATCCGGGAAGTCAAGGTGACTGCGGCAATACCGTTCGCAATTTTGGCAATGGCACATTTCAAGTTGCCAGTGGAGGTCTAGATACAAACGGATGCCAATATGGCAACCAAAATGAAAACAACGACAACAGAAATATGGAATACGACGGTGACCAGGATTACGCCGACGGCAATCAGAATGAAAAGCTAGCTGGTAAAGGAAACCGCGGTGGTTACAACTACGGTAGTCACAACGAGGGTCAAGCCGGTAGCAGGGGCCAAGCTGGCTTCAGGGGTCAAGCTGGCAACACGGGTGAAGCTGGCTTCAGGGGTCAAGTTGGCAACAGGAGTGAAACTGGCTTCAGGGGTCAAGCTGGCAACAGGGGCGAAGCTGGCTTCAGGGGTCAAGTTGGCAACAGGAGTGAAACTGGCTTCAGGGGTCAAGCTGGCAACAGGGACGAAGCTGGCTTCAGGGGTCAAGTTGGCAACAGAGGTGAAACTGGCTTCAGGAGTCAAGCTGACCACAGGGGCCGAGCTAGTAACAATGAAGAAAATGGGGATGAAAATCAAGGCCACAATCGTAGTATAAACAGGTCAGTTAAAAAATATACAATTTGAACAAAAGATTTCAAATTATTTTGATGTAAAGTTGTGTTTCATATCAATTTCCAGTTTCGAATTTTTCGTCGTCCTTGCCGGCAAAGACGCTGTGCAGAGATTGTATTGCCCTACAAGATAGGGTGCATTGTCAGTGGTGTAACATGGAAGAGATGTTGCAGTTTTTATATGAAATTCTTACCTACCCCTACTCGAATTCTACATAGCATTTATACCGGAATGCTAAATCACTTGGCAGTAAGGCCTTGTAAGTCGGGTGATTACTAGCCACGCCTGAAGCGTTTCACCAAACTCAACCAGAGACAATTCAGAAATTGCTTAAATTGCCCCTGCCAGGAATCGAACCACAATCCTCCCACTAATAAGACCACAACGCTCACCATTACTTTAGGGAGGTCATCAAAGTTAATAGTACAAATTAGCCCATAAGCTTTAAAAAAGTATTCTTGATACTTATCATATGTTATTCTTTTCAGAGATTCACGCAGGATACCGAACATTATGAATATAGGAAATGGCGAAGGAAATAGGAACACTGTTTATTTACATTAGTCTAGGCTATGGGTCTTTGAAATGAAAACTCGTGAAAGATCGTGATATGAAAATTAACCATGGTTGCCACTTTTCTCGAATCTGGAAGTAGGTACTATTTTGAGCCCTTTACTTTAATGATATGGCAAAAATCGTTTTGAAGTTATTTGTAACATCTTAACGTTTAAAGTATGTTCATTGTTATCTTTTCCAAAGTAACATTCCGTTTCTGAACTCGGCTACATTTAGTAACAGCATGTAGCCGACAACTAGGGACTTAATGCAAATTATGATTTTTTTAATTATATTATGATAATAATCAATAACACACTAATGTAACAGTCAAGTATTTTTTTATAAAAGGTGTAAACCAGTATGAGCTATGAGCAGCTTTATATAAACACTTTATTAAATTAAAATATTACAAATTACAATCGATTTAAATACTACATTCTTAATAGAACCTTAAGTTACTCTCGTAATATTTACAATGCGGTCAACTCATACTCACATTATAAAATTAAAAATTGATTTCAGAAGGCTTTAAGTACTTAACTGGGTTTTAAGTTTAGATTATTATTATGATCTTGTGTCCGTTTTATCACCCGTTATAAATAATAAATAATTAATAACTATATGATTTTTTTTATTTTTGTGGTGCACATCAAAAACATTTTTTCTAGCTGAAGCGCATAATATAAGTATAACCAACTAGGATATATCGTTTTTATTATTGTTACCCTCTCCAATGCTAAGGTCGATTTTGCAGCCAGCTGCTTGCAACAGTGCCAGTGTGTTTCTTAGCGTGTTGTTATTGTTGTCCCCCTTTCCGATAGTAAGGGTGGAGCCGGAGCAGCTGTTACAAAAATTAGCAATGTTAGTTTATATATTTCAAATAAATGTTATAATTAAACTCACAACTAGACTGTCCTTATTAATACCCGCGTGGAAATAAATCAAGAATACTGATTTCATTTTGTTAAATTGCATTTTTTATACAATATAGTTGAAAACTAAAACCCGACTAATAAACCCGTCTTAATAAAAGCTGCAATATTGGAGTGAACATGTTTTTCTGTCGCTTGGTATATCCTAGAATGATGTTATACATATTTTTATACTGATGAACTCACAATTTACCCCAGAGTTTACCTCAGGACCTTTACAACGAATCAATTGACCCCTCATTCATCAAAGGATATGTAAAATAAATTAACCTATTTGTTTTATTTAAAAGAAAAAGTTTAGTAAAGGCCATTTAATTTTTTTTTATTCCAATGTTGTTATAATCGATTTTGACAGACGGATCGACGGACGGAGAAATACACATCATAAGTTGTTCAAATTTTCCATTGGTACAGAACCCTAAAAAGCAAATCACAACTAAAACGTATGCAGAGGGAACAAAAAACTTCTTTTTGAAGATTCCTAGATAAAAAAATTATGGTACTTACGGCGCATTAGGTGTCGGCTTCGCTTCCACTATCGCTGAAAGAATGACGATGCAAAGAATAAACAACGAAGACTTCTGCATTCTAATTTTTTTATATTTAAAGATATTTTAGATTAGGCAGATGTGTATCAATTGATGCGGTTGACAATACTGTCCTAGTCTTTTAAATTAAAGACTTTTTATATGAATGTGAGGATGAATATCCGTAAAAAACCGGAGGGGTCAATTTGATAAGAAGCTTTGGTTTTTACTCGCAGTTAGTTCGATTTGCTTAACATGATAACGGTATAATTAGGTATTCATACAAACCTATACTTAATATATCTATACTAATAAATAAAATTGGAGTGTCTGTCTGTAATTTCGAAATAACTACCTCATATTAAGCTCATATGGTTATTTGAACGATACCATAACTGAATCACACGTTTTTAAAATTTTTGTCTGTCTGTCTGTCTGTCTGTCTGTCTGTCTGTCTGTCTGTCTGTCTGTCTGTCTGTTTGAAAAGGCTAATCTTTGGAACGGCTGAACCGATTTTGACGGGACTTTCACAGGCAAGTAGAGGATTGACCAGGGCGTAAAATAGGCTACTTTTTTAACCGACTTTCAAAAAGGGAGTTGTGTTTTTCTACCTATGTACACCGAAATCTCCGAGATTTCTGAACCGATTTGCGTCATTTCTTTTTTAACCGATAGAGGAACTTTGCGACATTGTTTCATAAAAAATTTGGAGTCCAACTCCTCAATCCTCATGCTGCAGGGGATCTGACCAATCCACGCGGGCGAAGCTGCGGGCATCAGCTAGTAAATAATAAAACAAAAACAAAAACGAAACAAAACTGACTAGTGAAGCTAGTCAGTTTTGGATATAATGTCCCTAATTGCAGATTTATATTTATAAGGAGAGAGATGAAAAATATCGTAATTTGAAAATTGCTGATTGAACTGGTTGCAACTTCTAATAAATGTGTTGGTAGCATGTCTTGTCTTGCTTGGTGCTATGTAGAACAATTTCGGATGCCTAGAGTTAATCCGTGGACATCTTAAGGAAATTTTAGAGATTAAGTATGGAGAGCCAACGCCGTTGTTCACACTAATATTATAAAGGAGAAAGTTTGTATGTGTGTGTGTGTGTGTGTGTATGTGTGTGTATGTTTGTTACTCCTTCACGCTAAAACTACTGGACGGATTTGGCTGAAATTCGGAATGGAGATAGATAATATCCTGGATTAGCACATAGGCTACTTTTAACCCCGGAAAATCAAAGAGTTCCCACGGGATTTCGAAAAACTTATATCCACGCGGACGAAGTCGCGGGCGTCAGCTAGTAATATTATAAATGTGAAAGTGTGTCTGTCTGTCTGTCTGTTTGAAAAGACTAATCTTCGGAATGGCTGAACCGATTTTGACGGAATTTTCACAGACAAGTAGAGGATTGGCCAGGGAGTAACATAGACTACTTTTTTAACCGACTTCCAAAAAGGGAGTTGTGTTTTTCTACCTATGTACACCGAAATCTCCGAGATTCCTGAACCGATTTGCGTAATTTTTTTTTAATCGATAGAGGAATTTTGTGATATTGTTTCTTTAAAAAAATTGGATTCCAACTCCTCAATCCTAATGCTGTAGGAGATCTCACCATCAATACTAATGGAATTTAGAAAGTGTCAGTTATAAATTGATTGATATTGAAGATATCTGTACCAAGTAAAACTTTGTCGTTGATTGACCTCGAGGACCCAACTCCTCAACCCTGATGCTGTAAGGAATTGCATTCCGAAATCCAAGTGGTCACACGTTGCAGAAACACGTTGCATCCCGGGGACGGGCTATTACGGATAGGCATCTTTTATCCTGGGAAATCAAAAGTTCCCACGGGATTTCAGACCCTAAATCCACGCGGGCGAAGCTGCGGGCATCAGCTATTTTGTAATATTACTAGTGATACTTGCTAATTACTAAGGATTGACAATAAGTGCTTCAAAACGACCCGAAAATTAACGCCGCAAAATAATAGCGTGTCCTTATTTCAAATAGGTATGATAAAATATAGCCAACATGCGACGTGGCTTTACACAAGTGTAAATTAAAAATTTATAACACCCCCGACAAGTAAAGGTTACAGCAACTAGAAAAGAGCTGATAACTTTCAAACGGCTGAACCGATTTTCTTGGTATATAGCTAAGAACACTCTCGATTAAGCTACCTTTCAAACAAAAAAAACTAAATTAAAATCGGTTCATTCGTTTAGGCGCTACGATGCCACAGACAGATACATAGATACACAGACACACAGATACACAGATACACACGTCAAACTTATAACACCCCTCTTTTTGGGTCGGGGGTTAAAAATCCTTTTTTTTTTTTTTTTTGTTGACGCTGGGGAATGCATTTACGCATCCCCCCCGGAGGGAGGGTATGTGGGACTCGCCGGCCGAGAGGCGACCGGAATACCCACTAAACCCCAGCGGCGGTACTGCGCGTCGCCTGGCGACTGGGTCACGGGAACGGCCGAAGCAAACAACCGCGACCCAGCCAGCGACGTCTGCCAAGGCAGACCCTCTACCGGGGACCTGCTCGGTCCCCATCGACGCACCTCCGGGACGCACCAACGAAGTGCGTCCCCCGACCTAGGGACGCGCACGTCGCCCGCGTCCCATCCTCCGCTTCATCCACTGTGCCCTCTGCTAGTCAGAGGGACACGCGGAGAAACCTCCCCCCCTGCCAGGTCATTAGCCATAGCCAACAATATCTCCGAAGAGAAATTATTAGCCATGTTACCGGGGCGCACCGGCCCGAACACTGCTCTTCCCCTCGGACGCATCCAAAAGGGACCAGCAGCATCCAGGCACACTGGGAGGTTACCTGGCTGGCGCCCATAATTTAAATCTATTATAAGGAGATATTTATAAGGGGTTAAAAATCCTTATAAATATCTCCTTATAATAGATTTAAATTATGGGAGTAGGTAAATCAAACGGCATTTTCATAGTATTTTATGTATTTTTTTTGAAGTCATTTGTAACATCTTAACAGAGCTCTCTCCGTCACTTACTCCATACAATCGTAGTTCCCATTTCATTTGAATATTAAGCAACCAAAGTCCATGAAATTTTGCAGACATAGTCTAGAAACTAATATCTGTGTCTGTGGTGTTTTAGATTTTTCTAAAAATATGTAGTTTTAAAATTACAGGGGTTCAAAGATTTGTATTTTTCTTTAAAAAAAGGCCCAACTTTGTGCTCGTTTTTCTAGACAACGAAGCAATTTAATGAAATTTGGAAAAACCACAGACCTAGAAAATTTAATGAATATCATGCAGTAAAAAAATTATCGTTATATATTTTATATTGTTATAATTATGTTGGAACTACGAAAACCAGAAATTACACCCAGAAATCTTGAAAATTTCGTGCTGTCTCGATTTCTGCAAGAGGGGTGGTGAGGTGCGGGGGACGACCAACCCCCGACGGTGACGGGGGGCGGAAACTGACAGTCTAAACTGGTCTAAACACACGGGCCACATTTAAACTACACCCGACTCTAAACTTGTCGATAGGTCTAACTAAATACACTGGTACATTTCAACTTGCGTTAGACGTATGCGTTACCTACTCAGACGTTGCCTGTAGATAAAAATATGTCTCATGTTTGCTGGCAATAGCGCATGCATCAAACCCTGCAAGTTGCACCTATTCCTCACCCAATACGCAATTCCTCACGCAATACGCACAGCTTTAATATTATAATTTTTGACAATGTATACTATATGTAATGCCATATCACAGGTCACTCTCTGATTTATTGCTAACAATTTACTTCCAAATCAATTCCAAATGCAAAGAAATCTAAGTGTGTTCAATTCACACTGGCCAATACCAGGACCTTAAATGACATAAATTCATTGATTAATAATCATATGTTGAAAATAAAGGAGAACCCCGTGTTTCTCGGTATAACGTTAGATGCAAAGCTTCTATGGAACACCCACATATCAACACTTGATGGTAAACTCAACTCTGTTGCTTACACTGTTAGAAAAATTCGACAGGTACTGACGTGGAAACTGCAAAAATTGTATATTTTGCCTATATTCACTCTATTATGTCTTACGGACTCTTGCTATGAGATAAAGCGATAGATATTGAGAAAAAAATGTATTACAGAAAAGGACAGGACGTGCAATTTATAATTTAAAACCGCGCGCTGCCATACAATAAAAATATAAGGAAATAAGTACCTTATTTATTATCTTATAGTAGCTTTTAAATATATTTACAACTAGCTAATGCCCACAGCTTTGCTCGCGTGGATTTAGGTTTTTGAAAATCCCGATCCTTTCATTTCCCAGAACAAAAGTTGCCTCTCCGTAATAGCCCGTCCCCGGGATGCAACTTGTTTCTGTATCACGTAAGAACATTTAAACGGATGATCCTTTTCAAATCCCGAGGGATCACCAGGATTTAGGAATGCAATTTCTTACAGCATCAGGGTTGAGGTCAACGACAAAGTATTTACTTGGTATAGATACCTTCAATATCAATTAATAATCGACACTTTTTAAATCCCATTAGCTTTAGTAGTCAGGTCCCCTGCAACATCAGGATTGAGGAGTTGGAATCCAAATTTTTTATTGAACAATGTCGCAAACTTTCTTTATCGATTAAAAAACTAGTCAAAATTACGCAGTTAGGTTACCTGCCAAATTTCATGGTTTTGAGTCAACGGGAAGTACCCTAGAGGTTTTCTTGACACACTCGACAGACAGAGAGATAGACAACAAAGTGATCCTATAAGAGTTCTGTTTTTCGTTTTGAGGTACGAAACCCTAGAAACGTAGGAACGGCATTCCGAACCAGTGGTAAATTTTTCTGACCAAAAAACACTTTGAAGTTTACCTAAAAGTTTACAGGAATAAAAATTTATCATTGTACTCCATTCCATTTCATTCTATTCCATTCTGTTCAAAGATAAATAGATTATAAAAATATTTGTCACCAAAACAATAATTTACGATACATCAACCAATATCAATTTTACTGATGACAATCTGACTATTACCAAAGTGAACGACTACTATAATATCTATTATATACGACTAACATAATATGTATTATAAATTGTGTGCCGTTTGCATTCTCACTAAGTTCTCATTAAGTTTGTTTTATTTGGTTAAACTTTCTGGCATTTATATTGTGTTACGCCACGCCGCCACAGCCCGTCGCAACGTGCCATTCAAACCAGCCGCTCCGAGCTAACTGCCATGACAGCCAATCATAGCCAATCATAGCCAATTACCGCCATGACAGCCAATCATAGCCAAGTACCGCCATGACAGCCACTACTACCGAATGCCTTCGGTGGGGATAACGCCATATAAAGCCATGCGAGCTCATTTTTAGTATTATTGTTCTATCGTACGCATTGTAAGCTGAAACTATGTCCATTTGTGTAAACAAGTGTAAATTATATAAATAGTGACAAAGTAACAATAGTAATAAAGAAATGAGTGATTTGTATTAGTGCGTTTAGTGAAGTGATATAATAAATTTGGGCGATTATACTGATTTGCTCTTTTTATTTAAACCCACTGTTTCATCTCAGAAGTGGGATTAGTAAAGAAAGTTATGATGCATAATCGCGCCAATTAACGATTCGGCAAAGACATGCCGGCAGCTTTGTTCCTCCGCAAGGATGAAACGAATCACCGTGTAAAAATCAAGCGACAATGAAGATCATCCGCTTCTGGGGCCCGGAAGATCCTTAGAAGAGTTTTTGAACCGGAGGTACATTCATCTGCGGCGCGCATGGTTTCTGCGCCCGATGGCGACCTACCCTTAACTCCTACGCGTATTAACTGAGGTATGATCCATCCATTATTCCATTTCAAATTTTAATCCCGTTTTTAATTATATTGATGCAAAGTGTAAAGAAGTTGATCGTGTTTGTAACCTCTACTGATGAGATGACCGTGAGGTAGATACTTTGAAAATCACCTAAAAATATATATGTGAAAGTGTAACTAAACGAATGGGGTCATAAATTTAGTCTTGGAACAATTTTAAAAAGGAATTTATTCTGTTGCAACGGTGAAAGGTTAATATTGCTAACACCCAGTTTGAGGTTATTAAATTAGTATTAGGGTACGCGGGTTATGATAGCTGGTCACCATACGCTCGCGGATAGTGAATGGTTTGAGTTATAGCTAAAGATAAATATAACTGTAATTTGTGGCATATCTGACCGTCAAATAAAAGTTTAGGTTTAAAGACGTTTAATTCTTATAAAGACAAAAAAGTCATTTACATGAGAACTTAATTCTAAGAAAATAAAGTTTACAATATTCGCCATTTAATTAAGTGCTCAATCAGTGCATTTGTTGAAGTAATTCGGATTACTCATAATGTGAGCAGCTAATTCAGTTTTCTATGGATTGAATGAGTGTACATTTTTTTCATGTGTGCAGGTATTTTGTTGTACAGTTTAGCTCCTTCATAGGTAAGGGGTTCTCTGCCATAATCTGTTCTAGTTTTGGGTAAGGCAAGGTAACTGGCTCAACGAGTTTTAGTTTTAATTTTTGTAAATGTGATATTTGTGTGTATTGTTTTATTTATAGTTTTCGTAACAAAAATACAAGTGTTGTATATATGTAACTGATGAAATAAAGCCGGTAAATACTAATGCTAAAATTGCAACCAATTGATTTAGTCAACTTTTTATCGAACTAGGTAAAAGCCCGCTCAACCATCCACTTATCATATTGCATCCCGCCGAGATATCCGCAATTTGAATTTGCAGTTTAATTCTAGAAAACATACTTAGTGTGTTAGTGCCTTTCAGACCTATTTGCTATGCGGAAATAATGACCATAAAAGTGCTACCGGTACGAATAAGTTAACAAGTAATTCAATAAGTTAAAAAAATCTCCCTACTGCAGTTTGCGCTGCATATTTTTCAGCTCTTACATTTTAAGCGTATAAAATCCACCACATTGATTGTTTTAAGAATTTTATGTACCCATTGACACACACGCCATCAAGACGAATGACGAATCATTTATCATAATCTGTTAAAGTTGTTGAGTGGTAACGAACTGACACAAATACATACTGATTAAACGCCTAATCCTTACTTTTGTAACAATTAATTTAAAAAAATCTAGTTTATCGGATGGTAATAATAGTTCTCAGACTACCCGCGAATCTCAGCCAGTAGTCTTTAAGAAATAAGCTTTGACGCTATTAGTGTTTTTATTTGTACAAGGGTCAGTCAGTGTAAGGTACTATAAAGCTTTAAGGTTATATTTTTCGCGTCGTCGGTGATATTCCCGCTGCAGTCATACAGACAACAGGGGGTACGTGTGGGGTACCTATAAATTATTTTTATTGGCACATTATTATCATTTACGTCAGAATCGGTTGCTAAACACTTTCAGTGTGCTCAAACTTTGCTTTGCATAAAGCATGGCGATCGCAATTCGAATGTAAAATCGAATTATTTTATGACGTTGACTTTTGGGTTTCTTGTGAAATTGATTTTCATGTGGTTATAGGATTGGTATGTAATATGAATATAGATCCTCATAATAGAGGCAGACGTACTTTATGAATCAACCGGGAGCTACTTGTAGTCAAACAATAATATTGTGCTTATCTTTCTTTTCTCGGAATTTTTGGTGAGTTCGTGAAGTGCAAACGTCATCGCCTGCGATGGTCACCACTGATGCCTTACTCTGTGGCCTGATGCCGAGCACGTCGCTGCGAAGCACCTCATCGTGGCGCGTAACGATGCAGGGTTGCAGCCTGTGGGTATCTACATGCCGCCGCACCGTTGCTTATTTGGGGTGTTAAGTGCTGTTAAGCGTTTATGTTGTATGGTATGACTGTTCTTTTATTTTTACTAAAAGTTAGTGTTCATGAAGTCGTACGTGTTGTAACTTGTAGTTTAAATCACATTCTTTGAATGATTGTGAGCACAGTAAGTAAATCTTACTCACGGCCTTGGACTGTCTCTTATAATATACAAGCCAGTGGCACAGTGTATGAGTACATACAAATAGGTAGTGTAATGTCGGCAGAATCGGGCACTTGGTGGAAACGTAATAATAACCATTACCAGTTAGACATCCTTATGGTTGTGATAATGCTTTTGTTATTTTAGAAAAGAGTAGTCCTTTAGGTACCAAGCATATTACGTACTTTTGCCGACAAGCTTTCAATCGAGTCAATTTCATCATTCTATCTTTAGATTGTCGGTCCAATCATAATGTAAGTAGTAAGTTCAAGTGGTATTTTTAATTTGAACCATATGATTTAGCTTTGTGCCGTTCATCAGGTGGACCGGACGTACCGTAAGAATTTTCACTAAACCGACTAGACTGACGTTTTACATAATATCTTGAGTTCAGTTTGTGTTAGTATGCCTGCCTGGTTATGTATCTTAAAAAGTAGGGAATAGGAATGGAATAGAAAACTTTTCCTTTATGATTGATGATCTTGTATTGCCTAAATTCAATCGTGAGCTACTTTCGCTATTACGTAGATACCGAAGTAAAGACTGTAGCCAAGTCTTACTTTCTGTAGCCAAGTCTTACTTTCTGCAGCCAAGTTTAACTTCCGGGAGCCAAGTTTTACTTTCGGGAGCCGAGTTTTACTTTCGTTAGCCAAGTTTTACTTTCGGTAGCTAAGTTTTACTTTCGGTAGCTAAGTTTTACTTTCGGTAGCCAAGTTTTACTTTCGGTAGCCAAGTTTTACTTTCGGTAGCCAAGTTTTACTTTCGGTAGCCAAGTTTTACTTTCGGTGGCCAAGTTTACCTTTCGGTATCCAAGTTTTACTTTCGGAAGCCAAGTTTTACTTTCGATAGTAGTACTTTCATCTCGTTGCTCGTTGAAAGATTTCCATGCAAGGATTTAAGTGAGATTCCTTTTCAAGTCAGGGTAATAGCATTCACAGCTCAACAAGTAGCTATTTATTTCCTTTCTACAAGCCGGTCTGTTGTCGGTTTTTCTTTCAAAAATGTCTATGAAGTAAAACATAGAAAATAGTAACTACCACTGAAAATGATAGTAATTAATTAATTAATTAATTAAACAATGTTGCTTTGTTTACGTCTTGGTTTTAAAGCTAGATAAATTGCAGTTTGTATCACAAACTTTTATTAACACGATTAGAATTTTATTGAGTTCATACTGACCACATTTTGCAAAGACCCTTTTGTAAGACAGCGAAAGGCTATCGCTTATTTATCAGAAGAATTCAGTTTGGTTATACAGATGCTTTTCAAAATTTGTTATTGTCAAGTCAAAAGTCAGTCAAGTCAAAATCATTTATTCAAAGTAGGTACTACTTTTGATGGTCGAAATTGTTTTTGTACGATATAGTGGTGATAATTAATTACGTAACTTAAAACTAAAGCTACGAGGGTTCCAAACGCACCTACTTATTATAAAAATTGGCCAAAAACGATCAGTTTCATAGAAACTATTAGTACACTTAAATATTATACATAATTCACCTTATTTGGACACCCTAGTAAATGTATAAAGTGACCATAAGAATGCTTTTACTAGTAGACATTTTAGAGTTTCTGAGTGTCGACTGATTAACAGTTAGGTATATTTTGACATCCATGATACTACCACGAGCCAATTGCCTAGTCAAGCCAAGCGAGGTACTAATTGGACCATGTTAAATGCGTTGTGCAACAGGCCCTAGCGAGAATGAATAATATAATTGGACAAACTGCTTACTTGATATTATTTGGACTATTAACAATGCTCCTAATGAATATGCAATCTATGATTTGATATTTACCCAAGTCACGATGCCATGCTGCTATTGATGTAAAATTAGTAAGCCCGGGGAGGTAATGCGTAACAAGGCATATGGACGGTTAAGGATACCAAGCGATAGGATAAAGCTAACTAGATAATGTAACTTTGACAAGATTAATTTTTCGTTTAATTATAACAAAGGAATTGAGTTATTTAGTGGCAAGTTTCTACAAGAATTACGATAAAAATAAACTCTGGTCGATTTTCATAACCAAGCTGGTAGGCATTGCTAGAGGCTGAACTGTTAAGGGGCTTTGAGGCTACGAAGCTTGTACATGCCTGAGCAGGCTCCTTAAGGCCACAACACCTATATCTAACAGTGCCAACTGTTTCAATGAATAACTTTAAACCGAAGATCTTATTAAGCTATTGCCTACTAGAAAGTTAACCAAGCGTTCTCCCATTGCGGGAGCAATTTGTTGTTTCAGGACGGCCGAATGTTACGCCACGCCGCCACAGCCCGTCGCAACGTGCCATTCAAACCAGCCGCTCCGAGCTAACTGCCATGACAGCCAATCATAGCCAATCATAGCCAATTACCGCCATGACAGCCAATCATAGCCAAGTACCGCCATGACAGCCACTACTACCGAATGCCTTCGGTGGGGATAACGCCATATAAAGCCATGCGAGCTCATTTTTAGTATTATTGTTCTATCGTACGCATTGTAAGCTGAAACTATGTCCATTTGTGTAAACAAGTGTAAATTATATAAATAGTGACAAAGTAACAATAGTAATAAAGAAATGAGTGATTTGTATTAGTGCGTTTAGTGAAGTGATATAATAAATTTGGGCGATTATACTGATTTGCTCTTTTTATTTAAACCCACTGTTTCAATTGTTATGACGTTTAATTGGCAAACAGTCTGTTTATTGGCTGAAACTCAAAAATTCAGCCAATCACAACAAATAAAATATTTTAATAATGATTGATGCAGCTTTCTGTAATCGAAAACAAAATATTTGACATTAACTTGAATGTGACAGTGATTTCCGAGTAGGGTTGCCAGAGGCCCCGTATTTTACTGGTTACTGGTTGGTATTTCAGGATACAGAAACCCGTAATTATGAAAATAAAATATGGGGCAAATAAAACTAAATATTTTTAGGGTTCCGTACCTCAAAAGCAAAAAGGAAATAGGATCAATTCGCTGTCTGTCTGTCTGTCCGTCTGTCTGTCTTTCCGTCTGTCTGTCTGTCCATCTGTCCGTCTGTCCGTCTCTTCGTCTGTCATGTGTTCATGAACAAATATTAGTATTTTCAATTTTCAAAGTAACTAAATATTAAATCAAGTAGGTTATTATATGAAAGGACTTTATCAGTACATTTTAAGACAGATTTTTATTTATTTTTATGCATATTTTTTTTAATGCATAACAGTTTTGATTTCTTGTGTAAAATGTCGAAAAAAAATACCCGAATACGGAACCCTCGGTGCGTGAGTCTGACTCGCACTTGGCCGGTTTTTTACAAATTCAGCCGGGCTGGCTTGCGAAACCAAACGCTGACGTTATGTCCAGTAGAAAGAATACATATTTTCCTTGTGCGACAATGCGTAGAATAATACCTGCGTAGCCGAAACCCACTCGATTTTGATCATGGCCGTAGCCAAAGAGGCGGAGGTTGGTTTTAGGATCTAAGCCTTTTCTTATACAAGTTAGCCCTTGACTTTAATCCCTCCTAGTGGTAATAGTGCAGTCTAATTTCTTGGCCGGTAGGGCCATACTAACCATATAACTAGCCATGACCCAAGCCTCCCACCAGACCAGAAATTTAGAAATCGCCACTGCGTCTGGGAGACCGTCAAAAACCTAAACCTAAAATAATACTTACACTATTTCTTGCATTTGCTTACCAATTTTTTTTGGAAATATATCAAACATTTCGCGCTCGCTTCACTCGCGTTTTGAATTTGTATTACTTGGTGTATGCCCCGCAATTTCGTCTGCATGAATTTAGGTTTTTAAAAATTCCGTGGGAGATTTTCCGGGATAAAAGCTTATGTTCGTTTCTGGGGTGCAAGTTACCTCTGAATAGTAAGTATCAAAATTTTGGTAAAGAAGTATCTTGCTATGGCTAAACTCGTTTCCCTTTCACTTATTTTTTTCTGTATTGAACCAAAAAAACTTACGCTCACTGCGCTGCGCTTTTTCATTGTTGTATTTTATTCCACTATCAAATTGAAAGGCGAAATTCAACTAACCAGGTAATTAGCCCATAAAGTTGAGCGAACGTATTTTTCCTCATGACAGGATTCAGTTCCGGCCCTGATAAAACCTCTCCCGAAATCAATTCCTGGCTACGGCCATGGTATTGATACTTTGAAGGTGGAATTACAAGTTAAATGTAATTTTAAGTTAACATGCAAAGATTGTATGCATGAAATGTATAACATTTTATTTTACAAAATGAAGGGTTTTTAAAAACTATTGAAATAAATAAATAATCTTTTATTTAAAACCACATTGTAAACACAGTTCACCGATCAAGACCCGGCAACATACAGAGAAAAAATACAAAACATACAAATAAACTGAAATACCTAAATAAGCTTTCAGAGAGAACCACCGCCTATTTCTTCAAATACAATAATAAACAATACAATAATACAACAATATATAAGAAACAATGTCTCCCGTAAACAAATCTAAACCCCGTATTTTTGATGGTGGTAGCCTGTAAATCTAAAAGAGGCAGGTGGCAACCCTACACCTACCCTACACCTAGACAGAATGAAAAATTTGTTTTCATTACTCGGCAGGCCTACTGCCAAAGTTTGACAGAAAGTGTGGCGGTAGTTGTGACCTCTGATTGGCCGACTCTCTTTCACTATTTGCTAAAATTGATGATTGCAACAACAATTTTTGCTTTTTTGTAATCTAAAACAGAACACGGACGTCAAACAGGTTGACTAATTGCAATCATTTTTGACCGGCTAACATTGTTCCGCTAGTGGCTCAAACTCACTGTCGCAGCAAGAACATGGTAAATTCAGCCAATCACAGCAATTTGAATTGGTTATCACAAATGTACCGATCTAGGAACCGAGAATGCACGAACCAGGGCAGATAGAGATAAGAACAATAATATCATACGTAGGAAATCGACGGGGGCTCGTTGACAAGTATCCTCTTAACGTTTGAAGTATGTTCATTGTTATATTTTCTAAAGTTACATTCCGTTTCTGAACTCGGCTACATTTAGTAACAGCATGTAGCCGACAACTAGGGACTTAAATGCAAATTATGATATTTTAAATTATATTATGATAATCAATAACACACTTATGTAACAGTCAAGTATTTTTTTACAAAAGGTCTAACAAAATACAAACCAGTATGAGTTATGAGCACTAGCTTCGTCCGTCCTAATAAAATACATTTTATGAAATTGAAATATTACAAATTAAATCGATTCAAATACTATATTCTTAATAGAAAATTACCTTACGTTACCTTACCTTACGTTAAAGTCAATAGACTTTTGCAAATTCTATTGACTTTTTGAGCGCGTTTTTTATCTTCGATGTTGGCACGTGTTTCAGCTCAGCCCCCAAACCCCTCAAATGTAACCCCGACAGTGGTTATTAGGTTACTGTACCTCAAAAAGAAAAAGAAACCCTTATAGGATCACTTCGTGGTCTGTCTGTCCGTCTGTCGTGTCTATCTAGAAAACCTATAGGGTACTTTCCGCTGACCTAGAAGTATATTAGGCAGGTAGATAGATCTTATAGTAGAAGTCAAGAGAAAAATTCGAAAACCTATGATTTTATGGTTACATCACATAAAAAAATTAAAATGTGTTCATGAGCAAATAATTCGTATTTTCAATTTTCAAAGTGAATATTAATATGAAAGGGAGTTTTCACTCATGTAGATTTATTCAAGTCTGCTAACTTTTCACGGCCAAACATAAAAACCAAAGAGTTCCCACGGGATTCCTAAAGACCCATCCGCTTAACCGATTTGTATGGAAGGTACTGAGGTAGCTTGCATCCATATTGTAATTGACATAGACAACTTTTTATTCCATAAAATCAAATATAAATGAAATCTAAATCCACGCGGACGATGTCGCGCGCATTCTCTAGTTGTACTTAAATAATTTTCTTTTAAATGCTAAAACCATTAAGTGTCTTGAATTCACATTGCCCATTACCACAAGTAAAATTAATTTAATGATAGATAATGACATATTGAAAACTAGTATTTCGCTCGGTGTGCGAGCTGCTAAAGCAGCTCGCGTGACGTGGTTGGGTTTAAATTTTTTCCCATATAAATTTTTTCATCAATTTTTTCTTAAAAAGTGCATGACCCTCAAAAATTTGAAAATGAATGTCATTAGGAAAATCAACACCCTGGAAGACCCTGCGAGCATGCAAGGTTTGTTTCACCGAGTAGACCTTCGGATTCTGATCATCTTTTTCCAAGAAACCACTCTTCCATCTTTTATAACCTCCGAGATGGACACCGACGAAATTGGTATGGCGGCCATCTTGTTTTGAAATGTCATAATTTTTCCCTACTCATATCGTACACCCAAACATATCTCCCGAACATCATCGTATCGTTTTCTGTCTCTTTCTAGGAGAAACACATTCGATATTCGCCGTACAAAATGTAAGGAAAAATAAATTCCGCCATTTTGATTGTTTTTCTATTCACCGAGTAAACCTTCGGATCCTGATCATCTTGTGCCAAGTAACCACACTTCCATCTTTTATACCCTTCGAGCTGGACACCGGCGAAATTTGTATGGCGGCCATCTTTTCTTCGACATTTTGAATTTTTTTTCAGCTTTTTGGAATTGGATGACGTTTTGAGTGACATTTGCTCGAGCACCCCCACCTACCTTCAATACCTTAAGCGTTCCCTTCACCCGTCTCCGATATCCTCAATCATCAGCTCTCTCCATATTTAACGTATTAAACCCAATTTAATGCTCCTAAAAAAAGCGTATTACACTGCCGATTATGTAAATAGCGTGGATTGACCTGCAGTTCGCTCCAGCAATGCGCGGGACTGCAATAACTTTTATACATGACAATGTAATATTCTACATCAAATCTTTGAAAAGAGCAACCGCCGAGTTTCTTGATGATTCTTGGTAGGAAAGGCATTCCGAACTAAAACAAGTGTTAGATGCATTTGACGATTCCAAACGAGCTTGTATAAGTTTAATGTAATAAAACCATTTATTTTTCATTTTTATTTAAACGGTCGTTTCAATAACAAAAATTCAATTAGTTAACATCAAAGGAGTGCAACTTCTATACGTTTAGTACTATTATATATTCTGTGATATATTTACATAGGTCGTACTACAACTGCATTCGTATCCTGGTGTGTCCTGGTTACAGTTTGGTGACCTTTTAGAAGAAACCGACAGTTTTATTTATCTGTGTGATTAAGGATGAATTACTATGGAAAACACAAGAAAGGGTCTTCGTCTGTGGTGGCGTTTGCTGGCGCGCGTGTTGTGCCTTTTTGGAGTGTTTTTTTGTTGTGTGGCTGGTTTTTGTGTTCTTCTGGTGTTTATTGGTGGTGGAACTGAATGGGAAGCGCTCTAAAGGGGCGCCGCGTGTATTTCGGCGGGCGCTGGCACAGACGAAGTCCATACTTATACATATAGTTACCCTAACTTGTAAATAACTACAAACTTGACATTGGCTAATCAGTGTAAAGCTAGACGAGAGAGAAAAAAAACACAAGAAAGAGTGCAGTATCGATATAATTTTATTTTATTTTTAAAACAAACAGTATTATAAGGTTACAATAGATACCTAAGAGGTCGGTAAAAAAGGTAAAATTAGATTGATGGCGCATAATGTATGAAATAGTAGAAAAATATAGCTGGGTATTTGGTTAACACCAGGATTCATATATTATATTAGCAAAAAGAAATTTATTTATTACAGAACGCATTTACATTTACAGTTACGTACAGCATGTATGACTTTAATGTTAATGATGTAATTTTTTTATTTTATCATAATAATTTTTTATGAAAACAATAATTGATAACACAATAGCCTTGAAAAAAAACTGCAAGAAATTTTAAATCTAGAGCTTGAGTAATTTTTCTAAAAGGCACAAAAGCTAGCTTTCGCATCGCTCCTGCTAACAAATGAGTAGATGTTATTAATTTAAACTTTTAAAAATTACAATAGATTTAAATACCATATAGTAGAAAATTAATGGTTCTCTCGTAATATTTACGTGCCTTCGTAAACTCATATATATCAAAAGTTTTGTAGGTTTTGGTACTTAACTAAGTATAAAGCATAAAGAACTATGATCCTGTGTTACTAGAAATACACGCATTGTAAATAATAACTAAGTAAGTACTTAATGACTGAAGACTATTGCGCTCAAAAAATACAGTTTTCTTCTGATAATATAAGAATAATCTACTAGGTTACAATGTTAAGATTATGGCCACCCTGTCCAACGGTAAGGTCGAGTGCGCCGGCAGATAATAATGCTTGTGTGTTGCTTAGCCTGTTTGTATTGTAGTCCCCATTTCCGATTCTAACGGTGGACCTGCAGATGGAGCAGCTGTAAAAAAAATTAAGCTGTAATAAAAACTATAACAATTAAACTTACAGCCAATAACTAAATATTTTATTGTGGCATTCTGCCCGCGCGGAAATATGTCAAGAATAGTGACTTCAGTTTGTTATTACGTAGGTATACTGAAATTTTAACAAAGGTGCGAGTATTATATTATGGCTTCACTATACCATGGTTTTTTTCTGTTCGAGATTATTTTCGTTGATAAGAAAGTCATGCAAATACATTTTTTAAGAAATGTTTTAGAAATACTTGACTTAGGTGGGTTAAGCAGTCAAGTATTTCTTCTATTTATATACTTCTAAGAACATTAGGAAATTAGTAAATGGAGAGTCTGCCAGTAGAGACCCGTGCTCAGTAGTGAGCCATAGAGATTCATTTTATTTAGAAGAGTTGCGTATTGTATTAAAAATGCCATCCATGATCAAGATCAATTAAAAAAAGCAAATCACAACTAAAAATAGGTTATCATCTAAAAATTTATTTTGCTCAAAGAGCGTTGCAGTCCTAACAAGTGAGGTCGACATCAATCAGGTATTATCTATACTATCTATACTAATAAATAAAATTGGAGTGTCTGTCTGTAATTTCGAAATAACTACCTCATATTAAGCTCATATGGTTATTTGAACGATACCATAACTGAATCACACGTTTTTAAAATTTTTGTCTGTCTGTCTGTCTGTCTGTCTGTCTGTCTGTCTGTTTGAAAAGGCTAATCTTTGGAACGGCTGAACCGATTTTGACGGGACTTTCACAGGCAAGTAGAGGATTGACCAGGGCGTAAAATAGGCTACTTTTTTAACCGACTTTTAAAAAGGGAGTTGTGTTTTTCTACCTATGTACACCGAAATCTCCGAGATTTCTGAACCAATTTGCGTCATTTCTTTTTTAATCGATAGAGGAACTTTGCGACATTGTTTCATAAAAAATTTGGAGTCCAACTCCTCAATCCTGATGCTGCAGGGGATCTGACCAATCCACGCGGGCGAAGCTGCGGGCATCATTATTGAATAAAAAAATTATGGTAGGTACTTACGCATAATATTGACCTTGAGTAATTGGATTCGCTTCCACTATCGCTGAAAGAATGACGATGCAAAGAATAAACAACAGAGACTTCTGCATTTTAATATTTTTTTTTAACTATTTAAATATATTTTAGAGCAGATGTGTATCGGCGGGTGCGATTGACTATATTGTACTATTTTTTACATAGCCTTTTTATATGAATTGTGAAATTGAATAGATAGGTTGGGGAAAACTGGAGGGGTCAATTTGATAAGAAATTTTGGTTTTTACTCGTCGTTCGTTTTGCTAAAATGATAACGATATAATTCATACTCATTATGTTTGATATCTTTTTATAGCCTTAGCTTGCATCCTAGGGGCGGACAGCGGCTACTTTTATCCTGAAAAATCTAAGAATTTCCACGGATATCCACACTGAAATTATAAATGCGAAAGTGTGTCTGTCTGTCTATCTTTATGTTTGCTGCCTTTTAACAGCCCAACAGTTTAACCAATTTTGATGAAATTTGGTCCAGAGTTAGCTTACATTTCGGGGAAGGAAGTACATAGACTACTTTTTATTCCCAAAAATCAAAGAGTTCCCACGGGATTCTTAAAGGCCCATCCGTTTAACCGATTTATGTGAAAGGTATTTGGTACAGAAGGAGCTTGTATCCCGGAAACTAACATAGATAATCAAAGAATTCTTACGGGGTTTTTAAAAAACCTAAATTCACGCGGACGAAGTCGCGGGCGTCATCTAGTAAAAAATTAAACTAAATCCACGCGAATGAACTCGAAGGCACCATCTAGCCAAAGTAATTCCATTTCTCTGTCTGTTTGTTACTGTGTTACAATCTTGACTAAACGAATCTATCACTTTTGGATAATGTGTGGGTCTTCTGCGATTGACTGGAATAGCCAAGCCCCGGTACGGGCTTCGAGGCATGGTCTAAGGAGACCATGGATAAGGACCTGAGTAAGGACCCAGGTAGGGCGCAGGGTGGTTTAGTGCCCTGGTGACGATTTTCGAGCCAGGGTTTCGCCAGCTTGGGTCTGCCAGTCTTGCCTTGGTGATCGTCAGGGACGAGGGAGGGATAGTTAGAGGAATAATGGTCCTTCAATTACGCTGCAATGGAGCCGCACATTGACGTCATTTCTTGCGCAGGCATAGTTCAGGACCTGACAAGTGATATAGGCTAATTTAATCTCGGACAGACAAATAGTTCCTGGTCGCCTGGTAGAGATTGCTCCAAGCAATAAGGCCGCCTTTGCACACAATTGTTTTTTTTCTGTTTTCTTCTTACTGTGTTGTTATCCTTATATGTGTTTTTGTGTGCAATAAAGAGTTTCTATCTATCTATCTATCTATCTATAGTTCCCGTGGGATAACATGCTGTTTTTCGTGCATTTGTCCTTCACTAACGCTGCAACAGAACTTTGCACTGAGGTGGATTTTTTGTATAAATAGGTACTCATGCAATGCACTTGCAGCATACAATAAAACTGTACAGTTGGGACCTTTTTAATCCGCCTAGGTATATGTAATGCAGGTACAGAATTAATTAAAATAAGTAGGCCTAGCTGTGGGCATGCCTCATTGGTTGTTAAATAAAACCAATCTTCGGTTTGAAGTTACCTATTTCCCTTTAGTTAATTAGTTTTTATTTATTAGAGATTTCAAGGGGATGTAAGTGGGTAATATTTTTTTTTTTATTCAGATACAGGTTAGCCTTTGACAGCATGGTAAGTAACGATGCAGTCTAAGATGGAAGCGGGCTAACCTGGAAGAGATATGGCAGTTTTTATTAAACTCATACTCCTTTGTTTTCTGCACGGCATCGTACCGGAACGCTAAATCGCTTGGCGGCACGGCTTTTTCGGTATGGTGGTAACTAGCCACGGCCAAAGCCTCCAAACCAGATCAGAAATTATAAAATTTTGAACCCTTGCCGGGAATCGAACCCGAACTATCTCACTAATCTATACTAATAAATAAAATTGGAGTGTCTGTCTGTAATTTCGAAATAACTACCTCATATTAAGCTCATATGGTTATTTGAACGATACCATAACTGAATCACACGTTTTTAAAATTTTTGTCTGTCTGTCTGTCTGTCTGTCTGTCTGTCTGTCTGTTTGAAAAGGCTAATCTTTGGAACGGCTGAACCGATTTTGACGGGACTTTCACAGGCAAGTAGAGGATTGACCAGGGCGTAAAATAGGCTACTTTTTTAACCGACTTTCAAAAAGGGAGTTGTGTTTTTCTACCTATGTACACCGAAATCTCCGAGATTTCTGAACCGATTTGCGTCATTTCTTTTTTAATCGATAGAGGAACTTTGCGACATTGTTTCATAAAAAATTTGGAGTCCAACTCCTCAATCCTGATGCTGCAGGGGATCTGACCAATCCACGCGGGCGAAGCTGCGGGCATCATGACTAATAAGACCACAGCGCTTTCCACTACACCAGGGAGGTATAATCAACTACTGGATGAACTGTCTTGAAATTGTGTGCTAATCCGCACTTGGCCAGCTTGGTGGTGTATGGTAGTGAGCCAGTAGTTGATCTGAATGAGGATAATGATGACGGATGAACTACTAGTTTTTCTTTTCTTTTTTAATCCTTTATTTATAGGCTTTACATTTATGCATGTCAGCCTCATTGTACCCTATCTTATCCTACAATTCTATCTATATATACAATTCCATCTTATCCTACAAACCTATCCTATCATACATATTTTAGAAGTTACTTAGGTACCCTGTAACCATCTAAACAGATTGCAAGCTCCGCAAGAAGAACTCCTAGTTAAGCTTCAACAAATAATATTTTATGAAAAATATGCAGGATCCGTATTATTAGCAAAATAAAAATATTTCTTGTTTTTAACGAATTCATTTTCCTTTTAAATTATGGGAGTACGTAAATCAAAACGGGTTTTCATAGTATTTTTTTGTATTTAAAATTAACATTACACTCATCATTTTTACATGCATTTGTCAACTTATACAATATAGCATAGGTTAAGTAGGCTTTAGTAAACAGCTGGGCTAAAAGCTGGGACACACCAAACGCGTATGCAGCACGTAAGCGTAGACGTGGCGCGTACCATGACGTTGTAATGTATGGAACTGTATGTATTCACGCGCGTCACTACGCGCGTGGTCACGTGTACGTGCTTGGTGTGAATCGGCCTTAAGTCATGATAATCATAATACTTTAATGATCCTCAGATATTTGAAGTTAAGTACAGTTATTGAAAAAATTAAATGACTATAGAAAATATTCTATATTGTGCACACACAAATATTTTCTTCCTCTGTAAATGGCATAATATAAGGTTTTCTTTTTTCATTGAAAATATTACAATAAAAACTTAAAGCTAGCCTCATCTAATTACTATACAAATCATGCTCGCGTGGAATGGTGCCAAGAATACTGGCTGCATTTCCGCGCTGGACAGCCAGGCTAATAAGTATACATTATTAAAATTATTGTATAATGTTATAATTATGGTTACCCTCTCCAACGTAGATGTCGACGTTACCTCCGCAGGATAATTTTAATTTTGTTATGTCACGTATCTCGTTGATATTGTTGTTCCCCTTTCCAAAAGTCCTTGTGGCTTTGCACAAGCTGTTAACAAAAATTACAACTTTGTGCGTAAATAGATAAGATTAATAGTATGAAAATCTAGACATAAGAAAACTATTTCTAGTATCGACTAATTTGTGAGAATAGTCGATACTAGAAATAGTTTTTTAAACTGGACCCTTTCAAGTAAAGATTTTTATATAAACCTGTGAGGTTGATGCTGCCATCGTCGCAATTTAAATGTCATAAGTCTAAGTTGTCGTATTAGTTTACAAATTGCGAAAAACCAAATTAAATTTGAATTTCGCGGGCAGGCCCGTCTCATGCCCCTCATGTACCTCAACAGTATTAGTTGCAATCTTTTTTCCACCAATTATAAGAACTTTCCGTTACTGAACACGATTACGTACGGCATGCAGCCGGCAGTCAGGGACTTAAATGTAAATTACAATTTTTTTATGAATATAATTTTATTAATAATAATTAATAACACATTTAAACGTTGCTACGTAATAGTACCAATAAATCTGCAGTTTGAGTAGTTTTTGTAAAAATTGTAACAAAATGCAAACACGTATGAGCTGTAAGCACTCGTTTCGTCTATCTAATCTATATATGTATACCTATGTTCTTGATAAAATGTCTGTACCTATATTAAAATTAGGTATATAATTTTATTCTTTTAAACTTTTTCAAATTACAGTAGATCAAAATGCTATAGAGTATAAAATTAATATTACTCTCGTAATAATTTACATACATTCATCAACTCGTATTAACAAAGGTTAACAGGGCTCTCACCGTCACTTACTCCATACAATCGTAGTTCCAATTTCATTTGAATATTCAGCAACCAAAGTCCATGAAATTTTGCAGACATATTCTAGAAACTAATATCTGTGGTGTTTTAGATTTTTCTAAAAATATGTAGTTTTAAAATTACAGGGGCTCAAAGATTTGTATGTGAATTTTTAAGACCGCGTAACTTTGAAACCGAATATTTTAACAGAAATTTGGAAAACCACAGGCATGGATATTAGTTTCTAGAATATGTCTGCAAATTTCATGGACTTTGGTTGCTTAATGTTCAAATGAAACTGGAACTACGTTTGTATGGAGCGAGTGATGGAGAGACCCCTCCTAAGTATGTAAGTTTTAGTACTTAACCAGCAGGTAGGTTAAGTTTGAAGTGTTATGATCCTCTGATACTTGAAATACACTCATTGTAAATAATAATAGTTAATTAATGACTATAGAAAATTTTCTATCTTTATTGTGCACATACAAATATTTTTCCTCTGTGAAGTACATAATTTAGTATATATGTAGGTATATGTTAAAATTATTCTATGATGTTATGATTATTGTCGCCCTCTCCAACGTTGAGATCAACGTTGCCTCCGCAGGACGTTAGTAATTTTGATATGTTGCGTATCTCGTTTTTATTGCGGTTCCCCTTTCCAATATTCCTTGTGACTTTGCACAAGCTGTTAAAAAAATTAAAAATTATTAATAATAATAATTATATTTTATGGACGATAAATTGATAATATCGTATGGTTTTAGACGTACAAAATCGGAATATAGTGAACTAAGTACCTAATCACCATTTTATGCAGAAAGCATCGGCTTACGCGCTCTTAAAAGCTTGAGGCATCGTTAGATATAATATAATAATAATAATTTATACACGTATATCAAATAGCATTCTGGACACATTAATTACCTCGATGCAATATTTTGGATGATTATTTCATGTTTATCTACTTTAGTTCCTATTTCAGTTTCCCTTATCTTAATTATTTCAATTTACAATATGAAGTTAAATTGAAACTTTGTAATAATCAAACAAAGTAGATAGAAATTATTTATTCAAAAGTGTTGCGTGTTTAATTAAAAATGGCATGTTCAAGATCAAATCAAAAAATCTCAAAGAACAAATTGAAAATCTGCACGGAACAAAAAGTAAACTAATTTTTAGGGTCCTGTACATGAAAGGTGCCAACGGGACCCTATTACTAAGCCTCCGTCCGTTTGTAGGTCCATTCGTCCGTCTGTCTGTCAGCGGGCTGTATCTCGTGAACTGTAATGGATAGATATTTGAAATTTTTACAGAATGAGTACTTCTAAGTTATATTGCCGTTAGGACAACAAATAATAAAAATTTAAAATGACTGCCATGACTCATATTAATTTCAATAAATCTCATTTCATTTCATGAAAATAAAAAGTATTATTTCTTGCACAGAAACCTTCATTTATGCAAGTTCGATTCGCACTTGTCTGTTTCTTTGTATTGTAATTTTCAAACAACTTAATTATATGCGCAAAGACCGTACTCACTGTAGCATCGCAACTAACAAGTAAAGTCACAGTCAAGAGCTAATATTATGGTACTTACGCCGCATCAGTTGGTGTCGGTTTCGCTTCCACTATCGCTGAAAGAACGACGATGCAAAGAATGAACAACACAGACTTCTGCATTTTTTTTTTTTTAATATTTCAAGATATTTAAAGGCAAACGTATATCGACGGTTGCGACGACAATAATGTTCTAGTCTTTTACATAGCCTTTTTATATGAATTTTATTGTGAGATTGTCGTGGTGCGAGGTACGTAAAAACCGGAGGGGTCAATATTATGATGAGGAGTTTTACCCGTAGTACGTTTAACTAAAATGATAGATAGGTTTAATCAATACTATTCGAAAAAAATTTAGATAATATATTATAGTATAATTCAGAGCAGGTTCTTAAATATGATTTAAGATTAAAGCTGACCAAGGAGCTCTGATCTGACTGACTTGAAATTTTGTTCAGTTTTTGGCAACACTTGCGGTGACGTACGGATAGACAGACTTACGGACAGACGGACGAATAGCGGAGACTTAATAATAGGGCCCCGTTGGTACCCGTCGGGTACGGAACCCTGTAAATAAATGAATGTTTGTTTGTCTCATTATTTTATGCGTTTCCTATACCATTCATCCGATTGAGTTGAAACTTTGGACAAGTGTTGTTGAAGTTCGCAGGAAGGTTGCTAACATAGTAGGTACATACCATCGACGTAAAGTAGGTCTTACATTAGCGGCATTATAACGCATGCCACGCATACTAACTATGCAGTTCAAAACAAACCAAACATACATACATAATAGGTAGGTACGTATTAATGTCGTTGGACAGCTGCGCGGGAGATATTATAGTGCACAAGTGTGTGCGCAAATGCAGGTGCACTCTCTATTCCCTCACTCTCATAGCTCGATGGGACGGGAATCCGACATAACCGGAGATAAATCAGGCGTAGGACCGTAACCACATGGCTCAACGTGCTCTCTAACTATTTTTGACCCAAACCGGGAACCGAACCCAGGACCTCGTCATCGCAGTCGAACATGCTAACCGCTAGACCAATGAGATAGTAGAGTAAGTAGGTAGGTTCCTATTAAGCAAGTAAGTATAGGTACATAACATTTTATTTTTATCTTTGGAGGGAATACTTAATTGATATTGGAGGAACCCAGGAATAATTTAATTTGATCAAACTTGACCTTTTTGCACTTTTAAAGGCAAAACTTAACACAAATTATGATTTTTACCAAACATTGCAATTTGGTGTTTCTGCGAGGCATCCAGTTTGTTCCGAAAAATAAATAGTGTTTGGTCAAAAAGAAACGTACCTAATGAATGAATAAGTGAATTAGTTTGATGAGAATCTAATATGATAGAATAAAATAAAAAAACCGGCCAAGTGCTAGTCAGACTCGCGTACCGAGGGTTCCGTACTCGGCAATTTTTTCCGATATTTAGCACGATGTATCAAAAACTATTATGCATAAAAATAAATAAAAATCTGTTTTAGCATGTACAGGTAAATCTCTTTCATATGATACCCCATTTGGTATAGTTATCTTACTTTGAAAATTGAGACAGATTTTAATTATTTTTTTTAATGATGTTACCACAAATTCACGGTTTTCAGATTTATTCCTTTACTTGTGCTATAAGACCTACTTACCTACCTGCCAAATTTCATGATTCTAGGTCAACGGGAAGGGAAGTACCCTATAGGTTTTCTTGACAGACACGACGGACGGACGGACGCACGGACCGATGGATGAACGGACGGACGAACGGACAGACAGACAGACAGACAACAAAGTGATCTTATAAGTATTCCGTTTTTACTTTTGAGGTACGAAACCCTAAAAATCATATGGACTGAGTCAGAGTCTAGTGGTTTATAACTGATGTTGAAACCATGGGCCATGGATTCAATTTCCACCCTGGACAAACCTTTGTGTGGTGACACATTTGTTCATTCTGAGTAGGTATGGGTGCCTCTTTTCCATGTATCAATATACTTATTACATAAAAATATGTACATACGTACGTATATACATATTTTTATAAAACAAGACTAAAAAGGGACTCAGGAATATTATAAATGCACCCTGGTTTGATATGACGATATTAATCGGGACCTTGAATTGAATACGTCCATAAAGATGTCACCATGCCCACGGATCTAGGCTTCACCACCACGTTAACTTGAGGCCATCCAGCTACTCGACGTAATAGTGAGAAGATTGAGGGTGAGATCTATAAACCGCACTCAGACTTTGCTTAGACTTAAGCCAGAGTTAAAACGAGACAGATGTATATCTCTCACATAAATCTGTCTCGTTTTAACTCAATCTTAAGTCTGAGCAAAGTCAAGTGCTTTATAAATCACACCCTAAGAAGGACTAAACCTTTTGAGTAAGTGCATAGTGATAAGTGCAAGTGTAACTAGTGTAAGTGCTGAAAAAAACATGTGATCAAAGTGTATCTTTAATGAAGAAAGGTAACAACAACTACGTAACGTAATATTTATACCTACATTTTCATTCCTTCCTTCCCTATTAGTAACAGTTTCAATTTCGGTTAGACAAAATTGCTACCTTTTCTCAATGCAATTCAATACGGGTTACAATCTTGTCATTCAGCATGAGGAAGGCTTATACCTATTATACAATTGTAATTTAACGCATTCATATTATTTATATAAGGAATAAGTCTTCCCGGGCGAAGTTGAGGTAGGTCAACTAGGCTGGTGGTCCTTCGCTCACTGTGTGGTCCTCGGGTTGTTGGCTTGCTGTGGTTTCGGCGTGCCTCTAACGGTGTTTGGAGGCACGAAGTGTCCCACTGGTGGGTCTGCTGAGGCGGGCATCCGCTGGCGGAGTAACGAGGTGTTCACGGGCCCTTGTGCTCCATCATCAGCGGTGGGATGGAACTTCGTGAGGTTTTTAACCGACTTCCAAAAAAGGAGGAGGTTCTCAATTCATCGGAATCTTTTTTTTTTTTTTGTCGGTAGGAGTCCGACATAACCACTGTGCTCCCCCGTGGTCGGTGGTATCCATGTCGGATTTTCCTCACGAGAACAAAAAAAAAGGTCAACTAGTCTGCAATAAAAATCTAAATTCTACCACGTTGAACTTTTGCAAATCTATCGATGTAACTAAACTAATTCACGGTATTTAATGTTACTATATTCCTGAAAATCAGTTCACTTGTTCGTTTAAAACCTCCTCTATTAATAATTTATTTAGCTTTTGAGAAAATACTTAAATGATATAAAATATTATACTCTGGAATAATAATAACGTTATCGTTCTTGGCCTTATTGGACTTTTGCATCGACGTGAATCCCACAATTTACAATATAAAAGGCCAACAAATGAAATGGACTACAGTATTGTAGATCTCGTACTTGGGTAGGTACAAATTCTTAGAAATTAAAATATTAAGCAGTTATCAATTAAATAGTTAACATGCAGAAGTTCGTTATGATGCTTCTTCTGTCCGTTGTCGCCGTGTTGGCGATGGTTCAAGCGAAACCATCTCCTTGGTAAGTTATATTATTAGTCCTTTTTATTACTTGAACACTCATTTTTTTACTGAGAGATAGTCTTGCGCTTGCCACAATCATGCCTGAGAAACAGCTAGCAATGATAATGTCTAGCTTAGAGCGATCTTACGTAGATTATGTCTATTTACTCATGCCTTGAAGGTTTTCTAGGCATTCTAGACCTAGCGATGCGTATCAGAAACGTTGAGCAGAAACGCTTCGTACAAGTAGATTAAATGTCAACCACATAATGATGCCAGCGTTCACATTTTCTTCCTGTCCTGTAGTATAATAGTGAAGGAGGAACTAGCTTGTGAAGTTCCTGAGCACACTCACCTAAGTATATCCTATAAAAAGATCGAAAAACAGTCGACATTGCGACGGTGCTATGGGGAAGAATTTGTATTTCTTAAATTGTGCCACACAAATCAATCACTTTCGCCTGCGTAGGTGATTGATCGGCAATGATTCTACGGGCGCGGTATCTATCGAGTCTTGCATCGAGTTGGTACTTGGCAGAGCCATCCCAGAGGTGACAGCAGTACTCCATGGCAGACTGAACCTGAACTTAATAAAGAGTAGGGTGTTGTTTTGGCATGAAGTACCGCTTCACCTTGTTCAGGTTACCAAGTTTTTTGGCAGCTGTTTTAGCCTTTGACTCGATGCATTTCCTGATATTGAAGTTGGGTGAGATGTCGATATTCAAGAGCTCAGTGTAGGCACTTATGCCCACGACTTCATACGCGTGGACTACACAAATTTCAAACCCATATTTACCCTTTTAGGGGCTGAATATTCTAAAATCCTCTCTTCGTGGATGTCTACGTCATAATAGCTACTGAATGTCAAATAGCCCGATCCATGGATAGATCACTCAGTCAGGCAGTCAGTCAGTCAGTCTTCAGTCACCTTATACTTTAATATCTTTAGCTAATTATAACTTAATGTGTTTCAGTGGTTACGGCGGTTGCGGTGGTAGCGGGGGTGGACGGGGTTACGGTGGTGGAGGCAGTTATGGAGGTGGAGGTAGTTACGGAGGTGGAGGCGCTTATGGAGGTGGAGGCGGTTATGGAGGTGGAGGCGGCTACGGAGGTGGAGGTGGTTACGGAGGTGTTTCCAGTTCCGGCGATTATGGCGGATGGAGCGAATATAATATCGGAAACGGGCGAGAGAACTATAACGAAATACATAATTTGTATGGTAGAGGATGTAGTACCTGCGGAGGTCACAAAACCACTAACATTGGAAATGGTTTTGGCAACACTAACAAAATATGGTACTAGAATGGATGAAGAGGATGTCTCATATTTCATTATTACAATGCGTCAAATGCCATAATATTTTATATTAAAATATTACAACTTTTCTACTAAATGAGAATGATTACATTAATTCGTGTCTTAATTAAGCCAAATAAATACATACAAAAGATCATTTTTGTGTTTTATTTTTTTAACTTATCAGTCTATAACATACAGATTACCTGGCTGTAAGATGCCAAAAAAATGTTTCAGTACCTACTCAGGTACCTGCTGCCCTACCCCGGTCCTCAAGTGCCCATTTATTTAGGCGTCTTTTCGCGTAGTAAATTTAGAAAACCTGAGAACTTGAGAACTTAGGGTCCCCGCTATCGAATGAGTCAGGTATAATATTAATCTCTGTAACAACAAAATCGGTCAAACGGCTTCCCTTGACGACTAGACAGATAGACTAGGATAAGTGGATGTGGTAAGTAACGTGGAGATTAGCGTTCAGAGTTATGTATACAAATATGACGTCAGACACAACAATCTATTCAAGTGTAACAACTTTACTAGAGTTAGTTCATTCATCCTCTTCAGTAGATCTAAAAAAAAAAAAATCTAAAAGCTATAACTCACAATTGCTATATGCGAAGCCAGGGTGGATCGATAGCAATTAGTCATTTTACATTTTTACAGAACATAAGGAAAAAACTTGGAAAAAATGACAGACAATATAATATGGTTCAAGCATGGACCTATTATACTAATATCTCTATGGTTTCAATTAATAATACTTTAGTACTAGTAGATAGTAAACTTTATTGCAAAAACCCAGAACATACAAACAAAAAGAAGATAGGTATCTGTGTGAGAGTGCAAGGCACCCTTATCACAATCATAGCGTACTTATTAGGTAACAATTAATTTGTAAAAACCGCTATCGTTTCTGGGAATACTGAATTGGTTTGGGAGAACCGAGTAATAAATTTAGATACTAGGCTTTTCTGAACTTGAGGTCAACAGCTCTTAAATCTCATTATTTTATACTAGCTGATGCCCGCGACGTTTACGCAAGATTTGCTTAGCTACGTTTTTGAAGAGCCTGTGAGAACTCTTAGATTTTTTTCGGATAAAAAGTAGCTTATGTTAGTATAGTTATCATGCATAACGTGATCGAAGGACAAACCAACAAAACACGATTTCGCATTTGTGAAATGGAATTCAGTATTTAAACAAACGTGTGACATAAATAAAATTATAAAAATAAATTAAAACTATTAATTACGTGATATTAATTTATTCTTTATGTTGCCGCTATGTTGGCCTCAACTCAAACGAAGCTAGCTCCATGGTACTTGTATATTATCATAAAACTTTTAAACTTTAAGGGTCTCTGGCAGGGGGTTGCCATAATACTGTCTGGTAATGCATGACGTGATTTCTAATATTCGGTGTTGGAGAAAATACGCAGAGAAACTTTCACCTTTACAAGATAACGCTCGTGGACTCTCTCTCTATAAGTAATATGACATGTTTGTAGAGAACAGCAGATTTTTTTACTAAACGAAATTACAATTAATTAATGTAGTAATAGGCAAAAGATATAATAGGAGTTAGTAATTGGTGCCTTGAACAAAATTATGCTAATCCCCGTTGAATAATGGGCAAAGTTGAGAGAATTTTCGCTCTGAAAATATTATTATCGCAATGAAAATTTATTACTAGACCAAACTTTGTTTTTACATAGTAATGCCTCATACAAAATCAGTTTTTACGGATTTAGGACGTTTATATTTTATCAAATTTAGAACTAATGTTAAATGTACAAATCTTATTTTCATCGTAAAGATAGATAGGTTGGACAGATTTGGTCAGCTGCAAGTGTGTGGCCACTTTTATGACTTGGTTCGTTAAAATTAAAAGATTTATATATATTTTTTTTTTGTGGTTGTTTGTTTGACAGGTATACCAAATCACAAAACTTTATTTTTTTCAATTTTGGCACTTATATTACAACATTATTATCGAGGAATATCAGCGGAAATATCAGCTATAATATAAGCCACAGCAGTCCAAAAGGCAGTACATAAATCAAGTTCATCTGGATCTTCCACATTCATCGTGTCTCCTTCGGTGTGATGAAACCAGAAGTAGCGCTCGTTAGCATTGTGTAGACTAGCTCCCGGAATACCTTTTTGAATAAGAACAGCAATATCTGATCCAGGACTATCAGATTCCACCAATGTAGTGGCATTTACAGATTCAAAAAGTTTCAAAATTTCAGCCACAATACAGCGTGCCTTTGGAGTACCAGCTACTACCAAACCTCTAGGAGCAAATGTGCCTTCATCTGATTCCATTATGAAATTAATATTTTGATTTTCCTTTCTGTGTTTTTCTTCATATGCATAGGCACCAATAAGACCGAGTTCCTCAGCTGTCCAAAAAATAGATCTAAGTGTTCTTTTTGGTCTTAAGTTTAGACGTTTTAAAACAACAGGTGCTGCCCAACTAACAAAAAGACCACCTCCGTCGTCCATCGCTCCTTGTCCAACATCCCAGCTATCAATATGGCCGGAAACTATCACTAGCTTCTCAGGATAATTTGTTCCTTTAAGATCTATAAGTGTATTTCTTGAGATTTTTGTTTCAAGTGTTGAGGACATTGTTATATTTAAGACAATTTTTTCTTTTCTATTATACATTCTCCTTATTAAATCTGCATCTTCAAGAGATATGGCAGCTGCAGGTATTTTTTTTATTTTTTCGTCATAATATTGTGATCCTGTATGTGGTGTGTTTATTGAAAATGGGGCAATAGATCGAACTAACGATGCAACGGCTCCTTTTGCTGCGGCTTTCGCAGCACCTTGAGATCGGTATACTACAGTTTCACCATAAGTTGTAAATTTTGGATCATACAGAACAATTTTTCCTTCCACATCTTTATCTGGTGTTTTTTCTAATTCGTCGAAGTTATGTACAACTACAACTTCTGCTGAAATGCCATTTGGTGGTGTACTCACACTTTTTCCAAGACCTAATAACGCGATATCTTTTATTCTGGGATGAACCATGGTTAATTTTTCTGTTCCTCTTATCCAATGTGGTACCTGTAAACGTGAATCATTTTTCAGTTCTAAACTAAATTAAATACTAAAACTAGGTCTTCTAATAAATAAATAAAATGAAGTAAGATTACCTCTACATCTTCTGTAACAACGTGTTTTATTTCCTCCTCCCGAGTTAGCTGAATCATATAATCAATGGAATCTTCGAGAACTTTAGACCCAGATGGACGAGCTCCAAACCTATCTACAAATTTTGCGAGTCTGAAAAATAAAATATCAATGATTAATTACAAAAATCCATATTATATTAGAAGTGACGATTATTTATAATGTTGCGATTGTTTGATATAACTACTATGATAAGACCCAGTATTTTGTTTCGACCTTCTGTACCGGATGATAAAGACGGTGATAGTCTATAAGATGTCGGTCCTTTTGGAAGGTTGGAAATTCGATCCCGGGGGTGTACTCTTTTCAAAGCTATGTGAGTTTTAAGTAATTAAATTTCACTTGCTTTAACGGTGAAGGAAAATATCGTGAGGAAACCTGTATAGTGTATACCTGAAAGGTCATCATGTTTTCAAAGTGTGTGAAGTTTACGAATCCGTGCTGGGCGGACTGTGGCCTAAACTCTTCTTATTCTGAGAGAGGACCCGTGCGTAAGTGAGTCGGCGATGGGCATCATGATGATGATGGCTGGTTGGTATGTTTTTTTGAAACACAAACAAAATTAGACTACACAACTACCTAATGCCTACAGATTCCACTTATACTATACTCACTCATCAAAAGTTCTTCGTTTAAAGTCACCATCCAAAACATATCGAAATATCTCATCCTTCACATGCCTGTATGAACCTATTTCCTTTATCAAATCTTCGCCTAGTAAACTTTTGCAGGCGGGACTATACTCTGGCACAACTTTTGCCTCACTTACAAAAATAATAAAAAAAGATAAAAGGATTCGGGCGGGAAAACTCATTTTGCCGCCGATGCCTTTAAGATATTGCGATGTTGTGATAGAAATGCCCCTTTCGTTGAGTGAATATCTTATCGATTTAAAAAAATCTATCAGTTGTGTCGATTTATTACAACTCTTGATTGAAAGATGAAGGATTAAGCAAGACATGACTAGAAGATCTCTACTTTATCTAATCAGTTTATCTTATAAAGTCGTAACACGTGCTCGTTCAGAAGTTATTTAACAAATAAACAGAAAACAAAGTAGGTGCCTACATAATTCAATCTTACGTGTTCAAAATATTATAGAAATGTCATGAAAAATTTCCTTAGAATCCTATGACCTATGAATATGAAAGAATCCTGCTTAATATGTTTCAAACAAAATGGAGGTGGGCCTTTATAAATAAATTTTATTAAGTTTAAGTCTTCTTATATCACTATTACCTACTCATGAGCATTAATCATAATAATATTATTATCCACTTACACGAGTCACGTGACTAAGTGAGCCCGGCTTAGGGACTGTCTGCTGATAATATTATGCATATCTACTGTGGTGTGGTCAAAGGTCAGGAAGCAAACTAAAGAAAGACACCGGAAGGTCGGAGGTTTGTATCCCACCCGTTGCACTATCCTAGCTAGGGTTGCCAGCCGTAGTAAATGATAAAATATGCATGATTTGCACTTTATTTTGGTTTCGCGTACTTATTTGGATCCGTCCAGTAGTTCGAGGTAGGTACATTGGTAGATGAGTTAGTCAGTCAGTCCGTCACCTTTTCCTTTCATACCTATATGTATTTCGATTCAAATATTTCGTAAAGCGCAAATGCTTCTTAGAAATTCTTTTGAATTTTTGATAGTAGTATTCTTTCAGTTATCTACGCTACGGTCTTTTAAAGCTATAAGGAATTATTATGAAATAGGTGGGTTTTAATAAAAAGTTGAGATTTCATCATTTCGCTCTTCAGTATTAAATATATCTACCATTTAATACGTATCATAAGCATCAAGGAACAAAATTACTTACTCATCATAAGTCTTCCCTTTGAAAGGACCGCTCACGACGTAATCTATTATATCTTTGACGACCGTATCATAAGAGGCTATTTCATCTGCCAAGTCGCCGATATCACAAGACTTTAGCTCCGAGTATGACTTCACTTTCTTAGGAACACTCTGTACATGAGAAATTATGAGGAGAAGAAACACTTTGGACACCAAAACAAACATTTTATATGCAATTTCAATGACTCATGCGTCCTAGCTTGACGGTCAGTTGCGAGTTAATGGTCGATCACACTGTGCGCTCTATTCACCATAAAAGGTCAACATAATTGTTTCCGTTCAAATGTTTTTGTTATATTTTATAAGTTAAAACAGTAAAGTACTTACTGGCTTTGGGATTTATAAACTGCTGATAAAAAATTAACCTTAAATTAAAGTTATATTTATGTAGATGCCTACCAATATATTTTGATATTATTATCGTTGAAATTGGTATACTACCTACCCACTTACTAAAAACAAAATAAGGAGGAGAATTAAAGGATGTGCGGCGCACCTGTGCGCTCCACAACTGCATAAAAAATCTTCGTTTGAGATGTTATCAAGTAATATGCTGCACGTTGGCTCCATTCCACTCTGCCGGTGTGCGCTGAGCCTAAGAAAAATCTCAACTGCTTCGCAAATGCTACAATTAACAGCAAGTTCGGTCACACGTTTTCTAAAATAATAATTGAACGCACAAAGAATCGCATTTTGAAAAATTAGAGTGACTAAGGTATTATATTATACTCTTTTTGTGCATCAGATGGTAAAGCTATGGTGACTCTTTCTATCGCAGCATATTATATTGGACATTTTATAAAAATAGAATGCAACCCACAAACAGTAAATTTTTTGGTATAGGTACAAGTTAAAGTTTGAATTTTAAGTGAAAATCACACTAATATTATAAAGCTAAAAGTTTGTGTGTATGTGTGTATGTTTGTTACTCGTTCACGCAAAAACTACTAGAACGAATTTGGAATGGAGATTGATTATACCCTGGTTATACCCTGGATTAACACATAGGCTACTTTTTATCCTGGAAAATCAGTAAGTTTCCACGGGATTAAAAAAAATCTATATCCACAGCAACGAAGTCGCGGGCATCAGCTAGTCTAGAATATAACTAACTCTATGTGCTACATACTTACTCCTTTTTGCACGAGTACATCTATTTATATTTTAAAATAAAACTACGCTCGATTTAATAAAAACGGTGTTCAAATAAACCCGTTTCCTTGATCCGAACATCACAATGGCATTGCAAATAGTGCACATCCGCTGAAGCCCGAGTAGGTACATCTTGAATCTCAAACATTATTTACTTTGAATGTCGTTAAAGTTTACGTCATTTTATAATAGGGAGAGAGCCAGTGCGTGCTAGACCTTCGTTATTTTATATAAATTAAAAGTGTCTCTGCGTCTCCAATACAGGGAGAAACGATCAGCGATCTAGTTTGGATCATGGTGGCTTTGGGAGATAACAGGTAATAAAGGTGTAAAAAATCTTACATCAAAGCATAAAGACTAATTTTTTATATTTCCTTCGGTATAGTATTAGATATCACATCATGCATTGCCAGACACTTATAATTATCGTAACAACTCCCTAAGGGCGTCTGGCAGGGGGTTGCCACGACACTAAGCGTCTGGCTATGCAAGACGTGATTTCTAACACTTATTTCGAAGAAAAAAAATTAGACTTTTTTTTTTTCATAGTCGCCGATCGTTTCTCCCTGTACTGGGGACGCAAATAAACGCTCAGCTTTTTATAAAATAAGGAAGGTCTGGCACGCGCTGGCTCTTAGTCCATAACGGTCGTACACTGCATTCTTGAATTAGTGGTCGTGAAGTAAATGTCTTGTAAGAGTGGTGATAAGTAAAAACTAGTGGATAACTACTATTTTAAATCGTTTAAACGTATTTGCTACATCTATATAACCAGGAGTCAATATAAATTTTATAGCTACAAGTGTAAATTAAAAATTTATAACACCCCCGACAAGTGAAGGGATTATTTATTTTATAATTATAATATTTATATTATATTATAATATATATATTATATAATTATTTAATTATTTTATAATTATAATATATATATTATAATATAATATAATATATTATAGGTATATTATTTATTTTTAACCCCCGACCCAAAAAGAAGGGTGTAGGATAAATACCTGGATTTAGGCAGGATAGGTCACCGGACGGTCTGGAGTCTTCCCTTTCTCGTATTCCGTGGATAGTTTCTTCGAAGCACAGATTCGCAGAACACTTCACTTAATTTTAAAGTTTATGTGATTTTAACTTATTTACTTAGCGTAGCGTTTTTACAGTTTAATAGCGGGTTTTTGCGTGATTAATTTAGCGTTATATGAGTTTTTTACACAAGCGGCGCGTGGCGTTTGTAAAGCGGGCGTCACGCAGTTAGCGGGTTTCAGACTCGACGTGCGTAAACGCAGGTTGAAAGGTAACTGACAGGAGCGGGGTGTGAGAGCGGGTAATAGGATGGAATTTTATGTGTGCGTGAGTGTTTGTATGTGTGTATGTATGATAGCGTAATTAAATATATAATAATAACTTAAGTAACTAGAGGGCGCTTACAACTTCCCCCGCCTAGAGGTAAGTCCTCTAAACAGAACGAATTGCAAGAGAGAGAGATAAAAATTATAGCGTTAAAAGCGTTTAAATAGAGTTAATAGCAGCCTATTGGGAAGGTAGAGGGCATATCCGAACTACAGGTCTGATGTAGCTTCCGGAACGCGTTCTAACTTTGACTGCTCGAATTATACTGTCTTTCCCTGGATAGAGTTCTTCTATAACTCCTAAAGGCCAGCAAAGAGGATGAACGTTGGAGTCTTTGATTACAACAACAGCTCCAAGACTCACAGGGTTGGATGGAGTATTCCACTTTTGTCTGTGTTGTAAAGAAGTCAAATATTCTTGGCTCCAGCGTTTCCAGAAAGAACAAGTAATTTTAGTTAACAATTGATAGCGGGATAAGCGGCTGTCGGGAATATCCGTTAAATCCTCGACAGGTAAATATTTTGCGGGAGTGAGATTGAGAAAATGATTGGGCGTAAGTGCGGAAAGATCTGACGGATCAGAGCTTAAAATACATAATGGTCTACTATTTAATAAGTTTTCGATTTGAATTATAATTGTATTTAATTCTTCATAAGTAAGGATTTGTGTCCCTACTACCTTGTATAAATGCGTTTTTACACAACGAACGTTAATTTCGCTAAGACCATTAAAATGCGGGCCGTAAGGCGGGCTATGTTTAAATTGAATACGATGTTCTGCGAGGCGATTTTCAATGAAATTTTTATGAGCATTGGACTGTATGAGAGTGTAAAGTTCATCTAATTTGCGTTTAGCACCAAAAAAGGTAGTAGCTCCATCGCTGTATATTAGACTTACAGGGCCTTTGCGTGCGCTTAGTCTTAAAAAAGCTGCAAGAAATAAGTCAGAACTAAGATCTGAGACTAATTCTAGGTGTACTGCCTTGGTAGTCATGCATGTAAATATGCAGACGTACGCTTTATGACTTTTAATACCTCGGCGGCGAATGTGAGTTACAAAGAAAGGTCCCATGTAGTCCACAGCGGTGTGAACGAAGGCTTTAACTTGCGCTACTCTAAAAGCGGGTAACTCTCCCATTTGTGGAAAAGTAGATTGAGGGTTAGCGCGAAAACAAATATTGCATTTGTGTACACGTTGTCGAACCAAGTTTCTGGCAGCAATGATCCAGAACTTCTGTCTGAGTAAAGCGAGTAATAACGCGGGTCCTGTATGCAAATTAGTGATATGATAATAATCAACTATTAGCTGAGTGATGCGGTCTTTAGAAGGTAAGATTATTGGATGTTTTTGACCAAAATTTAATTGCGAATTGCTTAAACGACCACCAACTCTGATGATGTCGTCTGCGAGAAATGGGTTAAGTTTTAAGATCGATTTCGAGCAAGGTTTATTATTTTTGAGAGCGTGAATATCTTGAGAAAAATGTTTATTTTGAACATAGCGAATTATATAAGTTTCTGCAAAATCTAGATCTGAAACTGTAATAGAACCGCGTGATTTTAAGCGTTTGGAGAATCTTAACATGTAAACAATGGTGCGCAATAATTTAGACCAGCTAGAAGAGCGTTCGGCTAAAATATCAATCGGATGATGAGCGTCGGAAACAGAAGTTTCAACTGCTAGAACAGTAATTTTTGCTTCTTCAAAATTTTCATTATGAGCGTAAATGTTATTTATTTTGCAGCGCTTACTAAGAGTTTCACGTATCAAATCAATTAAACTGGCTAATAGAAGAGATGCGCAAAGCTCGAGTCGAGCGAGTGATGTTTTCTTAAGCGGTGCGACTCTAGATTTTGAAGCGAGCAAATGAACAGAGCCAGAAGAATGTTTATCTGAACTTACGCGTATGTAAACGGCGGCTCCATAGCATTTTTCACTAGCGTCAGAAAAACCTATGAGCGTTACATGGGATTCAGAGTTCATCCCTACGTAGCGTGGAATTTTGATTTGTTCTAAATGTGGTAGTTCATTACAAAATTGTTCAAACTGTTGAGCGATTGAGCTGGGTACTGGAGTATCCCAGTCGAGATTTAATTTCCAACATTCTTGGACGAGAAGTTTCATAAAAGCGGTAACAGGACCTATTAGACCGATTGGATCGAACAGGCGCGCGGTAATCGAAAGAATTAAGCGTTTTGTATAATCGCGTGGACTTTCCTTAGCATTGATTTTAAAAGTAAAAGTATCGAGTTTAGGATGCCACTGCATTCCTACTATTTTTGTAACGTCTTGAGCATCTGAATCAAAATTAATTGCGTGCGGATTTTTATGAGAGCTAGGAACTTCATTTAGAAATTTAGTGTCATTGGAGATCCATTTGGTTAAATTGAAACCACCTGAGTTGAACATATCGACCATTTCATGATAAGTTGCTTTGGCTTTCTCAAAACCATCGATTGAGTTTATGTAATCGTCCATGTACATGTGATGAGTAGCTTCATTAGCTGCGAGCGGGTACCTGTCAATGCTGTCTTCAGCTAGCTGACGCAAGACTCTCATAGCGAGATAAGGTGAACTAGATACTCCAAATGATACTACGGTGAAGTTATAAGTGTCAATAGATTGCTCAGTGTCAAATCTAAAAAGTATTCTTTGAAAAGCGTGATGCGCGGGCGTTAAATTTAATTGAAAATATTGTTTTTCAATATCTGCGGTTACTGCAATTGAGAATAAGCGTAAATTTATTAAGAGTTCAAATATGTTATTTTGTAAGTTAGGACCTACATATAATAAATCGTTAAGCGATTTTCCGGAGGTAGTTCGACTTGAAGCGTTTAGAACGATGCGAGTTTTCGAAGTCTGCTTATCAGGGCGATAAACAGCTCTGTGCGGAATATAATAACAATTTATATCGCGTGAAGGGTTGTCTACTTTCGTGAGATAACCTTTGTCAATGTATGACTGAATGGTTGCGTTATAATCTTTACGAAGAGCGGGATTAGCGTTTAATTTCTTCTCCAATTGAAGAAAGCGGAGTTTGGCGTTTGAGTATGAGTCACCGAGTTTAGCGGGATCATCTTTAAAGGGTAAGTGAACAGTATATCGGCCTGTTTCATCGCGTGAGTAAGTATCTTTAAAGATGCGTTCACATGCTTCATCATCAGGGCTTATGTGAATTTTATTAGGTACATTTTCTAATGACCAAAAGCGTTCAGTAATTTCATCAAGTGACGGAGAGTCTGTGTGACATAAAAAAGTTTTAAAATCGTTTGAGCGGTGAGTCGAGTTGTGAGCTGCGCAGTCTGCTCTCCCCATCAGTATGTAGCCTAGCGTGCTTTGAACTGCGACTACAGACGAACGAGGCGAGACCACTCTGTCACACCCAAGCAAGAAGGGGAACAGTTCATTACCGATTAGGCAATCGATCGGCCCTGGAGTATGATAATCGTCGTCAGCCAATGGCAATGCGCGTAAATGAGTTAACTGGGAAACATCGATACGAGCGTTTGGTAAGTGGTCGGTAATTGTGTCTATCACCCTAGCGGTAATAGTATAAGAACAGCGTGAGTCAAAGCGAGAGTAAATTTTAAATGTTACGAATCCCAGTGATGTGCTTTCTGTTTGACCAATGCCTTTTACAACTGACGGAGCGAATTTAATTTTCAAATTTAAGCGTTGGCAACATTCTTTTGATATAAAATTAGTCATTGAACCGGTATCTAAAAATAAACGGATAGCGTATTGCGTATTGTTACTACATACATTTACTTTGGCGGTAGGTAAAAGTACAGTTGTATCTTTCGAATAATTGCGTGAAGAGGTAGTCACCGAAAGTGCTAATTCTATAGGATTACTTGGCGGAGCGTGAGGTGCGGGAGGTGGTGCTGTAATCTTTGGCAAATCATTAGATTTATCATTCTGCGGTGGCATCTGTATCGGAGTGTTATTGTTGTTAGCACCATAGCGGTTCGGTGAGTAAGCGGTGGCATGTGACTGTGAGGTCCCGGGTTCATACCTAGGCTTAGAAAAAGAGCTACATAACAGACTGTGATGTGAGCTAGATGCACAGTTCCCACATCGACCCTGGCTCTTACAGCGGAATTTTAAATGAAATCCTAGGCAAAACTCACAAAATCTATTTTTTCTCACTATGTCTAGCTTAGTTTTAGCGTCTTGGTTTTTAAAAACCTCACACTTGTAAAGCGGATGAGCGTCTTGATTTTTACAGATTATGCACTTACGTTGAGTATTTTGAGAATTTAAATTATAATTATTGTTGTTGCTGACTGTACTCGTATAAGTCTGAGTTTGCGATTTAGGTTTATATGAATTAGGTTTTTTATTTGGAGTTTGAGTGTTAACTTGAACGGAGCGTAATGTTTGTATTTTTAATTGTTCTTTTAGAAAGTTATTTAAATCGGAAAAGGTAGGTATTTTAATGTGTTTGTGATTTTGTTCAAATAATGAGACAACATCTTTACTTAACTTTGAGAGTGCAATGTGTGTAATCATAAAGTCTGATAAATCTGGTATTTCTAGGCGTTGCAGTGCCGCTTGTGCGGAACAAAATTGATCAACAAAAGATTCGAGCGGTTGATTTTGTTTGCAATTTAAAATCGTATCTATATATTGAGTAGCTTGCACTCTAGTATCTTGATATTTCTCTAATAATGCGTTCCATATAATAAGATAATTCTCAGAGGTGGGTGGTATACCAGAACAAACCAAAAGCGCCTTATCAGTTAAGCAACTAACTAAGTATTGGACTTTCTGTACGTCAGTGAGTCTATTGTTGTTATGTATTAAGTTCAAAAAGTTTTCATAAAAGACAGTCCATTTTGACGGACAGCCATCAAATGTTTTTAAATTCAGCGGAGGTAATTTTTTATTTAACAAACTGTATTGGTTGTCAAACTGTGACACAGCAGATTCACTTTTAATTTCATTTAGAGTATATTGAATTTGACAGTATAATGTGTCAAATGCGCCTAGCGGGGCATAGTTCGGCGTATAAAGAGGGTCATGTTTCAAATAGGCTGAAATTAAATCGTCTATAACTATCGCGAAATCTTGACGTAATTTTTCTAAACTTTGAACGCGAGCCAAGAAATTCGTTTTGTTCACAGGATCACTCACCTTCAGACTTAAATCATATATTTGTTGAATTGATAAAAACAAGAATTCTTTCTTAGCCTCTAATCTAACAATGGTTTCGTTAGATTTCGACATTCTGATATCTGATATGCGAAAATAAACGTTATTTCAAGCGAATAAGACTCAATACAGGCGAATTAATATTTCGATATAATTTTATAATGAGTTAGTTGTAGGTAGATATAAAAAGTTTTAATCTTTAAATATTGAAAAATATACATAAATAATTATATATAATGCGTTAATATAATGTAATGCGTGGATCTAAACATAAATATGCGTAATTATACAAGATTTTTGTATATTTTTGTTAGCGGCGGTACCTACGTTCCGAACGTAATAATTCTATTGCAATGAATATTAAAATATACAATAAATAGCGTGTTTAGTGTTGAATTGTATATGGAATACGATTCTAGGAAGAGAAATAGGATCCGGTTCGAAGGACCAGAGAAATTGTAGGATAAATACCTGGATTTAGGCAGGATAGGTCACCGGACGGTCTGGAGTCTTCCCTTTCTCGTATTCCGTGGATAGTTTCTTCGAAGCACAGATTCGCAGAACACTTCACTTAATTTTAAAGTTTATGTGATTTTAACTTATTTACTTAGCGTAGCGTTTTTACAGTTTAATAGCGGGTTTTTGCGTGATTAATTTAGCGTTATATGAGTTTTTTACACAAGCGGCGCGTGGCGTTTGTAAAGCGGGCGTCACGCAGTTAGCGGGTTTCAGACTCGACGTGCGTAAACGCAGGTTGAAAGGTAACTGACAGGAGCGGGGTGTGAGAGCGGGTAATAGGATGGAATTTTATGTGTGCGTGAGTGTTTGTATGTGTGTATGTATGATAGCGTAATTAAATATATAATAATAACTTAAGTAACTAGAGGGCGCTTACAAAGGGTGTTATAAGTTTGACGTGTGTATCTGTGTATCTGTCTGTGGCATCGTAGCGCCTAAACGAATGAACCGATTTTAATTTAGTTTTTTTTGTTTGAAAGGTGGCTTGATCGAGAGTGTCCTTAGCTATAATCCAAGAAAATTGGTTCAGCCGTTTAAAAGTTATCAGCTCTTTTCTAGTTCTTACTATAACCTTCACTTGTCGGGGGTGTTACAAATTTTTAATTTACACTTGTAAATAGAAATGCTTCAAAGGATCTTGGGATGTTGGAGATGTTCTTGTGAATTATCTTTGTAACTACAATTACAGTTACCAATTCTATTACCTTTTTTAGAATCCTTTGGCTAGAAATACACCTTAGATCTGTTATGTCTGCAGCCTCTGATTTAAACTTTTTATGACAGGTCGACGTATTGCTGCTCAGGAGATAGAAACTCTCATTACTAAGATGATCAGCAACTTTAAGCTGGATTGGTCTGGACCGCCACCAAAACGAACACGGACGTGCGCTTTAATATACTTCCAAGAACCATATTATTTTGTATTGAAAGACATCTAGATTTTATTTTTTAATTAAATTATTATTATAGTAAAGTTTTTTTTACTCAGATACAAGTTAGCCCTTGACTGCAATCTCACCTGGTGGTATGTGATGTGATGATGCAGTCTAAGATGGAAGTGGGCTAACCTGGAAGGAGTACGGCAGTTTTTATTAAACTCATACCCCTTTGGTTTCTACACGGCATCGTACCGGAACGCTTAATCGCTTGGCGGCATAGCCTTGCCCGTAGAGTGGTAACCAGCCACGACCGAAGCCTCCCACCAGACCAGACAAAGAAATTATAAAATTCCAAAGCCCTGCCGGGAATCGAACCCGGGATCTCTCACTAATAAGACCATAGCGCTTACCACTGCGCTAGGGAGGAGTAAATTAACAAGAAAGGTCAAGAAAATGATAACTTTTGCATTCTATATAGATAACGGTGTATCCAAAAAGATATCTTAGTATGAATTAAAGCTCGAATAACTTTGTCCACATTTTTCCAAACTCCTGGATTGAGTATTTTTTGTTCTACTAAAGATGTACAAATTAACACGAACCCTCGTAGGCAGGGTGGCTTTAAAAAGGCATCAATGTATAAGGTACTTAACAATATATACAATTTATTATTTGGAAAGATATTTTAATATTCCATTCTAAAATTTTTGTGCAGTGCAGTTCGAGGTGCTTAGGTAGCAGTCCAAGTATACACAAAGCATGTTTCGTATTTATTTTATATATTTTATAGTGCTTTATGGTAGAAAACACAAAGATTGGTTTGAAACGAGAATCTTAAAATTTTCAATAGTGATTAAGTTAAAATATTCTTAGTAAAAATAAATAATTCAAAAATAATGCGCACTTGGCCAGCGTGGTGGATTGTGGCTTAAGCCCTCCTCATCCTGAGGAGGTGTTTAGAAGTGGAGTACAAATGAGATAGACCAATGATGAGTTGAGGTGATGGCGTTGAGGTTATCTCACTTCACACAAACACGAAAGTTTGTGTGTATGTGTTTTTGTGTGTGTGTGTGTGTGTGTGTGTGTATGTTAGTTACTCCTTCACGCAAAAACCACTGGACAGATTTGGCTGAAATTCAGAATGGAGATAGATAATATCCTAGATTAGCACAGATTTTATCCCGGAAAATCATAGAGTTCCCACGGGATTTCGAAAAACCTAAATCCACGTGGACGAAGTCGCGGGCGTCAGCTAGTAAATTAATATTTATTAGTACTATTGCGTATTATTTTTATTCTCTTTGTCGTATATTTCTCAGAATGATTGCAATAAATAGTACAGTAGTAAAAAAGTTTGAAGACCAAATCAAGCCGTGGCATAAGATTCCAGGACCACTATCTCTTCCCATAGTCGGGCAATTACTTCATTTTCTTCCAGGAGGTAACAACAGTTCTTGTACCTACTTAATTATAAGTTTAAAGTAAAAAACGTAAGCTTTTTAAAGTAAAAGTTTTTTTTAATTTACTAAAAAGAATTTAAACTTGATAATGAGAACAAAATATATAAAAAAGGAATTCCGAACGAGTGCAGTGCAGTGGTAGATGCATTTCATACGACGTAGACAATTCAAAAATATGTACTTGTAAAAGTTTATTTGAAAAAACAAACTTATTTTGTTAATATATAAAAAAGGTGACTGACTGACTGACTTTTATCAACGTACAGCGCGAAATACTGGATGGATCGGGCTATTTGGCATGCAGATAGTTATTATAACACAGACATCTGCTAAGACTGGATTTTTAAAAATTTAACCCTTGAAGGGATTAAGTGGATGAAGCCGCGGGCATACGTTAGTGTTCTATAAGACGTCTAAACACAACAATTCTATCATTTATGCCATTGGGGAGTTCTAATCACTATCTTCCATATCCATCATCTGGCTCTTGTCATTGTATTTTTTGAAAAATACTCAAGAGAAGATAAAGTAAAATGATTGATTTGAATAACTCTGCCATTCGCCAGAGTACTAAAGTAGAGTTCCAATGTCCACCTCCCACAGAGTCCACCATCAGAGTCACTCAATGGAACCATAATCTCTATAATTATCATCCAAACTATGGTGTTTGCCTTTCAACTCTGACATATTAGAATTAGCTGAAAAATCAGTTACTACCTAGTTACAACATACGAACAAAGCAATATAATAAAAAGCTTTAGAAATTATGTAATTGTAGAGCTTCTTATACAATTACCTTGTGTTTAAAGGATGGCTGTATAAACGCACTATTGAGTTACAAGAATTATTGTACAAAAATTACGGCCCTATTGTCAGACTTGACGGAAACTTGGGGTTTGAGCCAATTATTTACATCTTTGATCCAGAGGCTGCAATAAATGTAAGTTTTAAAATACTTATGGGTAACTTATCTACCACTCTAGTCATTTGGTAATTATACATTTTCATATTGGTACAATTATTTGATTCTTAACGACTATCTACTCAAGAACGTTACTTTGGCGCTGACTGATAAACAAAACACTGATTTTTTATACCAAATACCCATACTAGTGATAAAAATATTGACTTTCATGTTTTAGCTGTTTCGTAAAGAAGACCCGTTACCGCACAGGCCAGGTTTTGAATCCATTTTATATCATAGAAAACGTTACTATAACGAGAGCGAAGATGATTCCTCTGGATTGATTGTTGAGTTAGTATTTTTAACTTTATGCATAAGCTGCACTTGAGTCGCGTTCTTGTGCAAGTGTTGTGCATGTAAGTAGCAAATTGCATGCAGCTTGAGTATATCTACAGGTAAGCTGCATGTTAATAGTTCGAACTTGTAACCAAACCGTGCAACCGTCATTTACAAGTGCAAGTGACAATCAAACTGCAAACTTTTACGCTAACACTTGATTGCATGTAAATCCTTGCGTGCAAGCAATAGCTCAGAAAATAACCTTGCAAACGTTGAACATTATTGAAGTAAACTAAACATTTTTTTGCAGCAATGGCGAAAATTGGAGACAATTACGATATAGCGTTAACTCGGTGATGTTGAAACCAAAACCGATCAAACAATACGCCAACATTATGGCTGAAGTTGCAGATGATATGATTCAAAGGTTAGTGTTTTTACATACAATATTAAATTTTGTTGTATCTAAATTGCTTTATTGGATGTAAAAATAATTTCTACTAGCAATTAAAATTGCAGAAGCCAGCTAAACAACACGCCCGCGATACTTTCATACATGCTACATTTGCAACAAATCAATTTTTGCAGAAACAAACTTGCAGATATACCTATACTTCCTGCGAATGTTTACACAGCACAAATAACTTGTTAAAGCTGACTATTGCAAAAAAAAAAAAAACTTAATTACCAGGGGGCACTGCCTTGGTATTCGGTTCAAAGATATTAAAAATGTATGTTTTTTACAGAATGAGACAAATACGTAACAAGAAAAATACGCTCGAAGGTAATTTGTACACGGTATTGAACCTTTGGGCATTGGAATCTGTCGGAGTGGTAGCACTCGGGCGCCGCCTCAATTGTTTCGACCCTAACTTACCAGATGATTCTCCTGCTAAGAAGCTGATAGCCACCATTCATGACGTACTAGATGCAACGGAAAAACTAGATTTTCAACCTAGTCTTTGGAAATATATAGCAACGCCCGATTTCAACAAAGGAATGAAATTGTATGAGAATCACATGAAGTAAGTTTTCATTTAAAAAGTGCATGAGGTATAAAATCGATGATTATTTGACTTAGCTTAGAAATTGGCCTTCTTTCGGGAATTCGGGAGGTTGGGACTTGGGAGGATCGATGGTATTCGAGGTTCGAGGTAGGTATGTATTTAAATGGACAGAACATAATCAATCAGAGATCAGACTTATTTTCCAGAACAAAATATATCTATACATTTGCAATCTCAATTGAGCAGTAGACCGGACTTTTTCCCAGGTTGTTGTACACTAAACTGTTTACTAAACAGTTTAACAGAACGGAATAAGACGATGCTTGTTTTCAGGTTAAACGAGTTTTTTATAGACGAGGCTAGAGACCAATTGAGATTGAAAGGAGACTCACATGATAAAGACAAAAGCATACTTGAAAAACTACTTGAAATCGATCGCAAAATTGCAGTGGCGATGGCTAACGATATGATGTTTGCAGGCGTTGATACGGTAAAGTTTATCTCATAGATACCTACTAGCATATTGTCTTCCAATGCGACTCAAGCGTTACTTATTGTACGTTGATGGTACTATATTAGAAACTTTTACACAAGTGCCAACAACACTTGTACAACGTTCCAACTCAGATGAACGAATGCTCAAACTACATAATATATAACAAGATATCTAATGTAAATGAAAGTGTGTTTATAAAGTATATTTTAATTCAATTTTCTAGATAGGTTGATTAAAATTAAAAAAAAAACACTTCAGGATCCCTCTTGTAAAGAGTTTTTTTTTACTTTTACCCTTACAACCAATACGATGCAAAAGCTATTTTGTAATAATTATTATTATTTGACATCTTATTTATTAAGAATACTGATTAGACATAAATTATACTTGCCTGTGTTTTTTATTTTGAGTTTTTTTTTTGAGTTTCAGACTGCCAGTTCCGTTTTGGGGTTACTTTACCTTCTGGCCATAAATACTGAAAAGCAGGAGAAATTGAGAGCGGAAGTCTTGATGAAACAAGAAAAGCATCCGTATCTCAGAGCTTGCATCAAGGAGAGCTTGAGATTATTTCCTATTGTTAGCGGGAATTTCAGAAAAACTACAAAAGAACACTATATTTTGGGTTACAAAATACCGGAAAATGTAAGGCACTACAAAATGGATAATAAGCCACTTGTGAGGGTTCGGTATCGTTGTCTTTCTGTCTGTCTGTCGAGACCTGCCAAGGGAATTAAAATCTACAGGGTACATATTGTTCACCTAATATCATGATGGTTTACTAAACGATGCCCGCGACTCCATGCGCGTGGTAGATACTAGTTTTACAAACCCCGGGACTAAAAAGTAGCCTATGTAACTGTCAAAATCGGTTAAATGGATGGGCCGTGAAAAGCTAGCAAACAGACAAACGGACGAATGGACTGACAAACAGACAGACACACAGTATTTACAGTATTTGGATTTACTTATGGATTTACAATAACTTAAATTCAAATAAAGATTTCATTTGTAGATGAATATTATAGTAGGCAACCAACAGTTGTGCTTGATGGAGGAACAATTTCCAAGACCTACAGAGTTTATTCCAGAAAGATGGATTGTTGGAAAATCTGACCCTCTATACTATGGAAATGCCCATCCATTTTCCTATACCCCCTTCGGGTTTGGAGTGCGGAGCTGCATAGGTAAATAGTAATTCAAATAAAATCTATTAGTATAAATAAAAATAAATCGTCGAAATGTATGTACGTCCATCACTTTCAAACGACTGCACCAAATTGGATTATTCTTTTTTTTTGTTGTGTTCGTTATTGACAGTAAAATGGTTTGTATAAAAGAAAAATTTAGAAAAATCCACAAGAAATGACAGTTCCCGCGGGACACGGACTTTCAACTTTCAATTCGGCGACACTTAATAGTTTATGCAATATTGTTTTGTTAAATGTTTTTAAATATTACAACTAAGTATATTTTTTTAAGACTGATAATAGTAATTGGTTTTTTTGAGCAGGTCGACGTATAGCTGAGCTGGAGCTTGAAACTATCATTGCTAAGATAATAGAGAACTTCCAAATGGAATGGTTCGGACCACCACCGACACGAACGCGATCGAGTACCCTCAACTTCTTTCTTGGACCCTACAATTTTATCTTCAAAGATGTGGAGCTCTAGAATACTTTAAGTTGTTCAGAAACAATTAAAATTAACTATATCATAAAAATAGTGCTGCGTTATTTTTTTACTAACACTATATTTTACCAGTTTTTTTGTGACTTTTAACCACCCATTTTTCATATTTTTTTATTTTATTGATTTGACGCAAATGAGTCAATATTGTTGGTAAGGTAACGTTAAACCATGCCGCTAATTCCTGGGTAGTTTGGCTCGGATCGGCTTCCACCATCTCCTTCAAATCATTGTTATTCACCTGTGTGGGCGGTCTTCCACGTGGTTCGTTCTTCAAATCGAAGTTTCCATCACGAAAGCGTTTAAACCAAAATCGCACAGTGCGTTCATTAGCAGTCACCTCTCCAAACGCAACATTAATATTGCGAGCTGTTTCTGCCGCGTTAGTTCCGCGTCGGAACTCTTATTCAAAAATCACACGAATTTTCGAAGTATCCATCTTTATTGTCTAAGCTGAATAAAAAAAAACAACTGAAAGTTGATAATCGAATGTAGCACATTTTTTAAAAGAAGAACTACATAGGTACCGTATGAAAAAAGTTTCACTCAAAAATCTCAAACCATGAAGGTTCTATGTCAATTCGAAGTACCTATTACAATAGAACGGCAATTTCATACTTTAACGCCTATTATTAAATTAGTTATAGTTACCATGGTAACATTAATATATTAGGGTAGGAAAAATGGAACCATTTAAAAGCCTAAAGCCACGAGAATCAGCTAGTATAATTATTATGATTATAAAGTGTAAGTATCGAATAAGGTTTCATGAATAAAACAAATTACATCATAACCTCGAAACTTTCCACAGTGCTGCAGTGGAAAAATACAAGATACTCAGTGTGGCAGTTATGTGCCAAATGTGGATATTCAGATAGTAAGATGTAGGTAATAACGTAGGTAAAAACTTTATTAATATTACTAGCTGATGCCCGCGACTTCGTCCGCGTGGATTTACGTTTTTTAAAATTCCGCGGGAACTTTTTGATTTTCCGGGATAAAAAGTAACCTATGTGTTAATCCAGAGGGTATAATCTATCTCCATTCCAAATTTCAGCCAAATCCGTCCAGTAGTTTTTGCGTGATTGAGTAACAAACATCCAAACATCCACACTTACACATTTATAATATTACTAGCTGACGTCCGCGACTTCGTCCGCGTGGATTTACGTTTTTTAAAATCCCGCGGAAACTTTTTGATTTTCCGGGATAAAAAGTAACCTATGTGTTAATCCAGGGTATAATCTATCTCCATTCCAAATTTCAGCCAAATCCGTCTAGTAGTTTTTGCGTGATTGAGTAACAAACATCCACACTTTCACATTTTTAATATTATATTATTAGGATTAGGATAAGATTAGATACCCACTACTAGTGACATCACTGGCTGCCGCACCGGTTTCTCGTCTGTCCAGTTTGGTGACGGGCGAGGATGATGTTGAGGATGGGGAACGTGGAGAGGGAATTGCTCTCCCCGCGAGCCCTGGCCCTCAGGAGGACCTGTGGAATTAGAAATTAAATCATATCATTTTTCAGTGGGGCTCGCATACGTGAAAAAAGAGCCGGAAATAAATTTTGTTGCCATAGCATGTGGGGTATCATTGTCTCTAGCTCATTGAGTGCGCCCACCTTTGCGTCAAGAGGTCGTCACTCGTCACCCATCGCCATCGTATTTAAAGCCACAACTTGTTTAACGTGTTTTTACACGACAAGTGACTACTTAGAAGATACTACGGTAACTGTTTTCTCTCGATAATCGATATAGAATGTACCTATTTTTTTTTTTTTGTGATTTAAATATTCAGTGAGATGAACGTGTTTATTAATAAGTTTTTAAATCGAACTGTAATTAAAGACCAGATTATAAGGTAAGGATTAAGGAAATATTTATAATTTGCCTTTTCTTTCAGGTCTCACAATTTTTTTTATTGCTTTTATTTTACTAGATATAAGTAGACCCTGTGACAGCGTGGTTAGGTACTCCAGTAAAACGCCACTCACATTTATGTTACATTTATATTCACAAGATATTTACAATGTATTAACATCAATGGTTCGACCAGACGAGGTATATCGCTTCGTTCTGGTGCGGAACGTAATAAGACTTCTGGAGCACGTCGCTCGACAGTGGTTGATGAGGGTCTCGGGGAGAATGAGGCTCTCGGAGGTCCACGAGAGCTGCAGGATTTTCGACTCGTTCCAAAGATTTGTTTATTCCAAATGGCTGTGTAAAAGTTTTCTTGATAGTTGTCTGCCAGCCAGCCAACGTCATCAGCGAGTAAAAGTTGAATGCCTCTACAGCACTACTAAACTAAATCAGAAGTAAATTTGAACCTTATTTGAACAATAAAAAAATTACAGGTCTATTTCTATAAACAGTGCATTCACACACGTAAATGAGGACAAGCTTCTTAAATCATGGAAAAATATCCCTGGACCTACAACTTTACCAGTTATTGGACAGATTCTACATTTTATTTTACCCGGAGGTAACCTTAAATAATTCATCTAATACATAATTATTTTTGACTAAATAATGCCTGTGACTTCGTCCACGTGGGCTTAGGGTTTTAAAAATGTCATGTGTATTCTTAAATTTTTAGGGACAAAAGTAAAGTCTATGCCACTCTCCAAGTAGGTACTTTGCAAACAAGTGTAAATTAAAAATGTATAACACCCCCAACAAGTGAAGGTTACAGTAACTCTAGAAAAGAGCTGATAACTTTCAAACAGCTGAACCGATTTTCTTGGATTATAGCTAATAACATTCTCGATCAAGCCACCTTTCAAACAAAAAAAAAAAACTAAATTAAAATCGGTTCTTTAGTTTAGAAGCTACGATGCCACAGACAGATACACAGATATACACGTAAAACTAATAACACCCCTCTTTTTGGGTCGGGGGTTAAAAACCACTTAAAAATAATATCAATTATGGAAAAATTTAAATACTGTTTAACTAAGTTGTTGTTTTTAAGGTTTGCTATACAATCGCAAAGTGGAACTAGCTCAAATATTATACGAAAACTATGGACCTCTCGTCAGAGTGGAAGGCGGTATCGGCATGTCACCAGTTATCTTCATTTACGATCCAGAAGTTGCGTTAAATGTAAGCTCTGTTTTTGTATTCCATTACAAGTTGGCCGTCGACTGCGATCTCACCTGTGGGGTGATCCGCTAACTCAGTGTCTAACACTAAATGATATCCACCGAGCTCATTTTTAGTCGATTTTTCTTCGATATTGCAGATTTTCCGGAACGAAAATGAGACGCCAGTCCGTCCGGGTTTTGATGCATTGGAATACTTCAGAAAATTTTACTACTCGAGGAAAGACAATCCGTGGGAAGAAACAACTGGCCTTATAACTGAGTATGTCGTTAATTAACCCATATTATAAATGCGAGTGTGTTTGTACATGCGAAAGTTGTTTGATTTATTGGTTTGTCAATCACCCTGTAACGGAGCAACGTTACAGTTAAAGACCAGCTTGGCGATTCACTTACTCAGTATTCAACGATGAATAATAGCCACCGAGCTTATTTAACATTTATTTTTAATCCATTGAAGGTTTTCTACGGAAAATCATTTTAATATCACTCAGTAAAGCATCAATGTCAAATGAGATTGGTGGCTATCATTCATCGTTGTACACTGAGTTAGCGAACCACCTAGCTGGAGAGTGACATAGGCTACTTTTTATCCCTAAAATCAAAGAGATCCCGCAGGATTTTAAAAACCTAAATCCACACGGTCGAAGTCGAGGGCATCAGCTAGTACTCCATAATTCTCTTAAGATTATTATGATGCACATTATAGTAGTTAGATGACGCACGCATCAGCTCCGTTCGCGCACATAGTTACAACTAGTTTTCTGTATTGATGGCGCAAATTAAAATGTAATTAACTGATTCATTATCTCAGTTCCAGTTGCGCAAATGAATATTTAATTATTCTTATGTCATTAGACCTGCTCGTGTTTGTCTATGCTTTCTGAAATAATGCTATTTTTGGTCGGAGTCAAGCGAAATATAAAATTAAGTTTAAAATGCGTTATGTTATGCAAGCTGACGACATTGTAATCATTAATTTGGGACTTGGGACAGTTTTTGACGCTCAATCTATGAGTTTTTAGGGTTACCTACGTTTTCATTATTATCATCTCGTTGGTTAAAACGGCACATTAAGATGGTACTAAAATGGTTCGTCCAGAAATAAGTTCTCACGTCGCTCGGTAGAGTTCGAGTAGGTACCTACCTTTTTAACTGTCCAAGAACCCACAATAGAAATTAATTTCGTGTTATCACCATCTAACAACACAATTGTACATTTTTCTCTCTCTTTCTTTTTTAAGCTCACTCTTTCTGTCAGACAGATGTAGGTAAATAATAATTTTATTTTTATTCTATTTGATACTTGGCTAGTATTAGTTCAGCTTTGGCCCATTGATTTACATAATATTTTTGTGGATATGAAGTAATTATACGCATTATGTAATTAAGAAGTTATAAGGTGCTGACAGATGGACAGACAAATGTGAATTCGGCCACGCACACTTAGAGACTTCGCTTATTTCAATCAAAAAATAAACTTTATTAAGGACATAACTTTGTTTTTTAGACACGGAGAGCCCTGGAAGAAATTTCGATCAACCGTAAACCCAATATTGCTGCAGCCAAAAAATATAAAAATGTACACTGATGCTCTCAACCAAGTGGCGGAAGACATGGTTAACAGGTTTTTTTTTTTTAATTTTCTACCAAAAATAACATATGAAAATTTCTGCTTTCGTATAATAAAAATATCTGAACTAGGCTGAACAAAAAGAAGGCACACGACGCACTACCAGCAATGTATTGGAACGAGAATGTAATACAAAATACAGAAACCAGAACTTGAAAGAGTAAAATAACTAAGTACTTAAGTGGGTTATTACAAACGAGCTGACATTTGAAGCCCGAGCCGCAGGCGAGGGTTTACCATCGTCACGAGTGTAAACAATTAAAGTCTCAGATAGTAAAATCAACCCGTATAATGCAATGTGAATCGGTTGGAACGCAAACAGCAACTGAAGCTTGTCGTTGCACGCCACGTCCTCGCCCTAGCGCCATCTTTTTCGTCTCGATGGAGGGGGCTCTGACGTCACGACCACAGCATAACCACCAACACCAAGCAACACCGAACGTGAGAACGAGTTGTTGCCAACACGGCCATGCTGCATGGTGCCCGCCCCGGGCACCCCACGAGTCGGGATAAAATTACTGCAAAATAAACAACCGTTAACACCTGATTCACATTACCTACTTGTAAGGATCCTTCCTAACTTCCTAAGGAATATTGCCCATTCATTGTCACTTATCACTTAACAATCATACGACAGCTCGCAACTTAACAAGAGACCTCCACTATGTACTCGTAAGATCCGGGAATATTGTCCATTCGTTATCACTCATCACAACAACAGCTTTCAATTTAAAGAACAAAACAACCGCATCTAAAGGGACTTTGCCACACTTAGGGGACCAGATTTGTCGTAGTTGAAAACCAACTGCACTTAAAGAGCGTTTCGCTCACTTAAATGCAGCAAGTTGGTCAAGACCACTTGCACTTAAAGAATATTTCGCTCACTTAAGCGTACCAAGTTGGTGAAGACCACTTGAAGACCACTTGCACTTAAAGAACATTTCGCTCACTTAAGTGTACCAAGTTCACCTTCAAGTTCCAAACATTATAGAAGACCACTAGAAGACCACTTGCACTTAAAGAGCATTTCGCTCACTTAAGCGTACCAAGTTCACCTTCAAGTTCCAAGCATTATAAAAGACCACTTGAAGACCACTTGCACTTAAAGAGCATTTCACTCACTTAAGCGTACCAAGTTCGCCATCAAGGTCAAGCATCGTAGAAGATCGCTTGAAGACCACTTGCACTTAAAGAGCATTTCACTCACTTAAGCGTACCAAGTTCGCCTTCAAGTTTAAGCATCGTATTCCAATGTGATATTTTATATTCATGGTACAATATTCCAACTAATTAATCTTCCAAAATTTTATCACGGCTCGCTGTATCAATTATGTTGCTATACATACTTAATTTTAAATAGATTACTCAACATAATACACAGGGTAGCCTTGCCAACACGGTTTTTAATACTCCATGAATATTCTTTAAAGAAGCAATGCATTAGCACTCACGATTAAAATCAGATCATACCTCTTTACTAAATCTCAAAATTCTTTACTAAATTCTGAACACATACTCAATGCCATAGCATCGTGCACCCACACAGTGCTCCGACACTATTCATCCACGTATGCAATCACCACACTATCTTTATCTACCGCGCATCCACGCAAGGGATCACCGGTGCCTAGTTCACCATAATACAAGTGATTTGATCTCATAAGAATCATATTTGATCTCATCCATTTTATTTTAACTATCAATGCTTTATTATTATAAACGGATCATTTGATTGTAAAGCTGGTGCTATCAAAGTTAACTTTAAATAATTATTATCATACTAAAACTATCACTTTTTAAACTAATCAATATCTTAACTGCAGTTATATTAATGATTTCACTAGTTCACTGCATTATTAATTACAAGGGTTGGTCACCAAATATAATCTTATAACCCACAAACTATTTTAATTCATGAATTACTCTAGTATCAAACAATAATAATAATTGGTATTTCATATTCCATATATGCAAATATTAAATTACGCTATCTCAAATAATTATTAGGCTAATTAAAAATGATAAACAGAGAGTCATGGATTATGAGCGACACCGATGCATGCCACTGCCAAAACCAAGACTTTCTTTTTAACTCATTCATCTGTCCATTCGCGCAGGGAATTCATCTACTGCCACTGTATGCTATTTAATATTTCTATTCGCACAATATACTCTTACTGTCACTCTTTATTATTTTCGGCCCGTCCTGATTATAGCACAGAATTGCAGCTGAGAGCATAAAAATGTTGCATTTGTCTACCCTCTTATTGTAATCTTTTTAATGAAAATTTCTCAAGTTAATAATACCCACTTAGCTATCCGGACAAGAATATTTCTTTGTTCAACGCAAATGTGAAGCTTTTACCCAAATTTGTAATATTAGGTATTAACTACCAACATAAATCATAGTTATTTTTTTTTAATATTATTCTAATTTGCATTATTAATGATATACTATAACTTTACAAACTAAATAAAGCTTCATTATCATATTATACACACCACAATCCGTAATTATTATTTGTTTTTGAAGCAGGTACCCAACAAATGCAACAAAACTTTTGAATTGAACAGACTAACTACAGGCACTAGTTCTAACTCTGAAGAGAAATATTACTTTCATCGTTACTAGTCTGTCTGTGTCTATTTTATTAAAATATAATGTACAATCCTTTTACCTTCGTTCTAGTTCAATCTAATTGACTTGTACATGTATACAAAACGGTTCTCTGTTTGGATGTACAAAAAATAGCTAAAATGCTTTCAGAGGTCAATGTGTATACGAGTCTACTACTATTACATTACTTTTCTCGGGGATAAACCAAATCGGATCACTCTGTTACATTCCGTCCAAGCAAGTTATTACTCCCTAGTACCCAATAGGTACATACCTATAACCTAAAAATAAATTCGCTTAACGCAATTGAATCAAAAGGAATGTTAACACATTTTTTTTTTATTACCTTTTTGTAATTTTGCTAAAAACCCTTGTATCAACAAAAAAAATCAGCTTTATCTTTAAATAGAAACCTTACGTAAAATTATTCATCTTGTATGCCAAAAGTACGCCCTAATATTATAACGCTCTAGTCAAACATCATATTGTAATGCATGGTAAATTATTTTGACGATTCAAAAGCATTTGTAAAAGTTTACTTGAATTATTATATTATATTCTATTCTTTTATATTATATCATATTCTATTCTAGTCTAGTCTATTCTATTCTATTCTATTGTATATTGAATATTATATCGAAAAGGGGATGCTTATGTCGATGATCACGCAGAATATAAAAAAATAAAACTAAAACTTCATATGTAAATAATCTTTACTGTAATAATTTAAAGTTATTATCTATCTAATTAATTATTTACTTAGGTAGCACTAAGGTAAACCTGTACAGTACTTATTTAAAACTGCAACAAAGGCTCTTTTTTTAAATATTTACTGATTTAAATAACCTGTATAGCAATAATAATAGATGAAACAAAAGAAACAATATTTAAACAAAACTAAAAAATGGCTAATCCAAAAATGTTACTACAGTGTGCATGAACTATTGAATGAATATACCTCAATTATACGATAATACGATATAAAAAGATTGTAATAACTTTGTTAACCACTTTTTATTTGTAAGTACTTTTTTTTTTAAAGTCTGATTAATTATAATAGGACATAATTTGAAAACTCCCATAGTCTTTATTTATATGTGACCTTTTTATTTTATTTTTATTTAATGACCATATAATTAATTCATAATTTTTGCTATTCATATTTCATATTTCATAAGAATTGTAATATTACCTTTGATTATTTACATATGTTTTACTTTGCAACGCCCCAACGGGGTTTCATGTTGTAATATTATGATATTTTTTTATTTATGATGTAAGACATGAATGCAAATAAAGAAAGAATAAAGAATTACCTCTATAAAGATACGAAAATTCTAAATATAAGTCACTCGTACGCGCTTCAAACTTGTATTCCTATCAGGAAAATAATAACAGGATATATACACTCCCAATTATGCTTTAAAAGAAGAACAATTACGAAAACTTCCCTAAAAACTAGTATTGTAAACGTATGGATGTTATTACTTACCCACACAATTATTCAATGTAGATAATATGAAGTACTAAAATGGATACTTGATATCATGTGCGTAAGTACCTACCATTGTAAATGTAAATAGCTGTAATTCCTGATATTTAAAAGGACTGTTATGCTCTTTATTGATAAATAAATGTTTTTAAACTGAAATCCCTTTACTGACGATTTTGATATGCGCGGACAACTACTTCCGGTATCTCTAAACGCCTCGTGACATGTATCAAAAATATACACTTTTTAACCCCATATATTATGTAACATTTACTTACAATTAATATAATAACTTATTATTATAATATTAATATTGACATTTAATTAAGAGACATGTTACCATAGAAATTAATTCACTTTTTGGTCTCATCAGGATTATTTGTACGGATTATTCCTGATGAGTATTAAATATTTGCATGCTTATGAAGTAGAATATGAAGGTCGCTGCTTAGTTATAATTTTTAACTCAACAACTGATATTCAGCAAATAAATAAATTTCATTTCATTTCAGTATACGAGTTCGGGATTGGTTATCATGATTTATATCTGAGCTAACATTTCGCTTGTGAAGTTTGACTAACCTAAGACATTCTTCGATAACATTTTAACTTGTTCGTCACGTATACTACCCACATGTTTAATATTTTTATTATAAAAACTTCTATGTAAATAACAAGCTCAATAGTCACACGTTTTTAAATTATTATCTTCTAAGGACGTATATTACTGATTCTACTATAATAATTGACCCACTATAATTTAAATAATATTTTGTTCGAAAAAAAAAGTTGAGATAAACGTGAATTTAACATTTAGTTCCAAAATAAAATTCGAACAAACTAAAAATTAACCATTTTAAAACATATTCCTTTGAATTTGGAACTAAAAGACAATTGCGTTTACCGATCACTATTCCCACGAGGATCACTTATAGACTGTACGCAATATTAAATCGTGTCAGACTTTTAGCTGATACCTTCAACTTAGTTTAGTAACGAATTATCTCACCTGACTATACAAAAGTTTGAGAATACGATTTAGTAATTTAAACCATATTCACTTAATCTTTAATAATTATTCAAAGTACTCACAGTTTCGGTATCTTTACGAGATACCTTATTACGTTTCCATCGCGGCCGACGGTGTCCTGGCACTTGAAGACCTCTAGGTAGAAAAGTACGTTTGCGTTTCGACCGATTTTTCCTCAAAGCGTAAGTTACTACACACTTCTGATGTAAACAATTAAAGTCTCAGATAGTAAAATCAACCCGTATAATGCAATGTGAATCGGTTGGAACGCAAACAGCAACTGAAGCTTGTCGTTGCACGCCACGTCCTCGCCCTAGCGCCATCTTTTTCGTCTCGATGGAGGGGGCTCTGACGTCACGACCACAGCATAACCACCAACACCAAGCAACACCGAACGTGAGAACGAGTTGTTGCCAACACGAGTTTATAATAAACGTCTGTGTAAAATAAATATCCATCGCGTTGTTCAATACAGTTGTGAGAAAACAGGTCAAAAAACTAGAGTTCTAAAAATACAAAAGACCATTGTGTGCGATTTCCACCTCATTCAAAATATCGGGCGGAGTTAATTCCATTTTATTTTCTACCGCATTATCCTACCTACCATACTAGAACCACTACTACAAACGAAAAAATTAAAATTTCAAAATGGGCGCACATATTTACTAAATCGCTCCATTTTGAAATTATGTTAAATAATGAGATTCCTTTTTTTGAAATAATAAATAGGTATAGACTAAAAAAATGCAAAAAATTCACTCGTGTTGTAAATTTAACTTGCAAGCCATGTTAACTAGCACTGAAAGTGCATTTTACGAGCATTTGTATTGAAGAAATAGATTAAAAAGAATTATGTAAGTAGACTAAAACTAAATAATAAATGTTATATTATTGCAGGATTAGATCAAAGCGTAACGAAAAGAACATGCTTAACGCCAAATTCAATACAGAGATGACTCTATGGGCAATGGAAGCGATCGGCGTAGTTGCATTAGGATCTAGACTTAACTGCTTCGATCCAAACCTTGCAAAAGATTCCCCAGCGATGAGACTGATCAACGCTACTCACTACGTATTCTATTTAGTCGAGAAACTGGACTTCGAGCCTAGCCTTTGGAAGTATATTTCAACACCTGTCTTTAAAGCTGCAATGAAGTGTTTTGATGAACATACAAAGTAATTATGCCTATTTACTAGTATTGTTTCATATAATTTTATTAATATCTGATCGGTATACAGAGTGAAGTTTTAATAATGGTTGTTTTCTCGCATCAGAACGATTAGCCTTAGGATAGGTAAGGCCATTGGCCCACAGTACTATTGACAGGTAATGTAATAAAAAGGATAACCTTGAATTTTTTTTATTAATCAATGATGAATAGAGTATATATTTTAATTCATTCAAGAATTTATTAAACAGGTTTACAATATTCAAACAAAACAAGTTTATTAGCACACGCAACTTTATCCTATAGTATCTTATAGTAGATAACCTTGCTTTGCGCTGGCCATTATACACAATCAAGATTTTTGTCAAGTTTGCAGTGACAGTTGACTTGAAGCGCGGGCGTCCAGTCAACTGTACTCTCAGTATGAGGTTTTACTTCTCGCCAACGTTGATAGTATTTGAGAGTCAAAATACTTTAGAGTTAAAGTAAAATGGCTAACTACCTTGTTTTAATGCTCAAGTTTGTACATATATTTACAGCCAGCGCTTTAAGCGGAAACGTGAATTTAAAATCAATGGTACTAAATTTTTAACGTTAAATCAATGAGCTTTGGTCCATTTTACTTTGACATTATTTTGTTTCGACTCTCAAATACTATCAAAATTGGCAAGTTTCTTGGACGCCACTTCAAGTCCACTGTGAACTTAACCGGGAAAACTTAATCGTGTATAGCCAGTGTTATATGTATATGACAAAAAACAGTGTTAGTAGAAATAGCACATTATGATTTATATCTCCATTAGATGAAAAGTTATTTGCGACTTGTGTAATTTTTAAAACAAAAAATATAACAAACAATTAAAAAAAAATTATAACCTTACTTATACTTAATACCTACGGTGTCTTCTGTGACGAGAGTTAAAATTTATTATTACAATAATCTTTCAGGTTAAATGAGTATTTCGTGGAAAAGGCTATAGAACAATTAAAAAATTATGAGAATAAAGAAAAAGACAAAGACAAAGAAAAGGGGATTTTAGTAAAGTTACTTGAAATCGATCACAATATTGCAGTTATCATGGCAAGCGATATGTTATTCGCCGCTATTGATACAGTAAGTATAGTTACGGTGATAACCTAGTGATTAAAACATCGGCCTTCTAGTCAGAAGGTCGGGGGTTCGATCCCGGGAATGCGCCTTCTTTTCCGAATTTTGTCCGTTTTAAGCAATTGTACGTATATCACTTGCTTTAACAATGAAGGAAAACATCGTGAGGAAACCTTTATGCCTGAGAGTTCTTCGTAATGTTAAAAAAAGTGCGTAAGTCTGCCAATCCGCACTAAGCCAGCGTGGCAGACTATAACCAAAGTCCGTCTCATTCTAAAAAATCTTCCTGATAGTCAGTTGTTGGATTTGTAAGATGATTATATAGTGGTGATAATTAATTACGTGTACTTAATAATATAAATGATAAACTTAAACATTAAAACATCACATTTTTGTTTTAGACTGCCAATACCACCATAGCATCCTTATTACATCTAGCCCAAAATCCAGAGAAACAAAATAAATTGAGAGAAGAGATCAAGTCTAAAGATGAAAAGAAGCAGTATCTTAAAGCGTGCATCAAAGAATCGCTCAGATTAATGCCTGTAGTGGGAGGAAACTTTAGGAAAACCACGAAAGAATATAACGTGATGGGATACAAAATACCGAAAGATGTAAGATAAAACCACACACCGGCAGAGTTGAGCCAAAGCTAGAATCTTTGTTGATAACAACTCAAACTAAACTTCAGGGATCCAACCAACGAGAACTAACCAAACAAACTAAAGTTACCAAGACATCACGTCACACCTCAGCTCTGCCGATGCATTGCGCATAGATAATATTATGTCCAACATTATGACTACTGACTTATGTTTAACAATCAAAGACAGTTGTAGAAAAAAAATTACGATATACGTAGCATCCCTATATCGTCAAATTTTGAACTAAAATTGTCTCTCGGTTTTCAGGAACTGCCCATATTTCTGAAATAATCTGACAATGTTCTATCTCAAAGCTCGTAAATTCACTCTATGCCTGACTGCGATTCGAGAGTTAAATGAAAATGCCCCATTTGAGCCACCATGTCGCGTTGGCACAATTTTTACTCTATTTCTCCGATTTGAGTATATGGAGGTGATATTGACTTGTTACAGATGTTTGTGATATTTGCAAACCAATATTTGTGCTCGTGGGAGGAGCAATTTCCACGTGCAAAAGAGTTCATACCAGAGAGATGGATTGTTAACAGAAATGATCCATTGTACTACGGCCAAGCACATCCGTTCGTTTACTGTCCCTTTGGGTTTGGATCAAGAAGCTGTATAGGTAAATATTATCTGCTTAAATTTTAATATGTCATGGCAACTCAACCGTTGGGGACCTGTAACATACGAAAAATTCTGCTAAAATTCACGAAAAAGTAGATAGATAAGCACTGCACTTTTGCATATTCGAAATGATCACGATTTAATCATGTTTTTAACCCCCGACCCAAAAAGAGGGGTATTATAAGTTTGACGTGTGTATCTGTGTATCTGTCTGTGGCATCGTAGCTCCTAAACGAATGAACCGATTTTAATTTAGTTTTTTTTGTTTGAATGGTGGCTTGATCGAGAGTGTTCTTAGCTATAATAATAATCGAAGAAAATTGGTTCAGCCGTTTGAAAGTTATCAAATCTTTTCTAGTTTTCTTATAATAGAGTTTTGTTTTGTGTCGGGGGTTTTTTAAATGTCAAGTTATGATAGTATAGGTATACGTAAGTATATAGTATAGTGTCTTAATAGTAATATTAAAAATGAATTAGGTAATAGCAACCCTAATATAATGACCACCTATTGATCAACTTGACCAGAGGCAGGCAGCCCTATTGATCGGTCCCGTTTTATAGAATAAACGGGGTCGGTGATCATAGGTCTGTGCCGGTACCTAATTTTAAAACTTGACTTCGGATGAATTTGCAAAATTATTATAAGCATCGCTTAACGAATCATTTCGTAAAACATATTATATGCCTTTTTATTTATTTTTCTCGCGGGCTCTTTTACAGGTAAACGGATAGCGGAACTTGAAATGGAGACTGTGATAGCTAAAATCATAGAGAACTTCCGAGTAGGATGGATTGGACCACCACCAGTGCCGACGAGAACGAGCATAGTCAATCATTTGATCAAACCATATAACTTTACTTTTGAAGATATTTAATTATATTTATTACTGATTTTAACCCCCGACCCAAAAAGAGGGGTGTTATAAGTTTGAAGTGTGTATCTGTGTATCTGTCTGTGGCATCGTAGCTCCTAAATTAATGAACCGATTTTAATTTAGTTTTTTTTATTTGAAAGGTGGCTTGATCGAGAGTGTTCTTAGCTATAATCCAAGAAAATCGGTTCAGCCGTTTGAAAGTTATCAGCTCTTTTCTAGTTACTGTAACCTTCACTTGTCGGGGGTGTTATAAATTTTTAATTTACACAAGTGTAATTAGGTATTTATTTTCTAATAAAAACTCAAACAACTTGTTGTTTGAGTTTTTTACTCCTAATAGTAATGTTTTATTAGCTTTTGAGTTTGATTAAATTAAAAATATATCCCCGACGCGACCCTAAACTATTTTTCATACGTATTTTCAAAACCAATTATTATTAAAATTTAAATTGGTAAAATATGATTATTAATTTTTTACAAAATACTTATAAAAAAATTAAAGTATAAATTATTCATAAATAAAGATCATAATCAGTTCTTCACTACCCATACCTATTATAAATGCGGAAAATCCATATAAAAATTGCTTTGTCCTTCAATCACGTCGCAACAGAGCGACCGACGGATCGACGTGCTTTTTTTGCTTGGGTATAGGTAGAGACCTAGAGAGTGGCAAAGGCTACCTTTTGACCCGGAAAATCAAAGAATTTTCAAGAGATTTTTAAAAATCCACACGGACGAAGTCATAAAATCTCAACTTGGAGTAAAAAAAATTGTTAAATACACATATTGGTATATGCAAAACCAATAAATTTTTCGTTTTTCTCTCTAGGTACAAAAACCTACAAAACAATGTATGACTACACAATGTATAAAGAGATTTTTTTATCATACCAGTCGCAATCGCTCGCTAAGAAAATATCTCCTTTTGAGTTTATTAAAAAAGTTGGTTCACCGCATTTTAATTTTGAGAAGTCGCGCCGTTTTTGAACACTCTCAGCTCATCCTTCGGGCGAGCAGTGAGGAGAACAAAAATCGCGGATTTTAATACAGCTTAAGATAAATTAGTTTTTAACCCCCGACCCAAAAAGAGGGGTGTTATAAGTTTGACGTGTGTATCTGTGTATCGGTGTATCTGTGTATCTGTCTGTGGCATCGTAGCTCCTAAACTAATGAACCGATTTTAATTTAGTTTTTTTTGTTTGAAAGGTGGCTTGATCGAGAGTGTTCTTAGCTATAATTCAAGAAAATCGGTTCAGCCGTTTGAAAGTTATCAGCTCTTCTCTAGTTACTGTAACCTTCACTTGTCGGGGGTGTTATAAATTTTTAATTTACACTTGTTATTCTTAATTAAATAGTGGTAGTAGTAGATAGCGGACTTACCCATATTAATAACATTATAATATAACGAATGCGTGTCTGTCTGTCTGTTAAATTTTCACGGCCGTCCGTTTAACCGAGTTTGATGAAAGTTACAGAGATAATTTGCATCCCGGAGATATACCTAGGCTATTTAATATTCCGAAAAATTGAAGAGTTCTCACACTTTTTTTAGTTTTTGTATATTAATAAAAATTATCTAAATAACAGTTTATACTTGTAGTGTGAGATTTTTTAGTGGTTTGTACCTACGTGGTATTATGACTTTGGATTACGTATTGATGATTAACTAAAACGTGGCTCTAGACATAACAGCCAATATACATATAGGATGGACGCAATGTTTATATATGCAAAACGTCGGTTCAGATATCCATAACAATCATACCCTCTGTGCGTGGTGTTAGTATTAGCATAAGGTGATTGGGGCAACGGACCCCGAAATTGAATACATTACCTAAACCTATTATTACCTATACAGTCTATACCTATTCTATACCTATGCGCGGATATTTCCAATTTGGATATTCATTAATTGATACTTCAAAAACAACAGGGTTCGTATTTGCCATGACTTTCGTACCCGCATTGAATCAGTGGATATAATCGGGGGATATAATTTTTATCTACTGCCCATGCTAGCCGGGCTAGTGGGGAAACAAGGGACAACTCATAAACCAATCGCATGCTCTCGAGCGGTAGAAACCCGTCGCCTTCCATTGCATCCACCAGAGACCAAACAATCAATACTTCGCATTTGCCGAACGGCCGCTAAAGCCCGCGACAACTGCGAATCACGAGTGTAGATGTTATTCTCGCCTTCGCGTTCGCGCTTCGCGCCTTTCCCCGATCTGTGTCGGTTTTTGGTCCGTGACAAAGAATTTCGCCCATAGTCACGAACAAGACTGCGAAGATTAGCGAGTGTGGAAGGGACACAGTTCACGCGTGGATCGCGGCATACATTCACGGCGTGAAATAACGGCGCGAATTCACGTGCGAGTGTACAGCCGGCTTTATAACTGTATTTTGATTACTTTGAAGTTCTTGATAGAGATTGTTGAGTTCGAGGTCTTGTTTATAGAAGTGTCAAATAGTTGCGATTACAATATCATAGAGCATCATTTTGTTGGGATTGGCTGAAATTATGGTATTCTTGCTGTCACAGTGCATTTTAGCCGCAAGAGTGTCAGCGAATCGGGAGCTCGATTACGTTAGAATGACAGCTACAATGTCACGATCGCAATCATCTCTGATTGGTTGACATTCGCTTACTATTGGCTACAATGCACTGTTGCAACGAGAATACCATCAATTCAGCCAGTCACAATAATTGCGATTGTAATATTGCAGGTTTTACGGAATCGACCTGCTGAAGGGATTGCTGTTGTCACACCGTTAGCTGTCAAACTACGTCGGTAGGCCCAAGGCATCGATGTATACAAGGGTTACTTGTTAGGAAACAATAATTATGATCCACAGTAAAATGTCTCTTGGTAATCATAAAATTAAATGATTATTCGGATTAACTTACTTATAAAAAAATTAAAAGAAGCTAAATAAATTCATCGAATAGAAGCTTTGCTTCAAATTCTGAATAATTTCAAAACTTTATCAACGTTACCGGGCTTTCCAATCAGGGGTGGGAAACTTTTCTAGAAATTTTGCACAAATTGAAATTTATTAACATCTAACATTTATGTAGCGAGTTAAATATTGACCCAAATCTTTACCTGAACGAGTGAGATATTTGTGCAGTTAATAGTACGCGACAGGTCGTGATGGCGATCGGGGTATGAGGCGGGGTCCGCCCCGCATACCCGCACGGCAAGTCAAGCAATAGTATAATTTATATGAACAAGAACTCGTATCTCATAAAACCCCTCTTCGAACGTCGTTGGTTGAAAAGCATCTTAATAAAGATTTTATATTCACCTCATGCACGATTACCTCGCGAACTCTCCCCCTAAGAGGGTAATTTCGTTTAAATTACACGTGTAATAAAGCACCGAGTGCGAATAAAGGAAACAATTCTGACTGAGATGTTTTAAATCCGGCAATAAGTACCTACCTAGTCTATTTCTGGTTAAGAGGGTATACCTACTTATATCTAAGACTAGGCTATGTCTGCGACTTCGTTCGCTCGGACTTTTTAAAGCCCTATATTACCCATTTAGGAAAAAAAGCTTAATATTTCTTGAAACCTGCAATCAGTGACAAAAATAAGTCAAGTTGAGTAGCTTAATAATTATGTTCTACTTGTAACTTAATTTAATGAGAATAATTTCGGAAAGTATAATTTTAGACAAAATTTAATAGCCAATAAAAATGAAGCGAAAATTTTATAATAATCACCGAACTTGCGATCGTTCTAATGGGTTTCTAATAGACATTAATGTAATAGGGAAAACTCCTAATTAAATTACTGTCAGTAATTTAATAAGTCTTCGCAGGGCGGGGACAAAGTTGTCAGTTAGGGAAACGAACAGGCAGCCATGGGGAGTGGGAGGAGTCCATAATAATAATAAGCTATAATTAAGTCCGCACTCCGCACCCTAAATGACTTCCTTTTGTTTTTATCTTCTTATATACATTTTTAACCAAAGATATTATAAAAATCCGGATACGCAAAATTCATACAAATGTGTATTAAAGAGTAAGGACAAATTAATATGCTTGTGTATGTGCCATCATAATACACACATACATACATACATAATATTGGCGCATAGTTTACACAAGCGTGTCACAAGAATGGCGGTCCGTTACTAGAGTTGACAATAACCTGTAACAATAACTTACAAAGAGATTAACAAAATACAGGGTGTACCCATAACGCTAGCAAAAACGAAGACAGGTGATAGTACTGATGATTACTGATAAGATACCACGAAAAATGCGAAACAAATAAAAAATGTATTTTTTAAAAGTCCACAACTCATTCTAAAATCAATGGTCTACAATCTATTGCAAATAAAACGTCTGATTCACGCTAGAGGTCAACGAACGTTGCCTAAATAGGCCACTCGGAGTCAATGCCACGTCATATAGGTGGGGTATTGTCTGGAATTTTGCACGCTATACATTGCGGTTTTGAAAAATATTAAATTACTAAAACTCTAGAATAAGGCAATTTATTTATTAAGGTAATTGGCATTTGATTGTGTTTAGGTAGTCTAATATTAAGGCTAAATTTGTGTATTAAGGCTGATTTTGCGTGTAGGTTCTTTTTATAACAAAGAACTAGACTATCACGAAAAAAGGATTTTAAAAAACTTAATCTATCCGGACGAAGTTGCAACAAAAAGCCAGTGTATATAAAAGGTTTCAATGTGCAGCTTAAATCGCTCGCTGGGTCTAGAAACTTGAGATTTTGTAGGCTCTCTGCTACTGTAAGCCACAACTATGAAAGGATTTTCGGAAATTCTACCCGAGTCGCATCAGGTAGAAAATATTATTGTGAATTTCAGACTGCTCTGATAGAGAGATAGTTATATCTATAAGTACTAATATTCTCCATTCAAATCCATACTAATATGTCTGTTTGTTAAATCACGACTAAGCCCTAATTCGCACGAGCGTTAAAAAAGCGTTGCGTTAGAACCCGGCGTTGCGCTGAAAATAAAAAGTGCGCGTTAAAAAAGCGTTGAAGTGTGAACAGATACTTGGGAATGCATTTGTTCTATTTGAACGCTTTTTTAACGGACGTTAATAAAGCTCTCGTGCGAATGAGGCCTAAACCCCTTAACCGATTTTGGCGTTTAGCACGAAGATACTCGTAATTTAATTCTAGGAGACGGACATGCTTTTTATCCCGGCAAATCAAAGAATTTCCACAGGATATTTAAAATGTACTACCAATACCTACAAGGAAGATACCGGATGTATCAGATAGAGTCATCTACATATAACTCTACAAAAAGGATATAATATCCTTTCCTCGATTTACAAAGACCTTAAGTTTTATTTGAAACTAGCCGATGCCCGCGACTTCGTTCGCCTGGATTTAGGTTTTTCAAAATCCCGGGGAATTCTTTAATTTTCCGGGATGTGCTAATCCTGGATATTATCTATCTTCATTCCAAATTTCAGCCAAATCCGTCTAGTGGTTTTTGAGTGAAGGAGTAACAAACACACACACATACACACAAACTTTCGCCTTTATAATATTAGTGTGTTCTCTACACAACAATTTGTGTGTTGTACAATTTGTATGTTGCATTTTACAGCTGTGGGTTGTGGGCCCAAATTGTGGTTCACTCCTCTTGAATTTTATATTTTGGAAGTCTCTCTTCTAACTTTATCTGCAACGTAAAACTTTGTTTCAGACAGACTTTTTAAACTGTAAATAGTGGTTGTGAGGTTCAGTTGTGAAAGAGGTGGATTTATATACTTTGTGCCTTTATTTGCTTTTTAACCGACTTCCAAAAAAGGAGGAGGTTCTCAATTCGTCGGAATATTTTTTGTTGATTACTTTTTACTCAACTTTAACCGTTTTGGTTTAATAAATATTTATTATAATGTGTGCTCAGCAAATTTCGTTTTTCTATCCAACTCAGTTGTTCAATTTCAATTTTTAGGGTTCCGTACCTCAAAAAGAAAAACGAAACTCTTATAGGATCACTTTGTTGTCTGTCTGCCTGTCTGTCTGTCTGTTCGTCCGTCATGTCTGTCAAGAAAACCTATAGAATACTGGCGCATCCGGGTCCCGTTGACCTAGAGTCATGAAACTTGGCAGGTAAGTAGATCTTATAGTACAAGTAAAGGAATAAATCCCGTGTATTTTTGTGGTTACATCATTAAAAATAAATTAAAATGTGTTTAAATTTTCAAAGTAAGATAACTAAATCAAGTGGGGTATCATATGAAAGGGCTTTACCTGTACATTCTAAAACAGATTTTGATTTATTTTTATGCATAATAGTTTTTGAGTTATCGTGCAAAATGTCGAAAAAATACCCGAGTACGGAACCTTCGCTGCGCGAGTCCGACTCGCACTTGGCCGGTTTTTATTTATTTATTACTAAGGTACCTACTTACGTGCATCTCCTAAAATAAGATTATAGAATGTAGGTACTTCCTGTAAGCGATAGTACCTATCAGACTTGAAAGTTGTACGCTCAGGTTTACAGCGTCATATTATCAAAATTACAATACTTTGAGTTTTAAATAAACGATCACAAGATACATCAATAATAAAATCATTAGAAACGGATAGAGTGATTTCTTACATGGATATAATTAAAGATCTAGAGAGTGACATAATATGACATTACAAAGAACTTAAAAGAAAGCAAAATATAAAATTAGTATGTAAGTAAAGAGATTTAAAAAAACCTAAATCAATGTATCGATTGAATTGATTGTAAGTTATTTAGGTATTTTTGAAAATACCTACTAAGTGAAGTATACTATACCTAACCATAGTTATATAAATTGAATTTTATATTGAAAACACAGAGAGTACGTGACAAAGTGAGTCACGATTTTCGCTGAGTGCCTCTGATGAGACGACTTGGACGAGCCATTAGTCCAGACGTTCCGAGTCGAGCTGATGGTAAATATTGACTGGATGTATCCTCGAGAGAACACTTAGCAGCTGAGAAATGATAAGAAATAGCGAAAGCTCCTTTGCTGATGGAAATAAGGGTCATAATGGAATATCGAGTTATGCTTTAGCAACTAGCTGACCTGCCTTAGCTTCGCTCGTTTGGAATATCTGACGGTGCTTTCTTTGGACGTTTTGGGGCGCAGTGGTTAGTGCTGTGGTCTTGAAAGAGGAAGATCGTCTGATTCAATTCCCGGTAGTCTTTTCTCTGATCTGAATTCTGGTAGGTTTAGTAGTGACTAGTTACCATACTACCAGAAAATCCCACTGGTATGATGCCACTTTAGTCATTTTCATGTATTTTTATAGACAACTCACGCTGGACCTAAAAATTGAGTAGGTAAGCCAAAATCGTTTTCACAAAAAAGACCTCAAGTCGTGTGCCTCAAGGTTCCTAAGCCACTGTTCCAGTTAAAAAAAAAGGATGTATATAGATAAATAGATAAGCCAAGGTCTGAAATAAACAAATTTTCTTTTCTTTTATTTACTTTTATTGTTGAGGTTGCTGAGGTTGCTCAAATTACTACGAAGCTTTAGAAATTCACATCAAACAGTGAGTGAGTAATTTAATTATTACAATTCGTTGCTTAATATAAACATAACTTGACTTTGAGTAATGGCATTTTCGAGTCTTACCTCATTAGAAGCACTCAACGAAAAGCGTGAGTCACTGTGTTATTTGATCTTATTAAGGTATTTGTCAGCGACATAATTTTTTCCACTAGATACGGCGCTACCAGTAACAACATGTTCCATTCCACTAGATACGGCGCTACACAGTAACAACATGTTCCAACGAATGAACAATCGGTGTTTGCACTCCTATTAATCGTAATCCGCTTTAAACGCAGACCGTTTTTAAAAATGCAACTAGAGCGATAACTCTACATTATTATTTACGCTATCATCTTATTAGAATATTCATACTTAGGTAACTTTAGTACCTTTAGTCTGTAGTTCTAATTTTGTCTATTGTTCGTAGTATTTTTTTTTGATTTTATGTCACCATAGCCTAATATTTGACATAATATTGTCGATTCAGGATCAAATAGAGAGTTCCTCATTCTCTCACTCAAAATCTCTTTGACTGCGTCTAAAGCTGATTAGATACGATTGACAGAAGTGCGGACACCGATATCTATTGGAACTATGAAGCGCCGGATTTAGTGGAACATTCATATCGCTGGTATTTGTAAAGAAAATCAGGTCAATTAAGTAAAATAAATAGTCGAGATAAAGTGCTGGAGTAAGTAGCAAGTAAATTAAACTTGGCGTCTCGCCGGAGTTCGTGACTGGGGTGATATTTGGAACTAAGTATTTACTGCAAAATTCTTGGTTGAGTAGAATTTTTAATATAATTCTGTATATCTATTTTAGAGTCGAAGCCGTGATAGCTTAATGGTTAAGACGTCCACCTCTAAGCAAAAGGTCGCGGGTTCGATCCGGGGCACGCATCTCTAACTTTTCAATTAAATACCTATCACTTGCTGAAGGCAAACATCATGAGGAATAAAATCTCAAAAATAGAATTCTACTTAAGCACTCAGTTAGAAGGTACCTACTTGTAACATTTTTTCTTCGTAAAAATTACAACTACAAAAATAAAAAAATAGTCAGTATTCATGGATAAGAATTTCATAAAGCATTTTAGGAGAGTCTTTTAAAATATTCCACGCTCGGATTGTGTTAAAACGGACGTTATGTTGTAAAAAGCACTCAGCATATAAAATGCTTTCACAGCTTTCACCACTCACTTGAAATACTTTTACACGGAAAATTTACCTACCTATTAGCGAATGTAAGGCTGGGTACAATTTAATTTTAATTTAATATTTTTTTTATTAAGAATATTAGTCATGCTATTCATGACTTATACTCCCCTTTCCCTCCAATTAAGCGTGAAGCTTGTGCCAGGAGTGGGTACGACAATAGTGCAACGGGTGGGGTTTGAACCGCCGACCTTTCGGAATTCAGTCCGCTTCTCAACCGTTGAGCTATCGAGGCTTTATTAATTACTAATTTATTAGTTACTAACTAACGCCCACGATTTTGTCCTCGTGGATTTTGTTCTTTTAAATCCATGGGAATTCTTTTCCGCGATTTAAGTACCCTACGTCCGTCCTCAGGATGCAAGCTATGACCACTGCTAGGTGTCGGTATTTTAACAATTTTTATTTTTCTATCTTTCTATTTAATATCTGCCATTCGTAGCTGTCATATTTAGATTCTTCACAAAACTCTTCTCATATAGGCAATTAAGCAAGCGTAGTGTGGGACGCCCTCCAGCACGATGGACCGACGATATACTTACTTGACGGCTGGCGGGAAGGCCTATGTCCAACAGTGGAAGTCCACAGGCTGATGATGATGATGATGATAGGCAATTACAAAAATTTATTATTCCTAGTCTTAATAGGTCATTACGGTAAGTACCTAATATTTATTTATTCATAATAACTTTCGTGGAAAATGTTGCTTTCAAGGAATCTACAAAAATCCTTCCTTCAAAATATTAGGTAAGTAGGACGACGAAAATACTCTTACATTAAAAATAATGAGAGTTCTTAGTCGTGCTCGAGTTAGCAACAATTTTTTTCATCCGCTAATGAAATAACTTATTACCAAAATTTGTAAAATGAATTCCGAAAAATGAGTAGGAGTACAAAACAAAACAACATTTTATGATGTAAATGCCTACTCATAAATTATATATTGGCAGCCATTGTTAAAATTGCAATCGTAGGGGCCAATGTTCGTTCTAAAACTAAAATCATCATCATCATCACTATCGACAAGCCATAGTCGGCAGAATTGCAGGTTTCCTCAGAATATTTATTGCTTAAATGTGTTTCATTAATTAATTATGTTCTAATTACGGCCTGTATTATATTACATCATATTTTTAACCCCCGACCCAAAAAGAGGGGTGTCATAAGTTTGACGTGTGTATCTGTGTGTCTGTGTATCTGTGTATCTGTGTGTCTGATGCCACAGATGGCATCGTAGCGCCTAAACGAATGAGCCGATTTTAATTTAGATTTTTTTTGGTTGAAAGGTGGCTTGATCGAGAGTGTTCTTAGCTATAATCCAGCTGTTTGAAAGTTATCAGCTCTTTGCTAGTTACTGTAACCTTCACTTGTCGGGGGTGTTATAAATTTTTAATTTACACTTGTTAGTAGACATAAACCTTTTAAGTAGTCATTATTTAAAAAAAGTAACGTTGAATTAAAAAGAAAATATTTTGAGCCTTTCTCTTTGTTTACGCTAACATAAAAGGATATGTCGCCAAGTTATTAAAATGCAAATGAAGGATTGTGTTAGCTCTTAATTAAGTGTGGTACACATAACAACAGAGCCACAACAGTAGGTACTTGGTACCTACTCGTTATAATATTAATTATAACTCCTTGTTTTTATTGTAAGGTGTAAATTAATTTATTAAATAATGAAGATTAAATAAATATTATTACTTGTCGAAAAGGGTTATTTTATTACCATCAACCCACTACAATGAAAAATGTTATTTCATGGCCTTACAAAGATAGTTCTAAAGTGTTAATTGAATATGCTAGTAAATTATTTTTGAGTTGAGTTTAAATAGGTTTAAAGTTGGAAGTCATACTAAGTCATAATATTATGATATTGGTCAATAAACTCTCTTTATCTCACCTTACCTCTCATTAAAGGTGTAATTGCGGCTTAGGTCTGAGCAAAATCAAAGTTCCAAAGTAGGTAGGTATGCTATTTAGCTCTCAGTCCAACGTTCTATAGAAGAATAGTGAAATCTAGTAGGTATTCATAAAAGCATAAACTGACTGACATAATTATTATGAACACAGGATCTAAAAACTTGAGTTTTTGCATGTAGACATTTTATTTATAATACTAGCTGATGCCCGCGACTTCATTCACGTTGATATAGGGTTTTCTGAATCCCGTAGGAACTCTTTGATTTTCCGGGATATAAAGCACCTTATGTGTTAATCCACGGTATATATAATCTCAATAATAATAATATCTCAATTCCGAATTTCAGCCAAATTCGTTCAGCCGTTTTTGCGTGATTAAGTAACAAACATCCAAACATGTACACTTTCACATTTATATTTTAGTAGGATTAAGGCCCCTGTGAGAGAAAACGTAACTATTCCTACAACGGTATTGCGTCATAATGTTTGTGTTACGTAGTATACTGTGGTATAAGCTTTGGGGAACGTACATAATAATTCAATGGATATTAAGAGCTTTACGTCGACAAACACAAAACGTAGTTTATATAAACATGAATTCTGTCAGAGCAAACCCATTTAAATGGAACTGTTTCACACTGATAAAATGTCTTCCTTGATGAAAATCCACTTATCTGTCTCATCAGCATCACATTACTGTTAACAGGGCTCTCTCTGTCACTCGCTTCATACAATCGTAGTTCCAATTTCATTTGAATATTAAGCAACCAAAGTCCATGAAATTTTGCAGACATATTCTAGAAACTAATATCTGTGTCTGTGGTGTTTTAGATTTTTCTAAAAATATGTAGTTTTAAAATTACAGGGGCTCAAAGATTTGTATGTAAATTTTTAAGACCGCGTATCTTTGAAACCGAATATTTTAACAGAAATCTGGAAAACCATAGACATAGATATTAGTTTCTAGAATATGTCTGCAAAATTTCATGGACTTTGGTTGCTTAATATTCAAATGAAATTGGAACTACGTTTGTATGAAGCGAGTGACGGAGAGACCCCTCTTAAGCGTCGTATGCACAAAGTACCTATACGTAGACGCGTGTGACGCGTTTTATTATGAACCTAACTCAAAATGATCAACTAGAATTCGATGGCAACAAAGTAGGAGAAAACATCTAGATGTCTGTACTCCGCACCTAGTATCTACTTTACTGCCATCGAATTTTTAATCCCAGGTTCCTATCGAAATTACTTTCGCCCAACGTTTACTAGTAGATAATTGTATTTTTTGGCCGTTTGCTACAAATCAAATCAAATCAAATCATCATTTATTTGCTCAAATGTAGGTAGCATAGATTTTACAATTTATTTTAGTGTCACTACACTTGCCATGTAATGGCGTGCAAATATTTTACATAAGCAATGTAAACTACACTAAATAGTTTAAATGTACATTGAATATGCTCAAAATACCTTACACCTTACAGTCATACTTAGGTAGGTATACATATACATAGTCATAAAAAGGTCTGATTTCACAACACCATCATTACTGTTAAATAAAATATAATTTAGAGCTCTTAAAATTAAAATGTAAATAATTTAATAAATCATGTATTATCTATGTAAAATGTCAACAAAAAAGTCACAAGAGTATACAATTAACATACTTAATAATTGATTAATAGACTAGTTCCTCATAATAAATCATTTAGTGTTGAAGAATTCATTTAAACTGTAGAAACACTCATTTAAATTAATTAAAGGAATTATGAGTTTATTTGGATACCTTGTGTTGAAAACCTTCTGGCTTTTTTTTGTGTAGAAATCAGACTTATTTTTTTGAACAAATAGGCTTATCTCATAAATGTATTATCATAATTATCCTAGTCATAACAATTTCTTTTTTGCATGGAGTTACAATATCATAATCATAAATCAATAATAATAAAAAATCATAAATCAATCAGTAACAATAAAAAATCATAAATCATAAATCAATAATAATAATATGTCAGATCTTACAGCTATCTAAAAAATCTTTAACGCTATAAAAACATTGGTCAATTAAATAATCAAATAACTTTATCCTAAACTTCGACATTGGTAAATTTTTTATGTTATCAGATAACTTATTATATAGGGTGACAGCCATACAATATGAATTACGAGAGCATATCGCTAGTCTTTGTCGTGGTATTTCCAATTTAAATTTTTGTCGCCGGCTTTCGTTGTCAGGCTTCCTATCAAATAGATGCTCATGTTTCTTTACAAATAGACATGTCTCAAATATATATAGACATGGCAAAGGTAATATCTTTTTCTTTTTAAATAAAGGCCGACATGGAGCTATTATATCCGCACCACACAGTGATCTGATACATTTTTTTTGTACTCTGAAAGCATTTATAATATCGACAGAGTTACCCCATAGTATTAGTCCGTAACGCAGTATAGATGCAACATAGCCATGGTATGCAGTTGTGGCTGCTTCTTCAGAGATTGTATTTCGTAGACGATATAGTGCAAATACGAACCTATTAAGTTTTTTACACGTAATATGTATATGTTCTTTCCAGTTACAATATTTATCTATTGTAATCCCCAGAAAAGTTGCCGACGGCACGACATTTATTTTTTCATTATTATAGTTGATGCTAAGGTTAAGGGATGAGCTATCAAGCTACAAATCTCATTTAGGAACAATTAGTGGGCCTTTATGCCGAGACGTGGGTTTGTTTTCGCCAAGGACGTTGATGCGTGACTCGATAACAAATGAGACCCCAAACAATCGAGATTAAAGTTTAGGTACGTTCGTAACGTTCCATATCACGTAAAATGATTGAGTTAATTCTAATTGATACTTGATTTGCCAAATATCATCAGTACCTACCCATATTATATATCAGAAATCTTCTATCAGAATAAGAAGGATATATGCCAATAGTATGCCACGCTGACCAAATGTGAATTGGTAGACTTCACATACCTTTGAGAACATTTTGGAGAACTCTCAGGCATGCAAAATTCCTTACGATTATTTTAAAGGCGTTAAAGCTCGTGCTATTTATTTGCTTAAAAGTTAACACACACATAACTCCCAAAAGTTAGAGACGTCGCGAACCGGTATCGACCCCGCAACCTCCCGATTAGGAAGCGGACCTCCTAACCACTAGGCTATTACGGCTGCTAAGATAGATTCATTTATTTTTGAATATAGAACTAAGTATATTATCACGTTTAAAGTTTTAAACAGAATATAATACCATGCTTCTGTTCTGGGGAAACAAATCAAAACTTTACTGAATAAGCCAACAATTTCAACTACAAAATGTAGTTTTTCGAAACTGGAAATAGGAAACACTGAACTTTCGCGGACCATTTAATTTTCACAAAAAGTTCTAATGAAGCCGTAGTTAATAATAGAAAAATTATTACCTATTATATAAATTAATGTGAAATATTTTTCATGGATACATAATTAGTTAATGAACTGGACAGTGCCTTAGGTCACTTTTTGTTCGGTAAATCAAAGAGTTCCTACAAGATTTTATAAAATCTAAATTCACGTGGATGAAGTATCGGGCATTAGTTATTAGAAGATAGAATAAATAACCCAAATGATGTATGTATGTATAGGTCGATACAATCCACAGTTAGATATAGATTTCCTTTAAGGATCGCCACAGAATTGGTTAAGTTTATTGTAAGGTCTTCACACGCCATGGTATTAGCGAATCCAACAACTCCCTGTGACGAATTTAATATCACTTACTAGGGGTCTGCCAAGTGCCAATACGTAGTCGACCATTTCAGGACTTTAGGACCCAAACGTCTATTGATTCTGCAAACTAGGATAGGATTAGAATTTAAAATTAATACAGGTCCCCCATTGAATACTTGATTGTCACTTAAGGACTATTATTATCGACTGCTGAGAGTAAAAGAGCCTTGCTCTACCCTCAGTGAGTCAGAATTGGGTTTGATGATAATTTCGAACTGGAATATTATAGGATACTTCAGTATAGATGCCGCTAGCTCTAACAATGGACGAGAATTACAGTAGTTTCTGTGAGGGGGTTAAGTTTGTTAGTTCAGCCACGTAGCGCACTCGATTTGACCCATTTCACTTTAAGCCCCGACCACTTCACTATTTTACTCACTTCGATTCTGTGGTGTGTGCAAAATTTATAGCGTCTGAATGCAACTTAATATTAAGTATTTTATTCTACAATTAGCTGATGCCCGCGATTTCTTCCGCGTGGATTTACGTACCCGTGGGAACTGTTTGATTTTCCGGGATAAAAAGAAACCTATGTCACTCTCCAGGTTTTAAACTACATCCGTGCAAAAAATCATGCCAATCCGTAGCTCCGTTGCTTTTAAATCACAAACATAGTAAATTATTTGTACAGTACCTAATTAGATAAAGACAGACCTACTTAGTATGAAATATCTATACAAATATCTACAACTATTATTTGTTTAAATAGTTGTGTGCACAGTATTATACTGTTTAATGTGTGTATTATTTGTGTAACTTATTAAATTTAAGATATATGACTTTTTGAAAATAAATAAATTTTGAATTTTGAATTTTTGAATCTAATTACTCAATCAACAGGTGCCTACTGTTTATTAATCACACTCTACAGTGAGATAATAAGATATCCCCAAAAGCGAAATTTGTAAGAGTCATTGAGTTTTTTTAAAGGAATACTGATTATGTAGAACAACGTGCACGTATTCAGCTCTATTACCAGAGTACTTGAAACAGAAGACTTGTATTGTGTCACATTCTCGCATATCGTTTTCCCTAGTGCACGAGTCTAATTTTCACTTCACTAAATTCACATTTCACTTTAAAACAAAAATATAGAAATATTTCTCCAAGATTGAAAATTTTCTAATGTACGGAGTGTACGGAATAAACTATTTCTATGATCGTACGTGACGCATACTATCAGATTCCATTGGGAAAAATATGGCCACTGCTACTATGATTACAGTAGTACAAGCTCGATTTTTCATTTTATTCAGTCTATTAAGATCGACTGCGTCATATAAAATGTATTAACTTGATTTTAGAAGAAACACGTTCCTAGTTGGGGTTGCGAAGGATCTCTTTTGCAAAAATAGATACGACAGACATTTTTAGTTGGTATCCGTTTTAGTGATGAAACAGGCTTTTTAATACAGTTGCTCAAAAAGTGGCGTATTGCAGGGACGTATAGCGTTCGGGATGTGGGCTATTACATACTCGTGCTTTTTCTTTACCTTTCCCGCACTCGTGCTTTTTCTTTCCCAACTGTCAAAATATTAAAAAGAAAAACCAACCATGAAGTTTTTACTAAAAAAATTCATAGAAGTTTTTATGATTCATGCAAATACGTATTTCTAATAAGAAGCTACTAATTTGTTTCAATATCAGATTTAATAATTTGATTGAATGAGTTTGGTTAGGTTTCATTTCATTTCATCTCATTAAATTTCATTTTCATTTCATATCAATAAAAAACTTCTACTGAAGACTTGGCTTTATGGGCATAGTTCCCTTTGCCTACCAGAATGGGTGAAGAAAAAAAAAACTCTGCTTATATTCTACGGTTGGCCACATTTTTCAGAAATTTTCTTTGCGAGTTTAGTTGTTGGTTGAATTTGAAATGAGTAATTTCGACCTTAGTTTTTTATATCTATTAACAATAAAGTTGTTTTAAATTAAATTAAATTAAGTTAGTTGAGTTTATTGTATTTTTATTATTTTATTAAATTGCTTCATTTTTTCGCAACTGTATTAAAAATAGTCGTTCAGTACACGTGCGGAACCGTCATTGCAACTCGTTCCGACTGTCAACCCTCGCCTTCAGCTACGCCTCGGCTCGGGTAGACATTTGTCGGAACTCTTTGCAATGACAGCCTTTCCGCACTTGTAATGAAATATACTATTTTATATTAGGAAAAAGTCTTTGTATCTAAGGATAGATCTGAGCAAGATTTACAAAAAATATTAAAAAAATACAAAAGCAAAAACCGATAGCAAAAGTTAGAAAAATATTGAGTTAAAATGATTCTTTTATATACGATGTAAAATAAAACCAAATAAATTGAATGACTCTAAATTAATCATTCTGGGAGGCTGGGCGGGTTTCCCAACACTTTCCAGTGCGGGTCACCATTCATTCATATTAGGGGCTCAAGATTTACCGGTTTTTAACCGACTCCAAAAAAAAGAGGAGGTTCTCAATTCGTCGGAATCTTTTTTTTCTACTACAAATTCTTTACTGTGGTTCTTCTATATAAGACGTGCGAATCTGTAATAGGTATGAGATTCTAGTTATGGAAATAGAATATCGTGCTAATCCAACCATACCTACTCCATCAAGCTTACATTTATGTTCCACAATATTTAGTGAACTTACGCATTAGGTTCATGTACTAAATCCATCATCACAAATCCTCCAAACATGTTTGTTTGATCAGACAACCGCGAATATCGTATTGTTAATTAACACTTATGTTACTACTAAACCAACTCTATTAGGGACCTACTTAGTGCAAAATCTTAATGGATCTTATACGATAAATAGAAATAAGTCTATTACAAGTATAGTAAAATAATAACGAAACTAGGCCTTAGTTTTGAAAATGTATGATACGCACTGCTTGTACACTATTATTTTTTGATGACCTTAAAAAATCTTTTATAAAATTATTATTATTAGTTAGGTCCTTAAAATATAATGTCAATTGAATAAAGTTATTTAAACGAAAAAAGTATTTATTATTATTTAAATAACTATAGGAAATCTTGGATTGATATCATCCAATCTATTATTTTCAGCAAATGTGCATGTAACTAAGACTTTCGAGCAATTCTTAGTCAAAGTTTGTCTGGAAATAAGGCAATTTATATAATTTACGTTACCCATTCAAAGTAGACGCTTTTGGTTTAAATTCAGTCACGTAGCGAACATTCGGTTCAACCGTTTCAATTTGAGCACTTCAATTTTTGTTTGCGCACCTATTGTGTTCAATGCGAGTTTCAAATTTTGTAAACATGTAGTGGCTGTGTATGATATAATGAACTCACTCTGCGCCATATTTCTCATTTCTGAAGGTCGTGACCCCTTTTTACTAATCCCATCATCATTGTCATCATTATCAACCCATCACCGGCCCACTACTGACCACGGGTCTACTCTCGGAGTTAGACGGGTTTAGGCCATAGGTGGGAATTCTCAGGCAAGCAGATTCCCACATGATGTTTTCCTTTACCGTTAAAGCAAGTATCACACTAATATTATAAAGGCGAAAGTTTGTATGTGTGTGTGTGTGTGTGTGTGTGTGTGTGTGTGTGTGTGTGTGTGTGTGTGTGTGTGTGTGTGTGTGTGTGTGTGTGTGTGTGTGTGTGTGTGTGTGTGTGTGTGTGTGTGTGTGTGCGTGCGTGCGTGCGTGCGTGCGTGCGTGCGCGCGTGCGTGCGTGCGTGCGTGCGTGCGTGCGTGTGTGTGTGTGTGTGTGTGTGTGTGTGTGTGTGTGTGTGTGTGTGTGTGTGTGTGTGTGTGTGTGTGTGTGTGTGTGTGTGTGTGTGTGTGTGTGTGTGTGTGTGTGTGTGTGTGTGTGTGTGTGTGTATGTTTGTTACTCCTTCACGCAAAAACTACTGGACGGATTTGGCTGAAATTCAGAATGGAGATAGATAATATCCTGGATTAGCACATAGGCTACTTTTTATCCCGGAAAACCAAAGAGTTCCCACGGGATTTCGAAAAATCTAAATCCACGCGGACGAAGTCGCGGGCATCAGCTAGTGACTAATAAGACCTAAAATTAAGACCTAAAATTAATTTTGGTTAAGACGCAAAAGTTTGAGATGCGTGTCGGGATCGGATGTCCTACCTCCCGGATGAGACAGATCTTTCACGGCTTAGTCACGTATTGGTAGATGTTTTCTTGGGATATAATGCGGTGGGTTTAGTGATCCGTCCGCATACAACTCCACTAAAAGTCTATTTCAACTCTTACATTGTTTATTTACACTGAAAAAAACTATGGCTACGTAGTGGTTTACGTACAAATATCTCCACTCGCTCTTTGGAATAATAATTTCCTATTTCCCCTTAACTTAAAAACTCAACTTGAATGCATGACTCAACCCAATTCAAAGCAATACAAAAGATGCAAACTCTCATTTTCGTATATCGTAAATTATTATAACTTCGTGTTAAAATTTCCCCGACCTACTTACAATAGAAAGGAAATTTGGTGTCAGAAGGCCTTAATCTGTTTCGCCCTTGTCATTATGCAAAACTTTTAATCTTGCCGTCTTGCCGATTTTGTTTTGAAGTAATTTTTGGGGTATCAGAAAATACTTTGTACATATTTCATTCAATTTTATTTGTGACATAGACACCCTTTAGTATTTTTACGTCGCTATAGTTACCGGCGGAGAGGACGTCTAATTAATTTGCCACTTTTTAACCCCCGACCCAAAAAGAGGGGTGTTATAAGTTTGACGTGTGTATCTGTGTATCTGTGTGTCTGTGTATCTGTGTATCTGTGTATCTGTCTGTGGCATCGTAGCGCCTAAACGAATGAACCGATTTTAATTTACTTTTTTTTGTTTGAAAGGTGGCTTGATCGAGAGTGTTCTTAGCTATAATCTAAAAAAATTGGCTCAGCCGTTTAAGAGTTATCAGCTCTTTTCTAGTTTTCTTGTAGAAAAGAAGGTTAGATAACCGTTAGGTTCATAATATTATGTCAATAGACAAATGTCAAGCTGTCAAGATGGACGTTGCCTAAATACATAATTATTTATTTCAAAATGATGTTTTGGAAAACTCAGATACTTTGGATCGTCGGGGGTGTTATAAATTTTTAATTTACACTTGTTTACGGACTGGCATTACGAGCGAACGGGATGCCCGGGATGGCAAAGAAAGCCGTCAACGTCCCTTCGCCGTCATCGATAAGTGGAATGCACGTAATGTTTGCCATGTCGGTGCCGGTCTTGTGCTAGACTATGGAAAAGTGCCAAATGATGAACTTATGACAAGTATAAATATCATCGATGTATAAATATACAGTCTTTGATGGGGTTTGCAATGAATTTACATCTAATTGGACGTAAAAACATATCACATCGCCAACGAATCAGTATATTTAATTTGCAATGGGATATGTCATTTTACCTATAAAGTGTAATCAATGTTTTCAAAATACATAATATATCTCAATTGTGACTTGATTGTGAATTGGAACGTTTTTCAGAAAATATGTCCAATTAGTTTCGACATGAAATCGCATTGAACATGAAAATAAATTGCATTCGGGTTAAAAATCATGTTTTATGGAAAGCAGACTAACATTTAGGTAGATTTCATTATAATTAAGTAAGGATTAACATACTGCTTGAATAGAACCTTGATTGATATACGGAGAGAATACTCTTACCCTTATTACAAGCCTCCTCCTCTGCTAAAAAATAGCAAACAGTACTGGGGACCGCCGATAGAAGTGAAAATCACAGGAGTTTTTTTTATGGATTTTGGAATTAGTTGTATCAAAAATTAAGATTTCATATTTAAATTAAAATTGTTAACATCAATTTAGTATTAAGTAGGTAGCATGTCGGTGACGCAACCATAAAGTTTTGACCAATTCCAAAATCGCCAAACGTGCCTTAAGAATTTCCTCTGCAAAAGTTTTACATGAATCTATATGACTTAACCTTGACTTCCGTCCGACCCTTTTTTCTCACCGATCCGGGATAATGAAATGGCGAACAAACCAGACCGCCATTTTGAATTGTAAATGTTATTATTTCCGAACTCTCGCCGAAATCGCTTGTCTTTCCTGTCTTGTAAATTTTGAGGACTACTAAATTATTCCTAAGATACACTTCATCCTATTGTACCTTTCACATTTTTTTCTCAATTTCAGCTGTAATTTTTGTGAAAGTATTCTAAAACGATTGTGAGTGGTCAAACACTAAAAGTAGCGATTCTACGAGTAGGTATCATTTTTCTAAACCCAAACTACCTACGGTCGATGTCAACTGCAACCTTAGCATGATTAAGTCCTGCTTACTGTCATAATGTAAGAGAGGACATTATCTCCACACCCAAGTATCAAAGTGAGACAATCACTCACCATTGCTAACGCAAGATGATATGAGAGTTTCCCAGTTTATCACCCATAGTAAACAAAATACGCTGGCATTGCCTGACGTGTGAGTGAAAATTGAAACAATTTTGAAACGCTGTCGTCTAGGAACAATACTGATAGATGAGTGGGCTCAAGACTTACACCACAAGTCCCACGGGAAATTATTGTCTTGGGGTCATGCTAAGGCTGCTCGTGTCAACCACTAGAATTGAGATTTTGTTGATTAGTTACAAGTTCCCCAACACATAATTCCACGAGCGAGACTCATCTTAGCTATAATAACCGAAAGTCGAAACTAACTTAGCACCAACTTGGAAATTCTGTCGTAGTTCCGCGATAATGCATTTGGAATTGCATCTCAAGTTCTCCACAAACATTAACCCTGAAGTAAAAGCACTTCAACTTTATAATTTCCCGACTAAAGACACTTTACAATCGTAAAGCTGCCAATATTTTGAGTTGGTCACTGCTATATTGCAAAAGAATCAAGGATAATAAATTATCACATTATTGCATTGATTTACTTACTGGTTTATAATTTTCAGCGCAAAGAATTGGCCAGGCTGTTAAAGGTGGCAATGCAGTATATGGGCATCATTTTACGTGGATTTGAATTTTTACTTTTATTAGATTACATAGCAGTGAACTGTTAACAAAAGGCCTGTGTTAAGCTACATAGTTAGACTTAGATCAGTTATTTCTAATTCGATTTTTATTCATATAGTTACCTACCAGTACATACGCTAATGTTTTAGTGGAGGTTATTGTTTTAGTTCTTCGCAAACCTGTCATTTTTCAAAACGTAGAGGCAGGCCTTTGTCCTATGACCTATCATCTAGCCGTGTGATTCCTATCCTAATAATTATTATAATTAAAAATAATATATGATTACTCCTCAAGTCCTCACAGAAACATATTAAGTACGAATTATTCGTATCACAGATTTTGTAAACAAATTGTATCCTGGGATTACAGCAGATTTTATTTTGTAAATCCGTAAATGTATAAATCTACTTTTCCAAAGCTCTAAAATCCCTGCGGAATACGAAAAGATGGCGTAATCTTCTTTCAATAGAAAGCTTTTAACGTGTAAATATTTCTCGTAATGCGTAAATTGGCGCTTTGCAATCTGACTGTCTATCTGTCGGTGTTTTTAGATGAATGAAACGTTTGCTAAATAATTTTTTATATTAAACTTTAGGTATCTAGGGATAAAACGAACTGGTAAATTATTTTGACGATACAAAAGCACCTGTAAAAGTTTATTTGAATAAAAATATATTCTATAACCCTATCAGCAATAACCCTGTAAGTTTTTAGCATTTTAACAATCTATCCTGACTGGTTCTATCAACGCACAGCCTAAATCGCTGGGGTTAAGAACTTGACATTTTAACAGAAATTTTCTTTTAGACTCTCAACAAGATTTTCTAAATTTTCCCCTAAGGAGGGTAAAAAGGGGATGAAAGCATGTTTAGTCAATTTTTAAGTTATATCCATGAAAATTGGTATTCGAGCTTTTAGTTAAAAATGAAGAAATTAGTCTTTCATAATTTTTGGAAATTCCATTCCCTCAACGATTTTTCAAAATTCGACTTGAGCAACGTAGTGGTAGGCGGGTTTAAAGAACTTAAAAAAAAAAAAACAGAAAATAGACTATCGTGTAGTGATGCGACCATTCTTCTTCGTGTCTGTCTTCCAACGAAAATCAATTTAAACATTGTAAATAGTGTTTACTATGTAGTAAATGAAATTGGAATTTCCTTACAATAGCAAATCATTGAATAAACAACTTTGTTTTTACTAGACGATGTTCTCAAAGCTAATATTGAATTAGGCAGGTAGTTGTTTTCTAGATATAGAAGATGTTGTTTCTCATCATTCTAACTTCATCTGAACTTGACTATCATAATAAAGAAAATACAATGTCTCGATCGGCCGCGCAAACTTGAAGAAGTTTGAAAGCCCTTGGCTTCGTTGCGTCAGTGCTCGAAGCGTTGACATTGCAAGACTGGCTTCGTCAATATTTTTTGGGTGGTATTTATCCGCAGGCAGAGTCTCCTAAAAAGTAATACTTTTCGTAAGAGTATATCACTTTGTAAATATTTGTTACCACCCCGAAAATGGTATAATATATCAGCTACTTTATCTTATTTTAATTTTATTTTACAAGGAAAACTTACAGTTACTTAATTGGAAAAGTAAATAGATAAGAACAGCTAAGAAAATTAAAGCTAATTAAAAATTAGAGTATTATAAAACAAAACGGCAGCAACGCTTTTGTTCGTGTATTCCCTAACTAAATAATGAAATATTATGCGGACTTTGTGAATATTGCAACTAAGTAGCAAATCATTTGGGGAACAAGTTGTTTGAGCCAGTAATCTTAGGGAGTTTGATAACAATGCTGTTAGACGTGAACTCAGCTGTAAATCGGGAGATGTAGACGGAATTTGTGGTAGTTGCGCCAAACTTTCGGTTTAGTGAGCAGTATTATGTAATGTGTAAACTTTTATGTCTGCCAATCCGCAATGGGCCAGCATGACAGACTATTTCATACACCCTTCTCATTCTGAAATTCTCAGTAGTTGACCGGCGCGGCGCTAGGTTGACCATGATGAAATTTATTATATGCTACTGGAAGACTATTTGTTTCAAAATACTCGCATAAGGAATGACGAATGATAGAGGCTAGAGCTTGTTTCTTTACTCGATACTGAAGTTCTAAAAAAGTTTACAGCCCCAGAAAACATTAAAACCCAGTTTTTCCATTCCATTAGCCTTTATGCGTCCACTGCTGGACATAGGCCTTTCCAAGAGCGCGCCACCCAACACCGCCTTCCTCTCATCCAACCGCTCGCCGCTAACTTCTTCAGGTCATCGGTCTAGCGGGCTGGAGTTCGTCCAACACTGCGCTTACCGGTACGCGGTCTCCACTCCAGAACACGTCTACCCCAGTTAAGCGATTGTAATAAATAGAAAAAACCGGCCAAGTGCGAGTCAGACTCGCGCACCGAGGGTTACGTACTCGGGTATTTTTTCCAAACAGACAGACAGGCAACAAAGTGTTCCTATAAGGGTTCCGTTTTTTCCTTTTGAGGTACGGAACCCTAAAAATTGAGACAAGGTAAGTGATCAGTGACCCAAGTTTTAAAAATTAGATTTCTCTATGGCGTTATGATAAGATTATTATTATTATATGAAACTCAAATTAAATATGATAGGTACCAAGGTTAGTTTCAAGTAAGTCCTTGTTTTAATTTTCACCAGGATATTATGTTACAAATCTTCTACGATAAAAATGACGAAAATTAAGGCCTTTGCGCTCATTACCATAAAAGCTAGTCGACAGACAAACTTTTTAAATATTAACGACAAAAGTTTGCCAATCTAATGAAAGGCAAACAAAATTTTTGTTGTCGTTCGTGATGTTGTTATTGTTTGTTCAAAGAAAACTTTATTAAATATTGCCTTTGATTGAGAAATTTGAATTCTATAACTGCTTTTATTTAACTTTCATTTGCTTTTAGATAGATGAGTTCATCATGGAAGATCTTTGAATAAGCGTTTAGAGAAAAACAATTTTCTATATTTTTTGGGTTCCATATCAATTAATGCAATTTTCTCAAAGGTATTCCTATATGAAGTTTGTCAATCCGCACTTGATCAGCGTGGTCGATTGTGGCCTAAACCCTTCTCATTCTTAGTGTGTACCGTGTTCGAAAGTGGTCTGACGTTGAGCCGTGATGGGGAATTAATATTGTATGTGTTTTTCAATAACAGAGTATTTTTTTTTAACTGGGACAGTATGGGGAAATCCAAAACCATAGGTACAGTGAAACTGCCTTAGGAAACTTTAGCTCTTTTTTTCTGAAAATAATTTCGGCATAGTCAATTATTCGGTCAAGCGTGAGCTGTACATAAAAATCAATGAAATTGACTAAAAATTTTTAAGCCGCTGGATTCAGGCGGCGCAAGACCGTGGCGTGTGGATGTCTCTTCAAGAGACATATGTCCAGCGGTGGACGTCTATCAGTAGTCGATGATGATGATGATGATCAAATTAACCCATGAGCGTTGATAGCCTAGTGGTTAAAACATCTCTATTCAGGGGGTCAGGGATTCAATCCCGGGCACGCACTTTTAACTTTTCGGAGATAGGTATGTGCGCTTTAAACAATAAAATATCACGTGATTTAACGATGAAGAAAACCATTGCGAGGAAACTTACATGCCTCAGAGTTTTGCATGATGTTTTCAAAGGTGTGTGAAGTCTGACAATTTGCACTTGGCCAGCCTGATGGCCCAAACCCGTTTCATTCTGAGACGAGACCCGTGCTCAGTAGTGCGCTGGGAATGGGTTAGTACTGATGATGAAATAGATACAACGATTCGTTCAAAGTAGGTATAATCGTAATACATAATACGGGATTAATAAGTTTGTAGCTGACAAAACAAAGTTGGCACAAAATTGTCGAGTGGTATTTCCATTCTAACTTTTAACAAGCTTTCAAACTGTTAAGCTGTTCGCTACGGATTTGCATTTAGATGGCATGTATGAGTATTGTTACACTAATTAGATTTTGTTTTAACTTAAGGCGCAACGCCCACGGATGGGCGGGAGTGGATTCTTTTTTAATCAACTTGTAAATACTTTACATAATTTACTAATTTAGCATACGGTTGAAAATTGAAAACGAGCGAATTCATGCGCGCAGCGCGCCACGCTTTGAGCTAAGAGATTGCCCGCAATACCCAAGATATACCAGCAAAAACCGCGATTTACTAGTAAACCCCTAGATTTACCAGCAAATATCCAGATTTACCAAGTCTCAGTGGTAACTAGTCTTTGATGTCTAAACGTTATTTCGGCCTTTTACTTGCATACAATCAGTAAACTTTAGATTTTACTTCAGAATCATGGTAAAATCCAAATAACTTTAATATGAATGAATGAATATTCTTTTATTGTACACTACAAAATGAGTACAGAAAAAACACATAAAAAGCTCAACAAAATATAGGTACAATTTGGCGGCCTTATCGCTACCTAGCGATCTATTCCAGGCAACCAAAATGGTGCAAAGGACATACCTAGTTATAGATATTAGAGATATCGTAGTTAGAGCTTCTTCAGTAATATACGCACTAAATTTATTTTTGCTATATTTTCATTTAATTAAAATGTTCATTTGTGTGTTTAAGAGAATAAACTCGGCTCAAGTTTACACGGGCTGTTTGTTTTCAATTAACCGTCCTCGTCACACGATGACTTAATTCCGATAATCACAGGTCACTATGTTAATACTTCTGTCCCCAACTCCCCACAGATCGAGGCTTTTGTAAATGTGTCCTTAATTAATAGCTGATGTTATGTCATCCGAAATCTTATAATGACACAAAAGCTAACAGGATAATAAATAATAATAAATATTGTCATTTCTGTCGTAATTAACTAATATACACATTAAACAACGTGACGATTTGTACAGTAATTAGGTAAGGTTAGCTTTAAGTTATATACTAATAATAATAATTTATACAATAACAAGTGTAAATCAAAAATTTATAGCACCCCCGACAAGTGAAGGTTACAGTAACTAGCTAGGAAAGAGCTGATAACTTTCAAACGGCTGAACCGATTTCCTTGGATTATTATAGCTAAGAACACTCTCGATCAAGTCACTTTTCAAACAAAAAAAACTAAATTAAATTCGGTTCATTAGTTTAGGAACTACGATGCCACAGACAGATACACAGATACACATTACACACGTCAAACTTATAACACCCCTCTTTTTGGGTCGGGGGTTAAAAAAATGAACCAATGTGTTTTAGGTCCAAAATATGTCATCAGTTATTCTGTAGGTGTCTTTTTTCAGTTCAAAAGGCCTTAAAGTGCCTATGTAGTTAGTACCTTTGGTAGAAAGCTACGATCGCAATTACCTCTAATAGGGATGACGACTACCAGTCGAATCCGTGACTTTTTATCAAACGTCAAAACGCTCTGTTATGACGGGGTGTCTCGGCGGCAGAGAAACAAACTTGAAGTCAAATTAACACCCCGTTTATTTAGTGTTCTTTGTTCATACAGTCGACTTAGTTACTTGGATTATACCGACCGCGGAACCCTTAGTGAAGGGTTTAGAGAGCCGGAGTCTCTTCTTCAATCTTTTCCGAGGTCTAACCGGCAGGCAAAAACCGGGTCCGAAGTTAGAGCGGATCGGATTGAAGAGTCGAAACTAAATTATTGATGCCAAATGCATCGTTTTATAGGCCCCATACTGCTGATTGATGATTTATTATTTGTGTCAATTTGGAAATAGCAAGTCAGCAATATGCGGCCTAGGCTAGGGTTATAACAGCTCGCTGAGTAAGGGATCCCTTACATAGGTAAGCTTAGATATGAAATACATAGATGTGACGTCATAAACGTTTGACGTAATTTGACGTACGTTTAGTTAAATCGATTTTTAGCTGAAATGGTTAGCAAACCTAAAACTAACAACGGATGTAGATTTTACGAATTTTGGCAGACCCTCTATTTAATAATTCCTAAGTTTTTTTTTTAATTTGATTCCATTTGGTCGACAGCGAAACTATCTCAGTATTAGCTGAAATACATTGTTGCAGTGAGAATACAATAAATTCAGCTAATCACAACAATTGAGATTGTAGATGCAGCTTTTTCGCTATAGACCAGCTAAAAAGTTAGAAGAGACTATTTCTATTTCTTATTCATAATTCTGCGGTGTCAGCCAATACTAAAATTAACTTAAATATAATATTCATTGACACACTGTGACGGCATAATGTGATAAACGTGATAAACTGATAATACAAGCGGGAGTATTCTTTATTATTTTTATAACTTCACTGAACTGATTAGTGTGATCATAGGATCACACTAACCACACTATCACACTAATCACACTAATATTATAAAGGAGAAAGTTTGTATGTGTGTGTGTGTATGTGTGTGTATGTTTGTTACTCCTTCACGCAAAAACTACTGGACGGATTGGGCTGAAATTTAGAATGGAGATAGATTATACCCTGGATTAGCACATAGGCTACTTTTTATCCCGGAAAATCAAAGAGTTCCCACGGGAATTTTAAAAAACCCACATCCACGCGAACGAAGTCGCGGGCATCAGCTAGTAAAACATAAAAATAAATAAAAAGGAATATGTTATGAAAAAATTTATCAAAACTTTACCTATTACTACCTGTGGCAGTCCAAATAATATATTGCATTTTATAGCACGGTAGTAAAAGGTGTCGGAGGAATAAAATTTAGCGCAGTATAAAGTTTCTACTCCAACTTATACCGTAATTTTGTTTTAAAACTACTCTTTAAAGAAGAATTTATTGGGAAATGCAATGGAATTTTATATAAAGTTTTTATATTGAATGAACTCGTTGATTTAGTTGGAGTGAAACAAAAGCATTAAAACTATACGATCTAATTTTAATTAGAAATTCTCATCGTCGTAGAAATTATTGGAAAATGTTGAACATTGTGATTTTATAAATTACTTTTCAAATTCAATGAGTTCCAATATATTTTACGTCACTGTATGCTTGCTGAAGGCTTGCTGCATTGAATGCTTCCTCCGATTTTTAAGAAAATGAAATGTTTCATCTTATGAAACCTTCTAAGGATTTCCTTTTATAACCGACTCTCAAAAAAGGAGAAAGGTTTCAATTTAATGCCAACATATTTATTTTTTAATAAGATTTGCACAACGTCCAGATAAACTTTATGTAGCGAAAAAAGATGTTATGATAGTATTTGTATTGAGAATCTATCAAAATGTCTTTATACATTAGATAAAGTTTACCTGGCGGTTGTTGAAACAGGCCATAATTAATTTAATGTCATAAAGGTTTTTGGGATAGTAATAATCAAATACACAGACTCTATTACTATTGTTTAGATTCGTTTTCTATAGGTAAAATCTAAATAAATACATAGATTCAATAAAAATGGCTTTAAATCAAGTAGTTAGGTGTGTGATAATATCAACAATAATCGCAGATTAGATAGTTATTGTCTAAACTAATCAGGATAGTGTCTTTTTGTCTGTATTGAACACCACTATCTTTGTTAGGTAGAAACTAGAAACAGTTAAAGAAATAAAATTAAGGAGAAGCTCAAGAAAAGAAAAGGGGTATAAAGTTCCGTAACGTTATCGCTAGACATTTAGTTATTTCCTGCGGAGGTTTTTTCCGGAGAAATGTACCTACCTATTTCAGTATTTCTTACCCAGACCATAATGTGGGAATAATTAAAGAGAAGGAAATAAATTTTCGAAGTTGCTTGAACTGGGAGCTATAGTCCTGATCGTTATTAATTATGGGAAGGCTTTTGGTGAAAAATGTCCCCTAACTAAAAGAGCGGTCGGAATTTAAGTCTCTCCTTAAGACCACTTCACTGCGATAGCTTCGGTTTAACTAAAAAGAAATATTAAAGAAATAGAAAGATTGGTCACTAAAGAGAATATTAAATAGGAAAGCCACAAGATCTGCAGAAAGCTCAACATTTAACAGACCTGCAAAAGTTACAATTTCAGTATATGTACTGAAAATGCTTTTGCCGTCAGCATGTTTTTTTAATTAAAGGAGTTACTAGAAATAGTGCCGTAAGACCTTCAGAAGGATCAAATGTTGACAGAGCCGCGAAAGGTGCATTTTTCTGTACTGAAAATGAGTTTGACGTCAGCATCATCAGGCACGCCGTAAAAACATGTCATGTTAGCGCTTATCAGTATCGGCAAAATTTGCATCATAGATATTTTTCCGATGCGGCGATGTATCCGAGTCTTGCTGCTGAATTTTCAATAAGCAAAAGCTGCAAAAGCTAGCAAGACTAGCGGTAACTTATCTGTACCTCATAACACGCTACATGGATAATCCACACAGGTTAATTTAATAAACTATTGAGGAAAATAATTACTTAGTAGTATGATAATCACCAACGGATTGATTTTCATATTCCAGGGTCTACTTTCCAGCTAAGTCCGCTTTGCACGATCTAAGTCCCCTCATAAAATACCATTTGGTTTAAAGAGTTTATTTTTCTCAAATATAACAAAAGTTGGTTCGTTAAACATACATTTTATATTCACCTCAATCGCAATAACTTCCTTAACTGCCTCGCAAAGTGCGTTATTCTTTAAATTACACGTACAATAAAATACGGACGGCGGATAAATGATACAATTTGAAGCGTAAGTGTCGTATTATCCAGAATTCTTCTCATACTGCGGGATTATAGGCTGTACGGGGTGTTAACATCGCCGTTATGTTGATAACGGTTCGAGACTTTGAGTATTGCTAATGGAACGTGAAATCGTCTTGCATAAGTAGGTATTGTGCGTTTCATCGAATAGTACCTATGGCGTTATGTTGGCTCCCCTGTCTGTTGGGTGGTCATTGGCACCATATTGGCATGAGAAGACGCAGATTTTGTTTATTTTCATTTCTTTCATTCAGAAAAATCAAATGAAAATAAACAACATCTGTGTCTTCTTATGCAAATATGGTGCCAATGACTTGGACAAACAGGGGAGCCAACATAACGCCATAATGAAACGCACTATACCTAGCAAGTACAGAATGAAATCGAAACAGTAAGCAATATTGATAAGAATCAACATTTTATAGAGACGATCATTAAGGCTGTATGTTTGTACTTGAACTTTGAATCTACGTTGAAATGACGCATGCACAAACGGAAAATAGATCTAATTTTCTAAATATTGCGAATCACGTGCCATGTTTTCGTTTATCCTCATAAGGTGTTCAGCGCTTTCGAATAGCGTCAACATTTCGTTACGTAGGTACGTGGTAACCTTAGTACCTATGTCATTATTTTTAGTTTTCTATACACAAAGTTTATAATATAACTATGTAAGTATCTATGTTTTAACATGTAGGTAGGTACGTGTTCGTATGTCTACGGTAAAAGTTTTACTGTAAACCAAAAGCAAGAATTGTTATGACTACCAACTTACAAAGGAAGTTGTACTTACAGTTGATTTTATCTCTCGCGACAGTGTCTGTTCAAAGTTTTCATACTCCTAGGTTCATGGTTCAACTCTATTATTATTATCATGTTGGACTAGTGATAGTGTCGTGATAATTTTGCAGTACTTACTAATATTAAAATATAGACTTATAAAATGAATTATTTATTCACTAATAACTAATAATATTATTAACTAATATTATTATTATTATTCACCGAAAAATCAACAATTCGAGAGCTAAGATTTTACAATGAACATCTAACGTGAATGACTAGACAATCTGAACGAGAAATTTCATTAATTTAAATCCCCGAGAAACTTAATTGACCAAAAATAATTACAGACAATGGTAACAATTTAGAACAAACCGCAAAATTAGACCAGTCAAACTTAATTTCCTAAGAAATTTATGCTTCGTGACTGAACGAACGACGGCGAATAAGGAGTTGAAAATAAGTCTTTGTTTTGCTTTATATTTTTAACCCCCGACCCAAAAAGAGGGGTGTTATAAGTTTGACGTGTGTATCTGTGTGTCTGTGTATCTGTGTATCTGTGTATCTGTGTATCTGTCTGTGGCATCGTAGCGCCTAAACGAATGAACCGATTTTAATTTAGTTTTTTTTGTTTGAAAGGTGGCTTGATCGAGAGTGTTCTTAGCTAAAATCTAAAAAAATTGGTTCAGCCGTTTAAGAGTTATCAGCTCTTTTCTAGTTTTCTTGTAGAAAAGAAGGTTAGATAACCGTTAGGTTCATAATATTATGTCAATATAGACAAATGTCAAGCTGTCAAGATGGACGTTGCCTAAATACATAATTATTTATTTGAAAATGATGTTTTGGAAAACTCAAATACTTTGGATCGTCGGGGGTGTTATAAATTTTTAATTTACACTTGTATGTGTATTATTTTATTTAAAGATATTGGAAGCATATTTCAAACTATTCTAAAGTAATATAGGTACTTAATTAATAATATTATCTTCCAAAAACGTGGTGTTTTTTTTTTTAAATATGTTTACGTTGCGAGACTAATAAATCCAATTCCAAAAGCAGTAAAATTAACTTAGTAAAACTCATTTGAATTATTAATTAGTATTCTCTAAAAATAATATAAATTGGCTAATCTAATTTGTTGGAACTGGCTGTAAACTAAATTGTTTATATTTAAATATATTCTTATTTTTTTTCTAAAATCCTTTTGTTTTACGTTCGATGACTTTTTATCTCACTTCAAATATATATCTCAAACAGGACGTCCAAGCTTTTCTTTTTACTGATATTTTTCCTATAAATTCAAAATATCCCAACACGTTATCTGCACGAGACTCTTGGGAAAAATCATAAGTGGAAAAGTGGTGTTAATTGTCCAGTGTTGCTATATTTGTTGCGAACAAGGAAAATCATATTTAGATATTTTTCTTTCCAAATGTCGCAAGCAAGCGGAGATATAAGTGGCCAAAGGAATGAAATCCAAACCAAATGAAGTCACGGATTCGATCACAGCACTTACTGCTAATTTTTCAAATAAGGATGTTTGGTGATTCTGTCCTTCATGCTTCGCCCTGTGGTGGACTGTACATAGTTGATGGTACTGTTAATATTCCACCTAAGATGAATAGTGAAAATATTGCGTACGAGGTGCACCCTGACTGTCTGAGCAAGTATCAGCTCTGGCATTAACGGTTAGGACACTTATGTCGCATAGGCATGAATCAATTGAAGAATCATCAGGTAGGAGTAGATTTTAGTTAGTTTTTTTATTAATTTTTGTTGCTGTGTGTTGATATGTTATGTTTAAGTTTTTTTTTTTGTAAGACAATTTAGTTTAAAGGGGGATGTTGGAACTGGCTGTAAACTAAATTGTTTATATTTAAATCAACCGGTGACCCCGCTGTACAAACGAAGGAAGCACAACTATCGACCCACTATCGACCAAATCTCTGTAATTACACGTCACGCACACAAACTCAACATAAATTCTACGAAACTGGCCACTTAACACCTTCCGATACGCATTTGACACAACGTAGTGATTATATTTTTTTGTTTGACACTTCAATGAAATAATTTAATTTTAAATCGAATCGTAATCGTGCTGTGCAAATTACACAACTTCAAATTGAAGTCTAGGGTTGTCAGAAAATAAATGGGGTAATTTTGCCTAAAAATGTGCAATTTTTTTTTCATTATATTTAGACAAATTTATATTTTATTTTTGATGACAATCATAATATAACTAAGCGAAAAAGGCTGTTTTGTTAATTAAAAGATTTTAAATTGATATTGAAATTTAACTAAAACAAAACTTATTACTAAATTGTAGTACATTTAATATACCAGTCTCCGTCATAATAGCTGCATGCCAAATTTATCATGAAGTACCTAGGTACCTACGTAATTGGTGTACGTACGTTGGACAGATAAAAACATACGTTTTTATCTGTCCAACGTACTTACCATGTTGTCTTCTATGTTTTTTGTAAATGTATATGTTTGTGTGTGCAATAAAGAAATAAATAAATAGGTAATCAAAATCTTACTACATTAATAATATTATTTAGTTATAGTTAGTCCATGATAGGTTGTTTTGGTAGGCACCCACCAAAACAACCTTAGCGACGAACGGAGGACTCGTCACGCGTGATGTGGTCAAAGATGGGACGCTATACGGATAGCTAGAATATTTATCTTTATTTAGGTATTTTTTAAGGTCATAAATGTCAGAAAACACAAGACAAATAAAATATGAACCCATTTTGAATAAATAACTTTGAATTTGGCTTAGAGAAAAAAAAAACCGCTACCCAAGAGCCGCTTTGTGTAATTTGGTAAGAGATCTACGATATAGGGATGTAAACTTGCCCGGTGTATAACACCAAAAGTAGTGAATAGTCTACTAACCCTGCGAGATACGCTAAATAAAATCGCTAACTGGTACATACTTGGATTATTATTAAATATTTTTAGTGAATATATTGCGTTTTTATATTTGACTTTTTAACTTTTTTATTTTTAACTGTCAGGATACGATTATATAGTAAACATGGTGATGGGCACCCTGTTAAGCAGAGATTTTCAATAAGGCCAGAGGCCCTATACTGTAATTAATCAAAATTATGTAAAAACAGAGTAGGTAAATTTTAATACGTTGCAATCGATAAATAATTATTTTCTAGCATCGAACATCCATCGATTTGTAACTATCATAATAAAGACTAATCTAATGAGATCTCATTTTTTAATATCATCGTGAAAGGGAAAAATAGGGAAAAATAGGAAAATAGGCAAATTTTCATATGTGAATGGTATCATTCCATAACGCACACATACTCATCAACTGACAGTTCCCCTGCTTCATTTGACTTTTCGGAGCATACCATCCTGAGTATTTATTCATCCAAGATTTAAATATATTCTTATTTTTTTTCTAAAATCCTTTTGTTTTACGTTCGATGACTTTTTATCTCACTTCAAATATATATCTCAAACAGGACGTCCAAGCTTTTCTTTTTACTGATATTTTTCCTATAAATTCAAAATATCCCAACATAATTTAGAAAAGAATTAGTCACACCTATGCATAATAAAAAGGATGCAGTACAGAATTTCTCACACCTATGCATTTCAAGTAGTAGGTAATATTGCCCAAACTGCTGGATCTAAATATAAATTAAAAAATTAGCGTGTAGATTTCCTTATAGACTCCCACGAGCCCACTAAGAAAGGTTTTTGAGAAATTCCAGTGGGATCTCAAATAATCTAATGTGAACGAAGTTATTAAAAGCTATTTGGTTACATAAATATTATACTTTGAACTTGAAATAGCCGCAATCTTTATATCTAGGGGATAGCAGATCCCATAAATAAGAAGAAAGGTCTCTCCTAATCCCTAATTGAATACTCTTTGGAGCATTATTGGCGCTATTCACCCTACAATATGAGAGTACGTGTTGGCACGAGTATGTAATAAAATTTTGGGATATCTCCCGAATTACGAGGACATCCGCTCAAGTATTCGTGCCAATAGGAAAGGGACTTGTTGATTTTCGACGCGATCGAATGTGGTGCCGTCTGTATTGCAAATGACCGATGAAGTGACCAGAATTCTTGATTGTGAGCGCTATTTTTACACGACTGTCCAATAAAAGGAGTAATGTTTTCAGGCTTCATGTGTGTGAGTATCTACATAATTTTCTTTATTCCACCATATCTTCTAAATACCTTAACCAATTGGATGTATTGGGTATCGTTAAAATTTTTACATCGCATCATCCCGAGTGACACTGACTATAATTTTTTTGTAAAAAATTCTAGATGCCACGAAATCGGTCTAAGAATTTAAACGTTAAAAAAATATAGGTAATTACATAATTCTATCACAGTAAGGCATCTGCAAATTTAAGTAGTAAAGAGTCATTTTACTATATTAATTTTAGATAGATATGGCACGTAATGGTTCTTCAAGGAAGTTTCTTCGTTATGCCAAAAACCTCATCCATATTCATTGCACAATAACAACTATAGTTTGAAATTGCAACTTGTAAACAAAAACCCCCTAAAAAAAGGAGAACCCTAAAAAAGAACTGTGCAAGGAACATACGTGAAAAATCTGTATCTCATTTCAGAATAAGTGATAATAAATTCTTGGGATAGGCTGTTAACCTGAAAAAGGTATAGCCAAGGGATATAACCATATCCCTAATTGGATTCCACACGAAATCGTACTAGAATTAGAGCGATTGCGATCTTTTCCGTGCACGATCCATTTATGACCACGTAGTTTCTATTAGTTATTTATTATTTTGTTGTTATCTTATTACTTAGAGTATAGAGTTTTTAAAAATCCTGTTGGAATATTTCAAACCCTTTATGGGGGTTTCTCGTTCATGATGTTTGTCTACGTTATACCAGTCAATCAATATATCCGTATATTTTGTAGATAATAATGATGTTTATAGATATTTTGTTAAATTGACCAATCAGGTCTATCAGAGATCTTCTCAAGAACGTACCACCAAATAATATGATCCTCCACCTTTCTTATACAAACGCTTTCCGCCATATTCTTGAGGTCATCGGTCAATCGCACTGTATATTTCGTCCTACACTTCGCAAATTGGTCTGCCATAGCAGCAGTTTGTTCTGCGACATATATACCTACTCACTACTATTTCAGCTTGTTCTTGCTAAATCCTTTGAGTTTTGTAGAAATTAAGTATCTACTGATATAGAATGTCTATAAAGATTTACGTTACCTCAACCTTCGTAGCCCTATCATAACATACGCTATCTGAAACCAACCATAACTCTATCATACATAAATAATATCATACCCTTTATTTTTTTACGCGTAGCAATAAAAGTTTCCCTAACAGTAAGGAAAAGTTCGGCTTTTAGCTCCGTAAAAAGGTAAAAAATTAGGGTCCGAGTGAGCTGGCTTATACTCCTATTATAAGCAATTTTTCTTCCGGATAAAAGGGTTCGAGAAATTTGAATTCATAATTTGTACGAAAGTAAATCCTATCTTGAAAATAAATGTTTCGTATCATTTTATTAATGCCTACTTTGTAAGGGATTTTATGAAGAGAAGACTGGAAAGATAAGGATTATATTGTTTTGAGTAAACATCAGAATTAATGTGTTAGAATAAAGGGATTTCCCTTTCATTGTTGTTGAATTAAATATGTAAAATGAACATTTAATTTGTAAGAATGTACATTCAAAATTTAAATACGACTAACGTGAAACTTGTCATATTATAATGATTTTTATGGAAGTGTAATATAAGCTGTGATATAAGTATAGTAATTATAGAAGCTACGGATTTTTGCAAAATAAATAGTTATGATTACTTATTATGAAGTAATGAGGATTAACCTATTAATAATGCTCAGTTTTAGAGAGCAAGTTTTCAAATAATAATAAATGATTGTACGTTTCAGATGTCACTATGATAAATGCTAAGCTGCAGTGGTTGGCTCTAGTTTGAGTGGGCAGGCTTAACGTCTGCCCGATGTCACATCAATTATTCAGGATGAACGAAAACGATATGACGCTACACAACTTCTTGTGACATGATCACCCGAGAGTCATACTCAGATAATAAACAAATATTGAATAAGTCTCCTATTTGAGCCTCGATAGCTCAACGGTTGAGGAGCGGACTGAATCCCGAAAGGTCGACGGTTCAAACCCCACCCGTTTCATTATTGTCGTACCCACTCCTAGCACAAGCTTTACGCTTAATTGAAGGGGAAAGGGGAATATTAGTCATGTTTACAATGGCTAATAATTCTTTTAAAAAAAAGTTCAAGCTTTTGCCTGCGACTTCGTTCTTATAGACTTAGGTTCTTTAAGAGTTTCGTAGACAACTTTCCTCGGATAAAAAGTCACCTACAGGTCCACCTAGCTTCAAGACTCAAGTTATTTCCCTAAGTTGAGATCGACTCAGCGACTAAGATTACTTCTCGCAACTTCTAAGTGCCTTGAAAGCCATGTCAGAATCAGTGCTCTTCCACGATTAAGGTCTTGATAGTTAGAGTATCAATATTTCAATAAATAAATATTATTTACCTATACGAAAATATATGGAAGCCAAGTACAAGATTGGATACAAGACTGGCTCTGGAGAGAACGGAGACAAGAAACACCAAAAACCCCGAACAAATCAGAGCTGCGAAGAAGGAAACCCTCGCAAGATGGCAAAAAGAGTGGGATAACTCGATTAAAGGGAGATGGACACATTGCCTCATTCCGAGTCTGGAAGAATGGACTAACAGACAACATGGCCGATTATCTTACCGATTGACGCAATTTTTAACAGGGGACGGGGTTTTTATGGACTTCCTCGTACGTATCGGAAAGAGACAACACGATACATGTTTTTACTGCGGCGAAGTAGATAACGCCATGCACACTATATTTGTCTGTGCAAAGTGGAAGACGGAAAGAGAAAAACTGGTGGATAAAATAGAAGACATAACAGCAGAAAATGTAGTTAAAAAGATGCTAGCAAAGGAAGAGAATTGGATTGCTGTTGCAAATTACGCCGAAGTAATCATGAAGGAAAAGGAGGAAGAAGAGAAAAGGAGGAAAAAAAGTAGATGAAGGGGCAAAAGTGTTGTGCTGTGTTTTAGGCTGCGAGGCGGACACACAGCCAACAAGGAGACAGCAGGGGTTTTAGCCGGTAAAAGTCCGGCACTACCCAGTGGGTGTCCATGAGGATTTCCCCTGCTGTATAAGAAAAAAAAAAGTACAAGATTGTCAAATAGATCATTATAGTCGTAACCAGGCGTCAACATCGTCATCCTCAGACGTCATCAACAGGTAGAAGTCCACTGTTGGACATACAGGTCTCATAAAGATACCTTCACACGCCACGGTCTTGCGTGGCCTAAATCCAGTGGCTCCCTGCGATCATTTTGAACATACCTACTTAGTTTTAAAGGAGTTTTAAATTTTTTTCTGTAACGATGGACTTATTTAGCGTATCTAGGTAATAACAAAATATTGTATGACAAAACATGTTTGTAAAAGCATGCAATAAGCAATAACAGTTTCACAGTCGTCTAAAGGAAAATAGTGTTGAGTTGAAAACCGTTTGCAAAGGAATCAAAGGAACGAAAATTGTCAACAGGGCTGAATTTATGTGAATACATAAATCTTCGACGTCGTGGTATATAATGCGAGGAGAAGGGTGAAGCGTTGACGATAGATTCGCGTTTATTTTGCTTTTACTAGAGTGTAAGGGTTAAAAACATGACAGTATGTTTTACTGATAAGATGTACAAGTATATACATAGTGTGTTTTTTTTTTAACTGGGACAGTATGGCGAAATCCAAACCCATAGGAGATACAAGGACTCTATCTGAGGAAACTTCAGCTATTTTTTTGTGAAAACAATTTTGGTGCAGTCAATTTTTCGGTCAAGCGTGAGTTGTCTATAAAATCAATAAAATTGACTATTTTTTTTTAAAGCTAATAGACTCAATTTCATGTAAGGATCATTTCATTGTATCGAAAGAATTTCCGCGATATTTTTTGCAAGGATATAGTTAAAAACCTAAAGAGTGACAAAGGCTCTTTTTTAATCCAGAAAACCACAGAGTTAACATAGGTTTAAAAAAAAACTAAATCGACGCAAACAAAGTCGCGAGCTTCATCTGGTGAGAAATTGAATTGTTTTTAATTAAATCCACCTTTCAGAAGCTTATAAATAAAACTTCAGAGATATTAGAGTTTATAGAGCCGTGTATGTTATAATTAAAATTAAATCCATGAAAGAGGCTAGAGGAATCCGCTGTATGCAAGCTGTATACCTATCGTATTGCATTACGAATAAATCCTCTTATAACACAGTTCTTTGTCTGCAGCGGAGCAACATTAATTAAAGCTCACATCACGTTACCAACGTGAGTCCTGGTCAAACACGTAGATGTTACGATGCCATGTAGAAACCAATCAGGGGTAGGTACGGGTTTTACATCTTCCAAGTTAGCCCCAAGTTAGATTGCATCATCATTTACCAGGTGAGGTTGCAGTCAAGGGCTAACTTGTAAAAATATAAAAAAACACGACACGCGTCAGTGAATCCAAGCATTAACACATGACCAATACATTTGGCAACAGCCAAATGGCCTAAATTTACCGCGCGTGGCCTAGCATTGGCCTGTTTGTAGACTTTGCGGCTTTCATCAAACTATATCAAAGGATCTTGGAATAATCTGAAAACATAAGTTATACATTCTAAGTGTAAGCTCAGATGGATTTCAATATTGTATTTCTAGTAATGTATTTCAATATTGTATTTCTAGAGGATGCCCGCGACTTCGTCCGTATGGATTTAGGTTCTTTAAAGATCCCGTGGGAACTCTTTGATTTTCCGGGATAAAGAATAGCATATCTCCGTCCCCGGAATATAAGCTATCCCTGTACCAAATTTCGTCAGAATCGGTTAAACTATTGGGCCGTTAAAAGGTAGCAGGCAGACAGACAGACACACTTTCGCATTTATAATATTAGTATGGATGGATTGGTGAATGGTGATATTATACTCTTTAGTGTAACATCCTGCCCAAGCACAATGTGTGCAACCTCGCCCACCGTGGGTTTTGACGACAGTATTTCGAATCTCGAGAAGATGTTGCCGCAAGGATTGCTGTAATTACTGGATTGGAGCTATAAATCAGCTTAGCATAGTACCTATTCAGGTATATGTGGCTGCTGTATGTCACGCGTTGTGCTTGCTTCAAGCTTTACTATACACAACCAAGGCTTGACCTTATGAAAAGATTTCTCTCTACTTCAACAGAAACAAAGGCACTTTTATTTTAAGAAAATCTTTTACTTGCTTGAACCACGTTGTGCTTTCTGAAATATGTAGAGCTTTTATATCATTATTACCTTTATAAACAAATTCAGCAGGGTCTTTATTCTTCACAGTGCTGAAAATGCTTTTCATAAGACTTTTCATATGCTGAAAATATAACTTCTATTTAAATATTTATTAAGTTACTCTACATTTTCTTGTCGAAGTAGCATGATTTTATAAACTTTTACAAGAGTTTAGATGAACTTTTAGGTAGATACACGTTAATTTTTCTTCAGAAAATATTAAACAATTTTCTTTTATTAGCAACTAAACAGTGCATTCTTGAACTTTTAATATGAAACTATAAACCATAAAAACTACTTATCGTAATTCAAATAACGACGAAATGCACCAGGCTAAAAATAAGGAGAATATTATTTTAACCGTAGAAACTTTTTTGTTTTTATAAATTCATCATTTGGTTTACGGTAAGCTACGTAGCCCGTAAGCACCGTAAGTACTTACGTACGTTACGTAGCGTTATCTTACTTTGCAAATTGAAAATAAGTACTAATTAATTACTTATTTGTTCATGAACACATTTTCATTTTTTTTTTGTCACAAATTCACGGTTTTCGGATTTTTGCCTTAACTTGTGTTATAAGACTTGCCTTTCATGATTCTAGATCAACAGGAGGTACTCTATAGGTTTCCTTGGTAGACACGATAGACGGACAGACGGACAGACAGACAGACAACGAAGTGAACCCTAAAAAATAGACAAAACAGATTATAGTCTATTTGTATTGTAGTGTATTTGCATAGTAAGTAAACTACGTCCACTAGAGAATCAGCACAACATTGTACAGTACTAAACTGCTAAATATTTAGTAACAAGCACGAACAGAGCTGCAATTAGCCAAACTGCATCCTGCCGTTGGGCCTGAGCCAATATTAGCTTATTGCTACGAGCAGGAAATGAACTTGCGAATTTCGCCGGAAGTAACAGCTGATGTGCTGAAATGCTGACCAAAATTGCTGTACTTAGTTAGAGTTGCAACGCTAAATGTCTACAAGCGACTATTTTAAGTAGATAGGTATATACTGCAGAGGATAGGTAGGTATCTAGGTACAGTTTTAACCGACTTCAAAAAAGGAGGAGGTTCTCAATTCGTCAGAATCTTTTTTTTATGAATGTTTTCCGACTATTCAAGACTGGGCCGATTTGGAAAATCCTTTTCTCTTTGAAAGCGTACACTTTGCAGGTGGTTTTAGTGTAATAGCTCAGTGAACAGAAGGTTTTTAACCAAGGATACCGTATTTTAATACAGGGCCACTAAAAATTGTGAAATAATTAATTTTTTTCGCAATAAAAATATATAATCACATACAACTGTTTGAGTGGTTTTGTGATTTGTGTGGTGCTGCGTGTAGTTTTGCGTCGTATTGCTTGCTTGGTGGCTGGCTTTTCCGGCATGTTTAGCAGTGGGGGGGGCATATCGCTTACTGCATGTTGCACCATACAGATTTGTCTGGTTTAGCTGATTATAACAAATTAAGCTTTTGGTTCCTTGTATATACAATAGACTTCCGCAAAGTTACACGCTTTTATACAACATTGTGGTCATTATTTCGAATAGGTACTTATAATGTAAAAATAAGGCAAACTTGCTCCAACTCCAAACTTGGAATATGTACAATTATTTCTAAGTAAGTACATATTTCTATTTTACACACTTGTTTGTTAATGCTAGACGTAAACGCTTAAGGAAACCTAAAGTAGGTATTACAAACAGTTTAGTGAAAACAAACTTAGAGGGAAACTTGCGTAAGCAATTTCGAAACTTTCGAGGCTATTGAAATTGCCCTGACGTAGTTCCGAACGTGGTTGATGGTCTGTATACACACCGATGAGGTTATAATGGAACTAATTAAGAACTCCTCTCGATGCTAACCTTGGGTATATACCTACTTCAGTCTATACTTATATAAAACGTAACAACTAACAATCAATGGAAGGAAGACTGAACACATACAAAGTGTAACCAGAACGCTAGCAAAAACGAAGACAGGTGATAGTACTGATGATTACTGATAAGGCACTACAATTTTTTTTTGATCCTGTATTTTTTAAATTTCACAATACTTATATTGCAAATAAAACATCGGAATGACGCTAGAGTCAACGAACGTTGGCCACTGGGTGTAAATGCCGCGTAGAGCATTGACCCGAGTTTTGCACGCTATACATTGCGGGTTTGAAAAATAGTGAATCATAAGCATATAAGATAAAGCAAATGGTTATTGGCATTGGATTGTGTTTAGGTAGTATAAGTTTTTGCTAGCGCTCTGGTTACATGTATCGTCGTTTAAAGCGTTTTTATACAGTTTAACTAATTACTTAGCTTCATCGTCATTATTATTGTTAACCGATAGGCGAATGCTACACAATCGATCTAGATCGGCGATATTTGGATCGAGCCATAGTCTTAATTAACAGATTTACCTGTTATACCTACTTTTTACCATGTTTTACCTGCATTCACACACGTACACTTAAGCACAGCACATGGACACAATCAAGCGTGAATTACCTACACTCACCACACAAAAACCATACAAAAATTACGTCGTTGCCTCGTTGCGACGTGATTGAACTGAGAGTGGCATAGGCAACTTTTATGCCAGAAAAATCAAAGATTTCCTACGGGATTTCTAAAAAACGTAGGTAGGTATATAAGTAATCCACGCGCACGAAGTTGTAAGTATCATTGTATCTTCTATAATATTATAATAACAGATCTTTCAAATAAAAACTGAAATCTGTTCCTTGAATTCCACAAATATGTAAAACTAGAGGATGCTCGCGACTTCGTCCGCGTGGATTTAGGTTTTTAAAGATCCCCTGGGAACTGTTTGTCCTTCCCCGGGATATAAGCTAACTCTATACCAAAGTATGTTATTTACATTTCATAATTTTCATAATTGTTAACAATAGAATTGTAATTGTTTTAATTACCAATGTTATACTTTGCAGCGCCCTGACGGGGCTTCATGTTGTAATAATATTTTTTATGATGAAGACATGAATACAAATAAAGAAAGAATAAAGAAATTTCGTCACAATCGGTTAAACTGTTGGGCCGTGAAAAGGTAGCAGACAGACAGACACACTTTCGCATTTATAATATTAGTATGGATATTATGGATGTAGAATTCCTAGCTATAAATTTCCCCTTATAAACATCTGTCTTCGCAAGTGACTGTCGTGCTCTTTTCATTGCTTGTCGACGGAGGACGCTATTGTACGGGCATGCCTACGTCTGCTTCTGGTCTTGACATGAATGAGTTGTGGAAATATACGAGCACTAGAGATAATGAAATGTGAAGATGAACCACAGCACGCGACAAGTCGAGATGGCAATCGTGTTGGAGACGCCCGCACAGCCCTCGCGTTAAACCGGTGCGGAATAGCGCGGGAGACATGTGGGTGTGCGGGGCGTCCCCCGCCTCATATCCCAATTGCCATCTTGACCTGTCGTGTACTATACACATTATTGTAAATGCGACGGATAGACCAGATTGTTTTTAACCCCCGACCCAAAAAGAGGGGTGTTATAAGTTTGACGTGTGTATCTGTGTATCTGTGTATCTGTGTATCTGTCTGTGGCATCGTAGCGCCTAAACGAATGAACCGATTTTAATTTAGTTTTTTTTTGTTTGAAAGGTGGCTTGATCGAGAGTGTTCTTAGCTATAATCTAAAAAAATTGGTTCAGCCGTTTAAGAGTTATCAGCTCTTTTCTAGTTTTCTTGTAGAAAAGAAGGTTAGATAACCGTTAGGTTCATAATATTATGTCAATAGACAAATGTCAAGCTGTCAAGATGGACGTTGCCTATATACATAATTATTTATTTGAAAATGATGTTTTGGAAAACTCAGATACTTTGGATCGTCGGGGGTGTTATAAATTTTTAATTTACACTTGTTGCACGGATATTGTTAATTATCTGGAGAATGACATAAATTACTTTTTTGCGGAAAATCAAAAAATTGTTACGAATTTTTTTAAAACCACGCGGGCAAAATCGTGTGTTCAGCTAGTGTGGTAATAAAATGACTTGATTTTGATAAAATATTTAGTACCTATCAGTGCATAAAAAAAACTTTAGACATTTATTTCAAGTTTCAACGTACTATTATTATATTTTAGCTCAGTTTTGAAGCGATTAGTCAATAGAAAATCAAAATTAATTGAAATGGCGTGTACAGTAGATTAGCTTGATATTTTCTACATTATCTGCTTTTCTATTCGGTATACATTAGGTAAACTTAAAAGTTATATACGGAACAAAACTGGACGTAAGCAAAAGCTTTGCTATAGGTCAATAAGTTTTAAGTCTCAGCATATATCATATTTTTTTGTACGTCACTATATTATTCCCAACACGTTCGTCAGTATCCATAGTCTATGAAGTAGCGGGTGAAACTTTAAGTCTGGACTTGAACTGAAATGGGTAGGACTGAATGTATGCTACGTGGTGAAACTAAAAAACCGATGACCCTCTTCTGTCAAACCCTAATTTTCATCCGTTCGACGAAAACGTCCGTTATTTTAAGTAACTGTACATATTTATTTTCCAGTAACGATTTAGGACCTCCCCCTGTCGCAGTGGTAAACGCTGTGGTCTTATTAGTGGGAGGTCTTGGGTTCGATTCCCGGAAGGGGTTTGGAAATTTATGATTTCTAAATTCCTGGTCTCGTCTGGTGGGAGGCTTCGGCCGTGGCTAGTTACCAACCTACCGACAAAGCCGTGCCGCCAAGCGATTTAGCGTTCCAGTACGATGCCGTATAGAAACCAAAGGGGTATGCAAACCCAGTCAAGGGCTAACCTGTATCAGAAAAATAAAAAAGTAAGAATTTTAGTAGTAGGTACTCTCCGATAAGAATTTTAATAGACATTTGTGACTAATTTCCTTAGATCGGAAAGCAATATATTGGCAGTGCCTGTCATTCGGCCTCGGTGTTCGCGTCACCTCCAAGCCAAATAAATTGAAAGTATTTACCTGTCGCCTTCAGCCGTTTGTCTCTAAAATACGCAATCTTTCGTTGTATTTATTTTGTGTTACTAGTTTTCTGAAAGAGGGAAGTTTGTGTAGGTATATTTATTTGAAGGGTAAATATCACCGGTACAGCGGTACCTACTACCTGATGATATTTGGTGCTACGGCTTTGATTAAAAATTTATATCCTTCCTAAGCCGTGGCTTTAAATACATCAATAAATCAATTAAAATTACAAATATAACTTTTAAAAACCATACGTATGGCTTGGATGAATAAACGTATGGGTCTACATTGTTTAGCTTTGATTAAACCATAACACCTGTAATTGACAAACGTCATCGGACGTTACAGGACGTTGATCTGTCTAATAACTAGGTTATAAGTAGGGACGAATCCATAAATCCAAACGCAGTGGGCTACTCTACTGCTGAATAAGTTGTTATCCAAGATATATTGAGGTAACTCAGGTACGGTTGGCATCAGAATTCGAGTAGCAATCCCGCGTAACTATTGCATCAAAAACCTATAAACACGCCACACACATTGTGTGCGTAAAAACAGCGCTCACACAGAAAGCGCATAATCGTGCCACACGAATATGATTATTAAGGTGCTAAGTGACTTTGACTGTACATCAAGTAAGGCCGTAGTCAAAAGTAGGTACTGCCAAGCAATTTAACGTTTCGCTATGTAAAACTCAGCTAGTCATATACCAAGTTACAGTTCTTTATAGTGGATGGGAGCGCAGTCAAACTCAAGAGACAAAATAGTAATGAATTCCGTCTTTGTCCTGTTTTAACAAAACACCCCAAGACAAACCTTTTAAGGACCAGAATGGAGGTCGTTCCGTTCAATTAGAGCTGTCAATCTTTCTGTCCGAGTGCTCTAGTCCACAGATGAAGATGGATGGCCCGACAGAAACATTACGAACTTTTTCTTTCTAAACACGTTTGCTTGGCCAGTCATTGAACGCAAATTAAAAGTTGCTCCATGTGAAAGCTTTGGTATTGATTTGTTAATTGCTTTCCTTGCTTTTCTTCTATTTTTTTGGGCACGTCTTTTGCTGATCCAAATGTAGACTGTCAAAGAATACTGCCAGCATTTTTTAGAATCCCATACCTGAAGGGTGCCAACGAGACCCTTAGCCTACTAAGCCTCCGCTGTCCGTCCGTCTGTCATCAGCGGACTGTATCTCATGAACCGTATTAAGTAGAGAACGGAAATCCACAGAGTGTTGAGGTATTTCTATTGCCGCTAAACAACAAATAATAAAAAACCAAGTTGGTAGTATAAGAAGTAGAAGGTAAAAAGTCTCAATAATACCATAACCCACCGGAATGTATTCCTTTCAATCAATTCAGCCTGTCAATCTTCCTTGCCTCAGCGTTTCGATGAAGATGGATGCTTTACGACAAAAACTTTTCGATCTATTTCCTTCACTGAAAAATCATATCTGGAGACTGGTTTTTTGGGTTCAGTCTTGTAAACTAATGAAAAAGGGAGTGATTCACAAAAACTTTAACAGTTTTTTAGCAAAATTCAGCTGACAGTGTTAAAAGAGCAATATATTAAACCCATTTATTCTTTTGAGGTAAAAAAAGGTATTCGAAGTATTATCAGATCTTTACGTTTTGGTTTACTGAAATAGATCGCTTTAAAACGATAAGTCAGCTCTATTGTGCCTATCCATTTAAGAGGAGTTTCCTTAGTGCGCTCCCCAGTACTTTCCATACAAACGGAGTTTCATTAAACTCAAGAAAATTTTGTAGAGCTGTGGTTTCCAGATGGCTTTAATAATGTTTCAAAGTTACACGAGCTCAAAGACTTACATAAATCTTTGAGTTTGATTGATATTCAAATGAGAACAAAACTACGTTTGTGTGGAGTGCGCGAATGATAAAAATATGTTTCGACTAGGTTATGCCCGTGACTTCGTCCACGTGGATTACACGAATTTCAAACCCCTGTTACACACGTTACATTACGTTCAAATGATACGCAGGCCAGTCACTAGCTTAAGAAAATTTGATGAGCTAAAATGAAAGTACAAGGTACGAAATTTATAGATTTTTTATGTTTTTTATGGAAGAAATAAAATTACAATTTACGCATCACCAGATACCTTATCTTCGTTTTACTTTTCTTCGTAAATATTCAATTGACGTCTTTTGGTGGAATTCTTAATATTGTATCGAAATAAAAGATTTCGGGGATGTTATCAATTTTACAAAACCTTTATTCGAATAAGGTTATATCTTTGATTTCAATTTATTCGTTCGAGTGACTAACACGCAGCTTTTCAAAAATAAATTACTAATAGGTATTTACTGCTCTAATATTAAGTATACAGATTCGAAACTATTCACCTGGTTTAAAAAAATCTTTCACTGATACATATCTAAGCTACATTATTCCTGGTATAAATATATACTTACTTTCTTGGACAATATACGACAAGGTCAGTTTCAAAATTGATGCCCAAATCTGAGGTCAATGACGGAAAGGTCGAAGGTCATGGTGGAACCATGGCGTGCTCGTATGCAATTCAAATTCTTCGATAACATCCTATTTCTATTGCCCTATAAAGACCTAAAGGCGAAGCACTACAGCTATAATTTATCAACGATTCTCACGGTACATTAAAGGGGACTCTTCGTCACTCGCTACATACGACCGTAGTTTGGTTCTCATTTGAACACTAACGTCTCATTTATTAAAAATAACTAGTTTTAAAGATTTGTATGTAAATTCTTTAAATCGAACTTTGAAACTGAATATTTTAACGGAAATCTGGGTCACCACAGACATAGATATTAGTTCCTAGAACATATCTAACACATTTGCGCTGTGCTGCGCGACGCGATGCGACGCGGCAGCACCTTGCTGCATTCGAACTCATGTACATAAAATATATTTGACGTGCCGCGTCGCACAGTGCAGCTCAAGTGCGTTGGGAATTGGGACCTTTAGTATTCAAATGAGAGCCAAATTATGTTTGTGTGGAGAGAGTGACGGAGAGAATCCTCATAAGATTGGGTGACATTGATAAATGGAAAGGCAGGTGCTCCTGACCCATCGTAGTAAACATGATTAGTGGCGGTCTTGTAGCTTGGTGTGCCAAGTATATTGCACTAAATCATATCCGGTACCAGGTGTACTGATTTAAGTTAGGTAACACCCATTGCAGTGATGCTATAATATCTATATCATAATAATATTATGTAAATATGGTGCCGTACGTGAAGAGTGTCAATGGGACCCTAATATAAGCTTCTATGACTGTCCGACTGTTTGTCAGCAGGCTGTACCTATCTCATAAACCGTATTACGTGTGTATTTTTATTGTCGTCATAACAACAAAACATGAAAATTTCAAAATGGCCACCATGCAAAAAAAAGTGAGTAGTATTATATTATCTTGTAGGTACGATGGTACGGAACCCTTAGTGTGTGAATGTTTGATTTCACGTCACCCGCAGCCTATTTGAAAGATTCTCGACCCAGGATTAAACTGAGAGCTTACCCACTCTAGTGCACTCTGATATAGGTACCTAACTTAAATAGTACGAGTACCTACTACAAACAGAGCCAACGAAAACACGCCTTTAGCAGATTTCCACTCAGCCACTCAAACCTTGTGTGCTCACATAAATTCCCCGTATTGACACACCGCACCCCACACGAATACCCTCGTATCTTTTGTTGAACGTTCCACAAATATTACGAGGATACTAAAATGGCAAGCTAAGATTTAATATCGGGGTCTAATGGGCTCGGATAACATAATGAGTTACACATTATTATTATCACGGTTATCTATGACTTTGTTTTGCAACTCCGACCTTATTTATAAGACCAGATGAAAATACTTTTTTAAAACCACTGCTTTTTATTAAAAGTTGTTTCCATACTTTAACTAGCTTATGTCCGCGACTTCAACCACCTTAAAAAAATCCTTCCTTAGCGAAGGTCTACGTCGTAATAGCTATTTGTATGCCAAACAGCCTGATCCGTCCAATAGTTCGGGCTGTGCGTTGATGGATAATTCAAGCGTCACCTTTACTTTTATATTCTTATTTAAAGAAGGTGTACCTCGCACCCACTATTAAAAACATCTTATCTAATTACATTAGGGAGTAAATAGTAAGATTACTTAATAACAAAGCTTCATTATACCCTTATCCATTTTTCAGCGAAAAGACGCATTTCCACTATATTTCCGCCATACGTACCATAAAACGAGTTTTCTGTCGTGCAAAAGACATCAGAATAAATGATAATATTATTAACTTAAAAACTAGACCGTAAATGCTAAAAAACAAAAATTAACAACTAATAAAAAAAAATATTCCCGAATGAAGCTAAGTTAACTTGGACGAAACAGCACGGTGGATGGATAGAGCTTCTTGGAAAGTAATAATTGCTTCATCAATACTGAAACGTGTAAAAATAGTATACCCAAGTGTAGAGAATTGCAGCTACTAATCTTGGGGGAGTTGGAACAGGTCATTAACCACGAGTGCAGGTGTTATCCCGTATAAAGTGGTCGATAAATTGTTACACTTGATATAATCAACCTTTGCTTCAAACTAAGCTTTGTTGTTGTTATTTTTTCTTTAGTTCTACTTCTTCGTCGTAACACTCTTGGCAGAGCTTGGCTCTTTTTTTGTTTAACCAAGATTAAATAAGTACGTCATAGTTTTCATCATCAACACATCGCCAGCTCATTATTGACAGGTCTACTCACCGAATGAGAAGGGTCTATATTAGTTTATAGTATATCAGTGACGCCAAGGTTATACCTATTAAGGTTTAGCATCGGGTGACATTGGGATGAAAAATGCAACGAATATATTATTTATAATCGAAGAATTGCAGAAAATACCTAATGAACTGAACAAGAATTGGTACTAAATTGGTGGTGTTACGTACCTAATTGCTAAGAAGCAATTAGGTACGTAACACGTTAGGTACTTACCTACAATGTTACTAGCAATTGCGTCCATTGAAAAACTTTCCCAGGAAACCTAAGAGGCCAGAAACAAAGATTTCCTCAGTTAAAGATAGTTTCGCAAGATAAAAACGGTTTATTTCAAAGTGCAATTTAGGTACTCTTTGTGCAAATACAAGTTCAATAAAGTTAAGCAACTAGGTAGCGTCGAGTCTGTCACATAAACAGATTTTTTAATAAAAGCTTCGATATTTTATTAAATTACGCCTTAATATTGAGTTGGGCGCAAACGCTTTGACGGTGAAACTTTTTAAAATATTCACGACAAAAGTTTGTCAAAGTACGTTATGAAATTTGCTTTCATAATAATAAAAGTTTTGTTGTCGTTCGTAATATTGGTTTTGTTTCAGAGTTTTTGTGGTTACTTTGCCATCTGCTGGCTCAAAGTCTAGAATATAGAACTTATAATATTATTTTAGTTGGCTAAAGGCCAATGCAGAGCGCAAGAAAAAGTACAAATTCCGCGAGCGTCATTCTGCAGGCATTCAAATTCCGCCGGCTTTTACAATCTGCTTTTTGAACTGAAAATGGTTAGAGTCTTGAAATATTTTCATAAATATAACAAAATGAAACGAATAAGTATTTACTATTAATTGTTAGTCATAATCTGGTCACATACCTATATGTAACTTTCATTTGTGGCGTCCTAATCCCTAAAAACTAGAAAAGCCTCTATCTTAAAGGCCAGTGCCATATGGCAGCAGTAGTAATTATTTATTAAGGTACGAATATCTGGGGGAGTGTGTGTGTATGTACGTGTGTTAGGTCACATAACTTTGTGTGCAATGTATACCTACCTATTCAATTGTTTTTCTGCATCCTCGTAGATAGGTAGTTTTATAGACAATAGAGCCATTATTAAAGCCATAAATTGGGTTATTTACAATAATAAATAAAATAAAAAAATAAATTCAAACGATCCAAGGAATTCTCCAGTCAGGAATCTCCCGGAAAGTTACAACAGAAAACTTAAACAAATATTCGGAAAATAAAAATAGAGTTACTCCATAATTCTTCACTGTCAAACATACATAATAGATAATGGAGTGAGGCGAGAAAAGGATAAGCTATGGATTAGTGCCACGAGCCCTATCCATGTTCATTAATAAGATCGTGTGTAATATAATTAATTCTGTACTAATCTGCTTATAACATGTAATCCTTACGCAATGGTGGTGCTTTGTCCGGCTGAACGAAATTATGAACGTCTTACAGTATAAAAATATGTGATATATTTTAGGCTTAGTGAACTGAAACTTGAAAAAGTAAATTTGAAACTTTATATTAAGTTAAGACAAACAAAGGTCGTAAGTTGAAACGATCAGTCACCTTTTTTTTTCCTTTATATATTTACTTAAATATACTTAGAATACTTATTTAACAGTTCAATAGAGAAACAAGATAAGTTAAATTGGCTGAAAGGGGACGTTTTAGCGGATAGCGCCCAACGCTCGCGCTTTATCTAGCCATTCAGAGCGCGCGACGTAGCTCCCGCAAAGAACTCGATTCCCTGTGAACCCTGTTCTGCCGTGTAGAAGACGAAAATTGTCAAACGCCACCATTAGACCTGAGCAAAAAATAAAGATTTAAGTATTAAAATTCATTGTACTAAAAAAAAGTGATATCGGCCCTAAAAGAAACTTGATTAACGACAAAACTAATAACTATTATTTATCTAAAATCATGCGACGGCAGCAATACCTACGGCAGAAAATCTGCAGTTCTCTACTTTAAATCTAAGCAAAGTCAAAGTTCGCTTAGCTAAGTACAAATACAAATACAAATAATTTATTTCCACAAAAGATTAATAACTAAGTACAATTAAATTAGCTTAGCTAAGTACTTCTGCAATACAATTAATTCCCTGTATGAATTACTTCAAGATGGACGCGTTTCCATCACGCGTTGCGTCTATCCAAGCCTTGTTATTCCAAGTTCAAACATTACCTGGCACAAGTTTAAACTTCCACTGGCATTCCGGATTTTCATAGTATCTTGACAAATTCCTCAGCGAGCGGTAATACGCCCGGCATTCCTCTCGGCTGGAGAATGCCATCGCTGAACGATCGTAGACGTTGAATCTACCAATGTAATAGCTCTATCTAATATCTACTAGCACTTTTCCACGATGTCTATTGGATTAAAATTTCTCAAAATTCTTTCTAAGTGCGCTTATGTACTTATTTGATATTTATATGTACACGGATTCATCAAAACTCAAAATACTAAATACGAGCTTGCTTATAGGCAGAATTTGGCTGTACCCTTTTTGTCTTTGTAACATCTCCACTGTTTACCCATATTCGGAATAAAGAAATTTGATTTGAGCAAAAAATTTTGCCCGCTGCAACTTGTTTCTGCTTACAACTTGATGTCCAAGTCATACTTTACAAAATAGCCCTTCTTTTGATACTAACTTATTCAATGCCTCAATGCGGACTGAATTTTGAAAGGTCGACTATCCGTTGCTTCGTTGTGGATGGCTGAACGACAAACCAACTAACAAACACGCTTTCCCTTTCAATAATACTAGATAATGCCCGCGGCTCCACCCGCTTGGATTTACTATTTAACGTTCTAGAATAAAAAATAGTAGAAGAAGAATAGATTTTATAGAATATGTTTAATAGTCTATGTTTTTCCCCAGAAAAATCGGCTAAACGGATGTGCCTTTGAAAACCCCGTGGGAACTCATTGATGTTCCGGGACAAAGAATAGCTTATGTCGCTCCCCGGGATGGCAAGCTATCTCTCAACCTACCAAACGTTCAGAATCGGTTAAAAAGTCTTTATAATGTAACTGTCTGTCTATCTACTGCCTTTTTACGGTAATATAGGATAGGTAGGTACATGAGCCAATTACCTTATTTGCTGAAGATCCTTCAACTTGTCTACTTGTATGACCGGTGCTGCGTATCTGAAGTTATGGCCGTCCTCTAAGTACTCCGCTTCCACTTCGAAGGTGGTCAAGAACTCGTAATCCTCTGGGAACTCCTTCTTTAGCTGTGAGGCTCCATAGAATCCATCCATGAGGATCGTTTCTCCGCCAGTTCCGTTGGAATGTTCTAGACAATGAAAAACTTGAAGCCTAAAATCCAATGAAAAATTTAAAAAATGTGACTTTTTCGACGATGCATGAATGCGACCTCATGATGCAGTCTAATGCTGAGATCTATAGCACTTTGACTTTACTCAGACTTAAGCTTCAGTTAAAACGAGACAGATTTGTGCCAGCCGTATAACGCTGTCTCTTTTTAACAGTGTCTTAAGTCTGAGCAAAGTCAAAGTGCCTATAGATTTCAGCCAGATAGTAGATGCGTAGTATAAATAGAGACACGGTAGTCCAACCCCTTTGCTCTTATGGCAAATGACGACCACGACAACCCTTCAACATAGGGCCCTAACTTAATAGGTACCTAATTGCTAGATGCTTAGTAGTAGAAACCCTTAAAATATAACAATAGTTTTTAATTCTTAAACTATGGTGAGTGATTTCCATTATAAATATATATAACGGCTATACTCATGATGTAAGCCCAACTAGTTTTGAACCCATCCGGGGTCCTTTTTCATAGGGACTCAGCTGTTTCGAGACGTTGAGTTGAGACTCTAACATAACAAGTAGGTGCTTACCCAGCAGCTTCATTGAAATAGGTGTTATCATTGTGCACCGCTAGCGGTACATTGGAATAAGCCGTGTCAGCATGCACCAGTAAGTTGGAGATCGTCCACATGCCGCCAAACATCGTGTGTTGTATACCGCCTAGAGCTTTACAAACTGTCTCTGTTGCCTCCAGCGATACTCCCACCTAAAGTGAATAAGTCAAAGTCAAATCATTTATTAATAACTTAAAATTTAAAAAAACCCCGACACAAAAACCTCTATAAGAAAACTAGAATAGAGCTGATAACTTTCACAAAAAAACTAAATTAAAATCGGTTCATTCGTTTAGGAGCTACGACGCCACAGACAGATACATAGATACACAGATACACACGTCAAACTTATAACACCCCTCTTTTTGGGTCGGGGGTTAAAAATAGCTATCATTGCATTGTACACTTTTGATTGTCAATTGTTGGAATTGTAAGAATTGTTTACTGTCGGTAACTTATGTTAAGGTTGGAGCCTTCTTTTAGAGGTAGGAGAACTACCTCTGTGTCAGAAGACACCGTTCCTCCATAACAATACAGTATTATCTTGGCATGGTATTATATAAGTCGTAATAATAGTGATTCCGCTTCATCATAAAAGGGTATTTTACTCTAATTTTTTTATTACTTTATTATAAATAAACTAGGATAAAAATAAAGACGTAAACTGAAAAACTAATTAAATCGATCAAATAAAAAATAAGTTATAAGCATTTGTATATTTCAGATTAGACAGCGATAGCGATAATAGTATTATGACGTCACTCCGTCACTAATGCCATAGTAGCTTCGAGCGGTTTCATACAAATTTTCGTTTTGCGAGAAAGGGATAGAAGACCCTCCCACTCCAAAATTAAAATTTTGAATTTAATATTTTTTTCAGCGTACGTCATTATTATTATCCTAGTCTATACTAATATTATAAAGAGGAAACCTTTGTATTTTTGTATGTTTGTATTGAGTAGGCTCAAAAACTACTGGACCGATTTCAAAATTTCTTTTACCATTACTTAGAGGGATTCTTCCGAATCCGTATAGGCTATATTTTAGCCCGGAAAATAGAAAAAATAAATGTCCACCCGTGCGAAGCCGGGGCGGGTCGCTAGTTTAAAATAAAGTAATAATATTTATCAAGTTCAAGTAGGCAAATACCCAATTAAGTGATAGCAGATACTGTTTCAAAATTTCTTTGCAAGCATGTTCTATACACTATCACACTAATATTATAAAGGAGAAAGTTTGTATGTGTGTGTGTGTGTGTGTGTGTGTGTGTGTGTGTATGTTTGTTACTCCTTCACGCAAAAACTACTGGACAGATTGGGCTGAAATTTAGAATGGAGATAGATTATACCATGGATTAGCACATAGGCTACTTTTTATCCCGGAAAATCAAAAAATTCCCACGGGAATTTTAAAAAACCTACATCCACGCGAACGAAGTCGCGGGTATCAGCTAGCACACTATAAAGCAACGTTGAAAATATTACTTACCCCTTCAATAAGTGCCACTCCATAATCTACGAGACTTGTAAAAACTGCTTTAGCACCTTCCACAGAGTCAAGAAACTTGTCGACATGGACTTTCGCTACTTTATTTGCCACTTCTTTTCCACGCCAGAGTAACGGCCTAGATCGTCTTTGGTTAGTCCAAGTTTTGTAGTCAAACTCTGATAGAAATTCAGACTTATAAATTGATTCATGATTGTCGTTCCCTGAAAAATATTAAGTAGGTATTTAAAATAAACACGTCGCGTCGTAATAAAAAAATGAGCATAGTTAAAAGAATTTAAACTATTATCAAACAAAATACCTTAGTAACTTCAAATGTCAAATAAATAGTTCTTCAGCATACCATCTAACGGCTAAAATCAATAATAACTAGTTTATCTGTCTAAATAATTAAGTTTTTGTCCAAAAAAGACCCTACAACTTTTGACTATTGTAACAACCTAAGTAGCTCAGCCATTAAACTTACATTTTATAAGAATTTCAGTTCTGTCAAACTCCACGCTGTTGATAGTTGCGTCTGGTATGTCTAGTATATGTTGAGTTCTTTGGAACGTATCTGTACGGTAACATGTGGAACACCTACAAGTGATAAAATAGAAAGAATGATGGTAATATATATGGTATATTTGCATATTTTTCTATAAAAATCCCATTTTTTTATAGTAAGTATGATTATTTTATCATCATCATCTCTCTATATTTACCTGCAATGATCCCTCAACCAGCAATCTTCAAATACTAAGGACGTGCCATCATCGAAGAGAACTTTCAAAGCTCTATCTTCAATGTTTACTGATTGTAGAGCTGAAAGTATTTAAATTTAAAAATTTATTATACATTAGGTACATACTTTACATAACATTAATATTTCTGTCTCCATTCAACTATTTATATTTTCTAATGTAAAAAATCACAAATCACTTATTTCCCTTTATTAAAAACACATTTTATGGTATGAATTCACAAGTAGGTAAAGTAACAAATAACTGTTAACACAGCATAAAACGATTTTATTTATTTATTAATAATGATTAATTATTTTTGATTTCTAATATTTTTATTTAATTTTATTCGAATAGAATACAATAGATTTTCATTCAAGTAGACTTTTAAAAGTGCTTTTGAATCGTCAAAATAATTTACCACTGGTTCGGAATGCCGTTCCTACCGAGAAGAACCAGCAAGAAACTCGGTAGTTGTTCTTTTCAATTCTTCAATTTACAATAATATTCCATACTATACAAGCAATTATTTCTAAAATTAATAAAATTAGTTCCAAAGATAAATATTTTTACGGTAATACTACTAAAATACTTGGTAAAAACACTTGATTATGAATGAGGTTTATTTAAAAAAGAATTCGCTTACCAGACATCCTTCGGCTAACTGAATAGTTGTTACAATACGACTCGTTAAAGAAAATGACTACATACACATTCATTTATTAACGACTATTATGTGATAATACTTTAACTATACGAGCTCTCTTATCTTAAGGGTCATTTGCTCACTATACAGGCTGTTCTGTAAAAATAGTCACGATCCCGTTAATAGTTTATAGGGGAGATTTAAAAAATCTGCCTTGGGCTTATATTTTTGAGTTTCTAAAGCTAATTTTAATTGTATTGTAAATTGTTTTATATTTTTAGATAACTAAGAGTATGATGATGTATTTAAGTATCTGCAAGCCAAAAACCTGAATTATATTTTTTTGAAGAAAATAACTCATTTGTCAGGGTAACTAAATAAACTGGTAGAGTTTTGGAGCCCTAATTGCAAAGCAAGGTAAACCCTAATCAAGGGTTATTTTTTCACTAACCATAAAAGTGGTGGATCTCCAAAAATTGTTTTTGCTATTGTATCAAGTGGGATGCCAAATGAAAGAGGAAAAAATTCTGAGTTTCGTGAATAAAAATGTGCAATAACATTAAAATATTCAAAGCGACAGAAAAACAATTTTACTATAATATTTTAGGGTTTATTAAGACGATCGTAGTCGGGTTTTAGTTTTCAACTTTATCTTGTTTCAATTAATTTTATAGAAATAAATCTGAGTCTTTTCTAAAAAACACAAAACAATTAATAACTCAAAAATGGATCATTTTAGTCTATTTCTAAGTATTTAAGTGGTCATTTGATAGCATTTGACCTCCCTTACAACCTGGTGCCTACAACCTATCAACGAGATCAAGTGAACTAGAATAAGGAAACTCTTGGTTTGATCTTAAATCGATGATCTGTCAAACACTGTAGGCTAAGGGTGACGTGAAATCAAAGAAACCTAGTCGTTTCTTAGCCTACCTAGCATCAAATGTAGGTGACATTTGACATCTGCCACTGTAAGTGAAGCCTTAAGAGGGCTCTCTCCGTCACTCGTTTCATGCAATCGTAGTTCCAATTTCATTTGAATATTAAGCAACCAAAGTCCATGAAATTTTGCAGACATATTCTAGAAACTAATATCTATGTCTGTGGTTTTCCAGATTTCTGTTAAAATATTCGGTTTCAAAGTTACGCGGTCTTAAAAATTTTCATACAAATCTTTGAGCCCCTGTAATTTTAAAACTACATATTTTTAGAAAAATCTAAAACACCACAGACACAGATATTAGTTTCTAGAATATGTCTGCAAAATTTCATGGACTTTGGTTGCTTAATATTCAAATGAAATTGGAACTACGATTGTATGAAACGAGTGAAAACGAGTGACGGAGAGAGCCCTGTTAACGTTTATTAGACGTTGTCGTGAACTGTGACGGGATCGTAATGTTTATCCGAACACCCTGTAACTATATAATGAAATCACTTCATAATAGCCACTAAGGTCATATTGTTATGCTTTGGGTTTGCGATGCAAAAACAAAGTAATAATAATTAAATTATTGTTATTAAGAACCAGACTCCTCTTTGCAAAATAAGATTTATTCACATACTCGTAACTTACCGTTGACCTCAAAACTAGGTTAGTCTGTGATTTGGGGGTCGGTAATCTTTGTTAGAAAAACTAATCTAATTTCGAAAAGTAAAATTATCAGTCGCTAAAAACGCTATCTTTTTGGTTATTAGTGCATTTAAAAGAAAACATTAGAAAGTTAAACTTTTGGGGTGATCCAGCAAGCCAGTCTAGCTTTTACACCCAATGTAAACATATCCTAATTACGGGCTATCTAAACGAATTTTCTAACATAATACAACGAAAAGATAAAACTTATCTTCCTGACAAAGGCTTTGAGCTCAAATAAGTCGTTACCTATAAGAAAACACATTCTATTTTCCCCGTAAAACATTTTGTTTTACCCTAAATTGAAATTTCGCGTCATTTTATGCCTACGTAATAGAGGAGACGGGCGTTCTTTTATGGATACGAGAAGAAAATCCTAAATAAAACAAAATCATATTATTTTTGGCTTTAGATATTTTCAGATAACGGTAACACATTTTAATACCTACAAAAATCTCTCTTTTATAGAAATTTAAGTAAAACCGTTTTTGTTTCAAAACAATAGAAATAAATCAGGAAAAATATCGCCATGGTGATGTAAATGATGATAATGTAAATTAAAAATTTATAACACCCCCTGCAAGTGAAGGTTACAGTAATAACTAGAAAAGAGCTGATAACTTTCAAACGGCTGAACCAATTTTCTTGGATTATATCTAAGAACACTCTCGATCAAGCCACCTTTCAAACAAAAAAAACCAAATTAAAATCGGTTCATTAGTTTAGGAGCTACGATGCCACAGACAGATACACAGATACACCGATACACAGATACACAGGCACACAGATACACAGATTCACACGCCAAACTCATAACACCCCTCTTTTTGGGTCGGGGGTTAAAAACAGTCCGTCGCGCTCTACCTTCATCCCTATACAGCTAGAACTTTCCGGTTTGTTCTAGGATAACGGCAAGAGACCGGACGGGATGACTTAATACCATGGACGATGGGGCATGCCCTGGTGTAGAATTCAACCTGCGTCAATACCTTAATAGCATCCTATTTACCGGACAGATGCCAAAAGTTGGCTGCAGCTGGCGAAAAGCTGATCCATGCGTCTGGTGACTCAAGAGCTGGCGCTTATTAGCTCAACAAGCTCGAGGCAATAGCGCCGGTGTATTGAGCACATCATCATCATCATCATGATCAACCCATCGCCAGCACATTACAGAGTACGGGTCTCCTTTCAGAGTGAGAAGGTGTTTAGCCTTAGTCTGGTACATATTTGGATTTGCAGACTTCACACACCTTTGGAGAACAAGGCATACAAGTTCCCTCACGATGTTTTCTTTCACCGTTAGGTGATGGAGGGAAAATGAAAGTCTTAGTAAGTAGTAGTGTATTGGGCACTGGTTTGTGGCGCGTTTGTGGCGCTTGTGCGGCGCATTAGTGGCACGTGTGTGGCGCGTGTTTGCCGCGTAAGTGGCGCGTTTTTGACGGGTGAGTGGCGCGTTTTTGGCACATTTGTGGCGCTTGTGTGGTGTGTTTAGCACAAGTATTGTGTGGAGCGAGTGACGTCACGATTGGGCTTACGTGATTTAGTTAAAAAACAGAACAGCAGTTTCTCGTGAAATATTATGTGAAATTCATATTATAATACAGCCGGAAGTATTAAATATCTATCAGCGTTTAATAAGAACAATTTCTCATTTACCGCTAAATAAGTAATAGAATTTGACGTTATATCAGATTTATCGGCGCTCGTAAAATACCTTCATTTCGTTTATTGGACACAGGAAAAATGATGAGAAATTTTGCTATCAAGCAAATGTGATGTAATGGAAAAATAATCTTTTTCCTTGCTTGGATGCCTTTTATATCCCTTTATTTGCCATTCATGATTATTTTTATAACATTTCTCCATAATCCATTGATTGTTATTTGCTTCACTTCAGCGGTGTTGACTTTTCTTACTTTAAGCCTAGTTTTAGCCACTATATCTAAAGGGCAGTAGCCAGTAGGTATCATTGATTGAGTTTTATTGTTAAACAGGCAATATGAAAACAAAAACTAAGGTTCATGACATATTACAGTAGTGTCAGAGTGGTAGTGTCAAAACTAAGCGTCGCGTTGCGTAAATTATAAAATATTTCAAAGAAGCTACAGAGCTACTTGAATAAAATCCCGAGCAATGTTGCATTGACGCGCGCGGAGAGTTGTTACGAGCGAAAATGTCACCAAAGATGTTAGGTACTTATTACTCCGATCCTAATCCGAATTTCGTTTTCCAAAGCCATAAAATGAAATTCAGATCTAGTATCTACGCAACCCCTCATACATAATAGTACTAGGTACGATTACTTCGGATCGAGAATTCTAGAATCCGGACCGGAGCAAGTCCGTAAAGAGTCTTGTATGAGTACCTACATACCTAATTAATAAATAAGTGGCCGATCGTGAAAAACGTCCGCATCGTCGTTGATGAATTCTCTGTGAATCACTTCGACTCACTTTGCATTACAATGTGCATTGAGCTTAAGGAAAACAAATAACACGTTATTTTTTAAGCTTTATTGTAATATAGAAAAGTCTATATAATCCTTCGCTCGTGTCGTACAAGTATCGGATCGGATGTGGAAGACCTGCATTGCGCCTGTATAATAGAAAAATATAAAAGAACCCTTTCCTTGAAACCCAATATCGTGTTAGAAGAACTCAGTCTTATTATGGAACCGACAATATCCTATATCGGAAACTCAGCAGACCATGATATTGTTATTCAATAGAATATCAACATTCTTCCTAGCGTAACAGAATTTTTATGACCTTTCCGTAAATATACCGCTTCTATTGTGTCTGTAGCTCTCTCTCTCTCTCTCTGCGTTTTATTCCTTGTTGCTGGAAGTTGTGACCTTTTCATTAATTTATTAATTAAGTAATGGTTAGAGAGTTGTATTCTTGGGATAATAATCCGTTGGGCTCTCAAATCCTTCTGTAATTTCTTGGAAACTTGAAGTTTTAGTCGTAGGTTTTCTCTATAATGTAGACCGCCAGTAAAAGAGGTCAAATTTTATCGTTCTGCGAATCCCTGGATAGCCGCAGTGCGTTAATCATAATCATATTCTTTATTTGCTGAATACACGTCAACACCAACTGCCTTTGATATAGACTTGGAAAAGTTCAAGAAATATTGCCATCCAGCTTAATGGTCCAATTTTCAACAGCAAATCTTTAAATAGAAAGAGCGGCGGAAAGAACGGCATTCCGAACCAGTGGTAAATTATTTTGACTATTCAAAAGCACTTGTAAAAGCTTATTTGAATCAAAATATATTCTATTCTAGCAGTGTATTGATATTCGCAAAATACAATTGTCTCGTTCCAGTTTTTACACTATTGTGTTTTATGCTATTTGTGTTTTCTTTGTAATAATCTATACTAATAAATAAAATTGGAGTGTCTGTCTGTAATTTCGAAATAACTACCTCATATTAAGCTCATATGGTTATTTGAACGATACCATAACTGAATCACACGTTTTTAAAATTTTTGTCTGTCTGTCTGTCTGTCTGTCTGTCTGTCTGTCTGTCTGTCTGTCTGTTTGAAAAGGCTAATCTTTGGGACGGCTGAACCGATTTTGACGGGACTTTCACAGGCAAGTAGAGGATTGACCAGGGCGTAAAATAGGCTACTTTTTTAACCGACTTTTAAAAAGGGAGTTGTGTTTTTCTACCTATGTACACCGAAATCTCCGAGATTTCTGAACCGATTTGCGTCATTTCTTTTTTAATCGATAGAGGAACTTTGCGACATTGTTTCATAAAAAATTTGGAGTCCAACTCCTCAATCCTGATGCTGCAGGGGATCTGACCAATCCACGCGGGCGAAGCTGCGGGCATCAGCTAGTATAAAATAAATAAGATAAAGATAAGCATTATCTTATTACAAAGACAAAACACAAATAGCCAATAATGAATATATATCATAAATATATAAAAGCACAGATTTCCTATACACCTTTTTAATACTATGTTTGCTGAAGACATAAAATGGCGCTTCAAAATCGGTCGTAATCGCATCGCAAGTGCGCGTCTCTCTACCCGCTACCGTAAAACGAAGAACATTTTCACAGTAGGTAGGTATAGATAGACCATTTCATGATGGCCTGTGAAAAATCATATTGTCTTTTCATATTATTAACTGTTCTTAATAAACTACATGAAATATCACCGAAACTTTTGATTAATAAAATAATTCTCGAACAACTTCTGTACAACTGCCTGTTTCCCAGTAGCCCAGAAGGGATTAACCGGCCTACGATAAACCACAATGTAATAATTTCTTGTGATAATAAACTTAGCGACTTTACTTATATTTTGGACTTAAGTCTTCATCCTATAATCCATACCCATACCAATGTGAAAGTGTGTCTGTTTGCCTGTTACCTTTTCATGGACTATCCGAAAGTTACAGAACTATCATAAAAACTTAACATAGTAGTAGTAATATGATAGTAGTGGAAGTAACATATACAGTTACCTAATATCTAGCTTACATTTCAGGAACGGCTAAAGGCTATTTATTTATTGATCCTGGAAAATAAAGGGTTCCCATGGGATATTTAAAAAATCTAAATCCAAGCGGACGAAATCCCAAGCCAAGGTTAGAAACCACCAAAAAATTGCCTATTTTTTACTAGCGACCCGCCCCGGCTTCGCACGGGTAGCTTATTACAATTTGCGGAGGGCTCTCTAATTTTTTGAAGTATAATATAGCCTATGCCACTTATGAATAATGAGATTTTCCACTGGTAAAACAATTTAAAAAATCAGTTCAGTAGTTCCAGAGATTAAATCCTACAAACAAACTTTACCTTTTTATAATATTTGTAGATTAAACACGCTTCTTATGTGCTTCCTAATCACTTCTTAATCAACAGGTACAAATGCTTAAACGCAATTTATCCAGAATATATTTGTATCCCGGGAAAATAAAATAAATAAAAAACTTTAATCCACGCTAATCAAGACGCGAGCAAAAGCCCATGAAAACTAATAAAACAGAATACTCGTAAAAGACGTTTTAGTTAAAGCACTATTTATTTTCCGTCGTAATAATTTATTTCTGCTATGTGACTTTTCCTGAAAGAAATTTTATGAGCGCATCATCATTGAGTGGAAGGTATAACGCGAGAAACATTTTCTTCTAAAGGAAACTGTTCGTCTTACCCTCGTCTTTTTGTATGGCCCCTTTTTAGAGCAAAGGATGTCTCTGATCTACGATGTACCGGCAGCTGAGCAAAAAAGGTGAGTCTTGCGTAAAAAGTGTGTATCTATCTTATTTGTCTATATATAATACGTGATATTGTAAATACTGTTAGATTATAATCTAACAGAATCAATCTCGTGAGATTGTAAACTGACGAAAGATTGTGAACCTCTCTCTCTATTGTGAGATCTATATGTCACACTGAAATGGATGTTCCGTACCTCAAAAGGAAAAACGGAACCCTTATAGGATCACTTTGTTGTCTGTCTGTCTGTCCGTCCGTCCGTCGTGTCTGTCAAGAAACCTATGGGGTACTTCCCGTTGACCTAGAATCATGGGCAGGTACGTAGGTCTTATAGGACAAGTAAAGGAATAAATCTGAAAACCGTGAATTTGTGGTTACATCATTTAAAAAAAATGTGTTTCGATACTCAAAGTTAGATAACTATACCAAGTGGGGTATCATATTCTGAAAGGGCTTTACCTGTACATTCTAAAACAGATTTTTATTTATTTTTATGCATGATAGAGTTTTTGATATATCGTGCAAAACGTCGGAAAAAAATTAAATTTAAAATTTAAAAAACCCCCGACACATAAACCTCTAAAAAGTAAAAAAATAATAGGTAAGTATGTATGGGCCCTTTAAGAATAGTATAAATAGTAAAGTTTTTATCCAAGCGCTCGTTGCGCCAGGGGACCGCTACCTATCATAAACTATGAAAGTCATCTGTTGTAGAAAGAATAGTCTTTAGCGGTCCCCCGACGCAACGAACGCTTGGATAAAAACTTTACTATTTATACTATTCTTAAAGGGCCCATACATACTTACCTATTATTTTTTTACTTTTTAGAGGTTTATGTGTCGGGGGTTTTTTAAATTTTAAATTTAATTTTTATTTCACGCTTTTTAAACTTTTATTTATAAATTACCGTTTATTTGTGCCATTCTAAAACCCAATTTCTATCACACTAATATTATAAAGGAGAAAGTTTGTATGTGTGTATGTGTGTGTGTATGTTTGTTACTCCTTAACGCAAAAACTACTAGACGGATTGGGCTGTTTAGAATGGAGATAGATTATACCCTGGATTAGCACATAGGCTACTTTTTATCCCGGAAAATCAAAGAGTTCCCACGGGAATTTTAAAAACCTACATCCACGCGAACGAAATTCGCGGGTATCAGCTAGTAATAATATAAATCCAATAAGGCAGCTAATATCTCTTCAAAAGTTACATCAATGTTATGTTAATTATACCTCATTGCTTCGTCCTTTGAGATTAGGTATACATTGTAGTAATACGTCAAAGTATTGCCTTTCTAACCACTTATTTGAAAGCAGAAAATCTGCAGTTCTATTTTTTGTATTTTTTGTTGGTATCACTGGAGCGTTCCCATCTCATTCGCGTTTTAGTGCCTCGCCGATCACCACGTTATTCAAGTTTTAAAAAACGTTACAAAAGCGTAGTCACCAAAACGATAGTGATTTATTTATTTATTTATTTGTTACATATTTTTATGTTATAAGGTTTTATTATAATAGTGTCTGGTGATATGATATCACTATGCAATTAATGTTTTGTACATTGCGATGTTACCTTGACATATGACAACATGGCGATGTTACTTTCACGTGATTTGGAATTCCGGACCATAAGGTATTTCAGTGAAGACGTGTTACCTAATTCTAAACATATTATGAATAGCTTCTGGGACTGTTTACGAATCAAACTAGTGATATGATATATATGATACGTCACTTGGAATCCCGAAATAAAAAGGTATTTACAGTGAAATGTTGCCTACTTCTAAGGATATTGTGAAAATTTGCTAGGATTATTTCCATATCACACTAATAAAATACGACATTACTTTCCTATTGTGTTGTGTACATCTTGTGGGGATGTGACCTTCACATCAATTAGAATCCCGGAACATGAAGGTGTTTACAGTGAAATGTTATTTATTTCTTGGGATATTGTGAATAGTTGCAAGGACTATTTCCGTATCACACTGAGAATATGACATCACTTTCCTATTGTGTTGTGTACATCTTGTGGGGATGTGACCTTCACGTTAATTGGAATCCCGGAACATGAAGGTATTTAACAGTGAAATGCTGATATTGTGAATAGTTGCTAGAACTATTTCCGTATCACACTGGTGATGATATGACATCACTTTCCAATAGTGCTGTGTACATCTCATGGGGATGTAACCTTCACGTCATTTGGAAGCCCAGACCATGAAGGTATTTACAGTAAAACGTTACCTATCAGACTAATGGAATGATATCAATTTCCAATCGGTGTTGTGTACATCTCATGGGGATGTTACCTTCACATCATTTGGAATTCCGAAAGCTTTGAAAATATTATCGTGATGGAATACATTTAAAAAGGAATATTATTACCTTTACTTTGATTATTATTTGTGAATGAAATGTGTCTACATGAATCATGAGATATCAAGTGCTATTATCGAGTAAAAATGAGAATATTAAATACCTTCTTCATACCTTCATATAGTTTATACATTTATGTTGCGGTCTTCTAATAAGGATGTACCCTTTCGCTACTGATAGAAAAGTTAAGGGTAGATGGTTTAAAATACCTACACTTTTTTGTTTATAAATTATTATAATACCATTGTACAGACGGATTACAACTCGAACCCGAGTTAGTGCCAATGATTGTTGTCGAAACGCAGCCAAGCACGTCAACCATAAAATTAAGCCATCGTCAAGAAAAAACTAGTCTTCGCTTCGCTTTATCGGATATGCTCATGAGGAAGCTCTCACTCATTTTTTCTCTTTAGAATAAAGTGATCAGTCCGTAAATTAATTATTATTAAAGATCCAGCCAGACTGATGTGCGATACCCAGCACAACGAATCTATGACAAGAAAAAACTTCATATTCTTTTTTAATAAAGAAAAATATTAAAGATCAGCTCATACAGAAATAGACTGTGTCTTATACAGCGTGAAGCTAGCCGTTACATTCGGGCTTGTAATATTATGATCCGGTGCCAAGATATGAATAATCCCACCCGCAAGAAAACCTCCTGCAACGCAGAAGCCGACACCGGCTCCTATCCAGACTTTAAACCAGGAGCATCCGCTCCCGGCAATACAACAAGCGAGAGCAACGATTATATACGAAGTACGAACCCATGAAGTCACCGCGCTCACGGCAGCTGTGACAGTCGCCGCGCCGCGGGCGCGGGCAGTGTCACCGGGGACCCTCGTCGCTGCACCCGGTACGTTCCGCAGGAACGTTCATTCTACTTTTAGGACTAATGGCAATTAATTAATGACCCAGTCATACTATTGTGGGTAAGAGGATACGGGATTCCATTTCTAAAACCAGTATCTTAATCTCACGACCCAGCATGCCTCCTATCATCTGAATATAATATCATAGACTTTATGTTTAGTGAAGTTATACTTATCACAATGTGATTCGTGTGAAGGATCGTTTCCTTCTTTTCATTTTTTATTATAAATCCAATGGAAATAACAGACTTATAATAAGTCTAAAATTCTTAAACGAGTGGGTGCTTACATAACAACATTAAGGTCAATTACAACTACATCAATGAATAGTTGGATGGCCACGTTAGATTTATTTCTTAGGAGTTATAAAAGATTTTACTACCTATCTATAGAAAGTATCTACGATTTAAAATGAACGAGAATTATTCCAATTTAATGGTTTACTATTTTGGTCTGAATATACTTTCCGCCTCTCGTCTTTACAAAACTACGAGTACTAAAGCCGGTGATTTATGTATTTACTCAGATTTTTGGGTTACTTGTCAACTAGGTATATACATAACATATATTTACAAGATATAGTTGATTTTTAAAATTTATCAGGGTTATCTAAAATTATTTTACAAACAATAAATACTTTAGAGTTCTTAAGATTTATCATCAATGTAAAAAAGAGCTGTACAGCCCGAGTACCTACTGTGCGCAAATATTGCAATTACCTGATTAAAAAAAAAAAAAAAAAAAATACGTTGACCCGTCTGAAGAAAAATGATATTTAATCAATCAAGAGCTAAATTTACATACAAAACTCGTTGTTAATGACTTACTGCGACTTGCCCGCGATTTAGTAAGTAGATACGGTACACCTACAAAAACGGACAGAAAGATGTTTTAAATATCTTGTTGTGTAATGCAAATCACTAAGATAGCTCAGCATTGACACATCAGCATTCAGCACAGTCTTTGCAGGATTATTTACATAATGGTAAAAATCTATCGAAGTGACAGTCAATCCTATTTGACAAAATAGACTGTCTAGAATTATTTTATTTTTTTCGGATCCTAACGATATAGGGTAGGGGCGACACGCTGTGAGAAGACCACCGATGGCCAGTGGATTCTGAGTTTAGTTTTGAATCTGTCAAACATATGAAGTAGCTAAAATTACTGACTGTTTTTTTTTGGACTTTCAGGTTTTCAGAAAATGGAATCTATAAAAAAAAAAAAAAAAAAAGGCATTTTATTGCGTACGACAATAAAGTGCTCTCTTTCCTATTTAACTATATAGATGGAGTTAGATGTCCACTTCTTACGAGAATATCAAAATCTATAATTATGCTGTGAAGCTCACAGGAGATTTGTGTTCGCTTCATACATTAGTTTAAAAAACAACGGGAAACGGGAACTAGAAGAACATGTATTTAAATAAATAGTACCAGCCTTAGGGCAACCACATGTTGGTTTTTTTTTTTGCATCAAAAAAAAAAAAAAAAACCCCTGGTTTCCACCATTTCAGAGCCTTCTCTGTTCGGTTCTAAATTCAATTTAGACATAATGATAATGCATTATCTGTTTCAGCCACCCTGTTGATTGCATATTATGTTGGTTGCATGGAAGTTATCAAGACGGTACTACTAGGTAGAGAGGAGCGTAGCACCGTCATCTTTGTATATATTATGATCAACTTCGCAAGATGGTGTTGGGTTAGTTTTTTGTAAAAAAAAAAAAAATAGGCGCACACGACAGAACGAACTCTGTGTCCTGAAATAAAGGTATATTGTATATTATGAAGCGTCAACTCCGATGAAAATGTCTATCTGAATTAGCCGGTCAGGCTATAAGCTTGATGGGTTCATAAAACACAGCCATGGCTCAGCTCTATCGTTGATCCTAGGTTCGAGAGTAACGTCTGTTTTTTCATCGTCCTCCAGTCCCAAGATTTGATGTTGTTACACCATGAGATCTGTCCATAGTTTTAGAATTTTTGTTAATTGGAATCCAAATAACAATTTGAATTTAGAATATTTGATTAACGTCACATTACTCATGCTGGTATAATTACACATAAGGTGCAAACCATATTTTGAAAATTAATTTAGATACGTAGTGTAATTGTTAATAATAATATTAATTTAACAAACATCAGTCGAAATACATGACCTAACAAGATCGTCATACCCAGATTCAGCTCAACCTTGCCTAAATGTTCCTTTCTAATAAACATTCACCGAAGATAACTTTATCCAGCAGAAAAATTGTTAGAATACATCGATAGAATGTAACCCCTACGAAAAAAAAAAAAAAAAAAAATGCCCCATTACAATAGTAAGATTTAAGAGTCCGCATAAATCGGTATCTACGAACAGTATCAGTCAGTGGATAAAAATATAATACTTCTATATATTTTTTTTTCGCTTATTCCGTCAGGCATGCAGCTACCTCCGCAGCTCACAGTAAAGGTATCAATATTGATATACCTAATACGAAATACAGCGGCCTTAGCGTGGGCAACTCTATGCTGTGTGCCAGAGTTTATCGTAGAGGTATTCAATGTGATCAATCTAATCAGATTGCTCTATCACTCCTATTATTTATTATTATTTATTATTCATAAATCAATCTGGAACACTGAGCAGCTGATTAAAATTTATTTTAAGTAAAATAAATTTGAATCAGCAGCTTTAAAAGTATTTTATTTTTACTTATAATACAGTGATTATAAAAATCACTAAGTATCTACTTAAATACGGATGAAGTAACCGTAATTATGATAATATCTTTTATTTATTTTTGGCTTTATTTTGCTTGTCAAAATTGATAATATAAATACAATATTATTACACCTAGAAGTGTTTTAATATTTCACTATCTTTCAAAATCAACAATGTATACCTAATCTCAAAGGACGAAGCAATGAGGTATAATTGATGATTAAACGAACTTACCTGAAGTGAAGTTCTATCCCAATTATACGAGTTGCTTCGTCCGAAGAGATTAGGTCCCTCCCAGCCCTAGGACCCCTGATAAGTGAAATATTAATGTTCCAGGCAGGCTTTCAACTAAATGAGATGGGAACGCTCCAGTGATACCAACAAAAAATACAAAAAATAGAACTGCAGATTTTCTGCTTTCAAATAAGTGGTTAGAAAGGCAATACTTTGACGTATTACTACAATGTATACCTAATCTCTTCGGACGAAGCAACTCGTATAATTGGGATAGAACTTCACTTCAGGTAAGTTCGTTTAATCATCAATTATACGTTCCATGAAATATTTTTGACCGAACATCACTAAATCAAGAATTATCCGAATTATCTGAATGACTCACATAGTTTAACACGACCAAAACGAAATATCTGTTTCTAACATGTCGTTGCTTTAAAAATGTACCCATTTTACGTAGTCGTATAATAGTTCGCTTTTTAAGATATACGATTAAATTGAAATCGACTTTCACCCGATGAAATAAGGAATAAAGTTGCTTGTATTTCATTTTGTTTGTTATTGCATGTCAAATTTTTATTTGACATAACTTTCAAAAACCGGTCAAGTGCGAGTCTGCCTCACATATGAAGAGTTCCGTACAAGTTTTTTTTTATGTAATGACAATTCAGTTGTCGGATTTTTCTCTTTACTTGGGCCACAGCAGTAGAGTGCTTGGGCTATAAGATATTGCTACCTGCCTTTCATGATTCTAGGTAAACGGGAAGTACCCAATTTATAAGTTTTGACTCTCTTGAAAGATGCGACAGACGGACACACAGACAGACAACGAAGTGGTGAAGTAAAACACCGTCAGGAAACCTGCATGCTTGAGAGTTGGCCATAATGCTCCCTCAAAAGGTGCGTGAGGTCTGCCAATACGTGCTTGGCCAGTGTGGTAACATCTCATTCTGAGAGGAGACTTGTGCTCAGTAGTGAGCCGGCGATGGGTTGATCCTGATGATGATGAATTTTAAACGTATTTTGTCAAAGTAAATAAGCTGAGTTCAAGCAGATAAAATAAAAGAAGGTGCGCCTAATGCATCATCCAAACCTGCGTGACAAAGCGACTACGAAGCGGGAACCTCAGCCGCGCGGAGGGTCATCGCCTCCTACGATATTTAATGGTGCCATGCACACCTACGCGACTACAATAGTCGAGGCTACAATATCTTTTTTGACGTGACAACATCTTATAATTCGATACAGCCGGCTGCACGCACGAAAAAACATGACTCATGCGGCGTTACCTCGCCGCAGGCGAGGTAACGCGAGGTAACGCCGCGATCGGCCTTTGTTGTCACGTTCAACTATCGTCAGTAAACCGACTTTACAGACAACCAATTTTTTTTTTCTCTACAGATACCTACTGAACCCTAAAAATAGTTTGACTATGGTTTGGGTTTGGGTTGATTGTTCGTGGCCTTTGGTTGACTGTTGGATATTATAATTATTGAATTGATGTTTTCTCGTTTAACTGGGATTATAATATTTTATAAATTAGAAACTCCGCGCCTACGATCCAAAGTATCGGAGTTTTCCAAAAAATCATTTTCAAATAAATAATTATGTATCTAGGCAACGTCCATCTTGACAGCTTGACATTTGTCAATTGACATGATATTATGAACCTCTGTTACAATATAGTGAAAGATCCCAGGGCCACCAGCCGTCACCTATTTTCTGACGAACGAAATGTGTACGATTGAGTAGTGTTAGTATGTACTAAGAACGCATGCCTACAGACCTGCTAGCTTGCTTAGACGGCCAATTTTCAGGTATCAGGTAATCAAGGTACATAAAAACATTACTTACCTCACGTAAATTCTCCAATTTTTTTAATATTTAGCAGATTTTTTTAATATTAACAATTAATTGACATAAGTAAACTATAAGAGAGTGAGAGAGAAGTCAATACATCCTAAAACATGTCTCACTCAGTCTCATGCGCGTAGATAATGAATGTCCTCGCGCTCAAACCCACAGAGGCATTAAAATTGAATTTAGGGGATGATTGGCCCTCTGGATCGGTCTGTCTTCTTGTAAAAGGTTTTAAAATAGTTGTCTGATGCACATATATAAAAATGGAGCGTCAGAATTCACTTGCAGTTAAGTAATTACTTATTTTGGGAGCTTTAAAGCGTCTGCAAAGCAATACGGCCGACGCGGGAAGTGTCTGGGAGTATAGGCGACTTATTTTTAAGGATATTTATTGCCTAAAATATACGTAAAAATCAGCTTGGAGAATTTACGTGAGGTAAGTAATGTTTTTATGTACCTTGATTATCAGATACCTGAAAATTGGCCGTCTAAGCAAGCTAGCAGGTAGGCTAGGCATGCCTTCTTAATACTTACTAACACTACTCAATCGTACTTATTTCCTTTGTCAGAAAATACGTAACCTCTGGTGGCCCTGGGATAAAAGTAATAAGAAAACCAGAAAAGACCTGATAACTTCCAAACGGCTGAACCAATTTTTTTGGATTATAGCTAAGAACACTCTCGATCAAGCCACCTTTCAAACAAAAAAAACTAAATTAAAATCGGTTCAGTCGTTTAGGCGCTACGAGGCCACAGACAGATACACAGATACACAGATACACAGATACACAGATACACAGATACACAGATACACAGATACACAGATACACAGATACACAGATACACACGTCAAACTTATAACACCCCTCTTTTTGGGTCGGGGGTTAAAAATACTTGATTACGGAACCCTCGGTGCGCGAGTCTGATTCATACTTGGCCGGTTTTTTTCGCTTGGTGGCCTGTCTTTCTCATAAAGTATTTCTAATGATTTCATTACAAAATAAAAGGGTTACGAAAAAGTACTTATTTATTAAATCACGTACCTACCCCTAAACACAATTTTCCTGAGGCTTTTCCTAATGGTATTTATATTTACGCAAATCGATTTCAAATCAAATACCTGACTAGAATCAATAATATAAATCCAATGTTTGAATTAACTTCACGTACACATACTAATATATGATACTACATAGATGATGCCGGTGATTTTGTCCACGTGAATCTAGATTTTTAAAAATATCGTAGGAGCTTTTGATTTTTTCGAGATGAAAAGCCGATGTCCGTTTTTGGTATACAAGCCATTCCTGTATAGAATTTCTTCAAAATCGGTGAAGCGGATGGGCCGTGAAAAGTTTAAGGACAGACAGACAGACCATATTTTGGCATTTCTAATATTCCTTAAATAACTAGTAGGTAAGTATGAACTATCAAAATAAAATATATTTTTTTATTCAATTAAACTTTTACAAGTGCTTTTGAGTCGTCAAAATAATCTACCACTGGTTCGGAATGCAGTTCCTACCGAGAAGAACCAGCAAGAAACTCGACGGTTGCTCTTTTCAAGTATTAAATTTACAATAATATGCCTATATAATATATCTTTATTGTTTGTTCATATTTTCAAATTGCAAGCTTGCCTTAATGCTTTTAAAAATAATATGCTATGAATTTGGTTCGAAAATAAATGTCCTTACTTAATTAATATTATGTAAAAATGTGGCAATGTGTACGTAATCGAGCACAGTTTTCAGCTCAGCGAAGAATCTGTTTTACTGGAGATATTCTTAACACCTAAAAAATGCTATTCTTGAAATTTCCTTGAATTAAAAATATTGCTAAATTTTCCCGGTAATTAATAGAATACTCGAATAAAACAATTCAGAGATAAGTAATAGTTGTTTTGAAACTAATCGAACTTGGACGCAATTGAATTGGATTTGCAAATATTTCACGGAATAATTTAAGAGCTTTTGACCGAAATTCATTCAAGTAAAACTAGTTACTAGTAGACTGCTACTACAACTTACCTATTCGAAACGGTGACCTTCTACCTGAAACGAGGCAACTCAGTAATTGCTTGTTTCAATTTTTTGTTTGATGTCATTCCAACTTTCTCACAAAGGACTCTCCTTTATGAGAAAGTTAGTACTACCAATTTTTATTTAATTTTACAGAATCGATCCCTATAACTTTTCCACGTTTCAATTTTACAGGAGCCTTCAACTTTAAAACTTACTGAATACATTTCGGTCCGATTTGGGATTTGTCTAAAGAGGATTTCTCAATGCTTGGAGGCCCCAGAGACCCAAGTCCGTGTGTCTCAGAGATATCTTGAGCGAAAGATCATCAATAATTCAATGTAATTCAATATTAAAACCTCTAGACTGGCTCATAGGTTTAGTGGTTACTGATTAGTATATTCAACTGCGGATGACAATCTCAGCTAAGTCCGATTTCCTCGGGTTGGGCAAAGATACAGTGAGGTTTTGGGTTTTCTGTTAAGAAATTTTCAGTAGATAATATAACCCGACTTAAGAAGTTTTCGGTGGTACATCCGGGAAGAAGTGTTCCGAGATGCCTTCTCGTTCAAAATTCCTCAGTACTTGAAGACCAAAGTCTTCGAACGTGGCGACAGATGCATTCGAGACATAGTGGCTAGTTACGAGCCTCATAAGAAAGCTCAGAGTCACTCAGTGCAATGACGATGACGATGACAATCTCTCGCTGTAAAACTATCCTTTACACAGAAAAGCTTGCTTAACCACTCGTATATTTTCACTCGGCCGTGTCGTTCCAACAATAGGAGCTAATCGATGTTACTACAGCTCATTAGGCGCCACTGACATTCACAGTACAGCTTATGCACCCTGAATGTCAAGGGCGAATAAAAACAGAATATAAGTGAGTGCAGTTTTTCAAGGTTGAGCGAGAAAATTAAAGGTGGCTCAGGTAGCTGTTTATTTTCATTAGAATCAAAAGCAATTATCACACTAATATTATAAAGGAGAAAGTTTGTATGTGTGTGTATGTGTGTGTGTGTGTGTGTGTGTGTGTGTATGTTTGTTACTCCTTCACGCAAAAACTACTGGACGGATTAGGCTGAAATTTAAAATGGAGATAGATTATACCCTGGATTAGCACATAGGCTACTTTTTATCCCGGAAAATCAAAGAGTTCCCACGGGAATTTTAAGAAACCTAGATCCACGCGAACGAAGTCGCGGGTATCAGCTAGTACTAACATAAAATATGGTAGTACGGAACCCATCGTGTGCAAGTCTCACTCGCACTATTGACCTTTTTTTGTGTACCTCTATTCATATTGTAGCCTTATCGCTATACTTTTCTTATTATGAGTATTCAATCGGTAGGTACCGTGACGTAAAGAATGTCCTATTTGTAAGTACATAGTCAATCTGATAAGCTAAACCCTTATACATGCAATTCTAGTAGGTACATTATTTATAAATGAATACAGATATGTATGGATATTATCAATCTGGTAATGCACAGCTCTTTGCCGTGTTTAAAGTTTAAACACACTCCACTTGTTACTATAACTTAACACAATATTTTCAACTCTATTGCAGTAGCATAGAGCTTAATTTGGATTTTCGTATAATATGTGGGAAAAGTATGATACATTGGAAGTGTTATTCTAGTGTAGCACATGTCGTTGATATATGGAAGCTATTAAGGGTTAACGTATTTTCCACTGGTAAGTAATTTGCGGTTTTGTATAGTTATTATCTTGATTTATAGATCGATATTCCAAAGTAATAAATGATGGATAATCGCTAGGCTTAAGCTGATGATACTTGTAGGATTGAGGAATATAATAACAGAGCTTTGACAAAATATGAAAGGTAGGTAAGTTGTTTTACACATTTGAGTAATGATGAACGATCTTCATGTAGGTAACTAGTAATGACCCGTTACAAGATCATTTGTCAACTAGAAAGACAGTAAATCAGAATCGGTAGCAAAACCAGATTACCCAACATAGTACAGTCAGCAACAAAGCCAGGTTTGCACCCGCCAATACAAGCGACTATGGACGGGTGCAAACCTAGTGCTAACCTACATAGCACAACGGGTTGCGAAGCTGAAAATTGGCAATCGGCGGGGCACATAGTTCGATGATCGATTTTAGAGTCCCCAAGGTACAGGAATGGCAGCCTGGCATCACAGCGCTAGCAGAGATCTCCAGACAGACGACAATATTCAAGCCTCGATAGCTCAACGGTTGAGGAGCGAACTGAATTCCGGAAGGTCGGCGGTTCAAATCCCATCCGTTGCACTATACAAGGAGTGGCTTCCGGCACAAGCTTTACGCTTAATTGGAGGGGAACGGGGAGTATTAGTTATGATTAGCATGGCTAATATTCTTTAAAAAAAATATATTAGATGAGTACCGAGATGAAGGTTGCCGCTGGATCAAGGTGGCGCAGACCGCAGTGTGTGGAAGTCTCTGCATGAGAATTTATGACAACCTCTCTGGCGGAGTAATGAGCGCTGTGGGAGGTCCCGAGTTCAATGCCCGGCAGGGGCAAGCTGGAAATTTATAATTTCTAAATTGTCACTGGCTACAGCTATTAAGTAGCCAAAGCTGTGCCGCAAAGCGATTTAGCGTGCCGTGTAGGAACCGATAAGGGGTTCGGGTTGAATAAAACTACCATACCCCCTCCAAGTTAGCATCCTCCCTTAGACTGCATCATCACTCACCACCAGGTGAAATTTCAGTCAAGGACTAAGTTCTATCTAAATAAAAAAGAAAGGCCCTACATGAAACCTATGTCCAGCTGTGGACGTCTATAGAATAGAACAGAATAAATTTTTATTGAACTAAACTTTTACAAGTGTTTTTTAATCTTCAGTATAATTTATCATCTACCACATTCTGTTAATAATGATGATGATGATATATTAGTTTTAACTTTTAGCGTTTTTTAACTGAAGTTCGGGAACGTAGTAAAATTCCACTATAGTGATCCTCGTTCGCATACAGCGCTAAATGAATTACACGCCACAAACCGACGACACGGCGTGAATTATTCATCGCACGTTCTGTGCCCTTTCATTTATTTTGCTCTGTTGAAACTGGCTGAAAGTATCTATACAATTACTTGTACCTACTTTTTTACACACACGGTATTTTTTTGCAACTTAATCATAGCCTTGTCGGCCAGTGAAGAATGTAAGTACAATTAGCTTATTATTTTACCTGCACAAGAAACAATAATTCATAGTTTATAATAATAATATCTACTTATTATCTTGAGGAAATTGTTAGTTGGAATTGTTAGTTTGTTTGTAACCGATAAACTTTGAATCTACTGAACCGATTTTAATAATTCTTTCACCATTAGAAAGCTATTTTATCCAGATGTAGCAGCAGCAGTTAAGATCCTAATTAACTCAACATAACACTTAATTAACTAATAAGGGCAACATAATGAGCTTCGCGGCCAACAACAGTGTTATTAGCAGAGTCAGGTATAAACTAGGACTAGTACTAACAATGGTTTATTGCACAATCGCATAACGGAACCGCATACGAGTAAATACGAGTAAAACCATTAATACCAGAGCCATTACGAATTTCTCAACCTGATACTATTAGAGCTCCGGCAGATTATGTACAAAACGTTATGCGACGTTTCCTAAATCTGAGAGATTCTTTGCGAGAACCTAATTCAAGGTGGATGAAGTCAGGTAAAAGGAGAGTATATTTCAATCCCTTGCTTCAGCCCTACTCTAAAAATAAACAAGTGTAAATTAAAAATTTATGACACCCCCGACAAGTGAAGGTTACAGTAACTAGAAAAGAGCTGATAACTTTCAAACGGATGAACCGATTTTCTTGAATTATACCTAAGAACACTCTCGATTAAGCCACCTTTCAAACAAAAAAATTTAAATTTAAATCGGTTCATTAGTTTAGGAGCTACGATGCCACAGACAGATACACAGATATACAGACACACAGATACACAGATACACACGCCAAACTTACAACACCCCTCTTTTTGGGTCGGGGGTTAAAAAGGCTGTATGGTCAATGATGTGACAACAGGATTCTCCTGTTTGCTCTGCATCAAAAAAACAGGGGGAAAACTAAAATTCTACCAATTTTTGAATAGACCTCTTGCAAATAGAGCTTTTGATGATTGCAAGAAAATCTTAGGGTCCTTTCCTATAGAACAATTCATAAATGTGGTGAATGAATGTAAGAAAACGTTCTCAGATGTGGAAAGGCTCTTAATCCTAAAGCAATGCATAAAGCGAATAGCATGAATTTGTTGAAAGATTTACTCTCTCCTGCACGTTTGCTGAGATTTATGTATTCACGTAAATTCAGCGAAGTTGACACTTCAGCTGTGAAGCCAATCTGGGTCTTTGATTCTTTTGTTACATTGTCGAATATTATTGTAACAAATACGGTTGTATTGTATATATAAGTATTCCTTCGTATTATTATGGACTTACACGCTGTCAATTATGTTATAAGTATAGTTATATTATTAACATTTTACACATGAATTATTTATATTTACTTATAATTTTTTATTTTTATAATATACTCTATGGTCATACTTAACTTTTTTTAATGATGATAATAATACAATTGATAAAAAAATTACAAGCTAATCTTCGTCTTTCAAATTAATGGAAATTAATTTTTGGTCTTCATTAATTTTTTTTTCGTCATCCTATTCTGTTCGTTACTTGATTTGTTCATGCCATCCGATTGAGTTGATTATAGTTGTTATTGACGCTTGCGTAAAGATTTTTGATATGTTACCATCAAAATAATTCAAAATTAAAAAACCCCCGACATAAAAAGAGCTGATAACTTTCAAACGGCTGAACCGATTTTCTTCAATTATACTCGTAGCTAAGAACACCCTCGATCAAGCCACCTTTAAAACAAAAAAAACTAAATTAAAATCAGTTCATTCGTTTAGGAGCTACGATGCCACAGACATATACACACGTCAAACTTATAACACCCCTTTTTTTGGGTCGGGGGTTAATAAGATGATGTGCGAGAGGCATTGCAACAAATGCGAGTAATTATTGATAAATAAACCATCTAATTGTTTGAAAAATTTCATTCATTACGAATATAGTTTTGTAATTAACGCTTTTCAAATATCTTGTACCTCTGTTCTAATTTCGTCTCTTAGTAAATTCCAATATCGATACCAGTTGAGGTATTTACTGTAGGGATCCAATTTAAACACAATATCAAAGGCTAGATAAACCTTCAAAGGCTGGTCGAGGCGACGACGGACGTTATTAAGGATTCTTAAGGTCCTTTGTCGTCACCAATTTGTCGATTCCTATATTGTACAGGCGTTAAAATATACCTACTTCAGATTTTGTAGATGGCCTCCATTTATTAACCGACTTCCAAAAAAGGAGGAGGTTCTCAATTCGTCGGAATCTTTTTTTTTTAATTATTGCTTTGGGTATTGTAAGAAGTGGCTGTAACATACGGACGGACAGACAGACAGACATGACGAATCCATAAGGGTTCCGTTTTTTTGCCATTTGGCTACAGAACCCTAAAAATGATGAAAAAAATTCTTTGATGTTTTATTTTATGAAAAAGTATTATCATGTTAACAAAATGTTATATAATGGTTGCTTAAAAAGAAAAACTCAAATTATGTTCGTCTTTAGAAAGAAAAAAACCCCTCCGCAAAAATTGTTTTAGCATCAAATAATATCTCGCGTCATAATCTTAGAGCAATATTATTTTTGGCGGTGGCTTATATTGAGTAAACCTCATTAAATTTAATAAAGTTGATGAGAGCGGTTCACAGAGAACCCATTCCAGGAAAATTTATACGCAAGAGACGCAAATTGATATAGCTTATTAAAATATCAGGCTTGCCTAATAATAGTTAAATAATTACTTATTGTTCTCGTTTTTAACCCCCGACCCAAAAAGAGGGGTGTTATAAGTTTGACGTGTGTATCTGTGTATCTGTGTATCTGTCTGTGGCATCGTAGCGCCTAAACGAATGAACCGATTTTAATTTACTTTTTTTTGTATGAAAGGTGGCTCGATCGAGAGTGTTCTTAACTATAATCCAAAAAAATTGGTTCAGCCGTTTAAGAGTTATCAGCTCTTTTCTAGTTTTCTTGTAGAAAAGAAGGTTAGATAACCGTTAGGTTCTTAATATTATGTCAATTGACAAATTTATGTCAAGCTGTCAAGATGCCTTCACTTGTCGGAGGTGTTATAAATTTTTAATTTACACTTGTTACTTAATAATTTTTAATTTATAAAACTAAAAGTGATACATAATTTTCCCAGCGTTTTTCTTCGTAATCAATTAAATAAATTTGAGAATGAGTTTTGTAATAACTCCAATTATTTACATAATTATACAAGGTGTGCACTGTGTCTTTTTAGAAAGCTAAAGATAATTTTATCAATAAATAAAAATATCATGACTGTATATCTCTATGTGGGTAGGTACGTGAAATACTTATGTGTTGTTAAGTGTATTTTTCTATGTATTTTCTTCTGAGTTTTTCGGCTTATCTAATAGTAAAATCTTGTTTTTTAATGATAGAGTCTTGATATTTTGTTATCGTACCACAAGTACTACTTGCATGAAATAAATATTTTTTATTTCATTTTATTTCATACTTCGTTGGCTCTCTACCCCACATGCAGAACCCACGGAAAAATAATTCGGTGGGTTCTGCATGTGAGTGGAAGAATTTCGAAATTGGACAGCAATAATTCCTCCAATTTTGCCTCCAGACATGTGAAGCCATTATTAAAGGGTACACAAAATGAAATAAAACTTTCCGACAGTTAACAATTTCAATAGCTTGTGCGTTTTCCGGACCTCCATTAAAAATATGTCTACCACCTACGAGTATATTATCATGATCCTGAATAAGTTTTAATACAACAGAGATCTTTGAATAACACGAACTTTATTGGGAGAATTTCAAACTTATGAAAGACGATAAGTCACGAGTCAAGAATTTTATTTGCTTTTATGAAAATTAGATCTCTACACCAAATCATAAAGTTGAAGCTTTAAGGGCCAGTTACTCCTCACGCTGTTAAGCTAGGGTTAAAGCTATCGTCGAAGTTAAATTTGACACCAATTGGTTGTACACTGACTTGTGCAAAGTTGCGTTTTTGGTGATCAATGGTTTATACTTTTGAACATTTAACTCTTTATCATATTCATGAACTTGACTTGGGCAACTTACTTTCTTTACACACCTATGGTAAATCCAAAAAGAATGGTTGTGATTTTAGTAGTATATGTGTATATATTTTTTATATTTATGCGTTCCACCGTATCGCCTAAACTGAGCCGATTTTGATGAATGAGGTGTCTATCGATGCGGTATTATAGTCCGCATGATAAAAGTTACATTTTATTCGAATAAAATCAATAACTACGTATATTCTCTGATTCATCTTTATTTTCTGCTATCGTATCGAGTGAAATGTAAAATGAAAGAGGAGAAAAATCTGGATACATAAATGTAAATTTAAATTATTGAGAAGAATAGTTGGGTTTTAGTTTTGAATTTTTATCTTGTTTTGTGGGCAGGTTTAATTTTAATCGCCTGATAAGCAACTGGCCCTAAGAAAAGTTCATTTCAATAGCCAAAACCTAAACTAAAACTTCTCAAGGCATCATAAAAATTCCAATTTGTAAATAAATTAAGAAAGTTTTTAAGTAATTATTCATTTTACTAAATTGCTTTATATTAATGCTTGTCGCTTTGCCCCGACTATTTGATGTAGAAACATAAAATCATAAATTGGATAAAATAAAACATCGCTGGCAAAACGCTCTGAAGTATTTTGAATAGAATAAATTTTATTTAATCCCGACCAAATTAATCCTCTATAAATTAAGTAAGTAATTACAAACAAAATTAAACGGCTATTAATCTTGACACCGTTTGTAATGGGAGCTTTGTTTTATTATCTCGAAAAATAGGCTTCTTATTAGGCAAGATAAACAATTGTTTATGTATTCGTTTGGGCGTCCCTGAGCTTTAATGATGTTATTATTGTTATGATGTGTATGTTGGTAATAACTAGTAACATCGAGCTTCAAGTAATTAACGTCACTTCTCTATGTATAACAATTAATTTCATGTTTATTTTTAAGCAACTAAAGAAGTTAACTTAGTGAAACTGACTAGTTGTATATTATTATCAGTAAGTATAATTGATGAATGTGAATGACATTTCAACGTACCTACAGCTCAAAATAAAAAGTCTCAAAACTTAAGATTTTGTATTTAGGAAGATTTTGTGTGAAACCTCACTATGAAAGAATTTTTAGAAACTCCATTGCATCGGAGCCAAGCAGGGATGGGTCAGGTGGTAGCATATGTACCAGGTACCTATTATGTATACTTAATAAATACATAACATAATCCCTTTTCAGATTTCAATCAGGCCAATGGAACAACAAAAGCTACATTTACATTTTCTTAACTAGATTATTCCATTCAATTAACGATCGACGGATAGTTTATGTGCACGAATTATTTATCTTTCCCTCAAAGGATAACGGTTTGTATTGCTTTGGAATACAAATGAGATTCGTTTGACTAGATTTATTAACCTTCGTCTTAGCTCCAATACTTCTTCATAAGGCACTTGTCCCAACGCCAACGAGGAAGCGACTAGCTATTTATTATTTTGTCGCTCGAGAAACAGACAATACGAATATGATTCCCTCTCAACAAAAGAGATAAATATGTATATAAATATTTGCTGTCTGTGCACACTATTGACGAAAACTAAAACTCCCGTGACGCTCTCTTGACTGACAAAACATACGCAGTTTCCGCAAGAATTATGTCTCGGCTGCTTATCTGAGCAACATGCGCGAGTAATCGCCCTCTCCGCACTTATACACTTACTCAAAGCCAGGTGATAAAACTAAAATTACCATCATCATAATTATGCGAACTATGTGCCCTGCCCATTGCCCCTTCAGCTTAGCAGCTTAGAGTTATGTCGGTTACCCTGGTTAGACTACGGATCTCTTCATTTCTGATTTGATTACGAAGAGAAACACCAAGCATCGGTAACTCTCTCCATCGCCCACTGAGTGATTCTGTGCTTTCTCGTTTTTCGTTGGTCGCTTCTTTTTACCCGACTACGGCAAAGCCGAAAGGAAGGGTTATGATTTTATTAAATTCAATTTCTTGCTAATCGGCGGCAGTGGGGCAAGTGCCTTAGCGCCAATACTTCTCCATAAATCTGTAATTTACTTGATTAGACGTAGCTTAATAAGCGCTGGCATTTCTTGTATCTACTAGCGTAATAATCATTGGGTTTCTAATTAATAATGTTTCAAATGAGATTACATTATTAACTGCTACGTAGGTCTAGTGAGGAGCGGTGATAACCTAGTGGTTATGACATCAGCCTTCTTTTCGGGAGGTAGTGGGTTCGATCGCGGGCAAGCACCCGTTAACTTTTCGGTGTTATGTGTGTTTTAAGCAATTAAATATCACTTGCTTTTACGGTAAAAAAAACATCTTTAAGAAACCTGGATGCCTGAGAGTTCTCCATACGTGAAAAAAATCTACATGCTTGAGAGTTCGCCATAACGTTTTCAAGGTGCGTGAAGCCTGCCATGCACATGGCCAGCGAGGTAGACTATGGCCAAACCCTTCACATACTGGGAGGAAATCCGTGCTAATTAGTGAGCCAGCCATTGTTTGATGATGATGATAATAATGATAAAAGAAATACGCACAGTACACAAAACCTTTACAACCATATTAATTACCGGTATTCTGCTTTCTCACCGCAAAAACACCGAAATACCAACACTGTTTTTCATGCATGAACGCGGATTCATCCGCTCGTTATAAGTTACCAATTATTCCCCTTCTGTTCAGAAATGGCAATTGATATTCCATCGGAACGGACAAAAAATATCGGCGATTCATTCATTATGAAAAAGCCAGCGATCCGGAATGTACCTACGCAATTAGAAACCATGTTGTTCCTCGTTTTGCTGCGTTTCGGGAATTCTAGCATCGACTGATTAGCTTCGGCCTTCGTAGCATTTGGCAGCCACGAATTGTGACGATGACGGCATTGTTTTCGGTAATTAGATAATTTTGCGATTTCAATTATTAGCTGTGTAAGCGTATTGTCAAGGTGTGTACAGATGTGTAGATATAATAATTGTAAAACTCCTTATTGGATTATAAGGTGGTTTTCATTTGAACGATTTTACCACGGGGCACAAGGGAGCTAAAAATCGTGTCCTATGAAGCTGTCAAACTTGATATCGAGTTGTAATCAAGCGTAAGACAGTTACAGTCCACTATTTTTTGTATAGGTAAGCAAATATGAAATAACAGTGCATATTATCAGGTACAAATATAATGTTTGATTTCCTATTCTATTTCCTATTTTTGTAAAATTAATAAAATGTGCTTCGATAGCAATGCTTTATTTAAGTAGTAAGTAGTTTTTTGGTTCTCGTTATCATTAATTAACATTTTACGAGAAAGTTTTAGGTTTACGTACCTATAACACATTCCGCTTTAGTTTATACAATAGGTGAGTCCACCCGTGCGATGCCGGGAGTCATTAATAATGTATGAAAGGGTAACAAAGCGAATCATTTTGACGCGTATGTGGTGGACCGTCGCTCGTGGTAAATTAACCCCTAACCTACTTTCCGAATTCGCTTTGTCAGTTCGTTATGCCCATTAGGCCTAACTAACACCCCACGACTTCGTCCGCGTGGAATTTGCGCTTTTTCAAATTTTCAATCAGGGGGATACCTAATTTGAGGCATCCCCGACACTTCATACAAATAAACTGATTTAATGACTATCACTACTACCAAAACAGCGGCTTGTCCGCACACGATTGCGTATATTGGTAATGGTTGGGCTGAGGCCTAAACGTAACGAATCAGGCGGAACAAAGACAATGCTATACGTAAGTATCAGTGCTTCTCGCTCGCGTGAACCTAAAAATAAGGCGTGTACTAATAAGTATCAAAAGAAAATAATCTTGTAAGAATTGAGTGGTGCCAGTGCGGCAGTGCCTATATCAATGAAATTTTGCACATGTAATAAAATTTTTGTAAACTTTTAGGGTATATAGAAGCGGGTGTTATTTTGCGGAAGTCCATGATATACAAGGAACCAACTTGTAAACTTTTAGGGTGTTAAATTAAATGCTCATCTGACCAAAACAAAGTGTGGTAGGCGATCTGACTAATAGCACTAATAGGTTTAATTGCTAAACCTATTTGGCGTTACGCCAACATGAACAGCGCGCTTGTTGGTATAATTGATTTTGGCCTAATATCATAATATCGACGTTACAATTATAGAATAATAGCTCCATTAAAATTTCTTCATTGTGGATATAGAAATCTTGACGAGACTTAATTACACCAATTTAAACCGTATAACAAAGTTAATAAAGTTAATTATCATATTGAACAACAAATTGTATTTGCGATGCCCTGACAAGGCCTCATGTATATCCAGCATCAATAAATGTACATGAAAGCAAATAAATAAATGAAATGAAATGAATAAAGCTAAGTAATTTTAAATTAATATAAAAAAGCGATGCACTGAATTTCGGCTTTAATATCAGCTGTAATTAGGAGTTGCGGCTTAGAATAGCAATTTTAATGTTTCCAATTTTTTTTTTTTTCTATTTTGGTAAAGATGTTATTCAAAGATTAAAATATATTTATATCGCTGTTAACGATCAAGTGAACTATAAATATTCAACCATTAGCAAATAACAAAGGCAGTGGAAATCATCGTAAATAATATTATTCCTGTAAAATTTTCATTTCCTTTTGGTTCAACCCATCACTCTATTATTATAATTGGATCTATGTTGAGTTCATCATTATTTCCATTCTCCCTCGGATCTTCATTAATTCACCCTCGAAGATTAATTTGAACTTTCAATAAGGATGAGCTGTTAGATTTAAAACAAGACATTTTACTATCCCAACGTTTTACCATCTTTTTCATTGAAAATGTTACAATAAAACTTAAAGCTAGCCTTATTTGATTACTGTACAAATTATGCCGGCCTGAAATAGTGCCAAGAATACTGGCTTCATTTCCGCGCTGGACACCAAGGCCTTTGCGCAAAAAATGAGCCAGTCCTTCTATCACCAGATGAGGCTAATTGTCTTGTAAATTTTTTTTTGCCCTAAGACTCAATGGCCCCAGGGTCTCAACGGCAAACGGAATAAATGTATTTATCGTTAAGAGAGGTTTGCCAATGAAACACATTAAGACCTGTCCCCATTCAAAAAAAAAACTAAATTAAAATCGGTTCATTAGTTTAGGAGCTACGATGCCACAGACAGATACACAGATACACACGTCAAACTTATAACACCCCTCTTTTTGGGTCAGGGGTTAAAACAGCATGTAAAACTAGTATGTCATGCGTACCTATGAGATAAAACCTAGGAATTGTTTAGCGATCATTAACCTCAAACAAGAAAGACAACAGTTTTCGGCGAGAGTTCGGCAATAATAACATTTACAATTCAAATGGATCGGTCTAGTTTGTACTTACGCCATTTCATTACCCTTGTTCTGGGAAAAGGGTCCGCAAGAGTCAAGGTTGGGACCGAGATCTTGAGAAGCTATCTATTGTTTTACAAGGATCTTTGGAAAAGATAAAGTTATGCTACTTTCAAATTATTTTTCACGTACAAGTTATTTAATAAATCCACCTCCTATTCGGGAGGTCGGGCTCGATCCTCTAACTTTTTGTAAAATATCACGCTAACGTTGAAAGAAAACATCGTGAGGAAACCTGGATGCCTGAGAGTTCTTCATAGTGAAGTCTGCCGATCTCGACTGGGCAACCCACGACGACTATGACCTAGAGTCTAGGCCGAGGAGGCTTAGACTCTAGGCCATAGTAGTCCTCCTCTCAGAATGAGAAGGGCCTAGGCTTCTGAAAGGAGGAGAGCAGGACCCTTGCTCAATAGTGGGCCGGCGATAAGTTGATCGTGATGATGATAGCATTAAAAGTATGCTCCCGAAGAAAAACATAACATTGCCTACACAATCGAAGATTATTTATGTAAGTGATATTTAAAAGATCGTGGATTTGATAAAAATCAAGTCTGTTTGAAAAAATCTGCATTGAAAATAGGCTAATACAGATTCTTCTGAGAAAAGCCGCGAAGTATTTCAATATTAAGTGTCTAAATGATGCTAAATGTATTACTAATTATAATACAGTGGTAGGATATTTTATAGGTAGGAAAATATTACGCTACGCTGAAAGAAAACATCACGATAAAACCTACAGGTATGAACAAATTTCTGGAAAATACGCTCAAAAACATAATTTGCACTCTGAGTTTCAGATTCCTGTTTTCCAAACTTTATAACTTTGTTTTTGACACAGAAATTTTCAGACTTTATACAGATAAAGTGGTGCAATTATTAACTTTTAGATAACGAGCTACGACGCCAAAACCATTTGTTAGAAGTTTTAATTTCAATGGAAAAATATATCCACCCGGCGGCGTTCCGGGACGGTAAATTATTAACTCTCATATTTCTACCATACTGACCTTTTTTTGCTTAGTAATTTATAAGTCTCATAAAACCCAAAGATTTTCCGAAATATTCATAATATGGCAAAAACGTATAAATAACCTACTAACAATTATCCGTGACTTTGAATAAATACATTTTTAAACGAAAATAATATTCAGAATGCTTTAAGAATTGTTGAGGCATGATTCCACTTTTCTTTCCATCTAAGTTAGCGTTGCGAGTTGAGAAAATTCTTTATTCTAAAAAAACTGAAAAGTAAGAAAGTCATTTCAAACTTGTACAATATTTTTGGAGTATATTTCCTTTTCAAGTACATTTTATTCCCTATCTATTTATAGACCTACATTTATAAAAATAAAGCTTGAGTGGCTGACACATTATTATACCTCAAACCACGACCTTTTTGAACAGATTGAGCTTTTATTTTCTCTCAAGAACATATAAATCCAATTAGAAAAGATTTTCAGAATCTCCACCCGAACATCAAACTAAATTCTTAGAAACAAAATATTAATATCAAACAAACTGGAACGTAAACCCAGTACAAGACACACTAATTGACTGACGAAGTTATCCCCGTGAATTATTATAGCTAAAGGCAGAAATTTCATAAATACAGCTCCATTTAGCAGACGGATTCGGGGAACCCCTAGAGAACCAGATAGTCACGTACTTTAGTTACGTACCTGGGTCGCTTCGTTTGCGTGTTAGAGTCTGAAAATTAATTGTATCTAACAACACTATAAATAATTCAATTTTTTTATGACGTTGCCGGGAACCTAAAAAGCCGCCTTTGTACCTAAGCTGGCCGCCAGCTTTTCTAGCTATTCACACATACACGTTATAAAACAAGTGTGTCTGTCTGTCTCTCTCGTGTCTGTCTGTTACCTTTTCACTGCCCGACCGCTAATCGTTATTAAATATTTTATTGTCCGATTAAATAAATGAATTATTATTAAAACTAATTTTGACCTAAAGCTTACATAAATATCTTGGATCCTAGAGACGGACATATGTTAATTTTTATTCCAGAAAATCAAAGACATTACACAGGCGACGAAGTCCCGGGGTCATCTATAAATTAACTTTTTCAGAATGAATTTTCCACATGAAGGATTAGGTATTACTTAAATGTTGAAGATGGATGTAAAATACTTATTACCTATTACAGAACAATAACCAGCAGCTTTTAAAGAAACTTAAATCTATGACGATAATAAAAACAGGCGCGGCATCAGCTAGTAACATAAGAAGTCTGGGTACATAATATATGTATAACTAAATCAAATAATATTACTAGATTCTAATAGCAAAAATCAGTAGGTATTCAACGTTTAGCTGAAACAAAGATCCGCTACAAGGCGCACTAATTGACTTACGAAGTTATCCCAGTGAATAACAGCTGAAAGCAGAAATTTAATACATCTCCATTTAGCAGACGGATTCGGCGAAGGCCTTGGAGACGAGATAGACACGTAGTTTTATCAACTAACAGAAACACGCAAATGAAGCGTTCATTTATGTACTTGTTTATCTGTTGAATAGTCTGAAATTCCAGCATCAGTTTTCCCCTCCAATTTTAATGTGGGTACCTTCAAGTAAAGAATGAATAGGCATCTTCTAGACAAGCGCGCCCCGCCCTAAGATGGGGCGCGCTTGCCTAGAAGCTAGCAAGTGCTAGTCTAGCAGGTCTGATGGCAGCCAAGCGTTAGTCTATAAATTAAAAAAAAAATGTATGTTAGGTTGCCATAATATACTTAAGTGACAAAAAATAATTTTAATACATAATACACACATACATATATACAGTAAATAATAACGCTTAACTATTTTTAATAAATATTTTTTATAATTACTTGAGTGGGTATTTAACTGTATACCAATAAATCTCTATTTTTTTTTTTTTTCCAAAACTGTTTATTGCAGTCCTTGAAAACGTAATCAGCAATCTAGACTGGAGAAAAGAAGGCATCAATATATCTGGCAAATATCTTAGTCACCTAAGGTTTGCAGATGACATCGCGATCTTTGCAGACCACAGTAGGAAACTAGAAAAAATGATAAGAACCTTAGATATAGAAAGTAGAAAGGTAGGACTAGAAATGAATTTAAGTAAAACCAAGATAATGACAAACAGTTCACTAAATAGAATACTTTTGAACAACATTGAACTAGAATACGTACGCTCCTATCTATATCTTGGCAAACAAGTCTCCTTCAGCGTTACAAGTGTAGAAGAGGAAGTAGACAGACGGATTAACATCAGCTGGAACAAGTACTGGACACAAAAAGAAATAATGAAAGGAGCTTACCCAGTGCATCTTAAAAGAGCAGTCATAGATACATGCATCCTACCATGCCTCACCTACGCCAGCCAAACATGGGTCCACACAAAGAACATCAAAAGAAAAATAGTAACTTGCCAAAGGGCGATGGAAAGGAGCATACTTAATCTGCGAAAAATACATAAAGTGAGAAGTGAAGACATACGAAAGAAGACAAAACTTACAGACGCCTTGAAACATGCCTTAAAACTGAAATGGAAGTGGGCTGGTCATGTATCGAGATTTACAGATGAAAGATGGACAGGAAAAATCTCTACTTGGCCAGGTCCAGCAGGCAAAAGAAAAATTGGTAGACCGAAGGCGCGCTGGTCCAACGATATTGTACAAATAGCAGGAATAAATTGGCTTGAAAGTGCCAAAGACAGAAAAAAATGGCACCAACTGGAGGAGGCCTATACCCAAGAGGGATCCTTATCTAAGAAAGAAGAATATAATATTAAATAAAATATACTAAGTTCTACTAGTAAGTACTAACAAACACTCGTATTTACATACACACAAGTATACATTCAGATACACACACTCACACACATACAAACACACACACACACACACACACACACACACACACACAGACACACACACACACACACACACACACACACACACACACACACACACACACACACACACACACGCATCCACACTTCATACGCTCACCATAGCAATCAAAAATACTAATAGAGAAGTACTTACTAACATTAAATTAATACTAGATATAAAATGTAAATAACTTAAAAAATAATATGTAAATAATTAGGATTAAGATAAGATAAGGAGTAAATAAAGGCTATTTATTATTATTATTATTTATTATTATTTTTTTTTATGCGTTTAAGTCAATTTGATATGAAATTAGTATGTTTATAATAGTACTTTTATTAGCTATTAGGACCTTATTTAATGTACAGAATTATTTATTGACAATCCTATAAAATAAACTTATTTCACTACACTTTTCAGATTGGATAAAACAAATTAAAAACTGTAATTATTGACTCAAGAAAGTCCAAGAAAGTTGCGGTAATTCCTAATATCCGAGTCACGAACAAGATTCGCGTTGCTTATAACTAGAGATTTTACAGACTATTACAAGACTTAGTTTATCTTAAATGTTTGTTTAGAAAAAATACCGACCAAGTCCGAGTCGGACTAGTACACGACGGATTCGGTACCATCGTAAAAAATATAAATGAAGAAAACCATGAAACGTAACGTTTCATGGTTTGACAAAAAAAAAATAGATATAATTAGTATGTTCAATATTCAAAGTAAGATAGTCGCAGGTACCAAGTGGGGTATATTATAATGAAAGGGATTTACCTGTACATTCTAAAACAGATTTTTATTTTTTTTACGCATAATAGGTTTTGAATTATCGTACAAAATGGCGAAAAATCTGAAATAATTATGTTCAATAGAAGTTCATGTGTATTTTATAGAAAAAATAAAATCAACGCACTATTATAGTTTTATTTATATTAATAACCTCTACACACTAAGTTAGTTTTGCTGATTCTTACTGTTTCACTTGTGTAGTGCGAAACACTCGGTGCGCGAGTCTGACTCGCACTTGGCCGGTTTTTTTATGACACCAAAAGTTTACAAATACCAGTTCCTGCTAATTTCTATCGTAGCCACAGATCGTAGGCCTCTACAAGCTACGGTCCTACGGTAGAAAGTAAAATTAGATAATGACTAGCTGACGCCCGCGACTTCGTCCGCGTGGATTTAGGTTTTTCGAAATCACGTGGGAACTCTTTGGTTTTCCGGGATAAAAAGTAGCCTATGTGCTAATCCAGGATATTATCTATCTCCATTCCGAATTTCAGCCAAATCCGTCCAGTAGTTTTTGCGTGAAGGAGTAACAAACATACACACACACACACACACACACACACACATACAAACTTTCGCCTTTATAATATTAGTGTGATGTGATTCGTAAAGCTGCATTCACTAGCAATGCTAACATGAATCTACGAGAACAAGTTTTCACGCGATCGCTTGCAGTTTTAATATCCGGAGATGCCTTATCGAAGTTTGTTTGAACACTTGCTGTCATATTACGGAAGCGCAACTTGGAAATTGGTACGAGCGCATTTATCAAACTTTGCTCAACTCCGTATGATACTCTAGCTCCATTCTTATCAGTAGATAGCGTGTACCCTCGGCTTTGCCCGCGTGCAATTTTTGAATATCTTTTTTTTAGTGGAATTGTAAAATTTGTAGAAGGACTGTATGTACATCCAAAAATTCAATTCTAATAAAAATATCACTACCCATGTCCCATACCTACCTATTATAGACGCGAAAGTGTGTTTATTTGGAGATTTATTGGTGTGTCCTTCAATCACATTGCAATGGAGCTAGGAATCGACGTGATTTTTTGCATGGGTAAGTATATTTAAAGACCTGGAAAGTGACATTTAACTCGGAAAATCAAAAAGTTCCCAGGGGATTCTAAAAACCTAAATCCACACGGATGAAATCGCGATAAATATGTTATTTTAAGCGACCTAAACCCTTTAACTATCTAAGTACATGGCTTTTTAACCAGTTTTGTAATCACGAGTAGGTAGATATGTACGATTTTTTACGAATAAATGGTAACCTTCGAAGCTATCTCGAGACTTGAAATCCATTTAGGTGAAAGCTTGCTCATAATATTTAAAGCCGGCTTCGCGTTTCCCTGAGGAAATATCCAAATTTTCTCTTCCAATATAAAATAAACGAAATACTCGTAGGTATCCGTTTTGGTTTAAAATATTCCCACATTTTATATCGTGCTGTTTTATGGCAGCAACAACGAGTTTTATTTGATTTGAAGGTAGTACTTATATTACGAGTTTCATTATAAGCAATTTGTCGATCTAGTTTCTAGAATAACAAACATAATTGTTGCTATGTATTTAATACAAAACTTCTATTTAGCCAGATTTTCACTTTATTATTCCTTATTTAATTTCATAAGTATTAATTACACAAGTCCTTAGGCCTTTTGCACATTACAAGACAATTTAGGAGACCGGGCCAGAAAAAATTAGCATGCGCATGTCTGATCCGACATAGGAAAAAATGTCTTGTAAATGTATGATCTATTTAACAACCAATACGACTGAATTTCTTATAAGACGCAAGAAATTTTTCTTAAAGTGAGATGTGTAAAAGCCTCGAGATACCTATTAGCCTGTAACAGATCTTCTCTTCATCTCTTTTAATAGTAGGTATAACTACCTAAATAAGTCGCATTTGTCTGTGGGTAAATTTTAAAGCAGTTTTCTTCATCATTTAGATCATTTTACAAAAAACGTTTAAGTATACAATTATTATACCGATACAATAAATAGCTTTCAAGCAAAGACTAATTATATGGAATAGGTAACTTGTCTACCCGTAAATAAGTACTGTGAAGCTGGGGCATAAAATACTTGGTCGAGTTAACCATCTATATCCATATTCATTACCATGTCAGGAGTCAGGACTACATTGGAATACCTTCAAAAGAAATATAACCTACTCCCTGTAGATGCTATATAAATGCTCACCTGTAGAGTGTAGAGTATTAATTTGCGCAGCGGCGCTCTTATTGAAGCGTTTTGTTTCATCATCCCAAACCCCTTGCCGACTTAATTTGTTTGAATAAGATAAATATTAACTTAACAGAAATTTAAATGACTTATTGTTGTTCCTAGCTTCGTTTCGAAAACCTCGAAAACTCGAAAAGAAGAATAAAAGTTCAGGGTAAAATACACCAATGGATCAAAACTTTTAAAAACCCTTCAATTCAAACTTTTTTTTTATGTAACGTAACTCACACTCGAAAAACTACGAAAAAACTATTCCTACCAAGTTTGCCAATACATGGTGAAGTAGGTAGCTACCCCCATCGGGAATTCGAAAAGGCTTTCCTCGTAAATTGTGGCCGTTTCTTGAAAAGCCTTCCGTATTTTCCTTGATAAAATGATTTATCAAATGGAACTTTGGGAATTTTCTCAATAATTCGCTTACAAGAAGCGCTGTAAGTATTGAAACTCGAGCGTGTTAGCAGCATTAGGAGTGCCAAAAAAAATGTATAGTTAAGTTTTGTCATATCAAAATGCGTACATAAAATGTCAACATTCACCTCTCTTGACGTAATCAGAATTCCTTCGATGCGCCAATGCGTATGAATCGTGCTGTCAACGTAACATGTATGACACTCATTTTTAGTACCTACGTATCCAAAAGTGCGTTGCATTTGCCTGTTTTGATCTTGGGGGTATTACATGGTCTTCTACTGGTACATCATCACTTATAAGTATATTATGTCGGAGGAATTCCTATTTAAGTCATCACTTATTTACACACACACCATATAATATGTATTGTAAACAATTTTAGAAAGTTGTAGAGCATCGAAATTTTGATGATTTTAGAGGTTTGCATCAAATTCTGATCAAATCGGTAAGTGGTAAAAATAGGTTAGTAATCGGTACCTATTAGAACATTTACGAGCATCAAGCGATCCTATTTTACAAGCATAGAATTTTGCTCGTAAGCCCGTAAGCAATCCGCAGGGAAAGTTTGGTTACATTTCGAGCACAATACCCAATCTCTAAATAATATCGGTCTAACGTGACTTGCATTGTTACATTTCTATAATACCGCTCAGATTTTCAATGGCGGTTGTTATCGCAAATGCGCGCCCGTCGGGATTGTGACGGCCCCCATCGGGGATTTCAAAAGGCTTACTTTGTAACTCGTAGCCGTTGCTTGGAAAGCCAACGCTTTCCTAAATAGAACGCTATTACTTTCAGGATTTCCTCGCTGCACGAAAAGTTTGGTTGCGAATTTTATTTATTTGTCACATAATATCTACGTACCTATGTACACTGCGCTTAAGTTGTAGTAGATTTTAAATAAACGTGTATTTTTCGTCATTATCATCATCATGATCAACCAATCGCCGGCTCACTACAGCTCACGGGTCTCTTCTCATAACGAGAATGGTTTTGATAGTCATAGGACATAGTCACGTTGGCCAAGTGCAGATTAGCAGATTTCACACACCTTTAATAACATCTTGGAGAATTCTTAGGCATGCAGGTTTCCTCGCGATGTTTTTCTTCACTTTTAAAGCAAGTGATATAATGATTGCTTAAAATACACAACTCCGAAATCCGGGATCGAACCCCCGACCTCTCGAATTCTTGGGTAGTTTTAATAATTTTATGGTATAATTTATCTACTACTACTATTCATTAATTAATCTACATGCGAGTTCGCCATTCCAGCACCTTGGGACCCCAATATCTACGAGTTTTTCGAACTCTGTTACTAGAAACCTACTTGTATAGCTAGGTACATAAATATGTTGTGAAAGCAATAGACAAACAAAAATATAACTACTATAAAACACGTACAAAACCTAAAATATTTGCCACGGTTCAGCGGTTTACCGGCCCAGTTTTCCGGCGAATGCACAGCACCGTTCAAATGTATAGTGACAGATAATAAATTGTTAGAACGACGAACCGTCTTTTGTTCTCTCAGAACAAATTCAATTCTGCCGATAACTTCACGAGCAAGTAATTTTATCATAGCAGAGAAAGCTTGAAAACTGTAAGTTCATCTTGTTAGGCGTGAGTACATCGACTGTAGGCACACTATAGGATAGATGTAGACAGTGTACCTACTTGGTACTAACCTATTCTATGAGGACAAATTTTATTTGTTTTGATAAGGATAAAATTTATTGGGAACTAAAAGTTCTTAAGTATATTGATTTATTTTGTCATGTTTTACAAATTGACAGTTGTTTAGCAGGTATTCCGTACCCAAAAGTAAAATCCCGGTGAAATATTTGTTGTTATAGTGACAATAGGAATACTAACTCTGTGAAAATTGCAACTCTGAAGAGATACTTGTACATCCCGCTGACAGACAGGCAGACCGACGCCGAAAGGTGGGTTGATCGAGAGTGTTCTTAGCTATAATCCAAGAAAATCGGTTCAGCCGTTTGAAAGTTATCAGCTCTTTTCTAGTTACTGTAACCTTCACTTGTCGGGGGTGTTATAAATTTTTAATTTACACTTGTTATCCACTTGTTATACAGTAATTTTCAATTGGGCCTTGGACATTTTCACTGTTTACCCTTGGAAGGTACCTACTATGGGTATTTTTGTCCCTCAGAGAAATATAATGCTGCCGAATTAAAATTGTATGTCAGCTGACCCCCCACTAGGTGGACAGGCGACATCGAACGAGTCACAGGAAGTGTGGAAATGGGGTTGTTCCGTATTCATCCTATGACGTCTCTACCCAAACAATTTTTTTTTTTTCGTGAGGTCAAGTCCGTCATGGGTACCACCAACCACGGGGCAACACAGCGGTTAAGTCGGAGTCCTACCGACTAAAAACAAAGTTCCAAAAATATTTTTTATATCCTAACTACATAAAAATATTTTTATTTCTTAGGGCCCCACAGATTAACAGTTCGCCTGCAGTATTTAGTCCTATCAGGCGGCCTGCCGACAAAAAACTACATAGCCCACTCACTAAAGCGATATTTGCCTGCCGGCAATGGTCGGGTACTGGCTTTGAGTCCACACACTAGCAGGCGGTAGACGACAGTTACAAACCGCCGCCGCAGCACTTGTCGGCAAAAGTTGTACCGGCTCGGGTCGCTACACTAGCAGACGACGGCGACAGTTAAATACTCAGTAAATAAAGTAATAGTGATGTTACGTTAAAAAAACCGGGCTAAGTGCGAGTCAGACTCGCGCACTGAGGGTTCCGTACTCGGGTATTTTTTCCAACATTTTGCGATAACGATAGGCGGAAGTACCCTATAGGTTTCTTGACAGACTGACAAACAGACAGACAGATAGGTAGACAGGCAGACAGGCAGGTAGGCAGGCAGGCAGGCAGGCAGGCCGGTAGACAGGCAGACAGGCAGGCAGGCAGGCCTTCACTTTCATAAACACGGGAAGCTCTCTATAAATGTAGATACAAACTGAGGTTTGTTGTCCATTTTGGAAAAATATTGCGATAACGATAGGCGGAAGTACCCTATAGGTTTCTTGACAGACTGACAAACAGACAGACAGATAGGCAGACAGGCAGGTAGGCAGGCAGGCAGGCAGGTAGACAGGCAGACAGGCAGGCAGGCAGGCCTCCACCTTTCATAAACACGGAAAACTCTCTATAAACGTAGATACAAATTGAGGTTTGTTGTCCATTTTGGAAAAAATATTGCAATGTTGAAAATTATAGATCTGAAGGCGATCAACTGCCATAAGACGACTGTCGAAAGGCCGCCGGCCGGCTACCTGCAAGTGTGTGTTTAAATAAAACTGGAGATTACGGACTGTCAGGCCGACATCGGTCAACGCGCCGACTGACAGGCCCGTATCGAAAAGTGCCACAGACTTGAAGTTTTTAACAAACCACAGTTACAGATCCTCAGATAGACTGTTAGTATGTGGTCTCTTGCGACTAACTGACAGATTAATATCTGCCGGCGAACTGTTAGTCAGTGGGCCCCTATACGTCCAGCAGTAAATGTCTCTTGGTTGACGACAACGTTACGTAATGGTGAAAGGAAACCCTAACAGCGTTTTTCAATTATCCACCTAAACACTTTTATTCGCTAAATTGGATTAAATAAAACGCAAGCTCAGTAAAATCTTCGTGGAGTACATTTTATAGGTTCTTTTCCTTATTCAAATTAGTCTTCATTTTACGAACGATACATTTTTATTTTTAACCCCCGACCCAAAAAGAGGGGTGTTATAAGTTTGACGTATGTATCTGTCTGTGGCATCGTAGCTTCTAAACGAATGAATCGATTTTAATTTAGTTTTTTTTTTTTTGAAAGGTGGCTTGCTCGAGAGTGTTCTTAGCTATAATCGAAAGTTCAAAGTTATCAGCTCTCTTCTAGTTTTCTTATAGAGGTTTTTGTGTCGAGGAATTTTTTAAATTTTAAGTTATATAATATTCAGATTTGGTATTCTTCCCCCGAAGTGACCTTAGCTCTCGATAAATCTTAGCTTGGCATTTTAGTATCCTCGTAATAATATTTGGGCAACGTACAACAAAAGATGTGAGGGTTTACCGTGAAAAGGTACGCTGTGTCAATATGAGAAAATGTGCAGAATACACGAAAGAGGGCGAGGCAGAATCTGTGAAAGGCGTGTTTTAGGGCTCCGTACCCAGAACGTAAAACGGAGCCCTATCAATATCACTCTGCTGTCTGTCTGTGTGTCCCCGTGTCAAGGATCTTAAGCTCGTAGACGAAATGAATCAGAAATCTGCGATATTTGGTGTAGAATGTGACCCAAACCCAAATATTGAGTTAGAAATTCAGTTAAATTATTTTTCAGAGGGGCTCCCATAAAATATAAAAAAGCATAGAATGTGGGGTACCACTGTCTAAAACTCATTGAGTAGAGTAAAACCATTTTTTATTTATTTTAAGCGAAGTCTATCTCAAAACTAACTAGAGTAACTACCTATTTTCTACCTAGAAATATGAAATTTTGTTAAATATTATGTACCGTATATCTACTGCATTTGAATGACAAATAAAGATTTATAAAGTAGTTTGTATTATTTTGTAAGCTGTAATCAAGAAATAAATAATATGTAAGTAACCGTAAAATAAAACCATAAAAGCGAGGCCAGCTCGCACTTGGCCGGTTTTATTGTATAACTAAGGGCGTACCGTTTGACTCAGATATTTTTACATCAAAGACATGATGATTATAATCTTTCCTTGTATTCAGGACAAAGACATTTTTATTCAAATAAACGTAACTGGACAAAATAAAGCTTAGAAATAATTCACAAGAAATAAAAGCTTTAAATATACATTATTCATGAAATCACGAACCAAGTTCCTTCCCTAGCATGCACCAATGCTGTGAATTGCCATAATTATTTTTGACTAAATATAACAATTATTTTATAGGAGGAGTACTGACCTGTTATTCAATTTTTCTCCATTTGCTAGTGATTATAATAAAGTAACTGATGCCCACAACTTCGTTCGCCTTAATTTAGGATTATAAAAAACCTGTGGGGGCTCTGATTTTCTGGGATAAAAAGTTGCATTATTATGTCATTCTCCAGGTCTACTATATCTACTACAACTGTGTTATTGAAGGGCAAACTAACGAATCAAAAAAAACAAACACTTTTACATTTATAATATAGGTAGGTAGTGATTTAACAGAAGCATAGGAAACAGCAAAAAAAGCTTGACTTTTCAGGCTTATAAAGAAAGTTTCCTTAATTTTCTGTCACTGCAGAAAATTTTTCTTCATAAATGAATCCGGTCTCTTGTACAAAGTTAATGGGAAAAGTTTAATTAATCTAGACGTTTAATTACCCAGAAAATTGTCAAAACTTGAAACTGTTCTTGGAACAACCGTTTGTTAAAAGAATGCTGGGTACATTTTTTGTCAACTCTCACAAAGACTTTTATTTCAGCCGGCCATTTGAGTTATATGGACAGGTAAAGTGTAAATTGCTCTTGCACAATCAATGTTCCGTATTTAAAAAACCGGTCAGTTGCGAGTCGGACTCGTACACGAAGGGTTCCGCGCCATAGTAAGAAATCTCAAACCAGTATTTAATAAAAACCTGCAAGTTAATGACGGAGAGTGCCATTTTAATGTGATTTAGTATCTCATTATTTACTTTTAATTTTTTTGTAATGCAACCACAAAACGGTTTTCGGATTTTTTCCTTTGTTTAGGTACTTGCTATCTGCCATTCATGATCCTAGGTCAAGGGGATATTTATAAAATTTGAGTAGGTACAATTAAAGGCCGTAAGTCGTGTAGCACTTTAATGAGCATATTTGCGTGGCAAGGTTATCCACATGCGTTCGGTGTGTGTGGCGTGCTTATAGAAAAAGTTCATAAGTACGACTGGTTTTTGATGCGATAGTTTCGCGGAATTGCTACTCGAATTCTGAGGCCGACAGTACCATAGTCCATACCTATTGTGCTTATTAAAATAATTTCAGCTTTATTTGTACTAATAATAGTGTTGATCGGCTTTGACAGGCAGACGGACAGATACCGAGACAGGACCGATTCCATGACAAGGTTCCGTTTTTCACTTGTGAGTGAGGAACACTAAAAATAATGGAAGGTGCGGAAAATGACTTGACATTAATGTTGGAAGGAATTCTTTTGACTTCGCAAAAAGGGACGTTTTTGAAAAGTTTTATACCAGATCTGTTATAATTTTTTCGGTTGGGTTTTATTGGTGACAGTTCCTTGTGGACTAACAGCCAGCGCGTGCCAGACGTTCGTTATTTTATGAAAGCTGAAAGTTTCTTTGGCTTGGCGCTGGCTCTCTCTCTATTGATATTTGTCATAATTAATATTATGTAAATCTCTACATCGCCGTACATTTCTTATTCTAAAGGCCGATTCACACAAATTGCGTACACGTGACACGTGCGTAGTGACGCGCGTAAACCCCTAACACACCGGGTTACGCATACGTCCACGCTTAACACAAGCGGTGTGCCATATTTCATACAGTTCCATACATTACAACGCAATGGTACGCGCTATACGCTTACGCAGCCTGTGTGAACGAGCTATTAGGGCTTAGTTAGGTATAGGGTCCCAGGGTAAGCAAATAAAATTCATTCATCAGATGTACCTATTGCCACCCGCTAGGTAACCCTGTATCCTATAGCAGGTAGGTCTTATGTTTCATATCAATGCAATATTTCAGCACTCTTCAGCGTAATTCACAAAATATTCAAGTGGAACCCTTGTCAAGTGGACTTAATACTTTGTTTAAAATGCAAATTAAACCCAATCCAATATTCGATTTTCTACTGGCTCGCGAATCGCGATTCCAAATTATGTTATTGCAAATTGGACCTTACAGAACATAGGTAGCTCTAGCTACTTACTACCTACATTGAATTTTGTAAAAAAACGCAAATTGTGTAAAATTCGAAACGATTTGCGTCTTCATTCCTCATACGCATGGCTAAGGATTGGAATACGCAATCTGTGTTTCCTACCAATTACAATCCGGGTATCTTCAAAACAAGAGTGGATAGGCACCTTCTAGGTAAACGCGTCCCATCTTAGACCACATCATCACTTTCCATCAGGTGTGATTGTGGTCAAGCGCTTGCCTATAGTGAATAAAATATAAAATACTTAACTATCTAGATAGATAGGCCGTAAATCATAAGATTTGCATAGGAACTTATACTTATTACATACAATAATATTAGTTTTATTTTTAAAAATAAAAAATAGGGAGTAAACGACCAGGCCTGCGCGTGGGTCACCTGATGTTAAATGATAATCGCCGCCTATGAACAATTGCAGCTCAGAGGAACCACCAATGCGTCGCCGGCCTTTTATTGCGATTATATTCTTTGTATGTTATACAAGTAACTTGTAGGTAACCAGCTGTAAAAAATTTCGTCAAGATTGGTCCGCGGTTCAACCATACAGACACACTTTCGCACATTAGTAAAGATAAAATCTGAAAGTATTATTTATTAGGTTACTTATATGTATACTCGATGAATGAAAAAAAAAGTCTGAGCTAATGGACTGGTAGAATATGCTTTTAGTGTGAGGGCGTGGAACGCAAACAGCATTATGACTTTGACCTTTAGGCCTAGCCCTTTCTTATACTTATCTCAATCATTGCTTAATCAATAGTATTAGGTAGGTACCTATTATTCTTAAAGAAAAAAAGAACAAGTTTATTTTTTATTTCAGTACTTACATACCTACCTATTTTTGACTTTTTAGGGTTCAGTACCTCAGAAGGAAAAAGGAATCTTTATAGGATCACTTCGTTGTCTGTTTGTCTGTCAGAACAACTTCTCTACGTAGCCAGTCTATTTTCGCGAGGCGTAGTAGCGTAGTGTAATACTATCGGCCGCCGAGGATCAGCGATTGATGTCGTAGGTATGGGGTATTGTGGGTCTGGTGCATGATCGAAAAACTGAATATGTAGAGTCAACGACAAAGCTAGGTTTGCACCTGTCCATAATCGCTTACACTGGCTGGTACAAAACTTGGTTTTGTTGTTGTTTGTACCTACCTAGCTATGGAAGAGCAGCAGATTTTGTAACGTTCGCCCACAGTCGGGCGGCTGACAAAAGATTGGTGTGAACGCGTGCTAACTTATTAATATTTTATATTTTTCTACTTTATACAACGATTCCATTCATTTACATATAGCCATAATAATATACTCCAAGCTCATAAATTATATTACTCATGGCAAATGCTTGAATACAGTTTTTATAAATAAAACACAATATATTTAGAAAACACATAAATATATTAGTTATTTAGTACTTAAAATTCAAATATTTACAATAAAAAGTGGTACCTACTGTGCTTAGGGTGATAAATAATAATGATATTATGTCGTAACAATCCAAAATTAATTAATTCTATCACCCCTTCCTGACAACATTATTTGAATAAAAATACACTCATGTGACAACCCTGTCTTCATACTGATTACGTAATCATATTTGGCAACATCAAGTATCATTAAAATATAAATATACTTAGATAACTTAGTATAGTTAATGTATTATTTTTATTTACATTTAATTATACATATATTCTTATTTTCAAAATTAAAGAAATTGGCTAAGTATAACAATATTATTTTTGAGCAAAACATTAAAGAGAACATTATTATATTTAAAATTGTGCATACACTTTAATTCAAAAATAAGTACATACCATAGCTAAGGGTGCCTTCAATTTACTCATAGCCAGGCAGATTATAAGTTAAAACTTGTCTCTAACTTAATGCATCTTAAGATCCCGTTGATGATAATAAGCAGTTTAAGTTACATTGCGGTTACGGGTTACCGTTAATCTTTTACCAATAAAATCAATAATGGTTTGCATATGTATGTTAACAGTGGACGATTTTAGTTGTAGGTAATCATAGAGATAGGAACACTTGACTTTAAGTCTACTGTGGTGGTCAAAGTTTAAAAGTAACCGAAACGTAACTTTGACTGCCTGTCATACAATGGAACTTAAGAGCAGAATTACCTATCCGTATTTCCGAATCCAAGAAAATACTGATTTACCTATTAAGTACTTTGAGGTAAAGGATGGATTTTATTATTAACTCTAAGTATATTAGATATGTGTAATTATTTCTGATCTAATTTCGGGACCACCCGTAAGATACCTACGTTATTATAGTTCCGTGCCTCAAAAGGAAAAACGAAATCCTTAATGATCACTTTGTTGTCTGTCTGTCTATCTGTCTGTCTGTCCTCAGACTGCATCATACCGCTAGATAAAAATCACACAGTCAGTCTAGTGAAAAATAATTATGCGTAGGTATAATCTTTACGTGCGGTTGAAATAAGTACCTACTGTAATAAAACGAGCGCGGGATTTAATTTTTGAAAATAAGCTTGCAAAGGGTTTTTTATCATGTAGTAAGTAATAGAAGACTTAATTTATGGCACTAACTACCTATTTAGTACTTTAAAACACCTCGATAGAAGATGGCGGCCTCAAAACAGCTGTTCAATTTAGCAGCTACTCTAACTTTTTCAAACGGAAGTAACGTTCACTTTAGTTCCGTTCGAGAAACTTATTCTCGAGTCACGCTTGAATAAGTTTGACTTCACTCTTGTTTAACTAGACCTTACTACATATTTTATCTTTATTGGACTTTATATATAGTACGCGACAGGTCAAGATGGCAATCGGGGTGGGGATGCCCTGCACACCCGCACAGTGCGGTAATGGGTGTGCGGGGCGTTCCCCCGCCTCATACCCCGGTTGCCACCTGTCGGGTACTATAGGCTTATTACACTTTTATCATGACAATACTTCACTGGAATGAATCTTAAGAAACTTTAATTATTTTTAAGGAAATTAATTTACTTATGTATAATAGTGTCACTATTATATATATCTAAAACATGTTTTCTTGTAGGAACTTCTCGAGTGCGTGGTAAAGATGCGGCCTCACCCCGCCGAGACCGTGGTCTTCGTCTGTATAACTCTGAGGAAATAAAAAAATTCGCTAAATATCAAATCCATACCTAATATTATAAATGCGAAAGTGTGTCTGTCTGTCTGTCTGCTAACTTTTCACGGTCCAACAGTTTAACCGATTTTGATGAAAGTTGGTGCGGAGTTAGCTTACATCCCCGGCATTTTGCATGGGTATATTTAAAGACCTAGAGAGTGTTATAAGCAACTTTTTATCCCGGAAAAGCAGAGTTCCCACGGGATTTTTAGAAACCTAAAGCCACGTGGACAAATTCGCATGTATCATCTAGTATATCTATACATTAATGTAAGAGGAATTTACACCTTTACCTTGTAGATGTGTCTTTGCGAAGCTGAAGTGGCAGTGGGCCTGTCTGTGGCAACGACTGCTCATAGAGCTGACGGGTTCCTTAGATTTAGTATGTAGCGGTCAAAGGCGCTCAGGGCATGATTCCCGGTGATCTTATAAGAATAAAAAGATTCACCACTCACCATCTGGTGGAAGTAGACGTCCCTCCGTTGCAGTAGTCTGGAGATCAGCATGGCGTGCTGGTAGTGCACGTTGTCGTCTTCTGTGCCGTGCACTAGGAAGTAACTCTTATTCCTATATGCTTCCACCTAAAATAGAATTATTGATTTATTGGTTTTATCAATTAAAAAAAAAAAAACTTCGAATATAATTATGCGTGGCTTTCAAATTATTGAAAGCTTTTTTTTTATTCATTATAGACAAGTGCTTGACCACAAACACACCTAATGGAAAGTAAGGATGTGGCCTAAGATGGGACGTGCCTACCTAGAAAATGCCTAGCTATGAATGTTATGAATAACTATATTCGAAGTTTAAAGGCTTGTACTTTAATTGTCCAAAAATTAATTTAATGGCGTTGATTCTGATGTCTTTCTCTACACTAAATTTGGGTAAAATACGGCTATGCTCACGTATTTAGTCGACGTAAGCCCGACTAGTTTCGAACCCATCCGGTGTTCTTTTTCATAGGGACTCAGCCTGTAGCACGTCGCGGTTGCGACTCCGAGCCGAGCTGTATCCGTTCGTGTTCGTATTCGTGTTGTTTTTTATCGAATAAAAAACAACACGAATACAGAGAAATAAGACAACTTTATAAGTATTAAGGCCATCTAGCGACAACACAGCGAACTTCACACTCACCACATCTTCAGTCAGCAGCGAGGAGTTGGTGTATCCCGCCACGTTGTTTTGCGGAGTGTCCATGTATCTCTCCGTGTAGATGGTGTCTGGAAAATGTTTATGACGTCACATCTGTGTTTTTCATACAAGCTTCCAGTTATCATCCCTATTCGTCCTAGATGGTTAATACCAGTAGAACTACGCTTGTATGGGTCCGAAAAAAACACACTAAGGCGCTCGTAATACAAACTGGTTCTTGTTATAGAAAGTTGATACCAGAAGAAAAAGAGTCTGTACGAGCCTCCTCCTTCTGGCATCAAATTATAATTCACTTTCCTTTATTACCTATTTATATTGTAAACAATTTGGAAATGTAAAAACTAGTTTTGTCCAATAATAACAAAAATTAAACTTTTTTGTTATATTTGGCGTCTAGTTTCTGCAGGTCCTTATGCAAGACCCTACAGGACAGCGAAAAAAATTTTGGTTGTACTTTGTATCTACACAATAGATATAGCACATTATCTCATGACACGACTCTGTGGTTAGTAACGTCAGTCCGGCAATCTGAAGGTTTCATAAGCTTAGGCCTGAAGTCAGACGCGGTGTGGATTGGACGTGCGCCTGCGATCAAGCTGCGTGTAGTGGCGAACCAGTGAAAACATTTTGTGGTGATGAAGATCGCTATGAAGCGATCACTATTCAAAGCATGTATAACTTACCATAGTATCGCCAGTCCACTACGGGAGCAACGGCAATGGCGCATCGGAACACGTCGCCTCCGCGAGCCAGCGCCAGCGACGCCGCGTAGCCGCCGTACGACCAGCCCCAGATGCACGTGCGGTTGGCGTCCAGCCACTGTAGGTTCTGATGCAGGATCCTTCACGACAGCGAATTAGACATCACATTGTTTTTATATTAATAGCAAACAAATGACTAGGTCACCAGATGTTAAGTAACCACCGACCATGAACATGAGGAATCGCCAATACATCACAAAAACTCTCAAATGGCCTTCCGTTTGAAAAAAATCTAAACAGGATTATTAAATTACTTGTTCGAGTTTTTGAAAACCTAAGGAACTTGCACCCAGAAGGAGACGGTTCTCCGCATATCGCTCAAAATATGGTTTTTCAAACAAAATCCCAAAATATTGGTGTATAACGATTCCAAATTTTCTTCGCGAACATGTTGGCGACTCCTCGCAACTCGCAAGCCACTCGCAAGTCACTCGCAAGTCGATATCACATATTTTGCCATTTTATCATAACTGTATCAAATCATCTACTGCTTTCTAACATTTACTGTCGATGACAATTTCAACAGTCTTACAAATTCTTTGATATAATTGAAAGGAGGGTATAAAAGTCCAAGATACCTGGTAACGGCAATCTGGTCTTCGATCTCAACGGTGCCAAGTTTCCTGTTGACAGCGAACATGTTGTCGACTCCTCGCAAGCCGGAGCCGCGGCCGTCGATGCGCGCCACTGCGATGCCGTAGCGACTGACCAGAGACGTGCCCCAGTCGAGGGTCCATTGCTTTGTGACCAGTGCTGTGTCTGGACCTGCGTAGCTGAAAAAGATTATTTCAAAGCATATTAACAAAAGCATATTATACCTACTAACTTTTTAAGTGATCCTGCTCATCAATCTAAGCCTATCAAACTATGTATGTTAATTCTGTAACCCTCCAATCCATCGGTGGTTCCTCTGGTGCTGCAAATGTTCATGGGTGGCGGTAATCACTTATCGTCAGATAACCCACCTGCTCGTTTGCTCGCTATTCTTTATTTTTGAAAATCCCTTTTCCCCTCTAGCCAAGCGCATAGCTTATTGCGATAGCGGCCTTGAATTTAAATTTCACCTATCTTCAGGGTCAAGCCATCCTGTGAATGTTTATTTTCGTAGCATACTGAAAAAGGAAGCTACAAGACTAGAAACTAAAAACAAAATTAATTTGACTCAGATTTATATCATCTTTATTTTAAAGAAAACCGTGATCGCTTATAATGCAATGGGTTCAAAGCACTCGGTAATAATGATCCGCCAAAATTATTATCAGTTGCTGTTCACCGTAATAAGTCAATCTCATATCAACCATACCATGACAATGGTTCAAGTACTAAATGGCATGGAAATAAATGGAAAACTGGCATGAAATCGACGGAAATGGAAACGCTACTCTCAACATAAAGCTTCCAGGGATGGTCAAGTTATTTAATAATTACTTACACATAAACCAAAAGTGGTAAATTAGTGCGAGTGGCATAGTCTGGTGGCACTTGAATCATCACATCTGCCTCGATCGCGTCAACACCGCGAATCGTGTGATGTATCGTCACTGGCATAGTGTGCGACGCCAACAAGTCCGTGACCCTCGAGTTGTTATCCCATACTGATAATAGAGTACCATTCTGAAAAACGGGAATAAGGTTTAAAAAGACAAAACATCCCTTATAAGGACCATTTCTAGCAAATTGGTAGTACCATGAGAGTATTATGAGAATTAGAGCTAACTACTCGTATTTGGCTGTATTGACATGTGGTGCCAGAAAAGCGCCGCATAAAGTTTTCTAGCTTGGACTTTATTTTGTGTTTGAAACGCCTTTCTCTTGAACTTTTGGTAGTGGCTCTGTAGGGGCATATGCTGACGACGATCAAAGTTTAGCCGTGTTGGCCTTTTCGTGCAAACGTTCGGCGTCAAGCAGTTGCCTCCCATCCGCCACGTACAGTGGCCTATACTTTGTAATTTAACTTATATTTAGAAAAGAAATAAATCAGCGACTTTCTTGGATTAACAATTGTGTTAATTCACCACGACTTTGGTAGGCTAAAGCACACAGCGCTGAAGTGTAGGCTCCACATCTAAACTTGAACACCTTTCTAAACACCAAAGCTGAACTAAATTATTAATCACTTTTAAACGGATTTTGCACTCACCTTATCATAAATCAAGACCTGTGGTATTTCAGGTCCCCCGCAGTTAACGCTGATACGGAAGCCGAGGCTGATAGCTGCGTAATTGAACAGACACTGTTTGCCGTCAGGGCGCCTAATGTTGCAAGTAAAGCACGACACCCCTCCCGTAGAGTTTACAGTGTAAATGTGTTGCTCGGCCCTGTCTGCCACCCCGGTCGCTTCGTACCAGCTGAAATAATTAATTTATTTATTTATCTTTTGCTTTGATGCATGGATTATCTCTTGTTTCAATGGGTTCACTGTAAATCACAAGGAAACTTATATAAAAAAAATACATGACAGAAGCGACACCTCTACACATTTTTTGGTAAGAGTAGTTTTGACTGGAAAAATGAGGAGAGGACGACCAAAGAAAAGATGGAATTCCGTGAAAGTGGAAATGCGTATAAAAGGGGTAGATGACACGTTGACGAATTATGGAAGAGAGTGGAAGAAGAAGACATTTTGTACCGACCCCACGTGGCGTTGGGATAAGGTCCGGAAGATGAAGAATAGTTTTGACTGGGCAGTCCAATGTTTGTACAACTTATGTCATGTAAAGGACGCCTGCAATTTATGCTAACCTGGTACTTTTATGAAGTTGATTAGATCTGGAACCTGCGCAGTGGGGGATTTATTTACTAATAGGTCTAACAGGTTGTACAAAGTGAGGAGCGACAGCAGGAGTATTTGTACCGCTGGGCGATTGGTTCGTCAGTCATGTCTTCCCTTCGCGCACGTCGAAAAGTACATATCTCATGCTGTGTCCTTATCTTAAGTAAAAGTATTTGTTTTACTTAGTACGAGACCAAATTGGCATTCCATTAGCAAATCTTGTACAAGTTAGCTGGTAATTGTCATTTCAATGTAAATTATCATTCAAGTTTTTCCATAAATGTAACTTGTGCAAGTATTAGCATAGTACGAGTGATAGCCAGAGCTTTTTTTTCGAATTTTATTACTGGAGGACGCTTAGGCATTAATTTACTACTCACATCACATCGTCATCAGTCCAAAGTAATATTTCGCCGACGGTGTGTGCAGTATTAACTCGATTCGCTAAGCTCCACAGCCCAGCTTCGTTCGCAGGTCGAGTCACTTGCACGATTTGCTTGTAGCGAACACCATCGACCGCCTGAATTCATAAACAGTATTAGCAATATTGTAAAACGTAGAATCTGGGGTCAAAGTTAAATGGACCGTAGCAGCCTTGTTTTAAAGCAGGTAAACCACCAATTTTATTTTGGCAAGGATTTCACTCGGAGTGCTGCATTGGCGACGAATTTGAGCATCGTTCAAACAATATCTACATCTACACACTATTTCATATAGATCTCAGTTTTATTATCACTATGATCTTATAAGTGAGTAATCGTTAAATTAATCAACAAAAACTTATTGGTTAAACTTACAATAATATATGACGTGTAGTAGATACCTACCTAAGTATTTTCAATGATAGGTACTTACTGCTGGCAAAATTGTGATGAACGCATTCCCTTGAGTATTGAAATGCAAAGGATTGTTGTCTATCCAGCCATCGCTTTCTGTATGCCTAAAGATCTGAAAAATAAAAAAATATATACTTAAAATAATATATAATAAGTAATACGTCATAACATCGTAAGTCCGCGATTACTTGTAAGTTGTATTCATATGAACACTCCTATAAATACATTTTCATTAGTTTTGTTGTAAATAAAATTACGTACCTAACTGCTTCAGTGAGTAAAACTTATAGGTGTAATTGCGATCTTACTTGAGCAAGTATTATGATTGCACGACTATTATAGCGCCCATGATCATTTAAATCACATGCATCGTAATCAATATTAATTGTATCCAAGATTAGTGGGAGGTCCTGGGTTCGATACCCGGCAGGGGTTGGGAATTTTATAATTTCAAAATTTCTGGTCTGGTCTGGTGGGAGGCTTCGGCCGTAGCTAGTTACCACCCTACCGGCAAAGCCGTGCCGCCAAGCGATTAAGCATTCCGGTACGATCCGTGTAGAAACCAAAGGAGTATGGGTTTAATGAAAACGGCCATACCCCTTCCAGGTTAGCCCGCTTCCATCTTAGACTGCTTCATCACTTACCACCAGGTGAGGTTGCAGTCAAGGGTTAACTTGTATCTGAATAAAAAAATTAAATCGAATTTGAATCTTACAGCATTGCAAGTAGCAGGTACTGTTTGAATCGCCTCCACGCATATATCGATTTTCAGTGATGTTTGAACTCGATTGGTCCACATAACAGCGATACTGTCGTTTCCGACAAACAATACGGTTTTCAAAATTGGTCTGAAAAAGAAAAAAAAAATTACGTGACTAAAAAATTATTTCTACTAAAAATCAAGAATATAATTGGATATTATGCCGAATTGTCATATGTGGTTACTTCGACATAAAACAGCTTTTAATCAAATCAGTCAAACGATATGACCTTAACACTAGCAACTACACAGTTGATTCTAACCCAAATTCATGCTAATTAAAATCTTTTAATGAATAAAACTTACTCTTCCAGATCAGTCGGCACGTTGAAAGTTGTGTCAGTGTTACTTGCGATGTCCCGAATAGTGACTGACACTGTTGGATTTGTGGTACCAGGCTGGAAGCAAAAGCACAGAAATTGTATGATATTACTTATGTATGCCAGAGTCCATCGGCCGAGTATTCAGAAATATTTTAATGCCAGAGCGGTCCAAAGTGACTGTCTTTTGACATAATTAAGATTTTATATGGATGAATTGGCCAAGGCACATAGTTCGAACAACTGATAGACCTTGGGGTCTAAAAAAGGTGCTACAATAGCGACCGCGCACTGAAAAACACAGCGTTGGCAGAACCTTCACCGGGTGCACAGACGATATCAAACGAGCCGCAGGGAGCTGCTAAACTCAGAAAGCGCAAGACCGTGCCGTGTGGAAGTCTCCACAAGAGACCTATGTCCAGCAGTGGACGTCTATTTGTTGACGATGATGATGATGGTGGACAAAAATGTTGAAAATCAATAACAAACTAAAGAGATATCTTTCTATTCGATAGTTAGCGTTAACTATTTCTGTTTATGTGATCTATGATGATAATATAAATATGCAACGTATACCTACTATACAAGGAACTAAAAGCTTAATTTGAGTTACTGTTTAAGTTAAGTTAGTTTTCAAGTTTTATATTTTAAATTGTATATTTTAGGGTTTATATTTTTTTTTTTTATTTTTTATTTTTAGTTTTGTATAAGCGTCATTATTTGTAATACTATGTTTATGTGTCGGTTTCAACGAATAAATTTTATTCTATTCTATTCTAATTTGCTATAATCCGCTAAACCAAACAAATCCGTATAGTGCAACATGCAAATTAAGCTTTTGGTTCCTTGTATATAATGGATTTCCGCAAAATAACGCCTGCTTCCATACTACGTATACTATGCCTATCTATAGTATAACCTTCAGTACGGGTGGGGTACTGAAAAAGTTATGATATAGTAAAAGCACTGACAATAAACAAAAACACGCTCTACGGCACTTGATTGAATCTCTCGAAGCGTAAAAGGGTACGCATGTTTTCTAAGGAATAATTCTAGCTTACATAATGCAAAGTCTCCACTAACAATAAAACTTGCAGGAATCAGCTCTGGCAAGTGAAAGTGCAAGCGATTGTGTATACTCGCAGCAAGTTTTTTCGTTGAAAAGTAATTTCCGCAATTTTTTGCGGCATGACTGCTGCAAGTTTTATTTATAGGGGATACTTTGCACGCAACAGTGCTGTCTTTTGTCATGGAGGTAGGAAAAGGCGAAAATATTTTGTTATTCTTCATCTGTTTCCCTGAAGGATAAGGTCCGATGAGGAGATCCGTAGATAACCAAGGTTACTAAGCCCAAACCAAGCTGAAGTGGTAGTGGACCACGCCTGTCGTAGAATCGATGGCCGTTGGAGCCGGAAAGTCCTTGAGTAGAGAAAGCAAGTGTGGGACGCCATCAGCACGATGGAGCGAGACTATAAAAAGGCTCGTGGGATATGGCTGGATGAGGAAAGTTGAGGCGCTCTTTAGGGGAAACGTACGTTTAGCAGTGGACATCCACAGGCTGATGATAATGATACCTTAGGATAGTGAATCTCCCGGTGGCGTGTGTACTGATACTCCACCGAACCGGGAACTCCAAAGTGTGGGATCTTCATCACTCGGACCTTGGTGTCGTTGAAGGTCGCGTACGCCAACTTCGCGCCATTGCTCGAGAACCAGATGGCATTGTTGGAACCAAACACCTCCTCTGGAAACAGTTTATTTATCGTTTGTACTCCTTTTACAACCCCTCGCAAAGCCAAGGGTCACTGGTAGAGATCTTTTGTAGAGATGTGTGAGAGATATAAGTGCTTACTTAGCAGAGATAAGTGCTTCTCTGTCCACTTTTTCTTTCTTTTTCTTTTTATTGTTACAACTTTTTGGTACAAATATAAAAATAAAATAAATAAATAAAATATAAGTAGTAAGTAGCTATCCTTTTAGGATAGTAGGTATCTCTATTGCATTTTAAAATTTTATTTGACACCTTTTCATTCCGGAAAAACAAAGAGTTCCCAGGGGTTTTTTTAAAAACATCAATCTAGTTAGGTATAATCGACTACGCGAACTGGAAACAAATTAGGTAAGTTAAAGTGTAGATACATACCCTCGTACACCCAATCAGGAACTCCGTGATAAACGACATTTTCTAGTCCCGTAGTCGTCAACTGTACCGGTGGAGATGTCGTCAAATTAGGCTGGAAGAAGATGTTGTTCTCGTAAACGAAGGCAAGGGAAGTCCCCGTTCGTCCCCATACGAAGTTCTGCAGAGTCGCGTTCTCGGGTGCCACTCCAGGAGGGACGATGTGGATCTCTTGACCTGTGTGAAGGTCTATAACTGTGTAGCGAGCGTTGAAACTGTGTCTGTAAACCTGTAACGAAGAAACTTGGAGTCAGAGAATGTTGGAATCAGAATATACGGTAGGTAGCCGGGCGGATCAGCTAGTCTATAGGTACTAATATTATAAAGAGTTAAACTTTGTAAGTTTGTTTGTAGGAAGTTATCTCTGGAACTACTGAACTGACTTTCAAAATTCTTTCACCAGTAGAAAGCTATATTATTCCTCAGTAACATAGGCTTTATTCTATTATCAAAAAATTTGAGATCCCTACAAAAATTGTAATAAGTTACCCATGCGAAGCTGGCGCGGGTCGCTAGTCGTAAATATAATCAAAATGTAAAGCAAGTCTCCATTAGGTTAACAAACGATCTTTCGTTGAACATTATTTAAGAGCACGTCCGCCGGCAGTCGGAGGGTTCGAGGATACAACAAGAATCGCTACTTAATTTGGTTTGCACAGCGTTGTTTACGTTGCGAAACTACGAGTACAGTGTTAATTGAGCTCCATTGGCTCAAAAATTACTATATAAGCATTTTAATGTTTAAACTATCGTGATTCCCATTTTAAGTAGGAATAGACTATATGCCGGTACATTCTATATAAGCATTACCTAGACATTGGTACTGATTCTGATGGCAATTAATCTTAGAGTATTCGCAAATTTTTCTTACCAATGGCAGTCTTGAGCATGTTATTTAAAATAGGTCTAAAATTAAGAGTATTTTATTTAAAATTCATTTTACGTCCTTTTTAGCAATATCAACAAGTGTAAATTAAAAATTTATAACACCCTCGACAAGTGAAGGTTACAGTAACTAGAAAAGAGCTGATAACTTTCAAACGGCTGTACCGATTTTCTCGGATTATAGCTAAGAACACTCGTGCGGGGAGCTGCCGCGACGCGCAGTTCAGTTGCAGTTCAGTTCAAGTGCGTGGGCACCTTTACTCTAGCGTAAAGCGTGTTTTAAAGATAAATTGTCTATGGAAAACTCAAAATTAATTTTATTTACGACGATTTAATGGAACTTATAAACAGTCTAAGTACCTATTCGAATTAAATAATCATTTAGGTGGCCTACTTCACATTATTACGTTGAAATAAGTGACCTAATTGAGTTAGCTCGTTTAAAAGTAATCTAAGGGGAGTTAGTGGCACTAATTAGACTAGAAAATTAGTTCTGTTACATAGCGTTTAACGAGAATAAGTAGGTACAATGAATTAACACTGCAAAAGTTGAGGACTAGAGTTATAATTAATGTTGAACCACCGTAACAAGTTTGTTTGCGTAAATCGGCTTAGAATTAATCATAGGTATTAGATAAGCCGCTGGATTCAGGCGGCGCAAGACCGTGGCGTATGGAAGTCCCAACAAGAGACCTAAGTAGGTATGTCTGGCAATGCACTTAGCTATCGCTTGATGATGATGATGATCATCATCATGATTAGGTAAAATATAACACTAGCAAACGTCATGATTTTAAAAGCCATCTTTGTTTAACCTTATACCTAATTTGGTTCAACGATTATGTCTCTCCATACAAAAGGAGGTATAATTGGTAAGGTACGTTGAGTGTTCTAGAAGATTTGTGTTGAGCCGTGTAAATAGCTTGCTTTTCTTGCTTCTTTAGTAGTGGAAGGATGGACGGTGCATATCGCATCTTGCACATTGTACAATATTGACTTCTCTGTTTTTGCGGATAGGGGAACTAGCGTGGATTTAGATCTTTAAAAATCAAGTAGGAACTCATTTTTTTTCCGGGATAAAAGTAGGTACCTATGCAAAAAATCCGTCACGTCAATCCTTTGATCCGTTGCAACGTGTTTGAAGACATCATTCATTAAAATCTGCCCAATAGTTTAGGCGCCACGGTGGAACACACAGAATCTGGATACAAACATACACACACACATACATACATAGACTGCTAAAATCATAACCCTTCCTTTTGGCTTTGCCGCAGTCGGGTAAAAAATATTCTTACCGAAACTTCGTTGTAAGAAAGCACCACATAGTTGCCGTCGGGTGACAGTGATGTCACTCGGAATGATTGCTGCAATATCTGAAAGGTTAAACAAAAATGTTTACAAATCGATTGGTACTCGATATCATTGTTTGGAGCTGCATGGCTGATTATAATAATTTAGTTTCAATAAATAAATAACTTATCAAGTGCGATTCGGAGTTCGGACTCACACACAAAGGTTTCTGTAGTATCGTAGGTACTAGGTACTGAGATTAAACCTACCTTGCACTACCTACTTTTTATTTGCATGTTGGCTATTTTGACATTTTTTACGTATTTTTTGTAATGTGGTAATAGAAATACACGCTCTGTGAAACATTCAACTCTACCTCACGCTTCATAAGATAGCCTGCTGACAGACAAACAGACGGACGGATGGATAGACAGACGGACAGTGGATGCTTAGTAATAGGGTTCAATTGGTACCCTTCGGGTGCGGAATCCTAAAAAAAGACAGAAGAAGAACGCATATCTACTTACTCGTTCATTTTAAGCATTAAAACATACTTTTTTATATTTGGCCGTTGAGTAGGTAACTAGGTAGATTCTCAATACGCTACTTCGATATGAATGCAAGTTTCAAATAAGTAACTTAGCATTCTGCTCAGTATTAATAAATAAAGTAATTTGCTAACAAGTTTTTTTAGCTTGCTACACATTAAATACACCTATCTAATATCTACCATAAATTGTAAAGTTGCCCATCACTCCTCTTCAAATATTATGACAGTATAGACACTTTATCTAATGTTTGTCTAATGGAGATTACATAAAACTTTCCAGCATCATAACTTTTAATTAAGTTATCAACTCCAACAATCTAAGTTAATATTAAGCTTGAGTTCGCAAACTTGACTTATCTAAGTTCAATTCAAACCGTAGATACATATAAAGTATAAACTACGCTTAACTAGGGTGAATCTAGTTAGCGCTATCATAATATTATTTGATCTTGGCAAACTCTACGAATTGGTTCCAAACAACGTTCAAACTATACGAATTTATCTAAGTACGTTTAGGAATAGAATGACCATAGAATAAAATGCTATGCTAGCGTTCTGCCATTTTAATAAAAGTTAAAAATGTATCCTGACTTTAAAAGCACTGGAAATAATTTAATAATTTTTCAGTTACTTGAATAACTAATAAATTGTAATGACTGCAGGGGTACAGGGTAGTGGTAGTGGCAAAACCGTCTAATGGACCCTTGAGACTCAGTTCAAATGCCATTACATGTTTTGCAGGATACAGGATGCGCCACTACTTATCGTTCGGTAAGATTTACGCCGAAACGTGCGGTGTTAATAATGCCATGTGATTTGATCATCTACTCAGCAAATTATGAAATGAATAAAAATAAAAATGGATCCCTAATTACTACTACTGTTAAGGGAAATGTTCATTTTACCTGAGAATCGTTTGAGATAAGAGTCGTAGCACTATCGGTATCAACATCATATAGCATGAGGTGGCCATTGTAATCCCGGAATAATATTTCGCTTCCTGAAATGAAGAATGAACATGTTCCTTTTAAATAGGCACATCATTTATTTTTTTAGCACGAGTGTCATCCAGCGCAAACCTATCTCATTAAAAAAAACCAGACGACCAGAACGACGAAAATGACCATTTTGGAAGCCGAAGTACCGAGAGTAAAACCGCCGTAATCTTTACCGCAAGCTGGCATAGGTAATCCGCTCATGGATCAGGGCTTTAACAGGGCTCTCTCCGTCACTCGTTTCATACAATCGTAGTTCCAATTTCATTTGAATATTAAGCAACCAAAGTCCATGAAATTTTGCAGACATACTCTAAAAACCAATATGTATGTCTGTGGTTTTCCAGACTTCTGTTAAAATATTTGGTTTCAAAGTTACGCGGTCTTAGAAATTTTCATACAAATCTTTGAGCCCCTGTAATTTTAAAACTACATATTTTTAGAAAAATCTAAAACACCACAGACACAGTTATTAGTCTAGAATTTGTCTGCACAATTTCATGGAGTTTGGTTGCTTAATATTCAAATGAAATTGGAACTACGATTGTATGAAACGAGTGGAAACGAGTGACGGAGAGAGCCCTGTTAAGTAATTCATACAACTTGACAGATAAGGCCTACTCTAGTAACGAGTTTATTTACTATTTATTTACTTTATTTTACGTTTCTACTGCAAGTGGTAATCAAAGATCTCTCACCTGAAACCCAAGTTCCATTGAAAGAAGGCGAAGAGAATTCTCCATTGATAATATCTTCCAACTCGATTTCTGGCGGCGGCGGCGGCAATGTTGTCGGCGCTTCTGTTGTCGTCGATGTTGTTGTGGTCGGTGCTGGTGTTGTTGTTGAGATTGTTGTCGGGAAAGTGGGACCCTCTGTTGTTATGATCGGTTCTGGTATGGGTGGCGATGCACCACTCTCGTTCCCAGAGAGAACCACCACCAGCGTGATAACCACGCCTATCGCAATCAACATCGCAACGAAACCGATCGCATATCTGGCTTTCCTTGACTTTTTTCTGGCAACTAGAACCTGGTTAGAGCAACAGAGATTTGATAACTGAACTCTGAAGAAGTTATCAAAGGACACTGATATCCAATCTCAATCTAATATTATAAACTCGTGTCTGTATGTAATCTGTATGTCCGTGTATTGCATTTTCACGGCAAAACGGCTTAGTTTCACCCATATCTACTTAGTAATATTATATAAATGCAAAAGTGTGTCTGTCTGTCTGCTATCATTGCACATCTGTTCGACTAATTTTAACGAAATTTATTGTAGAGATAGCTTGCATCCCAGAGATGGGCATAGGCTATTTTTTTGTCCTAGAAAATCGGTTCTCACGGGATTAAAAAAAAACTAAATGTATGTTAACGAATTCGTTGGTAGGTATTATTTATTCGGAACAGAGACAGCTTGCTACCCGGAAACAATAAAGGTTACTTTTTATACCGGAAAATCAGGGAGTTCCTAAGGGATTTTTGAAAATCTAAACCCTAGCATTCATAGCAGTTAGCAGTGTCTCTAAAAACATTTGTATTCTGAAATCGGACAGACTTTCTTTTGCTGCGGGAAAACGTATTTCCACAGAGAAAGAGAACTATCTTCAGCATAAAATCTCAACGATCTACAAAAATTCCTTGCGAACGAAATCGTGGGAACCAGCTAGCTTTGAAAAAAGACACGTACTTTCAGATAATTCTAATCTAAAGAAACAATTTCGAAGATAAACTAGGTATCATTTCAGAGCACTCCAGGACTTGGAATTGTTATTTTGAACATAGTTACTAACCTTCAAATAATATTTCGTATATTTGATTAGATGAATGTACCCGTTCATTAAATATTGTTCATGTAGATAGCTGTTTTAGGCAAAATTTCTTCAGCAAGCAAACTACACAGTTTCTTTCATTATTTAAGATATATATATTTTTTTCTTAATTAAGTACTAGCGAACGTTTCGTACAATTTTATATTTAATACTGAACAATTCCTTATTAGCTTCAGTTTCTTCTCTAAGAACTTAGAATTCAACGTTATCGCTTATCAGTGAGGTTATCCACTTGACTTATAAACAAAGCAAGTGCTTAATAAATACTATTAACTAAATCAGCTGTCTGCATTCAAATTCTAATCTAATTACATAAGTGTAAAAGGAGACTGACTGACTGACTGATTTAAAACACACACACACACACACACACACACAAACACACACACACACACACACACACAGCTCAAGCTACTAGATGAATCGGGCTGAATTTGGCATGCAGATAGTTATTATGATATAGACATCCGCTAAGAAAGGATTTTTGAAAATAGAACCCTTAAGGAGTCAAATTAAGGGTTTGAAATTGTAGTCCACGCGAACGAAGTCGCAGGCATAAGTTAGTCAACATTTAAAAAGCAAGGCTTGACTCCTCACTGACTGACTCTTCAACGCCCAGCCCAGGACCTAGAAGATCTTACCTGGTCACTGGTCCCCATTTCCATTGAGGAGTTGGCGTTGTCCTGCGCCATGTTAGGTGGTAATCAGTTCACCTGCAAGACAACGAAATTAGCTGAATCAGACAGATAAGGCATAATTATATCGCACCACATAACTCAACTATCACGAACTATTATTAAAAGGCTGTAGCTATATAGTACCTACATTCGAGAACTTTTCTTTCGCAAAATCTATCTACCTAATTAATGTTTTTGTTTTGACTTACAATTTTAAAAAAAACCTTAGTTTGTAAAACAAATTACAGCGCAAATTAGTCTAACGATGATTAATTGAATAAATATTGCCATTCGTTCTCCAACAATCATTGTTAATTTAGAATTTTGTCGTTACTACATAATTTATCAATCTCAATTTCTCAATCTAATCACTTATCATAATATAATGATAAAGATAGATAACTTTTACAACAAGAAAAATGACGTAAACTCGATTTACCTACCTAAATTTTGATAGCCTAATTATCTATTATTAATTATTAATATATATTTAATCAAAGACACGCGGTGCGTTTGAGATCATAAATTAAATATTTGAGCCAAAGGCATTAGGCACATATTAGGTAACTAACAACTTTTTAAATGGATTAATTGAATCTTTAATGTTAATTTATTTCACGATTTTACTGTGAGAGGTTTAGCACTTGTTCTAGGTTGAAAAAATTGATTGAGAACATTTCAAAAGGTCATTTCTCAATCAATTTTTTTCACACACTTATTGAATGTTGATCCATATGACGACATCGACGACAAGGGTATATTTTATTTTTGTAAGAAGAAATAGGGATCTAAAATATGATTACTTTTCCTGATACATTATGTATTCAAATTCATTACACCTAGACCAAAATGCAACAGAAAATGTTTCAATATAGCTATAGGAATTAATACAAACACCTAATACATAAAGGAAAATATAAATTAGTAGATAGATATAAAATATTCTAGCACACCAGCTACAGAAAAACTTACCCCGAAAAAATTCAAACACCAGCCCGCGGGCAAAATCCCGCTGAACTAAATATTGATATACATTTAATTTAGTGGTACTACAAGTGATTAAGATATCGGTATCTTTTGTAATGATAATGAAATTAAATGATCACTAATCAGATACCATGTGGAAGGTAGAAGATAAGACCTTGCAAATAAAAAGTTCGAAATAATTTTGTCAACTGCCTCCAATTACTGGCTATTGAAACTACCAACAAAGTATAATTAGATGGGTTAGCACGTGGTTAGCACAAAAGCTGAGATTAACTGTTAGTTACAATCATGGTAATTGCTTGTACATTAGCCAATAGCTGTACTATTATGTATTCTGAGCCAATAGTGCGAGTATGAGCCAATCATAGGTGGATGATAATCATAATGTAGCTCTCAATAATTTACAGACCTTTTCTATAGAGCAAATATTTAGTTGCTAAATATTGGGAATAAATACCTTTTCATTGAAAATATTGGAACATAATATATGTAATCTCATTACATCAAGAAAAACTTAAGACAAAAATAATGTTCTATTTTTGTAGGATGTTTTTCTGTCATTCGATATTCGAGATTCGATGTTTCGTTCCACATGATTGTCGTAAAAAGTATGTCTTCTTGTAAACATTAAATTATAATTATTAATATAATAAAGATTGAGTTTGTGGGCGGAACAAGATTTTATTATTACCATTTGGTTATGGGCCCAATTAATTATATATAAGGATAATTAGCTATAGTTTACACTTCAAACCAGAAACCGCAGAAAAGCAAAAAAAAAAATCTTATGGTCTATGCAGAAAATCTAATGAAGTAACATACGAGTAGCTGTAATTATGTCTTAGTGAATTGAAAAATAACAATCGTTTCATGTGTCTTTTGCTTCCCTTTTGAAAACAATGGATTAGGTGTCACGACTATTGTGTTTTATTATAGGTATGTTTAAGAATTCCCTTCTATTTTTATATAATTAGTTAAATGTTTGCATGGGACGGTGCTCCTACGATACGGGTAGCTTATTGGTGCAGTCCAAAAACTTGTGATGAGATCTATCTAATGGGCGTTCATTTTGCTCATTTATGTAGAGATATAAATCTGCCTCGTTTTCTAAGTAACTTTTACTAAGTGTAAAAAGTTCCCTTAACTCCAAAAAGTTTTAAGATCAGATGTGTCTAGCTTGGGGACTAAATTTTAAAATGGGTAGGTAGGTATAAAGCAGATGTAACCACTCAGTTTCATTTCGTTTTAGGGGAAAGTGCCTAAGTTATAAAAAGGTTTTAAAGTAGGTATAATGTTTCTATGAGTACCACCACAGTTTTAGTGGTACTAGACCTACTATATTAAGGGACCTTTTAATATACCACCCTTTATTTAACGATATTTTGGCTGTACCATATTTTATGGTTTACCATAATTAATACTAAGTTTTAATTATTACAAAGGTGTCCCTATTTCTATGTTTTTGGTTCATTTTATTTATAACTTGATCTACTTTTTTGTTGACAAATTAATTATTATTATGTATCTATAGGTACTATCTTGAATTTCGATAGAGATATAATAACATTCTTGCAATAGAGTTCTGTTGCGACAGGCTATTGCCACGTCAATTTCCAAAAGTAATTTTCTTTCCGGCGAGGTTATACGAAAACTTTCTCAATCGTGATTTGGATACATAAAATCCTCTAGAAACACGCTTAAAGGAAAATAAATCGCGGTTTCCTTAAAAATATGGCAAGGAAATGGGGGCGGGAAATTGTAGCGACTGAACCGAGTTCACTGCGGAAATAGAAATTGATGTATTGCAGGTACATAAACATTTTATCGTTTATTTTTAATACTTGTACTTGCAATTTTGCAATAAAAATTGCCTGAAGTGAAAAGGTGAAATCCTGCTTGTGTCCCGTAAAAAAGAAAAGCCGAAGATGGACTTTAAGTTCTTTATTTAAATTTATTACCTAAGTATATGGGCGTAACAAAATAATGCCAACACTGGAAATTAAAAATTTACTCTGGTTTCCGGAGCTACTCCAAGTTGAGATTTCCTTTTGAAATATCTGCTCATTTATCTTTTAACTGAATATATACAAGTGTAAATTAAAAATTTATAACACCTCCGACAAGTGAAGGTTACAGTAACTAGTAAAGAGCTGATAACTTTCAAACAGCTGAACCGATTTTCTTGAATTCTGAATCTGAACACTCTCGATCGGCTAAGCCACCTTTCAAACAAAAAAAACAAAATTAAAATCGGTTCTTTAGTTTAGGAGCTACGATGCCACAAACAGATACATAGAAACACAGATACACACGTCAAACTTATAATACCCCCCTTTTTATGGGTCGGGGGTTAATAAAAATAGGTACCACGTCATTTATATATTTTTTTAAATTATCAACAAATCAGGTGAATTTAAAGAATCAGCTGTTTAAGTTAACCAAAGTTTTGTGTGTTCATATGAAATCGTAGCAGGAACATAGATATAATAAAACTGTAATTTTTTTTTGCTTTTAATTTAATCTTTTGGCGGCATTGACATAATATACCTATGCTAATGTTTGGCGGTAACCTACATAATGGTATTAACATAATACAGTAGATAAAAATGATTGTTATCATTTTTTGTTTTATATCGTCTTACATTGCTTATTTACCTATTAGATTACCACCGTATCTACGCGCCTAATTCTGCGATAACTAGCCTACCTATGAAGAGAAAAATATTGGCTGACTAGATACCGCCCACGGCTTCGCGCGGTTAAAATATAAATTCTCTTTATTCCCTATCCCGTGGGAACTTGAAACTGTGCAAATTTTTAGGTCTAAAGGCCGATTCACACCAAGCACGTACACGTGACACGTGCGTAGCTACGCGTACGTAGCGTACGCGTAGCGTAGTGACGCGCGTAAACCCCTAACACACCGGGTTACGCATACGTCCACGCTTTACGCAAGCGGTGTGCCATGTTTTATACATTTCCATACATTACGACGTAATGGTACGCGCTACATCTACGCTTACGCAGCCTGTGTGAACGAGCTATAAGAGTGTGAAATGGATGTTGATGAGTCAGGGTTTTTCTTTTTATTTTATTATATGTATTATATGATTTATTATATAATCACTATGGTAATTCATCATCATCATCACCAACCGATAAACCTTTCAGCTGAAGGTCTCTTGTAGGGACCACACGCCACGGTCTTGCGCCGCCGAAATCCAGCGGCTCCCTGCGACTCGCTTGATGTCTTCTATCCTAGCGGAAGGACTACCAACGCTGCGGTTTTTGGTGTTCGTTATCCTAGCACCAGTTGTTGAGATCCCAACGTCTTTTTTTGTTTATACTTACCAAAAATTAGTAATAGTTAAAAGGAAAAGATAAGTTTTATCTTTAAGTGGTAGTAAGTAATCTATTAATTAAGTGGACAGGGAAGCACTTATCTATATACGTATATCTCTACCAGTGACCCTTGGCAGTGGTAGAGGGACCCGTATCAGCTTTCAAACTTATGTCCCTCCATCCATTGTCTGCGGATGCCATCGTGAATATACAATTCAAATAATCTAGTTTTATCATGGAATATAAACAAGAGTTTCCTAAGTTGAAGATAAGTAATAAAATCGTTATGAAGTCAGTATTAGACGTACACTTTAATCAATTTTTTCTTCGCATCACGTTTCGGTTCTTATACAATAGCCATTTGTAGGTCCCGCGCGCCTGCTTGCCTTACGGGCCGCTCAAGAGTGACCTGAATAAGTAATAGCAACACGTAGTATAACACAATAACAATCGCAACTACACTTGCGTAAAACGTTTCCAATTGTTGACTAATTTGATCGAAATCCGTTTCGTGCTGAGTTTCGGAGACACGAGGTCATGATAGGCTTGATGACAATCATGCTTTAAAGAAAGCAATAATAAGGCATTAAGGTTGAAATCTATAGAGCGCACTTTGACTTTGCTTAGACTTATTCAATTAAAACGAGACAGATTTATGCTAGCGGTATAACGCAGTGTCTTAAGTCTGAACAAAGTCAAAGTGCGGACTATAGTTGCACCTAAGTTGGAGTCCGCTTGCCTTGAAATTACCTATTTTGCAATTATGTTCTCTCTAAAGTTAAAGTCTTTTAGACCCCCAATAGAAAAGGTTTTCCGAAAATACCATGCGAGCGAACCCAGGCCATATGTCGAAACTTTCAATGTTGGTGGCAAACAGTACTTTTGCTCATACATTAGTGGATAGTTCCCGTAGAAGTCACTCGAGCTTGGAACGGAAACTAAGCACTTCTCTGACTGATAGGGCTGTCACTCCCAAAATTCATTTGTGATTGACACACATTTCACAAATTTTTTATCACACTTCACACTAATATTATAAAGGTGAAAGTTTGTGTGTATGTGTGTGTGTGTGTGTGTGTATGTGTATGTTTGTTACTCCTTCACGCAAAAACTACTGGACGATTGGGCTGAAATTTAGAATATAGATAGATAATACCCTGGATTAGCACATAGGCTACTTTTTATCCCGGAAAATCAAAGAGTTCCCACGGGATTTTTAAAAACCTACATCCACGCGAACGAAGTCGCGGGCATCAGCTAGTTTTTTATAATAAGCGGCATTAGAAATTCAACTTTTTACTCATTAGGTACGGTTCACGAGATACAGCTCGCCAACAGAAGGACGGACGAATAGCGGACGCTTATTCCTCTTTATATTAATATTTTATCACATTTACGGCGACATTCTTAAAGTTCAATTTATTATTATTAATAAGAGCATCTTAAATATTTTTCATTAGATAATCATAAGTTTTATTTGATGAGTTTTCAGTTAAATGAAAGTTGTGAATAATATCTACGATAATCGTTTATCTGTTGTGACAACCCTACGTGTAGAACACAAGCGGGGTCACTCCCGAATGGTGGAAACCGGATTTACGAATGGAGCTATTTCCTCTCCATAACAGGATTATCGTAATAATATCTTTGTTTCGCTACTCCTTTGAAAGATCCACTTAATCCTAAATGAGGTTATCATTATAGACCCATTGTTCCTTCAGAAGAAATTACAGCATAAATAACACTCATCTTCCTCATCCATGTATTAAATGCAAAAGTGTGTCTGGCTGTCTGTTTGTCTGCTAGTTTTTGACGGCTCATTTCACGGTACAGATAAGGTAAACATTTTCCTTTTCTGGAAGTCGATTAAAAAGAGCCTATGTCACTCTCCAGGCACCTCAAAGTCATTTATTTACCCATGCAAAAAACACTTTGATCTGTTGCTTCGTTGCGACGTGATTGAAGAACAAAATAATAAACCAACACAAACACTTTCGCTTTTATAATGAAGTTAGTGATGGATAAGGAAGATGACGTGTACCTAGATTAGTATGGATGATGTAGGTAAGGCAAATTCTCCCCCCGACGAAATGTTTCTCATAATAATAATTTTGATGTAGGTAAGTAAATACCTACCTACTCTTCATGTATTCCTGTTGCTAAAGGCGGTTTAAAGGTAATTTGAGGAGAATCCGTTATTACTTCGGCAATCAGGGAAGCTTTTAATTACATCAGAGATCTCTTTGAATTAGGTAACTTAAGTAACCACTTATCTAATTTGGAACGACCTTGTTAACTTTCAATCAGATTTTATGCCAATATTGTTAATTTTGAATATGATTACAATATACTAAAAGAAAAAATTTCAAAAGAAAAATAAAACCGACTTCAAAAACCAAAAACACTAAAAAGTAAAAAATAATTTTTGTTTAGCTACTCGTGTAACGAATTGAGAACCTCCTGCTTTTTTGGAAGTCGGTTAAATATAACAGGCAGAGGGCCAAACCCCTTCTGACTGAGACTCGTCCTCAGTAGTGGACCGGCGATGACGAAAGATCTATTTAAAAGTGAAAATGTAGCTCTAGTTTCACACTAGAGCGAGATCAAGGTAAAGATGTGAATGTAGGGCATACGCCGACCTGCTATTGATACCTACTCACTATTGTTTGTCATGTCCAGCGATATGAATGTTCCACTAGATGCGGCGCTTCATAGTAACAACATTTTCCAACTAGTTATCGGTATCCGCACTCCTGTCAGTCGTGTCGTCGCGAACGAGGAGACGGGTCACCTGATGTTAAGTGATTATCGCCGCCCATGAACATTTGCAGCACCAGAGGTACCGCCGATGCGTTGCTGACCTTACAGGAAATTGTTGGTCCGCCCCTTGACTAATCCCACGTTGTAATCTAGTCGTAATTTGTTTAATAGGCATTGGCTTCCCACGGTGCGTGGTTCTGCGGATTATCACGCACGGCTGACGACCAGGGACAGCCACGAACCGCGAACAAGGCTCGGACGACGACGAAGACGTTTCTGCGCTACCACGGAAGATACTCATCTCATAGTGCGTCGATGTGGACTACTCCGCGTCCGTTCGCAATATCAAGCACCGTGGGAAGCCGGTATTAAACGCAGTCCTTTTTTACAAACATAGGGAACAAGGTAAAATTAATTAGAAACAAACTAGGATAGGTAAGTACTTAAAGCTACCTATGTGAATAATAACTTAAAAGTGATCACGCAAGTTTAATTTTTTTAGACTGACTGGAGTGCGGACACCGATGTTTGGTTGGAATATGTTGTTACTATAAAGCACCCTATCAAGTGGAACATTTATATCGCTGGCCCCGTCGTACTCAACTTGAAAAATGTGACTACGAGATAGAAATGGTGATGCTCGCACTTCATTCATTTTTACTTAAATAACGTGCAAATTCGTTGATTTTCCGGGATAAAAAATATCTCCATCTCTAGAATGCAAGCTATCTCCAAGCCTTTCGTCTAGATTCTGTGGAGCCGTGAAAGCGTAACAGACATACAGACACACTTCCGCATTTATAATATTAGTATGGAAGATGAATATGGAGGAAGTAATTTATCTAGCTATTGTTTGTTAAATCAAAATACAGGAATACCAATTTCGCAATAGATCTTCCTAGGGCTGCCACGCGTAAGTAAATTAGCGCTTACTACTCCGCCAGGGAGGTCGTCAAAACTTTTGTTCTTATAACGTATAACCTCCGTACCTCAAAAGGAAAACGGAACCCTTATAGGATCACTTTGTTGTCTGTCTGTCTGTCTGTCCGTTCGTCCGTCCGTCCGTTACATCATTAAAAAAAATTAAAATGTGTTTCAATTTTCAAAATAAGATAACTATACCAAGTAGGGTATCATAATCAATCATAACCTGTACATCCTAAAACAGATTTTTATTTATTTTTATGTGTACTTAATACTTTTTGATTTATCGTGCAAAATGTTGAAAAAAAGTACCCGAGTTCGGAACCCTCAGTGCGCGAGTCTGACTCGCACTTGACCAGTTTTATTATTCTGAGATTGACGTAGCTACTTCTCGAGTGTGATAGAGGTAAAGGCCCGTTCAATTTCCTGAAGTAGGTAGGTAAAGTCCCGTTTTTAGGGACCGTTGTCCGTTCACTAACAAGTTGAGCCCTAGTTACTTCGAATAAAAAGATTTTATTTAAGTACATATTTATGTAGGGTTCCGTGATAAAATAAGGAACTCTTTTAGTTTCGTCCAGTCTATCTGTTTGTCTGTACTATGTGTCGTAGCTATTTTAAAAATTAACTATGTATGGAACTGTACCAAAGTTGAAATTCAGGGCCGAGAAACCTGTTTAGATTAAGTATTGGCACTATTGGTCCGATTTGATCCGCAGCGAAGACCAGTCCATAAAATCGAAGACGAGCGAGTCTTTGCAAGACGAGCGAGTCATTTTGTCTTTGCAAGATGCCCTGTCTAAGCGAGTGGAAATCTTGTTCTCCTTGACACCCTAATGGTAATTTTAGTAGTACAATTATACGCCTGATAAGTTGCTAATTAATACTTTGTTAGTACTAACAGACAGTAAGATATTAAAATAAAACACCTTTAATTCTTAGCAAAAGTAACTTTTGAAATACATACCTCGGCCTCGATAGAAATAGATGCGTTTATTAAATTTTAGGCCGCAGTGCAGTTGTACGAACTTAATTTTACTTTCGTTACAAGAGTCGCTATTAATCTTAGAATAACCACCTAAATTAATACTTATAGCTAACGCGAAACTGTACGTCTATGTCACGGTAATATTATGTATCAGTATTCCAACTTCATACAAACGGACGAAACGCGAGCTATACCTACGCACCTCGATGTCGGCAGGCGCTCGACACGCAGACAGTCGCGACTGTGCCGCAGTGACGAACGGGCGGTGTTTTGTTTTTCTAACAATAACCGTGCGATTTTTTCGTTGTATGTGAAACCCGATCAAAGAAGCCACAATTTCAGCTCAGAATGTCGGTATTTAAGGTACCGGGACTACAATAAGATTAATTCGCAAATTTTTTGATTGTACCCAGCGATGATTTTGTGGAATATGTATATAGAAAAATGGAGAAAATATTCCGAACTTCATTTAAAACCAAATATATAAATTGTAAAGTAGCTGTAGGTATCTATAACCAATTAAAAGATATTCATTTTTCTTCATCTTGTCCATGTTTCCCAAAACAATTTTTAATTAAAAGCTTTATATTAGAATGCGGATTTTTTAAACTTTAAAATTTAATAATTCGTAACGTTCGTTTAATTTCCTACGTCTCAGTCGAGGCGCAAATATTTTTCAGTCTCAAATGTATAAGACCGATTTGTTATTCAATCACAAACATGGTTTTTTAATTAAATCTACCAATCAAAAAACAACACGCATTTTTATTGAACATTTCCTATGCAATTCACAAAGTATTTTATTTGTTTATATGTATAAAAAAAAGTATATTTACAATCACAAAACTAGATGGAAACACAAAGTAGGCAAGTGTAATTAAACTGCTGGAGGCGGGCAGCCCTACCGCATGTTTACGTACCGCGCAGCTGTAGGTATCTATTTCAAAGATACGGCCGAGTTAGAATACTGTATAGATAATATTACCGTGTCTATGTCACATAGACTATGTGTTACGTAAGTTAGGCGTAAGTATCTACAAATGATTTAACGTCCGGTTCCGGTTTCCGGTCTTGTAAGGTTAGCCGCAAACAAGCCAATCTGTTGCATCTGCATTAATAAAGCTGATAAATAGCTTCTATTGGTAAGATAAAGTTATGTCTCTTCACTTTATACCTAATAGGCACCTAGCTAAAAAGGACGTTTCGATTTATAGTTTCTTTTTAACCCCCGACCCAAAAAGAGGGGTGTTATAAGTTTGACGTTTGTATCTGTGTATCTGTGCATCTGTGTATCTGTCTGTGGCATCGTAGCTCCTAAACTAATGAACCGATTTTAATTTCGTTTTTTTTAGTTTGAAAGGTGGCTTGATCGAGAGTGTTCTTAGCTATAATCCAAGAAAATCGGTTAAGCCGTTTGAAAGTTATCAGCTCTTTTCTAGTTACTGTAACCTTCACTTGTCGGGGGTGTTATAAATTTTTAATTTACACTTGTTTAAACTAGGTCTTGACTGTGATTTCTCTAAACAGTACCCTCGCAGTTACAACTGATGATGTCTCCAGATGTAACCCTGTATCAAATGATTAGCTTATCCATTTCAAACCCCTATTTCAATCCCTATCCCCTGAAGGATTGAATTTTCAAATTTTCAAAAATGCTTTATGAGCGGATGTCTACATCATAATACCTGCTCGTATCAGATGTCTTTCAGTCCGATCTTTTCCTTTATATATTTAGAGTCGCGTACTACATAGGATATTTTATTTAATGCTTTCTACTCAACTAATTTATTCCAGATGTTCGTGTGTGGTTGCCCTTTGTATTAGACATTCAAGTTAGAATGCCGCTTAATACCCTTGATATGATGTAAGTACCAGTTATAAAATGTTAAGAGCACTTGTTTTGATTAAGTTAGAATTTAGAACGAAGCATTTTTTTTAAAAATATCTATAATAAACTCAAGTCTAGGTTAACCTACTTGCTTATTTTATTTATAAATATCGCATGTCGAGGATTGTTTAGTGCTAACAATGTGTTTAGTTATTGAAACAATCGTCAAAGTCGTAGTAGATACATACTTATTTCTAATATTATAAAGAGACCCAGGTAGGCAGGCACCTACCTATCCTACTTAAAGTTTGTGAGTTTGAATATTATTAGAAGGTAATCTTTGAAACTACTCATCCGATTTCAAAAGACTCAAAGACTATTTCAGATTAGACAGCTATTAATAGGTAAATAGTAAATAAATCTTTCACACGAGAAAAGAATGTATTTAAATCTTTCACACGAGAAACGCCGGGTTACGTCGTAAAACTATGGCCGGGCGGATCATGTAGTAGGTACTTAGGTAGGTACCTAAACTTAGGTGCAATAAGATGATAACTTGTATGTGCTTACCTATTGTTATCTAGCAATTTACCGCAAAAATGCGAAAATAAATAAAGATAACACCTAATTGCACGTACATATTATGTTATATTGTATACCTACTTATGTGACTGTTTTCTATATACTTTTCGCATTACAGTCTAGATCGCTATTAAATGAGAACCATGCAAACGATAGCTTTTATCAGTAAAACTTATCGCACTTACCTTAAAAAAATTAAAAAGGTACTCTCTAAAGCCTTCTTATTTGTAACATTTTGTACCACACAAACAGACACAAACACAGCACTGAAAAATCTAATAAAAGTTCTACTTCAGCTAAGAAAACTTTTAGTCAAGATCCTATAATAACTTGTTGGTATATTCTTAAAAATAAACTTTTAAAACTTTTGTCCCCTAGGGGATAAACACGCCCATTGTGCACGGCGTATTTGTAAACATAACAAACATTCCGAGTTCGGTAATCGGTACTTTACCGCGGGAAGTCAACGAGAGACTGCCGCTGTGCTACGGTCCACGGGTATGATTCATGGACAGACGCTGCTCGAGCTCTCGTGCTAAACCTGAGGTAATTTACCTAACCGTTTGTCTCAGATTCATTGGAACCTCGAAGTATGGGAATTCAGTCCATTTTTAAGGTTCTATACCTCAAAAGGAAAAAAAACATCGTTGTCGGTCTGTTGTGTCTGTCAAGAAACCTGTAGGTAGGGTACTTCCCGTTGACCTAGAATCATGAAAGGTAGGTAGGTAAGTCGTATATAATAGCACTCATAAGGGGATGAATTTGTGGTTACAGTACAAAAAAAATGTGGTCATGGACAAATAAATTAGCATTTTCAATTTTCAAAGTAAGATTCGTGATACAATACGGATGGATGCGTAAGTTTTGTATAATTGCCTTATTTTTATGAAAACGAATACGAACAATACGAATAAGTGCACAAACGCCCTAATCTAAGAAGGCGTGTTTGCCGCGGTCTCGATTTTGTTTTCCAAAGAAGCCGCAATGCCGCACTTATTTAGAGCCCAATTATCTATTCAAAAGCAAATTTATGTAGGTATAGGTACCTAATCTAGAACTGTACAACTAGGTACTTTATAGAATAAATTAAAACTCTCCCAAAGTAAGTTATTTTCGTCAAAGCTCTCAAACTACTGCAGCGTTGTATAAGACGAACGAGGTTAGCTGAACTAGCGCCTTATACTTTAACAAGCTATGAATATTCTATCAGGCCCGCTCCATTCATTTGGTTGACGGGCTTGGTATAACTAAGCGGACCGTAGATTACAAGTTCTGATATGCTTAAAAGATAACTACTACGGAACCCTAAAAAATTGGTCTTACTAAAATAATGTAAGCACCTATTCAAAAATAAATACAAGAAGAAAGAAAAACTGGGATCTATTGAACATAATAGACAATCAAATGTTACTAACTAAACCGAGGTACACGGCTGCACGGTCTAGCATAAATTAGTTTACACAAAACCCACAGACCTAGGTCTATGGGTTTTGTTTTATGTAACCAATGGGTTTTTGAGTATGGGTTTTGGATAAAACCATACTAAGTACCTACGCAAAACAATCTAATTGGACCATGCCCGAACCTTTGTTGATGACCTCTAACGCTAGAGTTCAGAGTCAAAATAGGAGCGTCTATACGGGACCATTCAGAAGGCAGGTGTTATATTCGACCTTATTGCCTTGTATAAAAGTGGAATATAAGAAATGTTGTCTAAATGGTTAGTAACATTAGACAACATTTCTTATATTCAGATAACCCCCTACCTTGACTATGAATTCCAGGGTCAATCCATCCCCCTACGGTCTACAATATAGTACATACGTCATAGTTCATAATTTTATAAACATTTGACCTCTGGGTGTTTCCCCGAATCCCGTTTGTTGGTAATAAATTATCACTGCAGTTTATAGGAAAATAATATTTTATTAGGTTTTTATCTGTTTCCAACTGAGATGGAATTGGGTGTTCCCACCAGTTTAATGGACGCCCTGGACGCCATATTTTTTTAAGGTTACGTACCTTAAAAGGAAAAACGGAAGCCTTATACTCACTTTATTGTCTGTCGGTCTGTCTGTTTGTCTGTCTGTCCATCAGTCCGTCCGTCCCGAGTACCCGAGTACGGAACCCTCGGTGCGCGAGTCTGACTCACACTTGGCCGGTTTTTTCTTTTAGTTCATTGGTTGATTCAAACTTTTCCGTTTATTAGGTTCCGCACGTGTTCCGCATGATAAGGTTGGTGCGGTAGGTAAGGTTCCAGTTTCCATGCACCGCACGCTCACGCCTCACACCCATCGCATCTTTCCCATTCCCGCTTTTCCATGACAGTCCATCACTCCAATCTGAAATTAAAATAACCGACCGTAATGGAGTTCAGAAACCTTTCTTGACTCATTATTTTTCTTTTCTACATTTCAGTTTATAAACAGGTTTGGCCTGAAAAATACAAATATATTTTGTATTTACCTACAATACAGTATAATTTATTGTCATAAAAACAAGCAAGTACAATTCCTTAATAAAATAGAGAATAATTAATATTCTTCTTTTTACTCGAAAGAATTTGTTTCAGAACGCAATATCCGTTGACACTTTTGACAATTTTGACATTGATAATTGACATTGACATGTTTTGATTTGAGGGATTTGGGGTTGTTTTAATATTTATATCAGTTTTAAGATTGATAAAATTGATCCAAATTCCTATTACAGTGATAAAATGCCAACAATTGTAGAGAACAAACCACGGGATTGCACAGCATGCAGAATAGTCGGCTCAGTCGGTCTCGTCGGCATTGGCGCTTACCTTGCCAATGCTGCCTGGAAAAACAAGACTTTACCTGGAAAAATTGTTATATCTACGATCTCATTTGGTAATTTAACATTTCTAATACAAGTCTGGTGCATAACAGACTACTGTAGGTACCTAATGAAATCATAACATAGCCAGGTAACCTATGGTGTTGTGTAATGTACCTACAGACGATGGCAATGGCAAACTTTTTGAATAGGTAGAACTTAGAAGTGACGACTAACGAGTAGCGTCACACTAGCATTAAACAGGTATCACCTGGAAGACGGCGGGGAGCAGAAGTAGTAATCATGCACTGGATTCCTTGCGCCTTGCCTTTGCCTTGTTTCATGTGTATTTGTGTAAAAACAAGAACTTCAGAGCATTCCAGAAGTTTGGCATTATACTAGAACATATTAAAATAAAAAGGCTGCCAACATATTGGCGGTCCCTCTGGTACTGCAAATATTCATGGGTAGAGGTAATCACTTAAAATCAGGTGAGCTGCCTGCTCATTTGCTCACTATTTTTGATTTGACGAAAGTGCACTTTGGCTATTATGGCCTGAACTCATCTCTAGCAGCTACAGCATCCACAAAGTAGCTCAAGATTCTCGACAGTTGCTGTGAAATGCCCATATGCTTCCGTTCAACTCTAGCTACTCTGAAGTAGCTCCATAGAAGTCTAAACTGCTAAAAATCAGGCATTTAGCTGCTGAAAAGAAGTGATTGATTAGTTAGGTAATGGTAGCAAATTGGAGTCCAGCCATAGAATCTTATTGTAAGGTCTACCAATTAAAAAAAATTATATTCATAAATCTAAATACAAATAGTGACTTATCCATAATCCAAATTATAAAATTAATGAGTATATTATACTTATGTATATAAATTACAAATACATATTTAGGAACAAATGACATTATACCGAAATAAAATAGGCCATAGTGGACCATGTCATAATAGAATGCCTGTCCCAGCTGCAGTATTTAAGGTAGGTATAGTTAAAAACCTGTGAAGGGTGATGTAGGCTACTTTTATCCAAGAAAATTAAAGAGTTCCCACAGGATTTAAATAAATCTAAACGAGAACAAAGTCTTGGGAATCAGCCAGTAATTAATAATATAATATATTATATAATCAGCTGTATTATGTTTAATTGTGCTGTAATGTTTTGTTTCTTTTCAGCATTTGTGACCCTGGGTGTCCAGAGATATAAAAACCAGTTTCCCTTCAACAGAAATGTTCACAAGACATAAAACCACAGATTATGTGTGATAATATGTTTTATATTGTGTAAATATTTGTTACTTATAGTGTAAGAACATAGTGATATTTAATTAACTAAACAGAATAATAATAAATTATTAAATTTTCACTTTTATTATTTTGTGTATAATATATTGTTTGACTGTATTTCGGTACAAGTAGCCATAAAATCGGATAGTCTGCGTTTCCTTTTTTGAAATTGTTTAGAATTAGCGACATCTTCAATTCAGACAGCAAATTACATCATAAAATAAGTTCTGTAGGTACCTACTTGTTATAAAAGTCCTTTAGTTCCGTCACTTACGTGCTGATCCGATAACTATCCGATAGATGGCGTGGTAATAAGAGGCTCAAGCTGCTGACGCGAAAGGAGCTTCCAAGTTCCAACAGACAAAGAAAAAGCTTCCTCGCGCTTTTTCACCGATAATAATAGTACCTACTTACCTATGCCACAAGCCACCACACCACGAAATAGCTCTGCCAGCATCTGTGGTTACCACCTAACTCATTTGACATTCGTTGGTTATACATTGCTGCTTCACTGAGTGATACTGAAATATTTTTTGGTGGAAAACCTTCAATGGATTCAAAATAAATGTCAAATGAGTTCGATGGCTTTCATTCAATGTTGGTCACTGAGTTAGCGAATCATCCCGCACAGGCAGCAAGAACTGGACGGTATTTGCAAGATCCAAGAAGCAAAGATCAACCGCGTGATATTTTGACTCTGACTGTGCACTTACCTAGTCAGTCTAGGCACAGTGCACACCGAACTCTAACTTATAATAATAAGTAAGTAGGTAAGTATATATTTTGCATGGGCACCTTACTTTACAATTTTTAAGAACATATCTACGTAAAACGAGCTGCGCTGACTCTGGAAACTTTAGATTTTTAACCCCCGACCCAAAAAAACGGTGTTATAAGTTTGACGTGTGTGTCTGTGTATCTGTCTGTGGCATCGTAGCTCCTGAACTAATGAACCCATTTTAATTTAGTTTTTTTGTCGTTTGAAAGGTGGCTTGATCGCAAATGTTCTTAGCTATAATCCAAGACAATCGGTTCAGCCGTTCCAAAGTTATCAGCTCTTTTCTAGTTACTGTAACCTACACTTGTCGGGGGTGTTATAAATTTTTAATTAACACTTGTTACGGATTATACTAAGTTTTCATAACTATAGTCCTAGGTAGGCCCTAGGCAGGTACCTAACTACTAAAACTTTTTGACTCTTACCTACCCTACCTTATAGGAAAGGCTACGAAGTAATCACAGAATTCGCCATTTACTCACATATTATGTAGTTTACTTACCTAACTTCGGTCGAGCCTTCAAAATTGTTTTATGCGCCAAATATTTGTGCCCCTAATAATGTTTTTGCCAGACGTGTTCCATATTTCTGGTAATCGTCTTTTCGGTTAAAAGCTTTCACTTATGTACCTACCTCCCTTCTTATATTTTAAAGGGTCCGTACTACTTTAAAATCGCTTTGTCCGTCTGTCCGTATGTCGTGTCTGTCAAGAAAACCTATAGAGTAGGTAGGTACCTACTTTCCGTTGACCTAGAATCATGAAAGGCAAGTAGATTGGTCTTATAACAAAAGTAAAAGAAAAAAATCCGAAAACCGTGAATTTGTGGTTACATCACAAAAAAAATATTAAAATGTGTTCATGAATAACAATTAGTATTTTCAATTTTCAAAGTAAAATAACACCAATAATACCAAGTGGAGAGTCATATGAAAGGACTGAAACTCGTGGTTCTAATCAAGAACCGAGATCTTTCATCAGATTCGAATAGCGGCCATTAAATTATTCCATTCAAATAAGTGCTAGGCTAGGGTGTATAGCTTTTATAGCCACTTAACTACGGTCTCCGAATAACACTGAACGGTGTTATATCTTTTAAGTAAGCTTATACAAAATAATAAAGCTTTATTTAATTCCACAAAAAGTACACATATCTTCATAAATGGAAAAAGTAAATACCTAACTGACTGACTGACTGATCCTTCAACGCATAGCAACTACCGGACGGACCGTGCTGAAAGGCATGTAGATAGCTATTATGTCTCACACTAGATATCCACTAAGAAAGGTAAGGTAAGAGTGTAAAATAGGGGTTTAAAATTTATGTAGTCCAAGCGGACGTATTCGCGGACATAAACTAGTTAATAAAAAAAATAGATTAACATATTATTTAAAAGCATTGTGATTAGGTAGTCATTATTACGGACTAGCCGATGCCCGCGACTTCGTTCGCGTAGATTTACATTTTTCAAAATCCCGCGGGAACTCGTTGATTTTCCAAGATAAAAAGTAGCCTATGTGTTAATCCAGGGTATAATCTATCTCCATTTTCATCCAAATCCGTCCAGCCATTTTTGCGTGATTGAGTAACAAACATCCACACTTTCACATTTATAATATTATATAAGTAGGATAGTAGGATTTATACATTTTTATAATGTTAAAGTTGCTATTATGTATGGACCCCCATCGAGTAAAAGCCGCCTCAAAGTATTTCCTCTTGTCTCAAACCATAGCTGAGTCTGGCCATCTTCGACCCGCTAACACTATTACAAGCAAGCTTACGAGTACGTCGCAATAAAGTCAACACCGCGATTCGCGACACAGATCACGATTTCATGTAAACAAGTCTAATGATAAGCGAACGCCGCGTCGAACAGTCGTGCGCGCCCGCCCGCCCAACCCGCGTGTCTCTTGGACGTTCGACAACATTATTTCATATCACCAGGCAACGAACTCGCTCAGCAGAACGTCACTATTAATGGGTACGTAGTATTTTCCACAACATAACAGCTTTTCGTAGCGTCTTCATCTACCATATGGCAGCATTTTCATATAAAAGAACCTTATTTTGCCTACTTATATAGCCGTATAACTTAGAGTAACTTTAATTGCAGTTTAAAGCTGTAATAACTCGTGTTAACTGTTGATTAAACAGTAGATGTGATTGAACTTCTAAGAGCTTTTCGCGTCAGTGGATTTATAACCTGTTTCAATTATTCTGCAATCTGCATAATGAAATGACGGGACTGGATTTTTCTCAATTTACTCTTTTTACATCTAGGAAGTTTTATGCAATTCGTCTTACTAAAGTATTAATGAAGTGAAAAAGTATGTATAAAACAACGCCATTTGTCGGGCGAAGCCGGATCGATGTTACATTATTCTGTGTAACTAATTTCGTTATCAACAGATAAGCTGTGGGCAGAGCGGAGTCAGCCGAGTGCGGTTCATTGGGAGGGCCGCAAACAAGGCAGTATGGAGCATTATTGGAAAAATTGGCATTCTGGACCAACTCCGAAGACTTTTAATGGGGCAATTCTGCCTGCCCAGAGGCAGGTCTTACTTCCCCAAGCGCGTACGGGAGCAAGCCACGCGTGGGCAGAGAACAACAACGCCTGGAGCGCGGCTTTGGGTGCTATGGGAGGCGCTGGAACAGTTCTGATCATAGCAGCTTTGCTGTTCATGTTTAAGAGGCCAAAGAAGATGGAGCCTCCACTCCTTGCGCCGATGGACGTAGGACAAAATGTAAGTTTCTTTTTAATCCTAGGTATTTTTCAATATTTGACAACTTTCTACGGGTAAGATTTTTAAATAACTTTAAATTATTTATTCATCGTTTACCTATTTTTATATGCCTATGTACTTTTACTTATAGGATGTTTTTTGAGATACAACGTTGCTTTTTAGTATAAGGTTAGCGGCATTTTGGATGCAAATTCGTATCGTTACGTAAACGTGAATACTTACTTTGAGTGCGCACACTGAATACGTTTTATTCCGTCAAAGAGTTAGTGTGTCGGTGATACTTATCGCTATAAACTATCTGGATCTTCAAGACATTTTCATCTTGATCCTACTTTCATGCCACAAACATATTATATAGGTATTTTGTGTCCGTAAACCAAGTTCTTTCTTTATTGGTCTAGGTACATCTAATAATCCCGAACTTTCGAAATGTTCCCATAGTAGGTAGGTACTTGGAAAGCCGAGATTATTCGTGTATGTTCGTACGTGTTCACACGATTCAAATTCGTACGAAGACGGTCCATATGCGGTCGGCCTTTCAAATGTCAGAAAGAACCCTACTATGTATCTACTTGGTACAAAATTCAATGTTTTAGTAAATCCCATTAAATATTTAGATTCAACTCTAGATTTACCTACCTACCTACTTATCTCTTGCGGTCTGGCTTTGACATAAAGCCTTTTTCTTGAATAAAGATTCATTTATTAATGCTGAACTGGCGGCGGTGAGTAAAATATTATCATGCCTACATGTTTATGTAAAGTGTAAATTTTAAAGTTTGCATAAAATTTTAAAAAGATAAATTCTGAAACACTCTTATGCTGGTTCTGCTCATAATAAATAATTAACGACCCATCGTCAATCTACGACTAAGCTCTACTCACGCCTCAGAATAAGAACAGCTTAGGGCCTAACCCCTTCTCATTCTGAAGGGTCAAACTTTAGATCTAACACGCTGGCTAAATGCGGATTAGTGGACTTCACTCACTATTCTGAGCACATTAATGTTTCCTCACGGTGTTTTCTTTCCCTAAAGCAAGTGATATTTAATTAGTTAAAACGCACATAGGTAGCTCCAAAAAGTTAGAAGTAAGTACGGTACGCGTGCCGAACCTCCCAAATAACAGGCCAACAGCTCTTATATTCTTTTCAGTTGAACGGTATTCGAATTTCGAAACCAGCGCAGTGAGTTGATTAACTCGGCGATTGCACTTTGCGAAAGTTAATTTGAGTAAATAACTATTTACACTTCTATGCCTTCGGCTCACGTTGGCCCAACGCAGTTTTTGAACTGTGTCAATATTTTTTTCATCACCAAGGGCAAATCGATCTATAGGTCACGCACACTCGTTCATCGAGTGATTTCTGCTCAGTAGAATCTACTTTCCGAATAGGTGGTAGAGTCTTGACATATCATAAGTTGGACATGCCATTCTACATGAATAAATTTCATTTTGTTTCGTTTTCCCTTATAGATAGAGAGCCTTAGCGTGCCAGCCCTCATTTATTTTATAAAAGCCGAAAGTTTCTCTGCGTATTGCCCCCAGCACAGAAAGGAACTATCGATGACTATGAAGTTTGTATCCTAGTGGCTTTGGGAGATAACAGGTAATAAAGGTGTAAGAAATCTTACGTCAAAGTATAAAATCAATTTTTTTTGCGTGACAATAAAGACGCCCTTAAAATTTTAATGTTTAAGAGTGTACAATACACAGAGAAACTTTTAGCTTTTATAAAATAACAAAGGTCTGGCTGGCTCTTGGTCCATTAAGTCTTCGTGAGCGTAAAGCCGTTATTATTCTAAGTTTTACCCAAAAACATGCGTGTAGACTGTAGGCTCTACGAGGCTCTACGACGCTACGAAACTCATAGAAGTCCCAAAGAACCAAAACAATAAAAGAAAATTGCCTTATCTACGTTCTTATTACCCACAAGACGGCATTTGGACACAAAATCTTATTATCAAATAGTTACACGCTACGGCGGAGATCTCTAGGGACGAAAACGTGTACAAACTAGAAACTACACAATCCGGCTAAGTTTTTTTACCTCTCTGGCGCAGTGATGGGCACTGTGCTATTTATTATAGGTAGAGGCGTCAATTTCAAATTGATACGCTCAGTTTGGAAAGTTTTGGTCGTGGCTTGTACTTAATTAGCATACCGACAAAGCTGTCCCGTCCCGACACTTCATACTTGCGCTCTCAGAACTCCTATAGAGTCTTCCTAAATCTGTGCTGGCGCTTTATACCGCGTTGAAAATTGATACTGATTATTTAGGGATATGATAAAACCGATACATCTAGGTATCTTAGGCGAGATTTCAGTCTAGGTCTTAATTGTCGTCAAATTAAAAAAAAATTGGCATCAGATTATAGCAGTGGTATGTTTTTGTATTTAAATTAATTTTAGTTACCAACCAACCTAGGTAAAATCAATAATAGGCAGTCTGATCACTGTTTACATTGGCATGTCGGTGACGCGACTTTAAAGTTTTTACCTGTCGGAAGTGGTCATACATCAGGAAGTGGTTATTACGGGAAATGGTCAAACGGGGATTGCACTTACCGATAATGGTCATAACGAGAAGTGGTCATACATCAGGAAGTGATCATAACGGGATGTGGTCATACGGGGAATGGACATACAGGAAATTGACATATCGGGATTATGTCCACTTTCGGATATGACAATTTCCGGAACGCTAAAATCGCCCAACGCACCTAGAGAAGTTTTCACATCAAAAGTCATGGCATAAAATACTTAAACAACGTGCTAAAAAGGCTTTTTATCTGTAACATCATCTTTTGCGGTGTAAATACGAGTAGATACGGAGTAGATATGTTATTTGCCACGCTCTTATCCGGGGTTAACTGAGTTATATCCCGGTTTATTCAATTTACCTACTAAAAGCCAGTTGTACCTATACCAGATGGTCATTTACGGAACGTCAATGAAAGCAAAATGGGTAGAACAAGTCAGGGTTTGTTACCTAATTTAGACCTAAATTGTGGGGGCGTGAATACAGTCGTGTGCAACCTATAAGGGTTCCATACCTTGAGAGTCCTAACGGAACCCTGATACTAAGCCTCTGCCGTCCGTCCGCCCGTCTGTCTGTCAACGCGCTGTATCTCATGAACCGTTTTAGGTAGAGAGCTGAAATTTTCACAGAGCCTGTATTACTATTGCTACTATAACAACAAATAATAATAGTTTTAAAACGACCGCCATGGAAATTAAGAAAAATTTAAAAGTATTACTTCATGTACGAAGACGTATAAACGATACCTTTCGTACAGTTCTATCGAGTTCCTACATATTACGGTTCATGAGATACAGTTCGCTGAGAAACAGACGGACGGACAGACAGCGGAGGCTTAGGAATAGGGTCCCATTGGCACCCTTCCGGTACTAATAGCTCGTTCGCACAGGCTGCGTAAGCGTTGCGTAAACGTAGACGTAGCGTACCATTGCGTTGTAATGTATGGAACTGTATGAAACATGGCACACCGCTTGCGTGAAGCGTGGACGTATGCGTTACTTGGTGTGTTAGGGGTTTACGCGCATCACTACGCACGTGTCACGTGTACGTGCTTGGTGTGAATCGGCCTTAAATGGGTACGGAACCCTAATTAACCTTTACGAATCTGCTTAAATCAACGAAATATTATAAACTTAAAAGATTATGTTACAAGCTTACATTATTTTAATGAGCGGTTGCCCACAATTTTCTGCGCGTGGAAATTGATATAATCTTTACAGCGAAGTGCCGTCGCAAGCTTTTTGCTTCGCAAGAAGGGTGAGGGCAAAGGTCAGTCATAAGTCAATCCTAATCAAGTCGTATGTATTATCTTACTTCAAAAAGGCGGAGGTTCTATCCATACTAATATTGTAAATACAAAATTGTTTATGTCTATCCATCTTACTTTATTCGCTGCTCAACCTTTCTATAATAATATTAATTTCTAAGGAACAAACGCTCTCTGTAAATAAATAAAACGGAAAATTGGGAGTTGAAATTGCCCACCGAGGGATCCGTAGCTTGGAAAGAAACATGGTTGTTTGGTTAAATTAATTAACCGCCTCATACTCGTAATTGAGATCGCAAAACTAAGTTACATTATTAAAGACACAGACTGAAACCGAAGCTCGTGCGTGCGTAGCGTCGAACGTGACACGGCACGGTCTAATATGAATCCTTATTTACTTCAAAGCTAGTTATAAAACACAAGTTTTGACTGTAGTAGGTAGGTATAGATTTTAAATAGAAACCTCAAAGATCCAAACGCACTTACAACGCGGCGCGCCAAATATAGATTATATGAGTTTGTATGAATCAAAGCGCACTTGAACGATGCGGTGCAGCAAATATTATAGTTTATATGAGTTAGTATGAAGCAAGGCACCATAATATTATGTACCCCACTTTTAGCTCTAAAAAAGATTTATAATGTCTGAAACTTAATATTTTTTCTCTGTGTGTAGGTATGTATGTGTAGGTATATCTGATAGAGGATAGTTTACGCTCTTAAAAAAGTGTAGTATTTGTCGGAGAAAAATAATCCAAAGACAGAAAATAACAAGTGTTTGACACACGATGATACGAGCACAAGAAAAGGAAGCTTTTGATTGCAACGTCAGTATTAAAACAGAAGTTCCATCCATTTTATACCTTAAACCGTGCGCTTTAAGAGTTGTTTTACGTCCTAGCAATAAAAATGCACGAACGGAACGTGTGTTCAAAACAAACATGGAATCAATTTCATTGCGCACTTGTGGGTCTGTATGGATCATCGATTGGATGCATGCTCAGTTTCTATAGTATAGGCTATAGCGTAGGCTTGTAGGTATGCCAATAATAGGCATTAATAGCCTCAATGGCTTTTTTATTCGACGCAAAGTTTGACTGCAATTTCAACTGCATGAGAGCTGATGATGTGTCCGGTCGGATTTGGCCACTTTCGGCTGAAAACTACTTCTGCTTCACAATCACTTTCTTAGGTTGCATCATCATTTAGCAGGTCTGATTGTAGCCAAGCGCCTTTCTATACTTGAATTTTAAAAAACCCCACTTTCGGCCAAGCATGAGCCTTCGGCCAAAATGGACCAAAGTTTTGGCTGAAACCGATAGTTTCTAGCAATTAACGCTGAAAAACGAACTGTTAATTACAAATAATTATTTTAGAAACAACCAACGTTACACACAATAAGAGTTTCTTGTTTTACCAAGGAATCCTACAAAACAGGTAAAGAAAGACAGGTTCGGTACAGAAATAATGAAAATAACCTTCTTGGTCCAAAAATAGATTGGCCCAACCATCCAATTCACGGAATCGGGACCTTGGCCGAGAAAACTGTGTTCAACCCCGTTCAAAACGCGTTTCCCAAGTATTTTTAGAACGGTTCAGGTACCTAGGCAACTTTTATATTGCGAACTATAAGGGTAATAATTCGAATAGTTTTACAACGATATGAGTTCTAGTGAAAAAGACACCAGTTAACTCCTACCGCACAAAATTTTTCCATTGCAAAGTAACTTCCACAACTTGACTTCAGCACTAATAATATGTTTATTGCTAGACACATACTATTTATACACTGAAAATGGCACTGAAATACGCACATTTTTAATGAATTTTTCATGCATGTAAGTATGACAATATATTTTGTTTACCTAACAATCTCTTTCAACTGCTATCTTATTCGCTACTATGAGTAGGTACACTAAGTCTTGTCACTAATGAGGGCTCTGAAAACTTAAAATTTTAGTCCATCATTATAAATAACTAGCTGCTTTCTAGTGGCTTCGTAGAGTTACATAATTTTCTATTGTTATAGTTTTTTCGTGACATTAAAATATTTCCTTAAGTGGTCTATATTTTTTGTCAGCTATTTACGAGTATGTACAAAATTTTGTAGAATTAGTTCAATATTTTAGGTGTAAAAGATAACAATATAATAAACTGACTGACAAACTTCCGCCATGTGTTGCCTAGTAGGTACTATAAAGTTATGACCGTTTAGGGATATACTCAAGTACTGTCACTGCGTGGATTGGAGGCGAAACTTTCAATGGAAATTATCACAATATAAATGTTTTTCTATTGCTTAATACTCGTAGCTCCATCTTCAGTAAGTTTCGTGAACCAAATAAGTAAAATGAAAACGCGGAAAACCTAACCGAAGTCTAGCGGTGAAAGACAAAACTGAGATCCTTTTAGTGGCCACTAGATGGCGCTTGATGTTTTCAATCTACGAGATATTCTACGCTCAGTGCTCCTACGAAAAACGTAGCATGCTACGGCGTTGGCCACAGCCTACGAGGAACGCCATGTATAAAAACCGTAGATCGTCATAAATACGCCGAAGTGATTCCTGTTATTTCCTAAAAGGCGAACCTTGAAGTACCATCCAATCAAACACAACCTGATTTGTCTAAACAAATCCTACAAATATAATACGGTAACCTGGTAACAAGGGCTACTTTTTTATCCCGAGAAATAAAGAGTTCGCTCGGATTTTTTAAAACCTACGTGGACGAAAATGCGCATTAAGTGCATCTAGTGCAATAACAATTATACTTATCTTCATAAATACACAATTATATTCATAAGTTCTCTGTAATAGAGTAAAAATGCAAAGAAGCCTGTTGAAAACATAAAACACTTTGGTACTCAACGGCACTCAGAGTCTCCAAAGGGTTGTTGACTTTAGCCTTTGATTACGGCCGCCGGAGCGTTCTCCATTATTTTGTTTCAGAGCTTCATGCACAAAATCCACCGCCAGCTAAGCTAAACTTGTATATTATTAAGGAGCTAGTTTTTGCACACAACTTTTCTCATGTGTATTTGCTTATATGCGAAAGGATCTGGGAACCCAACTTAACCCAATCCAAATTAATATTCTGAGAAAACCCCTGCAATTAAAATGTGAATAGTGGAAATGGGTCACGACCCGCATCAATGAGGAACCACCCCCGACAAGTGAAGGTTACAGTAACTAGAAAAGAGCTGATAACTGTCGAACGGCTGAACTGATTTTCTTGGATTATAGCTAAGAACACCTTTCAAACAAAAAAATTAAATTAAAATTGGTTCATTAGTTTAGGAGCTACGATGCCACAGACAGGTACACAGATACACACGTCAAGCTTATAACACATCTCTTTTTGGGTCGGGGGTTAATTAAAAGAGTCAATGGTTTCAAAATCACAGACAAAACACTATTGGTGTCCTCGACTTGGTCTGCAAGTGCTAGGTCAAGGTTAATTTTTAAGCAGACTAGGAAAGGGGCTCTCAGTCATTTACTTTGCGTAAAATGTATTATTATCGGTTGACATTATTTTATCATTGCGTAGATGGGACTTTTATGTGAACAACTTACTTTAAAGTTAATCCTACTAATAGCGTACAGTGGAAATTGCCCTTTCGCATTGTACCCCAAGATTTATTTTTTATGCTGTTTGTATTTCATTTGGAGGTACCACGCTTTTGTTTTATATGTGATTTAGTAGCAAATTGACTGTGACTCGCTTACATAAGATTTATTTGTACACTCGTATTAGGCTGTTACCTATTTAATAATTCGTTTGTTATTTTCAGCAAGTTTTCAAAATTTTCTTGACTGATTATTATTAAAGCCTAGTAAATACAAAAATTCTTCATGGTAGCTGTTATCAATACCGAAGACAGTGGGTTGCTGATTTTTCCTTTTCTCATACAACGAAGGAACATAATATTAATATTTCTGGCATCCAATAGTAAAACATCTGCTTTTACGATAACCCACACTGTTGTTTGACTAGACATCTATCTACAAAACGACAAGTTTTTTGCCAATTCTGTGACTATTCTGAATTCTATGCATATAATGTATATCAATCTGTAAAACATAATAAAAATAAGGTTGTAAATATAATGTTGATTTATTGACGGCGTAAGCAATGGCTATGAATAACCTTGATATCATAAATAAGTTACAGGCAAGAATGCTAGGTACTTAGCGTGCAAAGGAATATGGTTCAAACTCCACTCCTGGGCTGTGGCACAAACCAACTTCACGTTAGATTCCACAGAACTCTGAAGAGCCGTCAGTCCTTTTTGTATGTCCTATCGACTCTACAATGGTAGAGTATAAACTATGACAGTGTGACAGTGGGAAATGTCCTTTCCTATTTTCTGTTCATATCGTTCATATTACCTTACGTCGTAAAAAAAATTCAACCCCACTACCTGGATGCCCGGTTGTCTTCCCTCTTTCGTTATTTGACATCTTTTTTGTCAACCACCTGCTAATTATCCTGCTTCAACGCAAAGGCGGTTCCTCTAATGAGGTAAATGTTCATTGGTCAATCACTTCAGTGAATATAAGGTAACCCGAGTGCTTGTTTCATCGCTATGACTTTAAAAAAAGGGACAAAAGGAGCATCCATACTAAATAATATCAATATAAATGCGAAAGTTTGTCTATATATCTGTCTGCTAATTATTCATGACCCATCCTCTCACGGCGAGCTTGCCTCCCAGAGCAGGCGTAGAATATTTTTATCCTGGAAAACCAGAGTTCCCATGGGATTTTGAAAAACCTAAATCCACGCGGGCATCATCTAGTAAGTCATATCTCACATGTTTAAATTAAAAAAAAATTGCTCAATAAGTACATTGCTCATAAATCTTACAAATATACGATACGGTAATCAAATTAAAAAAAGCAGAATAGATTGAATCACTTCTGTTATTCCCGCAAAACCATCTCGTTTCCCGTTTTACTCCGATATCGTAAAAACTGCGGCTATAAAACTTCAGTCATTTTAAGAAAGGCACTGAATTTTAAAAGTTTCTTGATGCTGGGAACTTATCGTAATAAGCCACTTGCGCGTCTGGCGCCCGGCACAAACTTGGCTCAACGACGTAAAAGCATAAAACGTGTTGATAAGCTTCGATATACTCTCTCTTTAAGAGTAGGTACATATACACCTACCACTTACTAGAAGTACCTGAGATATGAAGAGTGAAGACAGAAATCTGTTTACAAAGTAATTAAATTTCTCGTTGCAAAAACTAAAGGAAATTAAAATTAGGCTCACTTGTTCGAGGAGCGCTAGCCGCTTGCCTCGCCATAGTGCCCATCCGGAGATTCCTTGCCACCGCTCGTATGCAAGCTGTACTGGAACCTATTGGCTTGGCGCGTAGTGATGGCAAGAGCCCTGATGGTATGACGCTTGTTCCTTGGAAGATGGGCAGATCGCTTCTTTGGTACGCAACTGTGCAATGTGCAGGCACTTTAGTCACCTCTGTGGCGGTTGCAGCGGCCACCGGGCTGGCGCCCCAATAGAGCAGCAAACATGTTACATGAAATTAGACCAGATCTGAGGGGATTTGCGTCAATGATCATAAAAATCCATACTAATATTAATGCGAATCTTGCTTCTCGGGGACGGACATAGGCTGCTTTTTGTCCCGAAAAATCAAAGAGCTCCCGCGGGATTCTTACACAGGTTACTTTTTTATTCCGAAATATTTTAGAGTTTTAAAAGGCCTAGATCCATGTGGACAAAGTTGCGTGTATTATCTAGTCCAGTCTAGTAATAAGTAATTTAAAAAAATATACAAAAAGAAATTGTAATAAATCTTGTAGGTATTCATATTTCAAGGAGATAATACTTCAACCTCCGACATTTAGCGAGAGGTTTTATCAAAGTTAGATTATTGTCGCGAACGTAATATTACATGTCACACGTAACTTTTATTACATTTCCCCCGAGGGAATGTGTTTAGGAAGCCATTTTTGTGGGTAAAAAATAAATTACTTCGTCTGACGTTACGAGATTGTCCAGAGAATAAGCTGCGATGCCGCCATGATTTTATTAGTGACATGTTAGTTGAGAGGTAGTTTGACCTAGTTTCGACAACTCATATCATTTGATTTTGCTGGTTAAGCTACGCTGACCCAATACGGCAACTGGATGGGTGATACAAATACTTGGAGGTTCGAATTTAGCCTTTATCGTGTTTTCATTTTTTGTCGAGCATAATAAGCCGCTGCTTCTGATTTTTTTATAACTAAGGGTATGCCCGCACTGCGCGCATTTTTTTCCGCAGATTTCTGTGCGCGAGTATTTTTTTTCCTAGTGCGTGCGGTTTCATAAACGGCGCATACGAAATATAAATTAAATTAATAAATATGGGTACTTAGGTACGAATGAGTAAATAATGATCCATCCAGGAGGCTAAATAAGCCCCAATATATAAAATAGTTCTACCTAGCCTTGACTGAATACCTAATATTGTTAAATAAGTACCTTTTTCTTTCCCACGCGACACTGAAACAATTCTTTACCAGTAACGTAGGTACTCACTTTCTTAATGAAAACACTTATGCCTTTTCTCTTTTCCAAATAGGCACTTGTTTGTTCTAAAACTATTGATTGGGCAGTAAAGGCCGTGTGAGGCCTGCTGTGTACGCTGCTCCTTAATGGAAGTTCCACATCGGCACCCTTTAATTACACAACTTGTATGAACTTATTCAATTACTTTATCCTTCGAGATACAGGGTGTTACCAGAATAGTAGCAAAAACTTAGCGTAATTATTGTACTACCTTAACTCAATCCAATGTATGGCCAGTATCCATTTATCTTATCTTGTAGTTTTTCTTAAAATCCGCAATGTAGAACGTGTTAACCTTGGGTCAATGCTCCACCTACGACGCGGCATTGACTTCGAGTGAAAGAAAAGAACTTGTAAAAGTCTAATTGAATAAAAATATTTTGAATTTTGAATTTTGAGTGACCTATTTACGGAACGTTCCTTGACGTCTTGTGTCAGTCAAATGTTTTTTTTTTGCAATATATTGTGCACTTTTGAAAAATACAGGTTTTTTAAAAATTCTTAGTTTTTTAATGATAGGTATCTAATCACTAATCATCAGTAATATCATCTGTCTTTGTTTTTGCTAGCGTTCTGGTTACACCCTGTATAGCTACACTTATATTGAGTGTACGGTGTGAAGGGGACCATTCTCCTACTGTACTACCACTATTATAAGTCGCATCGGTAAAGTTCGTTTGCGCTACCTAACGCCGACTAAAACAAAATGTACACCAATAGAATACAGACCTTATTGCTTGACGTTAAGATTTTAAATACAAGAACAACGAATCGTGCTATCTCGCTCATAATTCGCGCGTACATGGCGCGTAGGCAACAGCCAATAGCGGACGGCCGCGCGCTATGATTGGTTGAGATAATTATTTTTGCGCCATTCAAAAATAAGATTTCTGCGCAGGTACATCGGTGTAACTTATAAAAGTAGTAGTACTGTACACTCCGATGAAAGAAACATATTACATAGACAGGTAGCTACAACACCATGCAGTGTTTCATTCTGTTCAATATCATTAAAACCTTCTCTCTACTACTGTGAAGTGTTGTCGGATCTCATTATATTATATAACTTTTCTTAGTAGTCATAATATCAGCATAAAATCAGAACCGGCATAATTAATTGGGGCTGCTCCCAAATCTAATAAAAAGCAGTTTCATATCGGCTCTGACAAGCTAAATATGTATAATTTAAAATTGATTTGATAGTTCGCATAGATTTTGGTTGTAGAGATCTAATTATCAATAAGAATCAAGCGGCTGCAGCGCTACGGCTTTCTTCTGAGAGAGACAGAAATTGGACAAAAAGAGGCGTTTTATTAATTTTAGGCCGTAGCGTTGTGCGAGCTGAACTGCACTTTATAACATCCTAACAATAAGAGTTGCTACTTATTTGTGGCGTGATCCTCCTACACCAGGAAGGAACTATTAAAAATACTGTGCCGCACAACACCTAAAGGTGTAAATTGATCACTCTATTGTCTTGTGGATCTGGTGTGTTGTACTTGTAAGGTATCAGCTGGTGATGATGGGAGTCATACATATTACATAGGTAATATTATGAAAACGCGTGCCACTCTAGTCTGCTATGGTGCATGCTGGTATGTTTCGCTTGAGACGCGCTCCGATGGTCAATTTTCGTACCAGCGGCTGATTCGCTAACTTAATGTATAACACTGATTGATAGCCACCAAGCTCATTTGACATTTATTTTTAACTAGCTGACGCCAGCGTCTTCGTCCGCGTGGATTTGGGTTTTTCGAAATCCCGTGGGAACTCTTTGGTTGATATTATCTATCTCCATTCCGAATTTCAGCCAAATCCGTCCAGTAGTGTTTGCGTGAAGGAGTAACAAACATACAAACATACACACACACACACACACACACACACACACACACACACACACACACACACACACACACACACACACACACATACAAACTTTCGCCTTTATAATATTAAGTGTGATGTGATGCATTGAAGGTTTTTTACAAAAGCATAATTTAATATCACTCAGTGAAGCAGCAATGTAGAACCTATAAACACATGAGCTTGGTGGCTATCATTCATAGACACTGAGTTCACCTTTCAAGTAACTTAGACACTGTATCACCTAGCAGACTACAACACATTTCAACACAATAGTAGGTATGGTCGTACCTACTGCTAAGGTATTCCTGAAGTCGAAAAATTCGTGCACATTTTATTTCAAAAAAAAATTATTTATTTTTTATTCATTGAACTTATACATACATACATACATATTTTGGAAACAGCGGAAAATATTGAAACGGCATTTCAGCATTTCATTTGCAGCCTTACGTTTTTCATCGTCGTTTGGTGTAACCATAAACAGTTTTATATACTCGTACCTACGCTTTCAATTTTTATGGATTTGTTATGGATCGTAAAGATAAAACGCCCCGCATAATCTCTTTTGCTTATTATGTACGAGTACGAGTAGGTACCTAAGCTATAAATTACCTTGATGCTGATATAACATTTGTAAGTATAATACTGTTTTTGATTTGCAACTATCAGAAGTCCGTAAATCGGGCTTGACACAGATACGTGCACAGTCAGGATGTTTGCTACTACGCTAAAAAAATAATGTGCCTAATGCATTGTTTTAGTGGTTTTAGACCATTTTCGCATTATTGCCTTTCTAATGGAACCGGTTTGGGGCCCATCGGTTGGATGGTATCAAAGTCTACAGGTATAAACAGTTTTTGTATTTTATATATTAAGATAAAAACATTACAAGAGAAAAATGGCGGCGTTCAAAAATATCGAGCAATGTTTTATATATTATTTAAAAAATAATTTGAGCATCTCCAACAATACTTAATATTTGTCGTTATGTAAATAACGATGTAAAACATTAGTTAAAAATATAAAAAATACAATTATATTCCCAATTTCGTAGTTACTACATCCTCCACGGCGAAAATGCACTATGTTACGGTTTTTTCACGTCCGCCCCCACCACATTTGCGGTAAGTCAATGGTGATTTGCGATCCATCAATCATGATTGAACCACCTGGTGGTTGCCGCCGCGGGCCGCTGTACGGTGGTTGCCGCGGCGGACCTCCCATCGGTAGCCGCGGCGGCCGGCCATTGAACTGTGGCGGCCGTGGCGGAATGCCCAACGGTGGGTGACGACCGCCGCCGCCGCGTGAGTAACTACTTCTGTAACCGCCGTCATCTTGTCTAAAAGTACCTCCGTAACTGTCGTCGTTATGGCTTTCTAAATCACCCCCGTTACCGTAGCCGTCATCGCGTCTGTTATCATCTCCGTAACTGCCGGTGTTATAGCTTTCTGAACCACCCCCGTTACCGTAGCCGTCATCGCGTCTGTTATCATCTCCGTAACTGCCGGTGTTATAGCTTTCTGAACCACCCCCGTTACCGTAGCCGTCATCGCGTCTGTCATCATCTCCGTACCTGCCGGTGTTATAGCTTTCTGAACCACCCCCGTTACCGTAGCCGTCATCGCGTCTGTTATCATCTCCGTAACTGCCAGTGTTATAGCTTTCTGAACCACCCCCGTTACCGTAGCCGTCATCGCGTCTGTTATCATCTCCGTATCTGCCGGTGTTATAGCTTTCTGAACCACCCCCGTTACCGTAGCCGTCATCGCGTCTGTTATCATCTCCGTATCTGCCGGTGTTATAGCTTTCTGAACCACCCCCGTAACCGTTGCCGTCATCGAGTCTGTTATCATCTCCGTAACTGCCGGTGTTATAGTTTTCTGAACCACCCCCGTAACCGTTGCCGTCATCGTAACCACGTTCACCTTCGTTATCACCGCAATCGCCAAAATAACTGTAACAAAATAAAAGTTGTGATAATGCTAATGTTAAAATCTGAAAATATATTATTGGCGTCGAATCTGACGAGCTATCTGCATGTTTTTCTTTTATCCGCTACAAAAGATTTTCGAAAGATCAACCCCTAAATGTGTAAAATAGGGGTTTGAAATTCGTGTAGTCCACGCGGGTTGCGGACAAAGTTGTGAGAATAAGCTAGTCACCCAATAAATACAAAAATAATAAATTATTACTTACCAAGGTTTCGCTTGAGTTGTCACCAACATAGCGACTACACAAAGAAGGAGCATGGTAAACTTAATATGCATGTTGATTTTATTTAAATACTTTTATATATTAGATATTTTTATATAAAAAATTATAAAGTTTATAGCCAAATAATTTGTAACCATTTGCGAGTGTGAGTTTGGGAATACTAAAGTGCATGTCTCTTGAACGTCTTCTTATATTACAATTTTTTATACAATGAGAAAGTGCAATAAGGTCAAACATAAGATAACAATGAAGATAATATCAATTAATTAATCTTGGGTTCTTCCATATCCATCGTATTGGGTATTCCTTCAAAAGATATAAAATCACTAAAACAATAATATTATGAATGTCTACTTTGTTTATATTTTTACTACGTGGACAACTTTCAAAAATCCTTTCTTAGCAGATGTCTTCGTCATAATAGCTACCTGAATGCCAAATTGCAGCCTGATCAGTCAATCAGTCAGTCGATCACCTTTTCCTTATATAATTACTAGCTGATGCCCGCGACTTCGTCCGCTTGGATGTAGGTTTTTCAAAATCCCGTGGGAACTCTTTGATTTTCCGGGATAAAAAGTAGCCTATGTGCTAATCCAGGATATTATCTATCTCCATTCTAACACACACACACACACACACACGCATACACACACACTCACACACATACACACACATACACACAACCTTTCGCCTTTATAATATTAGTGTGATTTAGATTCAAAATAATTTAATTAAATTTCTTATTCAATATTCGTATTTGGTTCACCGTTCTACGCCAAATAACCAAAATTTCAGGTTTGTGACTCATTTCGTCTACAAGCTGGAGACTCTTGACACGCGGATAGACAGACAGAAAGCAAATTGGGCTCCGTTTCACTCTTAGTTACGGAACCCTAAAAATGAACTCATACGCATGGCTTGGTGTCAGTCAGTCATGATTCAGTCCATTTGAATTTTTAATTTATCCTATCCTATATTATAATCTAATAAATTCTTATCGTACTGAGTCAGAGAGTCTCTTTTTGTCCCAACCCTATATTTTATTTTTCGCTAAAAACTGGATGGCTCGCACTAAATGTCAAATTGTTATGTTTCTATGTCTCTCAAAGCTCAAAGTGCAACAAGTGTAAATTAAAAATTTATAACACCCCCGACAAGTGAAGGTTACAGTAACTAGAAAAGACCGAAAAGACCAAACGGCTGAACCGATTTTCTTGGACTATTCCGCGCCTACGATCCAAAGTATCCGATTTTTCCAAAACATCATTTTCAAATCCAAATAAATAATTATGTATTTAGGCAACGTCCATCTTGACAGCTTGACATTTGTCTATTGACATAATATTATGAACCTAACGGTTATGTAACCTTCTTTTATACAAGAAAACTAGAAAAGAGCTGATAACTCTTAAACGGCTGCACCAATTTTTTTGGATTATAGCTAAGAACACTCTCGATCAAGCCACCTTTCAAACAAAAAAAAGTAAATTAAAATCGGTTCATTCGTTTAGGCGCTACGATGCCACAGACAGATACACAGATACACAGATACACAGATACACAGACACACAGATACACAGATACACACGTCAAACTTATAACACCCCTCTTTTTGGGTCGGGGGTTAAAAAGATCAATTAGGTAGGTACCTACGATAACATTAATGAACATTTAACCATAATAATTATTTCTGGGTTCTTCCAATATCAATTAAGTATCTTCTTAAATAAGATAAAAATAGTTTATGTTAGTAACCTACTCGTTTATCAGCTACAATGTTATGAATAGCCATGTGTATAGGTTTGTTTTGTTTGAATGCATGCTTTACAATGTCGCTTTGTTTGAGTTACTGTACATTAATGGAAGGTACTATGTTAGCAACCTTCCCGGTAGCTTCAGTAACACTAAGTACTTGTTTATATTAAAGTTACATGTTAATGATAGCGAACATGAGGCATGCGTACAGGCATACGTCTCGGTAGATTGCCGTTTGCGCATGCGTCTAACGCATGTTGAAAGGGCACCAGTGTAGTTAGGTTAGATATGTTATTAAAAGTTGTTTCATCTCTATTAAAAAATGATTAGGCGCTGCCTCGCTGTTTTTTTAAACGCTGTATAAGAAAAAAAAATAAGAATAGATTTCAATAGGTAAATCTTGAATATCTTCCAGCTCTATCTGCAGCAGTCTCTAAAATATAAATAGATAAATATTTAAACAAACTTTTCGTTGAAGTGCCTTTATGATAAATACTCGTACCATATCGTGACGCAAACATGTCCTCCATTGAAATTCGAAGAGTGACCTAATTCGGTCACACGTCGACTGACCGGGCTATCAATATTTGAGCAGTACACCTACAGTTCGTCATACCTACAAAGCGAATACACAAAAGGACCCCCAAGAATAAACAGACTCCTTGTTTTTGGATTACCTCTCTGGTCATCATTTATGTGGGAAGAGCCAACGTCATTCGTCGCTCACGCGTTAATTAATGAAGCTTTCAAAAAGTCTATCGACTATTTGTGAGAGGAACTATTAACTCGTAACGTTAGATGTGAACGCAAACTGGTATTGATTAAAAAATAATAACCAAAATATGGTTCTTAACCAAATAACTTCTTCAGACTTGGGCAGAAACTTGTAATTACTACTTACTAGTTAATTACTCTGGTATCGGCTATGGCAAAACGATTCATAATTAATCATCACTAGTGTTTGACGTAGGTCACGTAGGCCTCTTCAAGAGCAGGCCACCACACAAGCTCCTCCGCCCTCTTCATCCACCCTCCAGCGGCTATCATAAGGTCGTTGGTCCAGACTCCAGATCCCACACTGCGCTTGCCGATACGCGGTCTCGCATAACATTCGGATATGATTATACTCAAATACGTTCTTGTAGGTACTTATTTTTGCTCAATTTATGCCTAATCTGAATAGAAACCGTGTTATTTAAGAAAATAGTACGTCGGCTTGTTTGATTGATTTCGTCAATATTTGAGAAGCGCACACGGATCGAAATGCGCCCTAACACCCTAGAAGCTTCGATAAACAAAGGCACGTTACAAATACATTTCCTTGTATTTAACGCACGTAAGGAGTTCAAGTCTACAAGTCGAATGTTTACAAACACATGTATTTTTAATGGAAACCATTGTATTTGAGGTTTCTACGCGGCTTTGAATCGTTTGGCCGTAGCTATGTAGCTAGTAGAGTGGTAATCATGCAGACGCTACGGAAACACCCACCTGGTAGATATACCAGACCTTAACCAGTTTACAAGTTTTGAATTCCTAGGCGGAAATCCAATCTTGGTTTAACCCCCGATAAAAAATATATTTGACGGTGATCTCCCCTGGTGGTAAATGACCATATTGTAGGTAAGCGATGACATAAGTCGGTATCGTCGTTTTATAAAAGCCACAATACCCCAATTTAACTTCAATTCTTTCAAATTCAATTCTAGCTTCTAGTAAAAGCTTTCTTGGCCCTTGTACGAACACAGAATACAACACTGCTATAACATTGCATAAGTTTTGCTGAACATTACGACCCTCACATTGATAGGTTGGTGAGCTACGCGTTAATTAATACGGTTTCGTGTTTAACTTGCGTCCTCGAAACCAGGTCATTCTCCGAATATCAACGATGTATGGAATAGCGTACGTCATGGGTATTGGATTTCTGATGAAAATCGTCCGAATACTGATGGCTTGTCCTTAATCTATACAAACACGCCTATACGTAACCTATAAATTCCCCATTGCTGGGCAAAGCGGGTGTAGAGGCCTACTTGCAATAGCGTATACTTGATGATTAAACGAACTTACCTGAAGTGAAGTTCTATCCCAATTATACGAGTTGCTTCGTCCGAAGAGATTAGGTATACATTGTAGTAATACGTCAAAGTATTGCCTTTCTAACCACTTATTTGAAAGCAGAAAATCTGCAGTTCTATTTTTTGTATTTTTTGTTGGTATCACTGGAGCGTTCCCATCTCATTTAGTTGAAAGCCTGCCTGGAACATTAATATTTCACTTATCAGGGGTCCTAGGGCTGGGAGGGACCTAATCTCTTCGGACGAAGCAACTCGTATAATTGGGATAGAACTTCACTTCAGGTAAGTTCGTTTAATCATCAATTATACCTCATTGCTTCGTCCTTTGAGATTAGGTATACATTGTAGATTTTGAAAGATAGTGAAATATTAAAACACTTCTAGGTGTAATAATATTGTATTTATATTATCAATTTTGACAAGCAAAATAAAGCCAAAAATAAATAAAAGATATTATCATAATTACGGTTACTTCATCCGTATTTAAGTAGATACTTAGTGATTTTTATAATCACTGTATTATAAGTAAAAATAAAATACTTTTAAAGCTGCTGATTCAAATTTATTTTACTTAAAATAAATTTTAATCAGCTGCTCAGTGTTCCAGATTGATTTATGAATAATAAATAATAATAAATAATAGGAGTGATAGAGCAATCTGATTAGATTGATCACATTGAATACCTCTACGATAAACTCTGGCACACAGCATAGAGTTGCCCACGCTAAGGCCGCTGTATTTCGTATTTGGTATATCAATATTGATACCTTTACTGTGAGCTGCGGAGGTAGCTGCATGCCTGACGGAATGAGCGAAAAAAAAATATATAGAAGTATTATATTTTTATCCACTGACTGATACTGTTCGTAGATACCGATTTATGCGGACTCTTAAATCTTACTATTGTAATGGGGCATTTTTTTTTTTTTTATTTCGTAGGGGTTACATTCTATCGATGTATTCTAACAATTTTTCTGCTGGATAAAGTTATCTTCGGTGAATGTTTATTAGAAAGGAACATTTAGGCAAGGTTGAGCTGAATCTGGGTATGACGATCTTGTTAGGTCATGTATTTCGACTGATGTTTGTTAAATTAATATTATTATTAACAATTACACTACGTATCTAAATTAATTTTCAAAATATGGTTTGCACCTTATGTGTAATTATACCAGCATGAGTAATGTGACGTTAATCAAATATTCTAAATTCAAATTGTTATTTGGATTCCAATTAACAAAAATTCTAAAACTATGGACAGATCTCATGGTGTAACAACATCAAATCTTGGGACTGGAGGACGATGAAAAAACAGACGTTACTCTCGAACCTAGGATCAACGATAGAGCTGAGCCATGGCTGTGTTTTATGAACCCATCAAGCTTATAGCCTGACCGGCTAATTCAGATAGACATTTTCATCGGAGTTGACGCTTCATAATATACAATATACCTTTATTTCAGGACACAGAGTTCGTTCTGTCGTGTGCGCCTATTTTTTTTTTTTTTTTTTTTTTTTTTTTTTACAAAAAACGAACCCAACACCATCTTGCGAAGTTGATCATAATATATACAAAGATGACGGTGCTACGCTCCTCTCTACCTAGTAGTACCGTCTTGATAACTTCCATGCAACCAACATAATATGCAATCAACAGGGTGGCTGAAACAGATAATGCATTATCATTATGTCTAAATTGAATTTAGAACCGAACAGAGAAGGCTCTGAAATGGTGGAAACCAGGGTTTTTTTTTTTTTTTTTTTTGATGCAAAAAAAAAAAACCAACATGTGGTTGCCCTAAGGCTGGTACTATTTATTTAAATACATGTTCTTCTAGTTCCCGTTTCCCGTTGTTTTTTAAACTAATGTATGAAGCGAACACAAATCTCCTGTGAGCTTCACAGCATAATTATAGATTTTGATATTCTCGTAAGAAGTGGACATCTAACTCCATCTATATAGTTAAATAGGAAAGAGAGCACTTTATTGTCGTACGCAATAAAATGCCTTTTTTTTTTTTTTTTTATAGATTCCATTTTCTGAAAACCTGAAAGTCCAAAAAAAACAGTCAGTAATTTTAGCTACTTCATATGTTTGACAGATTCAAAACTAAACTCAGAATCCACTGGCCATCGGTGGTCTTCTCACAACGTGTCGCCCCTACCCTATATCGTTAGGATCCGAAAAAAATAAAATAATTCTAGACAGTCTATTTTGTCAAATAGGATTGACTGTCACTTCGATAGATTTTTACCATTATGTAAATAATCCTGCAAAGACTGTGCTGAATGCTGATGTGTCAATGCTGAGCTATCTTAGTGATTTGCATTACACAACAAGATATTTAAAACATCTTTCTGTCCGTTTTTGTAGGTGTACCGTATCTACTTACTAAATCGCGGGCAAGTCGCAGTAAGTCATTAACAACGAGTTTTGTATGTAAATTTAGCTCTTGATTGATTAAATATCATTTTTCTTCAGACGGGTCAACGTATTTTCTTTTTTTTTTTTTTTTTTAAATCAGGTAATTGCAATATTTGCGCACAGTAGATACTCGGGCTGTACAGCTCTTTTTTACATTGATGATAAATCTTAAGAACTCTAAAGTATTTATTGTTTGTAAAATAATTTTAGATAACCCTGATAAATTTTAAAAATCAACTATATCTTGTAAATATATGTTATGTATATACCTAGTTGACAAGTAACCCAAAAATCTGAGTAAATACATAAATCACCGGCTTTAGTACTCGTAGTTTTGTAAAGACGAGAGGCGGAAAGTATATTCAGACCAAAATAGTAAACCATTAAATTGGAATAATTCTCGTTCATTTTAAATCGTAGATACTTTCTATAGATAGGTAGTAAAATCTTTTATAACTCCTAAGAAATAAATCTAACGTGGCCATCCAACTATTCATTGATGTAATTGTAATTGACCTTAATGTTGTTATGTAAGCACCCACTCGTTTAAGAATTTTAGACTTATTATAAGTCTGTTATTTCCATTGGATTTATAATAAAAAATGAAAAGAAGGAAACGATCCTTCACACGAATCACATTGTGATAAGTATAACTTCACTAAACATAAAGTCTATGATATTATATTCAGATGATAGGAGGCATGCTGGGTCGTGAGATTAAGATACTGGTTTTAGAAATGGAATCCCGTATCCTCTTACCCACAATAGTATGACTGGGTCATTAATTAATTGCCATTAGTCCTAAAAGTAGAATGAACGTTCCTGCGGAACGTACCGGGTGCAGCGACGAGGGTCCCCGGTGACACTGCCCGCGCCCGCGGCGCGGCGACTGTCACAGCTGCCGTGAGCGCGGTGACTTCATGGGTTCGTACTTCGTATATAATCGTTGCTCTCGCTTGTTGTATTGCCGGGAGCGGATGCTCCTGGTTTAAAGTCTGGATAGGAGCCGGTGTCGGCTTCTGCGTTGCAGGAGGTTTTCTTGCGGGTGGGATTATTCATATCTTGGCACCGGATCATAATATTACAAGCCCGAATGTATCGGCTAGCTTCACGCTGTATAAGACACAGTCTATTTCTGTATGAGCTGATCTTTAATATTTTTCTTTATTAAAAAAGAATATGAAGTTTTTTCTTGTCATAGATTCGTTGTGCTGGGTATCGCACATCAGTCTGGCTGGATCTTTAATAATAATTAATTTACGGACTGATCACTTTATTCTAAAGAGAAAAAATGAGTGAGAGCTTCCTCATGAGCATATCCGATAAAGCGAAGCGAAGACTAGTTTTTTCTTGACGATGGCTTAATTTTATGGTTGACGTGCTTGGCTGCGTTTCGACAACAATCATTGGCACTAACTCGGGTTCGAGTTGTAATCCGTCTGTACAATGGTATTATAATAATTTATAAACAAAAAAGTGTAGGTATTTTAAACCATCTACCCTTAACTTTTCTATCAGTAGCGAAAGGGTACATCCTTATTAGAAGACCGCAACATAAATGTATAAACTATATGAAGGTATGAAGAAGGTATTTAATATGCGTAAATCTCAAATGATCTCATTTTTACTCGATAATAGCACTTGATATCTCATGATTCATGTAGACACATTTCATTCACAAATAATAATCAAAGTAAAGGTAATAATATTCCTTTTTAAATGTATTCCATCACGATAATATTTTCAAAGCTTTCGGAATTCCAAATGATGTGAAGGTAACATCCCCATGAGATGTACACAACACCGATTGGAAATTGATATCATTCCATTAGTCTGATAGGTAACGTTTTACTGTAAATACCTTCATGGTCTGGGCTTCCAAATGACGTGAAGGTTACATCCCCATGAGATGTACACAGCACTATTGGAAAGTGATGTCATATCATCACCAGTGTGATACGGAAATAGTTCTAGCAACTATTCACAATATCAGCATTTCACTGTTAAATACCTTCATGTTCCGGGATTCCAATTAACGTGAAGGTCACATCCCCACAAGATGTACACAACACAATAGGAAAGTGATGTCATATTCTCAGTGTGATACGGAAATAGTCCTTGCAACTATTCACAATATCCCAAGAAATAAATAACATTTCACTGTAAACACCTTCATGTTCCGGGATTCTAATTGATGTGAAGGTCACATCCCCACAAGATGTACACAACACAATAGGAAAGTAATGTCGTATTTTATTAGTGTGATATGGAAATAATCCTAGCAAATTTTCACAATATCCTTAGAAGTAGGCAACATTTCACTGTAAATACCTTTTTATTTCGGGATTCCAAGTGACGTATCATATATATCATATCACTAGTTTGATTCGTAAACAGTCCCAGAAGCTATTCATAATATGTTTAGAATTAGGTAACACGTCTTCACTGAAATACCTTATGGTCCGGAATTCCAAATCACGTGAAAGTAACATCGCCATGTTGTCATATGTCAAGGTAACATCGCAATGTACAAAACATTAATTGCATAGTGATATCATATCACCAGACACTATTATAATAAAACCTTATAACATAAAAATATGTAACAAATAAATAAATAAATAAATCACTATCGTTTTGGTGACTACGCTTTTGTAACGTTTTTTAAAACTTGAATAACGTGGTGATCGGCGAGGCACTAAAACGCGAATGAGATGGGAACGCTCCAGTGATACCAACAAAAAATACAAAAAATAGAACTGCAGATTTTCTGCTTTCAAATAAGTGGTTAGAAAGGCAATACTTTGACGTATTACTACAATGTATACCTAATCTCAAAGGACGAAGCAATGAGGTATAATATCTACTTATCAATCGATTGTAATGGTTAAGCAACGTTGACTCAACGTTGCTTAACCATTACAATACTATAACTGGAATACTAAACGAATTTGGAGATACGAAATTGGAATCTACCTTCTCCCGTGCTTTGTAGAGCATTGAAATCATTAATTATTATTAGCGACCGCTTCGTTCCTGTGGGAATTTCAAAAAATCCTTCTTAACCTTTTTGCAAAGTTTGCGCTTCCTAGGTCCAAGGGTTTGGGATGGGCGTTGATAAGTCAGCGAGTGAATTAGGTGAGAACTTTTTATATGATAAGATTTGTCCGTGTCGGACAAATGTCCCAAAAAAATGAAGATTAAAAAAAAAAGATTAATAGTAGGTTTTTAGATATTTTTAACTTCTAGAGTGAATAGGTTTTTTAGACTAGTCCTTGTGAAAAAAGATCCCGGATGGGTTCGAAACTACTTACGTCGACTAAACACGTGAGGCTAGCGTAATCGTATCGTATTTTCAAAATAGTTTCTTAGACTGTTTAAAAAATATGTAATATTTCATAATATCATGGCTTCAGAATCCTACCCTGGCCTATGCGTGGTTTGAGAGGTGCTCTGTCAGTTTTAAGCGTTTCGTATCTCCAGAGAAAAAAAGGAAGCCTTACAGGATCACTTCGCTGTCTGTCTGTCTCTCTGCCTGTGTCTTCCTGTCGGTCTGTCAAGACTTGTCAAGGGAATCAAAACCTATAGAGAACTTCTCCTTGACCTAGAATCATGCATGCAGGCAGGTAGCACGGCCTTATAGCACAAGAAAAATCTGAAAACCGTGAAGTGTGGTCACCAAAAATAATTCAATTGCACGATGGACCATACGCGAGCTCGGCTCACACTTGACCGCTTTTTTTAAGTGTACATCTATCCCTTAAAGAGAAAATTGTTTAAAGGATATTGAATGGAGTACTAACACGAGGCTCGTTCCCCAAGACCCCCTGCATGACCTTCCGTACCTGTTGCGTACAGAGAAAGTGACGCGGCCGAAATGCGCCGCCGCCCTTGGGGATACCAGCCGCGAAACATTTGCCGGTTCTATGGCAAAATAGTAAACCTATTTGTTCCTGAATCATAATCATGACCAACCCATCGCCGGCCCACTACTGAGTACGGGTCTCGGAATCCTGAGGCCATAGTGCAACACGCTGGCAGGCTTCACACACTTTTAAAACATTATGGAGAACTCTCAGGGATGCAGACAGATGATGCATGATGATGCTCACACAATATCTTTCTTCACCTATAAAGCAGGGGATACCTATATTTAAATTCTTAAAACCCACCTAATATAATACATGAAACAATAAACACATTTTCACATTTATAATCATCATCGGCATATCAACCCCATCGCCGGCTTTCCACTGCCCAATTGCGGATTGGCAGACAGAGAGTTCTCTATACCTAATGTTCTTAGAGCAGTGAAATAACTTTGACAACAATATGGACAACTTTCAAGCGTGCAGGTTTCCTCATGATGTCTTCCTCCACCATTAAAAAAATGATACTTAAAAAGCACAACTTCGAAAAATGAAACGTGCGTATCCTGGATCAAAACTTGGAACTCCCGTGTAGGAGGCCGAAGTCTTAACAACTAAGCTATCACTGCATTTATAATAATAGCGACTCGACCCGGCTTCGCACGGGTATCTACTTAAAAATTAAATATAGCCGGTCTCACCCCAGGAAGAATTTAGCTTTCTGCTGGTGAAAGAATTTTCAAAATCGGTTCAGTAGTTCCAGAGATTACTTCCTACAAACAAAACAAACTTTACTTCTTTACAATATTAGTGTAGATAGTGTAAATTAATGGTAGAGAAGTATATTCATAACTAGCTATGCCCGCGACTTCGTTCGCGTGGAATAGTGACTTTTCGGACAGCATATATAAAAATGTTCGCCGTGATTCTTTAAATTGACATAACTTTTTTATTTATGAACCGATTGACATGAAATAAATACTAAATATTAAGTGAAGCTTACTAAAATATATTAGTGAAAACCGTATCTAAATCGAATAAGCCGTTTCTGATATTAGCGTGCACAAACACACAGACAAACAGACAAACAGACAAAAAAAATAATAATTACAATTTCGGGTTCGGCATCGATATAATAACAACCCTTGATACTTTTTTTTTTATATATTTCCATTGTACATACACCACTTTTCTACAATTTTATTATATGTATAGATAAGATCCGACTTTTTATATTCCTAAATCTAGACTCCATAGCAAGGCAACACTGGTCCGGGCGGCGGCAGTTTGCGCGAGTCGCGGTCCGGATCGCGCGCCGCCCGCCCTAACCACATACCTACCCTATACGTGTGTATACAACTATACCTCTAGTGTACCCCTCTTATAATTACTCCATAGATAAATTAAACCAGTGTTAATCTGACCTTTCTGTTTAAAAGACTAATTAACACTCGCTAGTAAAAAGCGCAATACGTTTTGTATACCTACCTATTAATTGTCCCAAATTATAATCGCTTAAACACTTCGATACTCCTCTTAATCTACACTTAAATTAAGCATTTAATATATTGATGTTTTGGGCGTTAAGGCTTAGCACTAGCGTAGTAGCGTGTAGCTTTTAAACGATTAGTATCGATGTAATATGTTATTGAGAATTGATACAAATTGGCTTGATCGAATCATACAATAACAAAGTTAGGTACTCAAAACTGAACAAAGATTCAAGAAATTGCTATTGGGCGTTAGATTTTACTAGAAATACAATTTATGCGTGATACGTACTTACAGCATGTTAACGATGCGACATTCTTGCTCTACATATTTTTAATAACAAAGCTAAATTAAAAATGAACTTTATTCCTATATCGTATAGTATTAAATATTATATAAGAGGATAGGAATATGTTATAAAGTTATGACAGAATATGTGTTTATTTTTTAATAACTCAAATTTAAATTTCTATATTTCATGCAGGACTTGTGCCATTTATAAAGCTAAGTCGTGACTCTACCACCAAGTTGGAAAAAGGTTGGAAACAGATTTTACCGAGAGAAGTTGCCAAATTATATTAAATTTGACAGTTTTTGTGATGGAGATTTGTCGAAATGTTAAAGTTTTCAGACGACTATAGCTTATGCTCACGATTTCATCCACGTGAGCAAATAAATTTCGAACCCCTATTTTGCCTCCTTAGGGATTGAATTTTCAAAAATTCTATAACGGATGTCTACGTTACAATAGCTATCTGCATGCCAAACAGCCCAATCTGTCCAGTAGTTTGAGCTGTGCATTGATAAATCAGTCAGTCAGAAAAACTTTCCCTTTTATTTTATAATATACTAGCTGATGCCCGCGACTTCATCCGCGTGGATTTACGTTTTTCAAAATCCCGCGGGAACTCTTTGATTTTTCGGGATAAAAAGTCGGCTATATGTTAATTCAGGGTATAATCTATCTCTATTTTAAATTTCAGCCAAATCCGTCCAGTAGTTTTTGCGTGATTGAGTAACAAACATCCAAACATCCACACTTTCACATTTATAATATTAAATTAGGATTTAGAATAAAAAATTTGCTCTTAGTCGCGTATTAAATGAGGAGCAGAAAATCGCACCAAATAATATCACCAGAAATCTAACGGATGCCTAAAAGTTCGCGTTTTAATGAATCCGCAATCCAGAGAAATGATGTTGCCCGGGACCGGGGAAGCAACAGTTAGCTCATCGTTTGGCCTCGCTTTACTCGATTCTGGGATTAAAGCAGCGTCTTTTTTCCTACAAAGGGACACGAAACGCTGTTTCATTATAAGGAGATTAATTATTATTTTATTTTTACGTACCATTTTATTAAGTAAAATACCGAGATACTTGGCCGAGTTTCTTGTGTGCTTCTTCTAATCGCTTATTAATGAATATATTTTATAAACGGTTTCATAATAATGACGAACTCGATACTCAGAAGGGACACTACAGACCATAAACCGGGTCCGTATACATACTTTTAATATTATACCCTTAATTATATCTATATACATATCCATCTGCATTGTAATATAAGCAATTAAATATCACTAAACATCGTAAGGAACCTGCATGCTTTAGAGCTCTCCATAATGTTATCAAAGGTGTCCAAAATTTGCCAATCCGCACTAGACTCGTGGCAGACTGAGGTCTAAACCCTTCTCAATCTAAGAGGAGATCCGTCCTCAGTAGCGGACTGGCGATGGGTTGATCATGATTATATAAGTACCATACCAAGATATCATAAATGCTAAATGCTAAACTCCAAAGTATATTATCTGGTCTGACGTTACCTTTTCACGGCTAACCCGTTTAATCAATTTTGACATTGGTACAGAGAGAGCTCGTAGGTACCTTAGGGACGGACGTACAGTACGTTTTATCCCGGAATATCAATGAATTCCCACGGGATTCTTATAAACTTAAATCAACGTGGATGAAGTCGTGATAGATGAACATAATAGATGAACGGTGGAAAAATATTACTGATGAAGTTTGAATTCGTACTCTGTGCAAAAATTCGTGTACCTATGGAATCGGTTTTACCTGAAGATAGTTAAATATTTACATGCTAAAACGGAAAAGATTGTATTTTACACGCAATTTTTGTACGTGTTTTGCTCGTATAGTACCTATTCACTTCATATGTTGTCGAGATCGACAATTTTCACTAAATTCACGGCATGGGTGTCGAATCGATTGAGCAACTCCTGTTTTCGGAGAAAATTCATTCCAACCCGGGTACTTCATTACCCAAATGTATGAGTGTGTATTAATAATTTTTAGCTTTTCCCTTGACATTATGTAGGTAACAATTTGGTAAGATGGTAAAAGTTTTATTATCTTTTAAGAGTAAAAGAGTTAATATAATTGAAATTATGCCGATTTTCAGTCAACATTTTAGCATAGTATGATAAGTAGTTATAAAAAGAATACCCGGCTGATTTTTTGTGGGCTCTTCTCAGACCTGGGCGCTTTTGGAACCCTCGTAGCTTTTGTCTTAAGTTTACGTAATATCATCCTACAAATCTAAAAATTCTGACCATCAAAAGGAATACAATACTACCTACTTTGAATAAATTATTTGAGTTTGAAAGCTTTTTCTGTTGAAATTAAAATGTTAGTACTTATTTATTTATAATCCTATATTTTTCAGCGTAACTACTTTGCTTTTAAGGCTTGGCGGCATTAAGAATTTTTAAAAGCCTCTCTACTCTCACCTTAATACTTATGAGCTGTTCTCGTAAATGTTTTAGTAACTTACTCGTGTATTTTCGTGTTAATGTTTTGAGTTGATCGCAGTACGTACATTATGCTCGAGTAGGAAGGTACACATGAGCTAATTTGGCCTTAGATGCCGTACAATGGTACCAATTCTGTTAGCAACAAAATTTTAGAGTATTCGTATTCTCATACTAATGTAATATGAAAAGGACAGACACAGTTTGACAGTTATTAATTTAGAGCTGTCAGACCTCGTGACTTTAGCTGCCAGTCGCGAGCCTATTGTTTAGCGTGCACTAAAATTTAGAGTATTTAAGTGTAAAACTCATGTTCCGTCCTTTTTTAACAATATTAAAAAGAGCAGGATGCAGATACTCTAAATTTAGTTTAGAAAAAGACAGCAGAATCGGCGCCAATGTGTAAGTAAATGCTGTTTATGAATTACGCTAAGACACTATCATGTTTGTATTATAACTCCTAAAAGCTCCTGGCCCGCTGACCACTCTTGGAATATATACGTCAAGACGTGTCCCTGTACACGTTCGTCGAGTTCATTGGTCATAGACTTGAGGCCAATGTTTAGCTACAAGACTTCAGTTTAAAGATATCTTAATAGACCAAAACGTTTAACATATAGTCATTTTCAAACCCGAAATTATTAGAGAATAATAAAAGCTACAACGTAAACAAACGCCCACGCTCACGTACGCGCTACGTAGTATTCCGGCGCCCACGCAGCGACTAAACGCCCACGTTGTGTCTGCAACGTGTTTTTATTAATTTTTAGGTGTTTTCATGGTCACGTTATATTGACAGTACTATAGTAATTAGGCTATCCTTTCCACAGAGTACATTCTGCCACAACTTTTAAACATTAAAGGCCCAGTTGCATGACAGTTTTTTTTTTTTTTTTTTTTTTTTTTTTTTTTTTTTTTCTATTTACAGTTAGTTAAAGTTACGTTATATGGTTAGGTACAGTTAAAACATTGACCGCCAACAGAAGTAAAATAGATTGCACAAATCAGGGTTTGCTAACTATGGACCATACCTTTATCTCATTGATCATTCCCACGATTTCGTCCCCGTGGATCCTGGTTATCAAAAATCCCGTGGGAGCTCTTTGATTTTCGGAGATAAAAGTAGTCTGTACTATGTCCATCTCTAAGATGCAAGCTATCTCTATACCTACCAAGTAAATGACGCCCGCCATTTCATCCACGTGGATCTTGGATATTAAAAATCCCGTGGGAATTCTTTGATTTTGCGGAATAAACAGTAGTCTATGTCCATCTCCAAGATGCTAACTCTCTAGGTATAGAACCTACCAAGAAAATGGTACCCGCAATTTTGTCTACATCAATTAGGGTTTTTGAAAATCCTGTGGGAGTCCATTAGTTTTCCGGGATAAAAAGTAACCTATGGCCTTCCCCGAGATACAAGCTATGTCTGTATAATGGATGTTGCTAATGGGCCGAGAAAAGTTAGCTGACAAATGGACAGACAGACATACTTCCGCATTTATAATATTATGGATATGAATATAGAGGTATAAATATTTAACGTGTAACCCATTTTGTTATTTATTGGTGGCCAAAGATTAATGCTAACTAATTTTAACCTGCTGTCATGCAACTGGACCTACTCGTGAATCTAGTTAGGATTGAGTTTTGTATTCAATCGATTAAATAGCACCATCAAATTGTTAAAAATGTTGACGAACTCAGCAGTTTTGCTTGTACCTACCTACTTCCTTTATCCAGTTATCTACTCGCTTCCAAAGCAAAGTATTTCCAGCTACACGCTCGTTACTTGTAAAATATCTCAAGGATAGCGTTACAAGCAATATATTTTATCCCGGAAACTTGAGTCCGTCCAAAAAGACGAGTTGGGTCCGTAATAATATTTATTAAGCTAAAATTTTTCAAATTCAAGTCAGTCATATTTTGTTACTTTTATGTTGAATTTACGGAACAAAGTAAATTGATGCCTTCATTTTTCTTTCGACCCGACATTTTCTAAATATTTTACCATATATTATGTTGAAACTAAAAACTATATTAGGTATCTACTATCTACATACTTAGTTGATGAAAATTTGTAAATTAAACATGAGAATCATTTTAAATTAAATTTACCCATACCACTGTTTCAATTATTTTCTATTATACCTACACATAATACTAAAATATGTATTTTTATAGGGCGAGGAAGTGATAAAAAAGCAAAAATGTATCAATTTATTATTTATCATAGTTGCTATTTATTAATCTGGCGTAAAACATGTTTCATATAATTGAACATAACTGCACTTAATTTCACATAATGTTATTATACTATACTTGCAAAACCGCATGAGTGATTTAAATTTGTGGTTGATAAATCCAATAGGTATATTGAAAATTTAATGATATTAATATACTAGCATATCTAATTAATTCTCTTTGTGTAGCAACTAGGACTGTTCAATTTTGTTAAATATAAACTTGAAATTATTTATTATTGGCACTCCGATTTTATAATATTTCCGTTTAAGCGATTTTGACGTGACACAGAGGTTGTTTGCATCACGGGGAAGGGTAGGACAAGGTTACTTTTTATCCCGGAAAATCGATAAGTTCCCTTGGGATTTAAATAAATAAATAAATAAAGCCTTTATTGCTGATAAATTTACAATAATAAACTTAAGTCTCGCACTTTGGTTATTTAGCAATCAGCGCGTCCTCCGACGCATAGGCCTCCTCCAGACATTTCCAAACGAGTCTATCCCGTGCTTGCCTCGTCCACAATGACCCAGCCGTCTTCTTTATATCATCGGCCCAACGCTTTCTTTGTCTTCCCTTTTTCCGCTTCGAGCCATCCCTAACTTCCCACTCTGTCATAGCTTGGGTCCATTTTTTTGACTTCTCTCGAAGCATGTGTCCAGTCCATCTCCATTTAAGTATTTTTGTTTGGACGACTACATCTTCCAGTTTAGTGATTCGTCTTATATCTTTGCATCTCTTCCTGTCCTTTCTAGTGAAGCCCAACATGCTGCGTTCCATACCTCTTTGGCAAGTCCTAATTTTTTGAAGGGTTTTCTGGGTCAGCGCCCATGTTTGGCATCCGTAGGTCAGGGTAGGAAGAATGCAAAGGTTAAAGAGTTTTCTTTTTGAAGACATAGGGTACTGGCAGTTCTTCATGATCTCTTTGAATGACCAATACTTTCTCCACGCGTTTGTTACTCTTCTTTCAATCTCTTGTTCCATTTGATTACTGAACGAAATAAGTTGACCAAGGTATACATACGAGTCTACGTATTCTATCTGTTCGCCCTCCAGTGATATTGTTTCAGTATTACCATTGGTCATAACCTTTGTCTTTGATTTGTTCATCGTCAGTCCCACCTTCCTACTGTTATCTGAGAGTTCTTGTAACATTTTCTGAAGAGTTGTAGATTTATCGGCAATAAGTATTAGGTCATCCGCAAATCGTAAGTGATTTAGTATAGTTCCATTAATATTGATTCCATGGTTCTGCCAGTCCATGTTTCTGAATACATCCTCCAAAACTGCTGAGAAAATTTTGGGTGAAAGCGGATCTCCTTGCCTGACTCCTTTGCGGATTGGGAATTCTTCTCCAATTTTTTCTAGTTTTATTTGGGCTGAGCAGTTGTTATATATGTTTCTCAGAATTCTTATGTATTTTCTCGCTACTCCTTGATTTTTTAAGGCTTTCCAGATACTATTATGTTCCAATGAGTCAAAAGCCTTAGTGTAATCGACAAATGCTAAATAAACAGTTTTATTATATTCTTGGCATTTTTCAATCAATTGCTTGACTGCATGCATGTGGTCTGCTGTAGAATAGCCTGCTCTAAATCCAGCCTGTTCTATAGGTTGCTGCTCATCAAGTTGGGTTGTTAATCTTTTTAAAATTATTTTCGAAAATATTTTATATAGATTTGACATTAGGCTAATTGGTCTATAATTGCCAATATCGTTTTTATCTCCTTTTTTGTAGATCAAAACAATAATACTCTTGACCCATTGGTCGGGAACTTTTTCTGATGTTAGGATTTCATTAAAAAGGGTTGATAATATTTTTAGATTCTCAGGTAGGGTTGATTTGATTATTTCGTTTGATATATTGTCAGGTCCAGGGGATTTACCGATTTTCTGTGTTGCAACTGCTAGTTCAATTTCACTTTCCAGAATAGGTAGTATATCTGTATCATCGACTTCATCTAAGGATAGGTTTTCTGGTTCGCTATTTTGAATAGAGTACAGATGGGTATAATATTCGGTAGCTACGGTCATGATTGATTTTCTTTTCGTTTCCTGCTTGCCATGTACCTTTTTCATATGTGGAATCCAGTCTTTTTTGTCACTCAATTCTTTTAAAGCTTTTTTAACGCCTCCAGTTTTCGCAATATGATAGGTTATGCATTTCATCCTTCGTTTTAGATTGTCCTTTTTAAGGTTATGGCTAATTTGCTTGCTGATATTCGTAATATCTTTCCGAACTTCTATATATCTCTTATTTTTTAACATTTCTTTCCTTTGTTGTATGAGATGACTTGTTTTTTCACTTATTTCAAGTTTATTGGTTTGTTTAATTCTTCGACATGTTTGTAATTTTTGGATTAAAGAGTCATAGATACTTTGAACCTTACTTTTCCCTGTTAAACTGTTTTGTGTTGGTTGTAATATGCTCAATAATTGTAAGTTGTTGCCAAAGTTCCTTCGTGTTTTATTCTTAAACTTTCTGTGACGTCAGCATACTGCATGACCTAAACTTTAACAGTAACCATAGAATGGTCAAAGCGACATTATTCGCAAAAGAACCCTTGGGATTTAAAAAAACCTAAATCATTCGTCATCTAGTACTTAATGTATAAAAGGAAAAGGTGACTGACTGATCAATCAACGCACAGCTCAAACTACTGGATGGAATCGGCATTAAATTGAGGGGTTTCAATATAATATTTAAAAAATATTTTCAACAGATTTTGTAGAGGACTAAGGATATAATAAATTTAAAAAAAAAACATATTAATCTTTGATCAAAATAGTTATCGTATTTAGTTCAAGAGTTTTAGTAGAATAGAAAAGCGCTGCCGAGGACAACAGTTAGTTAAAAACAATGCAAAATAGTTTGCAATTTTGAAACGAGATCCGACTCTGGGGGAATACTTTAAGTTTTGCTAATTCAAGTTTAGCCATAGAGTAGGTTGAAGAGATATAATGACAGCCAGACGGTCTAAATAATCTATAGTTTCTTCACCCTATGAATAGAAAATTCAATGTAAGTACTCACCGTAGACCGAAATAGAAATTTTAATTAAACCCCAAATTCAAATGAATACACTAACAAAACTTCATTAGTTATTTGGATCAACACCGGAACTTGACTGAGTGCCTAGTTACCTACCAAATAGTTAAATTAATTGAGTCGTGTCCATAGTTTTACGATAGTACATCGTAAAACTGTAGTCGTGTCTCAATACTGGGCATTTAAAACTTGAACTATAACGAATCGGCAGTTTATCAACCGATGGATGTCCATATTATGTGGACATACGCGTAGCTCTCTTGTAAGGATTTCCACAGTTCTAGATTAGGCCCATACGTGGACATACGCGTATGTCTTGTTGGGATTTCCACACTCCTAGATTAGTTTACATAGCACATACAGAAGTTTACAAGGCTAGAGGGTACTAATTAAGGATTTTAACTAATGGAGTTTATTCAGAAAGTAATAATACAGATTTTCACAAATGTTAAAAATACTTAAATATAAAATTTATAACACAAAAATATCATCCAAATCACTGTAACGAGGCAGGGTGCCCAGAACACTGGCTGCGTTACCTTGTTGAATGGCCAGACTAATATGCTGACCAAGGTAACTGCCAGATTTCCGGTCACCCGTGGACTCCACAAGACGGGATGACAGGTCCTTAAAAAAGGATCTGGCATCCTCGCCCCACGAACCCATGGTCTCCACTCCAAAAGGCACAAATATGAAATTATTTTCTATATTTTCATATTTGCGCCTCTTGGCCCTTTCTAACTAATTAATTTAACTACATTAATGTGAATAAAAAATTAACTTTAAGTTAACTAGATAATACTAAATAATACTGGCTACTTTGATTACGTTCTTTAAAAATCCTGTGGAAACTCTGTGACTGTCCGGGATAAAATGAAGACTATGCCCATCTGTGAGAGAGTAACAAACAGACAGACCGACACACTTTCGTATTTGTAATATTAGTAGGTATGGATTACGCTTGTGCCCACTTAACAACTGTTAATTATATTTTAATTATAGGTCCTTAAAATAAGTTGTATGGAAAAACTCACTTTTAGTGATAAGACCCGCCATTGCACACTTTATTTTACTATTTGTTTTTTGTATGTAATGTTTTGTATGGCAATAAAGAATTTATCTATCTATCTAATTTTAGTTAATTTAATATGATACCGAAACTCATTATCAGCTAAAACTGTAGATACCTAACATAACTTAGTGCGACTTAATAAAAACCTTCAGAGTTTCAGGTGCACCTTGTTAAGTGCACAATTAAGTAGTTAAGCTTCTATTAACATCTCCGTGAATTCTAATTATTTTTCCATTACTTAGATTTTCGCATCATCCGGTTCTTATAAAATATAATGTTATATAGCCTGCGCAGCAGCGGAAACTTTTCTGTAACGAAAGAATTTTAAAAAGCATTTCGACAGCTCCGGATATTACCTTCCTTGCATATTCAAAAATACGAGTGTTAAACTTTTACGTTCGTTTTACTCGTAAACATACACATTATGTATTTTTTGAGTACCAATATGGCGGTTCAAACGTACCCATATATATTCTGTGGTACCAGGTATATAATATACCAACAATAACCTAGCCGACTAGACTATGAGAATCTTCTGATTTGGTTTGCTTAAGAGGGTTTATATTTCAAAAAAGTTACATATCTGAAATTATAATAGTATTGCTATTTAAATTTTTGGAACAAAATAAATAAATTCTACTTTCCCATTAACCTACTTATCTGCGTACAAATTCTAGAAGACTTCTAGAATAAGAGAATATCTATTTCACAGACAGAAAATCGCACAACGAAATCTGACCTAAGCAAATAAGACCGGAGTACCGACCTAACTAAATAATAGTAAGGAACTTCAATTTATTTTATGGTGAATTTTTAAAGTGACGTGTTGTGGTGTTACTTACCCAATTAGTGTATCTATTCTGACTTTTGATCTATAAACGACCTTTGCGAACTTTTGTGGAGAATGAGAAGAGAATAAAAATGAGTGGGTTAGGCCCTCCCGGTGTTTGGGCTGCTCATAAAAGGCTCGAGTCCTGGGCCAGAGCAGCGCGGGAAAGGACTTCCAGTGCAAGTAGTGGCCAGAGTCACAACTCTACTGACAGCTTCGGCGATGACAAGTCTCATGGCAGCCCCAGTGTAAGTATACATCAGATTACCTTAAGTTTAAAGTTAGACAGGTCCTCCCATGTATTGGCTGCTCATAAAAGGCTCGAGTCCTATGCCTTAGCGGCACGAGAAAGGACTTCCAGTGCAAGTAGTGGGTAGAGTCACAACTCTGCTGTTAGCTTCGGTGATGACAAGTCACATAGCAGCCCCAGTGTAAGTATACATCAGATTAACAAGTTTAGAGTTAGACAAGTCCTCCCCGTGTGTGGGCTGCTCATTAAAGGCTCGATTCCTGGGTCATGGTTGCACGAGAAAGGACTTCCAGTGCAAGTAGTGGGTAGAGTCATAACTCTAGTGACAGCTTCGGTGATGACAAGTCACATGGCAGCCCCAGTGTAAGTATACATCAGATTACCTTAACTTTAGAATTAGACAAGACCTCCCGGTGTATGGGCTGCTCATTAAAGGTTCGAATCCTGGGCCATGGTCGCACGAGAAAGGACTTCCAGTGCAAGTAGTGGGTAGAGTCACAACTCTGCTGACAGCTTCGGTGATGACAAGTCACATGGCAGCCCCAGTGTAAGTATACATTAAAGTTAGACAAGACCTCCCGATGTATGGGCTGCTCATTAAAGGCTCGATTCCTGGGCCATGGTCGCACGAGAAAGGACTTCCAGTGCAAGTTAGTGGCCAGAGTCACAACTCTACTGACAGCTTCGGCGATGACAAGTCACATGGCAGCCCCAGTGTAAGTATACATTAAAGTTAGACAAGACCTCCCGATGTATGGGCTGCTCATTAAAGGCTCGATTCCTGGGCCATGGTCGCACGAGAAAGGACTTCCAGTGCAAGTTAGTGGCCAGAGTCACAACTCTACTGACAGCTTCGGCGATGACAAGTCACATGGCAGCCCCAGTGTAAGTAATACCACATGCCACATGCAAGTGTAGAGTGGGTTGTGCTTCCCGAAATGGCTTAATTTCGAGCCAGTGTTCAAGGGAATGGGCTTCCAGTGTCAGTAGTCGATTAAATCGCAACTTTACTCACAGCTACGGCTGTATATTGGCAAACAGAGAAATATTAGGTATATTATTTTGTAGAACGATTGTTTTTAGGTGTCTCTTCTTTTTATTAAGAGGGGTCTCTCCGTCACTCCCTCCATACAATAATACCATACAATAAGTAGTTCCAATTTCATTTGAATATTAAGCAACCAAAGTCTATGAAATTTTGCAGACCTATTCTAGAAAGTAATATCTATGCCTGTGGTTTTCCAGATTTCTGTTAAAAAATTCGGTTTCAAAGTTAAGCGGTCTCAAAAATTCACATACAAATATTTGAGCTCCTGTAATTTTGAAACTACATATTTTTAGAAAAATCTAAAACACCACAGGCACAGATATTAGTTTCTAGGATATGTCTGCAAAATTTCATGGATTTTGGTTGCTTGATATTCAAATGAAATTGGAACTACGATTGTATGGAGTAAGTGACGGAGAGAGCCCTGTTAAGTAAAGTATCTATATAATCATACTAATATCCTACTTTAATCTCATGAATGCAAAACCATGTTTTTTTGGTTTGTTTGGTTCGTTCTTCAATTATAAAACAACGGTGTGATTTTTTGCATGGATATAGTTCAAAACCTGGAAAATGACAACAGCTCATCTTTTTATCCCGGTACAGGATTTTTAAAAACCTTAATTCATACGGACCAAGTTGTGAGCTTAATGGATTAAGCTTTATTCTGACCATCGCCCGGAGGTCATTTTGCAATATTGATTGGATTGAAAAATGTATTATTGCTTTTCCTATAACACCTTCTAGGTTGTATGAAATCGCTTTATTATTGCGGGCATAAAAGGTGTTATTTCAAGTTGAAAAACGCTGCGCAACAATGGTGTTGTAAAAAAGAAAAACGTAAAACCGCCTTTTCCATTTCCATACTTTTATTCAGCTCGGTTCCCTATTTGCCTGAGCTTTCTAATTAATTACCTGTTGTGTTTCACATACAAAGAAAAACACTTTTGCTTTGTAATGCTGGTCTGTTATTGTAAAGTTACTGAAGGAGGGTTCCCACCACAGTAGTGGTAGTTCTTTGTGTCGTTAATACTACTTATTAGTCACGATTCCGTTCGCGTGTTTATGGTATGCAAGCCGACACGCCCCGACTTGGCTTACTTAGAATTTTTGTAACTCCTTTCGTAATGCGGGCCTATCTAAGAAAATCTACATGTATATCGTTTGAACCACACGTTGAGCTGACAGTCAGTCAGACACAATCAGTTTTTTTTTATGCATATACTTACCTATAACTTAGCTGATAACTGCTACTTCATCCGCGTGGATTTAGGGTTTTTCGAAACCCCGTGGGAACTTTTTGATTTTCTAGGATTAAAAAGCAGCCTAATTCCCTCCGCGGACCTTTTATTTATGCAAAAAATCATACCGATCCATTGCTCCGTTACGGCGTGATGGAAGAACAAACCAACAAGCCAACAAACAAACACACTTTCGCATTTATTATGCATCGATGTTTATAATAATATAATATGCAGTAATTGTCACAATTTCTTGTGCTTCTATTTTATCTGGCCCAAGCACATCAGTGCGATAACAATTTCTCGCGGGTTTTTTATTGACACACCATTGGAACAGCCACGACATGAATGTGTAACACTTAGTCTAAGTTTATGCTGAGATGCGGCTAGTACAGCGTAGTAAGTACAGCTTATGCAGGGCATGGACGTTGAGGCAGCCATAGGCCACGAGCGTATGTATGCTGTGACGCAGTTGAGAGACATGAACTTATTCTAGTTAAACGACTCCCATCTTAGGCCACATCATCACTTTCCATCAGGTGTGATTGTGGTCAAGTATGCCTATAGTGAATAAAAAAATGCATATTTTAGTATCGGTATTGTCGTGTAAAACTCAAACAAAAAAACAAATAGACACAAATATGCATTTATATTTCACTAGCTGATGCCCGCGACTTCGTTCGCGTGGATGTAGGTTTTTAAATTCCCGTGGGAACTCTTTGATTTTCCGGGATAAAAAGTAGCCTATGTGCTAATCCAGGGTATAATCTATCGCCATTCTAAATTTCAGCCTAATCCGTCCAGGAGGTTTTGCGTGAAGGAGTAACAAACATACACACACACACACTCACACATACAAACTTTCTCCTTTATAATATTAGTGTGAAGTGTGATGTCATTTATTAGATTTCAGAGTGCAAAACTCAAAATCATGTTGAAGTGTGGTAACAAAACACGTTTTGTTTTATTTTTGTATATCTATCAGCTGCAAAGGACATAAGACAGTTTTATTGAAAGCACGTGTCTTTCAAGTGGGTTTGAATTGTCGCGCGAGAAACGTTGGCACACTCCGCTTGATAATATCCCAAGATCTGGGCTTGGAAACCACATACATAACAGTAAATTCAAGAATAAACACTTCTCTCGTGAATCGTAAATCTTGTTTTATTCATCTTTTGCACCCTTTATTTCTTGTATATTGGTTCTCTATTTAAGTAGTGCTATAAAGTGTTAATCTATTTTTCTACTTATATATTTTCACAGAACAACCCTCGTAGCACGAATGTTGTGATTATCACGTTATCAGATTGATATCAATTGTTGTAATTGGTTGAATGAATGGTGTTCTTACTGCATCAGTGCATTTTTAGTAACAGTGAGTGAACATCAGTCAAACAGATGGATTGCGATTGTCACCTTCTTAGTTAAGAAAAAATGTACAAAAAAAAATTGACGAACCAGGCTGATGGTAGGCACTGTAGGGTAAGCACTCTAGTCACTGCAGTCTTACAAGAAAGAGATCCCCATATAGTACCGGCTAAGTTAGTTTGGGAATCATAAGTAGTGTTAACAGGGCTCTCTCCGTCACTCGCTTCATACAATCGTAGTTCCAATTTCATTTGAATATTAAGCAACCAAAGTCCATGAAATTTTGCAGACTTATTCTAGAAACTAATATCTGTGTCTATGGCGTTTTAAATTTTTCTAAAAATATGTAGTTTTAAAATTACAGGGGCTCAAAGATTTGTATGTAAATTTTTAAGATCGCGTAACTTTGAAATTGAATATTTTAACAGAAATCTGGAAAACCACAAACATAGATATTAGTTTCTAAAATATGTCTGGAACTACGTTTGTATGAAGCGACCCCTCTTAACGCATCAATTTTGTTATAGAATAAAATAAAAATACTTTCGGCTACTGCGTAGCATACTCGTAGACCATCGCTACCCATATTACAAATACGCAAAAGTTTGTTTTTTGGTTTGTTCTTCCATCACACCGCCGTAATGAGCAACAGATCGAGGATATTTTAGTATGAATATGACTAGTTAAAGATGTGGAGAGTGATATAGGCCATTTTTTCCCAAAAAAATCTAAGAATTTCCACGGGATTTTTAAAAACCTAAATCCATGCAGATGGAATCGGCGGCATCAGCTAGTAGGTATTAAAAACCTGCCTGGTGCAATGCCTATAAATGGGAGGTTCAAATAAAATACAGTTGCCTACGGCGAAGCGCACGCGTAGACCATTTATGACTTTTATAACATCACAACAATTTATTTAATAACATTAAAAAAAAATTTATTAGATTTTATTCATTACTTAAAACTTCAATCAACGAAAATTTTTAATATTATTCAGACCGAAGCAGAAATGAAAATTTAATTAGTGCGTAGTAAAACAGTGCTGTCAGCCGAGTGTCGTAAAACTACTCTCGGCTTGCCTTGCTACACTTTGCCCCTTTCGTTATTTTATAAAAGCTGAAAGTTTCTCTGCGTATTGCCCCCAGCACAGGCAGAAACAATCAGTTCAACAAGTTTAGATCATAGTACTTTTGGAAGATAACGGGTAATAAAAGTGTAAAAAATCTTACGTCAAAGTTCAAAGTTTAATTTTTTTTTGTTTTCTGCGGTTAGTATTGGAAATCATATCATGCATTGCCACTCACTTAGTGTCGTAGCAACCCCCTGTATGGCGCCCTTAAAGTTTAACAGGGGTTTGCCACGTAAGATTTTTTACACCTTTATTACCTGTATCTCTTAAAGCCACCATGATCCAAACTTCATAGCATGCATTAAACATTAACTGACGCGCTACTACAACATCTAGATAAAACTGCTAACGATATTCACGCAGACAAAGTTACGTGCATCAGCTAGTAGTTCATAATTAATTGTCCAAGACTAGTAGCTATGAGTCGCCTGGTTGCTTTTTTAACAAAGTAATAAATAATGCAAGGATATCATCGCCGTCGGCTGCTTGTCAGATCCCTCATGCTTCACGCCCGGCTGGCGAAGCTCATTATTCATTTAGCTTCGGTTCCCCACCCATTAGTGTGGTCTGGTGGTGTTGTTTACCCAATGCACTTATGACTTAATTGATATTTGCAATCAAATTAAGAAATGTAAACTTACCTAGTTAATGCCCACATTCATAGCTATTTTTTTTTTTATTTTTGCATTCATGTGCAGCTGCAATGCTGCGAGAGATGAAATTCGAGCTGCCATGGACAGTAGGTAATTAAATCCCCGCTTTCTTGTTCTTTTCGCTGGAACTTCACGAGCTGTCCGTCAGTATGTAACGATGCTATCCTAAAGCGATGTGAGCACAGCCGTAACAACCTATACTTATAATGAAAATCACTCACGATAGTTAAAACGTTAAAGATGCTGTCCTGGTTTACACTTTGCATACTTCTACTACTGAAATCCACGTCTACATTATAATCGATCGTAAAACCATGAAATAATCCTAAAGTCATTAGTCACAGTACTGTTTTATATGTTTACTTAGATACATTGTAATTGTTACAGGAAATGCTGATATCGAAAGAGCAATGCCGTGTACAACCGCTAAGCGAGACCCGTACGGCATCCTCTTTACCACACGCCAGGCTTGCGAGGACCCCTTCCATATCGTCCCAGAGCAGTCTAGATAGCGGTACCTCTAGAGCTACAGTAAGTGTACTGATTATTTATTATTTAGGTACTTATAGTTCGCAACAGGTCCAATGGCAATCAGGGTGGGGACGCCCCGCACAGCCGCCGATTGAACGAACTGTGAAGCGGGTGACTGCGGGTGTGCAGGATGTTCCCCCACCTCATACCTCGATTGCCATGTCGACCTGTCGCAAACTATACATAGAGTTGTAACTTTATGTACAGCCCATAGATAAGATACACCTGGACCCTTGACACTTGCACCACTGGTAGTGTAAAAGGCAGTTCAGCCGCTACGCGAGGCCTGTACGGCATCCTTTCTACAACACGCAAGGCTTGCAAGGACCTTCACCTTCAAAAAACAACGTCATCCATAGCTTCTAAGTGTTATTTTAAATAACTTTTAATAAATCCTTCTTTAAAGTAAGATAAGTAATTAAACTAAAATGTTTTAAAATGTAATACTTATAGTTGGTATAAGTAGGTACGCGCCGAATTGTGAAGTTAATACAACTCTTTGTTTTAAAGTCACGGGATTAAAATAACTCTTTCTTTCTGATGTAAGTAGGTCAGTATAAATTAATGAGTAAGTACCTATTTTACACAATACGTGTAAGTAGAACGACGTTAGTTGGTGAACTTGTTTATAAGTAGCGATAACTTATACAAGCACTAATGCAACAACATTCGATTTCTACGAAAAGCGTTCAAGTTCTCGGAACACGCTTTCCTTTAAATTGTATGTAGTTGTTATATTATGCATAGAAAGTTCGCTGTTTGATGTTACGTTGAATTTTGTTTGTTAAAGTTTGTCTTGAAATGAAATTGGATACAGTAGGTACAGAGTACAGACAGTACCTACATATGTTTTATGTTAGTTTATAATAAACTAGATAACGGCCTCGACTTCGTTCGTGTGTATTTAGGTTTTTAATAATCCCGTGGGAAGTCTTGATTTTCTGAGATATTCAGGAATAAAAAGTAGGTAGCCTATCTCTGACCCCGAGATGAGCTGACTCTGTATTAAATTTCATCAAAATCGGTTAAACTGTTGGGGTGTGAAAAGCAAGCAGACAGACAAACAGACACACTGTCGCATTTAAGTGCTATATGATACTCGCGACTTCGCCCACGCGGATTTAGGTTTTTCAAATTACCCGCGGGAACTCTGTGCTTTTCCTAGATCAAAAGTTGCCTATGTCGATTTCCGGGACGCAAGCTACCTCTGTACCATATTTCATATAAATCGGTTAAACGGATGGATCTTTTGCAGGTAGCTCTTGGTACTAACAATGTAATAGCACAAATAAAGGGAAAATTCCGAAAACCGCAAAGTGTTACATCACAAGATAAAATTAAAAAGTGTTGTTTCTTGTACGGAACCCTTCGTTTGGGAGTCCGACTCGTACTTGGCTGGCTATTTATAAACCTCCGGTTAGGGAAAGGAAGGCAATCGAGCTAAGCTGAGCTATTTCCTAAGAGAAAATTTTCAGCTCTTAGGTTTCGACTGCAACAAAACAAAAAAACGAAACCACTGCAATTTTAATTAAAATCTTTGTAAGAGCAGCGTCAGCCTTTTTCCAAATAAATCCTCTCTGGAAACTGGCCTAGACAAATTCTAGGAAACATGCTTTGAGAGGTCGAAAATGTTTTGTGCAAAAGGTCAAAGCGAAATGTAAACAACTGAATTATGCTCGTAGCAACTAACAATTCAAACTCCATGCACATAATATGAAAGGGAACATTTGAGCCCCTGTAAGCGCTATTTTCAACAAGATTTACACTAATATACTTACAGAATTAGGAGTTTCTCTCAGAAAATGTTCTTGTTACTAAATCCATACCAATATCATAAATACAAAAAATCCGCCTATCCGTTTAAACCGTATTTGATGAAATTTCATACAGAGACTACTTGCATCCCGGGGTAGAATATAGGATGAATATAAGCTACTTTTGCTCTTAGAAAAACAAAAAAATCCCTTGGAATGGTTAAAAACCGGTCAAGTGCAAGAAGGCTCATACAAGAAGGGTTCCGTACAAGAACTTACACTTTTTGTGATATGACCACAAATCCCGAATTTTCGGATTTTTCCACTTTTGTTATAGGATATTGCTACCTGCCTTTCCTGATCCAACGGGAAGTATTCTACAGGTTTTGATTCCCTTGATAGGTTTTGAAAGACATGACAGACAGGCAGAGAGCAAAGTGATCCTCTAAGGGTTCCATTTTTCCTTTTGACGTACGAAACCCTAAAAATGAGTAGAGGTTTTCAATACACACCTATATAATACCCTATAGCACAGTGCCTACACAAATGGTAACGTGTGCGAGTGATGCTGTCAAAAACTTCTGCGAAATTCAAACGTATGTTGAAACTGGGTCAGTATTTGCATGTGAGGTATAAAGCGTGGAACAAACTATGGGACGCGTCCTGCGTCCGTATACCACGGCTAACAGTTGCGAAGGATAGATCTGCAATTGTGCACAGTTATTTGGAACGTGACTTGCGAGATATGTCTCGGACGTCCAAGCACTGAAGGTTACGTCCGCGACCGACGTCCGACCGTTTGTACAGTTAGGTGTTCTAAGTATGTATTAACCAGTCGCGGCCGTCAGCTGCGTCCGTCAGCTGCGTCTTATAATTTGTTTCCGCTGCTATAAATTTACTGCCAAAATATTTGTCTAATTATTTAGCCTTTTCTGCAAAGTTGTATAAAATGTCGGCTTATTCCGTTTATTCACCCAAAAACAGCCACCCTATATTATCTAATCATCTAAATACTTATGTAAAAGAAAAGGCTGACTAACTGATCCAACAAAACACAGCTCAAATTAGACGTAGCTTATTATGACGTAGACATCCGCTAAGCAAGGATTTTTGAAAATTCATAGGGCTTAGAAATCTGTGTAGTCCATGCGAACGAAATCGCGGATATAAGCTTATTAACAGCAATGATGCTGATGATGATGAAGCGAGGTCACACACACACTTGCCTAGAAGATGCTTATTTACTGTTGCAGGTTGAAATGTTTGACTGCACTCGACTTTATAAGCCCTCTACCCCACTTTCCTAGGAAACCGTAGCTTAACAGCAACACAAAGTAACATAACATCACGCATAAATAATATAAATTGTATTTTACAACATGTTGCTCCAGGCTTCGCAGGAAAACCAGTACTTACTGTAAGGTTACTTTTAAAAATTGATTTGAATTGTCAACAATATATAAAATTATTAATTTATCTAATGCAGGTAGTTTGATAAAATCGATATTTGGCTCATTCGATGTCATACAATCTGTTGCTAGGAGGCCAACAAGATTGAACTTGCATAAATACGGGTGTTTCTAAGGTTTTAGTTTAGTCACCTTCTGAGATTCGGAGCGATATCGCATATTTTCGGTTTTTGTATTGTGAACTGGATAATTAGATGTTGTGATAGCAATCACGCTCTGATTAAATTATTTATTTTGGCATTAGTTTTTTTAGATTAAAACTCTCGGATAACCTGTACACATTGAACTTGTGTTTTTTGTGTTGGTTAATGGAGGACATTCCAATAATTCGATAACAATATTTAAATAATACCTGCTTTTCTGAATGACGCCAATATTACTAAGTTCACAATGATTTCCTTTGTTCAACCTTTGAGCAGAGGGTTTGTCTAGAAATACTTAGTAAGGGAGAGTAAGGCTTAGTTCGACGATTTAATATCAAGAAAAAGTGTTAAGTAGAATATATCTAGGCGATCGCGCCATTTCGTCCGCGTTGATTTATGTTTTTAAAAATCACGTCGAACTCTTTGATTTTCCATGATGGGATTAACCTCCCCTTAACCCCTTTGTGATAATTCAGAGTAGGTATACGCTACCTCCATTCCAAATTCCAGGTAAATCGGTTTAGTCATTGTGGCGTGTAGGAGTGACAATCATCGAAATCTCACATTTATTTCAAAAGTCCGTACCTAACTTTGTAATAAAGGCGAAGTTACAGCATAAAGTGTGTAAGAGTGTGAGAAAGGTACACCATAACAGACAGAAAAAGCTTTCGCCTGTCGTATTTTGTTTTAGTTACATCCTATAGGTATCAGCAAAAATTATTTCATTAAACCTACCACATTGAGATCTTGGTGAAGTCAAGTGTATAAAACAGTTGCTAAAAATAATGGGTATATAAGAATAGTTTGTGACTGAAATCAGAAGCAGACTGAACGAGTTAGAGCGAGTAATTTGCCGTAAACTGCATACTGTGTACTGGAAATTGTACTGTGAGATTGAAAATTACATATAGCACTGAGCGCTAACTCCGACTAACAGTCAGCTCCAAACTATATGTCTGAGAGTAACATTTTAGCTAGAAATCCGGAATTAATTAAATGAAAATGAAACTAGAACCAGTTGGCATTGATTAGAACCTTTCGCGTTTAAGTTAACGAATGATACTAGTTGTCACCATCGCATCACTTTAATTAACAATACTTACTATAATTTTTTTAATATTCAATCAACCAAACCATTCTATGGTAACTTATGATACCATATAACATATGGTGGTGTATGGTGTCGTATAGTATGGTATGGTATTGCAGCTGTCTTTTACCGTAATCGAGCAGCTGATTTGGAATGCCGTTCCTACCGTGAAGTCTCTAATAATAAAGACTCTACTAATGCAAGAAATCTCATTACAGAGTCACCGTGGTTCATCACCCGCAATCCGCACCTTCGCTCCGGATGGCAGAACGCTGGAAGCTGGCGTTACTGGCATACCACGTTCGCCTTCGCCACTTCGGGCAGCCTCGTTAGACGTGAGAGCAGCGCCCATGGCACACGGGTCCCTGGCGTCGCTGGCTGATTCCCCCGCACCTCCTAGTCCAAGGCACGCACCCCCACGATGTCTCTCCCCATTGTTGATGCCACCAAGGTAAACCCCATTATCTTTACTACTACCCCAAAACTTTAGTAGCTTAGGTAGCTTTCTCTACCCTAAGACTGTCTAGAAAGAACGCTGTTTTAGATATAAGGCTGCCTATCGTACAACTTATTACAGTCTCATATAATTTCTATGGTGTATATTATAATGAATACTTTGCTTTCCTTGACTATTTTCTTCTTCTTCGTTACCTAACCACTGCTGTACACAGATCTCTTATAATGACTTCCACAAGCTGCGATGGTGCCGCCTGGTCCAATGTCTCTCTGCGACTCATCTGATGTCGCAGGTATATCCACTTTGTGTTGAGTCTGTCAACACTGCGCTTTCCGATGTCTATCGGTTCTTTGAACTATGTGCCCCACCCATTGTCACTTCAGCTTTGCAATCCGTTGGCCTATTGAATGGAAACTTACTCGCAAGTTCCATAACCATTACCATAACATAAGCATACCAGCAGTATGTTAAAACCTTAATGCTCCTCCATCTTTAGTCATCATCACCATCATGATCAATCCATCGATGGCTCACTACTGAGCACAGATCTCCTCTCAGAATGAGATGGGTTAAGGTCATAGTCCACCAAGCTGGCCAAGTACGGATTGGCAGACTTCACACAACTTTGAGAATATTACGGAGAACTCTTCGACATGCAGGTTTCCTCAAGATATTTTCTTCACACTTAAATCAAGTTATATTTAATTTTTTAAACGCACTCAACCCTGAAAAGTTAAAGTGCGTGTCCGGATGTTAACTTCCGACCTCCCAAATAGGAGGCGGACGTTTTAACCACACGGCTATTACGGCTCTAGTATCATGAAGATCCCCATTATTATCAAGAATAAGTAGAAGTAGGTATTACTCGGTAAGTAGAAATATTTCAAAGCAAACTAAAATTGTTATAGATAGTACCTATGTATTTTATACGAGGTATTTAACTTCAATATATGGTAGTATTTTGCGCCCACACAAAACAGAATTCAGTCTTCACTTATTAGATTTTTAGCTCACCGCTGATTCAATTTTAGATAGGTACCATTGAGAAAGCGAAGTCTTTACTCAGATATAAGAAGGTACCTGCCTGAGATCACTCACATCTTTCCCCTTTTCTAAAACGACATCAACAAAGGCGGTCTCATAGTCTCATTATGCGCAGATATAGCTTCAAATATCGACAGCGAATATCGGATACGCAAAATTTTCCGCCTCTCAGGGCTACCTCAAACCAGCAAGCATTAAATAGTTATTTTTTAAAGCAATGGTGCACAGTTGTTATTTGGCACTAATTATCGAATTCTGAGCAAATGAAAGATTCTAAGGTTAATTAATATTGCTAATTATTTGTTTGCACTGTACTAATTAGTACTTAATTAAGTATGCATAAAACATATTTAAAACTACCTGCTAAGCTTGACTTCGTCCGTGTGTATTTATGTTTTTTAATCCCTTGAGAACTTTTATTTTCCGGGATGAAATATATACATGCCACATTTTGTCAAGATTGGTTGAGCCATGAAAAATGACAGACAGATTTTCAGAAACAAACTTTTTAATATTTAGGTACATTTAAAATGTCACAATATTTTGATAACCCTAGAGCTTTGGGAGAATCAATCTGTGACAGGCAGGCTCTTTACACATTGATTTAAACACAGTTTGGGCACCCAAGCTTTCCGACAACCCAATCAAGACCTATTATGTACCTACCTACGTATAATTAATTGTACCTAGATAGTTACTTTTCAAAGTAGGTAATAATAAGTCATAATAATGACTGACGTTTGACCACGGCCGGCGGTTAGCCTCCACAGATAGGTAGCCATAATTCACGAGAGATATTACATAGTGCACCAGTTTATGCGCAAACACAGGTGCACTCTCTATTCCCTCACTCTCATAACCTGAGGGACTGAAATCCGAGAGATTAGGCGCAAAACTGGTGACTTTACGTGCTCTTCGAGGAAAGGGCCAAAGGACCGACAACTTACTCCGAGCTAATATTGAAAATTGCGTTCAGGAAAACCCAATATCTACCTATTTTTGGCCCGACCTGGCAATCGAACTCAGGACCTCGTTATCCGCAATCGAACATACTAACCACTAGACTAACGAGACAGATTCAAAGTAGGTTTTGTGTGTCTGTCTGTCTGTCAGATTTTCACAGCCCATTGATTTTGACGCAACTTGGTATTTATAATATTTAAAAGTTTGCATCCCGGGGACGAACAAAGGTCTTTTTGTCCTGGAAAATAAAAGAGTTCTCACGGGATTTACGAAAATCTAAATCCACGCGAAGTCATCTAGTAGTTTATGCCTAGTATATGTCTAGTATAATAATAATTAATTATAGGTTAAACATCCCGCCTTTGTGACACTATGAATTAGACATGTTAGCTGATGCATTATTTATTATGCAAAAGGTCGTTATGAAGAGATACGCTACCCAGCCTCGCGAGAATCACTGAGTCGGGTAGATAGGTCCCCCTCCAAATTGATATACCTAAACTCAATTTGAGTGCTTGGGCGTTCCTTCTACATCCAAACTCATTAGGTACTTTGTAGTCTTTGTACCACTAGCGCTTCTCTATAGAACTATAAATAATTAACCACATTGACGACCTTTTGGCGCAGCGGTAAGCGGTGTAGTTTTATTAGAGGGAGGTCCCAGGTTTGATTCCCGGCAGGGGATTATAATTTCTAAATTTCTGGTCTGTTCTGGGAGGAGGCTATGGCCGTGGCTAATTACCACCCTACCGGCAAAGCCGTGCCGCCAAGCGATATAGTGTTCCTGTACGATGCCGCGTAGAAACCAAAAAGTTTAATAAAAAAACTGCCATATCCCTTCCAGGGCCCGCTTCCATCTTAGACTGCATCATCGCTTTAAACCACGAGGTGAGACTGCAGTCAAAGGCTAACTTTTACTAGACAAAAAATTGTCATCATGTCTAGTGTCATCATCCTTATTAAAATGTACATTATTTAAGTTACTACCCGCAACACGCTACATAAAGCCGTAGATTACTAACTTACGATTACTAATCAATGGATAAAAACCAGGCCATTCTATAATAATATCTCTATGATATCATCCAATCAATTTTAGTAAGCACGTCGTCAAATCGAGATGTCAACACGAGGTCACCATTTCACGTGCCACTGAAATATTAAAGGCTAGTACGCACGCCGTGCCTACATTATATTGAGGCCGTGAATTGTGTATTTCCGTCACATAAACCGCTCAAATATTAATGGCCGCATTACGGCTTGATGACTTGCAGCGTGATACAAACGTTTAATATTCCATATAATATTATCTAATTGATTATTACTAGCTAATGCCAACGACTTCGTCCACGTGGACTTAGATTTTTAAAATCCCGTGGGAATTCTTGAGATTTTTCGGGATAAAAAGTAACCTACGTCACTCTCCAGGTCCTTATCCATGCAAAAAATCACGCCGATCCGTTGCGACGTGATTGAATGACAAACCAACGAACAAACACATTGTGACATTTATAATATTAAGTATGATTACTTAAAGTAGGTATCTACCGAAAGCTCCTGCCTAAATTAACTACTATTTTGAGGATTGGTATCACTTCAGCTTCGCAACCCGTTTAGCTATGTCAGATTCTAGTGCACTTCAGCTGTCGGTTACAGTAGGTACGTCTTTTGCTGAAGTCGAACTCGCAATGGGCAGGGCACGTATAGTTTGTAAAACTGATAGTTGTTGGGGTCCCAAAGTGCTAGAAGGGTGACCTCGTACTGGAAAGCGCAACGTTGAAGACCGCCTAGGCAAACAGGCGACATCAAACGACTCGCAGGAAGCCGCTGAGTTCTGGCGGCGCAAGACTGTGGCGTGCGAAAGTCCATACAAAACCTAGGTCCAGCAGTATGACGTAGTTGATAATAATAATGATGATGACGATGATATTGTTATCGCAATTACGATTGTCACAACTAGGCTACACATTCTTTGTTTTTAAGGTTCCGTATCTCAAAAGGAAAACAAGGAATCCTTATAGGATCACTTTGTTGACTGTCTGTCGTGTCCGTCAAGAAACCTTTAGGGCCGGCGCACATATGTCGGAGCGCAGCGCAGAGCATGCCCGCGAAGTTTTCTAATCGCGTGACACATTATGCTTTCTACCAGAGAATGCGCTAGCACGCGCGACATTGCGGATGCACAATATTGATTTTAGATATTATTTCAATAAGGACAATGTCCATAATATTTTGACTGTGTAAAATGCTCTGCGCTGCGCTCCGCCATAATATGTGCGCCGGCCCTTGGAGTAGGTACTTCCCGTTGACCTAGAATCATGCAATTTGCCAGATAGGTAGGTCTTATGGTAGCTCTCATACAAGAGAAGGGAAAAATCCGAAAACCGTGAATTTGTGCTTAAAACACAAAAAAATATTAAAAATTGTTATTTTGTGTACGATGGTACGGAACCCTTCGTGTGCGAGTCCGACTCGCACTTGGCTGGTGTTTAATTTATAATTTCAGATTAATTACAACATTTTGTTGTTTTACAGAAGAATAGACAGAAGCAATTCCTTAGTAGAAAACAGTAGCGGAGTCCCACTAAGTCCGGGAGCTGGCGCCGCTATCAGCGCTCTCGGAGCCCTACAGCCAGACCTTTACACTAAGAGAGAAGCACCTCTGGTCATCGAGCTAGAGGGCGCCGGGCCCTCGCTTGGCAGGATCCATCTGCGCCTCAAATACGACTTCGATAGATCCGATCTGGAAGTGCATTTAATTGAAGGTTCGTTTCAATGTTTTTATTTATAATTTTTATGATAGTTATTTACCTATAATTAAGGAAATTTTTCAATTATTTTCAAATACGTATCAAAAATGTTTTTATTTGCTCTCTCTAAATTCTACCTATATACATATCTCACCATAGAAATATTATTAGATAGGTAATACCGATCTATATACCTAATTACTTAAATATCTACCAAATATGCTAAAAAGCTGAGTACATGTTAGGAAAGTTGAAAAAAACGCGTAATGAATATTATCAAAAATCACATCACATCACACTAATATTATAAAGGCGAAAGTTTGTATGTGTGTGTGTGTGTGTGTGTGTGTGTGTGTGTGTGTGTATGTTTGTTACTCCTTCACGCAAAAACTACTGGACGGATTTGGCTGAAATTCGGAATGGAGATAGATAATACCCTGGATTAGCACATAGGCTACTTTTTATCCCGGAAAACCAAAGAGTTCCCACGGGATTTCAAAAAGCCTTAATCCACGCGAACGAAGTCGCGGGCATCAGCTAGTCATTTATAAATACTTAAACTTATATTTTAAAAAAAGCCCGTTTTAGTTCCAAACCCGCCCAAGTTCCTTCTAGTCGGGCATACGCCGACAGTTAATAACGTGCGTTGAGCCGTTTTTAAATAGATAATATATTATTATACCTACTCTTTTGTATAAAAACATACATCCCACATATTCAAACTTGAAAAACAAAATGTTATTATATAATGAAGTACCTAATGTCTTATACATAATTAAATTCACATGTTAGTGTTATTAGGTAGACACACTATAGTAGGTAGGTACCTAAATAGGTACCCGAATTTATATTTCAGACGTAAATATAATTCCCTCGCTAATCCATTTAAGCCTGAAAGTTTGTACAGGCATTGTTTATTCAGAGACTTAACACGAGCATTATCAGCCATGTGCGGTCAGCAGATTTTTATTTTCTTTTTTCACGTTGTGCAAATATTTTTACAAGTTCGCTATGACTAGATTTGTCGGCTGTTGGTTTTGAGCTGTATTCATATTTAAAAGCTGGAAGTTGGTCTAGTAGCTCTTCTGCGTTGCCTAAGTCGGGAAAACTAGATCTGTTATGTGCCAGCTATTTTATGCCATTCTACCTAAATACAAAGACTGCTAAAATCATAACCCTTCCTTTCGGCTTTGCCGTAGTCGGGTAAAAAGAGCAGTAAGTTCATTATTTTTTGTTTGGAGGGCGCCTTGCTGGCAAATCAAATTCAAATTCAAATTCAAATTCAATGATTTATTCAATAAAATGTAGGTACAATATGTTGGAATAATGTCTGATGAGCCTTATACATTTTACCACTATAACTGGTGTTTGAATTTTACCTTAAATTCAATTAAATTAAAGACAAATAAAGTCAAGACGAAAATATTAAGTAAAGAAAGACATACATAGACTTTACACAAGCAAAGTATAAAATAATAGTTAAATAAAGATCAAAAATGTCAACATTATAAAAACCATATAAAAACATATCAATCCTTGTCTGTTAGGTAGTGCTTAATGTCATAATATATTTTGTTTTTTACACATATTTTAAAAATAATAAGACAAACAAAATAAAAATAAAAACTAGAGATATCGAAAAATCATAGGTGCTATTATTTATAAGGATTCAGGTATTCCTTAATCGAATAGAAGCATTTCTCTAATAGCCACGAGATTTCTAGGTCGCTAAAATCGCAAGTGATATTAGCAAGTATACTTTTCGGAGTTATGTGTGATAACTTGCTTAAATAACGGCAAAGGAAAACATCGTGAGGAAACCTGCACGCCTAAGAGTTCTTTATATGTTCACAAAATTGTGTGAAATCTACCGATCCGCACTTGGCGTGGTGCACTATGACCAAAACCCTTCTCATTTTGAGAGGAGAGACGTGCTCTGTAATGGGCCAGCGATGGGTTCATCATACAGATGATCATGATGAAATAGTGAGCAAACGAACAGACGGGTCAACCAATGCATCCCACCCAAACCGCCAATGCGTTGCCGGCTTTTCAGAAATTGTATATAGGTAGGTACTGTTCACTATATAATATATGCATGTATTATACACATCTCATATTACAATAAATACATATATTGCATGAAACAGGCGAGCTATTTTTAGATTTACTCATATAGGCCAAGGGGCGGGGCTACACAAATTAAAGACGTTAAGGAATGAGGCATTATTTTCATAAGTCGCCCAACACTATATGATGAGCTTTACGTGAAAGTATTCTAAGCCTAAGTATTCTAAGTATTTGAAGCCTCGATAGCTCAACGATTGAGGAGCGGACTGAATTCCGAAAGGTCGGCGGTTCAAACCCCACCCGTTGCACTATTGTCGTACCCACTCTTGGCACGAAATACAGTCATGATTAGCATGGCTGATATTCTTTTTAAAAAAATGTCTTTTTCAGCCCACGACCTGGCCGGCTACGAAGCGGGGGGTTTCAACGACCCCTATGTGCGAGTGAGTCTGTTGCCCGAAGTGGACACCCGCGTGAGGCAGACGCCGGTGCACAGAAACGAGGCGAACCCCTTCTTCGACCAGCACTTCAAGTTCCCCGTATCGCACGATGAGCTTACTGACAAGACGCTATTGCTTCAAGTGTTCGATTATGACAGGTAAGTGGACTTGATATCTATGGGGTTAATCAAGAGCGGCGAGTTAAGTGTTTATTAGTCCATCAGTGTTTGTCGGCTCATCATTTCCATCGTAATTGTAAAACTATTACGATACCTTATTTATACACATCAAATTCTCGCAATCAATCTTTTCTTTCACATTTGATATCCTTCAAGTCAAGATTGCATACTCGTAGGCATCTTCTAGACAAGCGCGTTCGGCCTTAGGTGGGATCATCACTTGCTAGCAAGTCTGATTGCAGCCAAGCCCTAGTATTTAAATTAAAAACTGGAACCTCCCGTTTACAAGATCAGAGCAGAAACTGTTGCTCTAGAAAGAACGTCAAATAGAGTGTTACAGTGTCCCTAGGAATCATTAGTATTCTCGGTAACCAACCTATATTCTGGTTTTCAGATTCTCTCGCAACGAAGTAATGGGTTCTGCCAAGGTACCTCTGTCTCGCGTTGAAGTGGCCGGTGGTGCAGAGGTCTGGGCAGAGCTATCCCGGGAACGACGACCGCCAGAGGAGTTGCAAGAATTGTTACTCTCTCTCTCCTACTTGCCTTCAGCGGAACGGCTGACTGTCGTGGTCTTGAAGGCGAGGAATTTGTTGCCGCCACAAGAAGGAAAGGATGCTTTGGGTAGTTATGTCTACACTAGTAATGGATAATATATCTGATAACTCAATGCTAGTCAAATTGGAGAAGTCTGGAGAAACGCAGCGCTATCCCGGTACAGTCGACTACTAGCGGGAAATACAGAAATTATTGCTCTCTTTTCCCTTCTCTTCAGTAGGACGGCTAACTGTCGTAGTTTTGGAGACTAGGAACTTAGTAGATACTATTACTACTATATGAAAGAAAACCCTTTGGTAGTGGGGGTCTACGTTGTTTTGCGAAGAATTTTCAATAAATCAATCTGCCAGTTTACGTCCATGCTGTACCTAGACGGCCTAGACCTTCTTAAAAGCGCGCCACCACATAGGTCCTCCGCCTTCCTCATCCACCCATTTTCCCCTTTTAACCAAAAATAAATACCTACCTATAGGTATTTATTTTTGATTTGGTACCTATCGTGTTTTTGCCATGTACTTATTTGAATAGTATTTTTCTCCACTTCCAGATGTGTATGTGAAAGTGTACTTGCTAGTGAACGGGAAACGCGTCAAGAAGAAGAAGACCAACAGGAAAGAGATCAACAACCCGGTGTGGAACGAGGCGCTCTCTTTCAGTCTACCCTCGTCTAATTTACATGAGGCTTCCATTGAGGTGAGACAATTTCGAGGTTTTTAGTAGCAAGTAGTTATAGATTAAAAGCTTTAAAATCTTATACCGACTTATTTTCGAAAATGGAATACCGCACGCTTTTAGTTTTGAACTATCCATGCATACCTATTGCACGTACATTTTTAGGTTTCAGCGATTTTTTACGCGTAGCTAGGTAAGTAGTTAGTAACCCCGGACTGACAACAATTCCGCGCGCGGCGGCGCAACTACCGCCCGCAGTGCGGAGTACAAACGGATGTACAATAAGCCCACTAGGGCCATAAGCCAAGATGACGGGCCCTAGCTGGTGAAATCCCGATTAAAAGATCTCCACCAGGGTACAAAGGTGCTCTGCGCCTCACGCGGGTAAGGAGGCCATGCCTCGAGACCCCTACCCCCGCATGGCCATCGGCCAACCGGGAAAGACCCTGTCGTCGTTACAGTAGCTTATATCGATTTGTTGTGCAGGTGTGCGTGGTGACGGGCGGCAGCAGCGCGCTGGTGGTGGGCTGGTGCTGCGTGGGCGCGGCCGAGCCGGCGGCGGAGGGCCGTCACTGGGCACAGATGGCGCAGGAGACGCGCAAGGCCGTCGCCATGTGGCACACGCTCAGATAGATCCCGCCGATAGCGCACACGGGACTGACCGCTTCAACTGCATAGCAAACTATAGTATTATGTTCTAAGATCCCGCATTACAACAACCTTCACGTCGCAATGTGGCCCAAGCTCAGATAGATCCCGCCGATAATATTTACCAACTGCGCGAGCAAACTAGGAATGATCTAAGATCCCGTATTACAACAAATTACAACAACCTTCACGTCGCCATGTGGCACACGCTCAGAAAGATCCCGCCGATAATATTAGCGCACACGGGACCGAGCGCTTCAACTGAGCAGAGCAAACTAGGTATACTGTCTAAAATCCCGTATTATATCCCGTATCCCGTACAATACCTTCACATCGCCATGTGGCACACGCTCTAATATTTTAGAACCCACGTATCATCATGGCATTACGCTGCGACTACATAGCAAACTATGTAACATACTTACATAGTTTTATGGCCTAGATCCCGTATTACAACCTTAACCCATCTGTTAACCAAATAAAAGGTCGTCGTCATCATCGCCATCAATCGATAGTCATCCACTGCTGGACATACGCAAGGCTATTGTAGGGAATCCCACACGCTGCGGTCTTGCACCGCCTGGGCGACTCTCTGCCACTCGTTTGACGTCGTCTATCCAATTACTTAGGTTTACTGAAAACATCTCCAATTTAACACCCACCCCTTAGAGCTCGCACAAAATTATAACGGCTCCACCGCAACACATTTTTTTTTCTCTCTCCTCTGGCTTTGCAAAGATTAGCCAATGTCAAGTTTGTAGTTATTTGTAACACAAGTTTGTTAAACTATACAAGTATGGACCCTGTCTGTGCCGGCGCTCGCCGACACACGCATGGCACCCCTTAGAGCGCTTTCCAGTCAGTTTTAACAAAAAAAACACTCCAAAAAGGCAGAGCACGCCCGCCAGCTAACACCAACACAGACGAAGTCCCACCGCAACACATTGCGTAGATTCAAAATTTGAAATAGTTATAAGTACCGTTAACGGACAACTTTTTTGTGGGAAGTGTAAGTTTTTTATAGCAGAAGCCAGTTCCGGTTTTGCTAAACCGGGTGAGACTCCAATAATAGGTATAATGTAAACATATTAATACTTATTGTGATTCCATATATAGTACCTACTTATCTATATCGTTATTATAAATAGATAGATTATTTCCTGTAACGTGTTAATAAGATCATATTTACGGTGTTGTATTTCTATTACTCGTCTTTGAGGCAACATTATTATTGCCTTTGGATAAGAACTGCTCGAGAGTCTGTCAGGTTACAATAGGTAGTTCTACACCTTCCCTTTTATATTAAAGTCTGTAATGTCCTTAACTGTGGGCTCTTTTGTACGTTTTTCAAAGTTTTGTATGTCTTCTATAATTGTAAGTATATATATTATCCTTTTGAAATGATTTTGTTAGGCCGCGTCCGCACTAAAATACATTAGATTAACGTTGCACGCCTTTAGCGAGTTGTCTTTTAAGAAAATCATTGAAGTATTTTAGAAAAATAATAAAAAGAAAGTAAGTATATTGAAGAGGTCATGAGAGATAGTGATGAGCCTGTCAAGTAGTCTGGACGCGGCCTTACAGTCAATCGACTCAGATCGTTTCGGATTTAGGTACCTATATACCTGGTTGAGCTTTGGAAACACCAAACAATCTTATGAATTTTTAAGATATTTTTATAAGAGAGAGTATAAATATTATACCTAGTATAATTTTAATGACCCATAAGTACAATAATATATAATTATAATCTAATAAACATATTATATTATTGAAATTATACATACTTACCTACTCTAATAATATTAGTTAGTTCATTTTCTTCTACGCCCACAGTTATTCTATGGTGTGTACTAAAAACCTGTTTGTATCTATCTAGTCATTTCATTGTGATTCTTATTTACTTAAGCATAAGATTTATAATTATATCGAATTTGATTCCAGAATATACGTATTTTTGTCTATATAAATGTATCATTGTGATGGAAGAAGTATTTAAACTGGTATTTTATTTTACAAATGTCCGAAATAAAATGTCTCTTTGTACTCTAGTTATTTTATTTTATTCCTATCAACTCTACAATATTAGACTCCATCATTAAGTTCTCTAGCGTAGATGAGTTTTTAGGTGGCTAGGCATAGTCCGTACAAAATGACTTCTCACGCGCCATTGTTACTCTATGGGTCATATTCCAAATATTCTCTATGGGTCAACTGTCATGTCAAAACCACGGTTCACCTTTAAAATAAGGAATAAAATCATACTTTTGACATCATATTTAACACATAAAGTGAAGTCATTTTTTACGCATTATAGCTTGATTTATTATCTATACTTACCTATAGTAAGACAGATTATAATTGATTAGTAGGCGGCAAACGCGTGGACGCCTGGATCTCAGCCTTTACCCTCAGCCAACATGTCTTGATCCAGTTTCTTATTACATTTTTTTATAGATTTTGTTAAATACATATGATCCGATTCGAAGGACCATAAAGACAAATCTTTTTATCCTTTGAGCCAGATCCTACCTACTTGTTGATTACGGCCGAAATTATATCAATGTTGTAGGTACCTAACTGTCGTTAAGTCGCTTAGCAACGTTCTTTGTCGAAAAGTATTAAAAAAATTGACAAAATATTATTGTAGGTAACTACGTTGCTTAGAAACTTATCGACAGATTACGGATAGATTGATTATTTAATTTCGGCCATAGATCAATAAAGTAAAGAATTAAGTAATATAATCAGGATATTTTGTGGAGTAGGAAATGATATATGAAAGACGATTTTACAATATTTTAAAAATCTTTATTAATAAATCTTTTATTTTACACCATGTACAATATTTTTATAAGTACTTACTTAAACGAATTATAATAAATAACGTTAAATCGATATGAATAGTCCACAAACACAGTTTACCCTTAAAGCTGGACACGACCCGGGGTCCGGCGACACTGGACCAAAACGTCAAGTTTTTTTTTTAATTTATAGACGCGCGCTTGTCTATAAAATCACTACTTTAGATCACTAGAAAGTTTCGTCACTTACCACTCCTGAAGCAACGCTGTTCGACTGTTGACAGCAACTAGAATGGCATAGATTAATGTAAATAAAAAAATTAGAATACACAATGGATAAAATAAAAATTATTATAATTCAGATGGCAAACTCTATTGTTAGTGTAAATAAAGGCTATTACGGCAAGCCGATGAAAAAACGCGATGAGTCTTTTTTTACATGTTGCAAAGTAAACTGAACCTTTTCTCCACTAGGTACGTTATTTATTTATTTATTACTAGAAGATGATGCTCGTGACTTCGTCCCTATGGATTATAGTTTTTCAAAACCCATGGGAACTCTTTGATTTTCCGGGACCAAAAGTAGCCTATGTCCTTCCCTGGGATGCAAGCTATCCCTGTAGTAAATTTCGTCGAAGTCGGTTAAACGGATGGGCCGTGAAAAGCTAGCAGGCAGACAGACAAACAGACACACTTTCGCATTTAAAACATTAAGTATGGATTTGGATTTATCTAAACTGCCCATTACGTAAGGGAGATAAGATTCAGTTTACTCTGAAACATTTAAGAAAAGACATGTCGCTTATCTTCGACTCTGCCATGATATGCCTTGAGCCTCGATTCAACTTATGCATCGGCAGATATCTTTATCTATTCATATTATTATAAAGTAATGAATTATTATTTGTTGATAGTAATATGATGATCATTACTACCTATGCAAATGGGTTAGTACAGTAATATAGGATAAAGTGAGCAATTTATAACCAATATCTTTACCAAACTTATTTCATTAAAATATCATGAATGAAATCATGGGAATCAGGTACTTTAGTGTAAAATTCATAAAATAAAAAGAAAATGGCGGACTACTGGACATGCATTAAGAAAAATAAATTATGTAGGTATAAAGGAAAAAATACATAAATACTTTACACGTAATGGTGTCCATAGGCGATTGAAGACATAAGGGATAGTATGTAGAAAGAGGAAGACAAACACGGGTAATAAGTAACGAGTGTGAGTATTTGTGAATGTGTGGCAGTGTCTGCATACGTGTGTGTGTTTTGTGTGGCGTCATTCGATTTTATGGGATTTGGGATGGAGGTATTTGCAATCGGGGTCCCTGCAACTGCCGCCGACCTCGAAAGGGCACAGGACGCCGTTCGGGTCCTCCTGCCAGCTGAAAAGCATTCAGTTTAGAACAGTTACGAAGAGTTGACAACACCTGTGGACAGTTTAATGCATACTTACATCGCAGCGCAGGCCGCTGATGTTCGTACGCATGTGGCCATCCACATATTATTCATTCAGTCGCGGTTACGATAGTTCGAATGTATATAGATTCTCGTTTTTTTAGCATACCTAATGAAATGAAGAACATTCGGAAATAAACACTGATGTGTCAAATCGAAATTGTTAATATTTTATATTTAACAAAAAAACGATCCTGACTGGAATTGAGAACCTCCTCCTTTTTTGAAAGTCGGTTAAAAATAAATTTTGTCTTCAATAATAAACAAAAAAAATTTATTTATAATGATATTAATATTATTATGATAGCATTTGTTCAGTTATGTTTTTAAAAAAATATGATTAGAAATTGTTTACTCACTTTTTGCACTGCAAAGAATCTAATGGCGATTTATAATCATTTGCATCCGTCGAAACCACATATGTTTCAGTCTCCTCTTTACTTCTTGCTGTTTCTTTTTTTGCTATTGACATATTAACTAATTCCTCATTTTTTAAATCATTATTAGTTTTTTCAGGACTTATCCTTTTAATATCGACTACTCTGTCTTTTAGTGGACTCTTTGGCATCTTGACAACTTTCTTGTTGTTACTAATATCTAGTTGAACTGACAGTCTTGGGTGAACTACGTTATTGTTGCTAAGATTATTAACGACACTAACTTTAACTGATTTTAAAATGGTGGAGTTTTTGTGTTCTTCTTTTGATGGATCATTTTCTTTTTGCAATTTAGCTGTAGTTATAATTTTGTCAGGTGGTCGACCTATTCGCATGTTTTGGCTGCTGGAATGTTTCATAGGTGAGCTGAAAATCATATTTTAATTCAACAATTAATATCTTATAGGGAGCACAATTGTTTGATACTTAATACTAAAATATACCTTTTGATCAGCATTTGATGCTGATGTCTTATTTTAGATAAAGCGTTCTGTACCACTCTTTGCTGTTTTTTATTTATAGTTATAGCTGTAGCGATATTACGAAGTTCGGTAGCAACAATTTTATATCGCTGAGATAATTTTGTAGCTTCTTCCTTTAACTTGAGCATTTTTTCTGATTCCTCTGCAATCTTCTTCCTGTGGAATAGAAATTTTTATGTTTTAATATCGGGAGTGTGTACAGTATTTGAAATATCAGGAAGAAAGTATTTTACCTCGACTGGGCGACTCTATCTTCAATTTTTTTAGCATAAGCTATTTTATAAGCTTCCAGTGACATATTTCTAGGCTTAAGAGTTTCTTTAACAATTGGAATTTTAGCAATTGTGTTCTGCCTAGCTTGTTTCAATTTTTCTAATTCAGCCATTCTCTTGACTAGGTTTCTGTACTCAATCTGCTCGGATTTCGGCAAATGATTCATAGCCTAAAAAGATTTTAAATTTATAATTTGTACTTATATTGTTGAAATATTCATTGCATTTAGTTCTGACCTTGGCAACAAACTTTTCTGGTGGTTTTTGTACAGGCTCTTGAACAACATCTGGCAATTTGTTTTTTTCTACTTCCATTCGTGTCGACTTTAAGAAGAGATCTAATTTGTTCTGGAACTCCTGTTGTTCTGATAATTTCATATGCATTTTTGTCAAATTTTTTGTTGCTTCATTTTCACCTTCAGAATCAGATTCTCCTAGTTCAATGATAAACTTTTTTTCTTCTTGTTTTGGTTGTTCCTTTGCAGTGTTTTCAGACTTAGTGTCTGGTTTACCCACAACAGTATCTACATTTAGCTCCACAAGATTAGGGAGATTTTTACTAAGAGAAGTTAGTAACTTTGCTCTCAGTAAATCTTCATCATCATCTAATTCATCTTTTGATATATCACGTTCTCCAGAAATTGCTTTATCGCCTTCTGCGCTGTTTGATTTGATTTCATTTTTATTAAGGCAATCATTAATAATCTTTCCTTTGTCTTCAGCATCAGATCCGATATCCATATCAACAGATTCAATGTCCGTATTATTATCCACGTTTATATCATTCTCAGCTTTTTGTATATCAAAATCATCTGGCACAATAGAAGACTGTGAAAGTCTCTTTTGTAGCTTCTGCTTTTGCTTTATTTCAATAGCTTTTTTCAAAAAAGCAGATTTCAAGCAAATCATTCTCAATTCTGCAGTATCACTATCTTCGTCTTCTGATAATATGGCTGGTCTGATTTCAGTGGATATTTTCTCATTTGATATTAATTTTACAGTCTTTGTTTTTAGTGCCAGCTGCCGTAGTAGTTCTAGGTCTTCATCGCTTTGTGAATCTTCTTTTCTTTCGATAACTCCAGGATCGACTACATCTTGTGGACTTTTATTTTGCTTATCTTTTAAATCTTTTTCTGTACTAACATGTAAAGGTTCAACTAGGTCTGATTTTTCCTGTAACTTGTTCTCAGGAACTATATTAGTGTGTTCATTATTATTTTCTGTTTCAAATACTTTAGGTATTTCTGGACTCTCAGATATTTTAGCAAGGACCTCAATATGAGGGCTTTCAGCTTTGGATCCACATAGCATTTTAGTAATACGGTCTCTTAAAGTTGTTGTGTCCTGTTTTATCTTGCTTAAAGATACAGCATCTTCTAACCTACGTCTTTTATTTCTGTATTCATCTTCGGAAACATCACTTGTTTCACTATCACTAATGATGGTAATTTTCTTTTTAATGCGGTGATTTTTTCTCCTGTGCTCCTTAATCTTTGAGCTTTCTTTAACATTTTGTTTTGATCTCTTTTGTTTTTGTTGAGGTTTAGAGGGTTTTTGTTCTCTTGTAATCCTTAAAGTCAATTTTGAAATGCCATTATCTGCATCTGCACCAGAAACATCAGATTGATAATATAAAACTCTTTGTTGTGTACCTAAAATCAATTTTTTGCCATAGCTGTCTCGATTAAGACAGTGTATTTTTAGATATTCAGTGAAAATAAATAGGCATGAAACAGAAAAACATCCTGTATAATTATAAAAGTTCTTGAAATATTTGCACTTAAAATATTTGGACAAAATTACAATAAGCTACAATTTAAAGGGTGGATAAAGGAATCCCTCAATAGACTGCAACACATTGGTGGTTGGTACTGTAGAGGATCATGGGAGGTGGTGATCACTTCTGTCTTACTATTAGGTGACCCACTTGCTCATTTGCATGCTAGTAATATAAATATTATTCTATAAAAAACTTCATGTGAATTAAAAATGTGCAAATAATTTTCATAATAATTTTGTTGGAAGTCTATAACTATGTGTAAATGATTACTATTTACTAAGCACATTACAGTCAGACTGTCCAAGGGCAGTGAAATGAAAAATATAATAAAGGGATGATGATGGAAATTATTCTTCCATCATCATTTAACTCTATTCTGGCAGTAATCTTAAGAATTTAAAATCTTTATGCAAGATGGATCTTGAGTAAAGATCTTAAATTACCTCAAAATATTTTAATTAAGACTAACAAAGCAACAAGACAGTATTTTTCTATAAATACAGGATGGTAAGAAAAGTTTTTACTTAGCTGCTCAAAGTCATAAAATACTTTAAATACTGTAACATTTTAAGCATATAATCAATATCTAGGCGTGTAGCTTCTAACTTGGAAGGCATGATGTTTGAAAATTACTACTTAAATTATTTCTCATGGCATGTTTTTGATCAACTGACTTTTGGAGATTTCAAATTGATCTTCACAAAAAAAAAAAACAATTGGCAGACTAATCAAAAATTTCACTCTTACTTACGCTTAAATAATAATTACTGCTAAGCATCGATGCTGCTAAGCTACACTGTTATGGCACTGTGTAAACTAGTAAAGCAAATAAGTACCTATGTATGTATCATTGGTTTAATTGCAAGTATACCCCTACACAAATACCTGACCCAAATGACGTCCGCTTAGCCTCCTTGCGTTCTAAAACATTGTTATAATTTTCCAACACTTGTAGCCTCTGCCGTAGCAAGAACTCTTCTTCCGAAGATATATCCGAGAGGTCATCGACTTCGTCCACTATTTCACCCTCTTCCATTTCCGAATCAGCATTTACCGATGGTGCTTCAACGCAAGCCATCACGAATCTTGCAATAGAAAAAAATGGATGTTTAGCCAAACTTTAAGTTGAGATAGTAATCATTCACACTCTACTTACTTATATAGTACCAATTTGATTCACTAAAAATCAGAAAATGATCACGATTATCGACAGGTAGTTAAAAATTATCAAATAATATTGAGAAATCCATGAAATAAAAACCTGCTTTCTTGCAAATTGAATCATTGACAAGAGTCAAGAACCCAAAAGAGTCACCGAGTAGGATGCACGATGCATGCATATTTGGTATTTCCACTTTTAGGGATTTTGCCTTATTTTGGGGCGAAATGACTAATATTAGATACGACTTAGAGCTAGTTCAGACATGGCGGATTCCGCGCGGATGCAAATCGCGCGGTTGAACCGCGCGGATCCTAATTACATTAGCGCCTTACAAATCGTTCATACCTGTCCGCACGGATTGACAATCCGCGCGGCTCAACCGAGAAAATGAATTCGCGCGGTCGCCGCTCGGTTTTATTTACTTGACGTACCTAGAGGGCGTTCAGTTGCTCCGCGGAAGCCGCGCGTATCGGACGGTGACAATGGATCGCTTCGACACCGAGCTATTCATCGATGAGGTGGAAAAAAGACCTGCTTTGTGGAACATCCAATGTGCAGAATATTCTAACAAAACGATTAAAAACGGAGCTTGGCAGGAGCTGGTGGAGATTTTTGGAGAAAATGAGGATTCTTTGGAAAAGAAGGTTCTTTTTGGTCAGTAGACATTTAATTATACATTTTACCAGGGTAGTTTACATGTTTTGTAATAGACAGTCCACCCCAAATAACTGAAATGTGTATAACGTTGTTTGGCGGTACGTAACGAGCGCGGGAAAACTATCACGTTACCACAGTAACGTATAGCTATTAACTGTAATATGTACAACCCACCAACGCGACGCGCCATCTTGAGTTTAGTTATTTGGCGCGAACTGTAACAATTTTAATTTCATATTTTCGTGTCTTGCCATTCTACACGACCCTCATTCACAAAGTAATTAGCATATTTGTCTCTAATGTTTAATGATGATGGTGTACCCCTTCCTGCATGTAATGTAATAAGATTACTCATTGGCGCAGTATGTAAAGTATCTTCATACTGTATACCATCTCTAGTTCTAACAAAATTGTGTAGCACGCAACAGGCCTTTATTATGTCTTCGGCAAAGTCTATATTCACGTTTATAGGCCTATGAAAAATGCGCCACTTGTTTGCCAGAATTCCGAAAGTGCATTCAATAAAACGTCGAGCTCTTGATAACCTGTAATTAAATATTTTTTTTTCATATGATAGCCCTTTACCTGCATAGGGTCGCATTACATTTTCGGATAAACCAAACGCTTCATCGCCAACTATGACGTATGGCAATGGTTTAGGATCTGTTTCAGATATTGGTTTAGGTTTTGGTATGTGTAATGACTTTTCTATTAACCTTTTATAAAATGCTGAATTTTTAAAAATTGCAGAATCACTACTTTTTCCGTAAGATCCGATATCTATGAAAGTAAAACAATAGTTACTATCACAAAGTGCCAACAGTACTATGGAAAAAAAAGTTTTGTAATTATAATACAAAGAACCCGAATCTTTGGGTTTTGTAATCCTTATATGCTTGCCATCTATGGCGCCTATGCAATTGGGAAAATTTGCATATTTTTCAAAATCTTTAGCTATTTTCTTCCATATATCTTCGCTGGGTTCAGGCATGACGTTTTTTGTGACTTTTTCCCACAGAGTTTCACATACTTCACGGACAATTCCTGTGATTGTAGATTTGCCAAGACGAAAGTTGTAATGTAGTTCTCCAAAGGAACAACCAGTACCCAGATATCTGAAAAATAAAATATTAATCTGTATCGTTTTGAAAGTCTGCCGGGTCCGCTAGTTAAAGCATAATGAGTGTCTTGAATTACCTAACCGCTACTGTATTTATATTTGTTAAAGATAGTGATTTCTGTTCCAGGTGTATCATTACAAAAAAAATGGAAGAACATCCGTGATGCTTATAATAAGGAATTCAAGAAAGGCAAATCAATTCCTTCTGGTTCTGGTGCATGTAAAGGTTCAAAATACATGTATTTCGACCGGCTTTCTTTTCTTCAGAAGACGATAGAAAACAAAGAAACTATCACAAACATAGATGAAGCCAAAAATGAAGAAATTCGGAACATTGACCAAAAGCTAGATAATTTTGTAAATGCACGTGAAATACAACCGGTACCCAATAAAAGGAAGAAAACTAAAATTACTTCAGAAGAGCGATTGGCTAACTTATTAGAAAATAGTATTGAATCAAGAGATAAAATACAAAGACAAATACAAGAAAGTATGTCAAAGCAAGATGATGATGATAAACTTTTTTGCATGTCATTGTATAAAGAGTTAAAGAAAGTTCCAGAAAATAAACGATTGGCTACTAAAATTGAATTGCTCCAGGTAATACAGAAAGGGCAGAAATTACCATCGCCTATTCATATCACGAGCCAGCAAAACACGCCTAATGCAGTATTTTGGCAAAACCAACAATATTCAAACCCACAAGGATATTTCACTGGATATTCTACAATAGTACCAGGAGAGTCTCCATCGCCTTTATCATGCAATAGCACTGACGATTCACAGTCTTCTATAGTACAAAATATATATTCTGACGTATAAAATAAATATCTTACCTTAATGTGATCACGAGTTTTTCTTCTGGGGACACGCTTGACCTCATATGGGTATCATTAGATTCAATTTGTTTACTCATCATTTCTAATAATTCATCAAATGAATTTATCGACATTCTCAAATAATTGAAGAATTTTGGTTCAAAACTTCTTAATTTTGGATATAAAGTCTGAAACTGACCATGAGTAAACCGATCGCGTAATATTGGATGCACCCAATACTGCCGTTTCTTCTTTCTTTCTTTTTTACGGAGCAACAAGTACACACATATTGCTTCTTCGACTTCCATGATTGGACTGTCACCCTATGCGAATAACGGCACTCCGCATGTACATCCGCGCCTGTCTGAACACTTGCGTTTAGAACCGCGCGATTTGCATCCGCGCGGAATCCGCCATGTCTGAACTAGCTCTTAAAGCTTTGTTTCTACATTGATAATAACGAGTGGGCAGGTAATTTGGGATAAAATAGTGGTAGCCCAGCTTTTGTTTGGACCTCGCACACTTCCGATTCGTACTATTCGACGCGGGGAAGTGTGCGAGCTTTCATGATATCTCATAATAGACAGAATTCTAAAATTCGTGTTGTTCGACTCGTTCGACGCGTTTGGCTCGGATAAGTTCACCTTTAATAATTTATGGCGAATTCTTACAAAATTAGGGTAAACCCTAAGTCGTAAGTATAAACACTGACTCACTTTGTACATAGTACAAACTGTACTATACTTTGTATTTGTAAAAAAGTTACCTACCTATATAGTACCTAGTCATAAATACAAAGTTGTACAAAGCATTTTTGCAATAAGAATACAGTCCGACAAGGATCTTTTGGCATTTGGATGACATTGACAGGGAAGCGTAGTTATCTAGCACAAAAGCTGCCAGCAAATAAAATCTTCTCAAGTTTCGGAAATATCTTGAAAATGTCAATGTTGAAAATCGAGAAAGTTTTATCTAATTTTAACTGAAAGAGAAATTAGGAAAGCCATTCCTGTTTGTACATAGAAAAAAAATCATAAAAACATTGATAGGCCAGGGAGTTGTAACCTAACATATTGTTTACCTGCTCAAATACTATATTTACCTATTGCTAAATATAGCCATAAGATGCAGACATATTTATGCTGTATCTATTATCTATACTCTATACTAATAAATAAAATTGGAGTGTCTGTCTGTAATTTCGAAATAACTACCGCATATTAAGGTCATATGGTTATTTGAACGATACTATAACTGAGTCACACGTTTTTAAAATTTTTGTCTGTCTGTCTGTCTGTCTGTCTGTCTGTCTGTTTGAAAAGGCTAATCTTGGGAACGGCTGAACCGATTTTGACGGGATTTTCACAGACAAGTAGAAAATTGACCAGGGAGTAACATAGGCTACTTTTTTTAACCGACTTTCAAAAAGGGAGTTGTGTTTTTCTACCTATGTACACCGAAATCTCCGAGATTTCTGGACCGATTTGCGTCATTTCTTTTTTAATCGATAGAAGAACTTTGCGACATTGTTTCATAAAAAATTTGGAGTCCAACTCCTCAATCCTGATGCTGCAGGGGATCTGACCAATCAACGCGGGCGAAGCTGCGGGCATCAGCTAGTTATCAATTTATATCGTGATGTTATGATTTAGAATGGCTTGAATATTAAAAATAAAAATGGTGAATTTCAGTTTTTTTACTTAGCAACACCACGTACAAGGGGACAGTGTGACACTCAACAAGATGGCGGCGTTAGTACCGATTTTAGCCACGCGCCAAAAGATCCTTGTGGCCTTGAACCATAAATTCTGTCAATCACAACCATTGCAATGGTATTTTATTAATGAATATGAATATGACACTGATAGCCATGATGACAGCTGACATCACATGACATATTTTATGACAGATCACAGAAGACAACTGCAGTAAAATAGTTGAAAAATGTTTACCTTTTTGAAGAATTTCGTGATTTCGTGTTTTCGAAAAATATAGTAAATAAACGGGTCTTAATAACCTTTGGGAACATAATTAATGATAATTTATCCAAGGGGTTTTACATTTTGTATGTACATTTAAGGATTTATTTATTACTCTTAATTAGGTAATTACTCGTAATTTTGAACATTTGGCTGTACAAGTTTCCGCCCCTATCTCATAATAGCGATAAAATCTGGATAAAATGAATGAAGACGAGAACTATAAGTTTGCAGCATGCACTTTCTTTGCAAAGAATCATCCAGGGGAAACCTGTGGGAGCAACGGACTGCCTTTAACCCCAAGTTCAGTAACCATACTTGGAAGGTCCCAGCGATTGTTGACGATTGAACATCCTAATCTTTGTACATATCTGGATATTATTAGAGGGAAACATGGTAAGTTATTGAAGTAAAAATAATTTTGCTGGGCCAACCGACGTAACTTTCATCAGGCATCTTGTTTGAATGGACTCATGGCAGAGTTAATTCGCACATTGCCACTGTTTGACAATATTTTTGCCGCTGCTGAGGTATGGTTGTGGACTGTGGAACATTTAAAAGGACCCTGAAGGCTAAGTGAAATAGTTATGTCACGAAAAATCATTTTGCAAATCTAGGTGTACCTAGGTACACACATTTAAAAACTTTTTGATAAAACTTTATATCAAAAAGTTATATCTGTGAAAATTGGTATCTGGGCTTTTGGTTAAAAATAAAGAATTGCGTTTTTCAGTATTTTTGAAAATTCCACACCTACATCATCTAAAAATTCCATTAGAGCAAAGCTGAAATGGGACAGTTAGTCTGTTATTATAAAAAGGTCTTTAGATATTTCCTCTCAATTAAAAGTAATCAAATTTTCTTATTTTCAGAAAGAATCATAGTAGTGGCTGAGGTATTAGGAAAGTCCCTATCAGAGTACATATCCAAATTCTCCTTTGATGAAGTTCTCAACATAGCAGTCCAAGTAGCTCACGCCATGAAGTTTCTTCATAAAAATGACATAACACACAGAACTCTATCAGAGGATAATATACTGTTGGACAGTACAGGGAGGGTGAAGTTGTTCAACTATGGACTGTATTATATGACTAATGGGGGAAATGAGGTGCCATTCCCACTTGGGTGAGTGTCACTCTTCACTTCTTTTATATTAAACTTCCACAATTTATCCTAGGATTTATCCCTGTGTCATATAACTCATTTTTTAATCCCTGAAGATACTGACTTTTTTCACTCTATATGTCTTTCTTATGATAAAATAACCAAGACCAATAGGTGAGCACGCTCTCTGAGTCACAAAAGAAATGCAAAGATCAACATCAGACAAAAGTTTGTGACTATGGAGCCCACTTCTTGTATCTGAATAAAAAAACTGGCCAAGTGTGAGGTCGCTCACACGAAGGGTTCCATGTCATCTTAAAAGATATATGTACCTAACATTTTTATGTAGAACACTGCAAGTTAATGTGATTTAGTAAGTAAATTTTTTATGAGCACATTTTTAATTTTTTTATGATGTACCCACAAATTCACTTTTTGGATTTTTTCCTTGTGCTAAGATAACCTCTCATGATTCTAGGACAATGGGAAGTGCTCTATAAGTTTTCCTGAGAGACGAACAGATAGACACTCAAAGTGATCCTATAATCCTTTTCCTTTTGAGGTATGGAGCCCTAAAAACAAAAATCTTAGCCTTAACTTTTTTCTATTGAATGTTTCCCAGGCTACCTCGATATTTAAGTCCAGAAACAATCCTAAATGGAGGTGGTCCAGCAGCTGATATATGGGCTTTCGGTATAATTCTTCTTGAAATGTGTATTGGAAAGCTGTGGAGCAGCTTGAAACCTGGCCCCATATTAAGAAGGATACTGACTCTGGTGCATGCTAACAACCCAGCTGAAAGGATAGCTAGAGAACATGACTGTTATGAAGAATATAAGGTAAGAAAACCTCTGGTTAGCAAATAAATAAAAATTCTTAACATTATCATGAGGATCCCATACCTCAAAATTATATCCCATATATCCCGTACCTCAAAAACCAAAAAAGACAATATGGCGGCTGTACTGCGCCATTGTCGAATGTGTTTATTTAGCAGGGTAGTCGTGTTTTTAATTATTTATCGGATTAAAGAAAAAGAGATGTGCGATAGAGATATACATTTGTATTGTTGACTTTACTTAATTATGCATACAATGTACAGATACAAATTTCTTTCAGAAAGTTCCCGAAAATATCAGAAATGTTATAGAAAAATGCTTAAAAATATATCCAAGTGAGAGAACAACATTTGCAGAACTTTTTGAAGAGTTATCACAAATGAGTAGTCAAACACCTTTAGAAATTAAGAAGCCTCGTGGCTTAATGGGATGTAAGCTGCAGTATCTTTATTACTGGTGGCAGTTAACAGGAGGGGATATACAGGCTGAGTTGAAAAAGAATGGACTGATTAAAAATAGTCCCCCCATATTGTCTATGCCTATGTAAGTATGTAAAGCCCGACCAAAAAAATAAAATACCTCTCCATATTGCGAAAAACCCGTGGAACTAATTTATACAATACCATAATATTATACTTAGTGACCATAGACCATAGAAAAATAAAATACCTCGCCATATTGCGAAAAACCAGTGGAACTAATTTATACAATACCATACTGCCGTCCTAACAAAGAGTGCAATAAGTCGAGTTTTTGGGCAAATTGACTTAAGACCATATCCGTAATCAGGAAAATGAGCTCTACATTTTCGCCTTAGACGTCTTTTTTGTATCTTCAGTAGTTTCGGTTCTGTTGGTTATCAAAACTGCAATATGTAATACTAGCGACCCGCCCCGGCTTCGCACGGGTGGACATTTATTTTTTAAGCTCTCTGAACCCCTGCGGTTTCGCCGTGCGAGTCCTGCGACACCATCATTCATTTTAATACCAATTACAATTTTAAATTCGTAATATCTTTTGAATGGATTGTCCGATTGGAATAAAATAAAAAGTAATTTATAGCTATTGAAACAATCTTGCTCAATAAATAGTTTATTTGGATAAGGATTAGTATTTGACGATAATATGATCAATAAACATAGGCTAATAATTTTAATTACTTTTATTCTATGGAAAAGTGGTTATAATGGCTAAAATATAAATGTTTGGTTTATACTATCGCGGACTTTTTTGTAGGCATTATTGAGTTCTACAACTTTTTTATAGAAGTCAACCATACATCTCTAACCATTTAAGCAGCGTTCGCGAGAATCGTTAACGTACGGCAGTTTTTTCGACGCCTTACTCCACAATTTTCACTACCACGAAAAATCCTATCTATTTTCCGGGATAAAATATAGCTTATACGGATTCGGAAGAATCCCTCTAAGTAATGGTGAAAGAAATTTTGAAATCGGTCTAGTAGTTTTTGAGCCTATTCAATACAAACATACAAAAATACAAAGGTTTCCTCTTTATAATATTAGTATGGATTACGATTTGTAAGTAGCTAATCATAACCGCGAATATCTCGAAAGTAGTCGAAACCTAGTTATTGCTCTCTTCGTTAGGACGGCAGAATAGTATTATACTTAGTGACCATAGACCATGATTTACTAGTTGCACCCCTTGAGCAAGTATTTTATATGACCAGACGGTCATAATATATCATACACGTAATAATTGTTTTACTTGTCTCCACAAAAGTGGGTTTACAGTGTAACCCATTTTTGCACAATCTCAACAAAAAAAACTTCATTAACTTTATTTGAGCAGGTATTTTTGAATTAACTTTTTGCACTAGTTACAATTAATGTAGTTTTTAATTTTTTTAAACAGTTTACAAACAAATAACATTTCATTTCTGCTTGAAATTCTACATGCAAAACCAATTAATTTGTTATAGAGCAATCCTTTTAGATGGATGTACCATTGGTGGAAAGACAGGTGCATTATTCGACCGTCGAATAGCTAAATACAGTTTGGATTTACTGAAGAATCGCCTCAGCCACATCCCACCGCAGGACTTCTACCCGTTAATGCATGAGAGGAAAAGAGATTATGATGCAGTTGCTTTACCAAAGATTATTAGGGAAAGGGATACGGAGTACCAGTTTTATAGATTACTGTGGTTCGAAAGACTTTTGCATGTAAGTAGGCAATGAAATATTTGTTTAAGAATTTGCAGTTTATTTTTCTTTTGCATAAAAATATGTAAATAGAAAAAGATGGGTATAAAGTAAAATTATCAGCTTCTTATCAGACTTTGGGGTGAATAGATGAAACAAACTAATGCATTGATGAAACTAACCTCATGCCTGCTTGGGCACCGCGCAATTTTACTTATGGAGATCGCATTTTTACTTATGGCTTAGATGATCAAAAGAGGTAGTCTTTGGTGTGGTAAGATAGGATCTATGTGATCAAATCAAAGGACTGGAATCTCCTACGGAGATCCGTAGGAGAACCAGAGTAACAAAGTCAGGGCATATGGTTCGAAAAATCGATAGACATTGGGATCCCAAGGTGTTGGAATGGCGACCTCGCACGCACCGGAAAGCGTAGCATTGGATGATCCTCTCACCAGGTGGATGGATGATAGGGAGCCTTTGCCTTATGACTTTTTTTATCCAGGGCTACCCATATACAGCGCAGTACATAAGAGCAGAAGCGGAGATCGACATTCCCCCTCTAGTGAGGGGGGAGGTGTGGGCTGCTTTGCTGGGCGTAGTGGGGGACATAGAGGACCAATACGAGAGGATTGACAAGGAGACTCCCACGCCTACGGATAGACAGGTATTTTTGTATTTAACAACCACTACTGTTAATAAAAATACCTACTATTACGGATGAACAGGCATTTCTTGTTCTTATTAACAACTCAAACTAAATTGATTCTTAGCTTAGTAGATTTAGCATAACAGGCGCGCCCAAGCGAGCCGCACGCCTTTCGTGTTTTGTTTTCAGTATACCAATTTCAGCGACATGACAAAGTACCTATATAAAGCTGAATTAAAGACTTCTTAGTCTTTAGTCTTCTTAGCATGGAGTGGAATGCAGCAAAATTTCTCTTCTTAGAGAAACATTGCTGCATTCCACTCACGCTTATACCTCACTCTACTGTTTGCTCAGGCCCTAAAACCTTTCCTGAAACCAATATCGTCAAATCCGCCATATTGAATTTGTCATGACGTCACATATGTAAAGATAAAAAAGTGTCAGTGACATCTTATTTGTCAAATCTAAAGAATACTTTTGCAAGTAGGAGGGGACCAATGAACCAACATCCACATACACACACACTGCCCTACAACATTTCATAGTCGGATGAATATGACATGATTGATCAGATATTTTCGTGCAGATTGATGTGGACATACCGCGTTGTCACCAATACTGCTGGTTGCTATGCGGCTCAGCGGGACACAAAACCCTCAAGAGGTTACTAAAAGCCTGGTTGCTGACGAACCCACAGTACGTATACTGGCAAGGATTGGACTCCTTGACGGCTCCGTTTTTGTATCTCAATTTTTGTAATGAAGGTAAGTCGTTTTGAACACGCAGATTTTTGAAGCGAAGCGATATGTCTCTAAGCTATTGACGCTCATCAATATTCAATATTAATTGAGTGACAAACGTTTTTTTGCAAACCAATATCAGGCGATGCAGTGATATAGAGATATAGGCATAAATCAATGCATGTTTTTTACCATGATGTTCTCAAAAACTTCATTCTAAGATATTAGTATATAAAATCAAACGCCAAATACTCGATTTGTTATAGACAGGCACCGTCATGTCGAAAAATTGTAGAAATTATGTGTCTCACTATTGTATATTTCATATAACTCGGGGTTGAAACATTTTTTAAAGCGCCATTTGTTCATCTTTTCTCAGCACGCGCCTTCGCCTGTCTCTCAGCGTTCGTACCTAAGTTCCTGCATAAGTTCTTCCTAAAGGACAACAGTGCAGTAATCAAGGAGTACCTAGCCAAGTTCTGGCAAATGACCGCCTTCCACGAACCGGAGCTAGCTACGCATTTACACGAAATCAACTTTGTACCTGAACTGTTCGCTATACCATGGTTCCTAACGATGTTTTCCCGTAAGTATAGTGCGCGCAAAACAAGCAGTCCAATATGAAGTTGAAACATGGCGAAGTGTGCAGGTCATAGACTAAACATTAAATACACAAATTCAGATTGGACTATTTGTTTTGTGTGTATAGATTTTTGGGGGCCAACAGACAAAACTTTAATTTCAAAAAACACCTATATAGGAAGTGTACTTAAACGGGACATTACTAAGCTTCCGCTGTCCGTCCGTCCGTCTGTCTCTCAGTGGGCTCTCTCTCGTTCTTCTCAGTATCTCGAGAACTGTAATAGGTAAAGAGTTGAAATTTTAACAGAGTGAGTATTTCTATTGCCGCTATAACATAATAAAAGTTTCAAAATGGTATTCATGAAAATTAAAAAAATTGAAAAGTGTTATTCCTTGTATTTTATTACTCTTGGTACGGAACCATTCGTGTACCACTCCGATTCGCACTTGGCCGATTTATTAACTTAGCTTTCATAACTTGCGTAAAATTTTTTTTAGATGTATTTCCCCTACATAAAATCGTCCATCTATGGGACGCGCTTCTAGTGGAAGGAACGTCTTTACCTCTTTTCATGGGAGTTGGTATCCTTCGGCAATTGAGAGTTACCCTTCTGGAGTCTGGATTCAATGAGTGCATTTTACTGTTTTCCGATTTACCCGAGATTGATATTGGAGAGTGTGTCAAGGTAAGATGTTTACCTGCCATTTATATGGCATAACGTTTTTCGAAATATATTAACTAAAGCCAGCGTAAACCGAGCTCACAGTAGTGACAAGAAGGGAGTTTTTAGTTAATTCTTAATAATTAATTCTTAATTATTAAGAAGTTAATCTCCAGTATTTCGAAGTAAGGGTTCTAAAAACTAACTGCACGCCTGTTTTTAGATAGAAACATAATAACTAAGTACTTCCGTTCTTTAGGTCGACAGGTCGACACTTAATGGCTTGTAAACGTAAACTATTTTACTATTTCACGGCACGCATTCTCTTGGAATTGAATTAACATGTTAATATTAGATGCGTCTGGCTTGAGAAGTTGAGACTCATAATTATATACTCGTGGTTGACGACCGTGAAAACTAAATGCACAATCACTCTGTACTTGCTCGAAGAAGCGTAAGAAACATTTTTCTAAGACCTGAGAAAAAATCTTCTGGTATAAACCTTAATTTATTGGAGACAACCAATAATTAATTTTTAAATTCTGACACAAGTTAGACTGCGATCTCACCTGATGGTGAGTGATGATGCAGTCTATGATGGAAGCGGGCTAACTTAGAAGGGATATGGCAGTTCAATTACAGCTATACCTCTGGTCGGTTTCTACATGGTATCGTACCGGAACGCTTGGTGAAACGGCATTGCCGGTAGAGTGCTAACTAGCCACGGCCGAAGCCTCCCACAAACTAGACCGGAGACAGTTTAGAAAATATAAATTGCCCCTGCCCAGAATCTAACCCGACACCTCCTACTTAAAAGACCACAGCGCTCATCAGGTCAGGCGCCAGGGAGGTCAAAAAATTATATTAAGGTATCTATTATTATCTATTTAATAATTAAAAGTCTTTTTACATAGGACTCGATTGAAATGTGTCGGATTTCGCCTCGAAGTATAAGCTACAGAAGATTTACAAATGAACCAGAAATAAAGGATCCAATGGTAAGTTTCGATAAAAATTCAGAGACCAGACCAGAGACAAGAAATTATAAATTCCCAAAAGGCAGCTGCTAGGAATCTAGGATTAAAAATAATAACTGTTTAAATTTCGACTTTACAACTCTTATAGTTTTTAGGGTTCCGTACCCGAAGGGTGCCGACAAGCCTATTACTAAGCTTCCGCTGTCCGTCCGTCTGTCTGTCAGCGGAATGTATCTCGTGAACCGTAATATGAGTAGGTAGACAGTTGAAAGTTTTACATAACGTGTATTTCTATTTCCGCTAAAACAGCAAATGATAAGAATCAAAATGAAAATGATGAAATTTAAAAAAAAATTAAAAAGTGTTTTTTTCTTGTACGTCCCCTTACGGTACGGTACGGTGTAGGGTGGTACGGAACCCTTCGTCTGCGGGTCGGACTCGCATTTGGCCGTTTTTTTAATACCTGTAACATATAGACAAGTGAATGGACTTGAATAAAAGGGTTTCTTGTTTTATCACGGAATTTTATAAATAAATCAAGTACCGTGTAAATTCAACTTTATTTCTTTAAAAGCATTATCCAATAATACCAATTTCCTAAAGAGATATGTTTATTGCATTATAATATTCGAACCATAAAGAGCCAAGCCAACTAAATACTAATAAACTGTAATAGTCCCTCAATTAAACCTGTCCATTGTCCAATCATCATTACATTAAATAACAAGTACTTAACATATTCACAGTATTGTTTCCAACTAACGAGTTATGACACATACATTAACTTATTATTATCAGTCTAAAGAGAGTAGGTATAAATAATCAGTTTAAGCCATATCCTATACCTACTTAATATTATTATATCTAAACGTGTGTCTGTCAGTTTGCTAGCTTTTAACCGATTTTGACGTTTGGTACAAAGATAGCTTGTACACTGGAAACTTTTTTTTTTCTATTGTATCGAGTGGGATGTCAAATGAAAGAGGAAAAAATTCTGAGTTCATAAATATAAATAATATAGCAATGTTAAAATACACCGAGCGATAGAAAAACTATTTTACTATTTATCGCTATCTATCGACAGTTCGCGGGTAGTAGTCGGGTGTTAATGCTGTTTAGTTTTTAACCCCCATCCCAAAAAGAGGGGTGTTATGAGTTTGACGTGTGTATCTGTCTGTGGTATCTTTTTTTTTTGTTTGAAAGGTGGCTTGATCGAGAGTGTTCTTAGTTAGAATTCAAGAAAATCGGTTCAGCTGTTTGAAAGTTATCAGCTCTTTTCTAGTTACTGTAACCTTCACTTGTCGGGGGTGTTATAAATTTTTAATTTACACTTGTATTCTTTTTACCTGACAACATTTGTATTGTAACTATTCTTTCTCCAGGATATCGTCGAGGTCCCTATGGAAGTGCTACTGACTGAGATCTGTCCTCACCTCAGTTTGTCAGATTTCTTCTCGCTGGTATGTCAAGACAAATGCTGTGTCGTCGACATCAGATCGAATTTGTTGTAAGTGAATGCATAACTCAACATATTATACAAAACACTGCCCATGTTTTAAATGCGAAAGCGATTTGTTTATTGGTTGGTTCGTTTGTCCTTCAATCATGCCACAATAGAGCAATGACGAACTGACTTAATTTTTTACATGGATATAGTTGAAAACCTGGAGAGTGACATAGGCAAGTTTTTATCCCGGAAAATCAAAGAGATTTTTGAAAATCTAAATCTATCATCTGCCGTATGCAGTTATAAATAACGTCAATCGGTTTTTTTTCAGTGCGCAACAAAATAACACCTAGCGATTTCCAAAACTACAATAATAGAAATTGCTCGATAGTTTCATACAGCTAACGAGGTCTTTCAAATGCACACTAACGTAAATAAAATTTATAAATTTAACTTTCGAGGGTGGGTGCCCAACGAGTCACTCCTAGACTGTGACAGACAACAGCGTGACTCGTTGGGAATGCTAATGTATAACCAGGTTGCAACGAGTCACACTGTGACGCAATTGAGTGTGGGGACCCACCATATTCGAGTCGTTCAGCGATTTTCGGTGGGTGCCCAACAAGTCACACTGTGACACGATTAAGTGTGACTCTTTGGGAACCCACCCAATTTTCCCTTGCACAGATACGAGAAGAGTTGCATAGACGGCAGTATCAACGTACCGTACAGCGGGGTGCATCTTGGGCAGCACGAGCTAAGGTCTCTCGGTCTGCAGCCGTACAAGACCCTGACTGAGGCGATCAAGGCGAAGAAAGTCATAGTGGTCACCTCCGCTGAGGACGAGACGGCGCAATTAGTGAGTTGATTCTGTCTTTAACCAATTTCCATCAACATCATCATTATCAAGCAACTAGATGATGCCCGCGACTTCGTCCGCGTGGATATAGGTTTTTTGAAATCCCGTGGGAACTCTTTGATTTTCCGGGATAAAATGTAGCCTATGTGCTAATCCAGGATATTATCTATCTCCATTCCAAATTTCAGCCAAATCCGTCCAGTAGTTTTTGCGTGAAGGAGTAACAAACATACACACACACACGCACACACACACATACAAACTTTCGCCTTTATAATATTAGTGTGATTAGTGTGAAGTGTGATTAGTGTGAAGTGTGATATTAGTGTGATAGACATCCACTGCTGGACATGGGTCTCTTATGGGAACTTCCACACACTACGGTCTTGCGCTGGTGGAATTCAGCGGCTGCCTACATCCAGCAGCTCCATGCGATTCTTTTGTCTATCTGTCTCGACTGTCCACTCAGAGGAGAGTCTTCCAACGCTGCGCTTTCCGGTGCGAACTTCAAAAAAGTTTACTAGTGATAATAAAATCGTAATATCTGCCACAACTTTAGAGCTCGTTCACACAGGCTGCGTAAGCGTAGACGTAGCGCGTACCATTGCTTTGTAATGTATGGAACTGTATGAAACATGGCATACCGCTTACGAGGCGTGAACGTTCACGTACACGTAATGCGTGCAGTTCTGTCTACGGGTTCACGCCACTACGCACGTGTACATGCTGCATACGCAATTGGTGTGAATCGGCCTTTAAGTTTGAGCACAGGTCACAACAGTTGGTTACCTTACTTCGACGTCACTGGCAGGCGTCAACTGTCATCTACATTTGACGCTATGAAACGGTTATTTTTCTTTGATTTCACGTCACTCATAGCCTAATATTTGTCAGATCGTTGATTCAGGATCAAGGCGAGAGTTTCCTCACTCTAGTTCACTCTGGTCAGACTTTGAGGTTGAACTTAAGTGTTTTGTTTTAATATAACTTTTTTTTCTGCAGTTCAGTGAATACTTGGTGAAGTGCGGCGCGGCGCGCGTGTGCGTGCTGCACGGCGGCGTGTCCGCGCTGCACGCGCACGTTCCCTCACTCTTCACTGTGCCTCCCAAGAAGAACGGGCAGAAATAACCTCCCCTGCCCTATGCTTGTATGTCGTACTACGAAGTGACTAGTGAGGCGCGACGGTGTGGTCTGTGCCGCCGCGCCGCGATATATCGCGTAAAGTGAAGTGAGGCGCGACCGTAGGATATCTATCCGGCCGCGTGGTTGGTTCGTCAATCAATACCTGGTGAAGTGCGGTGCGGCGCGCGAATTTGTGCTGCAGAGCGATTCATAGATTCTCGACGTTGCGTTCAATTCATAATTTGTTTGAAATTATTGGAGACTGAATATTATTTTCTGGGTTTTTGCCGTTTTGTATAGTAATTAAATATGGCAACTGATTTTGAATGAGATGATGTTGTTGAAAAATATTAAGTACCAAATCTAAAATATTAATTAGGTACTAGGAATAATAAGTAATAAGATTACTGTCATGTTAGATAAAGAAACAATTTTTTTTATTAACTTAAGCATTTATTTAGTTTATTGTATGTATATAGAAATACCTATATCCTATTATATCTTGCTCATTGTAAGTATGTACTTCAAGGAAGAGAAAGTAAGATCTGTTAAGTGCAATTTTATAATCAAAATAAAGTTCGTTAAAAACGAAGGTGATTTATTGTTTTTTTGCAATCAATGTATGTACCTATACTTGACTAAGTTTAGAATAAGAATTTTTACTCAAATTACTTGAACTTAGCTAAGAGCCATAATTTATGACCTACTCTGGAATCGAACCCGGCATTTTTTGAGGATAGTGCTAGGGAATCTCGGCAGCAGAAAAACTCAGCGAAACCCGTAAGCGACGTGCTTTACGAGTACTTGGTGCTTAAGACATTCTGTAATTTTGCTCCTAACTTGTATGATATACTTACCTACCTATTATGTTTTCATTTTTGTTGCCGGCCTTTCGGGAATTTGATGTTCCGTCCCTTGAATGGCCCCAATGCACCTACCTACATTACGGTTATCAAGTGTGGGTTGCCTGTGAAAGATGGCTTTGGTGATTAACCAACCCTTGCACTATTCTTATATTTTCAGTTCCCTTGTAAATTATCTCTTTCATGCAATATAGTTATTCTATTGGATTTCGCAATTGTTTTTGCCTTATCATGATAAGCTCTTATCACGTTGTTATTGAAAGAGTTAACTACACCCCCGCACCCTACTCACGGCCCTGTTTAACCCCCTATCACGTTATGAATGGAAGCTGGTGGGGTGGGGGGGCGAGCGGTTAACGGCGCGGCGCCTCTCATTCGCCGCCCGTACTCCGTCGCGTGCGTTTGTATCCACGCCCTGACGCTCTCCAAAACATTCCTCGCGTGCAGTGAGATTTCACGAAACATAATAACAGCCCGTATTTAAAAAACAAATGGGATAGTGAAACCTTATCTCTGAAAGTCCTAACTTGTGATCGATTCAGTGAGTTGTTTCGAAGAAAGTATATTTTTGATATTGACAAAGTTGTAGTGCAAGTTTACTTTACATTCCTTCCGAGTTTCGAACTTGGAAAGGTGGTACAAGCGTGACTAGCTGTGTTCAGTGAAGTTTTCCCTAGTGCTGGTCGGAGGCCGTCGAAGGAACTCGGCCCCGACATGGAGAGCTATTTCGACATCTCCAACGACCTGAAGGATGTCTGGGATGCGGACATCGACCCGGTAAGTTGACCTTGTCATCTCTTATCAGTATCACTGAGCAAAAATGTTTTGAGTCGCGCCGAAATTCGCGAATGTACCAATGGATTAAAAAGTCATAAGATCAAATCGAATTCCGATAACGGTCGATAACAGTTCGTGATTGGCACAGCGGGCGGTGCGATAGAGCTTGTTTTGAAATCCCACCGGCTTCACACTTGCATTGCAAAAGAAAATCGGTACCTAACTGCCGGGTAGGATTGGAAAAATTAATACTTCAAAACCAGTAAGTAAAGGTATGAAATCTAGCCCTACCTGCCTGAAAGAAAAATCCGAAAGTTTTTTGAACTAGGTAATTTGGGATGAAACAAAAAGATTTACATAAGTACCTATCTTCAGATATCTAGATATTACGGTAATTTCTTCTTGGAGCCACAGATGGGTAAGTACCTACTAAACAGGAGGGTAGGTAGGTACTTTCTAGTTATAATATGCCTAGTTATTGGCTGGAAACTTGGAAAGTCTTTATTTTTGTACCTGATAGGTATCTCGGTTATCTGCTTCGTCTTTTCCTTAAAGCGCTGATGGCCTAGTGGTTAAAATGTCAGCCTACTCGGTGGTCTGGCGTTCGATCCAGGTCACGCATTTTAACCTTTTCATGATCCGTGAGGAGGAGATGATGATCATGATGGCCTTCTTCTCGGGTACTTTTACTTACCTAGTATGAAAACTTGAACTATGGAACGCTTGTTTGATTTCCGCAGTTTCGTGTACTTAGAATATTTTGAAACATGCCCATTGCCAACCCTGATAAAACCTCAAGAATGCAGTACAACAGACGTAAAACCTAATTGCATTCTTGCGTTATGGTTATAAATACATCAATGTGTCTTGAACTCAAATCGTTTATCTTTCCGGCTTTGATCGTGGATCGGCAAATTGTAGATGTTCCTGTTCCTAGCACAGAATTCAGAATAGGTAAGTAATGTAGTCATAGAAGTGACTGTCACCGCGCATATGTGTAGTGAAACATCAGTGAACTGGTTCACAAGGTCGTCATTTTTATTTGATGAAATTATATTTATATTCACAGTGATTTCACACCAGGCGATTTTTAACGAAAAGTGTTTTTTTTTTTAATTTTTGCGCTTTCGATTCTGAATGCGAAAATTTGCTTTTCATCAAATGTGAAATTGTCCATCTTAGGACCTACCACGATTTTTGTTGTTATACAATTAGGTAGGTATACAATTTTGAATGTGAATGGGTAGACCCAACAATCGATGAGCAACAAAACTGCCAATTCGACCTAATGTGAACCAAATTATAGAAACAGCTATGCTAGAGATTATAATATTAAGCACCTAAGTAATAACGTTCTTTTAAGTAATTTTTCATATGAGCGAGTTGCTATTTGCGACACTTGGCAAGACACATTCAATTACGAACCTTATTTTGTATTCTGTGGTTTCTACATATCTACCTGGATAGATAAGTCGATCCTACGTCATAAAGAGCTATATCAAAGATAAAAAATGTATTATTTATTGCCTTTTTATCAAGTATCGACATCATAATGCTTTTAAAATATTAGTGCTTAAGTAGGTTTTGGATTTTATTCAGTTTTATAATATTATCATTTCTTAATGAGGTAGGTAGGTACGTACTCATTTTTGGAACATTTAATTAACAACATAACCTTGTGTTGATTAGGTCTCGACTCCCGATAGCTTAATTGCCTAAAGCTGACTGAAACCCGCCTGAAAGTCGTCATAAATACTAGATAGAATAGGTACAAAACGTCCGTCCTTTTTCTAAAAAGTGGTTTTAGAATTATCGACAAAAAACGTGGGAATTAAAAAAATATGTTTTTAAAAAATGCTTCGTATTATCAGGATAGAAAGGAAAAAGTTTTAATTCCAATTTTTTACCGACCGCCGAAGTGAATTTACCACGGGTTCGGAATGCCTTTTCGAGTTCCTGAAAAATTACTTACCTATTTGGTAATTTTGGTCACGTTTTGCACGCTAATCTGGCACCTGTAACTCGTTTTCCCTCCAATGACGTCACGTTTTGGTGATAAAAGCAAGCAATCCGCCCAAATTGGGAAGTGTTTCCATTCAGAACATTTTGTTGAGAGTTGAGCGATCACTTCATGTGGGTAGTAGCCAGGTACCTACTATACTATAGTTGCTTGCCCCAACGTTCATTTCTTATGGTAGCGTACGGTACAACGTGGTGCCGACGACCTGGTGCGTTGAACTAAGAGGCCGGGCCTGGCGATTGGCGAACGTTTTTATTAACCATATTAACATGTTCGTGGATAGTTATATTTGAAGAACTCATAACAATCAGTTTGATGATTTAAATAAAGCAGTTTCTATGTTGAGTGATGACTTAATGGGTTAACCTCTAAAGACCCGAAATGCTAATGAATGAATAAACCTGCTTCGTATAGTTATAGGTATACCTACTCCTAAAATATGAGTTCCAAAAAATACTATCTACCTAGTGAGGGTCTGTCAACGATGCGAGTCACCTTGTTGGGACCAACGATTATATTATTGACTAGCATATTATGCCCGCGATTTCGTCCGCGTGGACTACACCAAACCCATACGAAACCCCTATTTTATACCGTTAGGGGTTGAATTTTCAAAAATCCTTTGTTAGCGGATGTTTACGTCAAAACAATAATCTGCATGCCAAACAGCCCGATTTGTCCAGTAGTTTGAGCTGTGCGTTGGTAGTTACCGACTCAGTCAGTAAGCTTTTAGATTGTTCTAACTAATCATGCACTAAGTAGGTACCTACTTCTACTGCCATGGAAACATTGGCAGTTATTACACTAACAATACCGTGTCGCGGCATGCTGGGTTCGCAGGATTTCAAGAACATCCGGATATATTGCGATACTGCCCATACCATCAACATTTCCTCGATATCGCGTATCGAGGAAATTGGTAGTGTAACAGGCCCCATAAAGCTGAGTAGTCTGTCTGCATTACAATAAAAGTTAAGATTCACATAATATCCTGAACATTTTCTCCTAGTGAGTGCGGGCTATCTACTATTATTATACGTAAGTGTTAACTGTAATCTGTAGAGGGAGTCCGTTTATTGTGATGCTAATCGAATTTCCGTTCGGAGTGTCGATGCCGGTGCCACTTCTGATAATACATTTTTTATAAGCAACTAATTTGCTGCCAGATTTAAATTCGTAATAGGTACCCACTATTTTATTCATGTAGCTAAGGCATTTAGGAATATAAAAGAAGCTAATCTAAAAATTTTGAATTTAAATCTAATAACTAGGCTTATCACTTAATTATCATTATTATACAATAATTAAGTAATTAACTATTAAGCTCAATTACTTCAAAAATCGTACCTAAAGCAATAATAATAATTAATTAAAAAAAAAAAATTTTTTTTTCAATAATATTTTTAGAGGCTTTTTTTTCCTTCACTAACTGCATCTGTGAATGAATGAAATGCATTTAGTTAGATTTATGCAGTTGTTACAAGGTTATGTATAGAAACATTTCAATTTTAATCTTTATGTTCGTGAATTTCTTTACCAATATAAAAATAAATACTTAAAAGTAAGTAATTATACTTAATCACAGATAATTATACCTATATTTACTTAATAGCGCCTACTTAATTAGAAGTTTATTAAGTTACTTAGTATAAATAAGTTTTTACTTGATAAATAATAGCCATAATTCATTGGTAGATAGTTAAGTAATTTTGCGTAAATATTTTAGAATTTAGACTTATTACCGAAACTTTGTGCTGTACCTACTACTGAGATGGAACCTACTAGTTAGTTGAACCAAGAATAAGAAGATCAACTAAATGAAGCTATATGACAATATTATAATGTTTAGGGTTGTTATTGATTAGATCAAAGAGCTAAAGATCTACAATACTTATGAAAGATATTCACGTTGTTCGTGAAGATTAAACAATGGTATACAATTTATATTGCAATACATACAATATAATAATACACTGATAATAATACATGTGTTTTGGTGCTGGCTTGCGTCACTCACGATGTATCGAGACGCGAAAACATGCTGTTGATACATTTGTGGATACAAGTGCACCGAACGGTAGGTATTGTGATATTGTCGGACGGTCATAATGGCCCTCCTCTACTGAACTATATTATATTGTTAACATATTATACCTACTGACATGTGTACGTTATGTTATAATTTTGCCAGACCACGTACATAACATACCATAATTTAAATAAGACTAAGGATGAGAAAGTTGTAAGTGAATTAGACAAAATTCCGGCTAAGATACTTTATACCGATAGAATCCTTACTTACCTAATCCTATGATACATGAAAAGAAACTAACGAAACACGGTGTATGTTTATAAAAACAAAATTTCACGCTTGGTCAAAGATTGAATTATGCTAATACCTACGAATTCCGTTTTGCACAATTTTTAAACTAATTTGACAGGTCAAAATTTAAAAGGCCGCAGTAATTTTAAAAGCGCATTTAGACCTGTCATTTTGGTTTCAATTTCGTTTAGAGATTGTGTAACTACAACTGTAGGTATAAGTAACATGATAAGATTGTTCTCATTAAAAAAAAAAAAAACAAAAAAAAACTCCAAAAAAATTTCTGTAGGTATTAAGTATCTTGAAATGAAAAATGGAATAACTTAAATGACATGGATTAAATGTACTTAATAACTTAAATATTTATTGCATTACTTTCATGTAGGATCACTTGCCATTTTATGATACAGGGCCTTCTTTATCTCCGTTGTTTTATATCTTCCTTGGTCCCCTGACTTAACTAACTAGGTACCTACTCGTACATCTAAATCCGCATTAACTTTGTACATACCTGTAAACCACCACTATGTAACTATGTAGGTACCACAAAAATAATCCCTCTTACTTAATTAATTGTTAGATAAAAACATGCGCTCGTAGATATAGGTCGTCAATTAATATTATGTATTTGGATCAAAGTGTTTCCATTCACCAAATTGATTTATTTCAATATAATCAGGGTTGCTAGTTTACAACAGGTTTACTGACGGCCTTAAATTTTGACATTATAAAGTTGTGTTTTTCTTCTGTGACTGCGCTGTTGAAATACTGCATCGCTCGACCTTATATTATTAACTTTGTAAACATTAATAATATTGTTATGAGAAGGGGACAGTTGTGGTTTCAGATATTGTGTTTATATTTTTCCTAGATTTCATCGACGTGGATTTAGTTTATTTGAAGATCACACTCGCGTTCGAATTTTTCAAAATCCTTTTCTAGTTGAGGGCTCTCTCCGTCACTCGTTTCCACTCGTTTCATACAATCGTAGTTCCAATTTCATTTGAATATTAAGCAACCAAAGTCCATGAAACTTTGCAGACATATTCTAGAAACTAATATCTATGTCTGTGGTTTTCCAGATTTCTGTTAAAATATTCGGTTTCAAAGTTACGCGGTCTTAAAATTTTCATACAAATCTTGGAGCCCCTGTAATTTTAAAACTGCATATTTTTAGAATAATCTAAAACACCACAGACACAGATATTAGGGTCTAGAATATGTCTGCAAAATTTCATGGACTTTGCTTGCTTAATATTCAAATGAAATTGGAACTACGATTGTATGAAACGAGTGGAAACGAGTGACGGAGAGAGCCCTGTTAACTTCTAGACAGCGCGGGCGCGAGCGTTGAGTTTGAACTTCGTTGTAGGTATGTCAGTCAGTCAGTTTCTCCTTTTATATTACACCAATTGCCCGGACTTCTCCTGGGAACAATTTACTTTACCGAGATAAAATGTAGTCTATGTCCATCTCCGGCATGCAAGCTATCTCTGTACCAATTAGATGATGCCCATAACTTCGTCTACGTGCGTTTACGTTTTTTTTTTTTCGAAATCCAGTAGGAACTCTTTGATTTTTCGGTATTAAAAGTAGCCTATTCCCTTCCTAGGGATATAAGGTATCCGCCAGACAGACAGACACGCACACATTTATAATATTAGTATGAAGTATGGATTATATTTACTTAGATAGATTACTTAGGTAGTTTGTATCCCTCACGCGCTTTTCATTAAAATGGAAATCACCGCCCACCACTGTTGATAGTAATCCCATGGGATCAATGTCTAAAGCCGGTCTAACTTCTAAGCTCAAAAGCCCTCTTTTTTCCTCTGTATGAGATAAAGGGTCTTCTCTTTACACGAAACATATTGCATGCCTGGTTTTAACATTTCTACTGGACAACTTTTCTTCTTAAAGTAACGTTTCTGCAAAAGTTGAATTTGTACCTTGCCTACTCCAAGCTAAATAACATAAAATACGCATACATAATAAATTAATTATTAAGTGCGCAGGTTGTAAATTTTTTTTTTAAGTGCAGCTTAAATCCTTTCTCCTTTCAATGTTCCGTCAAGTGTACGTGAACCGGATTTCATACGGTTGCTCTCATTCCGTCTCATTTGAGCTTGACTGCTGCAAACGACAAAAAAACATTTTTTAACTTGGCTACCTTCCAATTTTTTTTTCTTTACTTAAACATAGTTACTTAATTGAAACTTAAGTTTTTTCAATGCTTGCTATGAAAAACAGTAATAAAGTTTTTAGCGCCGAGTGCAGTTGCCTAGAAGATACTTATTCACTCTTGCCTTGAAGGTATTCAAGTTATACACGGATAGGTACAGTTAGGAAGCGCGGACGCCGGAAGGGCGTTCCACAACTTAGCGGTATCCATCTTTAAGCACGTCTTTAATAAAAATAATAAATGGACTTTTTAAGAAACATTTGCTGTTATCCACTAAAGTTTTTAGCTGGAACACGAATTATACGAAGTTTAGTTTCAACCATAGGTACCTACTCATATACCTATGTGGCGTGGAGCACACCAATGACTGACTAATCTATTGACACAGCGTAAACCGCTGGGTTAGAAACTTAAAATTTTGACAGTAGGTAGTAGGTCCTAAAGGATTTCTAGAAATTCCACCTCTAAAGAGGTTAAATAGGCCATGAAAGTTTGTATGAAAGTGCGTCATTTTTCAAGTTCGTTCCATCCATGAAAATTGATATTTGGCCTTTGATCTTAAATGAAGAGAACAGTTTCAGGATTTTTGGAAATTCCTTTCCCCTTATCGATTTTTGAAAATTCTTGCCGGGACGGGTCAGCTAATTGATTATATTGACGTACCAGCTATAGTTAACTATGTTGCTTCGGTCGGCAACAGTGCGTGCAACCCTGTCTGGTTTCGTGCCGTGTGAAAGGCGGATCGTTTGCATTCCTCTCACCGTGCCGCAAACTCACCGTGAACCTCGCATGTTACCGAACCTCTAGCTCTTATTCCTAAACATATAAAGGCGAGAATTTAATTAAAATCAGCGCCTGGGATCGCTCGAACATATCACGAATTTAGAGAGTCGCTCGAACAATTGTCATTCGCCATTAGCACTGTCTAGCGGCACATTTTTCTCGACACAGTTAATGATACCCGATTTGGTTTTTTGGGTAGCCTACTGTAACGCGGTTAAATATAGGGCTTCGAATAAGTTGGGCGAAATGTAAGTGAAACCTGTTGTGAAGTCGTTTGTTAAGGAAAACTAGTGATTCTTTCCTTTGCTTATACTAAGCTAAAACTTAGATTTTTAAGTTCAAAGTTAGTGTCTAGCCGGAATATTATCAAATGGTTTCACCTGATCCAATAATTCCACTTATTTGTAGTATGGGATGGATCATCCTGGTTTGTCTTTTTTTCTTCATAGTAAAAGTAGCAGTTGGGCCGCATTGCGAATGTTCAGCGCACGATATTTTCCACAGAATTCTGTTACATGGAAACTGTACGGAATCGTTCGTACGTCGTTTAAAATAAACTTTAAGTTACTTACCATAACTAGAACTTGGGTGTCCATAATATCACCTATCACCTAAGTTAGATTACATTATTACTACTGGTAATGTATTTTCAATTATGAACCTCATTACTAAACATTTCGAATATTAACAACTACTACCTACAACCGACGCTAACACTCAATTTTAGATAATTGAAAAATTGTTCGTTTGATCTATTAACGCCTAACCGCAAAATGTGGTGTTACAACTTTGCCCCCGCAAATTGAAACGTTCATTATGATGAAATTGCATTTTCTGAAATAGCACGCCTACTTTCCTATAGGGAGTTCCTCTTTATTTCAAAGCCCTGACAATATTTCTGTAAATTGACCAAGCCAACCGAGGTCTCTGAGTGTGCTTGGGTGAATTTGCACGTTTTTCTGTATGTAAGTAACCTTTTTTTAGAAAAAAAATTATCCTATTCAATTGCTAAAATTATTGCTCATTAACGCTACGTTCAAATGTAGATAAATTTCAGCCAGAGCCATCGTTCTATTCCTATCTATTTTGTGGTATTTTTTTTTATTCATTATAGGCAAGCGCTTGACCACTGTCACACCTGATGGAAAGTGATGATGTAACCTAAAATGGGACGCGTTTACCTAGAAGATGCCTATTCAAATAAAGCCTCAATAGCTCAACCGGTAAAGGAGTGGACTGAAAACCGAAAGGTCGACGGTTCAAACCCCGCCCGTTGCACTATTGTCGTACCTACTCCTAGCACAAGCCTGACGCTTAGTTGGAGAGGAAAGGGGAATATTAGTCATTTAACATGGCAAATATTCTTTTTTTTTTAAAAAAAACATTCACAGATACCCGGATTGTAATTGGTAGGAAACATGGATCGCGCGAGGATCCAAACTTTACCCATATGTATGAGGAATGATTTACTCATTAATATGAAACACCGTACTACGTGGTACTACACTGTATTTTCATTTATCATTTAAATAAATACCTACCTATCTTACGCTCTTACGTGACTGTCATTGAGATGATGCATTTTTAATCTGTCTTAACCTCAAACCTGCGATAAGTTAACCTCTGAATAAAAAGAACTTCTTTTATTACCGACACTTGGCTGAAGGAGGAGGAAGGTCACAGTAATGTATGGAGCAAAGTTTGTTATTTGTACCTATTTGGACAGATGTTTTTATGGCATCGTCCGTAACTTCGAAATTGAAAATATTATTATAAAATAATTTAAACGAATAACTTAAGTTCAACACACCTAAGTATCTACTACTCTATTTTTTGGATCAATTGATAATAATACAATAAAAAAACGATGGCATTTTATGTTATCATTGACAGTGAGTGGCATACTATATGCATGTGGAAAGAAATAAGAGAAGAGGAAGACCAAACAAAAGATGGACGGATTGCGTGAAAGAGGATAATGCGTATAAATACGTTGTCGGAAGAGAGAAGCGACTAAAAGAAGAAGACTGTGCCGACGTTCATAACGTGGGATGAGAACAGGAAGAAGAAGAGAAGGGGCAGTGACTTGCAGGCCATAAAGGCATAAAAGCATTGCTTACTTTAGCTGTAGCTCAATCTCATTTTACGTAACTACTTGTACCTATATATTCATTTCAGTGGTATAATCCATTGATTTTGGAAGCGCCATCCCTAAATTTCTATGGTCCAACCCAGCGCGTTATACCTAGATACCTAGTTTCTCTGAGATCGTTGTGTAAAACAATCTCAAATTCTCAATTTACTAAAGAAGTGTAAAATAAGAGACTGTAAGCAGTAGGTAAGTAAGTAATACGGATACAGGCAGCGTCACGGAGTTACGTCCGACGTCAAAAATGCGACTTTCACAGTCTTTCTATCAACTCAATATCACTTCCGATTTCGATCGACTGACCACGTTTTATAATGTCGTTTTTTATGATCTCGCCAAGCTTGTATAAAGCCGCCGCTGGATGATCAATGCAACATCAAAATCTGTGATCGGTGTCAGATAACTATGTGGATAGATTTATTACTTTATTTGAAAACAACTTACTATTGAGTAGAATGTTCTTATTAAAGTCCGACCAGAAAAATAAAATTCCTCGCCATATTGGTACTAATTTTAAGGCCGATTCACACCAATTGCGTATGCAGCACGTACACGTGACACGTGCGTAGTGACGCGCGTGAACGCATAGACGTAACTGACGTTCACGCCACGCAAGCGGTATGCCATGTTTCATGCAGTTCCATACATTACAACGCAATGGTACGCGCTACATCTACATTTACGCAGCCTATGTGAACGAGCTCTTACTTATACAATACTCTTACATGTACTTAGTGACCCCTTGGCGCCTCCAGAGCAAGTTTTTTATATTTCTGGTCAGGCTTTACATAGTTACAAGTTCAAAGGCAAAGGTCAAAGTAAAACAACCATTTATTTAGAGAAAAACAAAAAACCAAATTACAGTATGTAATACAAAAACGCCCAGTTAGTTAGGCGTTATCAGACGATAAATTTTATTCGCACACGGTCCAATAATCCACTTATTTCGTGTATTGATAACGTAATATTACGTAGCTGTAACAGTAGGTAGGATATTTTTACTTTTTGTCTAGATATTATACTCTAATTTCTTTGAGCCCCGTTAAAACAAGGCTTCCCTTCCCATAAACCCTTCCCGGCTAATTCCCTAATAATCCTTTCATTGTGGAAATAGGCACAGTTTACTTGAGTAAAAGTAAAAAACTACTTCACAGAAATATTTTTTTACGAATTCAGATATGTACTCGTATAAGCAATAGGTAATATGTAATTATACTTAAAAGTACCTAAAAGTTAATTCTTGTAATTATTTTAAAATAATAGAATATTGTTCGTCTTCGTACACAGTCCAACATTTACTCAGTAGGTATACAAAATTTAAAATTCAGTCCGTTTCATAGTCGGAGTGAGTTTTATAATAGGTACATATACGAGTACATATTCACATAGATAACACAGTTTCGAGTAAGTCGCGTGGATTCCACGTGCTGCCACCATGTTAGAAATGCGACGTTTTCGAAGTCGTTTTCTCTATCTACATTGTAGTAATGCCGATCGATTGGAGATTTATTCAGACAATCCAAAATGATTACGTAGGTACGTAGGGGGATTGTTACTTCTAATAAGCCTTAGCTAAGGGTTCTATCTATTTAAGGACTACCCTACCAGTGTCAAATTCAAGGGATTAAGCATACAAATAATATTTACCTATGTAGATATGTATGTGTATGTACTGATATAATAACCCCCGACCCAAAAAGAGGGGTGTTATAAGTTTGACGTGTGTATCTGTGTATCTGTCTGTGGCATCGTAGCGCCTAAACGAGTGAACCGATTTTAATTTAGTTTTTTTTTACTTAATCTAAAGTTAAAAGTATGAGAGCTAATTTATTACTTTGGCCAATTCAGGGAGAATATCAAATACAACCTCCTTCAAAATAATCCAAGGGAAAATAGTCTCACAATAACCTGGCTGCAGAAGAATCTCTTAGCTAAAAAACTTACGGTAGGTGCTAGAAAGTGGCTAATGGTACGGGTCCAACATGCTGATAGCTCTAATGAATATCTAGATATCTAGGTCCCATCTTAGACCACATCATCACTTTCCATCAGGTGTGATTGTGGTCAAGCGCTTACCTATAGTGAATAAAAAAAAAAAAAAAGATAGTAGTAGAGGAATTAGCATAAAGGTGAGGCAGTTGCAAAAGGTTTTCAGAGCTATTACCTAAGTATTTATGACGATTTCGATTGATTCGCTATGTCAGAGTTTTTTTAGTACAGGATAGACTTGCACTTGATAACAAGGAACGCAATCATGAGGTTGAGAATGAAGTTGTAGCGTGTTTGCCTAGAAGATGCCTATTCACTCTTACCTTGAAGGTACTTAAGTTATACGTGGCAGGAAACGCGGACGCCGGAAGTACATTCCAAACTTTAGTGGATCGTATCAGAAACGTTGAGCAAAACGATTGACGTCGATTGATGCCGATAACATACGATTTTTTATGGAAACGTGTCGAATCAACTCGCTGATAAGTTACACGTGCTTTCAACCACCATGCAACTAATTCCGATTCGCCGACACTTACGCAAGCCTTCGCGTAACTGCGATTTTACTTTTCAATTGGATACGCATTGTGATTAAAGTTTATAGGTTATTAATTTACCTACCTAAGTTTTACTCTCATTTATTTATTTTGCACATTTTACCCTATTTTAAAAAATGTTCAAAAATAACAGAAATAACAAAAAATTAAATAACAGAAACAACAAACAATAAAATAACAAAAACAACAGAAAAAATAACAGAAACACAGAAAGAACAAAAAAATAAAATAACAGCAACAACAAAATCAATAAATAACAGAAACAAAAGAGAACTAAAATAACAGAAACAACAAAAAACTAAAGTAACGGAAGAAAAAAAACAAAAAAAAATTACCTAAGTATTATTATAGTAAATATTTCTGCTTCCTCAAATAGTTTGCAACTTAAATGTAATCCATATTCTATTCTATCCTTTTATCAGAACGTTTACTTATTGTAATCAACATTCGATTCATCATTTTTTGAAAACCATCTGACTACTCCTGGTTTCAACTGGGTGGTATTTCCTAAAACCCTTAATGGGGGTAATGGGTATGGTAGTCTACGTTATAGAAAAAACTTACTTATGCAAAATCTTTTAGTTTCTACTTCTAGAGCCAGGCGGTGTCAAGTTATAAGTACGTTGATTTGCCGGCCAACCAATTTCTTCTATTAGATGGCTATTTTTAAAAAGCAGATATTTTTTGTTAATAAAATATTATTAACCTAATAAGTAGATTTTTTTTGAAGTTCTTAAGTTATTTTTGTGAATACTATATATACCTACTATATATATTATATACTATATACATATACTATAATATATTGTTTACTTTGGACGCCGTAAAGCTATCCCAGGTAAATTATGAATAGGTATGTCTGAAGCAGATATTAATTAAATTATGTACTTACTAAATATATTAAACTTGATAGAATAATATAAACTTAACTAACTGGAAGAGGATAAACTAACCACATAATATAATATTATGATAAATTTTCCTGCTATGATGGAGATGGACTATACATCAATACATTAAACAGTACTTAGAACAAACTTAATTGTTTTGTATCATGTGTCTTCAATAAAAACCTACGTTGACATCACAGATATGCTGATGAATTATCACTAACATTTAGTTCCGAGGTGGTTGCAAATATGCCCACTGGAGCGCCAAAATAATGATAGCTAAGTTGCTGCAAAAACAAGGCAGCAATAGTAAGTCCAGCGTATTGTATTAGTTAGTAGAGGTCAGTGGTTCACGTAGCTTACCGTACTTACTTAGTGAACAAAAATGTTAAGTGAATAAACATATTATTACTTAATTTGACACGGATGGACTTAGTTATCCACCCATTGGTTCTAATAGTCTTAGCTGAGCATAACAAATGATCGTACCTACATTAACAATGCATTTGGCTTCTGAAGCCAGATAAGAGTTCCTCTAACTTGCACATGACTGCACTTTAGATTCACAATAATTATGTTTTAATTTGATTTTATACCTACTTCTACCAATAGGTCACATATTGCTCATTTAAAAGTGATATTTTTACACCAGATCATTGCAATTGTGCATTGTGGAGTCTACATATCCTGAGGATGCTCTGGTGTCGGAGTAAAACGTACGATGTGTTCAAGAAGATTTGTGTGTGTCGTGTGTTGGTTGTGTGTTTCTGCTTATTTAGTAGTGGAGGGGCGGGCAGTGCATATCGCATGCTGCACATTGTACCATACTTTGTCTGTTTTTGTGGATCAGGTATACTAAATTAATAAGCTTGTGGTTCCTTTTATTAGGTAATGGACTTCCGCAAATTAACGACTGCTTCTATCAAATAAACATTAAGTAACTTGTTAGTCCGAATCGTAGAGCCTGATTCGTCAACAAGTACGCAATCTCTCCAATTGTCCCCACGTCCGAGAGATGACGTCACACCGGAAACAAGCGATGAGCGATCACAACACTCCTACATAATGCACCTGAACCGTATTTACACCGGGCATCTGGCAAACACAAACAAGAGTCATGGCCCGCGGCTTTGACACTTCAATTTCCTACATTGTAAAGATGGTGCGTGCAGCGTGCCACCGGTGAAAATGGTTTACTTTTTATCATTGAAATGCCCGCGACTTCATCCGCATGAGCTACACAAATTTCACACCCCTATTTTACCCCCTTAGGGGTTGAATTTTCAGAAACCATTTCTTAGTCAATGTCTAGGTCATATCTGCATGCCAAATTTCAACCCAATCCGTCCAGAAGTATGAGCTGAGTCAGTCACCTTTTCTTTTAACAGACTTCAAAAAGAAGAAGGCGACTAAATGGTGGACTTACCTAAGCTTTAATGGCATAAAGGTTTACAACGTCTCCACGTCCTTGGACGTAGCACAAGATGTAGATATTTGATAAAAGTCTGCTCCTAGACCTTGTTTCGTCACTCCTTGCAACAAGAATGCTCCATACCCGCCGTCTACCCTAATTAGGCAATGATTGTAGTCATTGGGGAGTAAAAGCCAGTTGTTATGCTATTGAATTTAGATTCAATAAGCAATCGCGTTAACGCATCACCAGTGGATCGGAACCGACCGGCAGTTTATCTGATTTCTATTGCATTGGGGAAACGCTGCACGGTCGGCCGCGAGCCGACATCATTTTGAGAACGATGAATAATAATTTGTATACCTTAATGGCTTTATTTATATAATTTTCAGGGTCTCGTACCTCAAAAGGAAAAAGGAACCCATGTAGGATCGCTTTGTTGTCTGTCTGTCGTGCCTGTCAAGAAAACCTATTGAGCACTTCCCGTTGACCTAGTATGAAATTTGGCTATAGGTACTTACTTAGGTCTTATAGCACAAGTAAAGGAAAAAATCCGAAAACTGTAGTTACATCACAAAAAAAAAATCACTCAGCTGATAAACTGTTTTATAATATTTTTGTCATTGATAGTGATGATAAAGATACTATATGCAGCCGCTCTTTAAATAAAAAATTATACTACGTAGCATCATTTTTAGAACTGTTCGTTTTTGAAAATTTCCGTTTTTTGGCGTCGAAAAATATTTTTGCAGATAACGGCTTTAGGGTAACCGTCCCTAAGTTACCTTTTCAAGGAGTATCTTCCAACAAATCTTTAGATCCACCGGCGTAGACTGTGCGTTGTCTATCAGTCAGTCACTTTATTTACGGAAAATGGTAAAAGAAATGGATTAGTCGATGTGCATACGAAGCATGGGAGAATGAATGGAGGCAGTTTCTCAAACAAACGTGAAGTAATATCCCGTATGGACATAGGTGGAGCCGGGGCGCGCCTGACTCGCGCAGCTCGCTTATCGTGGAAAGTTATAAGAAAGCAGCATTACATTATAGCTAATTACGTGCGCATAGAGTTTTAATCAAGGCAAATGTGAAGAAAATGTTGTTTACAGTTAAGACGAAAATTAACTGTTGTACGTCGCAGATCGCAAATGTTTTGATCTGCTGATAGTTTAGTCGGTTCGTTAAAAAATTTTCAAAAGAAAAATAAAACCGACTTCAAAAACCAAAAATACTAAAAAGTAGAAAATAATTTTTGTTTAGCTACACATGTAATGTACCTAGGTATGAAGTCGAGCGAGCATATTATAAAACAAAATTAGAAATCCAAGAGTGAAGCTCGCCCGACTTCATACCTAGGTAGGTACATTACATGTGTAGCTAAACAAAAATTATTTTCTACTTTTTAGTATTTTTGGTTTTTGAAGTCGGTTTTATTTTTCTTTTGAATTTTTTTTATTATTTCACAATTTTTAGTGGCCCCACTGTACTATAATATGCTATGCCCAGTTAAAACCCTACTGTTTACTAAGCTATTACAGTGATCGCGAGCAATTTGCTCTTATCCATTGAGGAGTTCTGTTCTCCATCTCCGAAGATATTCATCAGATCTTCACCAAATTTATATGGGACCACCTGCACAGTATACCCTTTCAAACAAAAAAAATATATTCCAAATCGGTCCAGGGGTCTTTGAGTAATCGGGGAACATACATAAAAAAAAAAAAAAAGATCCCGACGAATTGAGAACCTCCTCCTTTTTTGGAAGTCGGTTAAAAATAGAGAAGTGCTCTGTAACCATTATTAGTATAATAAACAGTCCAATGTAATTCCTTTGTAATTTACGGGGACTCAGCACCAGTATAGAATCCACAGTTCAGACTTAGATACTCGCAGCGGCAGTGTGCTGGTCATAAAGGCATAAAAGCACTGCTTACCCTAATAATTTAACTGCTGTGTTTCATTGACCTGCGAGCAAAAAATGTGGCAGGATCTGGAAACCTATCGCATTATTATCCCAGGAAGATTCCTCGTAGATAAATAAAAGGGGTAACGACTCTCATCAATGAGAAATATAAATAGGTTCCTATCTAAATGCTTACCTCAGCTTCAAACCTGTGCACGCGGCAGCCTTGCAAGCATTTGCTTTTTCCAGCGGCGCGGCCTTTGAAGATGCTACACACACCATCGCTCTGCCCCAAACGTGAGACGTGATTTTGCCTCACTCGAGACGCGTTCTCAGTCCTCAGTCCTCACCTACTTCGTTGACGCAAAGCAAAGCCTAACGAGGCTGCAGCGCTTAGAGAAGACCCTGTTCATCGCAACAAATCTAACTTGTACCAAATTAATTAACTAATTCTGGCAATTTGCATTTAGTACATAAGTATTGAATTCTATTAAATAAACAAAAGTAAATTAAATTAAAATAAATCTAATTGGTTATTTTTCCACATCTATTTCTCAGAATTATAAGTACATACTATCAAGCTTATTTACTTACCTAAAAATAGAACAATCATCACGGGTCGGTTAGGTATGCGTACCTACTAAGTGTTGTCATAAACAAGTGTAAATTAAAAATTTATAACACCCCCGACAAGTGAAGGTTACAGTAACTAGAAAAGACCGAAAAGACCTGATAACTTTCAAACGGCTGAACCGATTTTCTTGGACTATTCCGCGCCTATGATCCAAAGTATCTGAGTTTTCCAAAACATCATTTAACAAAATAAAACAAACAAATAAAACAAATAAATAATTATGTATTTAACAAAATCCATCTTGACAGCTTGACATTTGTCAATTGACATAATATTATGAACCTAACGGTTATGTAACCTTCTTTTATACAAGAAAACTAGAAAAGAGCTGATAACTCTTAAACGGCTGCACCAATTTTTTTGGATTATAGCTAAGAACACTCTCGATCAAGCCACCTTTCAAACAAAAAAAAGTAAATTAAAATCGGTTCATTCGTTTAAGCGCTACGATGCCACAGACAGATACACAGATACACAGATACACAGACACACAGATACACAGATACACACGTCAAACTTATAACACCCCTCTTTTTGGGTCGGGGGTTAAAAAGATTAGCGTCAATACCCAAGATACCCACGTATTCAGTCACCGAGCACTGATAACATCATAATATTATTTGAAGTTCCGTTTACATAAACAAGGAAATCCCCACCTGATTCAAAGGTTGAAACATTTGACCTGTAGATTCCCAATATCAATAAATTATAGTAACTGACACAAACAAAACCTACCAAAATCAAACATCTCATCCTACGAGTAGTTACTGGCTTTCAGACCATAATATAATTATAGAGATAGGTATCAAATGAAGGTAGACTCTCGTAAATTTAATTCCTATTTAGAAATTGGACCTAACGTTAACTAGTAGGTCTATATCCATTATCCTTTTCTGAAACTGAAGTCCTAAAAATAGAACAATTTGATGTTACGGTAAATTGTCTGTAGTAATTTTATCCCAGTCGTCTGATAGCTCCCACGCGTCCGGCCCACACAGTGCAATGAAAACAAAACAAGGTAAATAGGACACGCGACGTAGCGTGCCTAATGGGTCCCGACATTGTGTCCCTAACACGCCAACATTGCTCGTACAAGGCTGCTTGGTTTAGAGCGTGTAGGTTAAGATTGCTTTCATGAGGTTTATTTTGGCCATACCTACATATTATAATAATTGTAAAAATTTCTTTATAAAGTTAAAACCCAAAGCACAAAAATAAAATTATACAAAAATTGTATAAATAAATATAAAGTAAATCAAATAGGTGCATAAAATAAGATTATTTAATTTAAAATTATATTGCAAACAAAGTAAATAGGAGACGCGACGTAGCGTTCGTACCTAATACGTCCCGATATTGTGTTCCTAGCACGCTAATATTGCTCAATTAGCTGATTTCTTTTATAATTTAGCCACACAGGACATTGGAAATCAAGCAAACAGAGCACTCGACGTAGCGTGCCTAATGCGTCCCGACTCCCGACAATGTGTCCCGCAAATTGCTCATAATATAAGGCTGCTTGATTACTGAGCGTTTCTAAGGTAAGCTTTCCCCGCTAGCTATAATATTGGTACCTTCAAAAGAAGAGTAAATAGCACCTTCTAGGCAGGCGCGCTCCGTTTTAGGTTGCATCATCTGCAGTTTTGTGTGATTGCAGCCTACCGCAAGCCTATATTATAGTCAAAAGATGTCAAAAGTGTAGGTAAAGTTGGCCCATTAAATCTGCTGACACAAATAGGCTACGCAGCCGAGTATGGTCTCAGATAAAATAGTGCAGTGCCCCTATTGAACTGAATTGTTATCTAAGGCTACTTGAGAACCACGCGTTTTTCTAGGTCAAGGTGGAGGTTGTGTTTAATTAACTTGTTTACGAGTGTGTGAAAGGCGTGATTAGGTCGGTGCATGGGCTCGTTCGCTTTTATTTTGGGTGCCTGTTTTCCTTACCGGCTATACGTATCTTCTAACTTAGTATATTTCAAAGTAATTACCTACGTTTATCCTTCTTTAATGCCTACTGTATCCAAGAAATTCAGGCTTAGACTTTATTACAGTTAAAACGAGATAATCTTGGAATAAAAATTTCAATTGACCTAAAATGTGTATTTTATCGGTCTAGACAAGATTTTCGTTCTTCGCTAGGTAGGCTTCCGAAGTTCAACATTTTTTTTGTCAATCAATCAGTAGTAAAACAATAGAAAAGTTGTAATTTGTTGTATAATTCTGATTGCGTGTGACTGCAACAGATACCAATAGATACGGCATGCATGGCCGACTCATACGAGATATAGTATAAGTATGTGAAATTAAGCCTTGAACAGACACAACGCGTGGCTGCCGCGTCACTTTACAGAATCTAATCCTAGAGATTTACGTGCAATCTGCATAAGGAAAAACTTCGACGTCGTGCGAGAATTTCCACAAAACAAGGCCTTGTGCCGGTTCCTTGTCCTTGTCCAGTGACTCAGGACCAGCAACTCGCATGAGATCGTTATCTGCGTTTTACAGTTAGTCGGTAATAGCTCAATGGATCGGACTTTTGAAGTCAACAAAAGATACGTCGGACAATCAAAAAAGATATACACACGACCACCACGCTGCAGCATACATACCTTCCAAAATACAGTCTACGCAAACTTTACTCTGGGTTTGTGACTGCTCTCTATAGTAAGTATTAAAACCTTTAGGAGCAGCGTCAATCACGTCACGCCATTTTGTCTAACTAGGGCTTTATAGTAGTAATTGGCACAGTGATTTCCCTCACAAACACTTCATGAGATTCTAATTACCGATCGAATCACAACAATTAAATAATTATAATGAATACGTAACGAGTTCTTGTTCAAGTTCCAAAATGTCATGGAATCCATAACATTCTACATTCTTACCTAAGAACTATGAACAATTTTAAAGAGAATCTCAATTTAGCTCAGGGGTTTGTGGGGCAGGCTAAGGTTAACCTTTTTTAACCTTTGTCGTAACTCGTATAATATGAAATATATAGGCGATAATCAAACTCCTCAATTAGCTGATAAGGATCACCAAGATGTCCATCCTGTATTATTATAACGTCATATTGGACAAATCCAATATGGCGGATATGACAAGCAAAATTATATTCCGAAATAAAACTTTTAATTAGTAAAAGGTCTTATTGTAGATATTCCAAAAAAAAAAATACATAAAAACATGAACCATTCGTCGTGTTGATTCAGTAGTTGGTTCAGTAGTTATTGTTAAAACTAGCAGTTGGGTTATAGTTTTTTTATTTTGTCTTGCAACCTAGGTATATACAAGCAATGTGCAGCAAATATCTCGAGCAGTTTTAAAAAGGCTGACTAATATTGCTCAAGTGTTTCATAAGTCTGATCGCGTATCTAAACGGCATCGATATTACCGGTTGCACGGCGGGTTGCAGCCTCCGAGCTGTGTGACATCATAATTCATAGGTACCTACTTTAAACGTCAAACCGACTTGTCGATCGCTCGGCTAAAGATCTGGGGCATATTTAATTAGCCCCGATAGGTCAACATCGTAAGTGAGACCAGTATTTGAGTGGTCACAAGTTCTTTGTATTTTCGAGGACCTAGCATTGGTTGGACTAATTGGAAGGTCCCGGAAACAATTCTCGGCAAATTCATAATTAATAATTTCTGAAAATTAAGTTGAGTACTTACTTAGTTAAAGACATTACACTCGCGCAAAACTAGATGCCTCGGAAATGTGGTGCTACCGAAAAATGCGAATAAGTTAGGTCCAAAAACTAAGAAAGGACGAAGTCTTGCGACGCAACCCCGTTTTATAGAGACCTAATTTTGACCATCAAACTAAGAAAGGTCAGTTATCTGGGACATGTTCTCAGATATGACAGTGCCGTCTCCTTTTAGACCATCACGACGACGGAAAAAAAGTGTCGGTAGAAGAAGAAAGTCGTAACTTAGGTAGTAGGTACATCCGGGAATGAAGCGGGATAGCTTAGTGCTAGGAGGGCGGGAATCTAACCATACGTCGGACGTCAGTTAAGTCCTTGTCAGTTTACGTGTGCTTATTATTTTATCTATACCGACATAAATACCGTACCGATAACACAACGTTACATAAATGCCAACATCTTGAACTATTTAGCAACAATGCCGGCTTCATGCATACCGCTTGCGCGTCTTACGTCACGTCATGTAAATGCTACTTAATAATTTGTTACTATACACATAATATACATAGTAAAATATTAATACGCCGAAACACCGTACCTAAAAGAAAACCGTAGTAAAAAATGTCTTTTTACTACGGTTGGGACTTTTGTCCTCCACAGACTGTAAATAAATAATAAATAAAAAAGTTAGTAAATAATAACTATTTATTAAATAAAATAAAATCTCCTTAAATCTAGTACAATTTTTTTTAATAAACTACAAAATAAAATACACCTATACTAGTGTGTTTTGAAATCGAGAGGGACCAGAATATTATGTAGGTACTTAGTAAAAGTTTCGGACCCACAACTCGCAGGGAAGGCAGAAATAAAAATCAAAATTTTGTTGGACTAGGCAGATATTTCTGTTAATTTGATAAAATCATCTCTTGATTAAATGAGAGATAAAATGAGATCAAGAAATTTCGACACTCATTTTTAAAATGTATTTAAATTAAATCGATAACTAGAGGTAATTTCAGTTGCAGATGTTTAGAAGTTACACTCGATAAACCAATAGCGCCTCTGTTTGTTCTAAACGCCTTTTATAATTTCAATTTCACTGCTTTGTGACGTTTATCCAGGTCAGACGGTGACCATCACCCATTTCCATGGAAATAATTGACTATAGGTTGCCGTCGCTGCAGCTATGACGTTACGTCATTAACTTGTACAGCATTGTTTAGTTTTTATGACTTTTGGCTGTATTTTGGTATAATGAGTTGGTAATGATGATCGGTCTAAACTGTTTTAAGGATATTAATCTGTTTTGAGTTATACTGATTATGCAAATAGTTTATGTTTAAATATTTTTGTTTGTTTTTAGTACGAGTTAAAATAGAACAATTTTAAAAACTGATGTTGACGACAGAGACGGACACCGGTTACCTTCTATGTCGGAAAATCAAAGAGTTTCCACGGGATTTTAAAAACCTAAATCGACGCGGACAAAGTTGCGGGCCTCATTTTCTCACTCTTTGATATAAAATATTTTTAATAGATAGAAATATGGGACACTAATTTAGATAATCTAATTCGGTTAAAAGGCTTAAAACTATCATTGACGTGAGAATGGCCTACTTTCATTTGTTACACTCTCTATAATATTATGGTACAAATTAAAAATGCGTTAATATCCGTAGGGCTGCCATTACCGAAACGGTACAAATATCTGTGATATATTGAACATAGACAGACGGACATAAGCATATTGGGTTCCTTGTACTTCGTAACCCTAATGGACGAAAAGTGGATTCATAAGTGTTTGAATATGATTGTTTGATTTTGTCAAATAGTCAAACATATTCTTACTTTTTTCTTAGTTAATGGATTTCGTGCGCGTAATACTTAGGTTGTACTTATTTTCTGTCGTCATTTTGTGCTGTTTTCTCGATTGAAAGTGGAAAAATCGACACATTATCGTAAGTTAGAGTTCTCACGGTTGTCATCTGCAGCGTACTCATGCGTAGTACACACAATAAGTAATCTTTGAAATTTTATATTCTGTATTTTTGCTTTGCTGGGCCTTTTTACACGACTACCCAAAGAGTGTAATTTTTTCAGGATTTATGTATGTATGTATTTGAGTTTTTTATTCCATCATATTCATAACTTTTAAATGCTCGAGCACATAATATAAGTGTATGGATAATCTTTAGAATCCTCACATTATCCCGAGTGATTCTGGCTATAATTTTTTTGAAAAAATTCAATATGGTGGCTGTATGGGCGCCATTTTATAACCACTATTTGTTTATTTATAAACACATGAGTCATGACAACATATTATGTGACAGCATCAAGCAGTGCAAACTGCGGTCGGGTTATTAAAAACTCTTTAAATTATTTGTTGCTACAAGCACCGTTGTATGCCAGCCCTAAGCGAAAGGCGTATCTACAATTTCTTCAAGTTGCAATATCAACGTCACGCTTTTTGACCGTCTGTAACCGGTACTCTGCCCGTTACCTCGAAAGTTGCGTTATAATGTTTTAAGTTAGATAGGGCCGTTCCCGTTCGTTGTAACTTTCAAACTTTTGTTTGGTTTTGGTTCACTATTTGTTGCGGTACAGTGTTTTGTCAAAGTGCATCGTAATGCGAGATGCAATACTGTTGGGCCGAGGCCGTTATGCACGCGCAGCCAGCTGATCGATTGCGAAAAAGGTTCATCAATCATTGACGAAATTGTAGAACAATTTTGATCGTTGTAATTGGCTGAATTTATGGAATTCTTGCTGCAACTTTACATTGTAAGTAGTCAATAGTGAGAGTGTCAATCAGACATGATTGCGATTGTCATACTGTAGCTGTTATGTACTGTAAACTGTGGTGCGGTAGGCTCCCATTTGAGATGCATAACAAGTACCTGCAGCAATCAAAAATTGCATTAGAAACATTGGTTAAAAACTTAAAACCATCATCAACCGACGATGGGTTGATGATGATGGTGACATTATCATCATCAACTCATTGGCATTCACTACTAGTGACGGGTCTCCTCTGAAAATGAGAAGGGTTGGGTCCACCACGCTGACCAAGTGCGGATTGGCATACTTCACACACTTATGAGTACATTATGGAAATTCTTAGATATGCATTTTTCCTCACGATGTTTTCCTTCACCGTTAAAGCAAGTTATACACACATATACAATATACATTATACAATTATACATATAAATGGAGAGGCCCGGGATCGAACCGTCTGACCTCCCGCACAGGAAGCCGAGACGTCTTAACCCTATAGGCTATCATAGCTTTTTGTAAGCTACAGGCTTCAATAATTTGGCAGGTACGAGTTCTAGTAAATAGCAATCCCACACCATTGACTTGATAACTAACTGTAGGGGAGAGTGTGGATGAAAGAGCCAGTTTTGAATAGTGTAAAAAAAAACACACTTTTACTATATTATTTTCAAATGAAACTAGGTTTTCTTATAATCACTTTAATTGGCAATGTTATAAAATAAAAATAAAGAGGATAACAACGCTGATAATCTCTTATATAAATAGTTTAAAAAAAAAAGGAAATCGGCTCTTTCATAGCAGCAGGTCAATGAAAGAGCCACCATGTGTTATGAAAGAGCCGATACCTACTTTTGTGGTACTAAACGGTTTTTTATCAATTAAAATTATGTTAAGTATTTAAAATCAGATTAATACTAAGCTTACTTTAGTATTTCTATGAAAATCACAATTTTTAAACAGTCTCAGTAATAATTAAACATTGTCTTAATCAACAATTAAAACTTTTGAACTTTGTCTTAGTCAAAAATTAAATAATTAATAAAAATTTGTCTAAAAACATAAAATAGAGCCCTTTTTCGTATTCTTACTCTATAACTTAAAAAATAAAAACAATATAAAAACAATTTAAAATTAAAAACATTTTTGGCAGAAGAAATTAATCACCCCTTAGAGGCCACACGATAACGCTAACGCTGTTCTATGTATGGACTGATTTCCAGCAAGCACTTCTTTTACAGCCTCTTCTATTGCAGCAGTTGTGGGCCTTACCCGTTTTTTAGCTGTTGACGCTTGCGAAGACATATCTTTTTATTCTGAAACATATATCATATAATAATGAAATAACTAAAATTAAAAATTTTGGACACCCCCGACCTCTATAAATATGACTGGTAGAGAATGCCATTAGGCATTAAGTCCGCCTTTTGTTTTTTTTTTTGTATTTTGTGCAATAAAGATTAAATGAATAAATAAATAAATTATAGCTAAGAACAATCTCTATCACATCAGTTATCAAACAAAAAGAAAGAACCATCAGAATTAGTCCATTGGTTTAGGATCTACGTGGCCATAGACACACACACACACACACAGAGACAGACACACAGACACACACGTCAAACTTATAACACCCCTCTTTTTTAGTCGGGGGTTAATTAAAACTAAACGATGTATTGAATGAGCCAGTTTTCGTGTCATGAAAGAGGCGGCTCTTTCAAAGCATAAATAACTGGCTCTTTCAAAACACGACGCTTTTAAAAATATAACTTCAAAAAAAGGCACTATACCAGAACGCTGATCTGATATTATTTATGCAAAACAAGGGCAAATATATAGACGCCAAAACTGTATATCAGTTTTGTCAACTTATGCAATACCCTTTTTGAAAAAAAAGATGAAAGAAACACAAAGAAACTTACTTTTTGGCTTCCGAATTTTCGTAACAGTCCTGTGAGGCCATTTGCTGTTGTAAAACTGTCAAATGTTTGTGGGTAACAGCTATCCAGTGTTGCCATTTAAGGAGTAAAATTAAACTTTGGTAGAATATCGATAAGTAATGGAAAATCACATCGGCTCTTTCAAAACCTGGCTCTTTCATGCACACTCTCCCCTACACAGTGATGAGCAAAAAGTGGTCACATTCTCCGACTCCGCCCGCACCTGTGAAGAGGGTCAGTGACACCGCACTAAAATTAAAATACTTAGAGATTTTGTTGAGAGTACCTATTGACTTTTTCTTATTCCGGCTGTCGATTTAAAAGAGTTTCGAATCGAAAATAGTAAAATGGTTTATAAGAGCTTTTCTCTCGACTAGGGTCCTTTCAAGTTGAGCATAGCTATAGTACGCGACAGGTCGCTATGGTATGAGGCGGGGGGGACGCTTCGCACCCCCGCATGTCATGCGCGCTATCCCGCACCGGGTTGCGCGTGCAAGCGCGGGGGTTGTGCGTGTGTGCGGGACCCCGATGGCCTTCTGGACCTATCGCATACTATAGGTAGATATATTTATACTTCTTTTTCAACTATTTTGATAGTGAAAATGAAATAAAGAGCAGTTTAAAAATGCCCGTTGGTTACAGCTTTTCACGGTTCATCCACTTAGATGATTTCGAAGAAAGACTCAAACATCTTGCATCAGCTTGCATCTCGAGATAAACGGCTACTTTTTATAATGGCGAATTAGTTTAAAGTTATATAAATCTACGTGAACGAAGTTGCAAGCATTACCTAGCAGTGCATTTATCCCTCGATGATTTGCACGCCACTGCTTGACACACGTGGTTTTAGCAAATTTTCACCGATGTGGGCGCGACTTTGTTCGCCTCGAATGTCAAAAAGTTGAGAATTTTTGACATTCGAGGCGAACAAAGTCGCGGGCTGCTGCTGGTGCGTTTTACATTCAAAACAAAGCCGTCACGTATTGCGGGATGCCCGAATTAGGGCCGCAACGGACGTCCGTGGTCGCGTTATCGATGTCGCGTTGACAATGGCGACTGACTGATCTAGTCTGCCGGTAAGTGGTTAGTCATAGCTGTTAGCTGCCTTGTACGGAACCTAATAAGTGGCCCATAAATTATGTCACGCTTTAAGGAGGCGGGGGTCCGCAAGGTTCATTAAAATGAGTAGTAATGACGAGCGTATGCAAGATGTGGGTATGTGAGAAGCAAGAAAGCAAGCAATATACTCGTACACTCGTACCTACACCAACGCAACATTGTCGTAAGTATCGAATCTTTGAAAAGAGCAAGCGACGTATGAAGGGCATTCTTATAAACCTGTGGAAAGTGCTAGATTCATTTGATGATTTAAAATTATTTGTAGGTAAACGTTTATTTGAATAAAAGATCTTTTATTTTATTCTATTAAGTATATTGTGCTATCTCAGACTGCTAATGCAAATCAAGTAGTAATGTGGTCACATATTTTAATAAAACTTTTAAGTCAAAAATATGCTATTTTGTTGTGTCTGGTCAGTATTAAATTCATACCAGATTTTTACTAATTCAGATAATAATTTAAATGTTCCACTGACCTTTAGAAGTATACGATGGACCTACGATTGCCGGCATATTTTTGAAGCAACTTGATTTTTGCCATTTTGGCGCTGATATAGCAGCACTGAGCGGCATGTGACCGTACTCGGAACTAAATGTTAGTAACGAAAACATCTGTTAACATTGTGTCAACACCAAGACCTATAATTGATAGGAAAAGTCACTTTTAATTCCTTCGAATTAGCACAAAAAATAACTGTCATTAATAATGACCTCTTCCAATGTACTTGTATAGTCCATTTCACGGTTTTCAACTCACCACCAGAACTATAATTGTAAATGTTAATTTTTATACCTTCTAGAATGGTAAAATAAAATTTAATCTTCTATATTTTCTCGTAGTAACATAATCGTGCGATCCGAAATGTCACAAAAATGCCAGTCGCTTGCGCAGATCCTGTTATGTTAATCACATGTTAATCATTATGGTAATTTGGTCCAGAGGCTTTAAATTAATAGAAGTTAGATCGTGTCTCGATATTTTGGCGAATCTAGCGCCTCTAAATTTTTTCATCGCATTTTTGTGCTTTTTCTTCGCTGTCTGATGCCGTTATATTAAGTTGGATTATGGCTGCCTAGTAATCTATTAATCATTTGAGTACTTATCTCTTCTCCATATGAAAATGGGAATTGCAGACTTGACACACCTTTGACAACATTATGGAGAATTTTTAGGTTTCCTTGCAATGTTTTCCTTCACCGTTAATGCAAGTGATATTTAAGTATCTTATTGAAACATATTTATTTCTCTACTCTGTATACTCAATTGAATTTAGGACTGAAAACCGCTCGAGTGCGAGTTGGACTCGCAGACGAAGGTTCCGTACCATCTTACAATATATAATATGCCTAACACTTAAATGTAGAACACTGCAATTTAATGACGGACTGCGCCATATATAATTCAATAAATGATTTTTTTTTGTGAACACCTTTTAGTTTTTAACCCCCAACCCAAAAAGTGTTATAAGTTTGACGTGTGTATCTGTGTATCTATGTATCTGTCTGTGGCATCGTAGCGCCTAAACGAATGAACCGATTTTAATTTAGTTTTTTTGTTTTTTGGCTTGATCGAGAGTGTTCTTAGCTTTAATCCAAGAAAATCGGTTCAGCCGTTTGAAAGTTATTAGCTATCTAGTTCTAGTTACTGTAACATTCACTTGTCGGGGGTGTTATAAATTTTTAATTTACACTTGTTATGATGTAACCACAAATTTAACGGTTATTAGTTTTTTTTCCTTTACTTGTGCTATAAGATCTACCTACCTGCCAAATTTCATGATACTAGGTCAACGGGAAGTAGGTACTCTGAAGGTTTTCTTGACAGGCACTACAGTCAGACGGACGAACAGACTACAAAGTGATCTTATAAGGGTTCCATTTTTCCTTTTGAGGTACGGAACCCTAAAAATGAAATAGGTTATCTATGCCTAGTAAAATCTAGTGTTGTGTCGTAACATTGTAATTGAATCGCCGACGACGTAACTTATTATCTAATCACAATTTATTGCAATTTAATGTTGCATTTATAAATTTAATTTTACTTCTGCTGGACAACATTAGGAAGCGATATTACTATCTATACCGGAAAATATCGGAAAAAATACAAGTACGGAACCCTCAGTGCGCGAGTCTGACTCGCACTTGGCCGGTTTTTCCTTTAGAGGCACGGAACCTTTCTTATACTTATACGTTCCATACTTGCATATTTTGTACCTAATATGATAAACGATAGGTACCTACTTATTACTACATTACTTAGAACTAATGATGTTATAGAACTCGTTATTATATAAATTACTTCAAAAGAAAAGCGTTTTCAAAATAGCCCAACTACCCACGCATAAACTCTGCTTCTGATTTTATAATAACTAAGCAATTTAGTATTTTTATTTTCGTAAACCCAATCGTTTTGTGGGCTTCGTTTTCCAATAAAAAATCCACCCACCAATTTAATATCGCGAAAACAAAAGGATCAGACATCAAAGTCTAAAAAAACAAAAGAAAACTGACATCCGCAATAATTTTCCCTTGGAAGGCAATTGAAGGTAGAGGTAGAATTAAATTACAATCATCTTTGACCGATTTTAAAATAGCTCATCTCTGACTTAGATTAGTTACTACAATTTATTTTTTAGTCATATTTGTTTAAACGCTAAATCGGCAGGGCTAGCAACGTAATTGGAGGATTATTCGCATCCTCTTCTTACAAATATAATAAATAGATAAATAGTATCAAGATAATGCTAAAAAAATAAGCAATCGTTTTAGTGTTAGTGTCACCTGGTGATAAAAGGTGATCCAGTCAAAAATAGAAGCGGTTTAACTTAGAAGGAACTAGCTTAGAACACTCTTCATAAACCTGTGAAGAAAATTAACTCGAATAACTCACACAGCTGTCGTGCCTCGAGTCATGTTTCAATCAAAATCTTGCCCTCATTAGTATGTAAGTGGAGAATGTACCCGGAAGAGAGTCGCAGCGATGTAGCTAATGCGTGTGAATTAGCCCTTTACGTGATTAAATTTAAAACAACTATACATCGATGTAAATGTGCCTAAGCTAGTAAGAAAACTACGTATGCTGTCACGTACTGTAGATATCAGTAACAGTGTTACTGGTAAAATATCACGATACTGAAGATTTGTTTAAGATACTATGGAGGCGAAACATCTCAGTGAATATTAAAGAAAAATATTCACAATTTTACAATATCGCGATTATTAGAACATGGGATTGTTCGAAATCTCAAACAGAAATGTCTTCATTCATCTAAATAGTTAAATGAAATATCCTGACTCATTTACTGTCACTGATTGACTCATCAACGCCTAGACCAAACCCCTAAACCTAAAAGACAAGGAATAAGGCCGGATTTTTCGAGATCTGCAAGAGATCGACGCCACGGGCGGTCACTATTTTGTTTGTACCTAAAAATAAAATCGATATATCCTGCGTCGTCATTGAATAATGCTTGTTCTTCCGGAAAGTTTAATCGACTATCGGCATCAGATCTCAAAATACATACAATAAAACCATAGGCAGACATTTTGTATTCATATTTCTACACTCTTCGTGACTAGTACATCACGGCAAGCAGCCATCGGTTCCGGTTTCTAGCTCAAACCTTTAATCATATGACGCCACTTGGTTACATTAGCACCGAGTGGACTTATGTATCTATTCATTTGCCTGTGATGGCCTGAGAATTCTAATGGGCATTTTTTTTATTAGGGTTCCGTAGCCAAATGGCAAAAAACGGAACCCTTATAGATTCGTTATGTCTGTCTGTCTGTCTGTCTGTCCGTCCGTGTCACAGCCACTTTTCTCCGAAACTATACGACCTATACTGTTGAAACTTGGTAAGTAGATAAATTCTGTGAACCGTATTAAGATTTTCACACAAAAATAGAAAAAAACAGCTCTCGCCCGCCAGATCTATGTTGCAAAAGTTTTGTAGAAACCGTTTTGTGTTTCTGGATCACGAAGAAGGTACGAATAGTATGTCTAGGCTGCAAGGATTGGGTAAGCGTGTTATCTCACCTATATCTATATCTTAGAAATTTTCCTAAGAAAGGCAGATTTCTTCACATTCTCCTTACCGAGGAGTCATCGAAACCAAAGTCTTCCAAATGATAATGCCTACAACCGAAAATATAATGATGTTGATATCCTTGATCCTGAGACGGGATTCAACGAAATAGCGGCTAGCCGGTTCAGGAAATAATTATGAGGAAAATAAAACTTGACTTGGTTATAAATGTCGAAGGCTAGTAACCTATCCTAATTAAACGAGTTCGAAAGAGAAGAGCATATTATTGTAATCGAAATTTCTTAGGTTGTGTAACCTTCACTTGTTAGTCTTTCTATAACGAAATAAATGCTTAGCTTTTTGAAAATTGTTATACTTACTAGAGAGTTTCCTACATTTTGTTGTTACCCTTGGGCGGGTAAGCAGAAAGTAGGTACTGATTGAAGTATATATGTCACGATTTGTTGAAAGCTTCGCAACGTTTAATCTTATCGTTTTGATACTAATAAAGCGATAATAAATGCGATTGTGTCATTATAAGAAGGCAGCACGTATGATATTCTAATATGGATAAACAATTCCAATCCATTAGATTGTAGTTTCGATACTTTAAACCTTGCAAACACTTTACTGTTACTTCATTTGAATGGGAAACTCAGCAGTTACTCTTTTGAAATATTCAATTTAAAAAATCAAAGATAATTTGCAAAATCATAAATCTATACTAATAAATAAAATTGGAGTGTCTGTCTGTAATTTCGAAATAACTACCACATATTAAGGTCATATGGTTATTTGAACGATACCATAACTGAATCACATGTTTTTAAAATTTTTGTCTGTCTGTCTGTCTGTCTGTCTGTCTGTCTGTCTGTCTGTCTGTCTGTTTGAAAAGGCTAATCTTCGGAACGGCTGAACCGATTTTAACGGGATTTTCACATACAAGTAGAGGATTGACCAGGGTGTAACATAGGCTACTTATTTAACCAACTTTCAAGAAGGGAGTTGTGTTTTTCTACATATGTACACCGAAATCTCCGAGATTTCTGAACCGATTTGCGTCATTTCTTTTTTAATCGATAGAGGAACTTTGCGACATAGTTTCATAAAAAATTTGGATTCCAACTCCTTAATCCTAATGCTGCAGGGGATCTGACCAATCCACGCGGGCGAAGCTGCGGGCATCAGCTAGTATTTACCTAAAATCGTCGCAAGCAGAGACAAAAAAGTTTTGTGTTTTTTTAGCTTTGTGCTATTGACTTGACTTGACTTAGAATGTACTAAATTGTATTTAAAATCCATAATAATGTAGTTTTTCATCACAAAATCCATGTCTCAAATACTTTGTATTTTAACTTGATTTACAATCAAAAGCAACAAGTGGAAAATTGAAGTAAGTATTTATCGATTCCCCGTATTGCTTTGCTAAAACTCGTTTTATACCAGATAGGTAGGTATTTTTAATTTGTTTCCATAATAGATTACTTTTGAGATTTCTCTGTTTTATAATAAGTAACTAGAATAATTCTTGAACACATTTGACAGTAGGTACTGACCTACTGTCTTGTAACTACATGCTTTTTATTTTGGGATCTTTTTTATAATGTTCTTTAACTATGAACTAAAATTCGGTATTCGGATAAAATGTTTGTGACCTGCAACCCTACAGGCAGACATGACGATTGTCAGTAGTATAAAAATCTTACTACGTAACGTCTACTGTAGAAATTTTACTTTGAAACGTACATGCGTAAATATCAAAGACACACGTTAAGATCGGTTATTGTTTGCTTGACACCTATAACAAAAGGTTGTATCAAAGTTAGTTATAGCTGTTTGCTTGTATAAAAGCGTCATATCGCCAAGTCGACGGTGAGTCTAAATGGGATACAATGTAACCACCTGTTGGAGCGGCATTCCAACTCCGCGAGCACCGTTAGCCGCAGAAAATCACTGCACACACTTCACTAAGGTTAATTTTTGCCTTTTTTTGACAAGTATTTAAAGCAATTCTGCCCGTGCGGATTATATTTACGATTAGTAAATATTTTTGTAGCAACAGTAAGTTTAATTTATTTTAAAAAAGATATAATTATATACTAGTCATACATTCTTTTTTATAGTCCTAATAAAAACGAGTCACACAGAAAAGATCTTGAATGTAAAATATTCAAATTTGATTAACCAATGCCAGGCTTCTGGCTGCCAGGTACAGCAGCACTTTCCTGATTGGAATTATTAGAATAGCTTCCTAATAGGGTGTACGAAGTGCTTACCTAGGTGGATGCTACGTTAAGGCATTAGAGAATATAGCGGAGCGGAGCGGAGTGTATGCAATAGAGTGGAGCAGTTACAGTTTATCTGCATCAGTCTCGTTAGACTCCTGGCATAGTTTGCAGACATTTTTATACTATTTAGAGAAGAGATACATAAATATTTGTGCTGATATTATTATAGTGCCGAATGCCGATAGCAACAGAGATCTTATCGCAGTTGTTATCGTCACCTGTACTAGATCGTTGCCTCTCTTCACCTTACTTTCTCTAACATTAGCGGCAACATGTGAATAAAAGCCATTCATTATAGCGAAGATCTCCCATATAGACGCGGATGCAAAAAACGTTGTGCTAAGAAAATGTACAACATGGTATTGTCTCTGCGTATGTATTTTTACAGTTCACTGTTAGGTACTAAGTAGTGGGGTTTTACTTTTAGCGAGTGTTTTTTTTGTTTTGATAGACAACAAGTGTAAATTGAAAATTAATAACACCCCTGACAAGTGAAGGTTACAGTAACTAGTAATGAGCTGATAACTTTCAAACGGCTTAACTGATTTTCTTGGATTATTATAGCTAAGAACACTCTCGATCAAGCCACCTTTCAAACAAAAAAAACTAAATTAAAATCAGTTCATTAGTTTAGGAGCTACGATTCCACAGACAAATACACAGATACACACGTCGAACTCATAACACCCCTCTTTTTGGATCGTGGGTTAAAAAGATGTCAAGCAAATACTGGGCGTTGATGAGTCAAGCAGGAATTTTCTTTATATTGTATGCGTATTTCTGGGGAAATTACCATAGGTTATTTACCGCATTCGAAATTATTATGAAACATAACTTGCAAGGTGTTGAGGATTATTAATGCCGAAAGCGCATTTCTTCGGACAAATTCGGCAAATTCATCGACAAGCGGGTGCCCGAATTCGGATAAAGTCAAAAAAGCTGTAAGAACAAGAAAATAAACCTGAAGAAATTAAATTATTTAAAACTGAGTTAGACTATTTTTTTTATCGCCCTAAATAAAAAAAACCATGTAATTTTTAGTGTCCGACCGAAAGTTCGGTTTCGGTTTCGGTTTCGGCCGAGTTTCGGCCAAAAATCAAGTTTCGGTGGCGGTTTCGGTTTCGGCCAAAATTGGCCGAAACTTTTGCCGAAACCGAAACTGATTTCGGAAGTTGTGCACGCTCGCCTAGCTTCTTCGTTTCTCGCGGCAACGCATTGGCGGACGCTGGCGGCCCTGTTCGGGAATTGTCGTGGGCCGTTCGGATAGCTTTGTAGCAACAAAACTTAGTCAGCGCGTTATCGCCCGACACAGACATTTTTTAGAACAAGTAATATAGTAGATAATCTATGTTTTAGAAGTTATGTTTTGATGGAACTGATTACATGTAAGTTTTTGTTTCATTTCTGTACTTTAATTATTTATATAGTTAGTTAAATATTGAGTCAGTAACTTTGTTTTGTTGTTATTAACAAATCAAATCACATGTAAAAAAGAGATTGTAAATGAAAAATGTAAAGTGCTTAATTTGTTAAATAAAATCAAAATACCAATACTTAGTATATAATGAAACAGTAACAATTAGTGATTCCATTATTGATTAACGTTTTGCTATGAGAATTTAATTTTAAAAAATATTAAAAATATTTTTAATATTTTTTTATATTAACTATATTAAATAAATGATTACAATAATCTTAATATACTGTGTTTTCATTTCATGTCCTAATTAATGCAGAATAATGGGTAAAATGCACAGTATTTCAAGATTTTTAAGGAATTTTATACTTGACCACGTGAGTTTCGGTTTCGGTTTCGGTTTCGGCCGAAACTGAAGCCACGGCCGAATATTCGGTTTCGGTTTCGGTTTCGGCCGAAAAACCAGTTTCGGTCGGACTCTAGTAATTTTTAAATCAAATCCACGTGGACGAAGTCGCAGGCATTATTTAGTATCTATGTAATAAATCTTTACTCGTGCGAAAGCAACTTGAAATTTACTCGACGCTTATCATTCAATTCACCGACCTTCTCATGATTGTTTACCACTCGCAATCTTTAGCATCATTATCATTTACGCTCGTTTTGCCTGTTTAATTCTTCGTAACATTGGTCTTCCCCGCGGTTTCATGCCGTATTTTCCTGTTGGTGACGGATAGAAATAATAGGTGTTATCGGAATTGTTTCTTATGATGTCATGAGCTGTGTACTTAGTGTGTATTTATCAGGCGGTCAGGCGCCAGCTACAAATTGTAGTTCGTATGGTAAAGTACCTCATCCTAGTTGAACTTCCTTACTCATTAGACGGATACTATGGAGCTTAAATCAACCACACCACTCCAGTGTAAGCCAAAACAGTTTACAGGGTACACTTCTACAGTACACTTCTACGGTATAATTCTACAGGTCCTAACTAAAGGTTAAGTGACTATTTCCGTATATTTTCTACAATCTTAGTTCCTTTACCATAACACTCCAATTATAGAGTGTTATGGTTAAGGGTCTAAGACCTATTAAGACCACACTATTCCAGTGTAAGCTCAATAGCTCAACAGCTTACGAGGTGGATTATAATTCCCAAAGACCGTACTTAGCTTCAAATCGCACACATTGGATTATTTTTCCATAAGAAGTATAATAATAATTATGGAGTGAAGTATAATTACCTATACCTACTACATTATCAACAAGCTTATTTGGAGAGAGTTACAAATAATTCTCTCAACATAACGTACCTAATATATTCTCCGCGATGTTTTTCTTCATTAATTTTCCATTAGAAAGCTCAAAGATGCATGTCCAAAACTCGAACCCTCGAGTTCTTGTGAAGGATTCCCAACCGCAATATAATGAAACTTAAAAGTTCTCTGCTCTCTGATCTACACTCTAAACATTAGAGTAGACAATCGTATCTCCTCGTCTTCCTTCTATAGACAAGGTCCCAGGTCAAGGTCCCTCATAAATGGAATATAAATTCTTCACTGAAGTTTCTAATGAACGTACACGTGTGTGAAAGGCTTTGTCGAGTCTCCTAGACAGGCGTACAACAGTAAGGTACATATTGATTTAATGCCTCCTCAGCATTATAAGTTGAGTATCAATCGGAAATGAGTAAATAATACTGAACCATTGTGCATACTTATATTAGACATATTCTAAGTGGTTTCCTTTACTCATCATCACTTGATGTTATTTTGGAGAACTCCTCAAAACTGTTCTTGAAGTTTGTGTGTGTTTCGATCGCGTAGGTTCAGGTTTTTTAAAAAAACCCCGTGGGAACTCTTTGATATTGCGTTATAAAAGTCTATGTCCCGTTTCTAGGATGTAAGCTACGAGTATCTCTGTATCACAGCTCTGTACCAATTGTCAAGGGTCAAAACAAATAGGAAAGGAGGTAATCGTCAACTTGATTTATGCTTTTATGATTTTTTAAACAACTTAATATGTATTATACGATACGATTTGCAGTTAAGTTCCTAATAAATAATGTAACCTATCTAAGTACCTAACTCTAACTACAATTTTTAACCGACTTCCAAAAAAGGAGGAGGTTCTCAATTCGTCGGAATCTTTTTTTTTTCTTTATAATATTTTACAACTCCTACCTATCACATACGTTTTTGGTGTAAACAAAGAATGTAATGCATACTGCAGATAGTCATGTTTAGGACCATGGTGTAAACGTGGTGTTAGGCTGTCAAAAATGCTACCAACTTTCCAAGTATTTCCAAATGTAAGGGTCATCTATTCATCTGTGAATTGTGATAAATGGCTACGCCGCTAAGCAAGCCCCGCGGGCGATTAGACCGTGATCCGACGTCAATAACCTAATAATGGACGTGTCAACCCGTGTAGGCTCGTTTACAATACTAAACATATATTATTTGAAAATCAGCAAACAGGATGTGAACAGAATATAAACTAAAAAAAATTGTTGAGGCTCAATTACTAGTAATATGTACTTTGATTTGTAGAGACTTGGCATAACTCAAGCCCAGGTCAAATGATATCTCCAATTAAACATATGGCATATATATGTGATGGCAATCGGGGTATGAGGCGGGGGGACGCCCCGCACACCCGCACGTCATCCGCGCTATCCCGCACCGAGTTAGCGCGGAGGCTGTGCGGGTATGCGGGGCGTCCGGGCCACCCCAATTGCCATCTCTACCTGTCGGGAACTATACCTAAAATTATGATAGGTGCTTATAAATATCACTCAATTTCAAAGAAACAAGTTTTTAAGGAATATTAATTCAAAAAAGAAGTGTTTAGATAAGATAAAGACGTAGTTCCGAACATTATGGTTTACAATAAAGTTTATCAGTTGTTTGAAATATTAGCGATTTTGCACGTGCAAACTTTAATAATACACTTGTTTTCACGACTTTAACATAATAGTTTATGAGAACGCTAACCCCTAGACGAGGTTTACGAGGTTAGCCGATTTTATCTATTTAAAATCACACTTAATATTATAAAGGCGAAAGTTTGTATGTGTGTGTGTGTGTGTATGTTTGTTACTCCTTCACGCAAAAACTTCTGGACGGATTGGGCTGAAATTTAGAATGGAGATAGATTATACTCTGGATTAGCACAAAGGCTACTTTTTATCCCGGAAAATCAAAGAGTTCCTACGGGATTTTTAAAAAACTACATCCACGCGAACGAAGTCGCGGGCATCAGTTAGTAATACATAAAATGCTAACATAATCATTATCATGATCAACCGATCGCCGACCCACCACTGAGCACGGATCTCAGGATGAGGAAAGTTTACGCTATAGAGTCCGCCATGCTGACCCAGTGCGAATTGGCAGAACTCACACACCTTTGTAAATATTATAAAGAACTCTGAGGCATGCAGATTTTCTCACGGTGTTTTCCTTCACCATTAAAAGCAAGTGGTACTTAATGGCTTCAAACGCACCAATTCCGAAAAGTTAGAGGTGCGTGCCCGGAATCGAATCCCCGACCTCCCGAATGCCAAATGCTGACAGTAGGTACCTACCTAGGTATATTTTTTTGCACTGTCTAGTCTTTATACAACACAACAACGACAACATGCTAGGGTTATATTATTTGGTCAATAAATAAGAAGTTATATAACTGTTTTTACGCTACCTATGTTACACATAATTATTTTTAATTACGACAACACTTTCGAAGCCGTGAAAGAGATGTGCCGCATTGATTCTGCTTGGGCTGCAGTTTTATGCGACATTGTGAGATAATACGTTAGAGATTATGTGTTTATTTCTTATCTTACACACTCGGTGTGACTTTAGTAATTATCAATTAAATAAATTTATTAGAGAGTAAATAAAATATACACATTACACGTGTTAAATACATTTTATGTTACTTATGCCTACTTGAGTTTATATCAAGGTTTATTTTCTGTTTCCATTGCAGTTAGTGATGTATCGTAATGTATTTTTATAAGTAATTCAATTAAATGGCTATAAATATGTACTTGATCGTAAGTAAGATAGCGTCATAAAAATTTGTAAAGAAATTAATTCGAAACTGTTGTCAGATAACTATCTTATCATAATATTATCGCTATAGTAATTTTGTACCCATATAATATTATCTTTATTTAATGCACGTTGATAAACAATAAATATACCTGTTCAAAAAGGTAACTTTCCGCTTTTTCTTAATTCTATTTTAATTATATTTTGTTCTTATTAACAATATAGTTTCTACCTTCGTATAGTACGAATATTCTGGCAAATAAATGATTTTCAAGTTTGAAAAGTGTTGCACAAAATTAAGTATTTTTAGACTAGTTTAAATAATTAGTTTACACTTAGAAACTAGTTAGGTGTTTTGATTCAGCATTTATGAAAACGTGATTAAACGTTTGCATATTTCTAAAATGAAAATTATATTCTTGCTATCCATATTAAATACTTGTAAAATTAAAACAAATTTAAATCTCTAAAATGATATTTGATAATAATTATGTATCTATTATGTAACTCAAAAAATTAAATTATACGTATAGGTACCTACTTGTATATTAACAAGTAGTACTTGTAAAAAGTACTTTCGTATTGTGAAATTTTTATATGTATTTAATTATGCGAATTTGATTTTTACGAAGTCAAAGTCGAAAAAACAAAATGGATGAATGTTTATAGAAGTTATTTTATTTGGCATTTATGGGTAACTTCAATGCATAATGCATTCAACTTGAATAATATAACTTAGGCTTCTTACACTGACATTATTATATCAATAACAGAATAGAAAACTGAATTTTCTTGTATTGAACTATATTAGGTAATTGGTTTGAGGTAAGTATCTTTTTTTTTACAGTCTTGTACATTTTTGTAAGTCAGTCTCTTTGTACCCTATCTTATCCTGCAAACCAGGATAGGTTTGCAGGATAAGATAGGGTACAAAATATCATACAAAATTCACAACAATGTTACTTAGGTGCCCTGTTACAATCTGAACAGATTGCAAGCTCCGTCAGAATTTGTAAGCTATTAAAGACACCAACTTGCAATCTGCTCAGATTTAACCATTCGAACAGGCGCTCTTCCTGATTGTAATCGGAGACATTACACCAACAAAATGATGTACTGTAATCAGGTTTCAGTTATATTGTATAGTTATTTCAGTAGGTAGTAACTAGGCAACTAAGTACCTGCTAACATTGCGCGATGTAACAAAAATGCGATGTTATAAACTGTTTCTACCTGAAATTACGATTACGACATCCTGAGAGGTCGTCGACACCGTCGCGTCTCGCACAACAAATACTGTTTGCGGATTACGCACCGCGAGGATGCTAATTCCGAAATTTAGTATCTGCTCAACATGAATCGAATGACAAATATTGGACCGCTTTTGGCGGATAACGTAAAAATTATGTCTCAAAGGTCTCAAAACGGTTTTTCAAACTGAATAAATATTTTTGAAAAGGATATATAAATAACTATGTGAGAATTGCGAACGGAATGTGGCTCTTGTTTGGGAGAGTCCTAAGAAAGTTGAATAGCTTTGAAGCATCAATTTATATTGACTAGTCTTATACTTGTTTCAAGATAGCGCTTTATTACGTCGGCTTTAATTTTAATAGTTATTAATGACGATAGGCTGCAGGACTCGTTTTCCAACCTGATACATTAAATACATTTTCAAGATACCGCTAAAAGTAAAAATGCAATAATCAGACACCTAGCTATAAAACTTTTTAATGCTTTTTTAATTAATTTAATTTTTATATGCATGAACGTACCTGCACCTACATTACACAAATCCAGTCTATAGGCGCTAAGAAAGAAAACCTTCGAAGTATAAATATAAAAATGCGAATTTCGACGATATTATTAGCTTACACATTTGAGAGAGAAAAAAGAGAGCTTAAATTGAAAGAGAAAAGATGCCCTGTCACCGTGAAATTATGTCAAATGACCTACTTCAAAAAAACTAGTAGATTTTGACGAAAATGAATAAATAACACGCACTCACAACTCTTGCCTCAAAGGCTTTTGCTATCTTCATTCCATCGTGGTTGTAAAATGTGAGGAATATTCTAAGCCGAGAAACTAGGATTTATGCACGACATTAATAGTACTTAATACGAGAACTTGTAATAAGAGTAGATTTAGTTACATACCTACTCGAAATCTACAGTTGCTAGGTATTCATCTGCGTAATTATAAATGGCGGAAAAACTATCCATATTTCGTAAATGAACTCCATCTTGTCATATAACAAAAATGTATTGCGATAAACGAGTCTGAATATTACATTGATAGTGCAAAAGTAATTGTAAAGAAAAGATAAATATATTATCTTCAATTATATAATATTTATGTTTGACTGTGTATCAGTGAGTAAACGAGAGTTTTATCAGTTGAAAGAATAACTCGATACCGCTGTCGTGGGGTCAATTATATCCCAAACGGACGTATGTAGGTAGGAACGTTACAGGTCATTTTTGGGGATCCTTTGAAATTTTTATACTGAGTGTAAGAATATCATCATGATTTATTATGTGTTATGTATTTACTTGTATACAGATACTTAGTGCGCAAACCAACTAGTCCAACCTGAGTTTGAGGTGAATTACGCATTGAAGAACAAGTGTAAATTAACGCTGGCTGTACAGCTCTCAGATAAATTAAACCTACGGATCCTCTGGTTTAAAACATAGCGTTTTTCCTACGGAACCCTTGCTTGTTAAACTATGGCGTTTTTGTTTGTGACGACTCATCGTATCGAATGAGATGACAGACAGGACATGTGCTGCCGACAGTCGAGACCGGGTCATCTTTCAAAAGGTCACACTTGATTTAATTCGGCTAAATGTCACCAGATGTCCTTATACACTTACGCTGTTATAATTATGTAATCCTACATCTTTTACAAGTAGATTCTTTATACTTTTATACGCCGCCGGGAAAATAGGAAGAACTGATTTTCCGGCGAAGAAAAGTCCATGTTACATTTACGTACAAATCATGCAAAAGTTCCAAATGATCATACTTGATTTATTTAATTCGGTTTTTACCAGATATCCTTACTTATATAAGTACACTTTCGCAGTTATTTAATGCTGCATCCGTTAACAATTCAAAGACTAGCAATGAAATCTGCACAAGCCATCTCTAGCTAATTGCAGTCAGCCATACCAACACTTGCAGTAAGTCCATTTCTGCAAGTTTTCCATTGAAAAGTAACTTCCGCAATCTAACTTCTGCAAACTTTGTAAGTTTTATTGCCCAAGACATTGGCCTCACATCGCATCTCTCCATGTGTAAAAACCCTGGATATCAGTTCATGTCACGTAAAAAGGTACCAAAATTACGGACAAAAAACAATAACAAATCGATTATCTTTTTTAGTTCACGCCACATACGTTCTTAATGAATTGTGATACAGCTCAATATAGCGTTCCTTTTATTCATGAGAAGCAGCTAATTGCCTGCCATTGTACGCTCTCACGTACAAACCGCGAAGAATTTACGATGGCACAAAAAAACACACGCGAATTTATGTTCAATGCTTCAGCTATTGTGATAAAATGTCGCTTGCGTGTTTTATTAGATTGCGGGCAATAAAATAGCCCATTGTACATCGTAATGTTTTCATTTACTCGATACGAGTAAAGTTTACCCTGAATGGCGGAAATTCAGCGATAACAGTTTTCAATTTTCAAGCTAGAATTCTTTGCGATGTTCTCTTTTTAAATATTGTTTTTTTTTTCTTTTTACAGGTAAGTGGTATGAATGCCACAGCATTTTTATGGGTTTAGTTCTAGCAATACAAAATTGTAAGCATGTTCTTTAATACTATTTTTTTTTGTTATAAATATCTAGAAATATGTATGTGGAAGGAGAGAGAGGAAGAGGAAAAGCTGGATGAATTGCGTGATTTGTGTGTAACAGGGGTGGAAAATTTGTTGACGTATGACAGAAGTGAGTGGAATAAAAAGATGTGCGCTGACCCCATATAGCTGGGCATAAAAGACAAGAAGAATACAGAAAGATATTTTACCGTTGAGCAAATGGGCACCAGATTTAGCCAAAGATACTCGTATGTCGAAACGATAAGGTGCTAAGTTATTACCATGACTGTATATATAGTCTGTACATATAGAGGTAGTCTGTAGTTATGTGCAATGTCAATGTTACGCCGATAGTTGGCACGTCACGTTTCCGGTCAACGACCTCGAGGAAATTTCGTCGAACGCGTAACGCATCTTTAATTGCAAAGTACTGGTTTGCATATCCAATTAGGTATTTTATTTGTGACGATTATTAATTACCCATCGTTAAATCTTTTGGATCCTTTACAATCGTATTTAAGCGTTTTATTGTCTCGAAACTGCACTTACATACATATTATATATACATTGCATTCGCGTTTAAAAACTTTTAGTAGGTATAAGTTAGTCTATTCATTGGCTTACTTGATTGACAAAATATATAAAAATCTCGTATACTAATATAAAAAGACGAAGATAGCTGCTGCGATGAATTTCATTAAAGATATATTATTTTGATAAGATCATAACAAATCATATCGGAACTTGTCTATGTAGATACATTATAATGACTAATTAGATAAGTAAACATATTTCTAATCAATTAATATGTATGTTACAATAAAACGTTTTCCGAGAAATATTATCACTAGGTAGTAGGTACTCATAATATTATGTATTACATTAATATAAACGCGAAAGTGTGTTTGTGTGTTGATTTACTCATCAATGACGCCGCAACCGAGCATCGGATCGACGTGTTTTTTGCACAGAGAATGACATACTTAGGTTACTTTTTATCCCTAAAAATTATAGAGTTCCCACGGAATTTATAAACCTAAATCCAGTCAAAAATAAGTGCGCCATCGTGGGTGGAGCCCACGCTTTCATGGGTTTTACCCCATTTTTAACGACTAATATTATAACAATCATTATCATGAACAACCCATCGCCGGCTCACTACCGTGCACGGATCTCCTCTTAGAATGAGAAGGGGGCCATAGTTCACCACGCTGGCCAAGTGCGGATTGGCAGCGATCCTAATAATATTATCTTGTTATTTATGGATCAAAGTCCTTAACACTTTAAGGGCAAGTCTGCACTGTGAATTATCACCGCGCGATTTTTCTGCAAAATTTTGTGACCTGACAATTTTTTTATTGCGTGATAGGGTTGCGCTTGACGATAATCATGTAATGATAAAATCTAGATTTGAGCACGCATGCCTAGAAGATGCCTATTCACTCTTGCTTTGAAGGTATTTAGGTAAGGAAGCCGAACGCACTCGCGAAAGAAAAAGCGCGAACGTCTTCATAAAATGTCACAGAATTCTGCTGAAAAATTCGCAGTGTGGGCTTACCTATGTTATAATTGCAAAACGATTCAAAGCACATTATTTACAATGTAGAATGTTAGGAGTAGCAAAGCAATTCGCTCACAATAATATCGGTCATTATGTATCACACATGCGGGCGTGACTCGTGGCATCTCATTATCATTTTTATCGCCCTCGGTTCACAGTAACTCCGATCTGTGTGCACCATTCGTAAAATCACATTGACGTAGGCAGATGGGCATTGGGAAAGTCCGTAGGAATTTGCCAGTTACTTAATTTCATTTTTTTTTTGTTTGCTTTTAATCTGCTCCCTATACCGCTGAGCTCGACTTAAACAAGATTCATCATCATCATATCTACCATAAACGCACCATATTGCTTGGCTTACATTTTGACAGTTACATGAAACATGAATTTTGTTTGAAATAGCAGGAAATAGCTTAGAATAATAAAAGGGAAATAACCCATTTTCTAAATGTATTGGTAAAGCTAAGTTTGTCAAACCAAACAAGAAACTTTATAGAGGTGTATTATTACTCTAAACTAATTTCTTTAATTTGAGTTTTGGTCAAATAGCATTGCTATTTCACACAAATTATGCAAAGAAAACACGATATAAAAAGTAGAAGTAAAGAAAACCTCTTTATTGTGAATATGTACCTAAAAACCAGAATTTTCCCAGATAAACAAAAGTTATTATATTTTCAATTCATATTAAGTAGTTACTTTATCTACCCAATAATGTCCACTTTTTGGTAACAACTCATACGTAAATATTTCATTACAGTACAAAGTTTACAAAAATTTTCAATGCGTTTAAATATTTTCATTATATTTTTCCTCTTTGAAGTCTCGCGTTGCAATATATCATTCTACATAATCAATTATATGTATTCGTGACCATATTATGGAATCTTGTAACAAATGTGTATAATTTTAAATTCATATCAGTTATTTTAAGTTTTGAAACTGATGTATCTTTTTCTCCAGATTTTTACCGCAATTGAAATAATACTGAATTGTTTGTTTTTAAACATATTTGTCTTTAAATCTTTACTCATATGACTAGTGGACTTAATTTTACTTGACCACGTAGAACTGTCTATACATACATTCATCATCTATTGTAACCACCAAAGTAGCCACTTATTATAGGGACTAGCTAGACTATTGATGTCAGCAGCTAAAGTCAGCTGGTCGATTCCGTAAAACCTACATTAATCATTATTACAATCGCAATTATTGTGATTGGCTGAATTATTGGTATTCTTATTGCAACAATGCATTGTAGCCAATAGTGAGCGAGTGTCAACCAATCAGAGGTGATTGCGATCGTGACATTGTAGCTGTCATTCTGCCGTAATCGAACTGCAGCTTGCCGTGTCTTTCTATTTGAAACCTTCTTTATATTATGTGCTAAATTAATTCCATAAAAAGTCTTCACCGAACATTCTGAACAAAAAGTGGGTGTTCAATGAAGCTGTTTCAGTAGGTGTAGCACTGGCTACCAAGTGATAAGTGATAAGCAAAATCGAGTAGATGTAGCCCCAAAAAAAGTTTCGGAATAACCCGTCTAGTGCGTAACACATAGAGGTCATTAAGTATAGTACCTACAATACTTAGTGTCAGCTAGTTTCCAATTTGAAAAACGCTTCGTAAAATGTAATCGGACCTGTTACGGTACTTAACAAAACGCCTAGCTCTATAAAATAAACGCAGGTTTTGTTAGTTTGAACTGCTAAAAACTACATGGTTCAATCATCAAGAGGTGAACAACCCATTTTGGTGGAACCTGTTTGGTTATATCGCTGATAATGTCATTACCATATTATTGTTATGTGCGTATAGTTAGTAACCGGCTTTAGCATTAAAAAAATAGACAACTTTTTAAACTAATCTATGTTCATGATTTTTCTCGCATTTTTTGTGTAAAATCTGGCTTAGAAATCAGCACCAAAACTATAGCAACCACGCATTCGTTTCTCGTTGTTCGCCAACGAGAAGCGAGAACTTGAAACGAGTGTTTCTAGTTTTTGGCTCAACAAGTTTCTCGCTAATCTTCGGTAGTCGGACAAGGGCCTAACGATACAAAATAATTTCTTTTTGATTGCCAGGTATGCGTTAAATACAGTTATTTTTATGTCAAGCGATGAAAAATGTATTTGCGGAATCCTCCGTTAAATTGTACGCTTATCTGCTCGTTTATGTTCAAGGACGCGCGACTACAATTGCACATAACACATTGTTACCGTACTTTATGTTTCCTTGCTTTCCTCTACGTATTGTATAGATGCCGGCTTTACCTATGGTCCAGACTGTGCAGCGTGCACGGGTGCATGGTGTTAGGGTTCCGAGCGCCGCTCGCGACGCTTGCAAAAAGCATATTCTACTACTCAACTCTTTAGGAGAAAGTTCAAGTGTAGAGTTCACACGAATCGAGTAGGTAATCAACGATTCGGCACGGTAAAAGTAACCGTTTAACAGAAATCTCGTAAGTGCTTAGTACACTTTCTGCCCCATCTTTGATTTTGTACAGATTTTTGTATTTCCGTGCTCGTCATTACTCTCTCGATCTGCAGCGTATCCCTAATTTTTAGAGTTCCGTACCTCAAAAGGAAAAACGGGACCCTTAAAGGATCGCTTTGTTGTCTGTCTGTCTGTCCGTCCGTCGTGTCTGTCAAAAAGCGTCAACGGGTACTTCCCGTTGACTTAGAATCATGAAATTTAGCAGGTAGGTAGGTCTTATAACACAAGCACAGGACTAAATCAGAAAACCGCGAATTTGTGGTTACATCATTAAAAAAAAATTTAAATGTGTTTTAATATTTTCAAAGTAAGATAACTATACCAAGTAGGTATATGAAAGGGCTTTACCTGTAAATCCTAAAACAGATTTTTATTTATTTTTATGCATAATAGTTTTTGATTTTGGGGCGACAGTAAATACTTGCACACAGTGTGATTTGCATGCCGACTGCACGCGGACGCTGCGCAGTCGCTCGACGGTTGTGATGGAGCTGTGTCAACTGCACTATAGCCGCATTTAGACTGCAATTTTGCAGTCGGCTTGATGTCCAAATGCAGACCGTCTGTTTTTGTCATTGGTGTAGGAGGAATCGCAACAACCACAATCTTGTCCCTCGTTTCTCATTCTACCACAGAACAGCAAGAAAGATTTCCGTTTGTGGTCAACATCCTAATCTACTCGCACGAAAGTTTTTGCTCAACGTGTCTAATACGAACCCTTAAGGCGTGGAATGCGCTTCCTGCGTCCGTATTTCCTGCCACGTACCAATAATCTAAATACCTTCAAAGCAAGAGTGAATAGGCGTCTTCTAGGCAAGCGCGCTCCTACTAGACCTAAGCATGATTGTTGACAAGCGCAAGCCTTAAAAATCTTTGTAGGTACCTATATATCTATGGCACAAAGTAATGTGCTCTGTGTTCTTATGCACATAGATGTAGGATTATTAAATTATTGTAGATTGTCACGGTAAATAATTGAAAAGTAAAGAAAAATCAATTATTTTTGTACGGTTTATAATCGTGCAAACTGTACCTAATATTACTTTCGCTTATCTTATCACAGCATAGAAACCGCGCGAACAACGATTTTAACTTACTCAGATATAATAAAAAACAATTTAAATGCATAATTGCAATTTCACCGCACTGGTTTATTTTCACGGTATGAAAGATAATTTCGATTCACTGATCACTTAAAAAAGTAACTAAGATATAAATCAACTGTCTTGTAATCTATCTGTAACCTTTTATTTCAATAGATATAAGGGAGAAGTAATTATTATCAATAGCGTGTGACGCACTGCGTCGGGAAACTGGATAGATAGATATTTTACGCTTTCCCGCTGTCACGAATGCGGAATGTTCCGTTCCGGATAACATGGGCTGGTTATACTGAGGGATAGGAAAAACAAAAAAAAAACTAAATTAAAATCGGTCCATTAGTTTAGGAGCTACGATGCCACAGACAGATATACACAGATACACACGTCAAACTTATAACGCCCCTGTGGGTCGGGGGTTAAAAATAACCTCCGTCTGCGCTTTGCGATGCATGAATATACAAAGTTGAAGCTACAAAATTAATTTGAAAAGGCATTGAAAGGCAAGGAATTCTTAATAAGTATACAATTCCAATAAAATCCCATTTGAAGCTGGCAATAGACCACATGGCCGACCATGGCGAATAAACGACCCGCATGTTTGGGGATCAACGACCGGCATCATGCCAGAACTTACTTCAAACTCGAAATGTAAGCCGTGGCAAATAGTATAGTATTCGTTAATGTAACCTCGGGGCACTATGCAGTAAATTGGAGCATGTATGCAACCTGGTAACGGTCCGCCATTTTTAAGGCAACATAGGTGCCAAAAGGTGCGTTAACCCTGCGCCAATATGTATGTAGTCTGTTTCGCTACGGGTATGTGTTAGACACACAAGCATAAGAGAATTTGTCTTTACTTTTTAAAATACAAATTGTATGAGCATTTCCCGTCTGGAGTGTTATATCTTCTCAATTCCATAAGCTATATTTCTTTAATGATGCTTCTCAATATTTAACTGCGCTAGGTACCAATTAAATTGTTATGAGCAGTGAATTACCTGATCATTAATCTACCACGGCACATTTCCACTCTCCACTAAAGCTGCAGGTTTCCACTTTCATGCACACTATTAAAATATTAAAATGCAAAAGTGTGTCTATCTGTCTGTTTGCCTGTTTGCTAGCTTTTCACGGCCCATCAATTTAACCGATTTTGACGAGCTACAGAGATAGATTGGATACCCGGGAAGGACATAGGCTACTTTTTATCCAGGATAATCAAAAAGTTCCCACAGGATTTAAAAAACAATGACCCACGCGGACGAAATCGCGGGCATCATCTAGTAAGTAATATTTCTTCGAAGATTCTTTTCAATCACTTAACGGCGCTACCAATTAAATTGCTATGAGCAGTAATTTACGTAATAATTAATCTGGCATGTGATGCGCACACTTTTCCACTTTCCACCGTTGGTGGTGGCACGTATTCCCACGCTGAGCCGTTTACCGCAATCTTATCAGAAACTCATCTGATAACGATCTGCTCACTCGACCATGCTGTTACATCCGCGCTCCGCATGTGAAATGTGTATTATATTTTATTGTACTTACTATACTTTATTGCTGTTATTGTTAGAGAATGGTCGATTTTCGTTTTTGATAAATAATAAACCATTCATTATTCCATAATTCTTTTACAGATCTATTAAACAATTAGTGTATAATTATATACATTGTTAAACGCTAGTTAGACCCCAAAACTTTAATTATCCGTATCTTAGGGGTCAGTGTCTTCTTAATTTTACTATTTTAATTTGTACCATAGTATACCTACACAGCACAGCCATCCTGGCAAGTGACACTTGACGATGCTTAGGTAACTTACATGTTCTTGCTTCTTATGCTTTAATTCTCGATTGGTATGTAAACACAATTTAAACAATAAACAGAGTAATAAAAATAAAATAAAAAATAGTGGTATCATAATCTATTTTAGAAAAAAAAACGTCAAATATTCAAACTACTTTAAAGCGCGGTAAACCTGGAACAGTTTTATTTACACAAACCCTGCATTTTCTCGTTCCTTGTGATTCCTATTTTTGATTGATTGATATTTCGTTTGGATATCAAATTAAAATAAAACGATTAGGTACCTACTCTAACTTAAATTTAACGTAGAGCCTTAAATTGATTCCATTAGGTAACCCATGCGAGGCATATTATGGTAGTTTATATATGTAAGGTACTGTGTTTCACAAAAATAATTTTCATCTGGTCATTGTATAGCGGGATCTTAGACCATTAGGCAATTTCTACTTCTAAATGTCGAAGCTCTCATCAACGTATTCATGTCTTTGTTATATGTGATCTCGCGATACGCTGCACGAGTCTACGGATCCATTTATTTCGTAAACTATTGTCACTTGGTCGTGTTAATATTGGCAGACAATAATATTGAGTCTCTTGCGCAAGCATTCGGGTCTCGCTCACGATCGAGAGCGTGGCTTTTGCAATTATGAATAACTATAACACATACTACACATACGTGGTGTACCTAACTAGGGTTTCGGCTCTATCAGCCTACCTGTACAATCATTAGACCTTGGAACTTGGCGCTTCTATGGTACGGCTTGATAACAATGTGTTGGAAGGTGACCTAAGGAAGGTAATTACATCTGTACCAAATAGATTGTGGCCGCGATTACTTCAGTGTGGTTTAAGGTTTTTAAAAATCCCCTGGGAACTCTTTGATTTTCCGGGGCGAAAAGCTTATGTCCTGCCCTGGGCTGTAAACTAAGTATATTGTGCCAAACGTTAATATCAGTTAAACGGATGGGCCGTGAAAAGCTAGCAAACAGATAGACAAACAAACACACTTTCGCATTTATAATATTATACTAGTATGAATGTCTTAGTAACTTTTAGTAAGTAACTTTTGAGGTATGTTGATTTGATTTCAAAAATATCAGGGTCTAATAATAGAGCCTTTACCCTACCTATTTATTTTCATAATATACATTTATATGCCAACCACTTATTTATGGTATTTGTAATGGTTGCTCGTAATCCGGCTCGGGTGTCCGATCCGGCTTAAAGTGCGATTAACGAGTCTTAATACGGAAATTAATACCTATAGGTAATCGTTCGCGATATAATTGTATTATTGGTACCCCTAACCCCAATAGCTTAACGGCTATAGGGTGAAAATTCACACGATGGTCTATTTAGTACACTCATAAAGGTTTTTATGATAATAACTCAAAATAGTATGAAAGCTTGCGCATTGCGTCCGATATTTAATCGGAACTGTCATGCGCGTGATAGTGGCAAGAATACGCAATACAAACCCGGTCGATACGGATGCAGTGGTGTATGGCACATAAGTAAATAGATCCTTAGTGTGTAGTGTAAGATCGACATCCGGATTCGATGCGAGTTTTTAGGGTTCCGTACCTTAAAAGGAAAAACGGTACCCTTATAGGATCACTTTGTTGTCTGTCTGTCTGTCTGTCAAGAAACCTATAGGCTACGTCCCGTTGTCCTAGAATCATGAAATTTGACATGTAGGAAGGTCTTATAGCACAAATACAGGAATAAATCTGAAAACCGCGAATTTGTGGTTATATCATTAAAAAAAAAATGTGTTTCAATTTTTAAAGTAAGATAACTATACCAAGTGGGGTACCTATCAAATGAAAGGACTTTACCTGTACATTCTAAAACAGATTTTTATTTATTTTGCTTTTGATTTATCGTCCAAAATGTTGGAAAAAATACCCGAGTACGGAACCTTCAGTGCGCGAGTCTGACTGGCACTTGGCCGGTTTTTAGATATGAATTTTCTCGGATTCGGATCGGATAGAAAAAGAAAGGGGTTTTATTCACATAAGCTATATGTATTTACTATAACTACATTGGTTCGGAATGCTTTCACAGCATAGATGCTTAGCAACCTTAGCAACACATAATTTATCCGAATCGAGTTTTAAAAAATCTCGGATTCGGATGATGAAGGTAGGTAAAAGATAAATATTTTTGGAAAACTTTGGGATAGAACAAACTCTTATAGGCAATCAAATAGAGTAAGTAAAGTATTTCTTAGACGAGAATATCAACATAGTTTTATATGAGGTTTATGTCTAATCTTACTGTAATGCATTATATAATGTTTTAATGTTAAACACGTTCGATTAATGTTTATTACTTATCTATATATATTAGCCGCTTAGTAAATACCAACATGATATTATGTCCGGTCAGCTAGATTGTAGACCAAGTAATGAATATCTGATTATACCGCCAACATTGTAGGATGGAAATCAGCTGTATTGCTAATTAATAGAGCGTATACATATTTCTGTTCTATTATTTGTTGTGACAGTGTACTTTATACTTTATATACAAAGAGACAACGTGTGTGAAATGAATGTAGGGCGGCATTTTATTTCAATGAAATAATAACATTTCATTTTAGGTACCTATTTTGCTGTTGTTGAATTTAAACTGCACCCAAAATTCATTTTTAAAACATAATAGATATGTGTCTTGTTTTAATCAAAATACTTTAATGATGTTGTCTTGGCATTCCTGTTTTTAATAGAGTCAAAATATGGAAGACAAATAGTCTGCTATATTTTGCTAATCTTTGACTTTTATTTTAGCCAAAATGATATGTTTTGTCTAACCAATGTGAATTTGTGATGAGAACAAAACCTCGAAAATCCGTTGTAATTGATCTTGAACTCAACTCTCAACTGACGACGTTATAAATAACTTTGTTAATTTTACATATTATTGAAGCCCTTATTGGAATTATTCGATGACTTTCGAAGAAGCAGCGTTTGCATTTTTATTTAGGCCACATATTCGGAATTCTAATCGTCTTGGCAGATAATCTTGAAATCTTTTAAAACAATCTGCCAACAATCGCGTATCGAACGCATCTTGATGCATAAATTCTTCATTCTTGGCTCAGAGAATTCCTCATAGACATAGTAGTCGGTGATTTGTTGTATATTTTATCACCTAGTCAGTACTTTCTACATGACGCAATCGACCCAGAATTCCTATGTTTTAATTGTATGCAGTCTCACTAGCTAGACAATCGAATTCGATTGAGATCGATTGTATTGTCCGTGTTTTAGTTGGGTGATGATGGAATGGTCAGATGAGTTGTTTTAACAAGCTGTCGCCAATACTATCATGAAGTTTGATGAAAGTAGAACTAAAAGAACTCAAGATTCCTTCTGAATAAGAAAATAGGAGTTTTCTTGAAGAATGAGATCCGAAATAAGGGGAACAAAATGGCAGTGGGCAGGCCATGCTTGTCATAGGTGCGATGGCCGTTGGAGCCTAAAAGTCGCAGAATTGGAGATTGCGTATAAGCATAGCGTAGTGTGGGACGTGGGCATTATTTTATAATAACTAAAGGTAGGTGGGTAATATTTTATTTAAATTTGAATTATAAACTTGAAAGATTGATGAACAATAAAATTATACGTCTAGTATTTATAGATAATGGTAATAACACACCAGTTCAAGCATAACTAGGAGCCTTGGTATTTAAATCAGTGATTAAAAATTCTTCGCAAATTACGTAGAACGCTCACGGTATGCGAATAGGCCTGTGACCGGGTGTGAATACATGAATATTTACAACGATAGATAGACGTACTTTAAGATTCTTATTGTAAAGGGCATAGTTTTTTTAATTAACTCACGTGCGTATAGTTCGTAGTAAACGTAGTGTAAACCATGTTAAATATAAAATGTTGCTTTATCAAGCAAAGCAAAGGGGTTATTCAAGGGGCGGACTAACAATTTCCTGAAAGGCCGGCAACGTATCGGCCGGTTCCTCTGGTGCTGCAAATGTTCACGGGGAGCGGTAATCACTTAACATCAGGTGACTCCGTCTGCTCGCTTGCTCGCTATTTTTATATTACAAAAAAGCTTTCATTTTCTTGATGGAGCTAAATTGCGATTGTATTGCGTTATTTTCCTCGTAGTTATTTTCTGCCCGCGACCACGTTTGCGTAGATTAAGTTTTTTAGAAATCCCGAGGGAACTCTTTGATTTTCCGGGAAAAAAATAGCCCATGTCACTCTCCAGGTCTTTAACTATAACCATGCAAAAAATCAGGTCGATTCGTTGCTCCGTTGCATCGTGATTGAAGGACAAACCAATCAACCAACAAACCAACTAACAAACACATTTTCGCATTTACAATATGACTAGTAGGTAATGATGAACTGCATTGATAGATTTACAGTACAGATAATAACATAATAGCCTCAATACTGCACGTAACTGCACGTGTTACCGTAGCGTGACTGAAATATTGGCGGGCTTATTACACGTGAAAGTGAATTTCTTTTTTACTCCAAAACGTATAGCGATTCTAAAACTTTACCTGATAGCCTTGGTGATTCTGGTATCTTTTAAAATTAAATAAAATTTTTGTTTCATTGTTCGACAAAGCAAACAAAAATCAACGTTTTATTAATTCGTCGTGGATTTAGGTTTTCAAAATCCCGTGGGAACTCTTTGATATTCATGCGAAAAATTGCGCTGTTGCTCCGTTTGCGGCGTGATTGATGGACAAAGCAGCAAACAACAAACAAAAACACTTTCGCATTCATAATATGGGCAGCGAAGGGTGGGATTAAATAAATCCTTAAAAATCTCGTAAGAATTTTTTGATTTTCCGGGATAAAAGTAGCCTATGCCCGTCCCCGAGATGTAAGCTAACTCTGTACCTTTCATCAAAATTGGTTAAACGGATGGGCCGTGAAACGAACAGACAGACAGATAGACAGAAATACTTTCGAATTTATAATATCTTTTAGTACTTATCGATTAATTCATAACTACTCGATGTACGTTACTGGTTTTTTTGTTTATTTTTCGATTATTCCTATTTACTTGTTTATGGGTCATCTTAAATTAATTATAGATGAGAAAATGCGCGATTTCTGAATGTGACGTCGTTGGCTTGATCATCACTTTCCATCAGCGATCGAGGCCAAACGTGCAGAGTTGCAATGACGAAGTCATAAAAAGGTAAAAGTGGTAATCGCTGCTGTTGAAGCAATAGGTACATAACATAGAATGCAGCCAAATAGGTTCCTTCACAATACAAAATCCTAATATTAAAACAAAAAATGTTTCTACATAATATATCCATTATAGACTTTGAAACCATCCAATCACGGACCCGTTTCAATAGAAAGGCAATAATGCGAAGATGTTTTTTAGCGCAGTAACACATGCCGGGTATCCGCTAGTACATAATACTTTATGTAAGTAGTGCATAATCAGCTGTACCACTCGTATTAATATAGGCGATTAACCAAAAATAAAAGCGCTTAAAAATAAATAAAGATATTTAAGAAAAACAAGGATGCAACAAGTTACAAGTGCTAACTTATTGCAAAAAAAAATAGGTACTTTAAAAGGTAGCGCGTACATTATGGCTAATTCCTTATACAACAATCTCTAAATTCAAATGATGGGTCCAAAATCTAAATATATCGCTATTCCTTTCATAATGCTCTCTGAGGAAAAGGATATCACTATTTAAGATTTAAGTCTTGTCATTTTAACTTAGAAAAAGTGTGCCTCATACTTAATATATAATTAACCGCAATTCTTAATTTTAAATAAAGAGGATTCTAATTTCTTATAGGTACGTGCAAACCTACTTTGTGCAATTTTTTTGGGGCAATCAAGTATTTGTATACCACAAATATTTCGAAATACCTGCAGATTTGCAAGGTGCTGAGTGATACACAAAATTTTGTTTATTCGGTAAATCAAAGCTTGTGCATCGATTTATTTAAGCCAGTTTGGTGATTGTGAAATTTATCATACTTATTGGCTTACATCAGCAACGTGAGAAATTATGCTTCTACTGTCAAGTGTTACGATGAAAATCATTGTCTAAGCTTGATTTCCATTTATAACAACTATAAGCCTTTCCCGCCACTTCATCTTCGTTTTCTAGGTTTTTAAAAGTCTTGTAGAAATAGCCTAGCTGTGTTTTTCTGGATTAATAAGTATCTTATGGTCTTGCAAGATATAGAGGCGTAAAATCACTTCATACCGATGTTGAAATAGCTTAATGCTCAGTTTTCATTATAACTAACTAATGATTACTTTAATTTGGACTCTTGTGCACGCCACTGCTTATACCCCTGCTTGCCTTTGTTAGCATTTTTCACCACAACTTACTCTCTATTTCAAATAGTAAGACGGATACGTATTACTTAAATATGGTTTAAAAATTTAAATCACGATCCTTAAATAGTATTTAAGTTTGTTATTTTTCCCTAACTTGAAAAAAATCTAATTTTATTAAATTAAGGTTTCGCCGATATAAAAAGATAAGAACTCTTAAAAATTCTTCTACTTTGTAACCAATTAAATGCATGACGTAGGTACCTATTTGAATTTTGCATACGTAATAATAAACTTAGTAATTAATTCACTATCCGCTGAAGAAAACATTCACAAAATCTGCATAACCCGAAGTCTTCAATTCGTGTATAGTTAATATGTATTTTACAACCTATTTAGCGGTACATATTACATGTAAATTACCCACATGTTTGTATTTCAGGCCCTATATGGCATGAAGGTCACTGAACAGAATAAATGCCACTTTCACAACAATCACGTTTTTGTTTTTTTTTGCCATAACACATAGGTAAGCTTCATAATCCTTTTCCTGTGAGAAGCCTTTGACCAGCTGTAGTTCATCTTTCGATAACAGTAAGTATAACTCTGACACGGGTTTTTATAGTTTTCGAAAGCATTATTCGATATCGAGTTCCTCCATACATTTACGGCTAGTGTCAACAGCGAAAACATTTTGAAATATCGAGTGGCATGTCGGGCAGAGAATCGCGAAAAGTACAGTGATAGAGGACATATTAATACTATGCATCTGAAAGTCCATCACCGCAAGGCCCTAAGCAAGACGACAGGCCTTGGCCTTTTATACATTATAATTTATAATAGCTGAAGGTCCAGCTTATCCGATTAGGCACAAACTCGTAGCCCGTACCGATTGAGTTCGTCCGTAAACGAGAATATATTATGTATAATGTACCTATATGTGAACTCTTTGTACAAAACCCCAGCAGGGCGATCGGCTAAAAATGTATCAATCATTAAAGGACAGCATCAATGTCAAAACATGGTATTTAGTCAATGGGATTGGCCAAAAACCATGTTTTGACATTGATGCTGTCCTTTAATGATTGATATATTTTTAGCCCATAGGCCCCCAGGTCTACGTCTACAAACTATCAGTCGTACTGGCCTTAGTATGATCTCAACCATACAACTACATAGAAGCTGCCTTATTTTTAAATACATCCGGGATCCTTAGTTAGCAGGTTGTAATAAAACGGTTGCTAGTGCTGGACCTACCAGGATTCCAATTGTATCCGGTTGGTTAGGTACTAATAGGGTTAACCAGATAAATACATACTAATTCGCGACACGTGTATGACAGGCGATTGTTGTTAATGTGATTATGATTATAACTGTATCTTACAGTAGGTATTCTGTAAGGGGTAATAGGACAGAATAACTAACTGACTCGAATAGGTACTGAAAGCAGTTATCATTGGTAAAAAATAGCTGAACTGGTTAGAAAATTAATCATGTACAATAATGTACCTCATAATATGCTCATAATATGTACCTCCTAATATCTATACTCTATACTAATAAATAAATACCTCATAATATCTATACTCTATACTAATAAATAAAATTGGAGTGTCTGTCTGTAATTTCGAAATAACTACCACATATTAAGGTCATATGGTTATTTGAACGATACTATAACTGAATCACACGTTTTTAAAATTTTTGTCTGTCTGTCTGTCTGTCTGTCTGTCTGTCTGTTTGAAAAGGCTAATCTTCGGAACGGCTGAACCGATTTTAACTGGATTTTCACATACAAGTAGAGGATTGACCAGGGTGTAACATAGGCTACTTTTTTAACCGACTTTCAAGAAGGGAGTTGTGTTTTTCTACCTATGTACACTGAAATCTCCGAGATTTCTGAACCGATTTGCGTCATTTCTTTTTTAACCGGTAGAGTTTCATAAAAAATTTGGATTCCAACTCTTCAATCCTGATGCTGCAGGGGATCTGACCAATCCACGCGGGCGAAGCTGCGGGCATCATCTATATGTATGGAAATTAAATAAAGTTATCTACTAAGTTAACTATGTTGGTCAACCTTCATTTCATTATTCTATTTATTTTTTTCATTTTACTTACTCCCGCACGAACATTTTACAAACGACTCTTATTATACCAACCTTTCACAATGTTCGCTGTGGAAAAGTATAGTACCTACGTATCTTTGATGGTATAGTAGGTATTCATTCGTTTCAGACCTTAGTATTAAATTATGTATTCCGAGCCTGTACTTACCTATATATTTTAGTTCAGGAGACTCTTTGTGACAGATTAATTAACATCAGCATTGTGTATAATAATTTAGTATTGATTATCCATTTTTTCTCGAAAAAAAATTAATATATCCATAAAAAGATCGTAGAAAGTATGGTCAGCGACTGGACGTCCTACAGCGGCCGACCTTCACACCATATACCGCGCCTTGACGACATTCCTTGCTGTTGCTACTGTCCCCCTCGTGTCAGGCTCGTTATTGACTACTACATGGCACCCGCGACTTCGTCCGTGCGATTCCGGCTTTGGAAAATCCCGTGGGAATTTACCGGGATAAAAAGTAGCTAATCTGTCTCCGAGAAGTAAGCTATCAGTTAAACGGATGGGCTTTGAAAAAGTAGCAGACAGACACCTTTGTGTTTGTAATATTAGTATGATGAATTAGCTTATGCCCGCGATTCCAAAATCCTTTCTTACCGGTTGTCTATCTGCATGCAAAATTTCTGTCCGTTAATAGATCAGTCAGTCAGTCAGTCACCTTTAATATATATTTAGATTACCAATGAATAAGTTGTAATCTGCGACTTTGTCTGAGTAGTTTATATTGTTGTGTCTTGAATAATCATATTTATTTCAATTTATTTATATCCTTATAATTTCCTAAAATCAAAGCTAAGGTATTGTCTTGTTCATCCAACCATGCTGCTTATATAGTACTTTCTAAGATACCTACTTGGATTATAGAGATATTTCTCTCTTTACCTTTATTTACTAGTAACTAGAGGATGCCCGCGACTTCGTCCGCGTGGATTTAGGTTTTTAAAGATCCTGTGGGAACTGTTTGATTTTCCGGGATAAAAAGTTGCCTATGTCAATTACAGGTATGCAACCTACCTCGGTACCAAATTTCATACAAATCGGTTAAGCGGATGGGTTTTTGGAAATCCCGTGGGAACTGTTTGTTTTTCCGGGATAAAAAGTAGCCTATGTCCTTCCCCGGAAAGTATCCTAAGTCTTTACAAATTTTCATTAAAATCGGTTCAGCGGTTGAGCCGTGAAAGCGTAGCAGACAGACAGACAGACAGACAGACACACTTTCGCATTTATAATATTAGTATGGATAACATCTAGTAATAAAAAAAAACCGCTATAGATAGGTACTTTTTGAGTTTAGCACACGGCAAACAGACTGCCTGCCTTTCTTTATACTATTAAATAGTGATGATACCTCTGTACTTGTGCCTACTTTAAGATGTTATGCAAACAAGCGTTATTTGTATCAGAATGCGCAGTCATTAGTCCAGATGCATTAGAAATAGTTGCGCCTGTCAAGTGCACCGGTCACTTGAGCAATGCACTCAATCGACCGGATCTCCGTCTTCAGTGTAATGTGTACACGATATGTGCTACAATGTCTGCTATACCTACAGTATTATTACTTCCGTAAACTTGATGCAAAGGCTTTGAACATAGAAATCTCGCAAACGCACCCTTTTTTTATCTTATTAAAAGAGCGTGTAACTTAGAAGTAAGTATAAACTAAACGCACGCTAGATTCCATTTTCGGAAATATGATGGAAAGGTATTTATTATGTATATACATATATGTGGTTATAGGCTTGGGCTTTCTCTTAGTGGTCAAATTAGAAATGAGGAGATCCGTAGGAGAACCAGAGTTAGCAACATAGCATGGGTTGCGATGCTAAAATAGCGATGGACAAGGCACATACTTAGGGCGTCTTCAAAGCCGCAAAGTGCCGGGCGCAGGCAGCGAGGCTACAGCGCTGCGGCCGCGCTGCTTTGTAAATACATAAATAAAAACGCGCGTGTCAGTTCATCGATCGAAATTATAATGATTTTACAAAACAGCATGGCCACAGCGTTGCAGCCGCCTCTTTGCGGCAAATTTTAAGGCGCCCTAGTTCGAAAAACCGATAGACATCGAGGAAAGTCTTTTCGGTTTTGTTCTGAGTAAATTCAGAAAACGGAATTACTTCGAGAGGTGCAAGAGCCGCACGTATCAATCTATTTATATCTAGTTATTATGCCGGAAATAGCGCAGTAACCACAGAAAAGCATATATTTTTCCTCTACGAGAAAAGTTTTTGCGATTCTGACCTCACATACTGACCTATTTCAAATGAAATACGTAACCTTTTACGGAGCTATATCTCATAACTTATACATAATAATATTGTGAATATTATGGCCACTCTACAATTATACCAATAGGTCACATTGTTTGATGAATCATCGAACTGAATGTTGGCTTGTAATGTTGTGTTTACACGGACTTTGCGACTAAGAAGTTATCTCTAATAGTTAGAAATATAATACTTGTACAAGTTACTAGGAAATTGCACTCCATGTAGAGTAAATAACGTAAAGAGCACGCTCCATACTGTTTACATTACTATTTTTTGGTTTAAAGTAAAGTTTATTAATCATTTTGTAGTTTTTAAAGTTCCGTACCCGACGGATACCCTTGGCCCCTGTTACAAGCCTCCGCTGTTCGTCCGTCTGTTTGTCTGTGGGCTGTGTCTCATGAACCGTAATAGGTAGAGATTTGAAATTATCAGTGTTTTTGCTGTCGCTGTAACAACAAATAATAAAAAACCAAGATGGCGGACTTTAAAATGACGGCCATGCAGATTTAAAATATGAAAAGTACGTCCACGCAGACGAAGTCACGGGCATCAGCTAGTATAACTATAATGCAGTGTCCCAAATGAATTGGAACGCAAGGGCTTTGAGCGTAAAGCGTGTGAAAGTGGAAACCGATTGTCCTTTGACAATGAGTTACCGCTAGATCAGTGAAAGTTACCATTGTGAGATGCAATACATCTTTGTATAATAAGAGGTTTTTTTACCCGACTACGGAGGGGTATAGTTCAGCCATATTATATGTGATTTTTTATCGGTCAATAAGTTCCCTCGTAAATGGGTCTGGCTATCAATTTTAGTTACAGGCAGTAATAACCGTGAAACCGAGTCGAAATTCTCGTTCTCTAAATCGAATCATATTATGCGGAAACTAAATCGAATCATATTCGTAATCGAAAGGCCTATCGCTAAAGTTCTTGCCATTGTCTTTAATGGAAAAGGGTCACGATCTTCAGCAATGAGAAATACGATGCAGAAAAACGCCAAGATTGTATTGAATTACTGTGTGTCAATCATTAATACTCGATCATTGATGTTTCTATTCTATTATTTATTCTATTTCTGATAATATATCCCCCTGCTTAAATAAAATGGGATGAATGCTCTTGAAGTGTGGGTTTACTTAAGGTGGAAACAAATTATCGGACTTCTATCGGACGTAAGTCGCGGCCGTAAACTTTAGCGCTTGGACGTCGAAATATACGTCTCAAACGACTGTTCCAGCGTGCGTAGCCGCGGCTGATACACGCCTATCTCTGTATTAGCTCTGAACTCAGTCGCGGCTTACGGTCGCGTCCCATAGTTTGTTTCCACCTTTAGCCTTAGCCCTTATCTATTTTGTTATTATCTGTTATCTGATATAAATAGTAATGTTAAAGTGATGAATCATTTTTTGCAGGTAAGTACAGACTTCAAAGTTACTGGTGTGAGTCATGGCGTCGACTGTCCTGGGTCATTGGTCGCTGCAAAATGCAAATAAACATTGTAAGTTTTCCCTATTAAATTATGTTTATTTAATACACAGGCGTATAAATAAATAGATATTTAAACTAATTAATTATTTTAGACGTATTTCGTGGTTTAACGATGTACTATAATATAATTATTATCGATATTTAGACCCGGTTGCTTGTGTCGTGCTCACGAGGGACTGCAGTGCTACGAGAGGTGAAGTTTGAGCTACTGTACATAAAAACGATAATAAGTACAATAAGTGTCCATTTATTGACCTAGTTTTCAGTTCCTAACTCAAGAAATTAACTAAGTAAACATTCAGAATCGTTGTTTAAAATAATACATAACGGAGTCGATTAACACTTCCCACACGCTTCTTGATCACTCACCCATTTGAATGGCTTTTAGACATCTCTAGTCATTGTTAATGCTAATTAACACATTATTTCTTTCCAAATTAGCCAGAACACGTCGTATGCGATCTCTTATTTAAGTACTGGGTTTTCACAGTTTTTTCGTCTCTAGTCTTCGAGCACCACGCTGAGGAGTAGACCCCTTAACCAAAACAAAAAGCTTTAAATTATTTTAAATTATTATATTATAATAAAGATTTATTTATTTATTTAAATATCCCCCATATTGAGTATTTCAACGTGACTTGACAAAATCTTCATCAAGATCAACCCATTGCTGGCCCACTACTGAGAATGGAACTACATTCAAAATGAGAAGGGTTTGGTCTTAGTCTACCACGCTGGCCAACTGCAGATTGGCAAACTTCACCCACCTTTGAGAACATTATGGAGAACACTCAGGCATACAGGTTTGCCCACGATGCTTTCCTTCACCGTTAAAGCAAGTGATATTTAATTGCTTAAAACGCACATAACTCCGGAAAGTTAAAGATGCATGCTCGGGATAGAACTCCTGACCTCTGGGATAGAAGGCGAACGCCTTACCCACTATACTATTACGGCCCATTGAACACATTTTAGAACACGATTTTGCTTGAAAAAGCCCTTCTATAGGCCTAGATACTAATTTAGTTAAATGCCTTTACCACCAACGCACCGCTGAAGTCTAGCGCAAACTATCTTGATTAAAAAAAGCTTAACGTCTCCCCTTTCAAGGGAGTGACCGCTTATTGGTCTATACTTTATGGCATTTATTCGCGAGTAAGTACCGTTACACTTTCAATAAGCGGTTAACTGTTAAACGTTATCACGATTTGCTTTGGGAGTTGGCTGGTCGCTTTTTGTTAGACGTATTTTCGCTCAATCGCTTAAATTGGCCGAGCACCGCCTCAGGAGTTAGGTAACAAGTTGAGAAACGCCGGTCGGATACCACTTGTCAGCTCATTCCAATTTAATTAATTAATTGACAATCATTTAGCTTAGTAAAAAATTAATAATATCAGGTCCTGGCAAGTCAATAAACTTTTATTGGAAAGAAAGCTGAGATTAATCGTACACTTATCTAATATAATATTAGATACGTGTGTATCTAATGGCAGGGGTAGTCATTATTTTATTATGTTACATACTTACTCAGAACAAAATAAGAGCCACCATTTTGTTTTTTTAATCAATCGGGTAATTCCAGCGTTGTAGATTTAATTTAAATATCAACTTGCAAATTAAATTAATCAAAAATAATGTTTAATTCATAACCATTTATTAAAAAATACATGTAAAGACAAATATTATAGTAAACTAATGACCTTTATTTTGTTTTGAGTAACTATCTCCTTATTTCAACTACAAGGACAATGATATTATCTTTTATTTGAAATATTACTTGCGAATTTGTTATAATTTTCAATATCATTCGATAACATACTCGTATGTAGTATACGTATTTTCCGCCAACCTGTGCGAACTGCGAAAGCTGGATCGTGTCAGCTAGAGAAACGCGTTTGTATGGGAGAGGTCAAAGTTAAAGTTTTTTATAACAGTACAAGAGGCAAAGCAGTTTTAATGCTATCAACAAGTTTTTGCATGTTTCAATAAAATTATATTGATGCCAGTTGAGTGCTCGTAGAAAGCTTATACATAAACATACTACGGTTACATTATAAATTATAATATTAAATAGGTAGCTAAGAGTAGAAGATTTAAATGTAGATTACGTAAGTATTTATTATTTTGTTGCGAAAATATAATATTATCGCGACTAAATTTGCTCATAAAACATTAGGTACTAGTTCATTAATCTTTCCATAATATAGAAAATGAGTGTCGCAAATATTATGAGGCGTGTACCTAATAATCTTCTTGACCAATTAGCAAAAATGTATATCTTGTAGGTAATTCGGAACACTTTAATTACTAATTTGATTTTAAAGCGAAAAGGAATTAACGGTTGAAAAATACAGCAAAAACCCAAAAACCCGTGAATACAAATAAAATTAACATTAAAATACTCCGTTAATCGTTTTACCTATGTAAGTTACACAGACTATAAAACAATGTATGAGACTATTTTCCTACAAGGCTCTGGGAACCTCGCTTTCTCAGTCTCGGACAAAAAGTGGAATCGCCCGCTATAGTAACAGAAGGCGAAGGCCATGTCTAAATATAATTACTATGCCAACAGGTTGCATCTATGGCTGTCTATACCCTACAGCTACAGGCTCTATAGTGAATGCACCGCTTACTATGCGTTTCAAACATTGATTTATTATTATTATATAGACTCCATCACTCGCATATAGATCAAATTTATCCTCAAATTCTAGATTTTAATGCTATTTTCTACTCATTTTATTACTTATTCTTACATTTTAGTCAGGTTTCTTTCAAAACTTAATTTTTTCATTACTGAATAATGCAGTGCTCAAATTGATACACGCTTACAGCAGGGCCACTGAGCTCATTTGACATATTTATTTTTAATCCATCGAAGGTTTTCTACGAAAAATAATTTTAATATCACTCAGTAAAGTTGCAATGAAGAACCAACCAATGTCCAATGAGCTTGGTGGCTATCATTCAGTGTTAGACACTGAGTTAGCAAATTACCCCGCAGAACTCAGAGGGACTCATGAGCTGGCACTTATTTAGCCCAATGATTAAGCCTGGCAATCAATACGGGGAATAATGCTTGGGAGGGTGCCAATAATCATCTAGATGGTACAGCTATGTTTTTTACTAAGATATTCACTTACCTAAGTTAAATAAATATAAATGTTGTAAAAAGTAAAAACAATAAATACTAAGGCTCAAATTCTGTTTGGTGACTAGGTACCCACACGTGGCCAGCAAAACGCCCAGTTTCTATTCTCGAATTAAACTTCATTTTAGGCAACAGTCTTTTGCATTGATCTGATCTAGTCTTCGAGAATACCCTGAAGCTGGAAATGACAGTAGAGATCAATCCTTCAATTTCTTTTTAATGTTGACCTTAACGGACGGAAAACCGAAAAGTTCAAGCTTAGTAAAAAGATGTTAAAAAATCACTAATTATAGGGTATGTTTACCTTCTACCGTCCTTAAATGTCTTATTCAATGAAAACAGGGCTGTCACATGCATAAATAAACAGAAAGCTGGAGTAGAGCTTTGAGTTTTTTTTATATTTTTAGGCCCAAATAGTTTATGTAATAGTACTAAAAAAACCATACAGAAAATACATTCACCTGCAAATACATGCTGCTTTACTGGTGACAGTAAAGCAGCCACTAATAGTAAATAACAACTTATACTAACAAACGTCACAGATACGTAGGTAAACGGATAAAGAGCATATTTTTATACTATAGAAGGTGAAAACAAAACGGGACAAATTTTGAAAAGATAGGTAAGTATCTCGTGAAAAAAGATGCATTTTGAAATTGAATTTTGAATTCTGACTGAAGTCTCATTTTAAACTGGTAAGGGGTACTATAACAAATCCAAATTAAGTAAAAAAAAGTTATTGTTAAGTATATTAATTATGATGAACACGATAAATTAAATTATTCTCAACATATTTAATTTTGACAGAAGGTAAATAAAATGAAGAAGTTACGACGTTTCGAGATATATTATATCGTGACAGGTAATTATTTATGCGATGCTGAGTGGTAAAAGACTTTAAGTTGTATGCAATCCAGTTCTAAATTGGTAGAGGCTTACATACCTAATACGAGTAAGTTATTAAGCAATATAATAATATGTAAGATATTTCATTTTGATTTATTAAATGGTACAAATGAGTCCTAATAATAATTGGGACTTATAATAATTTTGAGAGCTTTGACCCTATCGCTTTGATTGTAATTTTAGTACCTTTAAAATTCAGGCATCATACCTAAGATGATTTTAACTATGAGAAATGAAACACGAGAAGAAACCTGCATACCTAATCCCTTCTCTGTTTTCTTCCCCTGAACCACCCGACAAAAAGAAGGAACAGTACCATTGACAGTTATTTTTAGAAATAGCGGCAATAGCGGTAACCCTGACAAAGAAAAGGTTCGCCTTGAGCGTGGACGTGTTCAGAATCACAAGAGACGGTCAGTGATGGGCCCTGACATCCCGTTGAACGCAAATACCATGCCAGACAGAGACGAACCACAGACAACCACCTGTGGAATACTCCGCGTGATAAGGACGGGGATAGTAAAGCTCGAATCTAACAGGTTTTTCGCCATACCAGTTTATGCAGGTGATGCGCTATGAATTATTTCGTCTAAGAGAATAGACGCTGTTAATGTACGAACCTGTTCAGATGCATTCGATTGTTTGGAGTAGTGCTTAGCAGATTTATGTTAATTTCATTAAGAATTATTTTCATTTCACCTTTAAGTGACTGGAAGTTTCTTCAGCGAACCAGGATAAAAGTTGTGACTCGTCCTACATTCGAAGCCAAGTTTAGCCAAGTGCCAATACGTTATACAATGCTGTACCTACATTATTTTGTTGTGCATGCTCGAACTACGATAAATCCTAGAATTTTCCAGTAAAACCAGATTTGCCAAACCTCAATGGTAAAAGTCAGAACTTTTCTGTGATATGATCACTTAACATCAGGTGACCTGCCTGCTCGTTTGCTCGGTATTTTTATTTAAAAAAAATAGTTAATTTCTGAATTTACCAGCACTCTGGTAGAAGTCCGAACGATTAACTCAGATCAATTTGCACTTTTACCATTAAAACATGGTAACTCTTTGGTTTTACTGGAAAATATTAAGATTTACCGTAGTTTGGACTTTTACAGTAGCACATACTTAAATTTATTTATAAAATTAGTTAAAATTGCAAACTAAAAAAAAAAACTGAAATTCTAGAAAGCAAAAAGTTGGGTAATTCAAATCAAGACTGCGCAACTCATTATCTTTCGTCAGATTTTAATTTTAATATTATTGTATGTGGAACTTGGCAGAGAGCGGAGAAAAGGCGCGTAACTTTCAAATATATCGGGCTAATTACATATTCCTACCTTCCTTATAAGTAATAGCTGTTGTAACATAATCCAATCATTATTATGAGGCTCAAGAGGAACTAGAAGTTCTGAATCGCGCTAATTTTGTTATTGTATGAATTTTATTCGTCCTAGGTCAAAAATTTCCTGCATAGTCAAAATATGCTGCATGTTGGAATGCGCTACAGAACTCTCACGGCCCTTGTGTTTTAGGACACGTGCTTCATGGTATGCATAATACGTGTGCAAAGTGTAGGTACCTACATCGTGTACAAGTGTTTATATCGATCCGGTTCGATTACCCGGATTCCCGCTGAGAAGAAGCTGCTGTTATAATTATTTCTCAAAGGCATCTATGTACCTAGTAAAGTAATAATAACAATATGGCCTCCTGACCGAATTGCGGCCACGGCGGCCAAGGTCTATAGAGATGCACAAGTGTGTGCGCAAACACAAGTGCACTCTCTATTCCTTCATTCTCAAAGCCGGATGGGACGGAAATCCGACACGACCGGGGAGAGATCCAGTGTCGGATCGACGGTTTGACGTGCCCTCCGAGGCACGTGATGATATATCGCCGGCTTCCTATACCCGGGCTAGTACAGATAATTTTTCAACAGAAAATCCCAATACCTGTTTTCGACCCAACCCAGGAATCGAACCCAGGATCTCCGAGTGCAAACCCGACTCACACTTGGCCGGTATTTGGTTTTTAACTTTTTGTTCGGAATGACCCGGCTAAATCAAAACTGTCTAGTTCACATTGAGTGGTTCTAAGAATTCAAACATACAGATTACATCGACACCTCCCACGTAAGTTGTTGTAAGCCACAAAATTGCCATTTTGCGTTTTTTACATAACAATGTCTATTTTTATCTATTTTATATGTTCAATTAAAAAAAATCCTAAAAATGTTGTTTTTTAAAGTACTTATGAGGCGTATAATGTTGTATTTTTCAAACGAGGACGACGTAAAATATCATATCGACCTTTACAACGTTTTATGTGGGGTGAAGTCGCACGTTTGCGCCTCGTATGTAACAGATACAACAGATCACGCCGGACTTCAAATGAAATGTTTGTAACTCAAGACACTGATATGTCACGGTTGTGTTTGCATTTTTTTATTTCATTATCGTATTTTAGTAATTTAATAGTGATGCCAAGCTAAACTATTGTATAGATTACATACAACAATTTACGTCGTTGAGGACACCCAAAAACAGTATTGTATGATGACATACAACCGTTTACGTTGCAGAATTATAATAAATTTTGTGTTAAGTGATACATACAACATTTTACTTCGGCATTTATTTCTCAAAATTTTGTTGTATGATTACATGCTATATTTTACGTTGCTATGACATTGTTTTTTTCTTACATACGACATTGTATACAATAAAACTATCTTAAAATTTAGTTTGATTGCGACGTAAACTTATGATAGTCAATGAAATAACTAATCGGCTCATCATACCACTAGGTTACCATATAATTAACAAAAAAATCACTACTACAATATATTATTTCAGAGCCTACCTTTCCAATAAATAGGTTGGTAGAAGGTTGGTAGAAGGTAGGCCAGGTGGTGGAGTCCAATTTCTTTACGGCCTATCGTCCAAAAATAACAAATATTTTTTTTATGATTTTAAAGCTCATGGCCAGAAAAAGGCCAGAAATGATAATGTAGTCTTCAGCAGATGCACCTACCTACTGGCAGATCTCTATTGTACAAACACGTGACTTATGGGTCTTTAATTTCGTTTTAAAGATACCATAGAGCGGAACAGGAACTCAAAAGTATTCACGAAAGATCTGTCTACTAAACAGGGCCTGCTGATACGACAAAAACTGACAACACCTCATTTCAGCTAAACTTGAGCTCTTGAAATAAATGGAGAAGTTCTATGGACAGTTATACACCACAATACAAAGACTTGTTGAAGATTTGGCTAAAGATCCCAGAGCTAAATTGACGGGACACTATACCCAAGATATCCCAGATGCCAGTTTATACGAGATAAGTATGGCTCTCAAACAACTCAAGGATATAAATTCGCTCGGTGATATCAGAATCACAGTAGAATTCCTGAAAGCGGGTGGCAAACCAGTACTTAAGGTCTTTCAGCGATTTCCCAATCGCCGTAATGCCGTAATAAATAATACGTAATGGTTTATTTGTTGCAATGTGGGCACAAAAGGTTAGTGAATCTTATATTCAAATTAATCTAGTTCATTGCATAACGAAATTACAAAGTTACAAACATTACCTACTCAAGAAGAGTCATACTCATCTCGCTGCTAAGCCATGTCTATAAGCTGTTGTTATCGTAAGTCATTATGAATCGTCACAATAATAAGTTCGATGACTTTCAGCATCCCTAACAAGCTTGATTCTGAAAAAGCTTCAGCACTATAGGTCACATTCATAAGCTGCGACATGTTATGCATAATATAACTGAAGGCTATTATAATAATCTGCCTCTTTGCTAAGCGTTTGTAAACTATGAGAAAGTTTTTGATTTGGTGGAAACTGGGGCTGTATTAAGGTCGCTATTGAGATGCTGAAACAACTGCCTGTTCATACAAATGCTGAAATAGAATCTTGTACGAAAACACCATGTCAGTCGACATATAGGACCAGACTAGGCCAGTCCAATTGCAGTGACAGAGTGCACATTGAGACGTAATTCTCTTAAACTCTTTACCGCTGCTTTGAAAGACGTCCTTATTTTTAAGCTTGAATTGGAATGAACTTGACATTAACATCAAAAGAAATTCACCTTCGATTTGTCGATGACATAGTCACTATCGCAGAAACTCTGGGAAACCTCATTAGGTTTCCCAGAGTTTCTACATTTACAGCTCAATGACCTTTGCAAAGTTTCACAACAGATGGGCCTGAAAATGAACATGAGTAAGACGAAAATTATGTCTAATTGTTATGTCTCGGCCCACCCAGTAATCGTTGAGGGCTCTGCACTCGAAATTATTGAAAAGTGTGAGCCTGGAACAGGTACCTGGACCAGGTAGGTAAGTGCAATTTCAAGAAACAGGTCAGCCAACGAATCCGACTCGGCGGCAGCGTACGGAAACTAAATTAGTCTTCGAACAGCGCGTGTTACCAGTGATGACATATTATGGATCCGAGATAATATGGTCACATATTATAATGGAATTCATAAGAAAGTTCAGAGTCACTAAGCGGGCAATTAGAGAGCTATATTTGAAGTTTCTCTACGTGATCGAATCTGGAATGTAGATATCGGTAGGAAAATCAGAGTAACCGGCATAAATGGGTTGCGAAGCTAAAGTGTAAATGGCCGGGGCACATAATTCGAAGGACCCATAGACGTTGAGGTCCCAAGGTGCTGGAACCTCGCACTGTAAGGCGCAGCGTTGACAGACTCCCACTAGGTGCACAGACGACATCAAACGAGTCACAAGGAGCCACTGGATTCAGGTGGTGCAAGACCGTGGCATATAGAAGTCCCTCCAAGAGACCTATGTCCAGTAGTGGACATCCATTGGTTGGAAATGATGAATCGGACTACACATACTACATTTTTTTTTAATTTTAAACGACGTACACTGTTGTATTTAACACATACGATGACACACAACCCGTTTTTTCCAGCGTAATTTGTTGTAAGTATCTTATACAACATTTTACAAAGATGAAACACGCCGTAAAATGTTGTATGAACAAAATCTCAGAAATGTGAAGTATTTCTATAAATCATCTTTCAGAATATGTTAAAGTACTGTAAACTATAACTAAATACCGAATTTCACAAAAATATATTGAAAACTGGAGCTTTAATTTCAATTTATATCTTTAAAACGCTCTACTGAAAAGTTGTAGTTTTGGGGATACAACAACTTACGTGGGAGGTGTCGACATAAGCTACGACTTTCACGACTGAAACATCAAGAGATACAGCAGCCTTTCCTAGAAATTGAGTAACGATTAAATGTGTATTTTGTGAAAGGGCAGAAGAGAATGTATTAAATACTTACCTATCATTACGAAGCAATCTCTAAACGGCTATCGAATCACTAGATCTTGCATACGTTTCTAATACACGCTTTAGAATTTCCATCGAATTTGAGTTAAGTCGAATAAAATTCATCCTGTTTTATTTTGAATATAAAATGGAAAATAAAAGTATCTATCTATGTCTTTGATTAAATACTTTAGTTACTTTAGCTATTATTTAGGTTTACTTGTTTACATTTTTCTTTTGGACTCTATTCTTCCTGATTCTTCCCTATTATCTTTCTCTAGTACCTACAATGTACCATGTATAAGTTCACTATTACCAGGCGGTCAGAATTCTCATCTATAAAGCACGTGACTTCGTAGAAAATACGTAATCAATTCTAACAAGATAAAGTTGAAAACTAAAACCCGACTACGATCGTCTTAATAAACGCTGAAATATTATAGTAAAATTGTTTTTCTGTCGCTTGGTATATTTTAATGTTGTAGTACATTTACATTTATGAAGTTGGAATTTTTTTCTCTTTAATTTGACATCCCAATCGATACAATAACAAAAAAAAAATTTTGGAGACCCTCACTTTTTTCATGTAACATCCGTTAGGTCTATTTTTTCGTATAAAGTGTAGCCTATGTCACCCGGACCTTTACGACGAATCGATTGATACCTCATTTATCAAAATCGGCCTAGTTTAGGCGCTACGGTGGAACACACAGAATCTGGATACAAACGTACATACCCACATACATACATAATATATAGACTGCTTAAATCATAACCCTTCGTTTTGACTTTGCCGCAGTCGGGTAAAAATAATTCCAATAACTTAACAAGTGTAAATTAAAAATTTATAACACCCCCGACAAGTGAAGGTTACAGTAACTAGAAAAGACCTGATAACTTTCAAACGGCTGAACCGATTTTCTTGGACTATTCCGCGCCTACGATCCAAAGTATCTGAGTTTTCCAAAACACCATTTTCAAATAAATATAATTATGTATCAAGGCAACGTCCATCTTGACAGCTTGACATTTGTCAATTGACATAATATTAAGAACCTAACGGTTATCTAACCTTCTTTTCTACAAGAAAACTAGAAAAGAGCTGATAACTCTTAAACGGCTGAACCAATTTTTTTGTATTATAGCTAAGAACACTCTCGATCAAGCCACCTTTCAAACAAAAAAAAGTAAATTAAAATCGGTTCGTTCGTTTAGGCGCTACGATGCCACAGACAGATACACAGATACACAGATACACAGACACACAGACACACAGATACACAGATACACACGTTAAACTTATAACACCCCTCTTTTTGTGTCGGGGGTTAAAAACTACGCTGTGTATCGTTGACGTTCTAGTTCTGCCTTTCGTTACGTAAGAACTCTCAATCCGATTACACGTAAAGCCGACTTACAGCAATTCCCATGTGGTATCTGTGTACAACAGAATTCCTCGTGTATTGATTTGTAAGACGAAGAACCACAATCAAGGCATTTTCATTATTGACTACTACAATTAAAGGTTAAATCCGTTATATATGAATGGGCAAAAAGTCATGATTTCGAATCTAGGGCTCGATTACAGTAAAATGATAACAGGCTACAGTGTAACGATCGCAATCACCTCTGATTGGCCGACACTTGCTCGCTATTGGCTACAATGCATTTTTGCAAGAAGAATACCATAAATTCAACCAATCACAGCAATTGCGATTGTAATAATTGATTTTATCATTAATGCAGGTACGAAATAGATCTGCTGCATAACAATAATTAACTTGAAGTTTAATTTTAACCTCTGAACATCTGATTTTTAAAAACCTATATCCACGGGAACAAAGTCGCGGGCATCAGCTAGTAAATAAATATCTAGCAATGATGGCCGTTATCACAATAGTAAACAGACAAGTGCATCTGGCGCAATGTCACCGACAGTCAATCTGGGCCACCCGGTACATATACCGACTGCCGAGCACGCATACATAATAGTCCAAGAGATAGTGGGTTATCGAGGTTCTTGATAAAGCTGAGAAGTTATACGAGTTAGAGTGGGGTTATTCAAGGGTTAGTCAAGGGACCAACAAATTCCTGAAAAACTGGCAACGTATCCGCCTCTGGTGCTGCAAATGTTCATAAGCGGCGCTAATCACTTAACATCAGGTGACCAAACCTGCTGGATTGCTTGCTATTTTTTATTAAAAAAAGTTGTAACATAATTCCGAAATTCGTCAAATCCACGTCCACTGTTAGTTTTAAGTTTGCTAAATATTTCAAATTATCGATCTAAATAAAAAAAAGGACGTCAAATAACGTCAAATTTTATGAAGTCACATCTATGTACTTGTATTTCATACACGCTCCACGTTTGGCGTTTGATAAAAAGTTGCTGATTTGACTAGTAGTCATCATCCCTATAATTGTAGTTTTAGTAGAAAAACTTTAGATTAAAAGGTTTAACGCCTGTTTAAACCGTGCCTAAAGTTTTTGTAACAGCACTATTTCGGTTTAAAATCCCGAATTCACCTGGACTGATCAAGCAGAAGTAAGTGCGTATTATGTTTATTATAATCATATCAATATTTACATCTTTCAGCTTTTACCTACCTCCTTAATTACTTTACCTCCGCCACCTCTTTGGCTATAAACAGATACATATTACAAGCTAATTTACTCTCTGTTATCTACGATGTAAGTGTCAAAACACAATAACACATATTTAAGGGCTGTTGTGCACTATATTCTCGTAAATTATTTATTTATGTATGAATACTCGAAACCGGGTCGCGGCAATTGAGCATTTACCTTTCTTGCGACATTATTTTCACTCTGGTTTAATGTACATACCTATATCGGTGTTATCTTTCTGTATTGATTACGCCATTGAGTTATAGCGCATACCTAGAGACTATAACTCAGGCACTAAAAAAGCGCTTCCATCGAATTTTACTTACAAAACGAATACTCGTTGAAGAATGAGGAAGGTTTTTTACATAGTGTGATAAGCTGGTATGAATAATTATAGAAGCTATTATGTTCCAGCTCTAGGGCTAATCGACAGCCTCAGGAGAATCGATGTTGAGCATTCTGTGGCCCGCGACTTCGTCCGCGTGGATTTACGTTTTTTCAAAATCCCGCGGGAACATTTTTTATTATTGACAGACAGAGTAAAAGCAGCAAAATTTACTATATGACAAAATCCTCTATCAAGTCAGATTGGGGCCGTTTTGCGGGCAGTTACCATCTCTAGTAATATAACACCTCTCTAGATTACGCAATGAGTTTGAGATAATAATATAATATGTAGATAAGAGCACTTATTAAAAACTATGTTTTATTTTAAAAATGATAAACAGCGTATTTTCTTACTGTTGTGATAGGTATTTTATAGCGTAGAATTAACCAAACGTGAAAAAACAGATAATTAAAATAATGATCGATCAAAGTCAACGTCTTAATTTTACTTTCATACAGTAGAGGTTAACGACTCTACCAATTAATTAAATTTTAAATCGTACTTACTTATTTGAATAGTGTTGAGAATTGAAAACTGTTTTTAATTGTTAATTTCTGTACATAATATACCTACCTACCTAAATAATTTATTGTGTCTATGGCTAGAATCACAACGTAATTTTGAATAGCTACTGAAAATTTTGGGTCGTGAGCTCCAAGAATCGGCCGCATCGCGCATCGAAGAAATAAATGCTTATGAAGCCAGCAGAGATTGGCAATGACACCTAGGACCTACTCAGCATTTTTGAGGCACGCCTGATCCTGCAGAGGCAATACATTATTTCCAGCTCTTGCAGAGGGCTGCATGTTTTGCGGCCCAGGGGCATAAATATTTATTATTTACTAACCACGTGACTGATTGGTTATTTAAGACTGTTTTACACTGGAGCAATACATGCTCCAAATCGAAACATTACTTAATTTTGCGGCCGCGGCAGTCTATTTTACGCCGAGACATCATCGGGATGTAGAGTTGACAACAGTCTGCCTTGCTACATGTTAAAATTATTCAAGCATGCAGCCCTGTGGCATGCCTCAATGTCACACCGTGTGTGTGTGTGTGTGTGCGTGCGTGCGTGCGTGCGTGTGTGTGTACCATCTTTTACAAACAAAACTTAATTGCCGCAAAGCAAGATTATATTATTGTTGTTGTCATAATAATATGTAAGTATTACAAAATTGCCGCGCTATCTCAAACTCGTGTAGATACTCGCGTGAATTTATGTTAAGAGGGCAAGAAAATGGAGCATTGTATGATAGTAAAGAGTTTGAAATTGATTGCCTTCACAATAAATTATACCATAATATCCCTAAGGGACAGGTGCATCAGCGTGTCTTCTGATGGCAAAACTAATAACAAAGTAAGTTAATTGACTCAATTTGTGCTAATACTTGATAGAGTTAACTCATTTATGACTTAGCCCAACTTTTAAATCAAAAATAAATTATTTATCAGTGATTATTTTGGAATCCCCTCTGTTTAACAGAGGGGATTCCAAAATACGTAAAATCCACGTCATTTGTCAGTTTTTAAATTATCAATTAACCTAAAATCATTGTGACATCACACGCCAGTATTTCATAGAAGCTCGCTTACTAAGCGCAAGTTTTGACGTATGATAAAAAGATACTGATTTGACTATACTTGTCAAACACCGGATTCCGCGAGAGGAGATTCTCTGCGTGTTTTGTAAGTTAAGGCCGTCCAAGAGCGATCAAGTATGCCTATAGCAGATAACGAAAGTATCCTTTTTACCCAACTACGGCAAAGCCGAAAGGAAGGGTTATGATTTTATTCCAATACTAGTTAGTACTTGACTGTAATCTCGCCTGGTTGAAGGTGATGATGTAGGTGGAAGCGGGCTAACTTGGAAGAGGTACACAGTTTCATTAAACCCATGCCCCTGAGCGGCTTCTACGCGGCATAGCTTATAAATTACCCCTGCCAGGAATCGTACCCGTGACCTCCCACTTATAAGATAGCGCTACCACCTTGCGCAAGGAAGGTCGCAAATCTATTGTCAATCCTGTGCAGGATGGCCCTAAAACACTTTATATTATGACCGCGATTAATTGCAGAAAGTTGCCAAATCGAAAACATTGGCAACTGAAACAGCGCCGATCGCTGATGCTGAATATCGTGTGTGCTTTGACTTGAAGTGATCGAAAAGCCGTGCATGCTCATGCAAATAAAGTCGCGTACGTTCGCATTACGTCAGTATGGCATGCGGGTACCGTTAATACTAGGCGGACAACTATTTCATATTGCAATACGGGACATAGCATATTATTGATGTATGACACACTGACAAGAAACATGTCTGATTAGGTGTGCAACTATGTTATTACAGGCATTGATTGGGTGTGCCGGAGGTTTTAGTTTTTGTATTTCATACTGGTTTTGCGCTCTACAATGTTGGTAAGTACTAAGTACCTATACCATATTGCAGAATTAAGTATTTTCTAAACTACCTCATACGGACTTTTAAATCGCTTTATATGTCAAATATTAGGCTATGTGTGACGAGAAATCAAAGAAAAATAGGCGATTCATAGACTACCTAGCGTCAAATGTAGGAACGTTTGACGCCTCCCAGTAACGTCGAAGCCATAGATGTTTTGTTAAAAGTTCCCTAACTGTAATGAACTGTGGTATGGTTTTGACGATCAACGCCCAGTTCAAACCGTTGGAGCTAAAAGGCTTAAATTTTGCAAGAGGTCTATGTTTTTCATATATATAACAAATCAGGCCGAATTTCCCAAAATGGCGACAGGGTAGGTACCTACTAAAGAGGATTTAGATATATATTTGCCGAGAGAAGACGGTCACTAAGTCTATAAATAAGTGCGCTGACTAAGATTAGCGCGTTTACATAATTTACATAATTAAACTTTCAGAGATGTGCTTCCGTTGATAAAACCGTTTCCTTCCTACGAGCGTCGTTATCATTGTTTCTATTATGTATAAACGGTGACATAACACTGCCCCTATATTTACATTTATTTATAACGCGATTTATTTGCTGGTTCGATGTTGAAATGTGTTCACTCACAGTTGGCATGAAATCGGATATCGCTTTCACAAAATAGATCCCTATTTTGTGTCGCTTCTTATCGTCTAATGTGGCTAAATCTGTTGTATATAATTTCTCTGTAATGTTTTCCCTTTCATAATGCTTTCTGTGGAAAAATATAGCACTAGATTTAGACCCGTCAGTTTAGTGATTGTGTACAAGTTACTTACCACGAATTATCTATAATACAATGTTCACGGCCATACCTATAAAATCGGTTACAACTCTCAAACTGCGTTAGCTTTTACTGGTACTCGTATAAGTAAGTAAATAATAGAAATAAATAATATGAAGAATAGAAAGAATTATAGACATAGGTAATTACCTATAATTTTTGACAAGATACGTTGTGTGTGGTACCAAAATGGACTTTACTCCGCATATTATGTCTGTTGTAGAAGCACAGGCACAACCAAGTTTCAGACGAGCGCAGAAGATAGAATAGAATAGAAGTGCAAAGAAAGTGGTTAGTAGATTTGGTTTGTGAAAGGATCTAAAAAACAAGGAAAACAGTAAATAAAAGCGAAACTGAAATATCAAGCCGGATATTTAGGTAGTAAACAAAGCAATAATGTAAATGTGTTATGAGTGTTGTATTACACAGTTGTAGGAGTATTAAAGACTTATAATACCTGTCACAAATTTCTTGAAGTCGGATTTATACATAATACAATTATGGGCTCCGAAGCTTAGCGAAGAAAAAAAAAATCTACTCAGAAGTCAAAACAAAATTGAGAGCGTAAAGCTGTTATACTTTAGTAAAGTGATTTTATCTTTAAATTTATTTTTTATATAATATATGATTACCAAATTAAACGTTATATTTGATTAATTTAATTTAAAATAATCTATTTTATTTAGTTTAAATCAACAACGCTGGCCCTTAACATTTTAATTTGTATCGACATGCTGTGGTTTTTAATGAAAGTTATGAATTTATAAAACACTAGCGACCCGCCCCAGCTTCACACGGGAGCAATGTAGATAGACAATTAGGAAACTTCTAACAAAACGTCGAGGCTTGACACGCGTCACTGGCACGCGTCAAATGTTAGTAGGTACATTTGACGCTAGGTAGCCCTAAGCTAGCCCATAGCCTAATATTTGGCATATCGTCATTCAGGATCAACCCGAGATTTCCCTCGCTCTAGTTTACTCTGCTAATGTAGTGACAGTGTGGTTATTTTGTTATATTTCAAAAGAATAAAACAGCATTTACGATGAAGGCTCTCAGTGAGCTTGACTTCTTCCGACATCTTAAAAACAATTATTATTATATTTAATATTGTTTCAACAACAATATTAAACTATACGTATAAACCTTCCTCTTGAATCACTAGCTTTCATCAGTAGGTAGACTTTTGATAAAAACCGCATTAAAATCCATTGCTTAAAAGATCTAAGAGTAGGTACAGTGGGACAGACGGCAGGAAGCGATTTTGTTTTATATTATGTACCTAGAGATTTCAATTATGTCAAAAACGCACCTTAATTTAATGTTAAATTATGCTTCAACTGTTTCATTTAAGGCATCAGGTCGGTGGAGGTATTCGTTACAAATTAAGTAAACTACTTATTTATAATTTAACTATTTGACATTACACACATAAATGGTCGGACTAATGAATAATATCATAATTTATGGCATAATATTCGTTGACTTAGTCGGTAGATTATATTTTTAGTATTTAATATTTTTATTGCACTTACATAATATTATCAGTTCGAAGAATTTTTGTGAAGTTACTTATTGGGTTCGACGACGAGCAATAGAGACTTTATGATATATAAGCCTTTCTTTTCTTATCTATCGCAAATATTGAGAATATTTGCGATAGATAAGAAGTAAAAAAAACGTAAATTTTTATAAATTTTTCAGATTAACAGGGCTCTCTCCGTCACTCGTTTCCACTCCTTTCATACAATCGTAGTTCCAATTTCATTTGAATACTAAGCAACCAAAGTCCATGAAATTTTGCAGATATATTCTAGAAACTAATATCTGTGTCTGTGGTGTTTTGGATTTTTCTAAAAATATGTAGTTTTAAAATTACAGGGGCTCAAAGATTTGTATGAAAATTTTTAAGACCGCGTAACTTTGAAACCGAATATTTTAACAGAAATCTGGAAAACCACAGACATAGATATTAGTTTGTAGAATATGTCTGCAAAATTTCATGGACTTTGGTTGCTTAATATTCAAATGAAATTGGAACTACGATTGTATGAAACGAGTGACGGAGAGAGCCCTCTTAAGCATAGAAGTAGATTAAGAGGAGAGAACTTACTCAATTAAGATTTATATTTTATTGAATAAATCCTACATTAATGCTTTAAGAAATCTAAACGATACAAGTTCATAGCGGTCCGAAACAATAACAAATAACAGTATATTGTACAGTACGGTTACTATCGCTTTTAAAGGTCCAATTGAAATTTCATACAAAGAATTTGCTCAGACTTCAGTTTCAGTTAAGAGGACCTGTTGAGTTAGATCAGGCAACAGAATGGAAGCAATCGGTAGTAGTTATCGGCTGTCGCAGCGGCGGGCGGCGGCACGGGCGCGGAAAATTGAAAACCGAAGCCTCCCACGCGCCGTGACGACACCGGCGCCGCGTGACGTCACGTCGCACCCCCGCCCCGTGCCGACTGTGTACACTCGGGGCGAAAAGTACTTTACATATTATAAAAGATAATCTACCATAGTCTATTTAGCAAGACCGGTTGAATTAGATAAACCAACAGAATGGAAGCATCCGGTAGTAGTTATCGGCTGTCGCACGGCGGAGAATGGCGTGACGTCACGTGTAAAACCGTCCTGCTGGCTCTGGTGTACACTTGGGGTGAAAAGTACTTAACATACTGTATAGATCTATTTAATTTAAAGAAGAACATTTGAATTAGATCATAGAATGGAATCGCTAATAGTTATTGGCTGTCGCGAGCGGCAGCACGGGCGTGGAAAATTGAACTTTTACTCATGTTTCACATGTTTAAGATGACATGTTAAACCATATATGTATTATATTATATGATATTAGATCAGGCAAAAAAATGGTAGGCTACGGTGCTCAAAATTGAAAACTGCAGCCACATGGCGCGCGCGATGCCGCGTGAAATTGAATATCAAACTGTTAAAAAATTAGAATAAAGTAGATGATAGGTTTCGCATTTAAAATATTACGTCCACACAACTTAATCCAGAACGATTTTATTGCTCACAAACACAGTACACTAATACCCACGTTTTTCATTAAATACCACCCATAGCTGTCATTAAAACCTGTGCTAACTGTCTTTAAGTGGAAGATTAATTGCAATCATTCTACGCTCACATAACTTATCATTCAACGTATTAAGTTACTTTACACGACCAAGCGCAAGCCTATCACGCAATAAAAAAACTTGAAAAATATATTTTTTCTACTCAAATGTACCTACCAAGTGACATTTAAAAATAGGTTCGCGCTACGCAACTCGTTACCCATAGTTCGCGACAGGTCGAGATGGCAATCGGTGACCCGCACGTCACCCGCGCTATTCCGCACTGGGTTAGCGTGGGGGCTGTGCGGGTGTGCGGGGCGTCCCCACCCCGATTGCCATGTCGATCTGTCGTGTACTATAAAGGGCAATTTAGAAAATGCGTCGGCGTTATTGTCTGCACCCAGAAAACTGTACAGCTGGAAAATTGTATCGGAATGGGATCTAATTTATCAATGAATCGTGCGAAAGCGTGGGCGGGACTGAATGATATAGTTTTAGTGTTTGTAAGGTTTTCTCGATGCCACAGACGATACACAGATACACATGTCAAACTTATAACACCCCTCTTTTTGGGTCGGGGGTTAAAAATAGCCTATATCACTCACCTGGTTTTTGACTATACGCACGTAAAAAATCACGTCGACCTAGTGCCACGGTAATATTAATTACCGTGCTAGTGCGTAGGGCCCCTAAAAAAAGGAAAAGGGCCAAGCAACCTTCATAATAAGTAGGTATGACTTCATTTACAGCACACACACATTCACACACTTCAAACAAGAGCTGGAATTTAGTGAAATATATTTGTTTAGGTGCTTGCGAATAAATATATAAAATTCAATAAAACGACTTTTATTGGATTCTTGTGAATTTGATACGTGACAACTTCTGTACTTTTCACGATTCAAACGTTCTCAAACTGAAAATATTACAATCAAGTGAAACCCCAGCCTTTAATAAAATCTTCGTATAATAAAATTGTTACCGGTACACAAAGTTTGATTTTATTCATATTTTATGAAAAACAAAGTTGCGTAGTTTAATCGACATACTGGAATAAAGATGAGATCTTCCATGAATAAATTCCATTACGGAATACAAGCGAGGCGACTGTGACATTTAAAAATAATTTTACGCTACGGAATTTCTATAGCTTTTCTGTTCAGGCGTAGAAACCGCATTGGTGTTTATCGTCCGCGAAGGAAACTGGATTATCTAGAAAATTGGATGAAGTAAAGGAGATTCAATTTATCAATGAAACATGGTAATAGGGTATCTACTATGTGAAGAGGCCCGTGCAGATGACGTAGACCATGAATGACCATGAAAATAGACTCATGGCGTAGACCTGCCGCCATGCTGCCTTGACTTGTCCGAGTGATGCGCTTTTGCCCAATATTTACGGACTCTTAGCATAGTCCATCTGGTCTAATGTCATTGATAATAGTTGAAAGATAATTTACGTAATCAGTAACATTTAATTCTATAGATTTGTTCAACCCTAAGGAATCTCCATAGCTTCAGTCGCGCGTACAATATGCGTTGGCGTAAAAGCGTTCGCGTTTTAAGGAAACTGGATATCTGGAAAATTGGATGTACGTAAAGGAGAATCGATTATTTTATCAATGAAAAGTGATTATCGTGTTGAATGTTTCACGGTTTAACCGTTTAGGGGTTTTAATTTAGGATTTATCAAAGACGTATTATGACATAAGTAGGTGATTAGGTAAGTGGCGGCTTTGTTATGTAGCATGTTATATAGTTAATTGCGAAAATTTTAAGTCTGTAAGTACAGTTTTATAATAATACAATTTTTTTTTAATACCTTACTCGTCAGATTCGCGATTAGACAGATTCGGGATTTGAAAGATTAGCGTGTATGAGTAAGGAAAAATCTTTAGACAATAAGTTTATCGTTTTAGTTACTTTACTGATTGGTAGTGCATACTGAAGCAAGGCGTAGTCCTAACTACGCCTTGTTTCAGTATGTCTGCCTATAACTTGGTTAGTAACGAGACGCTGGCATGCACTTTTTTAGACACATGCACATTTGGTAGACTTATTTTTTCAGTGTATTGTGACTTTCGTAAGTGCTTTTATAAGTCTGAAACGAAGAATAAATAAATACAAACCAAACTTTGCCCCTACATAACTTCCTAAATTTAAAATTCCTTAATAATCTTCCTAATGTATTGATCACATTGTTCTAACGGTGAAGGAAAATATCGTGAGGCATGCTGAAGGAAAACTGTGATTGTACGCCTAAGAGTTCCCCATAATGTTCTCAAAGGATGTGTGAAATCTAACGATCACCAAATCACGAAGGGGTTGTCACCACGTTGTCGTGGTGACAACCTCTTCTCATTCTGAGAAAAGACCCATGCTCAGTAGTGGGCCGGCAGTGGATCGGGATGGTGATGATGATGATGATAACCTTTCGAAATTATAATTTTGTCATTTCTGCTTGGGGTTTAGAGTCTAGACATATTTTTCCTAACTTATGACGTTAGATATTCATTCGGAAAAGCAAAATACACTTTTAGCACAATTTATTCACTACCCTACACCTACATAATTTCACATTTCCATTTTAATAGAGGCGGTGCTTCGCTCGTGACGTCACAGGTGTCTAGACTAATTTCACGGTGTGACGTCACACGCCCAACGCTCCCTATATAGCTCCCACTCACGGAGTAACTTTGATGTCATTGTCAATGAATTCGAATATTTGAAAACCATTAATTGCCTAGAATGTGATTACATAATATTTAATTAATTTTATAGGTCTGCGGCGTATAAGGCCTAATCGGATTTGAAAAATAATTACTTTGAAATACTTAATCGAATTTTATTGTAATGGTTTAATTTCTACATTGAAGAAGACAGACGCAGTCTGCTCACTTAGAGGGGTGTCTGGTAACTCTGCCCTTTCAAGTTACCTTGGGACCCACGTCTATTGGTTTTTCGAATTATGTAGGTACTTCGCCCATTGAACTATATTGGTTACTCTGGTTCTTCTTTGGATTTCCTTATTCCTGTATTGATGACGTAGAGTTACAATTCGATAGTTGATATCTATCAGGAAAGCTTTCGTCTTTTTAAGAACAAATTCATAAGAAAGTGCATACTTATATTGAAGCTTGAGTACTTACATTGAATAGTAATAGAGTTTGTTTAGCGTTTAAAGCAATTATTCCTCCAGTGTATTGTCTAGAGTCTAGACAGGCCTAAGTTCTAGATCGTATCTAAATTAGTTCTGTCTGTAGTCTTAAGAGGGCTCTCTCCGTCACTCGTTTCATACAATCGTAGTTCCAATTTCATTTGAATATTAAGCAACCAAAGTCCATGAAATTTTGCAGACATATTCTAGAAACTAATATCTATGTCTGTGGTTTTCCAGATTTCTGTTAAAATATTCGGTTTCAAAGTTACGCGGTCTTAAAAATTTTCATACAAATCTTTGAGCCCCTGTAATTTTAAAACTACATATTTTTAGAAAAATCTAAAACACCACAGACACAGATATTAGTTTCTAGAATATGTCTGTAAAATTTCATGGACTTTGGTTGTTTAATATACAAATGAAATTGGAACTACGATTGTATGGAACGAGTGACGGAGAGAGCCCTGTTAATTCAATAAAATGTCTTGAGGGAATCTTATTTTCGTGACTGTGCAACGTTGATAGGTTTACTTTCTGTATTTTTCTCTTTGTTTTATTTTTTTACTTCAGTAAAGTTTTCGCTTGACTAATAAGTTTAGTACGGTAGTCTACGCTTTAGTTAAGTCCTATGTAAGTACCTACTTTGATTAAAAATCAAAATAAATTACGTACCTACACTAAACATTAAAGCTAAGTTACATACAAAAATCCATGAAACGGTAGATACGAGCGTTAGGTACTATTGAACGGCAGTCAATTCTCAAACATTTTCCCCTCACTATTATATACCCAACTAACGGACACTGTTATGCTTTTAAGAGGAAAACCTATGCGAATGACATTGACGATTTCCCCTTCAAACTAGCAATTTTGACATGTCATGACCCTCTATTGACAATTAATCAAGCAGACATTTCAATCTGCGAAATTTACGCGGACTTTTAGTATTTTGACGTAGGAGGGTAAAAGATCCAGTACATGAACGAATAAGGACTACCCTGACTTTGACCTAAAATTAAGATATATCGTTCTATATATAATTTTTATATTTTTTTTTATCTGTGTCTATACACAGTAGGTATACACTCTTAAATTATTTAAATATCAAAAACGCAAAAAAATGCGTGGTATTAATTATTATAAATTATTTTATTTAACAAAAGGATAAATTGCCAGTAAATGAACTGGGAATTTCAGTGAATGAACGAACTCTATCTAGTGCATAAACTCTCGATTCCTATTAATAAATTCTTAAGTATATTTTCGCCTTGGAATTTTAAAAAAAATGTCAGATTTTCAGTTTTTGACTTATTGTATATTTTTTTCTACATTTTGCGCGATAAATCAAAAACTATTTTACATAATAATAATAAATAAAACCTGTTTTAGAAGACTGCAAGTTACAATAGAGCCGCTTGGAACAATTTTTTTTGCTGTTTCTTCTGGTAATATTCACAATGCAGAAATAATAATCATCATGGTGTTTAGATGGTTTGCGCCAAATTATAAAATTTTTTTTTAGTAAAAGTAGTTAACTATTCTTATTTGCTCATAAACGCAACGAGGAAATACAGCTTCCACATATAAAAATTTGAGTCCAGGCCTTGCTGTTAGCTGCTAATGGGTTCTCAAAGTAGCCCGAGTATGCTTGTTTTACTGGGCACAAAAGGAAAGAATGAAAGGAGCTTACCCAGTACATCTTAAAAGATCCGTTATAGATACATGCATCCTGCCATGCCTTACCTATGCCAGCCAAACATGGGTCCAGACAAAGAATATAAAAAGAAATAGTGACTTGCTAAAGGGCGATGGCAAGGTGCATAAATTAAGCAAAAAATATTCAAAGTGAGAATTGAAGACATAAGAAAAAAGACAAAGCCTACAGACACCTTGAGACATGCCCTAAAACTGAAATGCAAATGGTCATATTGTATCGATTTTTACAGATGAAAGAAAGACAGGTAGGTAGACCGAAGACGCGTTGGTCTAATGCTATTGTGCAAATCGCGAGAGAAAATTAGCTTGATAGTACCAAAGACAGAGAGAAATGGGGATACCCAAGAGGGATCCATATCCAAGAAAGCAGAATACCAGAATAAATATAAAAAAAATTCAAAAGAAAAATAAAACCGACTTCAAAATCACAAACACTAAAAAGTAAAAAATAATTTAAGTTATTGTGGTTTTTGAAGTCGGTTTTATTTTTATTTTGAAATTTTTTTATTTCAAAATTTTTAGTGGCCCCACTGTACTATAATAATATGCCATGCCCAGCTAAAACCCTACTGTTTACTAAGCAATTACACTGATCGCGAGCAATTTGCTCCTATCCATTGAGGAGTTCTGTTCTCCATCTCAGAAGATATTCATCAGAACTTCATCAAATTTATATGGGACCACCTGCAAAGTATACCTAGCTTTTCAAAAAAAAAAAAAATCCAGATCGGTCCAGGCGTCTTTGAGCAATCGGTGAACATACATTAAAAAAAAAATTGAATTTGCTCTTATCCATTGAGGAGTTCTGTTCTCCATCTTCAAAGATATTCATCAGATCTTTACCAAATTTATATGGGACCACTTGCAAAGTATACCCTATCAAACAAAAAAAAAATCCAAATCGGTCCAGGCGTCTTTGAGTAATCGGGGAACATACATAAAAAAAAAGATACCAACGAATTCAGAACCTCTTCCTTTTTTTAAAGTCGGTTAAAAATATACTAAGATTTACTAACATGGTGTTATACCATAGAGTAGCAAACAGAGGCAAAGCTTCTAAGAAGCGAGCAAAATTTATAACTATTTTGGTAGGGCTGGCACTGGAGGATACAATTTAATTAACAATAGTTATTTGTTCAACAAGATGGTAAAGTTTGTTTTTGTTGTGATTGCCTAGTTTAAATATCGATCTTTAAATATCGATCGATAGATCTAAATATCGATTTTGAACGAAATCAGTCAATTTAGAAAGAATTATAAATGGTGCCAACTTTTTTAAATTTTGGTTACAGGTTCCTATTTTGTGATCCCAGGGAGCTCTAAATATCGATTTTGAACAAAATCGGTCAATTAACAAAGAATTTCAAAATGGCGTCGACTTTTTTAAATTTTGGTAACAGTTTCTTATTTTGTGATCCCAGGGAGCTCTAAATATCGATTTTGAACGAAATCGGTCAATTAACAAAGAATTTCAAAATGGCGTCGACTTTTTTAAATTTTGGTAACAGTTTCTTATTTTGTGATCGCAGGGAGCTCTAAATATCGATTTTGAACGAAATCGGTCAATTAACAAAGAATTTCAAAATGGCGTCGACTTTTTTAAATTTTGATAACAGTTTCTTATTTTGTGATCCCAGGGAGCTCTAAATATCGATTTTGAACGAAATCGGTCAATTAACAAAGAATTTCAAAATGGCGTCGACTTTTTTAAATTTTGGTAACAGTTTCTTATTTTGTGATCGCAGGGAGCTCTAAATATCGATTTTGAACGAAATCGGTCAATTAACAAAGAATTTCAAAATGGCGTCGACTTTTTTAAATTTTGGTAACAGTTTCTTATTTCGTGATCCCAGGGAGCTCTAAATATCGATTTTGAACGAAATCGGTCAATTAACAAAGAATTTCAAAATGGCGTCGACTTTTTTAAATTTTGGTAACAGTTTCTTATTTCGTGATCCCAGGGAGCTCTAAATATCGATTTTGAACGAAATCGGTCAATTAACAAAGAATTTCAAAATGGCGTCGACTTTTTTAAATTTTGGTAACAGTTTCTTATTTCGTGATCCCAGGGAGCTCTAAATATCGATTTTGAACGAAATCGGTCAATTTACAAAGAATTTCAAAATGGCGTCGACTTTTTTAAATTTTGGTAACAGTTTCTTATTTCGTGATCCCAGGGAGCTCTAAATATCGATTTTGAACGAAATCGGTCAATTAACAAAGAATTTCAAAATGGCGTCGACTTTTTTAAATTTTGGTAACAGTTTCTTATTTTGTGATCCCAGGGAGCTCTAAATATCGATTTTGAACGAAATCGGTCAATTTACAAAGAATTTCAAAATGGCGTCGACTTTTTTAAATTTTGGTAACAGTTTCTTATTTTGTGATCCCAGGGAGCTCTAAATATCGATTTTGAACGAAATCGGTCAATTAACAAAGAATTTCAAAATGGCGTCGATTTTTTTAAATTTGGTAACAATATCCTGTTTTGTGATCCTAGGGATCCTCAGATATTGATTTTGAACAAAATCTATGACAGTTCAAGAAAATAGATTTTAAACACTATTTAAATTATTATCATTAACATTAAATTAAATGAAAACACGACGCGCGACGTGTACTGCAGCCCCTGAGCTTGAGCACAGGCCGAGCCGGTATAAACCGATTTCTCTCCGTACGCGACGTAGCGCCTGTGCTCACGCACACACGCGCCTCAAGCTTGTAGTAGTGTACCTATCGTAGCGCGCTTGTATGAAGCTTTGACTCTGTTCGCTACACATGTGGTTATACAACGCAATACCACACTAACAAACACTCGTACAAACATACAGACAAGTATATACTCACACACACTCACACACACACATGGACGCACGCACACGCACTTTTGAACGGTTTGAACGGAACACGGTTTTGAAATTGAAATTGAAAAAAGTGTAAGAATTTGTAAGAAAATATTTAAAAAAGGTATATCAGCCGGTTTTTTATTCCAGCTCTTAATACATGTAAAAACGTCCAATCTGTTCATTTACTTGAGCCTTTACCCTAGTACCTAATTATATCGACCGCCCCATATCAAAACAAAGTAAATGTCATTTTTCCGAAAATCGTTTTATGTCATAAGCCTAACTTTCATAGTATGTCCCGTTGTATTGTAAGGACACCCACATTAAAGTAAAATTAAAAGCTAGTAAGTCGCTTTGACCATTTTAAAACATAGTAAGTCTATGAACTGGCTAGGTTTTTTATAGATTAATGCGCCTTACTAAGTTTTTCAAAGGAATTAGATAAAATAAAATAAATATCACCCATTATCTAAATACCATGTCAAAACAGTAAATACTTAATGATGCATTAAAACTTAAAAGTAAGATAGGAAAAGTCAATGACCTCTACATGTCAACTGTTAAATATGGCTTGCAAGGGAAATACTTTGCATACTTACATAATGTTTTTAAGGTTCCATATCTCAAAAGGAAACACGGGACCCTTATAGGATCACTTTGTTGTCTGTCTTTCTGTCCGTCTGTCCGTCTGTCGTGTCTGTCAAGAAAACCGATAGGGTATTTCCCGTTAACCTAGAATTATGGGCAGGTAGATAGGTCTCAACTCTCATAGCCCAAGTAAAGGAATAAATCCGAGAACAAATTTCGTGATTCTAGATCAACGGGAAGTACTGTATAGGTTTTCTTGACGGACGGACGGACAAATGGACAGACAACGAAGTGATCCTTTAAGAGCTCCGTTTTTCATTTTGAGGTACGGAACCCTAAAAAAGAAAGTGATGCACATCTAATGAATAAATGTGTAGGCCAGTCTTCACACTAAAATATTTAAACCCCTTTAATTTAAAAACTGTCATAGCCTAGTGGTTAGAACGTCCGCCTCCTAATCGAAGGTCGGGGGTTCGATCCTGGAATCACGCACTACTAACTTTTCAGTTATGTGCGTTTTAAGCAATTTAATATTGTATATCAAATCTTTGAAAAGAGCAACCGCCGAGTTTCTTGTTGAAGACTACGGCCTAAACTTCTCTTGAATTTAAACCACTTACTAGGTTTTGATCTGAGAAAGAAATTTGACATTAATTGACAAAATTGAGAGACCTAAGCTTGTATAAGAACACAGAAGTGTCATAATTCGTGTTCACTTTGCCTAACGTCTCTCGGAGAGCAGAGAGAGATTTAAACTGTTTCTTATAATCACTGGCCATATTTCAAATGCGAAAGTGTGTTTGTTGGTTTAATATTCAATCACGCTGCAACGGAGCAACCAGTCGACGTGGTTTTTTGCATGGATACATTTAAAGACCTTGAGAGTGACATCTCTCTCCGCATCGTATTCTTTATTGCTGAGGGTTGTGACCTCTTTCCATTATTCCTACATCTAATGGTAGGTTTTCTTGGGATAATAATGCGGTGGGTTCAAAGAGCCTACGGAACTCGACTAGAAAAACGAGATTTTGACTCTTAGTTTTAACGGTTATGAATTAGTTATTATTATCAGTGATAAAATTGATTAGGGCTGCCAGGTAAAATGACATTTATCTCGGAAAATCAAAGAGTTTCCACGAGATTTTTTCCAAGTTTGCGCTACTAAGTACATATATTATGAAGAGGAAAGGTTTGTTTGTTTGTTATCGATAAACTCTGAAACTACTGAACTACTTGCACTAAAGACATAATCATCAACATCAACCGACAGACGTCCACAGTGAACATAGGTCTTTAATAGGGTCTTCCACATGCTACGGGTTTGCGCCGCCTGAATCTTTGCGCTTGCGCTTGACGACAATCATGCTTTAAAGAAAGCAATGATGAGGTCCAAGTTGGAGCACGCTTACCTGGAAGATGCCTATTCACTCTTGGCTTGCAGGTATCTATGGTATATATGGCAGGAAACACGGCCGCCGAAATGGCGTTCCAACCTTTAGGCTCTCCCCATTGCCCGCAGCATGAATCTGAGCTTCCTTATGATGGTTATATTATGTACATATAATATCTCATAAGAAATCTCTAACACACAATCCAGCTAAGTAAGTCCAATTTCGAAAAAAGCTAGCTAGCCGACAAATCTAACTCAGGCAGCCTTCGGGAACCTTCGAGATGTCTCTGTCCAAAATTCCTCAATGCTTGAAGAACAGTCTTTGAATAGTGCATATTGTCAGTGATGAAATATGGATCCGAAATATAGGTCTTTTTTTTGTACACAGGAAATGCCTGACGCATACCCCTCCGTCATGTGGGGCTTGCACCAAACTTGCACTACTACGAAATCCATTTCGGAACACGGCACCCGGAACGAGGCGCGCTATCTCCTAACATAGGTATAATACCTATTTAGAACACTTACTATCTGTCATCATAATCTATGACAACCTCCGAGTATTTACCTGGTAAAACCGTAACTTTAGAATAAAATTTAGTATATAAGCAGGCTTCATTTAGAAATGAAAAAATCCCTATTTTATTTTTCAACGATTATAAACACAACTTTCATTCAAAAATAATAAGCTTATATTCATTTTAAATAATATTTTGCGACGAAATGACGCGCACAGTCCTTCCGCCATGACAGTCCAGTGGACACTGAATTCCATAGAGCGCCTGCAAGAAAATAAATAGCACAGGAAGTTTTTTGGTTAGTTTTAGATTATTTAAGAAACGAAAAACATTTAGTATAAAACTAACAGTTAAAATTGATTGCTAAACCTAAACATATCATTTTCTGGAGGTTGGCTTCAAAGTATCAAGATGTTAAAGAAAACTTTTACAGAACAAGTTGCGAACAGCAATGTTTTCAACTTGGTTTTTTTTTATTATTGGGATAATGTATACTAAATTAAAAAAGGCCCTTATAATCTTCACAAACTGAAGTTTTTAATTGCATGTATTTAATAGCTGTTAATGCTTTAGAAAAATAAACAATTTACTTCAAAGTACAGCATTTTTGCGATTTGTCAAATAGCAATTACCTTATGCAAAATACAGTCAAAATTAATAGTCTAGCTGTAAACATTGCGATAATATGCCTTAAACTATAAGGAACAAGTAACACAATCGCTTGGCTCAATATAAAACACATTTAGTTTCTGTGTACTGAGAATTTCTCAAGCAGTCAAGCCATTCTATTATTCTGTGACCTATTTCGAGTGCATGAAATGGCCCACATATTGCAAGTTGCATCACACTAGCATATGCACTATGCATGCACCGGTGTGACTTTAATAAGACATAATGGTCTTCTACAATGGAATCTTTAAACGAATAGCGTTCTAGGATGAGCTTCGATGAATTGTGTAACTGCAAAGTGTAACTGGCACTCGTTTAGGGTAAGTTCATACTATCTACACTTACATTATAAACAGGTAAAGGAGAAACTTGAGAAGACTAGTGAAGTTTATTTTTTATTGAGATGGGCTTGCGCTTGTTAGGCAATCATGCCTAATAAATAGCAATGATGAGATCTAGGGTGGTTAGTGCGCTTGCCTAGAAGATGGGCATTCACTCTTGCCTTCTAGGTATTTAAGTTATACTTGGCAGGACACATGGACCCCGGAAGGGCATTCCACACTTTAGCGGCTAGTATCAGAAATAGTAGATGCGATTTCGTCCACACTAGTGTGCCAACGTTCAGTTTCTTGCTGTACTGTTACAGTAGTACGGTGAAGGTGGGACAAGGGATATATAAATTTTGTTTTTTACAATACAAAAATGTTTATGACCACTGTTCATTTCACATTCCTTGTAGAATGCAATCGCTACAAACTTACCACATAAAAATGTAAATCGTGATCGCTGATGTCGCTAACAGTAAACGCATCTCGAATTTCAATTCATGCAAAATTTCACCGCTTACCTCCTTCTGTTGACCTTTCGCTGACCTTTTTTCGACCTTTTATTACTTCACACCTACTATTACGCGAAGCTCGGAATACCTAAAAAGAAGAAACTGACTGACTGACATATCAACGTATACTCGTACCGCTGGGATATAAACTTGAATTTTCGTGTGTAACGTTACGCAGACCCCCATTCGAAAAGAATTTTCGGAAACTCCACCTGAGCAAAGCCAGGGCAATTTAGCGAGTTTAGCTGTATTGTATTAGCCGATATGGTCGCCGCACGCTGGTAGGTAATTTGTAGGACGTCTCCTGAAGCATTTGCCCTTCTTTCTTAGATAATAATATGAAGCCTCAGGCTTCTTTGCAATGTTGGCTTCATGGCCAAATTCGATGTTAGTTAGTTTTTCCATACTATCGGGAACTTACTGGGAAATGTGAAGGTATGCTGCGCCATATCCATAGTGCTGTCATATTCATTACACTCCTATAGACTCTCTACCCTCAATCTTGCACAGGTAAATTCCGAAGTAGCCGTGGACCTGCCCAAGATGTAAGGTGAATAGGTACTCCGTGCCCTTTCTACACACATTGTTTGAGAATGCGTTGTTGTTGGAACGCTCCACGGTCGAGTGACTGCACCGCCGATTAGTGATTTTCACGAAGTAGGGTATTTCCACCCGTAACTGGGTATCTACCCTCCACTTGTCATCACATCTTCCCATCCAGGTCCCAGGGAGGAGTCCCTGCCAAAGCACAGGGAATATGCTATTGGAAATTCAGAACACTTACTGGGAATCGAACCGAAGACTGCTTTGAAGGCTCTGCAGCGTGAGAGAGGTTGTCAAAATAATAGCCAATACAAACGGTACTTGAACCGGATGCGAATCCACTATCGGCCGGTGAAAGTAGATCTCACAAAAAATGCTCCCATTCCTTGCGCTTGCCGGTTGATATTTCACGACATTCACTTGAGACCGGCAAGAAATAGATGTCTAAAAAGGGCATGGTTTGAGTCACAGAACCCAGAATGTGTGTATCTAGGGGTGATAAAGGACAATCAGGATGTATGGATGCCGCGTAGATGACTCGTAAAGCATCAGTATGCTTCATTGTAAAAACAGTCGTGTTTGCTTTACATTAAAGTTCAATTTAAGTTACTTTGAATGCTACAGATTTTTGTGCTTTCCAATTATTTCTTTATGAATTGCCAAAAATCAGCGATATGCTTTCTCGATATTATAGAACAGCAGATATGCCTTATTTAGGATTCTACAGTTTGAACGTATTCTAGAAGCTTTAAAGCCTTTTTAACCTTGTGCCAAGTAAGTTATTTTGATCTCTAAACATAATAAAGAAGGCACGTTAAATTGCGATACAATAGAAGCGCACCTTTTCTAACATGTTCCTGTTTCCTTCTCTCGGGCGCAAGTTATTTTGTGCCCATTGAAAATAGTCGTAAAAAGTAGTAGCAAAGAAAGAAACGGATACATTTTCAGATTAAAAATAGATATGATTATGGATCAATGCCGAATTTTAATCAATTAATCTTTAATCAGTCGATAAGTTGGTTAGTAAATAACAAAGTTGCTAAGTAGCTTGTCTGCAGATTACAGATAGATTTCGGTCGTAAGCTGTAGACCTATCCCAACTCAACTCTTGTTTACAACAATCAAGTTAACCTTCAATTTTTTTGCGTGTTTAAGTGACGTACTGGCGCACTGTGAAACAGCATAATTATTGTCCGACCTCCAATTAAATGTTTAAGACATAAAATATATTGAAAGATCCGTCCGATTAAATATTTAAAAGGTATTGAAATAATCTTCTCGCACGATTTCGCCCGAAAATCCACAATTAATTTGTATTTATTGACTCAAACTTATAGCAAAAGATCAAGTTGTTGTACAGACCTATTTATTATTTATTTTATTTTATTTACATTGCTTTATTTGAAGGTGAGCTTAATGCACAAAATATAAAAGTTGATGCAAGTCTGTTTTAGAATATCAAATGTTTATCATTTGTGTAAAGTTAGTTATTGAGAATATTCGCGAATATTGAGCACTGTGGTATGAACTATCGATGAAATATTTTGATTAAATCGCTCTATTGTTCATAACGGTACTGTATATTTTGTGGGGCCATCGTGGTCAGTAAAAGCAACAAAGGACAATGACTATCTAAAGTCGATTCAGATTATAATGTCGATAGCTATCCGACCGTCTTAAAATTTGACTTGAATTCAAACTAACCAGCGAATAAAAAATTAAAAAATTATTTAGTTTGTATTGACATACAGAATTAGGTACATAATAAATAATACCTAATGCACAACACTGTAAAATAACTAGCGAATATTTATCTATTGAAGGTTTTGCCCCGGCTTATTCTTGGTACAATCACTACTTTAAACAAAACGGTAGCTTATCCATAGACTCTTCCATACTAATATTGTAAATGCAAAAGTGTGTTCGTCTATCTGTATCTTACCTTTTCACGTTCCATCCATTAAGTCGTAAGTGTTGCAACCAGTAGTAGATAAAATAATTTTATCCCGGAAAATCAAAGAGTTAACACGAGAGTTTTAAAAACCTAGATCCACGTGGACGAAGTTACGTTATCATCTACATATTAGTCTTATTAGTAGGTATTGTCATTGTTCTTGAGCTTACCATCACGTACCAACAATAAACAGATTTTAATATTGTGCGAAATGGTGGTGAATGTTTAGTACGTAGGTACCAGCTTATCATCTAGATCGCTGTATTTCAAATAATCCAAATGCTAAGATAGCAAACCTTAATTAAAATAATGAAACCTGCTTACAATTATTATTTAAAAGAAAGATTTAATAGGCTAACAGAAAATCTGTGTTACAAGTAGGTGTTTGTAAGCAGATTTTGTTTGTATATTGCAAAAATGTGACCCTAATTGGTTATTTACAGTACGCTTACAGTCACTTCAAAATGTTTATGTTTATTACTAGCTGATGCCCGCGACTTCGTCCGCGTGAATTTATCCTTTTAAAAATCCAGTGGGAACCCTTTGATTTCCTGGGGTAAAAAGTTGCCTAGCCTCCGCCCTTTCAACTATCGCTATCCCAAAAATTAAGTCGATTGGTTGCTTAGGGCGTGAAGGACAGACAAACAAACACACTTTCGCATTTATAGTATTAGTATGATGTAAAGTCAGCAATGTCAAAGTTCATTTTAGAAGACTAACTTTTGAAATACCTATGCTAGCGAGCAATATTTACAGGTCGTATATCATATACCCAATATTAACTACGAAATTTATAGCATTCATAACCATAAATAAGCTTGTATAGAGGTATTTACTCTTGAGAAACAGGAAATCCTATAAAAATCAACTGAGTTCATGGGTTTCACAGAAGTTCATTGCGCCTTTGTACATTTTACTTTCCGAAAATGAAAGCAATGTTTTTTTTTGTTTTTCTTTCATGATTTTATAAACTTTTTTGAAAGGATTGACTTTCACAATATCCCAATAGGTTTTTAAAAGGTCACTTTGAAAATGGTTGACATTAATACTAATAAAATATCGATATTCAGCTGAATCGTTTCATACCAAACATATATTTGTTTGCTCTAAATCGATTGATTCGAATCTTTCTATTGTTTACTCCCAAACTAATTTTCAAATAACTCCACGTTTATTGCTCGTAAACCGATGTTCAACTGATTATTATTATTATTTGTTGTCTAACAAGCGCCCACTCGTGCTTTCAGCTTTCTAGGTCCAAGGGTTTGGGCTGGATGTTGACATTATGTCAGAGATTGAGGGCGATTACGCACTGCATCCGATCCGAATCCATGAAAATACGTTCCGAAGTAGTCATACAACTTTGTGTAATGTGTATAGTAGCTTACGCACTAGCTCTGACTTCCGTCATCCGAGTTCTCTCCGTCATCCGTGAGAATATCTCGGATGTGCCTCGGATTCAAATCGGAATATGATGTAGAAATGTCAAAGATGTCCACTGAATAGCTTTGAATAGATTTGGGATTGGATTGTTTGGATTTGGGAATATCCGAGTTCGGTCCGAGTTTTTTATATCCGTATTTTCACCACTTTCATAGACTCGGATCGGATGAGTGCGTAACTGGTCTGGTCTTTTCTCTTTTAGTAAGAGGTCTATAATTAATTGTATGAGGGCCCCATAAGAAATCTCAGTCACTCAGCGATGGAAAAAGCTTGGAGTTTCTCTAAGTTATCATCAAATCAAAACTGAGGAGATTCGTAGGAGAACCAGAATAACCTACATACCTTGCTCAATGGGTTGCGAAGCTGAATTAGCAATGGACAGACTAAACAGTTCGAAAAATTGATACACGTTGGGGCCTCAAGGAATTGTGATATCGCACCGGAAAACGCAGTGTTAGGAAACGCCACACTAGATGGACGTTACAGGGAGCCGCTGGATTCAAGCGGCGCAAGACCCTGGCGTCTTTACAAACCCCTATAAGAGAACTATTTCCAGCAGCCGGCAGTGGACGTCTATCGGTTGACAATGATGATGATGAGAACATTTCTTAGTAGCGAGTTATGCAGAAATTGGGTTGTATGTGGTGTGTAAAAGTAGGTTGTATGTGTATGTGGTGACATTATTTGTGTTGCGCTATTAATATGCAAGGTCCACCGCGGTGCGAAACTAGTTTGCTGGCTTATGTAAGTTGCGACATCCTTGCATGTATCGATATGCAGGGTGTTCGATAGACTACTTCATCTAACTTGTGCTAGCAGATTGAAAGTTCGTTTTTCGCTACTCGGAGAGCATGTTAAGTCAATGTTGGCTATACATCGTGTTTGATAAACCATAGAACATGATAAAATAATGAGGTATGTAATACCTAATAGTTAGTGCTATACATTCTTTCGTTGTCTCTGCTACTTGACAAAAATCAAATCACTATGTATGTAAGTATATTATGGGTAAATATCAAAAGAAATAGCTTTTTAACAACTCAACACCAAAAACTTATTAGGTACTATTGAAATCTAAAAATACTTATAATAATTACAATAGTAAAAATTAATAAAATATAAAATAAAAACAAAATCAAATCCAAACTAAGGCCTCATTCGCACGAGAGCTTTTTTAACGTCCGTTAAAAAAGCGTTCAAATAGAACAATTATTATGCATTCACAAGTATCTGTTCACACGTCAACGCTTTTTTAACGCGCACTTTGTATTTTCAGCGCTGGGTTTTAACGCAACGCTTTTTTGACCCTTGTGCGAATTAGGGCTAATGCAAATAAAATATAACATTGCACCAGCCGCTATTACTATCTATGCGAGTCTGTGACTCTTGGTTTGTAGACCACGTGTTGCAATAGATAAGTACCTACCTGCCTATAGAGCGCCCAGCTGATATTTATGCGCTACCATTTACTATGTACACCAAAATAAATAGCTTTCTAAAACACAACACAAAAAAAAACAGAAAAAATAAATGCATTTTAATTATTATTATTGCGACTACTTTTAATCCCGTTCCATTCGAAACTAAATTGCATTCACAATCAAAATACGAGTACGTAAGTTGCTTTTTAGGGTTTCGTATCCAAAGGGTAAAACGGAGCCATAATAGCACAGCCACTTTGCTGTTTGCATGCCGCTGGTATCTAGCTTGTACTTAGACGAAATAAGTTACAAACCTGAAATTTTGGTATTTGGTGCTTAAACCACATATTGAATTAGAAATTCAATAAAGTTGTTTTTCAGGGGAGCTCCCATACCTACATGAAAAAGGAGACAGAACAAAAAAATCCTTACCCTAGCATATTATGGGGTATCATTATGTAGAGCTCATTGAGTAAAATACGAAAATATTTTTTATCTTGATAAATAATGAAATGACCATTTTTATAACGAGGTCTCTCTCAAAAGCTAAACTATAAGTAGTTTGAAATATGAAATAACGGTATTAATACGTACCATATACTATATTTAAACAACAAATACTAAAAACAACGATTCATAAAGTAGTTTGTAAGCTGTGACCAAAATATACCTCTATAATTATGTACGGAACTCTGAAAGAGCGAGGCTCAACTCGCACTTGGCCGGTTTTTTAGAATAACATTCACCTAAAGGTCACTTGCAATTAAAAAATTATTGAGGCGAATTAGCTTTTATGTCTATTGCAATAAGAATTATGCACTTGCGAGATAAAATCTGACTCCTTAATCATAATCTTTCAGCTAGTTATCGTTCGATTAGTATTATATTCCATAGGTGACTTGGAATGCAAGCTCAATAAACGATAGTTTTACATTTTAGTATTCAGTACATAGAAATGACGTCCATTTTAACTTATGAATACCCATATTTGTTTTATATTTATTTTAAGTGATTTCATTTCGTAATCACTAAAAAACCAAACCACTTTACTCTATTTAATTGTTGTTTGATCGATGCATTCATCTTATTGGAATCATATTGGAACTAAATCTATGTATTGTTCTTTATATTATATGAATGTTCTAAGCAGGACCTATTTTCTTCAACGTTGATTCCTACTACCAAAACAATTCACGAGTAGGTAGATACTTACTTAATTTCCCTGAACCTTTAAGAAAAAAGACTTTACCGGAATCTGATTTAATTTTATTTAATATCTTATTCTCATTTCGGATCCGAAATGAGGAGATCCGCAGGAGAACCAAGGTCACTGATATAGCCTAAACTATTAGCAAGCTGAACTGGTAGTGGGCAGGCCATGCCTGTCGTAGAGGCGATGGCCGTTGGAGCCGGAAAGTCCTTGAGTGGAGACCGCGTTTAGGCAAGCATAGTGGACGCCCTCCAGCATGATGGACCGACGATATAAAGCGGATGGCGGGAAGTGACTAGATGAGGAAGGCTGAGGACCGGGTGCGGTGGCGCTCTTTAGGGAGAACTTTGTCCAACAGTGGACGTCCACAGGTGGATGATGATGATGATGATGATCTTATTCTAGTTCTTTTTTAGCCTTTATTTATCCATTGTTGACATAGGACTTATTTGCACGTCATTCCTCCCAGTATTGGGCGAGCCTTCTCCAAGTTTTACCCGCAAGCTTGCTGATGTCGTCAGACCAACGGTATTGTTGTCTTCCAACGTTTCTTTGTTTGGGACATATCTCGATACCAGTAGCAAACGAGTCTATCGGTAATCAAATAAAGTAAAACCTAGTTCATAGAGCAGCAATACATATATGCATATTTATTACAGTTTTTGCTTAGTCGAATTAAACCTGCTAAGCTATTCATTACCTACATTAACAACTGATTCATTAATTACCTATTTTGTAATATTGCTTATGCAAATATTGCTAGCATAACATTTACTATTTGCTCTCATTTATTTCGTTGACTCTAGACATTTCTTAACTGCAGTTTTGGACGTCAAACTTGACAGTTGTTGTACGAAGACGTTATAAAATGTATTTCACGATTTCATGCATATTTCTATATCTATCAAAAAGCCCCACTGATCTCTGATAAAACTATCTAATCATGGATGTATTACATAATGATAAGTAGTATTATAAGGGATCATTGAATGATCAGAGACCATGTGGAAAGCCCTGTCACCAAAGTTTGACGGCTAGACAATGTGATTATCACAAAAAATATTTCGGTTTCGCTGTCTCTCTTTACCTACTGACTAAAATATAGCTAAAATGCACAGTTGAAGCAAGAATAGGAATTGTCACTTTGTAATAATCACATCTTTCGTGCTAACCCTCTTGGGTCCTATAGGATGTACTGCTGTTATAGTCATACTTTTAAAAAAAATAAAAGGTAACTTTTGCCTACTAAAAATCAACCAATTTCGTAACTTTCCAAACATAGTCACTGCATGAATGTAAACCTCTTACGAATTGTCTTTGGTGAATCATAGCATTATTTTGCAAACTCTTACGCATTGCTTAGGTATTTGGAGGTAGAAATAATAACAATACATACCCACTTGCGACAGTTATTTCAATATTTCAAGTTATTTTAAGCTTTAACATGGCTCTCTCCGTCACTCGTTTCATACAATCGTAGTTCCAATTTCATTTGAATATAAAGCAACCAAAGTCCATGAAATGCAGACATATTCTAGAAACTAATATCTGGTAATAGTGCCATTTCGCGTAGAGATAGACATCGATTTGGAGTATTTTAATGTATGAATTCAGGTAAAGTGGAACAAAATATGTCCTAGATTGGTTTACTGGTTTCGGCCATACCCCTTTCAGGCTAGCTTGCAAGTAAGAATTAACTATGATCTTACCGATTTCAGTATTCTGGACTAGGTATAACATTCTAAATAAAAAGTGTGTACATAAATTATATTAATTTATACAACAACATATTAACATAATATGATTGTGATTCTAATTTTTAACATTAACTTAAGCGCCTTTAGACTTCTATTCTACAACAGTGTAGAATAGTCCTCATGGCGATTGTAATTGAAATTTGCATCACGTTCCTAAGTGTAAAAGACAGTGTTTCCCACAAGCGGCAGCCGAGAGGCGTGGACCAAGAGGACAATACCCCCAATGTAATGGTAAGCGATACGCCGAATTTGAAACATTATGTCAGTTTCAAATTCAGTAGGTAATGGGAAGTTAACGGAATAGTTCTCATTATCTATTATATTATTATAAAGGGAATATCTCTCATTGTAGAGGTAGTTTCACATAAAACATTCCTATAACCTATACACCAGGTAATATAAAATAATTTTATATTTATGTATGGCCTGTTTTATTTAGTATGGCCTTTTCTCCCGTTGGTGAAAATGCAGTTACGCATCCCGCTCAGAAGCGGGTGTGTGGGACTCACTGGCAATGCTACAGCATACCCAGAGGTACCGTCCGCGTCAGGTATGGTCTGGGATTCCGGGTATCGTATGCGACTGAGACGTCCCGACGTTCAACCGGCACAGGTATACACAAAATTCCTAGTGCGGGAGAAGGCGAGCGTAATGATGGCCTGGTGTATGGCAATACTTTTTTTACAAAAAAATATTCGTAGCCTTCGCAGGGTCTATTAGTTTAGGCATACATGATCAAAGAATCCAGCAAAGAATCCAACAAACATTCCAATAAGGCTTCAACTAACCAATCTAAACGGCAATACAAATAAGGCAGTGGTCGTCCACCTTAGGCGTTATCAAGTGGCTTGGCTCATCGTGAAGTCCACGGGCGTTGGCAGGGGTCGGCGACCGTGTTTGGCGGGCGTGAGCGTTTATACATTGCCTTTACTCAATTCGCTTCGACCACTCAGACTATAGGATAAAAGATAGACTTACCTATACGGGTCGTCTGTATATGAAGCTGTCCCAGCAATGCCGTTTTAAAAAAGGACTTAAATGGGGAAGATATTGTAAAACAAAACGTGAGAATTACTTAAGCCTCTTGTCAATCTGCGCTAATCTAAGCTAATTATCATCTAAGCCTTAACACGGGGCCGTTCATAGCTCGTCTGGGCGCATTGCGTCTCCTGACTGCGCGTCAGGAGACGGAATGCGCCAAACTTGATTTGGCTTTGAATTTCTGATTTTAAAGGTAAAATAGGTATTAAATATATCTTTGAATGAGCGACGTCAATTTCGACGTCGTTCATTTCATAAATAGGTTTAAGAAAGTATAGCATCACAATCTGCACTAATAATATAATAAGTATGATGAGTAATGATACGATTTGAATGCTTCTAAGTTATATTTTGTCGTCCACACGCTGGCTTCCTTCGTGTCGCGAGATCTGTCTATATTTTCACTAGTCTTTGCTCCACTATTTGAGCGGCTCCTATTTACACTCGGCCAAGGTGAGGGCCGAGCGAATCAGAGCTAGAGACGCGCGAATTCATAGCTCGTGCTATTGACCTCGTGCTCGTATGTTTTGAAGCGTGCCTGAGATTTTTCCACCGTCATACTTAGAGCGGTTACGCACACATCCGATCCGAGTCCGTGAAAATACGGATATAAAAAACTCGGGCTGAACTCGGATAATGCTTACGCACTAATCCGATCTCTGATCCAAATCCTAGCTATTCAATGGACATCTTTGCCATAATATCGTACTTGTCCGTGAATCTGAGGCACATCCGAGATATTTTCACGGATGTCGGAGATAACTCGGATGACAGAAGCCGGAGCTAGTACGGAGCTATCATACAAATAGTTGACTATGACTACTTCGGAGCGTACTTTCACGGATTCTGATTGGATGCAGTGCGTAATTGCCCTTATAGCGGAATTACATTTTGTTTATTAGTCTCTACCCGACTGACCTCAGCTGACACCTTTATACTGACAGTTAATAGTTTATTTATGACCCATTGTTTATTTACGCGATGACGACTAGCCAATAGAGCTAATTTGATTCCTTTATCAATCTTGTAATTAAAAACATTCTATTCCCCAGGAAACGACATAAAAATTGGGTACTTATAGTACCTACTATGAACTTTTAAGACCAGTCTACTTGTTCTTAGAGACTACTATCTTGTTTAGAGATTTGCTTACCAGTACTACCGAATTACCGCTATTGTTCGTTTATACTTTGTCGTTATTCCTATAGGCATCCGAATGCGGGTGAACGACCAAGTGTAGTGTCGCCTTTATATAATACGTAGGTATGCTATGTTTTGATAGTTATTTACGCTTAAAATTCCATGGGATATTTCGCACAGCTTAGAATCACTTGTTTAATTAAAACTTGATGAATTTCGTAGGAATATCGTTACGATCTCTTTGATGTAGGTACCTAATTAGCATTAGATTTTGTCATAACTCACCAGTAGGTGCCACCCACCTACCCTTACCTACACGTGTTTAATTAGTTCACAAAATTCTTGAAATTACACGGTAGAAAAGTTCACTAAAGCTTAGCTACTACGTCTGACGGTTAAGTACGATTAAGCGGGTGCTACGCGGCCTACGGGCATCTCCCATATTTAAAGTAAGATGATAATAATCTAAATATATAAAATGAAAAGCTGACTGACAGACTGACTGACAGACTGACTGCCTGACCGATCTATCAACGCACAGCTCAAAGTAATATAGTTAAAGAGTGACATAGACTACTTTTTCCCCCGGAAACAAGAAGAATCCCACTGGATTTTTAAAAACCTAAAATCTTAACATTGCCCTTTAACCACGATGATATTTTTTCGTTCAAAAGGCTCTCTCTAGTCAGAAAATTTAAAATGGATTTTCTTTGGTCGGCAGGATATGCAGGATGTGATAGACGAGGACACAGAGATGAGCGACTGGCTGATCGAGCGCGACTCCAAGATCGGCGTGATCCTCCACGACAGACTAATGACGGACGCGGCGCTGGGCGCAGCGCCCATCAAGACAGAGCACTCCTACAGCCTGCACTCAGACGTCGAATCCGCACCTGCCTCGCCAAACACCAAAGTTGACGGTGAGTTTTTTTCTTTAGATACCTATACACAATTTCTTAAGAGGGGTCTCTCCGTCACTCGCTCCATACAAACGTAGTTCGTCTCTCATTGGAATACTAACAATTATACTCAATGGAATTTTGTAGAAATGTTCCGAGAACTAATAGGTATCTATGCCTGTGGTTTTCCAGATTTCCGTTAAAATATTGGGTTTCAAAGTTACGCGGTCTTAAAAATTCACATACAAATCTTTGAGCCCTGCAATTTTAAAACTACATATTTTTAGAAAAATCTAAAACACCACAGGCACAGATATTAGTTTCTAGAATATGTCTGCAAAATTTCATGGACTTTGGTTGCTTAAATTCAAATGAAATTGGGGCTACGATTGTATGGAGTAAGTGACGGAGTAAAAGAGCCCTGTTAATCATCATCATCCACTCTGAGCACGGGCAGCGTGAAATAGAGCTAACTCTAATTTGATCTGAAGATTTGATCCTGATTCGACGATATGTCAACTAAACATCCATAAAAGTGGGGGTCTCAGTTTTTTTTTGCTATCGTCAAATAAAAGAGGAAAAAATTCTGAGTTCATAAATATAAATAAAAAAAAAATAGTAAAAAATAGTTATTAGCACGATGTTAAAATACACCGAGCGACAGAAAAACAATTTTCCTATATCTATCGGCAGTTCGCGGGTAGTAGTCGGGTTTTAGTGCTGTTTAATTAGCTGTTTAGTGCTGTTCAATGTTTTTTTCATAACGAAGCATCTAGGTGCAATATCAAACTATCTTACCGAATCTAGGAAAAATACCAAGTACCTACTCGGTAATTTTCTTGTAATTTATTATTGCAAATTTATGCCTGGATTTCCTAAAACTGAAATACATAAGAAAAGCTAAGACGTAGTTAAGCACACTAAATTAATTTTCATTTTCTAAGGAAAACTTATGCAGTTAGTTACAGAAAGTAACAATACCTAAGCATAGTATTACAGTTGGCAAATATGTACAAATTCTAAATACATCATATCATGTATCGAGTTCACCCTTCCAACAACAGAGCTGAGCTCAACATTGCTTTACCAACTTGTACCATAGCCTAAACGTACCTAAAATTTACCACTGCGACAGGGCGCTCGTCATAAAATAAATATAAAATTAAAAATAGTACCTATTCTGCCTACATATATCCCAGTAGAAAGTGATCAGCTGATCGAAGATTCACATTGTGAAACTAAATCGCTATTGTTATGATCGAAAACCAACATTGCGTCACTAGATTCGTTTCGCTTTCATCATTGCCTAATTCTAACATACCTACACACCTACTCCTACTACGTCTTCATCAAAATATTATTAATTCACGCGAAGTCGAAGCGAAAAAGCAAGTCCCCGGTATATCGCAAGTCTTCTAAGTAATAAATACTAAAAGTTGTTTAGGCGCAATGATTTGCTTCATCATCATTATCGGCGAGGCACTACTGAGCACGGGTTTCCTCTGCGAGTGAGAAAGGATTAGACCTAGTCCACCATGCTGACCAAGAGCGGATCGGCAGAGTTCACATACCTTTGAGAACATTATATTTTCTTTCACCTTTTAAGCAAATTCTCTGAAAGTTAGAGGTGTGTGCCCGGAAGCGAAACCCGGACCTCCCTAATAGGAGGTCAACGTCTTAAGCACTATGCTATTGCGACTTCGCTATAATATGTGTATTTCCACAAAACATCCAAAATAATAGTGGATTGTAACGCGATTTGATATTCGGTATCTTTTGGAACATTTTCAAGAACGGTTATTCAAGGGGCGGACCAACAAATTCCTGAAAGGCCGGCAACGCATTGGCGGTTCCTCTGGTAGTGGGCGGCTGTAATCACTTAACATCGGGTGACCCTCCTGCTCATTTGCTCGCTATTTTTATTTAAAAAAAAAAAATTTTATGAGCATGAACATGAAATATTAGGAATATGTGCAATAATCGCATAGGCAAGACCACTCGTGCGAAACCGGTGCACAACAGCTAGTTATAAATAAGACTTTAATTAGGTAGTTCTTCTCGTTCGTGTACGATAATAACTGCCACACAATGACGGTAATGACATCGTGTTTATCTCGTATCAGCGCAACTTTCGTGTGAACAAGGCACAATGTCGTTCGTGTTAGTATCACATTCTATAGACGTTCCAACTTCCAACTCCAACAGACAACAGCCAACTTAAAGCACCTACGGAGTGTAATGTATTACTTTGTAAATCGTCACTGCCACACAATGACGGTAATGACATCGTGTTTATCTCGTATCAGCGCAACTTTCGTGTGAACAAGGCACAATGTCGTTCGTGTTAGTATCACATTCTATAGACGTTCCAACTTCCAACTCCAACAGACAACAGCCAACTTAAAGCACCTACGGAGTGTAATGTATTACTTTGTAAATCGTCACTGCCACACAATGACGGTAATGACATCGTGTTTATCTCGTATCAGCGCAACTTTCGTGTGAACAAGGCACAATGTCGTTCGTGTTAGTATCACATTCTATAGACGTTCCAACTTCCAACTCCAACAGACAACAGCCAACTTAAAGCACCTACGGAGTGTAATGTATTACTTTGTAAATCGTCACTGCCACACAATGACGGTAATGACATCGTGTTTATCTCGTATCAGCGCAACTTTCGTGTGAACAAGGCACAATGTCGTTCGTGTTAGTATCACATTCTATAGACGTTCCAACTTCCAACTCCAACAGACAACAGCCAACTTAAAGCACCTACGGAGTGTAATGTATTACTTTGTAAATCGTCACTGCCACACAATACCGGTGATGACATCGTGAACTTACCTCGTATCAGCGCAACTTTCGTATGAACAAGGCACAATGTCGTTCGTGTTAGTATCACATTCTATAGACGTTCCAACTTCCAACTCCAACAGACAACAGCCAACTTAAAGCACCTACGGAGTGTAATGTATTACTTTGTAAATCGTCACTGCCACACAATACCGGTGATTACATCGTGAACTTACCTCGTATCAGCGCAACTTTCGTATGAACAAGACACAATATCGTTCGTGTTAGTAAGTATAACATTATATACACCTTCCAACTTACAACTCCAACAGACAACAGCCAACTTAAATCACCTACGGAGTGTAATGTTTTGCTTTGTAAATCGTCACTGCCACACAATGACAGCAACAACGCAGCAATGCAGACAAGTCCGCTGCCAATCTAATCTGTTGTAATTGTAAGTTGGTATGTCTATGGATGCTGAAATATTATTCGTGTAACACGCAGGGTGCATTTACACTGCGCTGCAGGGGCTCCACGCATTGATAACATTGTTTAAAAATATTTTGAGAAAAAATACTCCACAACCGTTAGATAAGTTACCGTTGTAAAGCTCAACACAAAGAGCTTTTGATAAGCAACTATAAGCTTGTGGGTCACAAGAAAGTTATTTCCGGAATAATCTTGAGATTGGTATCCAAGAGGATCTTTTAATTCGTTATGAACCTAAAATATGGACATAAAATACGTATATAATTTTTTTCATACTTACTATTTTATCCTATTTTCATATCTCTTTCTTGTTCTGGATTGAAAGCGGAAGGAAAAAATCAAACTTATTTTTTTTTTTGGTAAGATTTCAAAAAATGCGATTGACGAGTATATTCCTTTTTGGGAATTTCTTGTATCAATAAAATTATCTTTATATTATTACTTGTACTAATCGTTGCAATAAAAACGTTATCTGTAGTTGAGCGTTTTAAAAATGAAAACGAAAATATAAAATATGTGAAAAATATGAAATATATGTTTTATTAGTTGCTAAAGCCTGGCATGCATTGCAATGCTGACTGCGCGTCACATATAAATCATCCAACATCAACTGTACAAAGTTTCGACTCTAAAAGACTTGTCGTGTGCCCTGATTCGGGACTCGGGTAAAGTCGTTTGGTTACTGGGCTGACTACATACATTTTTTTACAAGGTATTTAAAAAAATCAAGGTACGGTCTTGGATTCTAAACAATAGGTACTTACTTAAACCGTAGATTGTCCTTACCACTAAGTGCTTTATGCCCTTCAGGGAAGGAAATGCTACAACTTATCTTGCATGACTAGAAAGAATTAACCACCAAAGAGGAATGAGAATACCTTAGAGGTTGAAACTTAATGGATGAGGTCATACAGGGGCTAGTTAGTAGGTGACCTCTTCCTCGTGTTTATAGGAATAGACATTAGGAAGGACTTTTAAAATACATACAATAGATAAACAAAAATATAAACAAGACTTTTGACTGGAATTTCAATCAAAACTACTTTTAGGCCACATCGTTCGTAAAACTAGTTATATTATGACTGTTTTTTTTTAAGTTAAATGAAGTTTCGACTGAATAAAAGTTTTTATTATTATATATATTTTATAAGGTTGTATGCGTTTTTATTATATTAAAACGCATACAACCATATTATATTTTAAGAATCTCATATAGGTAGCACGAGTAGCTAGCTATCTTCATACATTACATATTATATTTTAGTGTACTTGACCTTAAGGTCAAAGGTATTTTACAATTCGTTGCAAGTTAAGAAGTAAATTGGCATGAAGAATTCCTTGGTTTAAAAGAACAAGCATTTTGATGGCTCAATTTGGATTTCAATTAAAATTCAATGCGCTTCGTGCACTGCGGTTGGATTCCAAGCATTTCCATGCTTAGTGGCCTTACTAGGTACCTAATGGTATATTTGCAGGCAATGATTCAGCTAACTTCGCGGACTGGGTACAAGTTATACTGCATTGTTCCTTGGGAATTCCTGAGTGAGGAACTACCTAGTACCACAACTGGTACCCGCAAATGTCAAACGTCATATTATCATCGTAACGCTAATGTGACCACGTTCCTACAACTTTTGAGCACTTTGTGGGAACGGTAAATTGAGTCTTAAGGTACAATAAGCTTAACCCACTATTAAACATGCAGGACAAGCAAGTAACCAAGCAAGCAATACGCACTACCACCACACAACCCTCACACAACCCCACACATCTAAAATACACTCACTCAATGTACTCCGGATACAGGAGCATTCTCAGTTCACTATCAGAACAATTCTGAAATGCAATGTTAAAATCTAGTGGGATCACAGCAAAACTGTGGTTCCACAATTCGCATTTGAATTTAGATCAAATTGGCGGTTGGTGGTTTGAGTATCCCCGCGTAGCTTTAGTTTTAAGTTTACGTAATTAATTATCGCCACTATATCGTACAAATATAACAATTCTGACTATCAAAAGGAGTACAATAGTACTTACCTACTTTGAATAAATGATTCTGACTTTGAGTATGGTGACACTGGTTGGAATACCTAGTCATAGAGGCTTAGTCAAAGAATATTCATTTTTAAAGGCAAATACATCCGAATTACGTATATATTCTAGAATCTAGATACCTGGCACAGATTATAGTGGATCCACGTGACCTAGACCTCGTGGAACTAACAATGTTCTACTTCAAATCACGTGGCGGACCTATTTAGCCCGACTACTATCTTTATGAACTCAAATAGCTGTTTACAAAATCAATGTCTAAAAATAAATTTACAGAAGTTTATTCCAAGTAACAAAGACTCTTAAAGGGAATCGCGCTAGATATAATTTACAATCCATGCCTAATCTATCTGCTAGCTTTTTACGTCACATCTGTTTAACCGATTATGACGAAATTTGGTTCAGAGACATTTCATCAAATCGATTAAACATGTTAGGCCGTGAAAAGCCGCAGACAGACAGACACTTTCGCATTTATGATATTAGTATGGATTAAAATCCTTTAAATCCCTACACTCTTACCTTTTCCACTGGTTTTTATATAATATCGGAGATAGTTTGGAGTATTGCACACGGCGAGTTATGCATAGACACATGCATAGAGCTTCAATACATTATTTTGATATACGATCTGACCAATTTATTATAACATTTGAACATAATTTTGTTTTGTACATTTAATATCCACAGCTAACTCTCAAATTATCATTTCCTCCCTCTCTAATTTGGATACTAGATACATTCTGCCATCTTCGAATAGTTTTTGTGCAAAAAAGTGAACGAAATCAATTCTTTGTAACGCTTTTGCTTTTCGTGAAGCTTACTTAAGTGTAGGAGAAATCGGAGGAGTTTTTTGGATATGTTCTTTTGTAATTTTTTCATACCAAAAATTTGTAACAGTGAAAGAAAAAGATAAGAAGTAGCCAGGGAAGAAAAAATACATTATCTGATGGAATAATGTAAAATTTATATTTTTTCGGATATTGTTACAACTAAAATGATTGTTAAACTGTACATTCTTCTAAAAACGTCCAAAATACGTGTTCAAGGACTCTACTATAAAGGTATTAAAGTACTACTAAAGGTAAAGTAGTACCGACTTCCAAAATAATGTGTGACCTTACTTCATAAGGAAGTCGTTTTTTCAAATAAATCTTCAGCCGAAATAAAAAGTTGCTCTTATTACCCAGGCATTTACCGTTAGGCAAGAACCTATACTTGTCGATCATTAATACGTAGGTAGATAGACGTATGTGTATAAACACGAGCACCTTCATACACCCGGTTTTGGTGAAAGGTACGAATACCTATCTCCTCTCAATACGGCAGCGTTTTTCAAGTTTATAATGCTAGTAATTACTTATTAAGAAGTAGCAAACCTGAATTGTATAAACAAAGTTTAGCACCGAGCTTTACTTTTATAACCAATAATAATCTCATAATCATAAATATATTAATTTAATTGACCTTTCAATAAAACTCATCGAAGGTAGGTATTTAATAAAACAAAGACAAAATCCTTGTGTCTGTGTATTCGTAATAATTTCTAAACTTCTATAATAGTGTAGGTACCTATTAATTGAATGCAGTTTTCGTGGTCAATTTTCAATATCATTTTGATGGTTTTTAACCCCCGACCCAAAAAGAGGGGTGTTATAAGTTTGGCGTGTGTATCTGTGTGTCTGTGTATCTGTGTATCTGTGTATCTGTCTGTGGCATCGTAGCGCCTAAACGAATGAACCGATTTTAATTTACTTTTTTTTGTTTGAAAGGTGGCCTGATCGAGAGTGTTCTTAGCTATAATCCAAAAAAATTGGTTCAGCCGTTTAAAAGTTATCAGCTCTTTTCTAGTTTTCTTGTAGAAAAGAAGGTTAGATAACCCTTAGGTTCATAATATTCAAGTGTCAATTGACAAATGTCAAGCTGTCAAGATGGACGTTGCCTAAATATACATAATTATTTATTTGAAAATGATTTGTCGGGGGTGTTGAAAATTTTTAATTTACACTTGTACACTTTACAGTAAGTAGGTGCTATACTTCTCAGGGTTTCGTACCCAAAGGGAACCAACGGGACGTCATAGTAATTGAAGAGTGGCACGCGGATTGCTAAAACGAAGCCAATGACACCTCATTTCATTTGCAATCAACATACCTACCTATAATACAAACGATTGCTGAAAAACATCCATAATATACCTACATAATTGACGCTACTCCGGATTTTAATTTAGGCCAGTTATTTTAGACACTCATATAATTTTATGTTTCATGTTTGCAAATAAATCATATTAGTCAGGAAGGTTTATTTATAGAAGCGGTGTGTTTGTTATTGCTTCTGATAATGCCACTGCAAATTATTGAAACGTGATAAAGCCTCTCGTAAACATTGGCCCATTGCGCTCGACGAATGCACTTGACGAACATGGCTTCTTGGTTTATTAAGCATACTTCCAGCGCGATGAGGCACGGCGGGCTTGTCGCAGCCCAAGTACAATCAGTAAAAATCAAAAGCCTCCAGAAAAAATCGTCGCACTGCTTGGGTTGCTAAGATTTTCAGTGATCGAAGGTTCTTGGCGTCATTTGCAAACAGCATTCCCACGTTGGCTGGCATTCGCCAAACGCATTTGGCCAACGTGATCTGGAGGCTTCATACTTGTGATGTCTGCCATTTGAAGAGACACGAGACGACGTGCGATGACTTCAATGATATCGTTTTCATCATGTCTAGATAAACGATCTAGACATGATGAAAGCGATATCATTGAACTCATCATCCGCGAATGTCAAATACAATATTATGTAAAATCAAGAGTTGCAATTCGCAAGGTTAAAGGGTGTTATTATGAAGCGCTCATAAGCGGGCTGATTTCTAGATGCAATTCTATAGCAACCATGTGATCACGAAACGTTAATCGTTGAGTTTAGGCTAGATTTGATATCGTAGAGCAAGACAGACAGTAGATTCAATTTAATTAGGTAGGTACATTACATATTATAATGGTCTACGTGTTTCTGACGACTAAATACGGCTGTTTTGCAAATATCTAGTACGTCTGAAGACAGTGTCAGTCAGCCAGTATAGAATATAGATGTCCATCTCCGAAATGCAAGAATTCTCTGTACTGAATTTCATCAGACAGACTGATAAACTTTCGCTTTTAATGGATACCTAACTTATAATATAACGAAGATAAAGTGAAAAGTAAGCGTTTGAAGAGGTTTAAAAGCAGTGGTAGATGCCTGCACAGTCAGTTTTCAATTAATCCATACTAATAATATAAATATGTGTCTGTCCGTCTGGTAGCTTTTCGCGGACAATCTGTTTTTTTACACAATTTACAATTATTGTCAGACGACTTTTATCATTACTGCAAAATACTAAGATTTACCGTAGTTCAGGCTTTAACAGTAGCATAGCGATGAAAACGTGTAGAGTATTGACGCCGACCTATTAGTTCAGTGACCGCATATCGCCAATAAATACATCACAACCGTGTCACGAGCCTAACGAATCTTAATATCTCGTATTTAGGAACCACGCCAAGCAAGATGAATGGCTATTAGGTGACTATAATTAATGTTATTTTGACATACTGCCTAGTAGTAGTAATTGATTTAATAGACAACATTCTTTATAGGTTTGGCAATCATCAAAGTACTTATACGAAATAGGGTGATGCTCGCGACTTGTTCGTGTAGATTCAGATTCTTTTGAATCTCGTGAAAGCTCTGATTTTCCTGGACGAAATGTAGCTTATAGGTAAGGGATGGAAGCTCACAATACCAAATTTTTTCAAAAACGGTTAAGCGGGTGGGTAAAAAAAGGTAATACACAGATAGTCAGACACACCTTCACATTTATACCTACCATTAGTATGGATTCTCGAAGTCGGGTTAAAATTAGCGCATCAGTTCAGTACACTGTATTATTTACGTGTTACAATCAAGGATTCACACTTTCTAACAGACTAATCAAGTAATCATCGTTCTTGAAATAGGTAGTCGTTAATACTGTACTTACCTAAGTTTGATGAGTTAATCACACGTTCCAGTTTTGTACTAGCTACAACTCGCAGTAGGTGCTAGTGCTAGTACAGGTACTTACTAAAGCACCGGCCACACAGGCCGTGTATGCGTCGCGTAAGCGTAGACGTAGCGCGTACCATTGCGTTGTAATGTATGGAACAGTATGAGACATGGCATACCGCTTGCGTGGCGTGAACGTTCGCGCAGACGTAATGCGCAGTTATGTCTATGGATTCACGCGTGTCACTACGCAAGTATCACGTGTAGGTACGTGCTTGGTGTGAATCGGCGACAGCGCCTTGCTCCATATAAACTCATAATTGAAACTATATTTGCAGCTCCAGTGCGTTGAGACCTTAAACGATGCAACAGAATATCTGCGGCATAGTATTATATAAAGAAAGACACAGCAGTTCAACGCCTTTGATCTCGTGATAGATGACGACCCTGACAATTCAAAACAGAGCCCTAACTACGTAGACCAGTTCTAACTTCGGGTCGCTTCTTTGTTTCGCACTTAATATGCTCGGTTACTCTGTCTAGATGGCGTTGCCGACGAACCTCGGTATGTAATATTAGGTAATAAGTATATTATTATCATATCCTTACTTTGTGGCAAGTGCATTGAGTTTGAGGCGGTAATCACACGTTCCTGTTTTGTACTACCTAAGTACAACTCGCAGTAGGTAGAGGTACTAGTGTACTAAATGATGCAACAGAATGTCTGCGGGAACGTTTCTATCCGTAATTGGATATAACGCGCTGTTATCAAACAGTTGCATTTGTCATTACCGCGGGGCCACGGCTATGGCGATACGACAAGCGTCGTGGGCCATGGCAAGCGATGCAAGAGGGATCGCGGCAATCAACGCAAAAACGACAAAAACTATCAATGTCTACAATTACAAATTAGAATAGTATTAACACTACCACCACGTAGAATACGTAGCGCGTGATGTATTTCATGTGCTTGAAAGTTGAAACCCAAAAGTAGAACCCATTCATTTTCAACATGCATTTCTTACGCAGTTGTTGTCCATGCAATTTAAGTTAGAAAAATGAAGCAATCACTCTTCCCCCCTGGTGAAAACTCTTACGCATAAATAAGCCAAATATTCAATATTATTTTATATTCTAAGACTTTATTAATAAACAAAGTATTTGAATTAAATTGAATTTATTTTGGAACCGTAGCTTTGAGCAGATCATGACTCGGTACGCGATGAAAAAGGATATAGAATAATGAAAAAAGATAATTATAATTGTATTTAGTTTGTCACATCGCACAAAACGGCCGCATTAGGGCTCTTTTCTGGAGACGCGGCTTGTTGCGCGTCGCGTGGTGCGTCGCGTTGCGCGGTGCGTCATGCGATTCTCCGTTTATGAAGAGGCGTTGCGAGAAAAGTAACGACAGGAGCGACGGGGCCCGCGTCCAGTGGCTGCGGTGTCATACGCGAAAATACAAACAAGCAAACGCTTCTGCAAATACGCTTTCATACTTGGTTCCAATATTCTCCAGAAAAGAGCCCTCAATGACAAGATTGTGGCCCTGCGTAATGTTCGCAGTTACGTCACTAGACTGAGTAGCTCATTATTAACCGACTTCATTAATTAACTATGTAGTTTTGTTACCGACTAACCATAATCTGTTAATTGTATAATCGTTTGTTACAATGGACAGGTTTGCCACTTGGGCGGTTTTATTACTCTAGTTTCAAACAAGTTGGGTTCGATACCTGAGGCTTCAGCTATGTTCCAGCTTGATTTTCAAGCTGGAACTGCGGATATGTGTCAACTAGCTTATGCCCGCGACTTCGTCCGCATGGCAAACTCCTATTTTACCCCCTTAGAGGTGGTAATTATCAAAAATCCTTTCTGTGCAAATCCTTAGTGTACAAAATATTCGCACGAATTCAACACTTATAGTTAGTTGTTAGGGAAAGAGATATATAGACGAAGTAACTATTATAGAATCTGTGGTCATTCTTAGACATGGTTAAGTAACTAAAAAATAAATTATGAGCAGATTTTTGAGGTATGAGATTTTTAATTCAAAAATTGGTCCACTTTGCAAAAACGGTAAGAAGAAATCGACGCTCAGACTATCCTATTCATGTAACGTGCACAAAAAGTATTATTTAGCATGCAATTGGACAGCAACGTTTCAACATGAGTTCCACGTGATTGCGCAGCCGTACAGCATAACTCGGAAATGTAAAGGCTTGGACAGACAAGCCGTGTGACGGTGGCGCAAGCGCGATTGGAACGTGACCAGCGCTAGAAGGAAGGAAGGAAGGAAGGCTACATACAAGGAACTGCTTCAGTGTTCATACTACAGAGACCGGCTAAGATCCACGCTGTTGCCGTCGCGCTTCTTCGCATTCGCGTTTCACGTAGACTGACGCTTCATAGGCTTAACGCCCATTGGCTATTATCGCTACAGTATTAGCTTATTTTATTAGATGAGCGTCTGATTTTTAGCAGCTTAGGCTGCTATGGAAACGTTCTGCGATGGCTCAGAGCTATGGATATCAGAATTCTTCCATATTTGAGCATTTCACAGCTGGCGTAGAGAAGCTTGAGAAAGTGTGCCAGCTATGTGTGCTAGAGCCAGTGTGTTATCGCCTTAACGTCTCTCTAGCCTCGACGGGCGTTCAGGTCAAAGTGCGTCTAACCATACAGTTCCTTGTATAACCTACAAAACGTACACGCATTCAAACCCGTTTAGACACGCTGCTGCCGCCGCGCTTTGTCTGCCCAGAACTTAATCCGAATCAAGAGGAAGTCACTTACACGATTCGACACCGAAACTTCTACACGGGTCTTGCAGTTAGCGGCACATTTCATAAGTGATCGAATTTTTAGTACGTAACACTTATGACCTAGTATTTGCTTCGACGTCGAATGCCTACTTACCAAATTTCCATATTGAGCTTTCGTAACTGGTTGTTGAAACTTGACCAGTTGATCAGTGTCAAAAAATATTGGTCATCTTACAGTTCGTGATAGGCCCGGCCGTTTAATAGATATTCAGACTAAAACAAAGCAGTATATAATAAGATGCACTAGATGCTTGATGCTCTCAAGGGAGAAAAGTAGATTTTACCCAGACTACTGACCGATCCAAAGTAGGTCTCGTACCTTTATGACCTCGTAACAAAATTCTTGCACAACTCTTCATAAAGATGTCAATCATTTCTGTTCTGAGCTAATCTTGAGGTTAAGTTCAATCTTTCTAGCAATAGGATCATGGACTGAACGTGGTCAATGGTCTCGTAGTCGACTGAGATATCTACATTTTTGATGGTCGATTTTTCAACATGTCGATGGAAAACTTTATGCGTATGGTTTATAAACTTGAAGTTAGACTTGACTTTTAGATTTTTTAGGATTCCGTATCTCCAGTGAAAAAAAGGAAAACCTTATAGGATCACTTCATTGTCTGTCTACCTGTCAAGACCCGTCAAGGGAATCAAAAACTACACAGTACTTCCCGTTGACCTAGAATCACGAAAATTGGCAGGTAACAAGGTCAAAATAGCACAAAGGAAAAATCAAAAACAAGTTTATCCATCCAAAAAATATTAAAAGTGCTATTTCTGTACGATGTTACGGAACCCTTCGTGTGCGAGTCAGACTCGCTCTTAACCGGTTTTTTTAATCAATCAATTATGTCCCTACTTTGGACTATAACTGGACAGGGCACCGATCATCCGGACTAGTGCTATCATATTTCCAGGATTATTTAGACTTACGTATCTGGTTTCCTTGCAGACATGGAAGACGAATGCTACCCAGCGATACCAGCGAGTGCGTGGCGAAGCAGACGGCGGTCCAGCGACTCCCCGCCCCCGGAAGTGAAGGCAGAACCAAAGTCCGAGCCCGAGTCGCCCGCCTCCTCCTGCCCGCCCTCACCCACCCCCGGCACGCCTGTCACACACGTCGATTACGTCATTGATCACACGGTAGGTACCCAACTTTCCCAACTTCATCATCATCATCATGGAATGGATTTGGTAGAGGTATGGCAATTTTATCAAACCCATACCCCTGATCGGTTTCCACACGGCTTGGAACGGAACGCTAAATCTCTTGGAGGCACGACTTTGCTGGGTAGAGGGTAGTAACTAGCTACGGCCGGAGCCCCCCCCCCCCCCCCCCAAAGCAGAGACAAGTTAGAAAATATAAATTCCCAAATTATCCCTGCCAGGAATCGAACCCGAGACCTTATGACTTATAAGATCATAGCGCTTACCTAGTGGTAAGAGCTATGATCCCTCCCTGGCGTAGTCGCCAGGGAGGTTGACAAACAGGGAAGTGAACATTGAGATAGCTTTAGTAGGTAGGCATATAAAAATCCACATAGGAAGCCGTTTAGGTTGCTGTCAAGTGGCCAAGTACCCAGTAGATTGTTATAGAAGGAATCTTAGGTACAGACGATGACTCGTGAACATACTCCGGTAACAAGACTTGAAGTGCTTAAAGAACTTCTAAAGTGGATAAAAAAGTCAAGCTTACGATTAAGCTTATTGATAAGTAGGCAGCAACACTTTCTGATTCTATTGATATTCGTTAAATTGAAAAATGTAATGCCACAAAAATATAATATGAAAGGTTTTTTTTACAATCTTCTAGGATTTGGCACACCACCTGTTAGAGAAAAAAAAAATACCTACCGCGGCAAAAAACTGAAGATGAATTCACATTTAATTGACATGTGAAACGCAGTCGTGATTCCAAGCTCCAAACTCCACCAGGCCCATAATGACTTGACGAAATTGGAAAAGGTTATTACGGTTCAAATAGCCAACTGCTTCGCGACTTTCTCCGTAAATCAACCTTAAAAAGCGCAAATTTTTGGGAACCTGTAAGATCCGTTGTAATTATACACTGCTTGTGTAACACGCTCTACATTTTCACGAAAATGTGGTCTGACGTGATCTGGCAAGTGAGAACCGGGGGTATTTTAACAACCCTTTTCGACATCCATCTTGCGCAGTCATTAAACATTAAATGCACAATTAATTCAATTAAATTCATCAAGCAATAAGTACATTTACTAGCGATATGTCATTCGACTTATTAGTTCGACTATATAGAATCTAAACAGGTGAAAATTAAAAATTTAAATCACCCTTGCAAATTTACCATAATATCGCATTGTAGATGGGATCGAGTCCATAAGACAAATGCAAGTACAAAATATAGTTGGTTAATTATCTAATTGTCCGTGTAGAGATCTCATTTGAGTAAACAGCTGATAATCCTCAAACGATTGAACAAATTTTCGTCAAACATAGCTAAGAACCATGTCGATTAAATAGGCGTTTGAATAAAAGAAACCGCAATCAAATCGGTCCATCTGTTTGAGCGCTACGATACCACAAACAGAAACACAGTTAGGTATACACGTTAACCTTATATAATCTGTTTACGTCGGGGGTTAAATAATAATAGAAAACCCGACATACTTACGGCCGTATTCACTATGAGGTCTCACAGTGCGCTCGAACGCATAGTGTAGGTTCCACCAATCAGATCATTGTAAATTGACGCGACACAGTCATCTGATTGGTGGAACCTACACTATGCGTTCGAGCGCACTATGAGACCTAATAATAACGTTTGTGAATACGGGTGTTGGTCAAAATAAAAAGGCTTCAACAATTTATACACACTTCGTTCCTCAGTATATTATATACGAGTAGGTACAGTACCTGAAGAGACTTAACAGAGAGAAAGTGAATTCCCAACGAGTCACACTGTGACACGATTGAGTGTCACATCACCAAACCCTTGGATTAATGTCACTTCGGACCTACCTCAGTTTATATCCAGTGCCTGTTAAGCGACAGAGAGCAAGAGAAAACCCTTTGGATTAATTCGATGTTGTTAATTTCCAGACCGGTACAATTCACATGCCACAAGCCGTGCTGCAAAAGGTGGGTGCAGCAGGCGTGCCGCAGCTGCTGCTCAGTGCGGCGCCGCGCATCGCCAACAAGCTCAACAGCAACAAGCTCTCCATCAAAGTCACGTCATCAGGCACATCAGGTACCTACGGATCTCTCATCACCATCAGCTATATCGTCGTTTTCATCATCACCTATAGACATATCTGCATTTTCTACTCGGTGAAGCTAAGTTTGCACCTCACGTCGATTACGTCATACTGACGTTTAGGTACAGTATGCGAACCGTACTGACGCGACAAGACGACCGCGGGGAGATGAGCGGGGAAGTGGGAGAGGCGCCGCATTTCAGTGAGGTGCAAACATAGCGTGACCGAGTTATAGGACATTTTTAGACATAGATTTCTTGTAGCGATTTCCACAGGATACTATCTTAGATCTTATAACTTCATCAATTATTTCAATTACCCATTTCATATTCTTCTATTCGCTTAGTATTTTACGGTCTTATCTCCATTTTGCTATCGCCATCATTTTCTTCATTTATTAGAATAGAGCACATTTTTTTTAAATAAAATCTTTATAATACGTACCTACCTACCTACTCCGTACTAACATTATAAAAGCGAAAGTGAGTGTTTTGAAAGAGTTCTTTATCGCCTCGCGTGCATCAGCCATTTTGCAATTAACCACCAGTAAACTGCTTTTAGATAATCAAAATCACCTCACAAGGACAATATGACGTTCATTTCTTCTCCCTTGACCAATAAATAGGTGATTTAAGGGTAGCTTCCTCCTACATCAATGGTGATCCACTTTCGGCAATTTAGATCACATAAAGAAAATATAATGTTTCTTTTCTATGATCGTTAATTAATCCTCATGTCACTTGCCTACATTAGTTTTGATTTGGATCTCATTTTATTTGGTTATCTGAGTTATCATTACATAATGTACCTACCTACTAGCATTAATATTGCCCTAGCCAATGACTTCTAAGTATGTATAGATAATAGAAGTCATAGGCCCTAGCCCCTAACCTAGTTTCAAATTTGTTCTATCGATAGGTAATACATCTCTAGTAACAATTTCTAAAGCTTTTTACTGAAAGGGAGTTGCAATAGCTAAGCACTGATCGCCAACTCCCTGAATAACAAGTTGTCCATTAAGGTCACGTTGTCGCACTTCAGGTACAAGACTTTTTAATTAGAGCATGCCAATAAAAGTATCGAGAACGCTCGACGACTTTATAGATTGCAGTCTATTTTTATTTGGACTTTTATGTGACTTTCATAAATCATAAGTTTCTAGGATAGTGCAAGGCGAGTAAGTTTGTAATTTATTTTAAATAGTGCGCACTCTACTCAAGGTTGGTGCAGTGCAATACTTAAATACCACGTGAGTAAATATTCGTCGAACATTAATTATTTATTCATTAATTGCGTAAGCATTTTTTCGCGGAAGGACCTGGGAGCCTACTTGCATTATGAACAAGATCCCGTAACTCTCAGCAATGAGGAATACGTAGCAGAGGGAGAGAGAGAGAGTAAAAGAAGTAAGAGAGAGAGAGAGAAACTATCCGTGATAATAATATATACTCTAAGAAATTTGTATGCCCTCTGCTGGTAAAAATGCTACTCAATTGATTTAATGACTCCCTTTACATTGTCATCAGTCATCACACTCCCTCTCCTCAGCCATTGCACAGTCACATGCATATTGTAAGACCCTTATCACTCACGGGCGACTGATTCACGAGATTTCAACGTGCACCTAAGTGCCGCCCACATGACATTGTCATACAATGAACGTGCGTTTTCAACAGGGAGTTTAATAATTTTCATCAGCCAATTATTTGGTCCGTAAATGCGGTTCTTGCATGCTGATGGCGTTAATCCAGATTCTCCAGTATGTGTGTAGCAGTATTTGTGTAGATTGTAGTGGCGGTTAGCACGTGCGGTGCATGTGGCCCGTTTCGTGCGACCACTTTAAGCCGCAAGTGTTAAGCAAGCCTATGTAATTTTTAATGACATCGACGGCTACAAGGTTGTTTGAGAACGACCATACACGGGCTGGTGAAGCAGTTGGGACTGGCCGCTGTAGCAGTCATAACTGTCCGCATCAAGCTATGATATCTGACTATAATGTTCCTTTCGTTGTCAATACACAAGATCGCTTGGAAGTCGCGAATGAACCGGTACTTGCAAGATATACCTACACTGACTGCACTCGCTTCTCGAGCTGTTGACTGATTTGGCGCCAGTATCACCCTCTTAGCAACTGCACTTGAATTTGCATACTACTTGATTGATCTGCGTACGTTATTCAATCAACTACTTAAGCTGCCCTTTTACCTTTAAAAAGCGACCTAACTCAGCACTTCAATAAATTGCTTTAATCGTTTCGCCAGCAGGATTCAACCTACCGCCCACGCCGCCGTCCTCCCTGTCATCATCAGACAGTGAAGGTGCACTATCACCCGCACACGAGGGAGCCACGCCCGCCGCGCCCGCGCCGCCCACGCGACGCAACCATCTCTACGTGTCGCACCACTCGCGACAACCTATCAACACACCACTCATTAGCAGCCAGCCGGTGAGTGACATGTTCCACGCTTAGACATGAGCGTAGGTACATCATACAAAACTGATAAGAGTAAACATAGCAATGGACAAAATATTGTCTTTTATTAGGGTTTTTATCAGATATACTTTAGAGAGCGTGATGAGGAACGTCACACCCTTGTCCCTTCTTCACTATTCTCCCACAGCGTTGATCCATATCCAATTAACTTGAACAACTTTTTGTCAGTCATAATCATTATCAAGCGCAAGCCTTTCTTACAATAATGTAATTTTTTTTATTTTGATTACAGAAAGGTTCAACGGGCTCGCTTATTTTAACGGAGGAAGAGAAACGCACATTACTAGCCGAAGGCTACCCCGTGCCCACACGCCTACCCCTCACAAAAGCCGAGGAGAAATCTCTAAAGAAGATCAGGAGGAAAATAAAAAATAAGGTGAAATATTTCATGCCTCGTAAAAGCACCATTAAAATGGTTGGGCAATATCAATATTTTCAGATTTTCTTTTTAGCGCGTCTAAAAAGAGAGTTTATCTTGTTTTAAATAAGCATTTAAAGGTCTTTCTATTTATTCTTATTTCTTATCTTAACTATTTAATACTTTTTTTCGAACTGATATTCTGTTAAATAATGGTTTTAGCAGATTTGATAAATCCCGATTTATCAAAGAACTTGCTAGGATGAAAAAAAAATCTCACCGTCTCTTTTCGTTATCCACAGATATCAGCACAAGAAAGCAGACGCAAGAAGAAGGAATACATGGACCAATTAGAGAGGAAAGTAGAAATATTAGCGTCAGAGAATTCAGACTACAGGAAAAGGGTAGATTCCCTGGAGCAGACGAATGCGAATCTTCTGAGCCAACTAGCAGCTTTGCAGGCGCTCGTCACCAGGAGCGCTCGAAAGTGACGGCCTCAAGTGAAGCGACTCGCTTGACGCCACTTCTCACTTGCACAGGGACTTAAATCTGCAGGATACATCCCAACGGGCAGACTTTCTGACGTCACTCGGCCTCGCTCTGCTATGGATGATCGCTATTGACGATACTACTGTTAAAGGTGGGGGTTCCTTGGTGCGTATAAACGCAGAGCAAACACACATAGTACAAATACAGAAGTGGAAATATAGTCGAGGGTTGCTTAGAACTAATACTGCAAGCCAACGTTATACATTGTAGTCAGTACTAATGAAACTAAAAGCATGACTTTGAATGCGCAGAACTCATATTTTAGATCTTAATAGGTCTAACTACACTGCGCTTTCAACTACTTGCGTTAGAAGCATTCGCTAACTGCCCAGATGTATGCCTGTGCGCATACCTCATGGTCGCTGGTAATAGCGCATGTATTACCATGTGGTGCACGCACTCTCTCGCATCCTCTCCCTCGCTTGTGTCGCAACACGGGCAACTTTAATATAAATGAATAATATGCGTAGACGCATGCATTGCTTCGGCATCTACCAAGACGCATTAGTACCTATACACAAGTTGAAAGTGCACCAGGGATGCAAATGGCGCAGTATACTTGATTGATTGGCTGCTATGTCACGTCAAACTCTGCTTCCCGGGTACCGTGTGTCTTCTTACAGTCTACCGCGCACACACCAATTCTTTATGGAGCAAGAGTATGTACATATGCGCAAGTATTTATTTGGAAAACTTTATTGCACACACAAACATATATACAGAAAACATTAGTAGAAACTATACTAGATACTAGATAGAAGTATCCAATGCCTCGAGATCAGTGCCGTTTACTTTATATCTTTAGGGTACGAAGCGTCTATGCAGTGCGTAAAGCACTAAGGAGCCCCTATCTTTAATATACGTAACTAAATCACTCTAGTCACCTTAGAACCGGCAACTTTAGTAATCAAACTTAACAAATGAATATCATTTTCAAAAATGTTTAAATTATCTAGTTCTCAGCGAAGGATGATTGTTTAGAAATACTTAGTTTGGATTTTGTAACTTTATTTTATTCAAGAGTAACTTAAACTCAACAGTCTTCAAAATTAGACCTACTAACAGTATTATAGCCGGTTCTAGTGGTTGGACAACTGCAGAAAGAAAACTTAAACGGCTGTGAGAACTGGTAGGAATGAATTCTCACAGTTCCTAGTATTTATATGTGAAGCGAACAGTGACAACGATGATGTCCCTGACAAAGGAGTGTATATTTTGTCGATTGTATATTTTGGATGTAACTTTACATTTTACCACGACCCGTTGCGTTGGTATCCAAAGGACTGTTAGTTTGAATGGTTGCTCATTGTATTGTTAGTAAATCGTTACTCTGTGGTGCTGGATATGACATGCTATACCTACATTTTGGTTTTAGGTATACTAACGCTCGAGTGCCACATTAGATATTTATTTTTATTACAACTCAGCTCGTCCTCGACCACGCTCAGCTGACTCGATGACAGGGAACACTACTGGGTCTTAGATAAATGTCGCTAGGTGTTTACGCGTGTTGTTTGAAATCTCGTAATATATTTTAAAAAAAATGCCAAACGGCATATTAATTTAAGTTTTGATTCGTGCGTGTTTTTATTAAAATGTGCAATTAGGTTAAGGAATTATAATTGTTACCTAATGCTTTGCGTCCATTGGGCAAATCCAGATTTGGATTGTGCGGTAGGACGCATTCCGACCGCTCCTACTGGACGCTCGGCTCAAAGCCGCGCATCGCCGCTGCTGTGGCGAGCGTTTCGCTTTCTTCATAATAATTTTCTAGAGCTCTATTGATCATGCTACTGTTATTGGTCTTATAATTTTATATCGATTGTTGTGATTTAAAACAGTGGTTAATAGGCATGCGGTGAAACTGTCGAGTTTTCTCCATAATGACTATTTAGTGACCGAAATACCTAAATGAGTTGCGAGCCGTATCATCTCGACTGTGGTGTTGTCGGGAATCTTAGTAGCATAATAATAATTATTTAAGACGATCGCAATGCGCGAGTCTTATCTGTTAATATTGAATTCCATGAATTTGCATTTATAGCGAAATGTGTATCGTCCTAGAGATTTTATCATGTATTTAGATAAATAACGTTTAGTTATACGCATCTAATAACGGACCTAATGAAACCGATTTGATTGAAAAATGTTTTTCGGTAATGTCTAGTCTCGTAGAATCAGGTCGAGGTCTCTTTGTGGAGGCCCTCGGAATGAAAAGATAGCTGTATTCACTTCAAGTTAATTGCGCTCTATGGATAGACGAGTACAAATTAATAATGGCATGCCTTCGATGAAAATAACGTAACTAACACTATACAATTTACTATATGACAAAATAATGATATCACTTTTTATATTCTAAGCGCCTTTGATTTAGGAGTCCATTACTTAAATAGTTTATGTATAGAATCTCTAAAAGCAGTTTATTTGAATTGTTTACGGTCTTGCCAGATTTAAATGCAAAGTTAATTAATTTTTGTGACAGCGGCCATCTTTGTGAACTAACATTCTTTTGTACTAAACATTCCATTTTTCCTTTTAGAGATGAGTGACTTAAAGTGAGCTCGAGTACTTATGCTGATATTTAACGTATCTTAAATCTCTGTACAAACCATACCTGTTAAAATTGTATTTATAATGTCTCATATTAAAAAAAATATTGTAAAGCATAATTTATTATACCTACTTAGTTGTTGAGATAAATATTTGCCGAATTTCTCCCGAAATTGCATATTGGATAAAAAAATTGGATCATTTAATTAAATTAATTCTATAGGTACTCTTTAAAACTTTCCATTATTTCTACTTAATTTCGTGTTAAGACTTTATTTATTTTCAGTATCTTTTTGACTTCGGGAAAATTTCGGCGACATATGACATCTAATGTTTGAATATTTTTATACATCTCATTGAATCGGCATATTATATTCGTGTTAGTATTTATGTACTATGTGTGCAATTACTATGTTCTCTTTTTACATTTTTAGAAGTTCTTCCTATTTAGACGTAAGAGAATAATAAATATATTTATACTGCGCTAAATATATTATCATATATCGCTCCCTGCACGAAAGTGGGATTTTTAAAAGAATTTATTGAGATATATTTTAAGAGATTTTTTCTAATAAAATTTTAGAAATATGTATATTATATATAAACACTGTTTTATGTGTCTGTCGTAAGTTATGTATATTAGGTTAGCTGTATAAGTTAGCGTAACTGTAAAGTTGAATCATGGAAACAGCAAAGCGTGCCTGCCTATCAGTTATTGATTTTACCATAATGTACTAGGTATCGATTTATCGAACGTAGAATAATGTGTTGTGGTTTAAAAGAATGGTCTATATTTAAAAAGATATAATGAAGAAAATATTTAACTTTTATATTAATGTATTTTAATTCCTATTATGGCATTTACCGTCTACAAAAGAGTGATTTTAATTGAAAACGACTTATACATAAATTTACTAAAATTAGTCGATATATTTAACTTATCAATTTATGTTATCAGTTCGCGTTCTTGTGAATCGATATACGATAGACAATTATTATTGTAAATGAAATGCCAAACAAATATACATACACTAAGTATGAGGGCCCCGCACACTGGGTGATAAATATCGTAGCATCTATTCGAACTAAGAAACTATAATACTTAATATTTAATAAATGTATAAACAATATAAAAAAACTATAAAAATTGACAAATGCAATAATGTTTTGAAACACTAGCATTTGTAAGTTTAATATTTATATGAACAAAATATTGATAGATAAAATTAATAATGCCAGTGTTTCATTTTCTTTTTCATCGATAGCAAATTTTCGCTTGATTATGATCTTACCTATGCTATGCTATACGTTGGTATATTGCAGACAATGATATTATATTTATATCATGTAAAAAAGAAATACCTATATAATATTTAGGTAACTAAATTGAAAATTTAAAACTACGGGTCACGTTTGAAGATCTCTTCTACTTATGTACCGTACCTTCTGTCTTATTCATCGAGTGTTTTTTTTACTTATAAATTTCGTACGATGTCTATGGTATAATCATGCCGTTGAGTGCAGACATAATATAATATATAATGAGGCAATATTTTGGAGTCATATTCCCGAATGGATGCTACAAAAACGCTGATAAAGTCCTCAGTCCAATAGACACTGTTAGGCCGTGTGGTTTTGTTAATATTGAAGTAATTTTATGGGTAGTTTTATTTGTTATAAAACTATTCACTGTTAATTTGAGTCAAGATTTGTTGAATCATTTGTTTTATTTTATTTTCCAATGACATTGCGGATTCTACTGTCACCTTTGAGCTAATAAAGCGTCGGATATTTTATATCGGTTGTTTTATTTCGGTCTTTCAACTAAAAATACCTAATTGAAGTAAGTACATATAGTGCGTTAATTTTGACAAAGGACTCGCCATATTTGCTCTATTGTCATGTCAAAAGTAGGTACATACCTATCATAGTACCTATAGTCCGTGACAGGTTGAGATAGCAATCGGGGTCTGAGACGGGGGAACGCACGTCACCCGCGTTCGCCCGCATCGGGTTAGCGCGGAAGCTGTGCAGAGACAAGATGTATTCAGTTGACCAATCAGTTTATAACGTGAACAAATAATCACGTCATCTTTTAAAATTTGATTGGTCGACTGAAAACATCTCGCCCCTTCGGTTTGGTGGAAACCGGGCCTCTCGTCTCGGGAATACCTACTGAATTCAAAGAAATATACCTACTGAATTCAAAGAAATAGGATAAAAAAAACAAAGTACCTAGGCACTAAAAATCACTATTTTTATTAATAGCACGCTTTAATATTTTTACATTCTACAAATTAAGTATAATAAATTTATAGTTGAAAAGTATAAAATATTTAATTTAGACTAGATCTTTACCAATACAATAATAATAATTATTGTAGAAGATTTATAAATAAGCAATTTACGTATTTTGCACAAAAGTTGCATTTCGCTAGTTATAATTTTTTTTTCTTAGACTTAATTAGGTCGACTTTTTTTAATAACTTTCAGTCTTTTTTTGTGTAAAATTATTTACTGTGTGTGTCGCAATATATACTCTATTGTATATATATTTTTATAGTTAAAAATCTAAACTAGGGTTGTCATTTTGTGATTAATTTAAAAATACTTTTTCTTTTAAATTAAAATCTAAAACTTGTAAATATCTACAATGTCAACCCAACAACATAGAACTAAAATTACACATTTTGTCGTCTCTGTCTTCCGAAGAGTCACATTTAACAGCTAAATTTCGTGTTGCAATTTTTAAAAATGAAATTAGGACAATACTTACATTTTTTCCTCAAATCACGTCATTTCAAATTAATTGTATATTTCGTACAGTAAAAAATATTATATACATAGACATTACAAAACAGTTATGCAATTTTTAAGTCACGCAGTTTTGTATTGCTCTACTGTGAATGACTTTAAAAGTTTTAAATAACTTTGTAAGCCGTTGTACTAAACTAAGGCACCAAAATAAGAGCACCAGCTAACTTACGAATTAGATAATTTGGATATGCCACAATTAAATGTCAAATCCCCTTAAATAGACGCCAACAGGATTAGTTTAGGACATTAAAATCTTGGACGAATAGTAGCACCTTATCCTGGCAGTGTTTGGCTGGGTCCCGACGCAAGTACATACATGCTCGGCGAGCAAGCTTTATAATTTAGCAATGCTACATTGTAAATAACGTTGCCATCCCCACTTTAAAACATGTATGAATGTATTAACTTATACAGTCACTGTACCCACAACATAATAAAGAAACCTTGAATAGTTCAAAACATGTAGTATGTACGCGCGTGGTTACTCAGTATTAAAGCAACAGAAGTTATAAGGCTGTGGTCCATCTGACAGTGGAGCGAGGAGCGGGCGCGTCTGTTTGCTCATTTTGTCCAATGCCCTTTGGCATTCGCTGTTGATCAGGAGACACCCGAGCGTCTTTCTTGCAATTTCTTAAATATCTCAAGAGTTTACTATTCACGCCAACAGCCCCGCTCTCACCCGGGATAACTATAACTCAGAGTGAGATAAAAACTTTCTTCTTCGCCATAATATGAGCAATAATAACCCACAACGCTGTTCCCCACACCGCTTCGACCAGGCGTATCCCGTGCGTCCTCATATCTGGCACTCTCCAGTGGAAGGGGAATAGATGTGCGCACACGGAGTGGCCGATGTACAGCGCGATAGCGTTGAGCCCTGGAGCCCTGAAGGGTCCTCCGTCCCACAGGCGCCACGCGTCCGTGAATGTGTAGCAGATGCTGAGTAGCGCCAGGCAAACCGCTGTTGTTACTAGAACGAAAGACATGGACCTGCAAAAGAAGGAAAATTTTTCTTCACATAATTTTCTTGGAGACCGCCGCGTAACGGTAAGCGCAGTGTAGGGCGACTTTTAGCCCACTAGACCGATGACCTAAGGAAGGTGGCTGTAACTGGACGAAATGGTTAAAAGCTATTCATTCTGAGAAGAGACCTTTACCTTGAAGTGCGCCGGAGATCTGTTGATGATGATGAAGTAGATAGACAATGGTCAGTAAAATGAAATTTATGTGAATATTGCAGCACCACAAGGATATTTACCAAAGGTTCTTGTTAATAGGCACCACGCCATGCTCCCTCGAGAAGCCAGCGAGTAAGGCCCCAGCCAGCGCGAAGACGAGGGCCCAGGCCAGCCAGCGGGACACGCGCGCCTTGTGTGACCGCTGCAGCAACACTGTCGCTCCTGCTTGCACGCCCAACAGAGCTTGCACTGCTGAGGTCAGGCAACCTGGAAATAAGGAAAGAAGTTAGATACCTATAACTTAAGTTTTCCTTAGTTGATTTATAATATATAATCGAATCGCAGAAACCTCGTAAAAACGCATAAGTTCGCGCTTTTCTGAGTAGCCGGGCGCTTTAAGGTCTTTTGGAGTTAGGTTTTCTTTCACTCGTATTTGTAATTTCATTGTCAGCTCACGGTAACAATGTCCTATGGGCCGCGTTTAGTGCGCCTCTTTATAGGTACTTATGCATTTCAGTGAAAAGCTATTTATTTACCTTGTAGGTAGGTACACCTAAGTCAGATAGGAAAAATAGATTTTACCAATATTCTGAGAGGAACACTCGTTCTAAGTAGTGGGTCGGCGCTGGGTTGATCATGATGAACCAATATAAAAATCGAGACTTGGAAAATTATAAGGCAATCTTAACTATCAAATCGAAATAAAATAAGAGAGACTGCCAAAATTGCTTGTATCTAAGTACTCGTAAGATCATTGGGTGTGGTATAAGGAGACGTTACCGAGGTCATATTTCACTTATGAAATGCGCCGATATTTATCTAAGGAAATGTCGTCTGAGAATCTTGACAATTTTCTTATCGCAATTATCTCGATAGAATAAGTGATGGAGATAGTATCAACATTTAAAAATTAAATGCGCAAGTCGGTTATGCTTTGAATTTTCACTTAGACCTGCATTTTACTGGTTTCAACTGGAATCTTTATCTTTTCTAAATCTGAGCAATCCAAGAAATCGAACAGTTAAATACCTCTTATGTATAAAATCAAAAATTAGTAGGTAAAATAAGAACGACCATAGGCCAGTCAATTTAGCCTCTGAAGCCGAACTTAGTCGTGGCACTTTTATTTTTTAATATGTTGTTTGACAACATATAACCAAACAACATATTAAAAAATGAAAGTGCCGCGACTAAGTTCGGCTTCAGAGGCTAAATTGACTGGTCTATAAGTCAAAACATTTGTAGTAATATCAACGTACCTATATAATATCGTGCTCAACGGAAAAACATGTGTTTTCCGAAGCGTGGAGGAAAAGTAAACAACCTAAATGAATCGGCCTTCTCGTTACCATAACACTTACCTACTGAACTTTTATACCTACTGTTATTATATTGTGTTACATAATTATCATAACTTCTCTCAGAATGAGAAGGAGTTTGCTAAAGTCTACCACGCTGGCCAAGTGCGGATTAACAGATTTCACACATCTTTAAGATCATTATGAAGAGCTCTCAAATATGCAGGTTTCATCACGATGTTTTTTCACCGTTAAATAAAATTGCTTATAATGCACATAATTTCGAAAAGAAGGTTCGTGCCTGAGATCGAACCTCGATTCATATTCGACTATCGATATTCGATCCACCAACCGCTCGCGTTCTTGACGATCGTTTGATCCATTCATCCTCACACCTATCGGTCGTAGATCGATGACGAATCGATAACCGAGCAATCGAGCAACCTTCCAGGTTAGCCCGCTTCCGTCTTAGACTCCATCATCAATTACCAACAGAATGCAGTAAACTTGGCTAGCTTTAAGTTAACCGTATCTGAATTTTTTAAATGTACCTACCTAAGAGGAACTGTCATCGACTTCGGCTTATGTAGGTACTTCTACTATCGGCCGATGGCATAGACATAATGAACTAATATGTACCTAACAATCCCTCTGGGTCCGTCGGTGGTCCACCGTAAACGTTTCTTGCGTCACTGTGTTGATAGAGATGACTCTCGCCCAGCAGCAGGCGGTCGATGTAGCCCGACGCCCCGCCGCTGCACTCCGGCGCCACCCACTCGTCATGTTTACCGCCAGGACCTAAGTATCCGCTGAAAAAAAAAAACCACTATTTAACAACCTAGGTATACTTATGACGTGCGTTGCGATCTTATATTGGTTCCGTCATCCTTAATGCGTCCACATTCTATTTTCAAAATCACTGTAGTGTTTTATAGCATTTTTGTCTTTAAGGAATCGAAATTCATATTATTATGTATGTATATACAACATTGCACCACAAAACACAAGTTACAAAAAAGAAAACATAAAATGTAGGTACAAAATGAATATCTTCATTATGACTAGTTTTTATAAAATATGAAAAATTTAATAGGTTTTCAGTCTTTTTCAGTTTCAACAATTGATAACAAAAACAGGATAGGAGATTGCATCACAGAATTGAAAAAAAGAGGATAGGAAATTATATATTGCGTCAAAGAATAGATTACTGTAAAAGCATGAAGGGCATTGGACCAATACTCACGTGGGACAGTCAGGGTCGTGTATGATGAAGGTGATGGCGCTGTGCACCGCGATCAGCACGCCGGCCAGCACCCAGCACCACGCGCACGACAGAACATCTTTCAGAGCTTGGCCACATGCACCCTGGAAACAGCATATCTCCGTAAGGGAACAGTTCACGACTCAGGGAACTTCTAACAAAACGTCGAGGCTTGGACGTGCGTAGCCCTAAAGTAGCCCTGTTTTTCTTTGATTTACGTCACCATAGCCCTAATACTTGACATTATCAACAAATTGCGATGTATCCCTGCGTACCTACTCCCAGTTTAAGCCAGTTTGACCAAATAATAATATGATACTCATTACTCACCCTCGGCGGCGTATAATACTTGGGCGCGGTGAGGGCGTAGAAGCCGGCAGCGACGAGGTACGACACAGCCAGCCGCTGCAGCACGCCGAATATTCGCAGCTCGCCGAGCATGTTCGACCCGTAGATTGTGTTCATGCTTATGCCCAGCAGGAACATCATGAATGAACGCTGGAAACAAAACAGTCCCGTAAATGATTTGTTTGACACTACATAATAAAGATGGATCATTTTTTATTGAGTATTTTTAATTTATTTTATTCAGATACTAGCTGTGCCCGCGACTTCGTTCGCGTGGTATAGTGACTTTTCGCGCTTTATATAGCCACGGACGCTCAGGCGCGAGGCGCCGTGATTCTTTAAATTGACATAACTTTTTTATTTATGAACCGATTGACATGAAATAAACACTAAATCCTAAGTGAAGCTTACTACAATATATTAGTGAAAACCGTATCTAAATCGAATAAGCCGTTTCTGAGATTAGCGTGCACAAACACACAGACAAACAGACAAACAGACAAACAGACAAAAAAAATTAATTACAATTTCGGGTTCGGCATCGATATAATAACAACCCCTGCTACTTTTTTTTATATATTTCCATTGTACAGACACCACTTTTCTACAATTTTATTATATGTAATAGATCAGGTAGCCCTTGACTGCAATCTCATCTGGTGGTAAGTCATAATGCAGTCTATAGATGCGAGCTAATTTGGAATTAGCAGTTTATTAAACCCGGAATGGATTTGGTTTCTTGGTTCCTTTGGTTTATACACGGCATCGTACTGGAACGCTTAATCGCTTGGCGACATGGCTTTGCCAGTAGGGTAATAACTAGCCACGGCCAAAACCTTCATCCAGATATATCGCATGTGAAAAATCACGAAGGGAAATCTAACAAGTTTGAAAATTATTACATTTTTTTAATAAAAAATTTAATTATCTAAGTATACATATAATAAAATTGTAGAAAAGTGGTGTCTGTACAATGGAAATATATAAAAAAAAAGTAGCAGGGGTTGTTATTATATCGATGCCGAACCCGAAATTGTAATTAATTTTTTTTTTTGTCTGTTTGTCTGTTTGTCTGTGTGTTTGTGCACGCTAATCTCAGAAACGGCTTATTCGATTTAGATACGGTTTTCACTAATATATTGTAGTAAGCTTCACTTAGGATTTAGTGTTTATTTCATGTCAATCGGTTCATAAATAAAAAAGTTATGTCAATTTAAAGAATCACGGCGCCTCGCGCCTGAGCGTCCGTGGCTATATAAAGCGCGAAAAGTCACTATTCCACGCGAACGAAGTCGCGGGCACAGCTAGTTACAATTAAAATGCAACGGCGAGAATAGGTATCTAATCGCATCGATGCCGTTCCTACCAAGAAGATCCAGCAAGAAACTCGGAGGTTGCTCTGTTCAAAAAAAAAAGATTCGATTTACAGGATTATGCCATATTATAGTAATTTGTAGTCCCGCACATTGAAACGAGCTGCAAATCAATACATGTCTACAGTCTACTTATTTTAACACCGTCAGTCTAAAATAACCAGAGCAGCCTTCTTTACCAGTGTTTATCCAAACAAAACTAAACCAAGGCAAGACCACTCATTTCACTAGGTCACTATCGATGAGCGTCATTCACATCCGCCGCAGCAGTCTCCAAATCACCTATGTAAGTCATACATTGAAGAAAGTAATCACATACCATCTCTAACTTCAACAGCAAATAATGTAATGGATGAGAGGCGATGCGAAGTAATCGCTTCATAATCACCGAGGGTAGTTGTGAGAGTGCACGATAATATGCACGCAAGCGCAGAATTTCCAATGAAATAATAATGTGTTGCGAAAAGTTGAAATCGCTCGCTATATGAAACACACGTACTTGCGTGAGACATTCGATTGTGAATTCGGAATTTAAATAGGTTGACGAAATTTTATAATGTACTTACTTATTCTACGATTATTCGACTTGAATACTACTAGTAGTATTATTAGTACTATTAGTAGTAATAATACTACTAGTAGTATTATTAGTAGTATTATAGTAGTATTTTACTACTATTTTAGTACTATTTTAGGTAGGTAGGTAGCAACCTAGTTACCTAAACCACAAAAGAGATGAAAGAATATGAATAAACTAAATCGTAACTATTAACTTCATTTGCATTGAATTTCTATTTTTTAAATGAAACTTTAAAACAAGCTTCCGATGCCCATATTTTGATCCCTATTGTGAAAGTGTGTTTGTCTGTCTGTCTGCTACCTTTTAATGGCCCATCAGTTAAATCGATTCTGACGAAATTTGGTACAGAGTTAACTTATATCCCAGGGAAGTACATAGGCTACTTTTCATCCCGGAAAATCAAAGAATTCCCACGGGATTCCTAAAGAGAGATTGACTATAATCACTAAAGTGTTATTTCACGTGTATAATATTTAGAGCATTTTATATTATAAAAGATATACTTAAAATCTACATAGAGTATTAATTGAGAAGTCAATATTTTTAAATTTAATAGGTTGTGATCACAGATAATTTCACTGTGATGAGAAATTTTCTACCATTGATTTTTTTGCAACATGACTGTAAACTGATGATTACAAAATTTTCACTCCAATTTCCTGGTAAACGTTACCGTTTCCTAGAAAGTGTACAGGTAGGTACCTACTTTCAAACCGATGATATTATAAGAGAAGTTTGAGATAACTCATTACCGGAGTTCACCGCAGTAAGTGGATAGCAACCGCTAGCATTACATAAACGCAAACGGGACGAGGTTTGCGGACTGGTTCAACTGCTTATTTTGTTTACAATATAAGGGTAGACGAGTCGGTTAACCTTTCAGAACCAGTTCATTACATAAACGCGGCAGCCCGTGAATATCGTCAGTCCACGTCAGTATTCTGCGTAATATTTTGATTTTGTTGTCGGCTTCTCAGACATGGGCGCGTTTGGATTGGCGTAATTAATTACGTAAAACTTAAAACATACGAGGATATCACCATTACCTACAAATACCACAACTGACAAATCAAAAAGTGTATGGTTTATGCCTACTTACCCAAATAAATGATTTAAATTTGAAATTGCATCTACCCTATTGATTGGATCAAACAAAATTGTTAGGTATAGGTTATTTCATATGCTCATTGATTGTGTTTGTTAATTTAGCATCTATTGAAAAGTTTAATTAGAATTTTATTTGATAAATTGCTGCTTTGTGTAGTTTCGAAAAATTGTTGGCTTTTAATTGATGTGTCCGGTATATTACTGCGAAATAGGTTTTCTAGAGTTTTTTTTATTAAATGTTCCGTAATAAGCAATCAAGGTTTAGTACTTAGTATACTAAGTACAAAAATCTTATAAGTACCTAATATTATAATAGGTATAGATTAACCTGATAAGTTACTTAGATTAGCCCGTTCTGCCTGTGGAGCAAGACCATGGCGTGCAGGAGTCCCTACAAGAGACCTATGTCCAGCAGTGGACTTATATCGGTTGACGATGTTAATGATGACGATGATGCTCTTCGCCGACGATGACCGGCAAGAAACAATAGTTTGGATAGTTGTTTCGGGACTATCACGGGATTTTACGCCATGACTCGCACGCGAGGGAGGAGCGCAAATTAAAAAGCTTACCTATGCAGTATTGCGGTATTAGCCAAAAGTTTCGAGCCTAGAGCTTTTTGGCCCAAAACTCCAAACTAATTACCAAAAGTAGCTCGGATGCTGACTAGCCACAAAAACTTACCCTGATAATATGTAGAACAATCTTCCACCTCGGCACGCCTTTAGCGAAGGCGCTTTTGACCGAGAGTGGGATGCAGACCCCCATGATCCACAGGAAGGCCGGGAAGACCAGGTCTCCCGCAGCTAAGCCGTTCCAAGTGGCGTGCTCCATCCACCAATACCCGCCGGCTCCGTCGTTTACGAATATCATGAACACTATTGCAATCCTGAGGAGAGAAAAAAGTCATTCTATTTTCATATCAGACAGAACTGGTTCAGGCTAGCGCACCATGCTACACCAACAACATGCCGATTTTGTTCAAAGAAATGTTGAATGTGAATTGTGACATGCCGACGAACAGTCTTGCCGTAGTGAATTAGCGATAAAATTGGACGGCAATACGTACTTACATACAAAATTACTAAAAGGTTATCAATATGAAAACGTAACTTCTAAGCTAGGTACCGTAGATATTCTTATCAATCTTTTACCCTTGCCAAAGTGATCGTGGCTATGAATTCTCTTTCACTGCGGCTGGTGCGATCTCTCTTGAGGTTCTCTAGGGAGATCGCCGGAGGTTAGTCATCTAAGTCAGTCTAGTCAGTTGTGTCTACTAAGTATCTATGTAGGTTTTAGATCGCAATAAAAATTAACTAATTATTATTAACTTATATTAACTATTAGTAAAAATTACCTAACTCCGCTGTCGCTACGACAGCGGAGTTAGGTAATTTTTACAAAATAATTACATCTACTTCCGTAATAGTTAGTAGGTATTCTGTGAAATATGTTCTATATGCTAAACTAATCAACTATTAAAACGAATTTTAACGAAGAATGTGAGTAAGATCCTAGGATTTCCTAAGCAAACTTAGGTGTATCAGTATTTCAAATTACCTATGATATAAGTACTTATACACGTATTTATACTGGACATTCTGGTATCAGGATGTTTAAACGCAATAGCATAAGGTTTTTTGACATGACTTTACTATGAACTTACCCTCTGAATGTGTCCAAAGCTCGTAGTCTCTGTTGTATAGCTAGCTCCTTGTCTCCATAGCGCAGTTTGGCTGAACGCCTCACTCTGGACATGATGAGCTTCAGCACTCCGTATAGCACCCATGCCCCAATCAGCACTCCCAGCAGGAGGAGTAGAGCTGAAACCAATGACACGAAATAAATTTATGGTTTTTAGGGAGAAGCAAATGAATAAGCAGAGAAATGCCTACTCCCTTAGTGCCTTGACCTGGTGCGTGAGAACGTGAGCTTGGATATAGTTTCACCATCACCACAGCGTATCAACTGGTGAACAGCATTTATCGAATAAGTACATATTTCTAGCTCCTCAAAAGTTAGTATGACTTCCTGTAAAAATGATAGCAACTACTTGGTTGTGATTCCTGTTACTAGAAATCAAATTCAATTAATGAACCAGGACTACTTTGACGTTACTTAAAAAGGTCAATGTCCAACAGTGGATGCATGTTGGCTGTTGATGATAATGACGAATGAACTAAGAACAGATAACATCAATGCGTAGACACAAGCGGCACAAGACCGTGTGGTGTGGAATTCCCTTCAGGCGTCAAGAGATCTATGCTATGGAGTATATGGACGTGCATCGATTGCGGCAACAATTACTTAACGACATCTATCAAAGGACAGAGTTTATATCACGGGTTGTTTTAAGGAGTAGTAATTGAGACTTGAGACCTTTGGCTATGTAATTTTCAATAGTATCAATAAAGTCTGCTTATCACGTTTGACTATCAGTGACGATACCTTTGTAATCATCACAAGAGTATCTACTTACAACAATCATCAGTTCTTTTGATAACGAGATGAAAATCGATCTTGTGTATGACAGATAAGTTCATCTGACTATTTATCATAAAATTCTTTGTAGATAGCGCATTCTTGAAGTTGTCCACGAAAGTGGCACTTGCCCAGTATTGCTTGTAATCTCATGGCTCTTTAAAAATGAAAGTTACTTTATTTTACATTTTATATTTAATATTTAGTGTTACCTGTATATATAATAATAGAATAGATCCACTTGTAATAATAGGACAGGGACTGGTGAGAGGTACGAAATCAAGTGATGGAAGTTACTCATCGTTTTTAGGCATACCATACGCTCTAGTGGATGTCAATAACCCTTTTGGCGTAAGATTTTTATTCTAATAAAGTGAGCCCTCAACTGGTATTTTTCACGTGTGATTAATACATTATCATATTGTATTTTCAGCCCGCGCAACCCCATCCAGGTTTCGGGATAAATGTGTATAACGCTTACTACGGACAAGTCAAGTGTCCCCAATTAACTATTCATGATCCCAACGTTTTGTCCCTGGGAACTGAAGTTTTGGATTGCCTACGACTAAACATATACTCACCGATAGTTGCAAGCTCACAAAATCCACTGCCAGTATTAGTATGGATACACGGAGGTGACTTTGGTGTGGGCTTTGGTGGTGAATACGGTCCAGACAATTTCGTAAAACAGGGCATTGTAGTGGTTACTATCAACTATCGTTTGGGACCTTACGGTTTTATGTGCCTTGATATTCCAGCTGTGCCAGGTAATCAAGGATTAAAAGATCAGTATGAAGCCTTACAATGGATTAGAAAAAATATCGCATCATTTGGTGGTAACCCTTATAACATAACGATAGCTGGCCAAGGAGCGGGCGCAACGTCTGCTTTGCTGCATCTATATTCCGACAAACAAAAAGTATTTCACAAAGTAATAGCACAGAGTGGTACTCCTCAAAATGTTGGAACGTTTGTTGAGGCTGATGTAGACGCAGCAATCAAAATTGCCAGATACTTAGGTTTGAATACAACTAATAATGATGAAGCTTTGAGTTTCCTTACACAAGCGTCTCACGATTTAGTTACTGCTGCTGCAGTGGATCTGAATTTGCAACTGAAACCTTGCAGAGAAAAATCTTTTAGTGGAATCGATAATTTTGTTGAAAATGACCCATATTCGTTGACTAATCAGAGAAAAGTGCGTAATACACCCATTTTAATTGGACACACGAGTCGAGAAAACTTAAAGTTGTCAAGCATTTATGGCGATGATTACTTCAAAGGCGACCCATTTGACGCAGTGATAAGAAATAATTTTAATTTAGATGAAGAACAATTAGAAGAAGCTGTTAGAATTATAAAACGCTTCTACATTGGTGATGATCCCGTTTCAAAACTAGTAGAATCGAATTTGGAAAGGTTTGATTCCGATATAGTGTATAACCATCCTGTTCAGAGAACAATCACTAAGTTGCTAACCGAGAATGCAAATCCAGTTTATGAGTACGAGTTTGGTTTCGTCGAAAATGAACAAGAAACAGGTGCTGGAAATTCAGAAGAATTACCTTTCTTGTTCCAAATGCTAAATACTAAAGTTGAAACGAATGACAACAATCAATTAATAAGTGATCGTATAACAACGATGTGGAGCAATTTCATAAAATTTGGGTAATAAACTTTTAAGTTTCACACATTTTTACTAAGATATTTCAATTTTATTATTGAAAATTGTAGGGTGGGATATATGTGACTGATGATGAAGACTGAGGTGTCCGTGTCGTTCATTAGGAAAGGCAGTCCAATAGTAGAAGTCCACAGGCTGACGATGATGATAATGGAATATTTATGAGCGATTTTTAAAAGGGAGAGGTTCTTTTCACTGCATTTTTTTTGGGTCGATTTTTCTTCATATTTCCGTGATTTCTGAACCGATTTTTTATGCTTTTTTCATAAATAACAAAGGGTGTTTTGTCTATTCACTATTAATGCAGTGAAGATCCTTGAATAACGTTACTATGTGCCAAATGCGTTTTGTAACATCAGCCCATTTATGTTTAAACTGATTGATTTTTTATTTGTTTTAGGAATCCCACACCACGGAAAAGCGAATTATTGCCGGTAATATGGAGCCCAGTTACTACCGATGCCCGACCATACATTGTGATCGACTCCAACATCCACCTCGAGCGTAGAATAAACCACGACAGAATGGCATTTTGGGACCTCTTCTACTCAGCTTACGGGAAATATAACAAACTTCTGCGGCAATGTAAATTAATTAATTCACCAACAATTAATTGCCTCTCAAACTAATTTACGAGCTTGTATAATAAACTGACTGATTGTTGTCGACCGTTTTATTAACAGGGCTCTCTCCGTCACTCGTTTCATACAATCGTAGTTCCAATATCATTTGAATATTAAGCAACCAAAGTCCATAAAATTATGCAGACATATTCTAGAAACTAATATCTGTGTCTGTGGTGTTTTAGATTTTTCTAAAAATATGTAGTTTTAAAATTACAGGGGCTCAAAAATTTGTATGAAAATTTTAAGACCGCGTAACTTTGAAACCGAATATTTTAACAGAAATCTGGAAAACCACAGACATAGATATTAGTTTCTAGAATATGTCTGCAAAATTTCATGGACTTTGGTTGCTTAATATTCAAATGAAATTGGAACTACGTTTGTATGGAATGAGTGACGGAGAGAGTCCTCTTGATGCCCGCAGCTTCGCCCGCGTAGATTTAGGTTTCTAAAAGTCCCGTGGGAACTTTTAATTTCCCAGGACAAAAGTAGCCTATCTGTAATAACCCGTCCCCGGGATGCAACGTGTTTCTGTACCACGTAAAAACATTTAAACGGATGCTCCTTTTAAAATCCCGAGGGATCACCAGGATTTAAGAATGCAATTCCTTACAGCATCAGGGTTGAGGAGTTGGCTCCTTGAGGTCAACAACAAAGTCTTAAAAAACTAAAACTTATAACTTATAAAACTTATATTTACATCGCATACCATTGCATCATATGAGAAGTTGTCTGTAGCGAAATGAGAATTAATGAAAACATCCTCAAGTGATGAGTTCAATAAATGTGAGCCACTTAAACGTTCCTTAGTATTCTGGGTCGTATCTAACGGATGATGTTCATCAAATAATTCCAAGTCGACGGAACAAAAGATTTAGGACAACGAGACCCGTACCTCCCTCTAACTGTAAGCCAATTTAACGTAATATGGTGACATGGCGATATCAGTTACGAGTACCTATACCAAGTACAATTGACAATGAACCGTATGGATTGATCATTGTTCTGTAAATGTTATTGGATTCTTTCGAAGAGTTGTACAATTGAATTGGATCACAAGCGAAAGAGCCATATAAATCAATTAAGAGGGCTCCTCCGTCACTCGTTTCATACAATCGAGTTCCAATTTCATTTGAATACTAAGCAACCAAAGTCCATGAAATTTTGCAGACATATTCTAGAAACTAATATCTATGTCTATGGTTTTCCAGATTTCTGTTAAAATGTTCGGTTTCAAAGTTACGCGGTCTTAAAAATTTTCATACAAATCTTTGAGCCCCTGTAATTTTAAAACTACATATTTTTAGAAAAATCTAAAACACCACAGACACAGATATTAGTTTCTAGAATATGTCTGCAAAATTTCATAGACTTTGGTTGCTTAATATTCAAATGAAATTGGAACTACGATTGTATGAAACGAGTGACGGAGAGAGCCCTGTTAATTGATTAGATGTTCGGCGTTCGCCTTTTCCTGTAGGAAGTTGGAAGCTATTAATAGTAGATAGGTACGAACAATAGGTATATCTCGTGTATTCCGTAAGACTCGCAGGTTTAGCAGTTGATTCCGTACATAGAAATAACAGTATTCTAATTTGTTATAAGAACCCATTCCTTCATAATTAAGTGGTAGGTATAGAGAGCTTTTACAGCCGTATTACATAGGTACAGGAGTTGTAAGCTGAGTTGTGTGATTTCGAAATATTTTTTATATGAGTAAGCTAAAAATTATAACACGATGCCCCTGTTATCGAACACATCAGATACCATTTTTAGAATTCTGTAGACATCACATTTTGGAGAAGCTCCAAAAGATTTTATAACAATTTCGTCACCTAGAAATAAATTACTAAGTACTTTCACTATGATCTAATGTTTGACATTAGTTCCGCCAGATTTTCACAATTTTCTCCGACCCTTAGCGCGTGACTGGAGACCATTAACATTGGAATCACTTTTTACAAAACACGCCTATTGTTTTGTACGCACCCAACGTTTTTGCAACATGACTCAATCCATCTTTGACTTGATGCAATTTATGCGGAATACCCATTCAAGTACTCGAAAGTGGGTACCTATTGGTATTTTTTGTGATACATTGATTCACATCGCGCATCAGTAAATACGGTAGCTATAATTTATACGTCATATTGTGAGAAAAATTTATCTAATTTTCTCGATGCAACAAGATTTTTCAGCTATTTTCTGTGGAGATGAAGCGAAAAGACTCGGAGTATACGTTTGTACTAGTTAGGTACCCGTTTGTAACATCATTTAATAAAACCTTCTTACTATTGATTATGCGTAAATCATGTGTGAACGAGAATGTTATTAGCGCTATTGATAAATATAAAAGTGGGGTGAGTTCCCGGGTTCGATTCCAAGCAGGGGCAATTTGGATTTATTTGACTAGATGATGGCCGCGACTTTGTACGCGTGGATATAAGAACTCTTTGATTTGAGTAGGGTAATTCAAAGTATAAACCATCCCCTATTCCTCAGCCAAATCGGTTCAGTCATTGTGGCATGAAAGATTAACTAACATTCTAACCTTCAAAGTTCAAACTTTCACATAAGCAGGTATATTGATGATTCCATTGCCGAGTTCGGCAACAGCGACTGGATGTCAATTTATAATTATTACGAAATAAGGGTTACATAGATGTGTTTTTACTTGTCTTGAAGGTATATTAAAAGTGGAAGGGAAAACTGATGCCGGAATGGCGTTCCATATCTTAGCGGTGATCTGCTTTTTAGTTGGTCGCGATAAACATCCAGTGAAATTCTGCTGAACCAACTGCTTTCACTTCAGATAGTTTTAGCCAGACTTCCCCAATCATTTCACATTCATAATTAGGATTGAAATTATAGGAATTAAGGGTATTCTTGCAGAGTTTTATTATTGATAAGGAAACTAACAAATTTTGTAAAACTCTCCAACAAAAGGACTTATTTATGAACCGCTGTGTAAGTTCATACAACCGAAGGTCAACATAATATGCCAGAGCTATATTTGAGATGCCTTGGCCGGATTAATTTGCATATAGAAATAACGGTGTATAACACAAAGTCGTATGGCAAATCATCAGCTGGACTGGATGACACTGTTCTGGTGAACTTGAGCAAACTTAAAACGGCATTTCATTTAATCTGTTATTAAAATGGCATTGATGTGTTATTTTATGCAAACAGTGAGCGTTTTCCTCTTTACCGGACTACGGCAAAGCCAAAAGGAAGGGTTATAACTTGTAAGTAACTAAGTAGGTTATTTATTTTTTAGGTCAAGAAGCGTATCGTGCACATAATCGTTTTCATCTGATCAAGAATTTAACTGTGGATGAAAATTGAAATTAGAATTAAATTGGCCAATTTAATAATGCTGAGACAACACGCACGTCTATTGAGCACTTCTCCGTATTTCTAGTTCTGTAATATTTCTATGATCAGAGGCATGCAGGTGGAAGGGCATGAATTCACTGCTTACCCTAAGGTTTTAAAATCTTGTAAAGGACCTTTGTCCTCCCACGTTTTAAAATTTATTAAGTTTCAGAATTTTTATTGCTCTCTTAAAAGTTCGGTTATTTCAAAAAATCGGTTATTTAATTAATCTATTAGTCAGGAGACAAACATATATAAATATATTATATACATGTATATGCTATATAATATATCATATTCTTTGGGAGGCTTCGGCCGTGGCTAGTGGCCTCCCGGCAAAACCGTGGCGCCAAGCGATTTAGCGTTCTGGTACGATGCCACTTAGAAACCGATCTGAGGTATAGGTTTAATGAAACTTCCATATTCATTCCAAGTTAGCCCGCTTCCATCGTAGACTGCAGCAACAAGTGAGATAGCAGTCAAGGGCTAACTTGTACCAGCTATTATACCGGAATAAAAAAGGATATACTGTGTGTTAAATCCCTTTAATTTCTTAATTACGAATTTCAATCTAAAATCAACAAGCTACTTAGCAACACGTTTCACCTTCATCGAAGCTTAAATATTAAAGTAAATCATCTGCAAAACAGCGAACCGCACAAATTACTGTCAAGTTTAAACTTAGATTTATGTTTATAGCACTGACCGGTTTATAAAGAGAAAAACTTAATAATTGCTGAGCTCTAGTGAAATCGATCGGAATCTGGCCGAGGAAGATAGTAATTAAGACATTATACTAATAACAGATAAGACAACAGCTAAGAAAAAGAAGCCATTTAGCTACTTCTACACAATATATTCTTCTACTGTACAATGATGTAGACAATAATTTTAAATAAAAAAATCTTTCAATTTCAATTTCTTGAGACATAAGTGGTCCTATGTTTATACCACGATGCAAATAAGTTTATACTATTCTAGTGATAAAAATCAAAAAGACTTTAGCTAGTCTTACAGCTTAAATAAAATACTTTTCAATATTTTGAGATCAGAGCTTTAAACACAAGTCAAGACGGTTTTTTTTAATAATTTGTACTTACAGAGCGGCTGTTTATAGTATACGTTTTTGGCATCTATCAGTTAGGTACATCACACTAATATTATAAATGCGAAAGTTTGTGTGTATATGTGTATGTGTGTATGTTTGTTACTCTTTCACGCAAAAACGACTGGACGGATTTGGCTGAAATTTAGAATGAAGATGGATTATGGATTAACACACAGGCTACTTCTTACCCCGGAAAGTTAGAGAGTTCCTACTACATTTAAAAAAAACATATATCTACGCGGACGAAGTCGCGGGCACCAGCTAGTACAAAATAATATTGTGTGGCCTATCACACACCTTATATGAAACTGATTGATGTCAAGAACCCATACTTAAAACGGCCGCACAATAATACTTATAGTGATTTTTATATGAACATTTTACAAATGAATGCTCTAACCTTCAGCTAAATCTCTTTAAAGAAGAGCGATTTACTAGTATAAGATAATAACAGGTGCTTATATCGCAGCTCAAAAACAAGGACACCGATTATTGTTAGTGTGTCATGGTTGTCCATTTCCAATGAAGCAGGAAAATATACTTTATTGTCAAACATATCTCTTTCATTTTTATCGGGGTCAGCTATTTTGAGTTCACGTCGATAATGTTTTGATTGACTTGTGCTGCAGTGATAGTATTTTGTCATAAAAAATTTCATGACAATATGCTCAAGGTGTAAATTAAAAATTTATAACACCCCCGACAAGTGAAGGTTACTGTAACTAGAAAAGACCTGATAACTGTCAAACGGCTCCGATTCGATAATCGGTTCCGATTTTCTTGGATTATAGCTAAGAACACTCTCGATCAAGCCCCACCGTTCAAACAAAAAAAAACTAAATTAAAATCAGTTCATTAATTTAGGAGCTACGATGCCACAGACAGATACACAGATACACACGTCAAACTTATAACACCCCTCTTTTTGGTTCGGGGGTTAATAAAGTAGAATAGATAGATGGGAGGCTTCCCGTAGTTTTTCGTTAAATGAAAACTATGAAGTTGGTAGGTACCAAATTGGACGTTTCTATGAGGAAATGCAAAGCTTGATAAAAAATTCATGTAAAACTGTTCACTGGTTCATCAAAGCCGATTGTTGTAAGCTTTTTAATTCGCTAATGTTTATCAATCCCTTGAATAACCCCTAAAACTCTCAATATTTAGTGGAAACACCGCTATAGGAACCCGAATCCACGATTTGCATGAAAAGCTAGAATTCCATGTATTGTGAAAAATTCGATAGATAGAGTTCCGTACCTCAAAATGAAAAACGGAACTCTCATAGGATCACATTGTTTTACGTCGGAAAAAATACCCGAGTAGGAAAGCTCGTTGCGCGAGTCTGACTCGCACTTGGCCGGTTTTTTTTTATTATGAAATATGTGGGCAAAATATGTACGTCGTGTGTAATAAAACTCACGCATATAAATATCGACAGGTTCCTTGGAGGTCCGTATGTCGCAGCCCCCGCCGGTCGCGTTCAGTGTGTACACGCCGAATTGTCCCAGGTTCGGTCTCAACTGACATAGTAAACCTCTGCAAACAAAAGTGTGCTTAGAAAAATTCTTACAGGTTAGGATAACGATCTTCAAACTCCAACCACTTAAATAAATATGCGCTGGTCTTTGCTAAATGACTTAACATTAAAAAATTACATGTTATAGTAATTGACACTCATTTTAAAAGCATAGGCTGTAAATTTAGCCCTTATTTAAAGCAAACAGACAACAACATGGTAGTATGAAATATGAATAACAATAACAAAAAATATTGCGACGTCTCTTTATGTCTTGGGTAAAAACAAGGATTTTGTATGGGCGTATAATAAAAATACTCAGCGTATAGCTCAGTTTCATAGGTTTCTTCAATACATAATAATATTAGTAATTTAAACTTTTGCAACGCGTAATCTATCCTCCAAGTAGATCATAAATATCGTAATCTCATCGTACCTAATCCGTCGATCAGACTAGACTATCAATTAGTACGGTCTACCTATATTTCTAAAATTTTAGTTTTATTAGCATCACACTATTATTATAAAGGAGAAATTTGTATGTGTGTGTGTGTGTGTGTGTATGTTTGTTACTCCTTCACGCAAAAACGACTGGACGGATTGGGCTGAAATTTAGAATGGAGATAGATTATACCCTGGCACATAGGCTATTTTTTATCCCGGAAAATCAAAGAGTTCCCACGAGAATTTTAAAAAACCTACATCCAGGCGAACGAAGTCGCGGGTATCAGCTAGTATTTTATAAGCTTTGCACTTCTTTAGTAGTATCAAAGATCTCTATGCCAGTACTACTACAGATATTATACATGTACATAAGGTTAATATAAACCTGTCAACCCACACTGAAGCAACGTAACCGGTCAAAGCTCCCTGTGACTCCTGTAAAGTAGTCTTGTTTACTCCGAGTACTTATAGATATAATGGAAATAAGTGATATTACTCAGTTGTATCAACGTTGAATTAATACAGCAATTCAAATACCAGGATTCAGTTTGTCCAGATCAAGCACAGAAATAAAAAGTGGAATAAAGTCGTTAGGAAATCCGATTACGGATCAAAAATTAAATATAATTTGCTGATGACTTAAGTTTTTCGGGACAAACAGTAGTCTCGTTGCTCCGTTGCAGTGCAATTGGAGGAAAAACAAATACATAATATGTACACTTTTGTATCTATACTAATAAATAAAATTGGAGTGTCTGTCTGTAAAATAACTACCGCATATTAAGGTCATATGGTTATTTGAACGATACTATAACTGAATCACACGTTTTTAAAATTTTTGTCTGTCTGTCTGTCTGTCTGTTTGAAAAGGCTAATCTTGGGAACGGCTGAACCGATTTTGACGGGATTTTCACAGACAAGTAGAGAATTGACCAGGGAGTAACATAGGCTACTTTTTTAACCGACTTTCAAAAAGGGAGTTGTGTTTTTCTACCTATGTACCTACACCGAAATCTCCGAGATTTCTGAACCGATTTGCGTCATTTCTTTTTTAATCGATAGAGGAACTTTGCGACATTGTTTCATAAAAAATTTGGAGTCCAACTCCTCAATCCTGATGCTGCAGGGGATCTGACCAATCCACGCGGGCGAAGCTGCGGGCATCAGCTAGTTTATAATATGGGAAGTGATTCCGCGATAAGACAAGATTTGCCATTTGTAAAAGATGATAATAATAGCGCAGATAAGTAATTATTATACAGGAACTAGGAAAGACTAGATAGTTAATTAACTAACCAATAGACTCTTTAATCATGGAAAATATCAGTATCACTTGACCAAAGACCTTAGAGAGCTGGGAAAAATACTCTACCTACTAAAATATTATAACGAGTTAATTGTTCGTCAAGACAATGACTGTGTGTAATTCATTAGCATCAAAAGCTTCTTCATAATGATTGTATGAGTAATAGTTTACGGCAGTAAAAAAATATTATGGTACCATTGACAATCCAAATACTTAATGAAGAAACTATTTAAGTAAATTTTTCTGCGTTCTTACGACTGTGTTCAAGTTTGATCTAAAACTTTAGAATATTATATCAAAATAATATATTATACTTTTTCTTGTTTAAACTAGTGACCGCCCGCGGCTTCTTTCCTGTGTATCTGGCCCTATTCCTTGTTTAAATTATAAAGGGAACTTCTATGCAAAATTTCAGCTTTCTAAGTCGAAGGGTTTGGGCGGAGCGTTGATGAGTCTGTCAGTGAGTCAGAACTTTTCTTGTTATTATGGAAGATAGATAGACTTACCTGCCTACTTTGAGTTCTTCTAACCTAAGTTTACTTCTTTATGTACTGTTAGTAGTAGACCTAATAATAATATAGTCCTTGTATGGAAATTAAGTAGATACATTATAATTTGTATATCTATTCATGCACATAAAGTCACGGCAATTGTTATAACTACCCATTTCAATATAATATAGTTATACTTACTTATATTTAAATGATATTATTCTTTATTAACAATTCTCTGTACCTTTACGTAACTGTCCAGTTAATTTGCATTCCTAAGATTTTACCGAAAGATTAGGTACTTTTACCTACTGTTTACATTGAGAAATGAAAGTTTTTCGATTTTACATGTTATATTTATATATTCAGTACTCAGTATTCTGTTACCGTTTTATGTTTTATCAAACGTTTCCAGCATAGAGACATAATGGTTTCCAGTAAATAGGTACCTACCTTCGCGAGATGTTTCAAGTAAAAATGAACTTTTTAATGGTGTTGACGTTATACCTCATGTAATGTGACCTATCGTATCACTTTAATAAGATTGTATCATAAGAAGCCTTATAAAGTTTAATTATACCCTCGACTTCGTCCGCGTAAGAACTTTTTCTTTTTATTTTCCCCTGAAAAATGCATATTTCTAATTTTCGGTAGCATCAGAACAGCGGTTAAGCCATGAAAAGGTATACGGCATTAAACACTTAATACCATGAATTCTTAAGGAATACATACTGGAAGTTCCTAATTTTTGGACGACCAGATGTTGGAATGATCTGCCTCCTAAGTCAAGAGTTGAGTTGCGAACTTTTTGGTACATTTATTATAAGTGTTCTTTTTTAATTCATTACTCTTTGATATGGCGTATTTTTTGCCGAGCACGAAGAAACCGATATTGTTATCTTTTTGTTGAAAATAAATAAAAATTCCACTTACGAAGTATTTCTAACAGTCATGTATTCTTCTGTGACGTCTTCATACACCCTCAATGTTGAACGCCTTGCAGTATTCACAACCCACCAACCTCTTGATCCTGCTGATATATTTTTCTGAAGCTCGAATGGGCACTGCAATAAAAATAATCCAGTAAAGTTTATAATAAGTATGTTAGGTACAGGCAAAGTCCTACCTACAAATATAACACGTAGGAATAACTTTTATAGGTAATTTGATTGTGTAATTCTGTGGGCGGTTCTAAACTAAATAAAATAAAACACTTATCTGAAGTGCACTCGGTGATCGGTCAAAGGTGACTTTGTTTAATAGTATTTTGGGCTGCGTTCTTTTAATTTTATAATGATAAATTTTTTGGCAGGCTTTTTAAACATATTAGTAGACCAAGTAATGGTTATGATTAGGACTTTCTTATGAGCAACATCATCATTGGCCAAAATTACTATTCTTTTCAAATCGACTCTACAGTGTCGATTAAGGAGAGGTAAATTAATCCATACTAATATTATAAATGCGAAAGTGTGTCTGTCTGTCTGTCTGCTATCTTTTTACGGCCCAACAGTTTAACCGATTCTAACGAATTTTGTACAGGGTTAGCTTATATCCCAGGAACGGACTTAGGCTACTTTTTATCCCAGAAAATCAAAGAGTTCCCACGGGATTCCTAAAAACTCATCCGCTTAACCAATTTGTATGAAATTTGGTACCGAGGTAGCTTGCGTTCCTGTAATTGACACAGGCATTTTATCGCGTCCTCTAGTATTAGAGATTTTAGTTTGCTCATCCTCAAGGCCTAAAATGTTCAAAATACTATAATAGAACATTTCGTTATCATATTGTGATGGCAAAGTAAAAGGTATAGGCATGTTTTCACAACAGACCTCAATATGTTAAAGCTCTTCTTAGGTTTAAATCTATAGAGCGCACTTTGACTTTACTTAGACTTAAGTTTCAGTTAAAACGAGACAGATTTATGCCAGCGATATTATAGTGCTGTCCCGTTTAAACAGTGTTTTAAGTCTGAGCAAAGTCAAAGTGCGCTCTATAAATCTCAGGCTTAGCGTAGGTACGTCAACAATCAGCACATTATTATTATGCAAGCTTTAACGCGGCGGTCTCCGTTTTCGTCGATACTAAAGTTTACTAAAATGGAAATAAGTTAGGAACGCATGGATCGAAAAATTTGAAATTAATATATAATATTTTTCATTATATCCCCTTGGATTTGGTCCGATAAAAACATGATTGGACAAACTTTCCTCGATAGAAAAAAAATCAGAAGTTTGGTCTAAAACCTTAGACTTTTGGGTTTTTCTCTTTAATGACAAAGCTCTTAAAGACGTAACTTTCACCATAGGTGTAAAACAATCAAAGAAAAAATTCGGTCCGATCATTTCACAGTAAGTGCTATATTTCAAATTATATTCTAAATTAATTGATTTCACGCTTCCTCGCTTATTCTGTTCAAATCGCGTACAGAGCGAGTACAAAGAATTTTCGACCCTATTGTTGAGTGTTATGGGCCGTAATTACGTTATCTTGTCAGTCATACCCGTCGCCTCAGCGCGGTAAGACCTGTATCGGGTTTCATAAGCATTTTTTCAGGTGGAATGTCGTAAGAATGCCATAGAGTAGTAAATTAAGTTCTATGTTATAAAGTATATTTATTTAGGATTTTTCTAGATTTTAAGATAAGTTGATATTGTGCATTTATTATATTAAAAAATAATTTAAGTTTTAAAAGATTTCAGTAAATAGTAGATTGCAGTGTAGTGAAACTAATATTTGGCCGTTATGGACCAGGACTTATAATTTGAAATTAAAAATAAATAGGCCAGGTGTGGTGGCGCTCTTTAGGGAAGGCCTATGTCTAACAGTGCACATCCACAAGCTGATAATGATGATGATAATGATGATGATGATGATCATGATAATTATGAAAATGACATCCGCTTTCAAGTCCGAGATGTTTCCAAGGTTATCTAAGCTGTTATAATTATTACTTTCTTCACTTCCTATGCAATGATTCATTTGATAGGGTTCCGTACCTCAAAAGGAAAAAGGAACCCTTATAGGATCACTTTGTGGTCTGTCTATCAGTCTATCTCTCTGTATATCTGTCTATCTGTGGAGACCTCGTATAAGCAAGCGTAGTGTGGGACGCCCTCCAGCACGTTAGACTGATGATATAAAGCGTCTGGCTGGAAGTGACTGGATGAGGAAGGCTTAGGACCAGGTGTAGTGGCGCTCTTTAGGGAAGGCCTATGTCCAATAGTGGACATCCACAGGCTGATAATGATGATGATGATGATGATCATGATGATTATGAAAATGAAATAAAATTTCAAGTCCGACATGTTTCCAAGGTTATCCAAGGTGTTATAATTATTATTTTCTTCACTTGCTATGCAATGATATCTTTCATTAGGGTTCCGTAGGAAAAATATGTATGTCCGAATGTCAAGAAAACCTATAGGGTACTTCCTGTTGACCTAAAATCATGAAATTTGGCAAAAACCATAAAATGGTTACATCACAAAAAAAATGTGTTTCAGTTTTCAAAGTAATATAACTATACCAAGTGGGGAATTATATAAAAGGGCTTTACCTGTACATTCTAAAACAGATTTATTTATTTATTTTGAAGCCTAATAGTTTTTGATTTATAGTGCAAAATGTCGGAAAAAATACCCTAGTACGGAACCCTTGGTGCGCGAATCTGACTCGCACTTGGCCGGTTTGATATATATATACGTCACTAAGTATTATAAGTCAATAATAAGTTTGACCAAAAATTGTAGTGTCGTAAATGTTTTATAGATACAAAAATAAGTATGTATCTTATTCAATATCCTTCAACTTAGACCTTATTATCTCAGCCAAAAGTTGAACATGTGCAAAGCAAAATTTTATACCTACTTTTTGTCATAAAGCTAGTCCAATTTACAAGAAATAAAAGATCCTATTGTGTTTGCCTTTGTCAATACAAAGGATCATAATGGCTTTTGTGTTCTCACTCACTTAGACTAACACTGAAATATCGGTGTTAAAATATTTGTTGTAAAACTTACCTTATGCAGTTACTTTTAAAGTATACATCAAATTGTTATTAAGATGAGAGTTACTTCGTTTTGGAATGTCAAATTAGTGTATCTATTTATCCGACTGATTTTATTGTTTTGAATCGAAATGTAAGAAAATTAATAAAATCTAACTACTGAAATCGTTTGTTCATATCTTTCATTAGTCCGTGAGAAGTTTTATTGCACGATAATTTGGTCAATTCCAGATCCGATTTCTCAAAATCCTGTCTTAGTACGGGTCTACGTTATAGAGAGAATCTATTGCACCTTTTCAAACTTCAAAATCACCACCAGGCTCAGACTCTGCATTGTATTAGTAAGTCGCAGTACTATTTTTGACCGAGCGAAGTAAGCGGGGTAGGCTTGAAGAGGGTAGCTCAAAGCTTCTGAATTAGAGAACATAATTACTACAAATTTAAAATTTGTAAATGTAAATCAATGGCCCGAATCTAAAAATAACAAAAAAGCTATAAAATATTATAATCTCTTTGTTGACTTCTCGAGCGCACTTGCTTTGTAAGGTAACCATATTGAATAAACGAAAACGAGGATTATAAACAAAACAGCTTTTTATACAAAACGAAATATTTTATAATGTTATCCTGTTATGGCTGCAGGTGCATATAATACCTTTCAGGTGTTTTTGCACCCCTAACGCTTGTAAAATATTTTTTTTCCTGTGAATGTTTTGATAATATAGAACAATAGGATTTTACGACCCCGGTCATTAGCGAAATGTAATAAACAGTAACTTGTATGATAGTAACTTCTAGGACTTCATTTGTACATGATGATTGTGGAAAGTGTTGTTGAGATATAAAAATAAGATATAGAATTAAATTTACCTATAAGATGTAAGTAAATATGAATGATTATTATTATTATCAACTAGTAACAAACTTGGACTTGTCCGTACTATATATAATCTTTCATCCTTATGAAGTATCTTTTTCAAGGCCAAGTTTAATGGTCACCACATTACTGGTCAAAACTGGCAGATAGGTTTATATTGAAAACGTTAACGTGAAATAGACCTAAGCAGCCTTGTTTCATAGCTCAAGTTAATCCATTCATGTATAGCCATCCAGACAGAACCAAAAATTAAAATTGATGTTATTGAATTTGGGACCTTAAATTAAGGTTATTTAAGTTCATTTTAACCTGATGTTACTGTGTTTTGACGGTCTAATTCTACGAAATTTGATAAAATGTTTCACTGCGGGTTTCAGCAGGTAGGTAATTATGCTCTGTGTCTCGTTATGTATTGTACGAGTTTTTACAACGTTGATAGAATGGTATTGGACCTTAACAGCCTTGTTTTAAAGCTCAATTTCGTCCATACATCTACAGCCAGTGGGGTGAATGGAAACATTGAAACCGGTAAACCGGTTGAACGGCAAAATTGAAATCAGTGATTGATAGATACTGAATATTTCCCTTAAATCAAGGGCCTTTAGGTCCATTTTAATCTTGACGTTATTATGTTTTGAAGGTCGAATTTTGTTAGACTTAAAATCTCATACTACGCGCATAAGTTGTAAAAGGATACTTGATAGCCTATTATAAATAGATATAAGCCATGTTATGGCTGCAGGTGTATTGAAATAAATATAATCCTTATCAGCTGTTTTTGCAATACCTAACGCGTGAACATTAATTTATTATGTCGATGTATAAAACAATAGCATTTTACAACCCCGATAAATATCGAAATGAAATAAATAGAAACTTTGATAGATAACTAGAGGATGCCCGCGACTTCATCCGCGTGTATTTAGGTTTTTAAAGATCCCGTGGGAACTATTTGATTTTCTGAGATAAAAAGTTGCCTATGTCAATTGCAGGGATGCAAGCTACCTCAGTACCAAATTTCACACAAATCGATTTAGCGCATGGGTTTTTAGGAATCCCGTGGGAACTCTTTGATTTTCCGGGATAAAAAGTAGCCTATGTCCGTCCACGGGATATAAGCTAATCCTGTACCAAATTTCATCAGAATCGGTTTGTTCGGCCGTGAAAAGGTAGCAGACAGACAGACAGACACACGTTCGCATTTATAATATTAGTATGGATTAGTATGGAAGTATGGATTTCGGTGCTAAGTAATTTAGGTATAACCGAACCAGAAAGTAAAATCGGTGATATTGAATTTGTGACCTTAAATCAAGGACATTTAAGTCCATTTTAATCTGAAGTAAACCCCTATACACACACATACGTAAAACACGCAGGTTGTAAAAGATACCTGATATTATGATTGTAAAGAGATGAATCTAAACTAAAAACAATAGGCATTAGCTATTTCTTGTTAGGTAAGTGTACAAAGCAATAAAAGTATTTAAACTATTGATTGTAAATAATATTCAAATCATTTTAATCAGTAACTAGGGAACACTTTTCACTGTTTACTATTTAATGCCAAGTGGCATCAGTGTGGATTAAAAAAGTAAATAAAACAACATTTTACTTGTAAAAATAATTTTACGTACATGCAATCTTAACACGTGTGAACATGAACTTAGCGAAGTCGAATGCAGTCGATTCTGGTGTTATATGTAAATACTGCAGTAAAGTACGTAGATTAAAATGCAGAAGTGATGCGATACTGATTAATCTACACTGTGGCGATTCGCAACCGGTTCAGGGGCGTCTAAGAGAGATGCCGATACAATGTGTATCGCCATCTCTAGATTTGAAATTATGGCTGGTATACCTAGAGGCCTTAATATACCTATTGGCATTAGGTATACTTAATAGTTTTGTTTGCGATGGGAAGGCATTAAGGTTGTGTGGCTTATTTTAGGCAATTTATAATTTTCGGTTGTTTGTGTTGGTGGGAGTCTTGAGCATGTATGATTGATAACGTATCGGGCCTCATAGAGTATTGAACATTTTCTAGTAAGTATCTCAAACGCGTATTTATAGAGTTTATTGTAACAGTTAGGTAGTCGGTCGTTTCATCACTTGCACATATCTCGATAACGCACAGTAATTTCTCCCAGACGAGAACAATCGCGTGATCGCAATGCATGACACAAATACGAAAAAAAAGTAAACCAATTTTTATGTTCTCATTAAACCAAGTTAGATACATTGATTATTGAGTATGTCCGTACGTACTACGTACCTACTCGTAGGTAGGTACTATAGCTATTGATGAACTTGATAATAGGTCCTCTATTATTTCTCATTGGTAAGTAGATATAGTTGCCAGCTTATTTGGTTGTGAATCATGAATTCATGAGGTCAGACCCTAAACTGCATTTAAAAAGCCGCTGCTAAAAATATTTTTTGAGTTATTCCCATAAAACGTTGGGATTCTTAAAGACTAATGTTTCTAAAGCAGGAAGTTACGAAGGACCAAGAGTTTTAGTTAGTTTTTAGTTTTGTCTAACTTTTTTTAGGAATATAAGTTTTTCGCTTTTTTTAGTTCTTATATTTTTTGACGATAACTTTAAATTATTTTTGGCTTATTAGATATAGGACGGCAGAAAAGTCATTGAGTTTGGAACCGATTTTGGAACTTGGCCTAATCCAAGTTCCAAAGCACGTTGTATCACCAGCGAGCTTTAGAGCTTGGAAGCCGAAAGGAGTCAGAAGAGCACACCAAGAGTCGCTGACCATACGTCTTTTCTGCCTCCGGTCATGTCGGATTGCCGTCTCATTGGATTATGCAAATAAAGGAATAAAGAGTACAGTGTACACCTTCCAAACTCACACTAAGATTTGAAAGTAAAACTTAAATGAAGGGCACTAGACGTACATTATTTTTAAGGCGACGGTAGGACCCTTCATATTATTAATATTGATCAAGCCGTTGGATTACCAGTTTTCGCATAATGGCACCTAGTTATTATATTTAAGGGAAAAAGGGGAATATTTTGTAAAAAAAATTCAAAACTCTTGTACCTACGGTAGGTATTACCTATCATTAAACTATAAATTAAAACGCAATGTAGGGGGTTGTAATATGCAATGTGTTTCCCCTGGAATTCCCATGACACGTCGTCATTGGCAGGCAATAGGTAATTGCGGGCGATGCCCTAACATAGCCCTGTAATACATTTCGAATCGCAATCATTAACCTTGATATCAAGATAATCAAAATTACAATCTTTATTCGATAGAAACACAAGAATAATACAAAAAAATTAGGTAAATAGGTATACCCCTATAGTAACCTAATTAATACGAAACCGAACTCTTGCCAACTCTGACTAAATAATTAAACTAATTATGAAACAATTTTAGGCTTATCTAAGTAAAAAGAAAATATGTGCGTTATATTAATTAGAAACAAAAGTTATTTTAAATGTTGTCTATAAAAGATTAATCTTTTCAGCAGTTAGCTATTGTTGATAAACATATGTTGATTATTATGATGATATAGTCGGTGCGTGTGTGCATCAAATATAAAACACTAATAAAACTTTCAAAACCACACAAGCGTGATGAAGGACTAAGAAATCGTTATTTACGAATAAATAATTGCTACAAACTAGGTACTCGTATGTAGATTATAGGTATATGGTATCTAATCTATATTATGTAGGGGTCATAGACTTACGGAGCGTAGCGAAAAAATCGTAAGTCTATGGTAGGGGTACCTATCATGTACAGGATAACTCATTACACTTCTATACCTACATAAACAATTAAGCGACTAAGTGCATCATGAATAGTGAATGAATACATCTGATTGGTAGGTATTTGCCAGCTTTTTGTTTTTTTAGAGAGTTTCGTGAAATGCCTTAGAGTCCCTAGATTTATTTAAAAATAAAATTTTTAGGAGTAGAGAGTAGGGTTACGTTGACGCAAATATTTGTATTGTTCACTCATAGGTATTTGCATCATGTTAGTCAAACTACCGCTTTCTCAATATCCAATAGCGATAGGCATCCTGTATGATAACAAATCGCACAGACAGACTGTCTCATTATTCTAATGAATGTAATCGTCGATGAGGATCCCTTTGTCCTTAAACAGCGTATCACATGATTTCTTTCACTGTATTTTAGTTTGTATAACTTACAATTTACAAATAATATAACCTACCATGAACGTAATATAAAAAAAAACTTAATTAAAACGCCTTTACCAATTGGCAAAGACGTTGGAATTTATTAGCGAAAGTTTTCGTACAGGATGAGATACTGAACAATGAAGATGTTGAAATTGCATTCCTTTAACATTTCAGTTTATTATGTAGTGAATTTAAGTAGGTAGATACTTAGATGTTTTAAAAAATAGATTAAACTATAATTATCCAAATACCTTCTACACTTTCATATACTCTCTATATAGATATCTATGTATATCTATAAGTATCTGCTGTAAACAAGGTTTTTACTAATTCGATGACAGACAACTCTGCACCAATAGCCATTTCGACTACGTAATCTCTACCATTATTTTGAACTTCGGAATGCTAATTGAAATGTCTAATAAGGAAAGACCAGAAATCTGTAGTAATTAAAAAAGCTCTAAGAGCTTTTGCTTGTGGCAACGCTGAAAAGTTCGAGAAGTATTTCAATGTATCTAATGGTTTTGAGTAATGTAGGTAAATAAGCAAGTGTAGAGTGGTTATTTTCATTCATATTTAATGAAACATCCGTTACACAATTTACGAGTATATCTAGGTTTTCGAACCTATAACCTTCGATTTAGTGCCTCTATCATGCCACTTGAGAGTTGACTAACATACTTTGTTTGTGGCATGTTCCAAAAGACTCGTTATATTGACATGCTCGAGTGCCTTTGTCTAAAAGATACGTAGCGAGGAAAATACCTATGATTTATTAGCGAAACTCTTAATGAAAAATGTAGATAGGTATCTATTAATAACTCAGTCTTTCTTTCCTTGCGCCTGGAGGAATAAAAGATCGCGAAGGAAACATGAGGAAAATACGCTTCTTATAAATACCTACCTTTTTAATATTATAAGTTACTATCCTACATACCTACTTAGACGCAAAATCGCTATAGCAATTTAGACATTTTTTTAATCGAAAGGTAATATTATGAAGACTTAGGTTACCTCTACTCTAGAGACTACACCCAATTGAAAGAACCTTAGACCTATAAAAATATCCTAGGTTATTATTCTATGTCTAGGTTTCACAGTTACCAATATTTTTTTTAAAGTAGGTATTCGCTGTATATTTAAGTTTGAGAATGTGTGTTTACAAACTCATGCCGACTGCGACCTTGCACTTGCACGCGCGTCCAAAAGTTCGAACGTTATTTGTGTGCGAACTTTCAATGTTAAACTTTTACTTGGTAAACTTTATATAGTAAAATCTATACAGTTTCTAAATTATAGCGATACTTTTATACCTAGGTACTAAATCACAAATAGGGGTTAAAAGATTACGAGCCCTATCTTGCTCCATAAGGGTGGATTTTCACAAAATACCTTAGCAGATTCCTACATCCCATACAAAATATACCTTCTAGCCTAAGTCCGCAAGATTTATCATACCTACTTGTAAGTCGTATAATTTTGTTATTAAATTAATCAGGCAGTGAGTGGTATTTTGCTTAGCATCGTAAGTACAATATTCTAATTAACTGAAAATGTTACAATAAAACTCCCCAGGGTCTGCACAGCAAACGGATACTTGTCTACATACCGATTACCTACCTACAGTTGTTTTCAAATAACTACTTACCCGAAAACAATCATCTGAAACTGAATAGACGCCGACATCCCGGTCCGAAACTCCTACGATGTAAGCTTCGTCAATTTTCAGCGCGCTCATATTCAGGCCCTGATGCTCTTCCGCACCAGAGTCTTCGAGCCACGATCCCATCACATCCCGAAGCCACATCCAAGTATCTGTCACTGTTTCATTCATTTTCTTAAGTTCAACTTTGAATTATTTTAAAGAAAAGTTATGATATATCACAGTCGTACACGGATCACTTAAGTTTCGGAATAAATCAGCGATTCAGTCATCATTCGAGCTTGCAATTAGCAGGTTGCATTTCTGCCTGGCGTCTTAGTGAGTGGAGGCTCGGACTGGTACTGCCGGGCGGTACAACCGGTGCCCGCGTCTCGCGCTTACACATTAGTAAATAATTGGCTTTCTACCACTCGCTGGAAAAAATCACTGCACATTGTGATGAGGTTCGCCGTTCGCTTACGGTTGGGGTAACCAGATAGCCCTGAACACGTTATTTTCCTGTAAGTTTTCCTTTTTGTGGTGGTACAAAATATAAATTATATAACACTAGAGAATGCCCGCGGCTTCGCCCGCGTGGATTTTGGTTTTTCAAAATCCCGCAGGAACTCTTTGATTTTCCGGGATAAAAAGTAGCCTATGTCCTTCCCCGGGATGTAGCCCATGTCTGTACCAAATTTCATCAAAATCAGTTCAGTGGTTGGGCCGTAAAAACGTAGCAGACAGACAGACAGACAGACACACTTTCGCATTTATAATATTAGTATGGATTATTACAGAAGAGAATTTCTGTTCTTTTTTTCTGAAACATTTTTGCTGAAAATTCTGATTTTTTATCACTCCCCAGTCCCCAGGTCTTTAACCCCATGCAAAAAATTGCGTCGATCCGTTCGCGTTGCTCCGTTGCGACGTGATTGAAGGACAAACCAACAAACTAACACACTTTCGCATTTATAATATAAGTAGTAGTATATAGTAGTACCTTTGATGAAATCCTGAAACATGATTAATTCCTGACATAATCTCAAAATAATGGACAAATCAGGAAAATTCCTGCCGCCTGGTAACCCTACGTCCTACGTGTGATGCAAGTTTCCCGAGCGATGGAAATCAATCTAGTTGTACACTTGCCAGTAGTAAATAGTTAAATAGTTGATCTTGTAGAAAAACTGGCAAAGCCAGATTGAGTTGCCCGGTTTGGATTTGTCATTCGCCATTCCATTTCTCTACTCTGTATAGAAATAGAAACGACTTTAGTTCAAATAGGTAAACTTTTACAAAGTCATCAAGAGTTTTACCACTGAACTGGTTCAGAAATCGATATGCTAAGTTCTTACTTAAAAGAACCAGCACGAAACTCTATGTTTCTGCTTATTATTAAATTAATAGGTAGGTAAGATGTACTGTGGAGTGTGCGTGCATCACGCAAAAATCACTGGACCAATTTAGACGAAACTTTCGGAGTTTGACGTATATTCCTACGTCAGAGTTAAATACTGAGCTAAGATATATCAAAATCGAGGCACAGCTGTCAGCTTGACCTGTATTTTATACGGCCGAATATCTGCATTTTTTTATAAACTATAGAAAAAGCGCATATATTTAGTGTATTGTATGATGGTAAAGATTAGCAGCATAATATTGCAGTATTAAATCCTGAATCATCAAGTACAAATAACTCGACTGCACTGCATCTGGTGTTAATCCTAAGTGCAAATTTTTTTTTATTTTTTTATAGTAATATCTTCAATGTAAGATACCTACTCGCAAGATTAAGACAAAGCTAGTGGTGCAAATATCATTAAGATAAATCCACACCTAGGTAGCTTTAAGGTCCATACATTTTAGTCGCTATGTAGAACGCGACGAAGGAATAAAATTTAAATAAAACTTAGAACTATAGGAAGCCTCGAAAATTCTAAACGGCGTGGTTTCGGGTCTTAAAATTCAAATTCAAATTCAAAATATTTTTATTCAATTAAACTTGTAAGTGCTTTTGAATCGTCAAAATAATCTACCACTGGTTCGGAATGCCGTTCCTACCGAGAAGAACCAGCAGCAGAAGAAGCAGTAGCAGCTTAGAATGGTATTTAATGATGAATACAAATCTCTTGGTGTAAGAATCATTTAAATCAGCGTTTAATCTCTAATGCGCCACAAAGAAACAAAGAAACATATTAAAGTATAGACTGATGAAGTGATGAACACATAACCACTCCTTTGCGTTGCGCAGTCGGATAAAAAACGCGCAACGGCAGCGTAGTGCGCAACTTCAAGAATGCCTTTCATTACATAATAAGCTTGAAAACGACGCAATGTTATTTAGACCCATGGGTCCTATGGCAATACTAAAGTTTAAATAAGGTCTAGGGAAGAACCGTGTTCTTAATTAGTATCTCATCAAATCACAGCTTGCGTGTGAATGGGTTTAATTAGCCCAACTACACGCATTAGAAGCGCAGGCCTTACGAAAATTATTCATGACCTTCTCATAAGAAACTTCATCATTCATAGATGCTTAGTTTTGCGTACAGTGCGTTAAAGATCGCGCGGATTGAGATTTTTTATTTATATATCAGCGATATGAAATCGTTTTTTGTTTTTCTGTGGTTATGTCGGTTTATTCTGGCCGTAACCGACACGGGAACTCCTACTGGCCTTCTTGCTGACTGTATGTATTGATGTAATTGTTATATTTTTAGTTTATATAGTGTTTTTTTTTGATGGCGAAATAGCGAAACCCCATCGGAAGAAGCCGTTGGACTAACTACCAGGCTGACTATGTGATGACTGATGACATCAAGTGAATCGCGGGGAGCAGAGCCTGGACGCCAGTAGTGCCTACAGAACAGTTTCTTCAAGAAAACTTTATTGAAGCGATGGACGTAGGATGAGATGACATTATTACTTAATAATAATAATTTCTTTAAAAATAAAATTAATAGCATAAAAAATATAGAAAGGTAAATAATTTCAGGCCCAGGAATGACTAAAAACACCACTTTATCACAAAAAACAAGAAATTCGTTAACCGTGGTCGCGCTATGGCCGAGCGGCGGCTGGCTGGGCAGCAAGGAAGCGACGTGTCAGCTCAGTCAGCAGGGGGCAGGGTGTGTGGCGAAACATCTCGACTTCAAAAAAAGGAAAACCGTGGTTAGCCTCATTTGTAAATTAATTTGAGTAGAACCTAAGCAACTTCGAGAGGAATTTATGTTGAATGTAGGTACATACCCAGTTTCAATATCCGGTCTCAATATCAACCTAATCAGAGCGACTTATTATGCGAAAAACTTTTATTTTAGCCGTTTAAATTATTTACTAGCGAAAAATGTTTAGAACCCGTAGGACGGCTCAAAGAATTTACCGTCTATAATTTGTCCTGAATAACGCCAGTGGAATTTGGCTCTATAGTTCAACCCCGAAGCTCCGAATGCAACAAACGGAGCAGTGGAAAGCACGCGTCAAGGTACCTACCCGAATGCGACGTGCTTAACGGCAAAATGTAGTATCGCCTTTATTAAATCCTAAACCAAAATGTTTAGCAATCTTGTAAATCTACTAAACTCACTTTTAATGAGAAAAACAAAAATACCGTTTATTTTAATTTTTAGAACCTAAGTATAGTACGCGACAAGTCGAGATGGCAATCGGGGTATGAGGCAGGCGACGCCCCGCACACCCGCACACACCCCGCGCTATCCCGCACTGGGTTAGCGCGGGTGTGCGGGGCATCCCCACCCCAATTGACATCACGACCTGTCGCGTACTAATAGATACCCAGTTACTTGCCTAACTAATATTGTTTTCAATTTCAGGTATTCGTAAGCGGTTACCTAGACGCATCGTTCTCGCCAATTTCGAGGACATTGGCTGCCACTTACATTGATCGCGGCAACAACGTCATCATTGTGGAAATCTATCCCATACTTCATCGGAGCTATCCTATGTACGTAATTCTTTTCTATTCTGCATTTCCACAGCTTATTTTTTTAGGATCACATTCTGTGAAAATTTCGACACTCTACCTGTTAGGTACGGTTCACGAGATACAGCACGCTGACAGATTGACGGATGGACGGATATCGGAGGCCTAGTAATAGGGTCCCGTTGGCTAAGGTCTCGTAGGGGTCGGATACGGAACCTTAAAAAAGTGGGTAATTGCAAAAACTTGTTTAAGTTATTATCAAAAAACATGGCAATTTACGGCAAAAACAACTAAAAACTACTTTTTAACTGAACCCGGCTTTTTAAAAATAGAACTGCAGTTACTTTTAAAAGTACTACCAGTGGAAATTTGCGCGTGATTTTCCGGATTCGCCCCTGGCTTTAAGGTTGAAATCTATAGAGCGCACTTTGATTTTGATAGAGGTTAAAACGAGACAGATTTATTCCAGAGGTATAACGCCTGAGCAAAGGCAAAGTGCGGTCTATAGATCTCAGGCTAACTTTTCTTCTTGTTGACAGTGCAGCTCGCCTCACGAAGCCGCTAGGACACCTGTTAGGAGAGTTTCTGGCTGAGTTGACGGGGAGAGGCCTCTCTCCTCGCAAGCTGGAACTGCTCGGCGGCAGTCTGGGAGCGCACATCGCGTCGTATGCCGCGATGCGGTACCACGAGCTTACACATTACAAACCTGCTAGATTAACTGGTAACTTTCCTATTGTTACTAAATGCGATAAATTAAGTACATGTACCTAATTACCTATCTATCTTACACTAGCCGTTGCCCGCGACTTCGCCCGCGTGGATTTAGGTTTTTTGAAATCCCGTGGGAACTCTTTGATTTTCCGGGATAAAATACTTTTTATCCCGGAAATGTGCTAATCCAGGATATTATCTATCTCCATTACAAATTTCAGCCAAATCCGTCCAGTAGTTTTTGCGTGAAGGAGTAACAAACATACACACACACACACACATACAAACTTTCGCCTTTATAATATTAGTGTGATGTGATAGTGTCTGTGATAGTGTGATGTGATTTCACGATCGTGCATAATTATATTATTGGTGCCTAACAGAGGTCACAATTTAGGTATCTGTACTCGGTGATGTTGAGACCATCTCCGTGTACAGATACCAAGATATTAAACGATTAGCTTTTACCTGCGACTTTGTACCCTTATACATCTGTAGGTAATTGTACATCCCATGTTACTTCTGGATAAAGATTTCTAATGGTGAAAGAATTATTAAAATCGGTTCAGAGTGTCAGAGTTTATAAATTACATCTTTCCTCTTTTAGAATAGAAACACAACAAGCGCCCGCACCGTTTTCGTCCATAGAGTGCCATACATTTTGTATTCACAGCGTCCCATCCGAGCGTCCGGGGCGCTTGCTTTATCAATTCTCTTATGTAAATATTTAATGCAGGTCTGGACCCAGCTGGACCATGTTTCCGCAACCTACCACGCGGCGAGAGGATTCACTCGGACGTGGCTCACAAAGTGGACGCGGTTCATACCAACATCGACGGCTTCGGCTTGCCCGAACCTGTCGGACACGTGGACTTCTATATCAATGGAGGTACAGACTTAGCAAAAACTAAACGCGCTGGCTTTGTAGAATAGTTTAAGAGTTGTGACCAAAGCTATAGGATTTTAGAAAACATGTTTCGAAAAAGTTTGTTACGCAGGACCACACTAAAAACGAACTAACAAAACATTTTTTTAGAAACTTAGTTTTTGAAAATTTTTGCGTTTTGTCCCACATCTTTATGCGCCTTAGCTAATTTTATGAGTTTAGTTTAGGAAATTTGTATTTCTCTTCCAGGCGAATTCCAGCCAGCAATGGAGTTAAACTACCTACTTCCCTGTCTCCAACTGTGCAGTCACGTACGAGCAGCCATTTACTGGATCATAGCGAACTTCGAAACAGACAAATTCCTAGCAGTCCGTTGTTCGTCCTTGGCTGATGTGCGACGCGGGAACTGTTACCAGGAACACATAGAAATTAACGTGTTAGGTCCAAAGACGAACTTCAGTAGGCCAGGACTTTACTATTTACCTACCATGGAATCGCACCCGTTTTATCTGGGGGAAAAGGGTCTTAAACCGAGAAAGTTCGCCGCAAATCATTATTTATTGAATCTCACTCCTGATGAGGATATTGTTGTATGAGTAAATGTTATTTTTAAACTGTTCTTTTATTTGAAGAAAATGGCTTAAGCCGTGAAATTGAAACACGTAGCATCACCAGCACCACAGTTATCGACAGTTAGAAAACTTGTAACAAAACGACGAGGCTTTACTACAAGTTGAAAGTCACGGACTATAGGTATCTTTGATTTCACCCCTAACCTACTATTTGACAGATGTCAAATTCAGGATCAACCCGAGTTTCCTCACTCTAGTTCACTCTGCCAGCGCTCCTGACTGCATTGCGAGCGTAATATGCAAAGTTAAACCAGCTGGACTGTATCAAGCTGCCAACTACTATATCCTACCTATACCTAGTGACCTAGTTTCACTGAGATGACTCGTGAGGTAGGGTACGCGTTGCGGGGATATTATAGTTGACTCAAGACTCTCCACGCCGCTGTCGTCCTCCTACAGCTTGCACCCCACCTAACGAGCTGTCTCAGTCAAGCGATAGACCTATAGAAAAATTACTCATGTAGAAATTTTGAATTCTAAAAAATAAAACCAAAGGACCATACATCAGATATTTAATAAACGTACAAATACAAATAATCATTATTATAATAATATGTAAGTATAATATACAACAAATAGCTTATGTTTCCGTTAGAGGATATAATTCATGCTAGGTATTTCATACAAAAACTATCTAAAAAGTTATTTATGTACAAGATTTTTTAAAAAACATTCAGTCTACCTTTAACTATGCGAGTATTTACGTACAACTCGGATGCGGGTGCGCCGTGCGGCTAGTAGGCTCTTTACGCACTGCATCCGTGATCCAATCCGAGTCCAAGAAAAAAATCAGATCTAGAAAACTCGAATAGGGTCCGGATTAGCGGATGGGCGATTGTTGCAAAAAAAAAATCAATCAATTGAATCCAACAAAATATGTACAATCGATTGTCAATTTATTCGTCTTCACAAAACAACAATCGAGTAAAAGATCGACAATCGACTTTTTTTCTAGTTTTCCTAATAGCAAAATAAAGCTGAGCTTAAGTTGTTATCAAAAGAGACTATGCGCCTCTGCTCGACTCCAATTCATAGGGAAGTGCCGGAGCTTATTATGTAAGCGTGCGAGTTGTATGTAAACACTCGGGTGATATTTCATATGTATGTTTGATATATTCGCGACCGAGTCGCTACAGCGCCTGCGAGGTACGTGAACAAGCATCTATTCAGTTCTTACCGAAAAGAATTAAATCTTCCAAGTAGAACACTTATACTGCGACACAGATGAAATGGGGGAAACGCCGCCCGCCTGACACGCAAGTAATACACCTTCATAAGAAATTAAATTAAGACAGGCAGCAATACGACGTTGTTTTGCTGCAGAATGCACCCCTCTTCATCATATTTCAGGTTTAGTCGAAAACTCACTAACACTCAAAACACTTCGCTGTATTCTCAGATTCAAACTGACAATTCTAAATAATATGGAATTATAGTGTAGGGCGCAACTGTATTGTGACGACTAACCGAAGGGGCTCGCCTGTGGTCCAAATGGCGGAGCGCGCCAGCACTAGCTAGCGCTTGGTATACCAAACAACCGTCTCCTCTCTTAGATTCAATGAGTTTAGAGGTATCACCACGCCACCAAGGAACTCTCGCTACAAGGTTCTCTTGTGGAGAGTCATAACTCATAGTTCCACCTAGTTGCTTAGTTTGTTTCCCGAGTTGCTTGGACATTCGCGTAAAACATGTGTGCCAGTCAGTTTGCGTACAATAGTGCACGTATAATGTATACACAAGTTAGGAGATGTGCCTCTGGTTTCGCCGCACTTTAAGCATGGTCAACTATTTGCTCGTACAATAGTAAAATATTAAACTAAGCCACGAAGGCAGCAATACAACGCGTCTCTCATTCGACAATTCTAATACATGAAATTATAGTATAGGGCGCATCCGTATTGCGACCACGACTCAGCGAAGGGGCCCGTCCGTGGTCCAAATGGCGGAGCGCGCCAGCACTAGCTACCGCGGGATGTACTCGAGCGGGTACCACGCAACCGTCTCCTCCCTGAGATTCAGCGAGTTCAGAGGTATCACCACGCCGCCTAGAAACTGGTTCTCTTGTAGCGAGTCGTAGTTCCAGACAGTCGCTTGGAGGCTTCTGTTCTTGACGACTTCGAGCGGAAGGCGGTATTCGAGCATCTCCATGAAAGATGGATGCGAGTTGCGCTTCAGTACGCGCGTTTTTCGCTTCGTCTCTTTGTTCGGGTCTGGGACTAGGTACACCTGAAATTACGAAATTGTAATTACATATTTGTAATTATTAATTCTGGGAAGCATCAATATCATCAATTCATTAGTTCTAGGCAATCATTGACAGATCTAACTGTAGTGATATCCTTTTCTGCAGGGAGCAATATGAAAGGGATAAACATTTTTTTTTAAAAGAAGATTAGCCATGCTAATTCATGACTGATACCCCCCTTTCCTCTCCAATTAAGCGTAAAGCTTGTGGCAGGAGTAGGTACGACTATAGTGCAACGGGTGGGGTTCGAACCACCGACCTTTCGGAATTCAGTCCGCTTATTAACCGTTGAGCTATCGAGGCTTTAACATACATTTAGATCTGCTGTTTTAGTTTGGAGTTTGTATGCAACAAAATTAGGCACAATACCGGTTGCCGACTCTTACCTTGACGTAGGGATTAGGCGGCAGTCCTTGTGAGAGAGGCAAAGACTGCGCGTGCAGAATCAGCACGGACAGCACTCCGCCCGAGTACTGTACTGACAGTTTTAAAGATCCGGAACCGCTGTTCTCTGCTTCGACCGACTCTCCTAGAACGATTAGAATTAAGGTTAGGAATCAAAGTACGCATGCCCATGGATTAAAACCGAAGCACATCAAATTGGACTCAGCTTTATTTTCCTCCGCATACGGTTGATATTGCCAATTTCTAATGATAAGCATATCACATAAGATACAAATTTAAATACACATTAAATTAAAACAGGATATTATCCGTAATTGCCGTTGCTAAAAGACTATAGCTAAAAGATTTGCGACAGTAAATCAACTTTGCAACATTAACGTGTTTGGAAAAACTAGTAATTAAAAAAAATATATACGTGTCCCTTTTACCTTTCCTCAACCTCTGAGGCTCGACGTCTTGCTGGTCCCTCAGCAGCGGATGGAAGAACGTGTAGACGAGGTCGGAGTGCGCGATCTCGTCCGCCAGGCTGAACAGCGACGTGAGGAACGCTTGCACGTCGGTGAACCTCTTCTCAGCGACTTGGCGCACGTTGGAGCGACCCACGTGCAGACCGATGGGTAAACTATAACATTGGAACTGTTAGCTCGATATTACAAGCCTGATCTCTCTCCGGTCGTGTCGGATTTCCGTCCCATCGGGCTCTGAGGTTGAGATTTAGAGACCGCATTTTGACTTTTCTCAAACTTAAGATTGAGTAAAGTGAGACAGATTTATGTGAGAGATATAATATAAATGTCAGTCTCGTTTTAACTCTGTCATATAGTTAAACTATAATATTGGAACTGTTAGCTCGATATTATAGAATGCACAAAACGCACATGCTCACACAGTTTGTGACATCATTCCTCATACGCAATGCTAAGGTTTTGAATACTCTACCGCGATCTGTTACATGCCTCTTAGATATAATCAGGGTATCTTTAAACAAGAGTGAGTAAGCATCTTCTAGGTAAACACGTCCCATCTTAGGCCACATCATCGCTTTCCATCAAGTGCATCTAATGGTCAAGCGTATGCCTATAATGAACTTAAAAAAATAGACAAAGCAATCTCTATCTCTCTCTTCGGCTGTCTGTGGCAATAATGGCGAATGTTTGTAAAATATTCGAAAAATAATTAAAAGCAATATGCAGGTATTATAAAAACCCCCATAACATTAAATCATATTACTTCTAGACATCGTACGACATAATCTTAAACCTAATAATTAAAAATCATTACAATTTGTAATTATGTTAAAAGATATACCAACATTATGAGAATCCAAAATTCTGGTATTAATCGCGACAAATAAGCGATAAATAATTAACGCGATAAGATCACTTATCAGTTACAATATCGACAGGTTATCTTATCTTTGAAACAAGTATCGATTTATTATTGAACTTCAAATAAACAAGACTAAAGTAAATCATGTACAAAATAATTAGACATTTAGAGAATAGCGAGTAGATTTATGTGTACCACAAGCATAACCTGTTTGTTATCATTTGACGCGCTTGAATGGAACTTTTACTGCAAATATACTGTAGTATAATGCTGTAGACATAACTCTTCGATATACAATGAGTCAAGAAAATGTGATAACGTCCTTACTCATACTGTAGTTCATTACCTAAAGTGTCGAGTTTCAGATCGGTCTCTTAGTTTCGCAATCTGCAGTGTTAAGAATTTATACGTGAATTTCGTTCCGGACGGTTATGCAGTGAATTTCATTAGGATAATTCTGTTTTTGTAATCTCACGGACAGTAATAATGCTTCGGTTTCGAGGGTTCAAGGCTTCGGTAAATTTTAAATCGGGGAAAACTAGTGGAATCGAACACTATGATAGATCTTCAGGAATATCTCTCAACGGTGCTTACAGAACAAATAGAGATGAACTATTCGGTATGTAACTGACGAAATTGAATTACTTATATACATTTTTAATGTTTCTATTTTTATTTTCACTGGCTAGAACTTTTTTCAAATTTTTTTCATATCCATACCTTATTCCATACTAAAATATTTCATATCATGTAAACTTGGTTTGTTTTCCCAACAACACAAGTCACAAATAAAAAAAATTAATGGTATGTGCTATTTTGATAACAAGTACAGAAAACCTACGCGTCATATAATTTTCTTCGAAATCGTACTTATCTATAGCGTTATAAATCTGTAACCTGAACACTTGATACAATAATAACAAAAGAATGTCCGTATGATAAAGATTAAATGATTAAGAAAATTTGTAAATTAGTAATGTTACAAGGTTTACAGCGCCAGATTAAATATACATAAATTTTATAGCAATGAGGTAATTCGTATTAATATTATAAATCCAAAAGTGTCTAGTTGTTACTACTTTGCGCTTTAACCATTCACACGATTTCAACTATGGGCAGTTCATAGAGAAAGCATTGCCGTTTATAAACATTTTCAATACATTTTTACAGGGAGCGACCTATATTTGGAAACGCCGAAGAAAATAACGCCCTCCATGGTAAAGTTACCTATGAAACAATCTGCACAGTTCATAAACCAATCAAAAAGCACAAACAATTTAACAAAACCTTCAAACGAAACAATAAACACAAGGAAAAGCGCACCAGATATCCCGCAAGCAATTAATCAACAAGCAAAAATTAATGTTAAAGAACAAAAGAAGTTAGAAAAACAGCGTCTCGCCGAGCAGAAAAAACAGGAGAAACTTGCAGCGAAAGAGAAACAACGAGAAGAGAAATTGAGAAAAGAGAGGGAGAAACTTATTGTGCAACAAACTAGAGCAGCACAACAACAACCAAGGAAAGAAGAGCAAAAGAAAACGAAAAAACGGACTGCCCCTCAACCTCAGCCAATACAACAATCTACTTCGTCTATCTCCCGTCAAAGACAGCAACATTCGACAAACACCTTAGAGAGTTCGATAAGCAAAAGTAACGGCCCACCCCCTTATTCACCAGATCCCGAAGTCACACCAAACACAATTGATGGAACCGGAAACACCAGCTTTGCCAAGCCAGTGGAAGATATCGACAGCTGGGACTTGATATCCCAGCATCGCCAACAGATGACCAGACAAGCGGGTGTTGCCAAGAGTGCCCCCAAACAGAAGCATTTAGATTTGCATTACAATGGACCTTTGATGAGCAATGAAAAAGAAAATAGCGACGCTTAGGGCTTGAGTGCATGAACCTGACGTAATCTTTCATACAGAACCATATACAAACATATTCTAGACGTGTTGGAGTTTTCATCGCCCTTTTTAAAAGTAGGGTTTCCTTGGCGCGTATGTAAAATGCAGCGTATACACGTACGCAAGAATGACTAAGTGGAAACCATTGAAATACCTAATAAATGTATCTTAATTGTTATTCTTGTTTTTTTTTTGTGATTGAGCTAAATAAACTTTTATTTATTGATTTATTTATTTAAATATGTGCCGGGTTGTTTGGTCTACTTCATACTATGAGTACATGCAAGGAACCCCTACCTTTAGACATCCAAAATGTGCGTTCATACGCACCAATGAAATATTTACCTCAAGCTTTTAGATACCTTGGCTTAAGTTCATCAGCAAGGTTTTATACAATAAAATACATAGTAATATTGGTTATGGTGTAATTATTATAAATAAAGCAATTAATGAGATAAACTACATACATTATCAACTTGATCTTATCGATTTACTAGAAACTGGCTGCTCGCGTAATGATTATGATCTTACAAGAAGATATCAAATTAAGTCATTGAAACAGTAGCTATCTTCGATAATAATAGTCCTTAAAAAAGATTAAATTTTTTGCAATGTAAGATGCAAAAAATGCAATTTCTTTTTCGGTAACTACTCAAACTGAGCTTTATTTACTTTGCCATAACAGTGGCGAAGCAAAAGCAAAGCGGGCGTTCGCCAATTCAGTGACTTCTATGTTTTGTTTTCATTATATCAATTTCAACCGTGTATCAAAGTAAATAAAGCTGAGTTTAAGTTGATAACATCAAAAAAGACTTTCCGCTTCGGTTCTACTACACTGTGGGAATCCGTTGCAGACTACTTGGCATCCACACATCATATCAGAAAAATCTTCTGAAGATACCTGACGTCCTGGGAAGTCGGGTTATATAGGATACTAAGACCCCCTAGGCGCTTATTGGGAGGCCTCAAGATCTCTCATGAACACATTGGTGCATAAAAATATTCTTACCTATGAACCTTCGCCAAAGGGAAGTGCAGGCAGATCTTCTGGTAGAGCTCCGTGAAATGTTTGTACGAGCGGTACAGCACGGCCGGCGTGGCCTGCCCCTGCCTGTAAACTCGCAGCGCGTATACGTAGTGCTTTTCTGGGTCGTAGCGTTTTTCGTAGCTCAAACATTCCACCCGAACCAGCCGACCTTCTTGCGCCATACTGTAGGTTTTAATAAAACATTTGGTGATTTTTTCTTAAACCCACGACGAGTAGCTTTTCGATGATAAACTATTATGGAAATTTCCAAGAATATACTGAGGTAATAAACTGTAGCTATTAAATGTAAGAATAGATCCAGCAATTGAGGAAAAATTTTCTAACCATATTTAGAAAATCCATAAAATATGTCTCTGCAAAGACTTCTTTAAAATTGGCTCAGCAGTTATTTGAAAACTTCTAGCAGACACAATACGCCAAACGCATGCGTAGCTTGCCACGAGTCGTGAGTAAATAAATCAGTATTTAATAAATCAAATGACTTTATGATACAATACCAAAATTTGCATACCAATGAAGTTAAATTATGGACTCTAAAATTAAAATTCTTTGGATTTTCATTTCTTACTATTCAAATTAGGCACAGAAGTTTAAAAACCTCATTTGATAGTAGTGAGTGTAACTTTCTTACGTGTAAGTCCGTGGCATGAAGGAAAGCAGTTCAGACGAGCTGCTGCTCTGGTCGCCGCTCGCTCTCATCTGCGCCAGATTGTGCAGGAAGAAGTTAATGGGCGTGAATCTACAAAAGAAAGATAATTGTAAGTGTCGGTATACAACAAACTGCCAGAGTTGCTGAGCAGAAAGCTGAAAAAGTTTTGGACGGTGAGAATTTTTTCACAGCTAAATTAATTTCAAATATCATCCTAATCCAAACTATACTAGTTGTAAATAGTATGCAATAATCAAATGCAAGATAAAACAGACTGATCTTACTGGTTCAGAAAGCTACGAGGGGTGGCTGAAAAGTTCTGAGCCTAAGGCACTTGCATTCGTGCTAATTACTCATCCGGCGGGTCACTAGTTGAGCGACATCTACCCACTATATAAGAAAAGTTTCATGTCATTAGCTTCATTAAGCTTTGAGTAATTGAACCGTGAACATCAACATGTCTGAGTCATCGCTGCAGTTAACGAAATTGGAACATCGCGCCGTCATAAAATTCCTCGTAAAAAAGGGGAAAACAGCAAAAGAAATTTTTGAAGAAATGTCTAGTGTATACGGAGAATCTGGACCGTCGTCAGCCACGGTTAAACGATGGACACGCCTATTCCAACAAGGCCGAGAGACTCTGGAAGACGACCCCCGCTCGGGCCGGCCGAACACCGCAGTCACTGATGAAAACATCGAAAAAGTAAAAAAAATTGTACTGGACGATCGGCGAGTAAAATTGTGGCAGATAGCAGAAGAGCTGAGCATCAGTAAGGAACGAGTTGGAGACATTATGCATAATCATTTGCATATGAATAAAGTCAGTGCGCGTTGGGTGCCTAAAATGCTCACGCCACTGGACAAGCAGCGACGAGTTGAAACTTCCGAAGAATTTATAGACCTGTGCAAGGACAATTTGGAGGAAATTTGCACTCGTATTGTCACCGTTGATGAAACGTGGATCCGACAATACGACCCGGAGTCGAAACAAGAGTCAATGCAATGGATAGAGAAGGGGGAAAAGCCGCCGAAGAAGTTCAAGGTGGAAAAATCGGCTTCCAAACTCATGGCCACCATTTTTTGGGATTGCGAAGGAGTTTTACTCATAGATTACCTCCAAAAAAAAACTACGATGAATGCAGAGTATTATGCAGGGCTTTTGAAAAAAGTTCGCGAAGCCATTGTTGAAAAAAGAAGAGGCAAAATCAGCAAAGGAATTTTGTTTCTGCAAGACAATGCGCCGGTTCACACAGCGCGCATTGCGAGGCAAGCCTTGCGAGAAACTGGATTCGATGAAGTGAACCACCCTCCCTATAGTCCAGATCTGGCCCCTAGCAACTATTTTCTATTTAAAAATTTGAAAAAGGACCTTCGGGGACGAAGATTTGGAGATGATGAAGAGATGAAGGCGGCCGTAAATGAACATTTTCAAGCTAAAGACGCGGCTTATTTTTTTTCAGGGATACAAGCCCTCTATAAAAGATGTCAAAAGTGCATTGAAGTCCATGGGGACTATATTGAAAAATAAATTTTATTTAGATTTTTATCTAGACTTTTAATGCCCTAGGCTCAGAACTTTTCAGCCACCCCTCGTATGGTGCAGAAGGTTTAAATAAATGGCGACTTTTGTCACGATGGAATAAAGTGCGATTTTAGCTCGACAACTGTCACTCCGGTCGAAAGTTTAACAAACATCTCTCTTTTTTTTTCTCTCTCTCGTCTGGCTTTTACAATGATTAGCCAATGTCAAGTTTGTAGTTATTTGTAACAAGTTAGCTAAATTATACAAGTATGGACCCCGTCTGTGCCGGCGCTCGCCGACGTACGCACGGCACCCCCTTAGAGCGTTTTCCAGTCAGTTTTAACAAAAAAAAACACTCCAAAAAGTCACAACACGCGCGCCAGCAAACGCCACCACAGACACAAAGTCCCAAACATCTCTTTCTATCGCGAAAACTTTTATGTCTTATATCTCTCTCGGGAGCCTCTGACGGCTTGAGCCGCATCTCAGGACACGTGAACCCGGCTTGGTGGCAGCTTTAATTTTTTATGAATGAACAGACACTCACTTGCTCTTGAGCGAGGAGTTGATGAGCTGCGCGAAGGCCGCAGCCGCTTCTGCATTGGAGGCGGCGGGCAGCAGCGCGGCGCGCACGTAGCCCACCGCCGCGCTCGACACGCCCGTCACCCCCGACATCGCCATCTAACACCCACCACCATCAATATTAAAATCAGAATCAACATCACCTCAAGGAATGTTGAATCAATTAGAATATGATCGATATTGAAGAAATAATAAATCGATAATTGGCTTACTTTTAGATTTAGAACAATATAAAATAGACTATTTAGCGTTGTATGTTTATATGAAAAAACGTTTGTAAAGCAGTTCGGAATTATTAGCGAACTCTCCAAAAACTCAAAATTCTTCAAATTTTGTTAAAAATTCTGTGTATATCTTGTGTAATTGTATATTTTATTTAGGTATAGTATTGCTATGTACACCTATTAGGGGTTGATTAGGATCTTTTGTTTTTATGTTTGGACCATTTTTAGTTACAACCTGTTTTGTGTACCTTTAAATAAATAAATAAATAAATAAAACTACAAGTTGTTTAGTAAAGCAATGCAGATACTCAAAACAAAACTGACTCTGTTTTTATTAAAGACAAATCGTCATCGTTTTCCGCAAGTAAAATTGTGAAAAGGATAGTACAGTCGAAGAAACCAATCTATGAACAGAATCGCCAACTCACCAAAGCGAACAAGTCCAGTATGTGATCGTGATGCGCCCGTACTATGTTGAAGGCCATACAGCAAAGCTCCACAAAGTGCTGGAAGCGCTGCGTGGGGCGATCACCGCCGTTGATGACGTACACCATGTCGTTAGTTAGCACGAACGGCGCACGGTCTCTAGGGATAGACACCTTTATTGATAACCTAACACTCAACAAATATTTCACGCTCACACGGGTAAGGATAAACGCACACACGCACGTATATACGCACCCACCTACATTACATACATACACTCATGGTAAGAACGCCTTGATTCTTGGACAGAATTAAAATACAAAGTATACACCTGTACAAAGTTAATCTTCTAGCCCAACGTATCTCAAGTAACCTAGTCATTGCTTTCTATCAAACATGATTCTAGACTAATTTGGATAAACCAGTGTCACTGACCTCTTAAAGTTGCCAAACATCTGCGCGTCGCCCAGGAACTTGCCGAAGTCGATGTGGAAGAGGTGGCCGGACGTCTTCAGCATGATGTTGTCGTTGTGGCGGTCGCAGATGCCCAGCAGGTAGGTCGCCACGCTGTAGCCCGCGCACGACGCTGCATAAAATCATCATTTTTTTCAAGCAAAACTTCTTTAGGCCTTATTTACACGAGAGCTTTTAAACGTCCGTTAAAAAAAGCGTCGTTAAGAGGCTCAGTGGCTCGATTGCGGTAGAATGACAGCTACAAAGCCACGATAGCAATCACCTCTGATTGGTTGAAACTCGCTCAGTCATGGCTACAATGCATTGCAACAAGAAACCATAAATTCAGCCAATCACAACAATTAAGATTGTAGTAATATTGAACAAGGTTCTCCGCAATCGACCAGCTGGTCTTTTTAGGATGAAAGTAATGCCAACGTTACTTCCAACCGCATTTAAAATGGCCGCCAATCAGAACAGCTGTCTTGAGACGACCATCTTTTAAAGTACCAAGTAGTGCCCATAGATTAAAAATTAAAAAGTTTCAACTACTAAATGAACGATGCGCTATCACATAAGTAACAAACAGAAAAGACAGACTTTATATAAGAAGTTTTTGCTTACGCGTCTAAAGGGCGATCTTTCGATCCTCAAATAACTTTACACTAGGGTATAAAGACGTTTTGACAATTTGTATAGGAAAACTGTCAAGCCATCAAATTCATTCATCAGTTAACGTTTATTTAGCACTTGAAAAAACAGCCATGTTGTGAAAAAGAAAATATGAAGTAAAGCACTTTACCTGTAAAATTATCCCTTGCCCGCTGGTACTCCAGTTCGGAGGGGTTGTGTTTGGCCAGCCACTCCGCTATGGGCTTGTCTTTGAATGATCCCGTCAAGCCCCACTCGGTTTGTATGGCGCGCAGGGTCTCTGCCTCAGGAACGATTTCTATCATACCCCTCTTCCGACTAGTAGGTAGTGCTTGGAATGTGACTATTCTCAGATCTAATCCAGCTTTCAACCACAAAGTGTCCATTACTTTGATCACTTGCAGTACTAACGAATCTTGTCTTAAATCATCACCAACCTATGGGGAATTTATCACATATGTTAAAGTCTTTCTAACCCTTAAAATATATAATTGAAGGTTGAATTCAAGCTTTAGGCCCCTAATATGTATCATTACTGGTATTACAAATGTGAAAGTGTGCTTGTTTGTTGGTTTATCCTTTAATCACGTCACAACAAAGCAACCAATCGGCGCGACTCTTTGCATGGGTACAGTTAAAGATCTGGAAAGTTACATAGGCTACTTTTTATTCGTGATACTCAAAAAGTTCCCACGGGAATACTAAAAACTTAAATCGACACGGACGAAGTCACGGGCATCAGCTAGTAACGTACAACATTATGTTGTATATTAAAAATCCTAAAGAGAATCTGTATGTTTGTTTATTAGTAACTTTATTACGCTTCAACTACTTAACCAATTTCATAAGATACTCTGGGAAAATTAATAGCTCCCACGAGTTTTTAAAAAAAATTTAAAGATCTTCATCGACGCAGACGAAGTTGCGGGTAAAGCTAGTTTCTTATAAAAATATTTTACCTTAAACATAGCGGGAATAACAGCACAGTCGATGCCAATAAAGTTGATTTTCAACGGGAGTGTGTTTGAGGAGAAGTATGAGCAAGACCTAAAAAGAAAAAAACAATTAGTTTCAATTGTGCAGTTGACAAATTTTATTTTACAGTAAAATCGTTTATTGATGACAACAATAGATTTTTGTGACATTAGATAATTAGAGATTTTTTTCTCTCTCTCGTCTGGCTTTACAAAGATTAGCCAATGTCAAATTTGTAGTTATTTGTAACAAGTTAGTTAAACTATACAAGTATGGACCCCGTCTGTGCCGGTGCTCGCCGACACACGCACGGCCCCCCTTTTAGAGCGCTTTCCAGTCAGTTTTAACAAAAAAAACACTCCTAAAAGCCAGAGCACGCCCGCCAGCTAATGCCAACACAGACGAAGTCCTAATTAGAGATTAGACATTAGTAACGCTTGAGTACAATCTCAACATCTCACTTGTCCAAGTATTCAAAAAACTAGCTTACATCAAAATTACGATACGTAATTACGATAAGTACGATCACTGCGATGTGCGTTTGTAAAATGTGTCTCGACGCTTAGCTATGTTGCTTGGGAACATATTAGTTTATAGTGGTGGATGCCACCGGGATAATCTAACTTAAGGTATAGTGATGTGACACAACTTTTTACGACCGGGCAACTTCTCGCCTCGTAGCGCTTTCTTTGCACAAAACATCGATACTCACTTGACATCGATGTCGTGCACGTATCGATGCAGCGCGAACGGCAGCGCAGCTGGCTCTTGGCGCAGCAGGCCGGAGAGCTTCTCGCCCCCAACGTACAGCGCGCGCTGACGTAGCGCCTCCTTTGCGCATTTGACCGACATCGCTACGTCTGCTACCGTCTAAAATAAAGTTTGTGTATTTTTTCACATAGATCAAGCATCATCCTAATCCTAATCCTACTAATATTATAAATGTGAAAGTGTGGATGTTTGGATGTTTGTTACTCAATCACGCAATCACTACTGGACGGATCTGGTTGAAATTTGGAATGGAGATAGATTATATCCTGGATTAACACATAGCTGGCATTTTATCCCGGAAAATCAATGAGTTCCCACGGAATTTTTAAAAACCTCTATCCACAGGAACGAAGTCGCGGGCATCAGATAGTAGATCATAGATATGGAACAAACTATAACATAACTTTACAATGTATTTTTTCTAGTTTAGAAAACTTTAGTCTAACTTAGTCTAGTAGGTCTAATGCTAATGTTAATGTAACCTTAAAATAATACCTTAACAAGCAGTTGTTGCCTAAGCAAAGTCTTGGTTAAGTTCTCTCCACAGATGGCCAGTAGCGCCCGTAGGAGCAATCTATACCGCCACGTCGCAGTCATAGTAGCGTCCACTTCTAGATTTTCACCCGCGTTCTCTTCTAAACTTATGCCCAGAAATTCTTGATTTGGTGCCTGGAAAATACATTTTTTTTTAAATACGAGGATAGAAAATAAAATAACTAGTTTAAATGTTGAAAATAAGGAGAGTTATTTTTTTACCTGTGGTACGTTTGGCAGGGAATGGACTAGAAGCCAAAACATTTTGTGTGCCACGGCGGGGGCTGATAATGCTCGCGATAATAACACCTCTAAAAAGAAAACATCACTATATAATACCAAAATGGGCCAATACCAAATACACTATATAATACCAAATGGCTTATTGGGTTATACACAAATCTTAGCGCTAAAGAGAGCTGTCAAACATTTTCTTAGTACCATCCTTTTCATAAAGTTCACTGTGAAAAAGGATGGCAATACTTTTATTCCTGCCAATTTAGTTCAGAAATTTCGCCAATGCTGTCCCATTAATATAATAATGATCGAAAATTATTAGAGGCAGAAACTTGTATCGGGCGAATAAATGTGTTGTAAATAGAGTAAATTGACGAAGTCTCTTAAATATTTTATAAGTGTGAATAATTGTAACTATTCTACTCCCTCTCTCTCTATTCTATTCTATTGTAGACTACGGTCTATTTGGCCTGCAAATAGCCAACACCAATCTCAGTTTTTACTTAGTGCTTTAGTCTACAAAATTTGGTGTAAAATGTTGTGCGGCCACATGTGCGAGTGTGTGTGTGTGCATGTAATAACTGACAGATAGAGAACTAATGTATTGATGAAAATAACGAACAAATCTGCTGAGATGTTCTTGAAAAATATTACATCTAAGAAGCAGACTTCACTTTGCGGAAGTTATACATAGTATGCAAGGAACAATAAGCTTATAGCGAATAACTCTTATATTTTCCCTGTGAAAAGTTCGAAAGAAAAAGATGACAAACACTAATGTTTTAACTAGCCTTAGCCTTACCTGCGAGCGGACTAGCTTCATACGTCTCATACCGCAACGCTTGCGCGAGCTGCGGCAGCACTCGGATCAGCTCGTCGTCAGACATTCCGTTCACGAGTGCCGCTGCCATTTTTCTGATTGCCGCATCTGGGAAACTATTGAAAATTATCGATGTTTTTATCTATTCACCAACCACTATATTGGTAAGCGCAAAATTACTATTTTCTACATGGTATTTCTTTATCCTTTAATAGACCTCGCACCAGAAAGGACAGCGTTGGAAGACTCCCCACTAGGTGGACAGATGACTTCAAACGAGTCTCACAGGGAGCCACTGGAGTCATACTTGTAGTTCAAATAGTGCAAGGCCGTGGCATATAGAAATTCCTACAAGAGACCGATGTCCAGCAGTGGACGTCCATCGGTTAGTAATGATAATGATGATTTCTTTATTTACTAACAAGTATAAATTAATTAAAAATTTTAATCACCCCCGACAAATCAAGGTTACCAAAATATTGCATTGTAGTCAGGATCCAGTCTATTAGACAAGTGGTAGGAATATAAAGAACTGGATGACTGAGACCTCTATACCTGATGAGAAAACATATGATAACAGAACAAACACCTTGAACAGATTTTTATCAAACATTGCTAAGAATCATCTCGATTAAACATGCTTTCGAATAAATGAAACTGCATTCAAATCTGTCCATTTGTTTGAGCACTACAATTTTACAGACAGACACAGATACTCACGTTAAACATAACAATATAACATACCTGTTTCCGTTGGGGGTTGAAAAAAGTACCAGAGAAGCCGAAGTTAAATGGATATATGTAGGCTGTGAAAGGTACCCCGCCGCACTATATGTGGAAATGTAAAAAGCGACCGTCCATCTCAGCCAGTTCTCCCCGTAAACCTGTAATGCTGGACTTGTACAGGGATGCTGCCAGCGGCAAGACACCAGTTTATTTGCCTAGGCTTCACTCGTTATATCGATAGATCTGTTGAGTAATTACCAGGGTAGCAGCAGATGCATGGAGTTGAGCGGTGAAGGCTTCTCCCACAGTTGTATGAGCGACACAAGTTGCGCGCGCTGCTCGCCGCACCAGTTGGTCGCCGCGAGCAAAACCAGCGGCAAGGCACCTGGTAGCTGCACCAGATACTGACGCTTCTCCCATAGAATCTGTCGACCGTTGTACAGATATGTTTATAGTGCCACAACTTATCCGCGGCTCGATTGCGGTAGAACGACAGCTACAATGTCACGATCGCAATCACCTCTGATTGGTTGACGCTCACTCACTATTGGCTACAATACATTGTTGCAACAAGAAGAGCACGAATTCAGCCAATCACAACAATTGCGATTGTAATATTGATTGATGCAGGTTTTTCGGAATCAACCTGCAGGTGCGCAAAGTTGGAACTATAGTGCCCGCATCAGGCGCCATTTCAAAATCTTTTACAAGTACTTTTAATCGTCAAATGCATCTACCATGGTTCGGAATGCCTTATTATTATGCCATGTATAAAAGTCTAAGTCTCACCTCTCTACCTTCAGTAGGCATCCTCTGGTAGGCGCCCTGCTCGATCAGATGCAACAACTGCGACTGCGTGTGTCCGTCCAGCGAGTCGAACTTGGGCAAATCCTCCAGAGATAACGATTTCCCTTTCTCTTCTTCATCGTCCGTCCATTTGACGCCCGTCCGCGTATATATGGGGATTTCTGTGTGGACAATGAAACTTCAAAGATGTTTTTGAACTAAGTTTTTTCCATGTAACTATTACGCCTCGTTGAATCTTGGTAACAAATATCATTGTATAGCAATTCATTTTTGTTTCAATTAAAGAGCACCTTAGATGTAAAATTGCCTACTTTAAAATTGTAGCTAAATAGTATATTTCATTACAAGTGCGGAAAGGCTGTCATTGCAAAGAGTTCCGACAAATGTCTACCCGAGCCGAGGCGTAGCTGAAGGCGAGGGTTGACAGTCGGAACGAGTTGCAATGACGGTTCCGCACGTGTACTGAACGACTATTTTTAATACAGTTGCGAAAAAATGAAGCAATTTAATAAAATAATAAAAACACAATAAACTCAACTAACTTAATTTAATTTAATTTAAAACAACTTTATTGTTAATAGATATAAAAAACTAGGGTCGAAATTACTCATTTTAGGCAACCAACAACTAAACTCGCAAAGAAAATTTCTGAAAAATGGCGCCAACCGTAGAATATAAGCAGAGGTTTTTTTTCTTCACCCATTCTGGTAGGCAAAGGGAACTATGCCATACAGCCAAGTCTTCAGTAGAAGTTTTTTAGTGATATGAAATGAAAATGAAATTTAATGAGATGAAATGAAATGAAACCTAACCAAACTCATTCAATCAAATCATTAAATCTGATATTGAAACAAATTAGTAGCTTCTTATTAGAAATACGTATTTGCATGAATCATAAAAACTTCTATGAATTTTTTTAGTAAAAACTTCATGGTTGGTTTTTCTTTTTAATATTTTGACAGTTGGGAAAGAAAAAGCACGAGTGCGGGAAAGGTAAAGAAAAAGCACGAGTATGTAATAGCCCACATCCCGAACGCTATACGTCCCTGCAATACGCCACTTTTTGAGCAACTGTATTAAAAAATGACTTTAAAAACTAGTCCATTAATGAACAAGATGTTCTATTTAAATGACCAAACTCACGTCGAGTTTAAGCCTGCTCTCAGTTTGACCACAGAATACATAATTGTACCTAATAGGTACAGGAAACTCTCTTCGCAAAGACGATTCTTGTTATTACGCAATAAAGTGTAATTCAGCTCGCAGCAGGACTGCAGTCTAAAGTTTAACAAACACCTCTCCTCTTATCTCTCCTCTCTCTCTCAGTTTTTCTTCGAAACCGATGGGATCGGCACTGGCAGCCGACGGCTCGCACCGCGTGACGTATGTAGCTTGAGTTACGTGACCAAGTGAGCCCATCCTGGTTTGCCACGCAGCCTAGATGCAGCCGCTATACAAACACGCTAAGCTAGAGGAAATGTCACAGATAGTAATGATAATAGTACACTCACCAATATTAACTAGGGGATATGGCGGCGGCGGCGTATGCAGCGGGTGCGGCGCGGGCCCGATGCGCCGGTCGCAGCACGCGGGCCACAGCGGCAGCACGTAGTGGCCCGACGCTAGCATTCTGATACAAGTAAACCATACTTTATACGTACGTCGTGTGCGACCGAGAGAGATATACATTTCTATCATTGACCTCTACTAATACAAGCACACTGGATCTGCAAATGCCAACTGATTTGCAGCGACTTGATTTTCGAAATTTCAGTACTGACATGGTGAACGTCTTGTGAGCGTACATGGAACTAAATGTTTGATGAAACTAAATGAGTGATGACTGAGACATTTGTCAACTTAGTGTCAATTTTAATTCCCAGTACGCTCGGTGATACGCTTCGAATCGGCACAAAAGTAACTCTCATTTTGTAAATGTAATCTTGAATCTTAATAATGTCGCTTTTTTTAAACCCCCTTTAGATCTTCCATTCTGCGTGATTCGGCGAAGTGCATTGTGCAATTGAGATTATTTCAGATTTTTGAGAGAAAATTAGCACTTGAAAGTTTAAACTGAAAATAAAATCTTACTTATCGTAATCGAACAACTGTACGGCAGTCCAGCCCAGTTCCACTTGTTCGAACAGCACGTCACCATTTTCCTCTCCTTCTTGGTTGTTCTGTTGGCTCTCGTTTTGGGCCTGCTCCTCCGTTCGCTGCGTGCGCCCGTACAGGGTTAGTACTAGCCTGGATTCGCGCGGGAGCGTATTGACTGGGACGTCTTCTAGATTTAACCTGCATGAGGGTACATCAGATATTAAAAATACGAAAAATACACGTACTTTTACGAAGCTGTTTTATTCATGACAGAGGTTTTAGGATGAATTGCGTGACAACAGTCGCGCTTTTCCTTTCTTAATATTGTAGTATGAAACCCTAAAAATATTAATATAATAGCAGTCCTGCCATATTAACAATAAATGACACTATTCATACTCATATGGAAAATGATCCTGAATCCTGAACTTCCCATGAAATGAAGTTTCATGAGAAGACAATATACAAGTTCCAAATTACAAAAGTTGGACCAGTCCCAGGCCATTACATTAGCCCGGAGGGAGACCCTTCCATTGTTACGATCAGATGGTCCCGTACAATAGGACTACTCACCACGTATCGAATATAATCCTCGGGTAGAATCCGCCGCACTCGATCTTGGACACGTGCGTGAGGTGCAGCGCCTTGAGCGGGCGCGTGCCGTAGTACACCTGCGCGTGGAACAGGTACTCGTCGTGTGTCCAGCAGTGCGGCAGGCAGTGCACTGCTTCGATGCAGAACAACATCGTTTCCGATATCGTGTGGGCTGGGACTGCTTCTAAATAGAAGAAAAAACGTACAATCTTGATCAAGGGGAGCTACAAACCTTGAGAAATCACTCATAAGTATATGAGTGATGTAATCATTTGACATTTCAAATAATGTTTCAGGTTTCCTCGCGATTTTTTTAGTTGACAAAAAATTTGAGTGAAAGTTATGCGGAAGTATCTAAGGTTTCCATAGAATCGGCTAATCCACAAAAAAAAAACACGATAAAAGAGAGTAGGGGCCTCAATTACTATGTTACTGATCGCGGTTCCTGCGGGATTTAAAAATCCTAATTCCACACAAAGTCGCGAGTAAAAGCTAGCATTCAATAACTTACTATTAGGATCCGTTGCAATAGTGGGTCCGTCGGACATTTGGAAGTCCAGCAATCTTGCGCGCGTATACAACGCGATCAGCGCGCGCACGGCGTCGCGAACGCGCGAGCATTGTTGCGCGAGCGCCTCGCGAGCGTTCGCCGAGCGTAGCGACACCGAGCAATACGGCCCGCTTTCTGACTGGATTTCTGGCCGCACTGCTCCAGTCGCCTGTGACAAGGAAATTGCTTATTACTAGAGGCAGTAATGACCCGCAAAACAGACTTTCATATGCAACAGATTCATATGCAAGAGGGCCAGTGAAACGTAAAAGGCTAAATAAAATAAAAGGCTAGAGGATAGAATCCTCATCCTCAGATCTAGATCGTGCATTTTAAAGTCTAAATCTCCTGAAGATGTTCCGGTGAAGGATGAAACATACATTGAGTGTGTATTACAAGATTTGTGGGACGCTGTGTGGTGGTAGTGCAAACTGATTGGTTGCTTGCTTGCTTTTCTTACATGTTTAGTAGCAAGTGGGCGGACAGTGCATATCGCACGCTAAACATTTTACCATACCATACTCATATAACATGTATTTTAGGCGGATTATGGCATTTATGAATCTTGCTGTTCCTTGTGTTTGGGTATTTGTATGATAGATAGATAGATGGATAGAAAACTTTATTGCACACAAAACATGAAATTATAGAGACAAAACAAAGAAACCAAAAACAATTGTATGCAAAGGCGGCCTTATTGCTCAGAGCAATCTCCTCCAGGCAACTTTTGGTGGACCATGATATACGAGTAGTACAAGAGCTGACCTGTGCAGTGCAGGCCTGCGAGAAGGCGTTGAGCGTGTGTGTGACGTGCAGCGTCTCCACGCCACCCGCCAGCGCACAGATAGCTTTGACGGCTTGGAACACCGCATTGGGCGAACAGACCCCTTCCGCACCTAACACGCCCACTGCGCGAGACAGCTCACCTTCTAGAGTTTCTGTGGAAAAACAAGAGCAAATTTAATTTACAAGACTTGGTAATGGTTTTTAAAAAATCTACCATCTCCAAGAAGCAAGCTATTTTTTGTGCCAAATTTTGTCAAGGCCGCTTGAACAGTTGAGCCATGAAAAGTAAACAGACAGACACACTCGCGTTTATAAATTTTTAGTAGGGATTTGAGAATCGAGTGAAAATATTAGAGCGCGGTATGCGTTCTCTTCGAAATAAAATCAATAAATAAATAAAGAAAAATCAAGTAAAAAATTTGCTACCATTCTTACCCAATAAAATAGAGAGATTATCGAACGACAACATTGGCATACCACCCTGAGTCGATATTAATTCATCTAGGGTAAGGTGCGCATCTCTCGCATCGTCTCTTTCTGTTCTCGCTAAGGAGGTTTCTCTGCCTTCTGTTAGACAGAGACGGACGTCTTTCTCCAGACGCACACACTCGCGAATGCAATCGTATTCACTGAGCGAACTGCCGGGGGTTAAGTATTCTCTGGCTCCCCATACCTAAAAATGATCACGAATTAAAATTAGTTCTGCAAGTAAAATATTAAACTTAAAAATTGCACAGCGCAGCGTATATAATATGTTTAGACTTTTAAACGTACAAGTGTAAATTAAAAATTTATAACACCCCCGACAAGTGAAGGTTACAGTAACTAGAAAAGACCTGATAACTTTCAAACGGCTGAACCGATTTTCTTGGACTATTTATTCCGCGCCTACGATCCAAAGTATCTGAGTTTTCCAAAACATCATTTTCAAATAAATAATTATGTATCAAGGCAACGTCAATCTTTACAGCTTGACATTTGTCAATTGACATAATATTATAAACCTAACGGTTATCTAACCTTCTTTGCAAGAGCTGATAACTCTTAAACGGCTGAACCAATTTTTATGGATTATAGCTAAGAACACTCTCGATCAAGCCACCTTTCAAACAATAAAAGTAAATTAAAATCGGTTCATTCGTTTAGGCGCTACGATGCCACAGACAGATACACAGATACACAGATACACAGATATACACGTCAAACTTATAACACCCCTCTTTTTAGGTCGGGGGTTAAAAATATTTTTTATAACTTGCTTGGGTGTGATTGTCACCAAAACGGAAAGTTAGAGTATTGTAAAGGGCGATAAAATATATCTACAAGAATATCAGACTTGTTTAATAAACAAAATAGCGAAACATTACCCGCAACATGTACCCAGACATGTCTTCTCTGATATCTTCGTCGAGTGAACAAACTACTGTTAATATCACATGTTCCACGGTTGATTCCACTGAAAAGAGAACAACATTGTTATAGGTGTTGTAAGTTATGATTCAGCCAATTTATTTCATCACAAAGATGAATGATAAAGATCATATATTATGTGAAATTTTAATCGACGCGGAAGTTTGAGGATTTGCCGGATAGCTCCTGAACTTAATATCTACGACATTAAATATTATACAACATGGCTTACCGTCGGAAGTGAAGGTGATGGGCTCGTCGGTGTGCGAGTTGTAGACGAGGAGCTTAATGCTAGTGTTGGGCGCGTACCGGCCGCCCGAGCGCGCCGCTACCACGTGCCCCGGATTCGTTCTCTCGTCCGTGTGACTGAATCTTTCTACGAAATAAAAAGAAAAAATTTGAATATATAAAAAAACATAATAAACAAAACACGGATAAGATCGTCAATATAGATACTTACTTCTTACGTCTATAACCATTTTCAAAAATGCTTTGTGTTCACTATCATAGTTTTTGGTTCGCGTCTTTACTATACAGTCGTAGAGTTTGTTCTGTAACAAAATAATTATTGATAAATAGTCTGCAAACATTTGACGTCGAAGCACGTCTTTGGGCCAGTAATATATGAATGCAAAGGTTTATTCTTTATTTTAAACAGAATATACTCAGTATGTTTGTGCGCACTAAACAACCCTGCACACTATCTTTTAGTAGTATCAATTAGTAGTCTTCAAGGCAAGAGTGAATAAGCAAAGCGCACTCCAACTTAGACCTCATCATTGCCTTCTTTATAGCATGATTATCGTCAAGCGCAAGCCTATACAATAAAAAAAACCTATTCGACTTTACGTTTGTACGTTGTATTTATACGCATAAATGAACACCTATTAACTAACAGCATAAACATTGCCTTCAAGTTTTGAGAAAAACAAAAGTTTGGCGCAACCTTTTACATACCGTAGTCGGCCTTTTAGCCACTGCAGGAACGCTGGGAATCTTCTTAGGCGGCGGCGAGGGCACCATCACACTTTCCCGTTTACTGATAGTGGCGTACACGGGCGCGTCACGGAGCTCCGTCTCACCGTACAAGAAGTCCAAAGGATCGTATTCCTCGTACACGCTCGAACATTCACTTTTAGCGGCATAATCTGATACAGAAAGGCGATAATAACCGATCACGAATTTCAGCCACGGCGATTAGCCAACTGTGCGGGAGATATAATATGGCAGAACGAATTATTCTTTCTATTTTACGTTGGAAATGCGATAACTACAAGCTCGTACAACTTTAGGCCGCATATTATTAGAAAATTGTCTGTCCCACTCGCTTTACGAATATCAGAAGCGTACATCCGATCCCGCAATATTGCGGGGTCTGATACATAATTTATAAGCAGAGGACCTTCCAGCGCGCGTTCCAACTTTTTCTGCCAATCTGATAATAATATACGGGCCTTACTTTGAATAAGCTAATAATAAGTAAGCAACAACCGTATCATAAATACCGTAGTCAGACGATTTATGCACGATAAAATGTTAATAAACATTTGACAAGAGGTATATAGAGCTTTGCAGAGCACTGCAGTTTGATAGCTACACCCCTGATTGGCCGACTCTGACTCTGACTCTCTGACCTCTATAGTCAGAGAGTCAGAGTCAGAGATATATTGGCTAAAATGCACAGTCGCAGCAAGTAAAGTAAGTTTCAGTCAATCACAACCATTATTGTGATTGTAGCAATGATCACAACTTTCGTATTAACTAAGATGATCGCGATAAATACTTTTTGTTATATTTTTTCATAAATTATAACTAGGCATAGGTATAGCGCATAACTGAGTAGATTTCTGGGGTAGTGGAGTGGTGCGGGAAAGGTGACAGTTGTCACAAGTTGGCGAATCACGGAGCTCTCCTGTCACGTCCTCACACCCCTCCCGCACCGCTCTACTACTGCAGAAACCTACTCAGTTATGCGTTACGCCTTTTAATATCATGCACGTCGATTTACTTCCCAAAATCTATATTTTTCTTCCATTCCCAAACATTTATTAATAACAAAACAGGACATAAAGCCAGAACAACTCATGTGTTTGATGGACATTTAATATTTTAACAACACAATGGCACCAATTTCGTCGTCTTTCTCTAAACTAAGAGTATCTGCATCTTTTTCTTTTTAATATTTCTAAAAAAGGACGACTCATGAATTTTACATTTAAGAATTTTAGTGCACGCTATTTTAAAGCAGAGGTTCGCGACTGGCAGCTAGTCACAAGGTTGGACAGCTCTAAATTAAATTTAAAACTGTAAAACTGTATCTGTCCTTTTCATATTACATTAGTAAGAAGAGGATGCGAATACACTAAAATTTAGTTGTGCTCAGGATCAGCACCAATGATATCAGAAGTGTGATTAAGCCAAAAACCAAACTATACATTCACAATGTCACATTTCAGTAGAGGACATCACATTGAGTGAATGACAATGAGAATGATTGTGATATAGCCCAAAAGACTGTTCCAAAGTAATTCATCCTATTTCTACATAGGTTTAATTGTCTTTTAGGCTAAAATAAATAGAACTGAAAAGTGAGATAATATGATGGCAAACATAACTTTTTATAAATACTCTATCAAATTACTGTTGTCTTCAAAAAAAAAATTGGTTGTCTGTAAAGTCGGTTTACTGACGATAGTTGAACGTGACAACAAAGGCCGATTGTGCTTCTTTGTCGCTCGTTCCGCGCTCTCGCTTGCACTTCAAGCCTTACATGGAACGCCTCAGAGCGAGGTAACGCCGCATGAGTCATGTTTTTTCGTGCGTGCAGCCGGCTCTATCGAATTATAAGACGTTGTCACATCGATGTATATGGATTAGCCTTTCCCATACAATTCCGTCCGCAAAAATACGCTTAAATCTTACGTCATCGTCATTGACAAAGTCAAGAGACTTTTGCAATTTCTCTTGACTTTTTGAGCGCGTTTTTTATCTTCGAAGGGCCCATCCATATACATCGATGCGTTGTCATGTCAAAATGTTTTTGAAGTATTCCTTTCTATGTTCTGTAATTTAGTTGTGCAATATGTACATATCCGTATTCCAAACAATTATTCTGAATCGGATCATAAGTTCCAAAGATTACCGCCTACATACAAACTAAAAAAAAATTACCTCTCCATAATTTACACTAATAATAAAGACGAAAGTTTGCCTATCTGTATGTCTGTACACTATCTTTTTACGATCTGTGTATTTAGACGATTTTTACGGAATTCGGCACAGCTTGTATGGTAGCTTCCTGGGATGGACTTAGGCTACTTTTTGTCCTAGAAAATTCAAGAGTACCCACAGGATTTTTAAAACCTAAATCCGCGAGAACCAAGTCGCTGACATCATCTATTTGGTACAGGCATAGTATCAGGAGGAGACGGACATAACCTACTTTTTATCCTGACGAATCAGTGTTCACACGGGATTTTTAAAGAACTTATATCCGCGCGAACGAAGTCGCGAGCATATTATTATTAGTTTAGATTTGCCATCGAGCCGTCAAGAGATATGGAATGAGACACAAGCCACTCACCGGAATGATTCTGTTCAGTTAGTAGCGGATCAAACGCCTCTAGCACACTGACTCTTACGCTACCTTGCCCGCTGGACTTGCGCCCGCCGAAGTCGATCAGGTTCATCGATTTCGGCAAGTTGCCCAGGTCATCGGTGGCCTCGTTCGACTACAAGAAAAGTGCAACCTTAACTTACAAATAAACAGCCACCCCAGTGTTTCCAGAATAATGTTTTGAAAAAAAAAAACGCTAGTTGCTTAAAAATATGGCGGTCATTATTTCTTAAACCTTGTGTCCAAAACTAAAGTGCTTAAACACCCTCCAAGCCGCCAAGCAATTTAGCGTTCCGGTACGATACCCTCTAGAAGCGATCAAGGGTATGGGTTTAATGAAACTGGCATACTCTTCCCAAGTTAGCCCGCTTCTATCTTAGACTGCATCATCACTTACCATCAGGTAAGATCGTAGTTAAAGGCTACCTTACACCAGCTAACTAGTATAAAATGCTACTCACCACATCAGACTTCTTTGAAGTATTGCTTTCCACACTGTCTCGGGAGGGTTCTGGCTTAGTAGCTGGCAGTTTAACAGCATTATTATTATTATTCACATTATTTGTTGGCGCATTACTTGGCGGTAGAACATATCTTGGCACTTGATGGAGCTGGGGGTATATGGAAGCAGGTCTCGTGGGCCTCGATATTAAGTTCGTTGTATTGTAATTGTAGGATCCAGGGGTTTGAGGCGTTTGGGGAGGATATGTCACGTAAGGGGATGGAGTAGCCATCCTAGTTTGAGCATAAGGAATCGTTGGCGCATATATTGGCGGAGTGGTGACGTATGTGGGTTGTTGATCCGGTTGGGCCAACATTGGCGGGTAGAAGGCATAGTGGGGCATTGGCCCCATTGGGGAGGGCATTCCATACGGTATGTTCGGATAAGGAGCCATAGGCGTGTATGGCGGAGGGTAGCCATAGTTGTACGGCGCGTACGGGTAGCCCGGCCTTTGATTGTTCTGGTTATTCATTGCTTGAGATTGTTCGGGCGTGTTCAATGTGATTTCTTCAGTCTGTTGCCCCAATCTGGAATCAAGCATTTAAATAACACAATAAATGCTAAGATAAAATAAAAAGATAAGATAAAATAAAAATAAGTACAAAACAATTACAAAATATCATAATAGATTATTGTGTTCAATATCACATGTATTTCATTAGCAATTAACTAAATGGATAACATACATCTTACTAACTTCAGCTTCTAGTGAGAAACATCTTACTAGAAGCTGAGATAGCTTTATATTCTATATAATATGCAATAAGTAACTGAAATTGGTTTCAGAAACTTATTTCATCTTGGAGAACTGAGGAGTCTCAGTAATTATATTTATTGCATGAGTGCGCGTGGCTCATGCTTGTGTTTGAGTTGTATTGGTATAAGTAAACGCAGTGTGCGTTTGCGGGCGCTTACCCGCAACTGATTGGTTCGACAGGCACGCACACTTACGCAATGTGCTCGTGCACGACGCGACCACAAGTACAGTCCACGCGCTCTCGTGAATTGCAAGAATTATAACTCAAATTATTTTGTTCTACCAAAAATGATTTTTATAGAGATAAGTGATACCCTCTTCAGTTTTTATCCTTTTTCTTTTTACTTTTATTAATGAACTTTTGGTACAAATTAAAATAAATGACTAACTTGCTGATCTGGTCAATGTACTCCTTGAGGGAAGCATGAGAGTCTTTTGGGGCAGTCTTACTGGTTGGGCTCGTGAACGATATCAGATCACTACTGGCGTTGCGGGTCGGGCTGGTTCCCGTCGATCTGCAGAAATTACACAAACTCTGAAAAATAATATTATGATAACATTCCATAAATAAAATGTACTAGTTGATGCCCGCGACTTCGTCCGCGTAGATTTAGATTTTCAAAAATCTCGTGGGAACTCTTTGATTATCAACTAATATATCCATGTAAAAAAATCAGGTCAATCTGTTGCTCTTTTGCGGCGTGATTGATGGAAAAATCAACAAACAAACAAACACACTTTCATATTTATAATATTTGTAGTGATATCAATTTTTTAGATATGCATATGAAGATCAAGACGATATCAGTGGAAGATTACAAAATAGCACATAATTTTATCATTTCAAGGTGAAAAAATTATTAAAAAATATTCAATTAAAAATCACGCCCTTAGTTACTTTTGCGTCCCTAAAAATGTGATTCAAACTAAACACAGTCCTTATTTGATTGTCACTAAAATAACATTGTTCAGTCACCAAAATATGCCCTCTTTTTCCTCTTTTCAACTAACACAATTTATTTGAAACTTCCGAGCTCCATTTATCATCTTTGTCTTTTGAATGGCCTATACTGCATGAGCATGTCCTATTAAATGAGAAGTAGCCTATAGTCTACAGTAATTTGGAGTACTATATTGCACTATCTGTACTGAGTATCACTACTGAGTAATCAAAAACAAATGGGTTCAATAGTCACTTTTAACGGTCGTCGACTGGACACCCATAATAGTTGTCACCAGTGTCCAGTCCAAGCCATTGTAATATAAACAGAGAAATCTGAACACAGAACTCTAGGACTGTTGGGTGTGGGCTTCTTCTTTGTCTTGCTGACTTGGCGGCTACGTAGGGCACTTCAGATCCTATATCACATTGACCGTTGCCGATCTATTGTGATCGCTACCGTAGTTCTCGTCCAGTACTAATTACCGCCAGGAAACAGCAGCAGCTTCTTAGCCAAGATGTGTGGGCTTACACCCATATTCACCTAGAGCTCTCCGAGCTAGAAGTTCTTCTAGGTGGTCTTCGTGGCGGGGGCGGCAAAGCGGGAGGCGGTCCTTCACTCTCCTCGCGCCGTCGAACACTGGCGCTGCCCGTATCTTGACCATTATCTGAAAGATTACGATAATTTGATAACACCCTCCAGTCCAATCATTATCACAACTTACATGATGTTTAATGCACAGCTAGGATTTAAAAAACCGGTCGAGTGCAAGTCGGACTCTCAAACGAAGGGTTCCGCACCATCGTAAGCCTTACAAGAAATAATATTATTTAAAAAAAAATTGTAATGTAACCAAAAATTCACGCTTTTCGGATAATTCCCTTTACTTGTGCTATAAGACATTGCTTCCTGCCTTTCATGATTCTAAGTCAACTGGAAGTACCCTATAGGTTTTGATTCCCTTAGACAGGCAGACAGATGGCAAGCTCTCAGACTAGTAAGGGCTTCGTAATATAGTATGAGTAAATATAACATATTTTTTGTTCATTTGTTAAAGTATTTATGTGAAACATGCATAATCCAAATTTTCCTTGAAGCTGACTAAAATGAACAATATAAATAAACGGTTTTTGAACAATGATAGACTACTTTAATATTGGAATATTTTTTAATGATGTGTAATAATTTGTTCTTCTGTGTAGGCACATTTGACTAATAGCTGCAATTTATTTTAACCTTCAACTTTTGTTACTATCATTTACATCTCCGCCGTTCTATCCATACAGACAAAAAAACGGCCAAGTGCGAGTCAGACTTGCACACCTAAGGTTCTGTACTTGTGTCTTTTTCTGACATCTTGCATGATAAATCAAAAACTGTTACACATAAAAATACATAAAATTCTGTTTTAAAATGTGCAGGTAAAGCCCTTTTATATGATACCCCATTTGGTATAGTTATCTTACTCTGAAAATTGAAAATATATACTATTATTTGTTTATGAACACCTTTTAGTTTTATGTAACCACAAATTCATGGTTTTTGAATTTTTTCTATCAAAGAAAATCAAAGGCCACCATATCACCATACACATCCCAATCTTATGTATTTGTTCATTTGTTACTATTTGTTTGAGCATTGTTCATCCAATTTAGTTGAAACTTTGTACAGTTGTTGTTAGTACTTATGTGACGGTATCTAACACAGTACCATCAACGTACAATAAGTGGCACGCGATCGGTAAATGTAAATCACGCCAGGCTTTAAGCTAATTTATTATACTAATTATATTTCTGTTTTAAATTACTAGATTATTTCATTCCTGTGATTTCGTTGAAAGGGGGGTTTTGAAAATAGGAATTCCCATAGGAACCTTCTGCTTTTCCAGGAAAAAAGTAGCCTACATATGGATGGATGGATGGCTATCTCTGTACCAAATGTGAAAATCAGTTAAACAGATGAGATATGAAAAGCTAGCAGACAGACATGCTTCAGCATCACACTAATATTATAAAGGCTAAAGTTTGTATGTGTGTGTGTTTGTGTGTATGTTTGTTACTCCTTCACGCAGAAACTACTGGATGGATTTGGCTGAAATTTGGAATGGAGATAGATTCCTGGATTAGCACATAGGCTACTTTTTATCCCAGAAAATCAAAGAGTTCCCACGGGATTTCAAAAAACCTAAATCCACGCGGGCGAAGTCGCGGGCATCGGCTAGTTTATAATATTAGTATGGATGAATCAGGCCTAACTTCATCCATCTCTTTCATATGAACCTACAAAGCAGCACAACTTCTGAGCAATGGCATTGAGAGCTAATTTGGATGCACCCTTAGTAATAAAAAATCTGAGTTCCCACACAGTGTACTGAACTTTACTTCCTTTCAGATTGATAACCTTGCTATCAATTATAATGAGCCCAAATGGACATTTATAGTTATTTAAACAATATTATTTCATATGGTTTCAATAATTTAAGTAATATGACACTAGTTTATTCAATTTGTATTTTAATAAAGTATGGATATAATGCATCCTTACTAATAAAAGTTAAGTTGAGAGCTTTTGCCATGTTGTGATGTCTAACACTGAAGTATATTCATACAAACTTACATTGAAATTTTGTCCTACAAAATCCATTGAAAGATTTTGAAAATAATATATTGATTTGATTTAATATATACAGATTCTTAAGAGAGTACAATATTAGTGACAATGTTAGCCATACAATGGTATAAATGGGTTAAAATAAAGGTATTTCTGTATGTTACATTTTGCAACTCAACTGCTGAACTAGTTTGAAAGTAGAAATTTGAATTGTTTACCTTTTTAACAGATATTTTTTATATCACAATAACAAAGAATTTCTACAGGATTTTTAAAACCTAATCCATTTTGCAAAGTCATGGACAATAACACCCCCCTTTTTGGGTTGCGGGTTAAAAACTGGAAAGTACATTTGTGTTGTTGGACAGCTAACAGAATGTATTACTGCTAAAACAGGAAACTATTCCAAGCAGGCCTTGATTATTGAACATTAAAATAAAGTTCAGGAAAAGCAATATTTACAGTTAGATACTGAAGTAAATGAATACATGAAGATATTTCAGAGCCACAACTCAATAACCTCATTAAAACTATATCCAACTATTCACTATACAGTATATATATTTATTAAATATAATTTATACATATATATTATAAACTATACATATATAGGGGCAAGGCATTAATGGAGGACGCTATAGGGATTAAAATAGCCCTAACCTACAGATTTTATTCTTCTCTGACAAACATATTAATTGCAATAGAACATTACACCAGTCAGTCTGTTAAATATGGGTACAATAACTATTACTAATACTTCTTCATTGTAAAAACTTTGATATTCAACATTTTTTTTCATACAATTTCAATTTATTGAACTGGAAATTGGTTACCAAAAACCTGCATCAATCATTATTACAATTGCAATTGTTGTGATTGGCTGAATTTATGGTATTTTTATTGCAACAATGCATAGGATCCAGTAGTGAGCGAGTGTCAACCAATTAGAGTGTGGAAGCACCCATCACATTGTAGCCGTCAAAATACTGCAGTAGGGCTCTAGATTATTTCGACAACTATTTAACCGTTTTGACCTTAGAAGATTTAAATGATAGATATATAAACCCTTATTAAAAAACTGTCATATACATTTATGTAGTAATTATGTTTTCAGTTTTATAATTGTGTTTAAGAAATAATGTCATTGATTTATAGTATCTATTAGTATTATACTATAATAATATAATATTTGTGTATTGCTTATCTATCCCAGAGACAAACCCAAAATGCCTTACATGTCTAAAGTTAAATTTGCAGTAGTTTCAAAAAAGATGACACCAACAAACCAACTTATAAGTGCTTATTGAAAAGGAGTTTTAGATTTTTCAACTTCATGAGTATGGATACCTACTCAAAGATAACAAGTATGAATCGGTTTATATAGCATTTACTTTTCATTTATTTAATCTCTTGATTAAATAATGTACAAAGAATGCATAGGAATCAAGAAACAAAGAGTAAGTAAGTACTATTCTAATTATTCACAGGTATGAGATACCTAACTATGAATATGAAACTGGAAAAAGGCCTTGGATCATCTTATCTGTGCGAGAGTAAACAACTTTACGTCAGTTACCTGAACTAGATAGCTGCTTCTGCCTTCGGAATTGCTCCAATGCCAAACTTTCTAAACTGAGAGCCTGGGCCTTCTCAAGATCCGCTTGGAACTGCAGGTCGTACTCCGACATTATCGGTTGCCCGCTTTATAACTTGATTCCACAAAAAGCATGAGAATAACGACAGTATTCACTGTTTTGTTTCACATCATCACCACGCACGGTACAAAACACTTCGGCATTTGCCAAACAAACTGAAACTGTCATTAGTTCATTACTCTTATTAGTGCCTACTAAGTTACAAAAACTTACTTCCCGGATTTATTTGTTTTAATTTTTACGACATTCTACTAATTACGATCAATTTAGGTTCAGCTGTTATGTTTTTCTGACTGAAGTCTGAACTGGAACTCAAAAAAATTGTGCAAATTCAAAATGATCCAAATCATAGAAAGAAGAATCGACATCGACATTTGCGCTTGTGTGACCAGATTTAAATTGATAATCCTACTAGTTAGCTGCTAGACTAAAATGACTAAAAATTGCTAAAAAATTAACGAATATTGTTTATAATCATTACTTAATTCACGAAACAAAAATTACAGTCCATGTCAATAAAAAATATTTTATATTATATTTAGGTTTATAGGAAATTAGTAATTACTATGATAATCATGGTACTTATAATAATAGAAAGTTAGTTACTTAACTAGTTAAATATGAAAATTAAATTACAGATCAAAAAATACGTCGTAACCACCGTGACGAGGCAAGGTGCCCAGCACAGACCAATAACATATAGGATAGTGCCCAGAACGCTGGCTGCGTTACCTCGTTAAATAACAGTCAGTAATATTATGCTGACCCAAAGAGAATATAATCACTACGTTGCTGACCGAGGTAACTGCCAGCCATCCGGTCAACCGTGGATTCCGCGAGACGGGATGACAGGCCTTTTATAGGGATATCTAACATTCTCGCCCCACGAACCACCCCAAAAGGCACAACTAGCACACGTTCATTCTTTACAAAAAGTTACAATTCCTTCGCTCTTGGCAACCAAGACGAAAGCATTGAATCATAATTGGTGTGCTCATAATGATTTTCTTCTCATTTTTATTACAGTTGTCCAGACAAACAATAACTAATTCACTACCCACCAAAAATAGGGGCCAAATCCTGCTATATTCGCAAGGTCTTGCTAAGTCTGGTCACCCTAGTCATTGTGTCAAATACATTCAAATGTCACTACTTGTCAAATGTCAGCCTTATCAGTTTTCTTTACTCTATGGTTAGTCTATACTTCTAGGTTTTACGGGGTTTTCATATTTTGTCTTTTTATTATTCTATGCTCTATGGCACAGACCCAACGGCGCGTAGCGTAGCGCCTTCTACAAACTTCTTTTTTATTGGATATCGCTTGGTTGCAATCAGACCTGCTGGCTAGTGATGATGCAGTCTAAGCTGCAGCGCGCTTGCATAAAAGATGCCCATTTACTCTTGGCTCGAAGGTATGGTGCCTACTTGTAGTAAATACCTACCTATTTACGCTTCAGGTTCAGGTACAGATACAGATACCTGACACCTAACCTACATAGTTACATCTGGTCATACATCTACGATCGATATTTTATATATTATAGTGTATGTATTATGATCACAGCCATGCTATGCCACAGCGACATTTTTGCAGCATAGGCAACGAACAACAACTTCTGACTTTCATTTTTTATGGTCTCTCTCTTCTCTTTCAAAAAATTTTTGTACCTTACGGTAACGGTCTTACCTACAAAAAATTTTTGTAGGTAAGATTACCGTTTATTAGGCATTAGATAGCGTTGACTAAGCGATGAATATTCTTAGTGCCTACATACAGTAGTTGGTTATAGGTAGGTACGTAACACTTCTAGAAGGTTAGGGGCTGGAGCAGCCAGCAAACAGTTTTAATAACTCTAAGAACTTCTTTATTCGTAAGAAATGTGGGATGTGTGTCATTTACAAATGTTCATCATTAGGTACCTGAAAACATAATATGCATTCGTGTATCACCAATAAGTCCATGGCTCCATGCCACTATATGAATAAAGCTAGAACAATATTTAAAAGTACCTAGATTTAATAAATACTTAATGCAGATAAGATAGATCGTCGTATTTTATATCTTTCGGCATTGTTAAATCTGAAGATTTTTTCTTGCTTCGTTTCTTTTTAACAACAGCTTTCGGGCGAGACATAACAGAATTTCTCGGTAATATAGGTTTAATTTCTAATATTTTACTAGTCGCAAATGAGGTCCGTTTTACTTTAACGGGAGAAATGTGTCTAGTTTTCTTTTTTAGCGCGGCTTTTCTCTCCGAAGTGATGCCTCTCGCTGACATGACATCGGTATCAGGCATAGACAAGCTCTTCGTTTTCCGTGTCTTCCTTTTAACTTTCAACGGTTTCTTGGTCTTGATTTTCGGTTCTTCGGTAGGATGCGAACAAGTTGAAGGTCGATAACTTTGCACAGCCATCTAAATAGATAAAAAGTCAGTAAGCTACTCATACGTTGCCATTAAATATACCTAACTAGCTGTTAGTATAAACTAGTCGGTCGATCACGTACAACTGACGGCTACGTCTCAGTGCGAAAAAGAAACCCAGGAAGAAAAAAGAATTAATCGGAGCATACCTAGATTAAAATCAAAAGAAACCTAACTAGGTCAGCTAGGCCTTGCCTAGGTCATAGGGCGAATAGAGCGGTTGCTCCAGGCGCAAAATCCTTGTTTTAAAAATAAATAAAGGGAATCCTAAACGGCGTAGCCCGCGTCTTATCAAAGGGAGTTTCTAGGCGTCTTACAAGTTCCAATAAGGTGGAGAAGGTAACTGGCATCGACTGGATGCGAAAGCCGAGGATAGAGTTCCTATGTTGAAGCTTGGATCTAGAATCTAATACGAGTAGAAAGGTACCTGCTCATAGAACAAGTCATCTGCATCCTGGCGATCGCAGAAATCTAACAGTTTATTGCAGACTGCTCGTAGGTTTTTAAGCTTCTGTTTTTTCTTCTTCTTTGCCACACATCGATCCACTTCACTCAATCTTAGAGTCCTAAAACATGTATTGTGGCGATTAGGTAAATTTATAACGATAACGATTTTTTTATTCGATGACGTTTCACGACTGCGGTCTTTCTTCTCTCTGGGCTGGTTTCCGCACTTAAACGTTTCCGTCTGTTGATGACTGCGGTCTTTGATGGTTGGTAAAACTAGCGATGCAGTCAGTTAGCAGCACGCTAACCAGCGATATTCCATATCTGTGACGCTAACCTATAATTTAATTTCACTATGAGCAAATCCTATTTACTTTATAACTTTGGGCTTGGTCATGATATCCTCCTTGTCATCCATATTCATCGAGGTCTCCCAGATGTCTTTGAAGAGTCGTCTGCGTTCTGCGTAGCTTTCCTCCCTGGTCATTAGCTGGTCCATTGTCTCTTTTATTTCCACAGAAACAGTAGTAAAGTAGTTTCAATAGACTCTATTTCAGAAACGGTGCGTGGTAGTCTTGATAAGTAAATGATAAGAGCAAGTGGGCCTATGTGCATTAAATTAAATATCTACTATGCTAAGCAGCTACATTTTGGATTTTGTTCTACACTAACCAGGTGGTTACATTTTTCTATTGAATCTAAATATTATTTAAGATGTGTAAGTATTGTAAGTAATCATTGAAAAATTGTTACATGTTGTTGTTACGACATAATTTGTCATATTTCTTTACACAAATGTCAAATAAAACCTAACGTCTTTATTTTTAACTTTATTAACAAGTTTTTAATTGTAGAGGGTAGAATGAGGTAGCGATAACCATCGAGTAAATAAGTATCTAAGTACGTTTCTATGTTGTAGTTTCAACTGAATTTTACTATATAAAGTACATAAATATGAGCTATACTTTAACCCAAGTTTATGTTCTTAAAAAAACTTGTTGATATTTCGGTGGGTTATCCATTAGGTACACAACAAGATAGTACTTAGGTAGGTATTACCTATCTACCTACTCAAAAATAATGATTCTTTAATATTCTGATAATATACTTACCTAGAAGGTGTAAAGAAGTCTAAGCTTTCGTAAACAGTAAGAACTCAACAGGTTGGTCTACACTCTACATACCGAGGCTTTGAAAAAGGCTCTATCTTCAGTTAGCGGTTGGCGTTCAGAGAAATAACTCTATACGAAACGAAGCCTCTAACCACTTTAAAGGTCACATCGAACCGAGTTTAAATTTGAAAATAGAAATATGTGTAGAAATGCAAATCTCATCCTCTTTTTGGCATCGATACCAATATAAAGTTGTAATTAAAATATCTTTAAAAAAAATTAAATAAAAATACCTACGTATCAGAATAAGAATTTAAAGTATTTTTTTAAAGTTCCTTAAAAAAATATGATCACAACAAAGCCTTTCGTACCGATTCTAGCGGTGTTATATCACAAGTTAACCAATGTTTAGAAGGTATATATACCTATTAAGAGGTGACATTCTATGAGATCGAAATAAATCAAACTTTAATGATGATAAAATGGCAGACAAATACGATTCAAATGCTCTCTGGGTCGCGCTCAGCGAGTATAGTGATGGTAATTTATTTAACGTGTATCCGAAATTATTTTTTTTTTTTTTTTTTTTTATATCTTTATTTTTCTGGGACTTTTGTCCGACACGGACACGCCAGCCCCATCGTAACCTAAATTACATTCTAAATAACATCGTGGAATGCAACAGATACAAGCGGAGAGATATTACTGCCTATGCAGAAATACATCAATAATAGACCTGAATCTCTCTGCTGTCGGTGTAGTTAACATACTCGTAAAACTACCCATGTCAAGTCTATTAATGCTGTATCTCTGCACAAGACTCTCTCTCCGCGCGCTGTATCTGCTACATTCCACTAGTACGTGCTGGACATCATCTGTCGTACCACATACTTCGCACTTGTCAGAATCAGCTTTTTTCATTAAAAATGCGAATTTCTTAGAAGGATAGTGTCCAGAACGCAACCTATGAGCTACGACTATATATTTTCTACTTAAACAAGTATTACCAAACCAAGGGAAACGAGGAGGCTGACATTGGATAGTTTTATACCAAATTCCTTTTTCCCTACTTCTTATATCAAAGTATTCCTTAAATTTATCACAACATTTATTTTTAAAACTATTTAAAATTTCTGTAAAAAATGGTACAATGGACAATTCTTTACCAACATTTATTGCCGATTTCGCTAGTTTATCAGCCTCCTCGTTTCCTCTTAGGCCTATATGAGAAGGAACCCATTGCAATCGCAGATTTATGTGCCTAAAATCATATATTTGTTTCAAGATTTCGAAAGCTATCGGTAGACCTCTGCTATATCCAGAGGCGCATCGAGCTAGGTGTTGCAAGGCACTTCTGCTATCTGAAAAGATAACAAAATATTGCCCGCTTAATCCAGAAATGTATTTCAAAGCTTCTGAAATTGCAACGAGCTCCATTGTCATAATACAAATTTGTTGATTTGTTTTAAACATAACTGATTTCCTTTCACCTAAATGGCAAAAAGCTGCTCCCAAACCCATATTATTTTTGGACCCATCTGTATAAATGTGTACCCAGCTCTCATATTTTTCTTGTAGTTCATTGATTACCAAGTATTTTAGACAATCAGGTTCAACTTCTTTTTTTGCTACCGATAAACAATCTAAATTCGCCCTGATTACCCTATTTAAATTTATATAAGACACCCATACATCAATTTGGTACATGTCTAGTACATCAGAAGAATAAATGTTACATTGTCTACATTCGTCATATGTGGTTAGCAATAATGGCTTTTTTTTCGACTGCCAATATCTATCATGAGAGCTTGAGCCAAGATCATCTAAAAGATTCACAATTACATTATTTGACCAAGTCATATTTTTAATTAGATATTTATATGCAAGATACAAGCGTCTTAAAAACAATGGTTGGATGCACACCTCGCTCTCCATGACGTGGATAGGAGTACTTTTAATAAATCCACCAATGATTCGAAGGGCCTGATTCTGAACTCGATCAAGCTTCAACAAATGTGTCTTTGCACTAATATCATATAAAAAGCTCCCATAATCCAATCTACTTCTAATTAATGATATATAAAGGCTCCGTAAGTGCTTAGGGTGTATACCCCAACCGGGGCCAGCCAACACTTTAAACAAATTTAAAAACTTTAATATCTTTTCTACTAGCTCCTTAATATGTCTATTCCATCGCAACGACCTATCCAACCACAAACCCAAGTACTTAATGTTTTCATCTATACCTATTGCAATATTATTGTTAGCAACCAGCTTTATCTGTTTTCTTCTGTACCCTCTATTAAATATACATAATTTTGTTTTGTTTGTCGATATCTGAAGACCTATCTCATCTAAATTTGTAACTATAGAATTTAAAGCCTCTTGTAAATTCGTTTCACAAATATTCAAGTCTTTATGACGGAGATAAATGACAAAGTCATCTGCATATTGCGAGATGAAAACATTTTTAATTTGTTGACAAATCATATAAGTGGTTATATTAAAAAGTAATGGTGACAAGGGATCTCCCTGCGCTAGTCCTCTATTTGCATGTCTAATCTCAGTTAACTGACTATTATTTTCATATTTAATCATTAGTTGCCTATCACTCAAGAATGACCATAAGTATTTACAAATATTTTTTCCTATATCTAGTTCATCTAAAATTTTAACTACTCTATCAACTAAAATGTTATTATATGCATTCTCGATGTCTAAAAAACAAGCCGCTGTGGACATTTTTTCGGAAAATCCTACTTGTATATATGTCACAAGTCTTGATAGGCAATCTAGGCTGGATTGGGCCCTCCTAAAACCAACTGTATGTGGCGACAATATTTTATGTTTTTCAACATACCATTCAATCCTTTTGCCTAACATGTTATGAAATATTTTACAAAGACAAGAAATGAGTGCTATCGGTCTAAGTTTTGGATCTGTATTTGCATTAGTCGTGGCTTTGGGAATAGGCACGATCAAAGTCTTCCGCCATTGATCTGGTACGACGCCTAACCTAAATATAGCATTATAAATATTTAAAAGATACAATTTACCAGCTGGCGGTAAATTAAAAATCATTGAATAAGTTACCCCATCACTACCAGGAGCTGTATCTTTCTTTTTCAGACAACATTCTAACTCTTGTACTGCAAACAGTCTTTGTAATAATTCGTTGTTAGAATTAAATATGGGTGGACAGTTAATGACTGAATCTGGTGTCAAAGAATACAGCAATGCTTTGGTCTTTTCGATTGATGGACAAAACTTAGATTTTCGATAACCTTTAAACCAACGCATCTTATCCCACATGACCGATGTAGAAGTTGATTCATTGATATTCAAACAAAATTTTTGCCAATCCAAAGATCTAGCTTTCTTTAATAAAACATTAGATTCCCTAGTTTTCTCCTCCAGTTTTCTAAGATTTTCAGGAGTAGGATTTTTTCGAAAAGTACTCAATGAGAGCCTACGTTCCCCAATAATTTTAGATAATGATGGTCCCCAATACTCTTTAGGCTTGAATTTGTTCGACGGATTGGTACAGAAAATAATTTCAGGAATATTTTTATTCGCTGAAACGTTAATTTTTTCAAGTAAATAATCATAATATATTTGCACGTCACTTGACGTACAACTGCAACTATCAATATTTGGAAATACATTCATTAAGTCATTATTATATAATTTCCAATCTGCTTTTTTAAAATTAAGTTTTTTATAGATGTTTATATTATCTTGATAACTTGTCGACATTTTAATTAAAAGATGGTCACTTCCTAAATTTTCGTTAAAAACCTGCCAATTGAAGTTTACAGCTATATCTGACGATGCAAAACTTATGTCAGGAGCCGATCTTTGTAGAACACCGTTTACTAATTTGACTCTGGTGGCATCTCCGTTATTTAGTGATATGAACCCACTTTCAAGTGCTGAGTCAAATAAATGTACTCCTCTTTGGTCTGTTTTATTTGACCAGTTCGAATGATGGCCATTAAAATCGCCTAATATAAGCGTCTTTCTAGTTAATACTGAAAAAATATTATCCCAATCTGATTGACGGGTTTGAATAGAAGAAGGGCAATAAATAGATACAACATATTCCAAATTTTTACAGTTTAAAATTTTTATGCGAATAGCCTCTATTCCTGGATTAATGGAATCAACAGAGCTAACATGCGATCTGATAGACTTATGTACAACAATGGCAACCCCTCCATACGAATCATGACGATCTTTTCGATAAATATTATATCCACTAATATGGAGTGCAGTGTCTGCATCCAACCACGTTTCAGAAATAACAGCTATATGTATTTTTTCTTGATGTAATAAATTATCTAACATTAATAACTTAGGTTTCAAACTTTGTGCATTCCACTGAATAATATTTAAGTAAAATTCCTTAGCCATTAAAAAGAAACTTTGAAAAAACGTCATACAATTTTCCTTCACTCAAAAAATTAACTAAAAACAACTTACACTCTTCAAAAACAGCTCTTACCACTAACATCACTTTATCACACCAATTTTCTTCAGATAATACAATCTCCTTAATTCTATTAAACAGCTTCCAAAAATCAAATCTATTTCGTTTTCTTGTCCTCGCTTTTTCTGTAGATTCATCTTGTGTATCTTGATCACTTTCCTGACTTCCATCATAATCCATTCTCTCGTTCTGAGATTCACTATTATTCATGTTATCAGTTTTCTTAACTCTCTTTTTCTTTTTGTCCTTATTTTGGTTTTCATTTATTATTATATTATCTGATTGCTCATCCTTCTTTTCCTTTCCATGTACTATAGCTGTCGTTTTCAGCACGCTACTGTAACTTCTAGCCGTTGTACTCTCTGATACCGGAACTGTATTGCTTCTGTCAAGATCTATATCAACTTCCTCTCTCGAATTGTTTGCCTTCTCTTCTTTTTGATTTTTCAAATATATCTCTAGCGCTGTTTTGTACGTAACATTATTCTCACTCATTATAAATCGAATCTTTTTTTCTTTTCTAAAAAAGGGGCAAGACTTGTCTAGAGCCATGTGCGGACCTTTACAATTAATACATTTATATTCTTTGATTTCACAATTATCATGAGCTCCACCACATTTCGGGCAAATATTCTTATTTAACTTACAAAATCTCTTAATGTGTCCAAAAGACCAGCACCCAGAGCATCTTGACACCGGAAACTCAAATCGTTCGACGTCAAATTTAAATCCATATGCATATATCGATAACGGCGCAAAGGGGTTTTTAAAGCATAATCTCACAGTTTCGCTTTCAACCCACTTACCCTCCTTATTTACACGTTTCAATCGTCTAGCTGAAATTATATCATAGTCACACTTCAAATTTTCTAGCAACTCCTTTTCGCTTGTACCTACGTCAACTCCCTTAATAATCCCGTAAGACAAATTACCTTGATTTGTAAACTGAGCTCTTATATCCAACTCTGTTAGTTTTTTCAAATTCATAAATTTTTCGGCTTGATTTTTATCACTAAATTGTATAAATATTTTATATGGACTTTTATACTTTATTTTAAGCACATTAGAAATATTTTCGTCTCTTAACAACCTAGCAAAAGCCATCTGTTTTGGAAGAATTTGTAATCCAAATAAACTCACTTCATAATAAGTACCGCTCATGTTTTCGTTATTTTCACTGAATGACCTGTCGTTTTCATAAGACTCAGTTCTAATATGTCTCTTTGATTTTCTTCTCGCCACCGTTGTAAATCCATCCTCACTACTGTCTTCGGTCTCCCGCGGCCTCTTATCGACTTTTTTCGGCGTAGACCCATTATTTCCATACTCGCCACTTTGTACGACACATAATTCTTGTTCCCCATACACTTGAATTTCGTCACACTTACTATCGTAACTCATAACATCATCCGCCATAGCTATTAGGTAGGTATAATTTTAAAAGCGGGTAGATTAAATAACACGTCTTCACGTTATCGCACGAATTGTCTTGAAACTTCCGCTCGCTAACGCGGTTCACGCGCGACTGACTGCCGAAATTATTGGCTGAGCTTTTTATGCAAGAAGATGCGGCGAGGCAGGAGGGCGACACTAGTGAAGCTGAACGGTTGGTCTTACCAAGTGATAAGGAGTACAGGCTCACTCAGTACTTCAATCTGGTGGAGATGCAGAAGACTTTGGATGTCGATGTGCAAGTATTTGATAATTTCTAGAGCGTAGATACCTATAAAATATATTAATTATAATGTAAATAATAAAAGGTGGATTTTTCTCATTGTTGAGGGTCGTAACCCCTTTCCATTAATCACATAATGTTAGGATTTTTTTTGGGATAATAATGCGGTGGGCTCCCACTCCCAGCCCGGCTAGCATGGGTAGTAGATAAAAATTATATCCCCCGATTATATCCACTGATGTCATAGAAATCAGTGGATATAATCGGGGATATAATTTTTATCTACTGCCCATGCTAGCCGGGCAGATCCTTCCAAATAGGATCTACTGCACTACTGGTACGTGAACGAGATTTGGTCTTTTTTTAGGTTACGGCCCCTAGGTTTTTGCAATATTGTCAGATTTTACTGATAATAACTGGAACCAGCTTAACATGCTTTCCGAGACACGGAAGAAGCGAAAGGCCAAAGGACCTCCAAAATCGGTCACTCCCCCAGTTACCGACTTGGGTCAACGTTGCTTAACAATCGCAATCGATTAATATACGTTATCATTGCTGTGTCCAAACTAGCCCTATCGGTGCATCGATGATGTTGGTTGGTTACCGAAATTATAGCAGACGTTGAATAAGAAATCTTACACGCGTACGCGCGCATTTACTGTGACATTCTGTTTCCGTGGCTGCCATCGCGCTGTGTATTTACTTCAGGCTTTATCGTTCTGGTGAAGCTTAGCCGCATTAATTCCATTACGTATAGACATAGTGCATGTCATCGTCAGCTGAAGTACCTACATGAGAACAAAGAAACACCGTAGGTAGATAGATAATTTCTTTCTATAAAGTGAGGTGTGAACCTTCAGTCATAGACACACAAGTAGATAGGTACCACGGTACCTACTCAGATACTTATTTACTAGCTCTTTCTTTTCTTAATTGCCACTCCTACATAGATACCTTTTCAATGCGTTATTATGAGCAAAGTTGTTAATTTTACGATAATAGTGCAGGCTGGCCATGAACTTGCTTGAAATAGTAGATTATAATCACACGTAGGTACCTAGGTTAGCCAAGATCAACCGCTTACAAAAGTAGGACACGAGGCATGAGCTTCGAGCGCTTAGAGCTTTCAAAACTTTTCTTGTTGTTCAGGCACCAATTGTATCCTTTGTAAATACTTTAAACATACTTATGATCGATTGTTGAAAAATTACTACTACTGAAGTAAAGGTACCTTCATGATTTATATTTTACTAGGTAATTCCCGCGACATAGCGTGGATTTTGGTTCTAAAAATCCCATGGGAACTCTGATTTTACGAGATAAAAATTAGCCCATGTCATACCTACTCGGTCTTTAACACTATGCTAAAAATCACTTCAATCCAATGTTTTATTGCGTCGTCATTGAAGGACTAACCAACAAACAAACAAAATTTAGCATTTATCTTATGTGAAGTGATTATTACCCCCCTGTTTTTGTTCCAAAATATTTTGATTGTGGCATTCCTTCTGGTTCGCGTTTTTGTACGTGATAAAACCTATATAAAAATACTATAAACACTGTCCGGAAAAATCACATGTAAGCATAGAGACCCCAGTACTTCAGTAGCTAAGTAATATGGTAATAGGTTAAGCTATACCTGGATGGTAATTTTCCCTTCACGTGAGTTATATTTGAGTGATATACCTCCTTACCTATTTATTATTTTCTTTCTTTTTATTTTCCTTTCTGGCTTTTAAAGGGCAACTATTTATAAAATTCATCAGTACGTAGAACGTACCTACCTACCGACTTCGATTTCAGTAGGTAGGTACTTAATTAATTACCTATATACGTTCTACTTCCTCAGCTCTTCACTGAATAGGTACATACTTGCTACTATCTAAGTGTCTACCTAGGTATCATGAATCATGACTTCGCTATTTTGAAGAAATGGATTTCTTTCTGCGTAATTTTTACTCATAGTTTGCTTTCTCGATCGCTCTTCTAGGTATCTAAGGTTTATTTGTAGGAATTCCGTAGGCCTTATGGTCTCTTTTCCAAAATTACCCCAGTGCTTAACCCCACGTAAATATAAACTTACAAAAAGTTACCGTGGAACCTTAAACTGATTGGAATTATTTAAAAAAACATCCTATTTACGCAAAGAGTAAAACATGTACAAGAAACATTTGTGATGTTTTGATGACAATTTTATTATTTTGACAAAAAACTTATCAATAAATATTGTATTTTACATAAATAAAAATCAACAAATATATTTCTTTAGTATAATTAATCAGTAATTAATCGATTTGAAATAAACAAAATTATATAATATCATTTATTTTTTAAATTCGTTTAAACTAAAAAATATGCAATGGACCCATGGACCCAGTGATGGACCTTTCGATTTTTAGGACTGATGTTGGAGAGTTAGCAATTTGAAAATATGTTTTTTTGGAGATACAAGACATGCCCTTTTGTATAAAAAATGTCTCGAAATGATTGATGGATCTACCAAAATAATAACGTAACTAAATTATCTTTTATAACATATCTATGCTTTTATAGCTTATACTTACTTACCTAACATGTTTAAAATGGTTCACCCGGTTCACCGTTATCATTTTCAACCGCTAGCCGTCCAGGGGACATAATTATTAGGTAGGTCCCACAGAACACCCTGGTAGGTCCCTTGTAGGGACTTCCACATTCGACACGTTACAATCTCGTGCCACCTGAATCCAGTTACTTATTGTGACTCGTTTGATGTCTTCAGTCCAGTTATCCACTGTACATGTACAAGAATGAAGATGTTTCTTGTACATGTAGTATGCCAATGCTGTGTTTTTCTGTGCAAGGTCGCCATTCTAACTCCTTGGCGGTTGGCATCCCAATGTCTACCGGTTTTTCGAACTATGTACCACATCCATTGCCACTTCATCTCCGCAACCTGGTGAATTATGCCGGTTACTTTGGTTCTCCTACCACAAAATTGTTGTTAGCGAAATATCTTGTAGTTAAGTATTGTATAAAAGGTATCTGCGAATAAATTGTAACAGCTTTCCTATTTGGTTACAGGGATGAGGTCTTACACCATGACAAAAAGACTATGGAGGAGGTACCAGAGGAGTGGGCGCCGTGGAGCCTGGTCGTGGCCACCAAAAACCCTAACGCGCCTCCTCCCGTCACTGTCAGCACCGCACCAGGTCCAGCGTGGGATATTGGACAGGTTTTTATTTTTAAACTAGCTGATGCCCGCAGCTTCGCCCGCGTGGATTGGTCAGATCCCCTCTAGCATCAGGATTGAGGAGTTGGACTCCAAATTTCTTATGAAACTATGTCGCGAAGTTCCTCTATCGATTAAAAAAGAAATGACGCAAATCGGTTCAGAAATCTCGGAGATTTCGGTGTACATAGGTAGAAAAACACAACTCCCTTTTTGAAAGTCGGTTAAAAAAGTAGCCTATGTTACTCCCTGGTCAATTCTCTACTTGTCTGTGAAAACCCCGTCAAAATCGGTCCAGCCGTTCCGAAGATTAGCCTTTTCAAACAGACAGACAGACAGACAGACAGACAGACAGACAGACAAAAATTTTAAAAACGTGTGATTCAGTGTTGGTATCGTTCAAATAACCATATGAGTTTAATATGAGGTATTTATTTCGAAATTACAGACAGACACTCCAATTTTATTTATTAGTATAGATTTTAACCGCTCGCGGACCTCAACACAGTATAGGTACGTAATTAGAATACTTCATAGTCCGAGTCGCGAGCTGAATCCCACTTCTGATGTTACCATTCTAAGTAACTCTCACGAAAGCACCTAACAGTCCTAATGCCTCAATATAGCTAGATACCAAAACTTTTATTGTTATTGAGCTTTATGCGCTCAGCGTTTTAATTTTTTTACACGCTTCGAATCTACTCGTAAAATCTTCTTGGGTCAGATAGGATAGGGAATTTTTGATGACTAGTGCGTAGACAAATACACTGAGTAATGCAATACCATGTAAGTATTACTTAACATCCCCAAACACTGCGTTTAGCATATGCAACGTGTATGCGTCGCGTTCATGCGCACTAAGAAATTGCTTATATACTATGAATCTTTGATTTTAAACTGATTAGTTACATTACATAATTTGATCATCCTTGGAAGTACAGTATTAAGTACTATATTAATTAATGTCTTTGTCTCGGAAGGTAATGAAAGCAGCCCGTCTTCTCTGCAAGCCCCCGATGCCTGTGAACTTCGAGGATGAACAGGAAATGCGATGTGTCTACTCGCTCATCTATGACGTGTTTCGATGTAAGAATAAATTTATTTTTTTACCATTAAAAATAAATTTGCTTGCGCTTAGCTGCATCACACCAAACAGGAGATGATGCAGCCTAAGATGGTGCCTGGAGTATACCTTAGGCTACCGCATTGGGCAGCTCAGCAGACGATGCCGCTGTAGAAAACCAGGATCGTATAACAACGTGATGAAATCAGAAATGAGATCTTGTTAACTGGAGCAGACTGCAGAGCTGGGCAAATATTTCGGACGTTGGGGCCCAAGGTGTAAGAATAACGACCCCACACTAGCCCGAGCTCGGTGGCTATCATTCAGTGTTAGACACCGAGTCAGCGAATTACCTAGCTGGACACAAACGATACAATAAGTACTTACTCAACTACGAATTTTGGATGTCTTCACAGCGAAGTCATTAAAACATCGACCGTCCTATTTTTTTTAAACGCAACTTGTCGCGTTTAAATAAATCATGCTATTTTATTACAAAGTCATAAAGAGCACAATAATAATATCTTTTTAGTATCTATCGCGCTATTGAAATCGTTCGTGACTTTTTTGTTGTAAATCACCGAACACGATGATCGTAAACCCATGCCCTTTACCTTATAAAGAACCTTAAAATATGTTTAGCAGTAGGAAATATTCGTAAGTGAGTGTCGTGGTGGTAAAGTTGGCGCGTGAATGGTTATCGCTTCACGGTAGTAGTGCAGCTATCTACGTATATTGGATCACGCGAACTTTGAAACTAGTTTACGGAGGCTTCGTAAATGCTGTTTAACTTTTATCACAAAACACCTACCTCCCTGATTGTGAAGCGATAATAGACACTCGCGTGTATTTGAATTTTGAATGTAACGGACTTTTTCATTTTGTTTGCAGATTATTTAATTTTGCTTTAAATAAAGTGATAGGTAATACCTAATAATGGGAAAGGTAATAAGGGTTGATTTGAATGCTTCATCCACGAACCTAAATAGCCAGGTATCTAGTTAGCTACGATTGATGTCCTTTTTGTTGTTCCAGATAAATCAATCCTGGACCAAGCAATAGAAGACATTGATTTTTTTGGCGATTATCCACAGGTAAATTAGACTCCATAGAAATATAAGCCGACTGCGCGATAGATATTATAGTGCACAAGTGTGTTAGCAAACACAGGTGCACTATCTAATCTCTCCTCTCATAGTCTAATGGGACGGTAATCCGACATGACCGGAGAGAGCTCAGGCGCAGGATCGTCGTCGGCTCTTCGAGGCACCCAATATGTACCTAACTATTTTCTGGCCCTGCCCGGGAAAGGAACCCAGGACCTCGTCATCTGCAGTCGAACATATAATACTAACCACTAGAGTTAGACAAACGTGGTAGTTATCTAAATATACATTTTATATAACATATAGCTACATAATGCTCGTTTGGGTTCTGTGCCCAATCTGTTCTGACTTTATATAAAACTTAATTCATATTTCATACCTAGAATAAATAATATCCACCTTAAAAGGCTTTCATCCAACTGTATAAAGGTACCTTAGTTACATACTTTGTATGAGTACCTAACTGTTATGAATAACAAGCAGGTAGTTAGCAGTAATTGAGCTATTCAGTCCATTTGTTTGAATGCATCGCATCGCATAAGCAATAAATCCCGACCTAGTCACGTAAGTCGTTATGACGTACCTATAGGGTCGTATAGGCTTTGTGGGAGCTATAAAAAATAATAGCAACTGCTGCTCAAGGCACATAGCAGGCGGAGATCCGAAGCGGAGATCCAATCAATAGAAAGCGTCAAATTAATCAATAACCAAGAGTCACACCGTAGCTATAGGACGGTGGTGGTAGACTAGCTAGTGTTTGGCAGGTAGGTACGAGTAGTTCTTATAGCACAAATAAAGGAAAAAACTCGAAAACCGTGACTTTGTGGTTAGGTACATTACAAACAAAAAAGGGTTGAACAAATAATTATTATTTTCAGTTTTCAAAGTAAGATAACTATACCAAGTGGGATATCGTATGAAAAATGCTTTAAAAATACCTGTACATTCCAAAACAGATCTTTATTTATTTTATGCATAGGTAATAGTTTTTGATTTATCGTTCAAAATGTCGGAAAAAATACCCTAATATAGAATCCTCGGAGAATAGAACGAGTCTGACTAGGGCGGTTTTTAAAAATCTTGTTGGTACACACAAGGCTGGTCCGTGAAATTCTAGCTAGCAAACAGACAGACAGACACACTTTCGCATTTATATTAACTTGGATATGGGTTCCAGTCAATAATTAACAAGTGGAGTATTTACCTACCCTACTTGTGTAAGAATTTGGGAAATTTTACAGCGCACTTGAACTTGTTTGAACATTCTCGAAGGTTGCATGGCAAAGTTGGCAAGGTTAAAGAGAAATGTCATTACTGAGCAATAACTTCGATAAAAGCACATTCGACAAGATGTAACAGGAAAAATATAGCCCTATCTAACTCATATTACGGCGCTCTCGTGACCAAATCCATTTATTTTTCTTTGAGGACGCTCACGTAAACGAGCTCGGTATTTATGGGCGTATATTTTCACCAAAAAATGAAAACCTTGGTGATTTCTGAACTTTCCCATCTGATAAAGTGGATTCGATTAATAATAACACGGGATATCGCGTCAAAAACATCCAAGTTTGAATGTTTTCACTTAGATAAGGCGCTCAACTGTCGCGGAAATTAATTGACCAATTACTACATAAAATTTCAGAAAAACAAGAATCATTTTCATTATTATAAAGTGAAATTGTTCAAAACGTAGGTTCGGTAAAATGTAAGCTGAGTCTGGTTTCAAATCTAACTAGTAAATGTCAGAATGCGATTTGCGAATAAAACCGAAAAGTAAATTGACTCCCATAACCTACTGAACGAATTTTCTACGATCTTGATACTTATCTAGAAATAGACCTTATTGTGCCAAACGAATTTTCTTCAATCTTGATATCTAGACATACATCTTGTTTTATTTTATAAATACTTATTCAAATGGCAACCTAGATCTGTCAGTTGAAAACCTCCAACCTACTTATGACTTACAGGTCAAAATATCATCGTGATCCCCAAGACTCGCACATTAAAAAAATATTAAAATGTGTTTGAATTTTTAAAGTACGTTAACTATATCAAGTGGGTTCTCATAATATGAAAGGGCTTTACCTATACATTCCAAAACAGATTTTTATTTATTTTTAATAGTTTGATAAATCGCGCAAAATGTCGGAAAAAGTAGGTACCTAAGTACGGAATCCTCGGTGCGCGAGTCTGACTCGCACTTGGCCGGTTTTTTGTGTGAAGCCAGAAGCCAGCTGTTTTTTCAAAGCAGGCGATAATTTCATTTGCAATTTAACAGCTATTAGATCACAGACATTCGACATGGCTGTTCTTAATGGAGCTAGCCAGACGCCGATGGGTATCGAGGCCGCGAGCAGAGGTGGAGCGTGCTAAGCTACTGCTGGACCAAGCTGGACACCCCTTCAAGGATGTAGAAGCCGCTATATGGGATGAAAGAGTCCACTTTGCAGCGGCCATTGCCAGAATACGGATTAAAAATAGGGCTTTCACGTAATTAACTCATGTTTATATTCTCTTGTTTTGGCTTAGAACTCGGACTGTGAGAACAAATTGGCATATCGGGGTTGCAATCAGTAGAATTCCATTGCTGGATATTTATTTCAAGTTCTCCTGCAAGGATTTTCACAGAACACGGTTTATGCAGTTTGAGTTGACCTCTCTCACTGGAGTTTATCAACAAGTTTATCACAATGAAATCAGATGCTCCATTTCAATAAAAGCTGCACTAATCTGTGAATCTTGCCTGAAGATATAAAGTGTTTTTTTAAAGCAATGTTCTTAAGTCAGAGCAAGTGGGAAAGATGAAACCTAATAGGATAGAATCCTATTAGGTTTCATCTTCCCCACTTGTTCTCCATTTTACATTTTGCTCTGCCCTCCTTAGGTTATCGGATCTCTTACCAGCACACTTACGTGAAGAGCGTATATCTGCTTGCGTCAATAAGGACACTGTTACAGGATGGGTGAACACGTTCAAAGAGAAGTGAGTTCCATGCTTTCACTTTTGTTTCTAGTATAGATATAGTTCCCATCCAGTTACCAACTTGATTACGAAACCAGAAATCAACTCACGTACCGTCATAACTAGCCCACCCTCAAGTTTCTGTATCGCCTAATGTTCACAACAATCTGAAATATCAATAAAATAAAAACTTAGCATTTTTGGAAAAACTTGGTAATTCATTAGTCGATTTCCGATTATATTAATCGATTTTTTCTATTAGAAAAGTTGCTGAGCTAGTCAAGAGGCTCCATGAGTCTGGATATTCATACAGCAATTCGCGTCAGCTCTGCGCTGGAGAATACAGATTTGATCGCGTCTGTCCAAGGTACACTTAGTGCTTTATCAAACTATTACCTAAACGAAATTATTTCGTTATGATTTACCTACGGCACTCAATCATTTCAGATTCATCACCCTCCGTCCACCAGCTAATGTCAGCGTCGGACAATTGGATTTGGTCAAGAATGGAATAATAGTTTTGCAGGTAGGTAATGTTATAATTCTAAAACTATCAAAATGATGCCATACAATGCGGTCTTATGACGTCGCGTCGTCAAATCAACCGATATATAAAATTTGAAGGCTGTCGCTTGTCAGAATATCTAAATTCTTTAAGGTCACCCAGAAGTTTGCCAAAATGCTATTACTTAAACGATATGTAGGTTGTCGTCAAGATCTCATCCAGTTCTAGACGTAATAGATATATGTCTCTTACAAAGATCGCAACAGAACAAAATCTTGTGCCACTTGTGTATTGCGATAAAAATGTACTGTTAAGAGCCGTAATTCGTTTAGCACCTTAATGGTCACATTCGCGTGGCACAGTTATATGCACATGCGTTAGCTATGTGTGATATAGAAACAGGTCATAAGTGCGACAGGTTTTTGATGCAACAGTTTCGCGGAATTGCTACTCGAGTTTTGAGGCCGACTGTACATTTTGTTCGTAGGAACGCGAGTTCTGCGAAGGTGCATCTACCCTATGCCGCGCTCTTCGTGCCAACGCACTGCGCGGGGTAGTTGCACAAACCCACGCCTCGTCACCTCGTTGCTCCGCGTACCTAGCCGCACAGTTGAAGGAGCTGGCTGCTATACTAAAAGCTGAAACACCGGCTGCGCCCGTTACTCCTGAACTGGGGAAACTGGTTGTGTTTGGCGCTGGAGACAAGTATGTACTAAAATTGTAAGCCAAGAATTTCCCTAACGCCAACAAGTCCAAGCCCCAAATTACCTACTCTTTCGCTAAGCTTTTCGAGCGTAAGCCTAAAAGCTATTCAAACCAATCCAACTTTTAGATTTCATGGTTTAGATTAAGACATTTTTGTAAAAGTAACAGACTATTAAGCTTGGCTGCAATCAGACTAGCTAGCAAATGATGATGCAATCTAATATGGAACGCGATTGCCTAGATGTCTATTCTACTTTGTGGAGGGGAACACTGATGTCTTCCATATCCTAACGGTTCGAATTAGAAATCGTGTCGTACGGTCCATGAAATTTCAATTACGTATCGGGTATCTTTAAAAAAGATTCCGACGAATTGAGAACCTCCTCCTTTTATGAAGTCGGTTAAACAGCTTTGATATACATATAGACATAAATATCAAATTTGATTTCAGGGTAGGAAGCTACGTATGCGCATTACGAGAACTTGGCATAGAGGCATCAGAACTACCACAGTCCAGCGCCTCGGTGTGTGTTGTGAGCGACCATGTGCACGTCGATACGCCAACAGTGGCCAATGCACTTGAGGGCGTAGTGGCCGTGTTGGCCACACCGCCCAACTCTTACTCGGCCGTCACAGATCCTATTGACTTGGTTTGTGGTAGAGGAGGCGATTTGGCCATGCTTGAGGTAAGTACCTATAAGTACACCAATTTTAAGGATGTGAGGGATGTGAAGTTTCCAATGAGTGACAAGGAATAGAAAGAGTAACTTGAAATAAAAACATTCATGGTTTACAACATACCTGCAGTAAAATCGCTAAGTTCCTAATTGTCTTCATTTCCTTAATAAAGTAAATGCAATAATTTATTATTTATGTGACAAAACTTTCAGATACTAACAGAATCCGAAATCGACTCTACTGGAAAGGCCCGCGTGCAGTCTATATTGGAAGAGCAAAAGAGAACGTTAAAAACTCTACTATCTAAACCTCAGGTAACTAATTCTAACTAAACAAACGACTGACGATGCTCTTGGCACGCGCTTGCTTGACTTCATTGGAACTGTTGCTCAGTATTTTCGCAATATCTGAAAGGCTGCCTGCAAGGTGGTCTTCTCTGTCTCAACTTTCCTATTTCTTTTTCATATATTTACGATAAAACAACAGGTATGCAATGTAATGAACTGAAAAACTCGGTTGTGTAACAGATCCAGTTGATAATATACGAGACGCATTCAGCCCTGGAGGCAGAGAATGAGGCCCAAGTGACTCGCGCTGTGGCTGAAGCCAACCGATTGGCGCGTGAGAGGCACTCGTTGCTGAAGAAAAAAAATAGGGATCACTCTGTGAGTAATCCATTGCAGTGTGAACAATTTAAATTAGATGGACTTCATCCAGCGTATGAGCGAGAAAGACAGATATTTCTTGAATTCAGCTACATAAAATGGCAATATCAGACTATTGTATTTAAAAGGTGGCTTCGTTACATTGAGGATTCCCAGTGTTCTTCTGAGCTGCGGACGTTTTCTTGTGCTGTTTGAAATGTGAGCATTTTCACAGAAAACCAAAAGTACTAGGAATATCAAAAAGAAAACCCAATTATTTTGTCTTCACCTAACCTTGTATGTATTACGTACCTACCCTCATAAAACTAGGCATAAAGTGTACACAATCCTGTCATGAGAGCTATAGAAACTAGCTTGTAGGTATAAAAACCAGGCCTGATGGAGAAACCAAGTAGTACCTAAGTATAACTTGAAAGGGGAAAATCTATAAAGTACCAAAGTAACCTTTGGTTATATTCCCAAACTTTTTGCAGACACCAAAGTTTAAAGAAGTTACGGAAACAATAATAACCGACTCTTGCACGTCGTTGGACCAAACTGGCTCGCGATCCGACCTCGACAAGGCAGACCAAGAGGACCAAGATCCAAACGATAGCCCTCCACAGAAAAGACCTATGTCTTCACCCCCCACCACCGCAAGAGCAGGGGGCACAGAAGGGGTAGTACTACTGAAGAAGAGAGCTGAAAGTGCCGATGTTTCTATACGCCCAGGGCAGTTTAGTACTAAAGCGAGGCCCATTCCTGAAAGGCAAGTGGTTGAAAACGAACCAGTTCCCAGGGATCCTGATAAGGATAGCCCAAATGTTTTCGTAAGTTTCCCACAGTTACTGTTTAGGCGTCAGATGAAAAAGATCCCTGACATTTTATTAACTGGTACAAAGTGAGGCGCGGCCATGTCGAGGATGTCTTTGCCGCCTCGCTATTGGTTCATCAGTTAAACTTAGACCTACGCTTTCCGCGCTGTAGGGAAGTACCTATCCGCGAACACAATATCCTTTCTACTGTAGCTCTTTTATTATCTGACGCCAACAATATCCAATATGACTGATACAACAGTGTTGCTAACTTGCAAATTTTTGGCAGGTACCCGAGTGTGATTTATTCGAAATCCAAACGTTACCATCTCTAGGAAACGGTCTGGACATTAATTACATTTTGGACCGCGATGGCTGCTATTTGGGACTAATTCAGAGGAAGGTTAGTTACACGAAAGTGCAATCTGGTGCAATCAAAATACAGTTTACCACCACATCTGTCATTACTGGGCCTTATTAAAAGTCGTCATAATCCTTGGACATGGACAATATGATTGACTTGTGAGCCTTGTAGAATACAATATCGCCAATCGCCCGTTAATAATATGAGTTTAGGCGATACGGTCAACAACTTGTTACGTGGGAAACAAAAGTATCCTACCGCTAACGAACTGTATTTTATTTTTTTCTACCGTTCACCTTATCACGATTACCGCTCATAATGAAAATGGTTTCTCCGTGAATGATTCGCGAGTAGGCCCCCCGCAGGAGATAACCCGGCTCGACGCGAAGTACATGATCCGCGTGGCGGAGGAGCGCGGGCTGTTCGGCGCGGCGCCAGGCGCGCCGTCCGCCGCGCAGCGCCGCAAGCGCGCCGAGCAGCCACAAGCGCAGCCCAAGCACAGGAAGCGGAAGGGCAACACTTTTGAGGTTGGTTTTCTTAGCTGCAGACTATGTCTAGACACAAGACTCATGAAGTCCGGAGTCGGGCCAATCAAGTTATTGGGGTTTCTGTTAAAAAATTAATAATTAAGTTCTTGACAGAAAACCTCAATAACTTGATTGGCCCGACTTACCCTACTAAGCTACGACTGGGTAACCCCAATAATCAGAAAACAGAGTGGGAAGTTTTCTTCGGTGTTAACCCACATACCTCGGAGAGCATCTAATGCCATTGATTCAGCGCCTGATCTCCGGCCGTGTCAGTTTGTCATCCCATCGCACGTCACTCTCACAGTGCGATGGAATGACAAACTGACACTTTATCGCTGACGCTACTTCATCCAAGTAGTATAAAAAAAAGATATTAGGTAGGTATCTCAGAAAACAAGAGTGTTGTTACCTGGACTGATTTATCCAGTGCTTTGAGTTTTTTTCTCCATTAGGAACAAAACTTACCTAATTTATCGTTTCCGCAGGTGCAACGTGTGGCGGCGCCCACCTATGCCTCCCTTTCCCGTTCCAACCGGCGTTGCTCCGCGCCTGCCTGCTTGCCCGAGGCGGGCGAGTGCCTCGAGCCGCTGCGCGTGTGCTCCAGACATGTGCGCAGACAAGCCGCCGCCGCCGCTATCACCATGGCGGCCTGTGTCTGCGATGCCAGGCACAGGTAAGATAACTCTTGTCTCGTTTATACCGGTTACGCCTGTCGTAGAGGCGATGTCCGTTGGAGCCGGAAAGTCCTTGAGTGAAGACCGCGTTTAAGCAACCGTAGTGCCCTCCAGCACGATGGACCGACGATATAAAGCGGCTGGCGGGAAGTGGCTGGATGGGGAAGGCCGAGGACCGGGTGTGGTGGCGCTCTTTAGGGTAGGCCTATGTCCAACATTGGAAGTCCACAGGCTGATTATGATGATGATGATTATACCGGCGCAGCTTCGCACCCGTCTGCCTGTCCGAGGCGGGGAAGTGCCTCGAGCCGCACCATGTGTCCCAGAGTGCGCTGAAAAGCCGCCGAGGCTGCTATTATCGCGGCAGCTTATGATATATATACACATTGTGTGTATATATATCATATCGCAATATAGGTGTGCACAGTAAATAATCTTATTTTTGCAAAGTGTAGTTCCATCAAAGTCTAGTATAATTTTTTTCGTTCCAGACGCCGAAATACTGAACGCCGCGCATCAGCGGACGCGTCCGTGCCGCATCCCTCCACCCCGCCCTGCCGCCGCCCCTTTCCGCTCGTAGTGCACGAGCTGCGACTCAAGAGATTGTTGCCACCAAAAATTGTTGTTTGAAAAAACATAGACATCTAAACTGCGTACAAACTGTTGTATCGTGGCGTGTCGTAATGCGATCGAAGTCAGTTTTTATATGAAAACGATCATATAATGTTATGGCAAGGGACGCGTTCCGATTCATCGTAAGCCAGATACCTTCTCCGACATATCACAACAACACATTAGTTTGTTATCAACGATAAAGCGTCTTTCAGGCTTCAGCCAATAACCGGCTTCTGTTTGAGTTAGTGTATTGACTATTGAGTTAAATATTTGAGTTCACCAGACCAATGGGTCTTATTTATTCTATAGTAAAATAGAATTAATAAGTAACTGTAATTATTTATTTTATACTTTGAAAAAAAAAAATGTAACAAATTCCTATTTATAAAGATTTACATACTTACAACAAAACCGAAATTAAAAATGGCTCAATAAACAACTTTGTTTTATTCGTAAATCAAACAACAATTCATGTATAAATAAAACAAATTTTAATTAATTAATTATATCAATGTTAAAAATACGCCACAACTTTACTTTTGGCTTTACAACAATAGGCATTTGTTTGTCATTGATATGAAATATACAAGATATACAAACAGCGATATTATCCTGGCGAAAATATACTTAAAAATAAAAAATGAAATATGCGTCGAATTCAGAACCGCCATTTTATTTTTGAAGTCTGTTAAACATCTTCAAAATATAAGTACATTATTAAAGTATATCGTTAGGGCCGGGGTACATATGGCGGAGCGCAGCGCAGAGCATTTTTCAGTCAAAATATTATCGACATTATCCTCATTGAAATAATATCTAAAATCAATTGTGCATCCGTGCGGATACTCGCGCATCCGCGCGCAATCCCGAGCGTGCTCGCGCATTATCTGGTACAAATTCATGCGATTAGAAAACTTCGCGGGCATGCTCTGCGCTGCGCTCCGCCATATGGCGCCGGCCCTTAGGGTCAACGCAGTCACGGCCAGTGGCTTTTGACGGACAACCTAATCTCGATCTTATCCCAGTTAAATAGAGTTATAGCAGAGTGAACTAGAGTGAGGCAACTCTCCGTTTGATCCTGAATCAACTATATGTGAAATATTAGGCTATGTGTGAAATCAAAGAAAACTAAGCGATTCATATGCTACCTAGCGTCAAATATAGGAACATTTGACGCCTGCTTTTTTTGTTTTGTTTCAAGTTACCCAACTGTCGTAGAGTGCGGTTGTAGTTAATACACCGGATAGAATTTGTGACTGCAACATAGTTCTTTTACTCGTGCTTTTATAACTAAGCCGTAGGCCCTGAAGAGGCAAATTCGCCACGAATCATTTCGCACGTTAACGTACGTTAATTTACACGCGTATTTTAAGTTCGCGCGATGCTTGTAGATGCAATGTATTGGCATCCAGTATCTTGCCAATTTACCAAATGGCGAATTTAGCCCTTCAAGACAAAGGCGAATTTACCCCTTCAAGAAGGCGAATTTACCCCTTCAAGACCAAGTCTAAACCCTAACCGTAACTCTATTCAAAATGGATAAAATCGACATTCAGTTATCAGTCTGCTTACGGCAGACCCTTATGAGGTTACTACTAAGGCTTGTTTTAATTTATCGCGTCAATAGGAAATGTATTCGACGTGCGGGCGACTTTTAAAACGCATGCCATAAGGCCCGCATAATATGTGAAACAATAATAATTTCCATTGGACTATTCCCTACTCTTATGTCTAGAAGTTCTATAATTTCCATCAATTGTTGAATTTTGACTAGTCTTTATTCCGTCGTGGGAGTCCTCGCACGCTACGTATCGATCGAGTTATCGACCAATGAAAATGAGCAATTAGCCAAAACAGTGATCTTGAGACTTTTAAACACTAATATCAAAGACTATCATGACTGAAATCGGGTTATTTATATCATAACAGACATGGCACAGCAGCAAAATAATACATCAAATAATAATATAATAATTAACGTTATTACAATCAGCATAAGATTCAAAATCAACATCTGTATATTTTACATCAACGCGAGTAACAGTTTGTTCGAGAGGACTATAAGCGATGGACGTTAAATAATGCCGAAGCCTTTTGAATAGCTAATCGCTTTCATCAGTCTGTCTTGGAGTTTCTCTTTGCTTTCATATTCTGGGAGGAGAAGTATATTGAAGCATGTATGGGCGGTCGGTAACCGCGCGCAATCGGGGCCGTTTCTCGCTATAACTAGTTTTAAATGGCTTAAACCCCCTACTGGGACTCTATCGGACCCTGTGGTGAACTGAAGAAGCTTTCTCTTGTCCTCTAAAGATAAACTGTGAACGATGCTCCAAAAGTCTTTAATAGTTTGTGACTCCGATGTGTATCCACCATCATATTCTGTTGATTTTTCTAGTTCATTGAAGTCGAAATTCTGCAATAGCAAACATTTTCGTTTGAGACAATAATACACATAATACATACATACATACACAATACACATACATATTAATTAATATAGGAGGATATAATTTTTGCCAAGTACAGTCATTTGGTGCTCAAAAGGGGGATTTCGTAGAAATCTATAAAATCACCAATTCCAAAAAAAAACTATAAACTCCTGGAAAATGCTCCAAGTAAAACTACCAAATAACTGGAGGAGAAGTACAAAAAATATATATTATTTGTTGAAACTTGTTAAAAACTACCAAGCCAAAAGTTTTTATGAGACTGTATCAAAGTTCCTTCCATTGAATAAAAAAGTATCTGGCAAATCATTCAAAAAGTTTTTGGGTAAAATATTACTAAAAAACTCATCAAATAGAGAAATTTCTTAACTTCGAAGTCTGTTAGTAACATCGACTAACCTTACTGCCGCAGACGAGCGTCTCCACCTCCTCGGGGCGGAACAGCGTCCCCAGCTGGCTCTCGTCCGTGACCATCACGAAGCCGCGTCTGAACGCCTTGAACTGCGTCTCCACTGACTTGTTCAGTAGAAAATCTGCGTATAGGTCTACAAATTCCTGAAATATATATAATGATTGTTAGCTATCTGTGATAAAAGATCGACAGACGTGTAATTGAATACCAAAAAATTTAGAAACAGCTCGGAGCAGAAGACCGAACTTAGTTTTTTAAACTCTAAACTAACTCCTAAATAAATGCTGACATAATGTCTAAATTGTAAACCACTGATAAATTGCCTAAAATGCTGATATATTGTCTTAATTCTCGCTAGCTGTCATAGTTCTTGAAATACTATCTAAATTGCTAACAGGATAAATTGCAGACAAATTATCCCCATTGCTGGCAAACTATATTGACTGCTGACAAACTATTATTGTTGGTTAACTGCCTTCATTGCTGAAAATAATTGTCATAATTGTCTGAATTTCTGACAAACAGTGAATTAATAACACTGTCTTGATTACTTACAAACCATCTTATTTGCTGAAAAATTGCCCCAATTTTTGACAAAATGTCTGCTGCTGATAGTTCATTTATTTCTTTAGCTATCTTTATTAACTACTAGATATTATAATATCAGTAATATTATAAATACTGAAAAATCTCAAGACTCACTCTTTTATTATCTTGCGTAACGAATATGTTGTCGCCATTTTCTTTGAGATCTTGAAATATGTTGTTGCCAAAAACGTCCGTGTAACATATCCTGAACGTCTGATAGTATACTTCTTCTAAATCATTTTCCGTGTATTCTAACATGTCTTTTAAACCGTTGTACAAAGTCTGAAAAACAAATATTACAGAGGTTAAGAAACAGCTGTAGTACAGCTTCCAAGTTAGCGCGCCGTACTTTTAGACCGCATCTTCATTTATTATCCAGGTCAATAAAACTAACGTAATTAAGTAAAAAACACACGGACAAGCACGCCTGCAAGCACGCACGCACGTATGCACGCAAATACGCAAGCAGGCAAATACGCGCTCACGCAAACACGCACGCACGCCTACAAACACACGTAACCCTCTCGTAGTCAGGTAAATTACTTACCGCATTCCAATCTGCCAAATCTTCAAAGGAACCTTTTTTCCCCATGAGTTTTCTGTAAACCACCATAGGGAAGTTGACCGCTAGTATAATATTATTATATATCGCCAGCCCTAAAACTATACCAATGAGTGTGAACTGAGCTTCCGTCTCGAATGATGTGGGGTTAAACCTGAAATCGATTAGAACATTTTACTAAGAAAGTAAACTCTCTTCCAACTAACTTGTGCAATTGAGCAGAATACTTGACTTTTTGTATAATTATAATCGTTAGGTTACGCTTAACATACCAGACAGTGTGCTCGTCCTGCCGCTGCGTGAACATGCCGTAGTCGGGGTTGAAGATCTGCTCCACCACGAGCTGGAAGAACTCCTTGCTTACGCCGCCTTCGTCTATTCCCTGCTCGCCTTCGAACTCCACCACCAGCTGCTTCTTCAGATCTAACGCGCGCTCCATAGCTATCATCTCCAACTGCGCACCAATTAGAAAAGAGTTTAGATCATTATTTATTATTTATTTTTGGAAGAAATCGATATGGGTGGCATTTCTAAAGTTTTTAACCATTCCGAACCTTTCTGAGTGTTGATTACGGATGTTTCTGTCTATACAAACTATTTAGAGTGGAGGCTCACTATGGGGACCGTAATAGGCAACGTTAAAGCTACGACAACGACAACGCGTGGCCTTCACTCAGTATAGTCTTACCTCAACTAGCGCGTCGTCAATGATGTGAGACCTCCTCACTTTGAGCCGCAGGAAGGGCATGGGCGACGCCGCGCCCACCACCGCGTGTAACAACGACACTCGACGCTCTGAGTACATTCGGATACGATTCTCATAATATAAGCCCAAGGATTTGGTCGCGGCTGTCAGTATGAACGGGTATTTGAGGAACGAAAACTTATGACCTGGAAGAAAACCGGTAATGAGACTTTATTTAGTAAAACATTTGAGGCCCGCACTAAAAAATAAAGAGTTAAAAAATAGTCCGCTCGATACGTTGTATTGAGCACACACGCGATAATAAGTACACCGACACATAGATGCGTGAAACGGGACACTCAACCTAATCAACTCAATATAGTTACCAACTCAACCGGAATTGGCTGACTTTGTCTTGACTTGGCATAATTTATTATGTATGAATGCATTGCACCACAAAACACACATGACAGTTTAAAAAAAAAACTTAAAAGTTAGGAACAAAAAGGCGGTCTTATCGCTAAATAGCGATCTCTTCCAGGCAACCTTAGCATTAGGAATTATGTATTCAACTTGATCAATTTGTCCAGCAGAATGAATCGGTGGTTGCAGTAAAGCCAGTCCAGTTCTATAGAATAATTGCATTAAACTATGTACTACTTAAAATAAAAGTAAAAAAACCAACTTACCTATTTCATCAATTTCACTTTTACAATTAGCTAAATCTATATCCATCTCTATTGTATCACTAAGGGGTTCGTTGTAGAACTCTTCAAATGGCAAATAAGGTTTCCTAGCGTCTAATACATTTATATCTAATTCAATAGCTGAAAAAAAAATTAACACTACATTAACATCATTTTTATAAAATGGGCAAAGGCACAACACATGATATGAGACCCTGTAGGTAAAATCTGATTTCAGCACACTATACTATTTTCGAGATATCAGGATATGGGCGACAGTTCAAAGTTGACAGTTATAGTGATGTGCCTTAACAGAATCTAGTCAAGATTTTTTTAAGTACTTATAAAGAAATTTAACAAATGGTCATTGCTTTTTCCATACAATTTAAGGTGGACTATTATAGGAGTGTGCGAAAAATGGTCTTTGTCTAAGCTTGAGGCTAATTATGGAAAATAAAAGCTTAAAAAACATGGAGGCATTTATAATTTTTTAAACCCAGAGTGATTGTATACTTCATCATAAGAGAACGTTGAAAAACGTTAACAGTAATCCGAAATGATCTTGAAGACAAATTTTGGCTAAAGAAACCTAAGTAAGGACATCTCACCTAGTGGGTCTTCATAGGGTATTTGCTTGGAGTTCTTGAGCGACGACAGCGGGTAGAGGTGGTCCAGCGCGTCGCCCAGCGGGTCCAGCTGACTGGTGATGACCACCGGCTCCTCGCGCAGCGTGCTAGGCTCCATCACGCCCGCGAGCATGTTGGCGTAGTACACTATCTGCATGGACAGGTAAAGTGTGCTTGAGATATTGAAACGAAGCTTCTTAACGGACTTCTTATTCTTAGTATGGAATGATAAGAAAGCTTGGGAATGAGTTGCTCAACAGAAAGCAGCTAAACTTAAAAGATTATAATATGTTAAAGTGCTGATAATAAAAAGAAAAAGAATACCCAGCTGGGTTTGTTGTGGGCTCTTCTCAGACCTGAGCGCGTTTGGCACCCGCGTAGCTTTAGTTTTAAGTTTACCTAATTAATTATCACCGTTACATCTTCCAAATTCAACAGCTATCAAAAAGTGTACACTTGTAACTGGGTGAATAAATGTTGACTTTGACTTTGGAAGCATAAATACCAAAATTATAAGACCTAAGCTCTATTCAAAGAATCTGAAGAAGAGACTTACCTTCATAACTTTAGTGGCCATGGTGACAGTAGTGTCGTCCTGCACTGTGAAGTGCCGCACGTAGTTGGTGGAGATCACCCGCAGCGTGATGAGTTGCTGCAGCGTCTCCAGTATATGGCGCAAGCTCTCTTTGCAATGCTGCGCCCACACTCGAGCTAATTTCGCTTGTGCTGAAATAAAACATTTTAATTACCTACAATTTGTTTTTATGACTTTAAAGGCGGATTCACGCCAATTGCGTACACGTGACACGTGCGTAGTGACGCGCGTAAACCCCTAAAAAACCGGGTCACGCATACGTCCACGCTTTACGCAAGCGGTGTCCCATGTTTCAAACAGTTCCATACATTACAACGCAATGGTACATGCTACGTCTATGCTTACGCAACGCTTATGCAACCTGTGTGAACGAGCTATAAGACTAAGACTAAAATAAATGGGTGCGCGTATCTGGTTTGTAAATGGGAAAGAGGTAAAACTTCAGATTTTTCATAAAATGTAAATTTTGTGTAATGTGATTATGCAAATTTGTCATCGCTTGTTTAGACTTCCGCCATAGCTCGAGAGACGCAGATTCAACCCCTACCGGTTTAGTCATTTTTGATGTCAGAATTTCCTTTAAGTGTAGGGGAAACCCAAAATGACCGCATCGTTTATGCTCATATTTTGGTAGCGCGGACTTTTTAAAATTAATTATAGGCAAGCGCTTGATCACAATCACAACCGAAGGGTTCAGCCGAGGTGGAAGTATTGTGAGAGCATCGAGAGCACGATACACGTGCTTACCTTTGATGGGCAAACGTTCAATAGATATGCACAGCAGTGGCAGTGCTATCTCCAAGTAATCGCTGCAGCCCAGGTCGGGCACTTCAAAGGCTATGACGAAGCAGTTGACCGCGTCGTCCAGGCTCATCTTCTTGTACTGCAGTTCAATCGTGAGGTTTTCCCCGAGCGTACACAGCGCGGTGACTAACGCGGAGCTGTAGTATTCTGACGGCACCTGAAGTTTGACACATCAACATGATCTCAATCAAGATGTGCTGCCAAGCAATTTATGTGATGCAGTGTAGAAACCAAACGGGTATAGGTTTAATAAAAACTGCCATATCCCTTCCAGGTTAGCCCGCTTCCATCTTAGACTGCATCATCACTTACCACCAGGTGAGATTGCAATCAAGGGCTAGTTTGTATCTGTATAAATAAATAAAAATAAATAAAACAATCCTTCAGCAACCCAGTACTAAGCACAGATCTCTTCTCAAAATGGGAGAGGTTTAAGCCATATTGCACCACGTTGGCTATTGCTGCAGGTTGGCAGACTTCACAGGCCTTAGAACATTATGGAGGACTCTGATGCATGCAAGTTTCCTCACAATGTTTTCGTTCACTGTTAAAGCAACTGATATTTAATTACTTAAAACACACAACTCCAAAAAGTTAGAGGTGCCATAGCCTTAATCATCAGTAACTCATAAGTAGGTAAAATTCAGTAGTATAAGTACCAATTATTTGACTGAATTTCATCAAGAAAAAAGGGATTCATGGAATATAAGAAGCTGTACTCTATCCGCGTAAAGAATTAGTATACCGCTCTCTAGAGAAAAACCTAACGGGCGCTAACCATTTTGAGTCACAAACCACTTTTAGTAAATTTTATAGTATACATTGAAATAGTGTTTCAAGCCAGATATGATGCGATATATGACTAGAAGCATCATATTTGGGTAAATACGTACTTTAGCGAGGTATTGGAAGGCTCTCCGACACGAGGCCACGTCGAGGCCGGGCCCTGCCACGCTGTCCACATCCTTGTCTGGGTCACTCGAGGAACACATCGCTTTTGACTCTTTATCTTAAACAATAATATTTGTATTACTTTATTGATTTTTTCTTGTCACGTCCAATATATAAGATATTGACCGCGATTTCGTCCGCGTGAATTCATATTTTATTTAAATCCTTTGGGAACTCTATTTTTGGAATCGAATTTTCAAAAATCCTTTCTTAGCGGATGTCTACGTCATAATAGCTATGCCGATCAGTACAGTAATTTGAGCTGTGCGTTTATAGATCAGTTAGCCAGTCAGTCAGTCAGTCACCTTTTGAATTTTATATATTTAGATTAAAATAACGTAACTCTTTAGGTCCCATACCTATTTTCTTTTTGCCTTCACTCCCAGTGTGACCATCACTTAATTTCCTTTGAAAACATCTAGCCAATATTGCAGGCTGAGTGAACGCTTCACCCAGAGCTCTGATGAGGACTTGTGGCTTCTTTGTTTGAAGACATTCATCGCACAGTTCGTATATACGCTCCTCGGTTAGCGGCGCACCATCTGTAAGCAAGGATATGAGCAACTCGTCCAACGTCTCAATGAGCCACTTAGTTTTAACTTGTATTCCACTAGTTCACTGGACAAACTCATTATTAAATAAACTACTAGGCATTTGGATGAGACTTAATCAACAAGTTAAGTATAACTGTTGCATTGCGGACAGCATAAGGATATGTATAAATATCATTAACATCATTAACTAATTTATAATAATTATAATCTTCGGTAATGATCTAATGATCAAATGTTAAATACTAATTACAAATAGACTGAAGATGATGATATTTTAACTGATTCAGTTGAAATGTAATTGCGAAAAGGACTTAATAAGGAATTAACTACACAAAGTCACCTTTTCTTGATTCATTCTTAAGATTTCACTGTGCACTTTTCTTAATAATAATTAAGAAAAGTGCACAGTTACAATATGTTTTTGTCGGCTTATCTTTTTGCTGTCAGTTTTATGTTTTAGTAATAAAAATGCACATTAGTAGACGTAAGATACGTAAGACTTTACAGTTTACAATCTTCAGACTGATAGTTCTTTACTTGATAGTTGATGTTTAGGATAAGGAGTGCATTCGGAAGTATTTATATAATATATCTATGGATTTATGACAGAGTTGGACAGTGATGTAAATATAAATTTTAAAAATATTAAAATGGGCATATACACTTTCTAAACGTAAATATAGGGCAAAGCATACACTTACTATTACGTCTAAGAGGAGATTGGCAACCATCTTGCTGACTAGACTCTGGTTTGAAAGGTGATGTGCTACATGAGGCTGAGTCATTTTGACACTCCAAATCATTTTTCATTGTTATGTTTGATGTTGTACCGGCTGTGCTGAAATTTTTAATTATTTTTAAGCTACTTGCATATCAATTTTTTTTTAAATTTCAAAATGGCCTAATATTTTTTATTTCTAATAAAAAATCCCAGTATCGTCCGTTGATGTGAAGAGGTAATTTTCAGCCTACAAATTAATATTAAGTTTCCTCTAGAATAGGTATCTAGCAAATATTGTAAAAATAAGCATAAATTCTATTAAAATAGTATTTTCGTAGTGCATATCGACCATTATTTGTGCATATTTTGGTATTTTGATAGTGCACTCCAATGTCTTGAGATATTTTAAAGAGGTTAGCTGCCGAATCCAACTGTGAAGCATTCGGGGAGCTTCGAGATGTCTTCTTGTCCAAAATTCCCCAGTGCTTGAAGACCAAAATCTTACAATAATAGTTTAAACTAATTAGATCTATTTACTAACCTCGCGCCGGAAGCACAAACACTGTTGACCTCCGTCCTGGGAACCTTGTTGGGCAGAGTGTCACACAGACGTGCTTCTTTATAGAATAACTTAATTGCCTCTGCTGCTGCTTCATTTGGAGTCAGGTTTCTAGCCTATTAAAACACATAAATTAGAGCTGCCCGCCCCAACTTGAATCATTATTTATCCATCTGGAATAATGTATCTTTCAAATGATGAATTAATTTTTCGAAACGGTGACTGGTTCAGGAGATTACCTTCCATAAACACACAAACTCACAGCACACTTTCTTTATAATATTGTGTTGACTAGCTGTAATGCACCAGCTTTACTATGCAAACTTTAGTTTTTGACTGTGTTAGTGTTAGCTCTGCCTTTTTGGAGTGTTTTTTTTTGTTAAAACTGACTGAAAAGCGTTCTAAGGGGGTGTACTCAGTAATGTGACAGTACTCTTAGAATTTCACACAATTTTTTATAAATAATAATATAGCTTTTTATTTCCCATCTTTATATTTTTCCTAAATAGTAGAATAGTAGATATACATAAACTTCATGTGGTTAGTTTTTAGTTAGTCTGTTTAGTTAATAGATTAAATGTTAATTTTAGTTTGTTGGGTTGTGTTCCAAAGTCTGGGTGAAAGCCTTCTCCATCCATTTGTTTTATTATTAGTTACTACACCTTAAATTCAATTTTGTATAGTTAGTAGAATATAGCTACCTCTCCACTAGATGCACAGTACTGATTGTCACAGTTAGGGTTTCCACAGCCATCTACAAGTTGGTAAAAATATCGTTCAATCAACTGTCTTGCGGCGGCTCGCTTCATAATGTCCCGAGTTTTGTTCGAGCTCGTTTCCGCGCATAAACTCGCTTCTGTATGACCCTTGGAATCACTTGGGGTCGACTCGTTATTTGACGATGATGCTTCGCTCCCCCTGAAACGGAAAATAAACAATGCTCCAGTCGATACACTGCCTGATTGTCTTTTGTCAACAAAGATCGAAAATGGCAAGTAATGCATAACCTCTAAACAGCATTTTGTCTTATTTACGTAGCGGACGCAATACAAGATACGTATATAATAAAATTTCAACTGCGTCACAACGCAACACGTTGTTTTTGAATGAAAATGGATAAAAAAACAGCCTCAATGACGACGAATTTACCTTGAAGCTTCGTCAGTTTCGCTTTTTGAGTTCATAGAAATTAATGATTATATCAATTCTTAATGACTGCTAATCATTAAATATTACTAACTTAAAGGCACCAGATGAAACATTCGTTATTTGCTCAATTTCAGTGGCAATGTTTTTACTTTACAAAACAAATTAAGCAGGTATTTTATTTAGAAATAGGTACTACACAAAAAAATCACTAATTATTTTAATTGTTCTCATTTTACGACCCGTCAAGTGCATGTCAAATGTCATACCATGTGTCATTGTGTGCATATTGTGTGCATTCAACTGTCAACCCATAGAGTAAAAGAGAGTTGCCCTCATAGTTCATCTGTGCATGATCTGTGCATGGAGTTGTCGGTGGTCGTGGTCTGTGGGTAGGACGTAACATCACGTAACTACTAACTGCCAGAAAGTATCGATATGAATTGTATCGGATACATATAATGTATCAATTTCAACATATCGAACAAAAATATCAATATATCGATATTTATTGGCAAGATCATACCCAACTGAATTTTTGTGGGCTCTTCTAGAACCTGAGTGCGTTTGGAAGCCTCGTAGCTTTAGTTCTAATTTACGTAAACATCATTAACTATGTTGCAAATTCAGCAACTGACAATCAGAAAGAGTAACTAGGTGCAATAGTACCCAATTAGACAATTTGAATTATTATGAAATATAATTTGAATTTGGCTTTGATTTTGAAGAATATTGGCAATTCTAAAATAATTAGTTATTATGTAATTAGGTATTATCTAATTGCATGTCAAACAGAGTAACTATGGCTTAAAATATTGTGTATTGTACTTTTTTACCGCTTTGTCATGAATTAGGTCAGTGCTTATTGGAAAAGTACCTATCGTTTTTGATGTTTTTTATAAGTACTTGTTATTAGGTATATATGGACATAAAATTGAAATATTATATCACCAAAAAATATCGATGTATTGATAACATTATATCGATACGTTTACGTTTTCAATAAATAAGCCTAGCCTATTTTATTTTCTTTCTTGTCTGTCTTTATAAAGATTAGCCAATGTCAAGTTTGTAGTTATTTGTAACAAGTTAGTTAAATATACAAGTATGGACCCCGTCTGTGCCGGCGCTCGCCGACATACGCACGGCGCCCCCTTAGAGCGCTTTCCAGTCAGTTTTAACAAAAATTAAACACTCCAAAACGGCAGAGCACGCCCGCCAGCTAACACCAACACAGACGAAGTCCTAGCCTATTTTGATCACAGAACATTATTACACTAGGCGGGATCATTTTTGATCATGTAAATGTTAATGGTCATTGGTCTGTGATTTTGATGTTGACGTTTGTGGTTGACGTTGGTTTGTTTGGATTTCTTTGTGAAAATTGAAAATTCTAATTCGCTTTAGATTAGGTACCTTAAACTTACCTCCATTCTGCAGTGTATTGTGAGAAATAAATTGTGCTAACCTGAAGCAGTCTGAATCTTGACTTTATAACCACTCATTTATATAAAATAGAGTTCCATTCCATACATTCTAAGTAAGCCTCACGACTTCATGAGCTATTTCTGAGATTCTGCGTTTTTAGGTTTTCTGCATTTTATTACTGTAGTTATCCCTCCCACCTCCTGTTGTTCTACAGATTTTGGAGAACATGACGGAACTTATGCCAGCTGACGAGCCTGAACAAGATCGTATTAAAGCAATCCTCAATGGATTTCAAATGTATCCTTTTTCTTTAATATTATAATGTAACTAGCAACTTCATGTAAGCTGTTTTAAAAAAGTCATGTGGCCACTAATTAATACGTGTAATTATTATCTTGTGTGCCCGAATGCTTGTCCAAGTGAATATAGAAGCTAAATTTCATCTTGAATAAAAATGCGTAAATCAAATGAGTACATATGTAAAAATCCTTAACAACTTTACTATACAGCAATCACATGAATTTGCGGGATGTAGATACAGGTAAGTAAATAAAAGTCAAATCAATTTAAACTGGATACAATTGTACGAATGAATTTCTAAGATGTAATGGTGATAATTATGTAAACTTAGAACTATACTACTACTATACTATTTTGAATAAAAACACAGTGACCCCTGCCAATGTGCGCTGTCATCTCTTACACTGTGCTCGCACATTCCTAACAGTTCATTGAATTTTGCCACTTGCTAGAAACTTCAGCCCATTTTGGCAGAAGCTGAAAGCTTGGCTGAACAAGGTTTTTTTCTGCCGAAGCTTCAGTCTGACACTGCACAAAACACAGTATTACACCTCCTGTGGTTGGATTAGTGTCTCTGAGATGATGATTACATTGCTATTACATATTTACCCTTAAAATAAATGTTATAATAAATTCTGTGACAGGCAAAATTCTCTGGCAACACAATGAAGACATGTCAAACCCAGATGTGGAGCATGAGGCGAGGGTGCCAAAACGCATACTCAAGTGTCGTGTTGTATCCCGTGAAATGAACTTCAGCTCCATAGAGTCTATGGATAAATTTCGATTGGAACAGGTTTGTTCACCTGATTTTGAAAACTTGCAAGTATAGAGATTACCTTGTTTTGCCTCCTAGTTTGCCTGATTTTGGAGGAGAAAAATCGTCATGGATATTACTTTTGGTATGCCCGATTTCACTGCAGATGTTTTTTGTGAACTACAGACTAAAAACCTCCTCACTACTGCGTCCACTACTTCCCACTATTGTATTTCATCAGGAAGGTAGCTGTTTAGATTGTGGTTTTCCACCTATCCCATTTGTCATCTTCACATACTTTCATAATGTGCTTTATTAATAATTGTGTGTATTTAGCCTAATGTTCTTCATTTCTGAGCATTTTAGCTATTAGATCTGGTTGTATTCTATAACTATAAAACTTACTAGTCTAATGTCTATGAACTCTTTGTTTTTCTGAGATAGAAAGTAGCCTATGTCCATCTCTGTAACCAAACAGATGATTCCCAACACTTCATACAAATGGATTTAGGTTTTTAAAAATCCTCTGGGATTTCTTTGCTTTTCCAGGACTCTTGCTAACTCCATATTGAATTTTGTCAAAATTGGTTAAACAGATGATGGAAAAACTAGCAGACTGACTGACAGACACACTTTAGCATTTATAGTATTAGTAAAGATATGGTATGGATTTAAATTACATTTTGAGAAGAGGTACATAATATAATTTTATTTCTATTACAGAAAGTACTATTCAAGGGAAGGTGCTTGGAAGAATGGTTCTTCGAGTTTGGCTACGTTATTCCTAATTCCTCCAACACGTGGCAATCTATTATAGAGTCTGCACCTGAGTCACAGATGATGCCTGCTAATGTACTAAAGTGAGTATTAGAATTCCCCAATCCATGCTAGTGATACAAAAAATGTGAAAATATGTCTTACCTCTCTGTTTCCTTTTATGGCTAAACCAACCATAAGAAAATTTGGTACATAAGATACTTTCGACCTGAAGATGTACTAAGATACTTTTTATCCTGGATAATCAGTAACTAGAAAACAGCTGATATCTTTCAAACGGCTGAACCGATTTTCTCGGATGATAGCTAAGAACACTCTTGATCAAGCCACCTTTCAAACAAAAAAAAAAAAAAAAACTAAATTAAAATCGGTTCATTATTTTAGGAGCTACGATGCCACAGACAGATGTGACGTCAAACTTATAACACCCTTCTTTTTGGGTGGGGGGTTAACAAGTTCGTTCGAAAAATTCAAGCAAGCAAATCTCCTTCAACATCCCATGTGGAATATATCAATTTGTATAAGCTTAAAACAAAATCTTTGAATGTTTTCATTTAAATTTTATATATTTCTTTTCTATTTCCAGTGGAAATGTGGTGATTGAAACAAAGTTCTTCGACGGAGATCTGCTGATAACGACATCGCGTGTCAGATTATTTTACGTTTAACTTTGAAGCCACCTTGTGTACTGAGAGCATTTATTTTGTTTAGATCAATGATTTTTATTTCAATTTGTACATGCATTTAGATCGAATCTATTTTTTTCTATAATTTATTTTGACAGATAAAATATGTACGAGTATGCCCCATACACATGGACGCTTTCTAACGCGCTTTAAAAAGCGTTAAAGAAGTGGGATAACCATTGATATAGAATTAGTAGGTAGATGACAAATGACGAGCAAACTGTCATTGCTCAAGTGGCCAGGTTTGCACACATATGTACACATTATCACTTCAGCTTAATATAAACCTTGAAACTTTAACATAAAGTTTAATAATGACCGAATGCTAATTTGAAATAAGGTCCAACTATTATTTTTGCTTTTATTTTTCGGGCCGCTTTTAAAACACTTATTACAAATCCTGTAGATACTTATATTGCTGGGGTTAACAGTGCAACATGTCAAAACTTTTCTAACCTGACGTTTTTATCTGTAGTCTTGGGTTGTCTATGATTTAAGGCTGTTTCCTCGTAAGGCGAACAGTGGGTGGTGGGTGGTTGACTGTCCGCTGGCTGACTCTGAGCGTATCGGACGCTAATTCAATGTCGAGTTAGCGGCGTTCTGGCTAACTCTTATGAGTAATTTATTCATATCATTTTTAGCGTATGTTTTAGTTTAATAAATTCCGGTTTATTAAAAAATGAAATAATGTAGAGTAATTTATATGTAATAACTGGAATTGTTTTCTAGTCAATGTAATTGGAACACTCGTGAGAGAATAAAAGATACGTGGAAAAGGGTTCATTTTACATAAAATCTAAATATTGTAATGAGTGTATCTTTAGCGTTAAATACGCTATGAAAAGATCAAGTCTAAAAATAAATTCATAAATTAAAAAGTCATACTCGACAACCATTATGGCCAGTTTACGTTATTCCGGTGGCTGGATCCAGTTAGTTGTAAATTTTTAAAACATTTCCTTCAAGTGTATGTAAAACACTTTAGAAAAATTATAGACTCAATCACACTAGTGCTGCATTTATTGATGGGGTTGTCTACTTTATCCCTAGCGTTTGTACCCCAATCGGGTTTTAAACACCGGCACTTAGAAGTATGACGTTTCGGACAGCACTTGAATTGCATTGTATAAGATGCGCTGGACTCATGTAAACTGCCAGTTAGTAAATTCAATTGCATACTGAATTCAGTACACTGCCTGTAAAGGGTATCAAAACGATGGTCACAATAGACAGTAACTACAGTATCTTCTAGATTACAAATGGCGCTGTAATAATGTAAACAAGCTTTTCAAAAATTAAAAACTTTGTGTCAGTATAATGTGAACCCTTCTTCACTTACCCTTTATTAATTAAGTACATATGGTAACAATGTACATTTTAAAATAAGGTAGGGTATAGCATGATTTTGTCTCTAATAATATATTTAAATTCAATATAATAATTATTTCAATAAAAGTACTTATATTAAGTAAAAATAGATTTTCCCGAATAAAATCACTTCGATTATTATGTCATATTCTGGAATTGTTCTGGGAGAGAATAATAATGATGAGGGAATCGTGGCTAATTTTTCTTAAAAATCTTAAAAATCTTTTAGGGTTCCGTAAGTTCGCATGAAAAAAGCAACTCTTATGAGATGACTAGGGGTCTGACTGTCCGTCTGTCACATCCAATTTCCTATGATTCAAAACTGACCCTATCTCCGAAATAACAGCCTAAAATTTTGTAAAATACAGAAAATAATAGTGTTTTACTCATAGATTACAGTAAAATCTATAAGAAGTCTACATGGTCTTAAGTTTATGTACTACAAAATTAAATGATTTAAATATAATAATAAGTTATTGATTCTCTTTCGGCTAAGAAATTTGATCTACCGTAATTATTATTACAAGAATATCCGTCCTGTCTATGTAATCGTATTTCGTAGTAAAAATCCCTTTAGGCTATCTTAAAATAAAAATTAGTTACCTAACACATTATTATTTACTGTTTTGTAATTTGTATTAGATATACCTGCTTACTTAGTTGATTGTGTTTGATTGCTTAATTTTTGCATGTTCTCAAGAGAAAGATAACCGTTGGAATTTTTAAAATTCCTTCACTACCTCAAAAGGAAAAAAGGAACCCTTTATAGAATCACTTAGTTGTCTGTCTGTCTATTCCCATTCAAGTATAGTTACAACTTACAAAGGTACTCCTTATAGCAGTATTTTCTGTAAAAGAAAGATGAAGAGTTACCTATGGATATTTTATTAATGGACATTTTTGCATCAAAACAAAAAACCAGCCAGGTGCGAGTCAGACTCGCGCACCGAGGGTTCCGTACTTGAGTATTTTTCCGACATTTTGCACGATAAATCAAAAATTATAAAAATAAATAAAACTGTTTTAGAATGTACAGATAAAATACGCTTTCATATGATTCCCCACTTGGTATAGTTGTCATACTTTGAAAATTGAAAATTAACCAAAAATTCGGTTTTGGATTTTTTCCTTTACTTGTTGTATAAGACCTACCTATCTGCCACATGGTTCTAGGTCAACGGGAAGTACTCTATAGTCTTACTTGACAGACACGAGTCACGACAGACAGACAGACAGCAAATTGATCCTAAAAGGGTTCCGTTTTCCTATTGAGTACGGAACACTAAAACTAACCAATTTGCAGTTACGAGGTATCAGTATCGTATCGCATCTAAAACGATATAGAAATACATAGACAGGTAGTTTAGTTGTTTCTCCGTACCTACAGTGGAGTAGAGGAAGCGCGGAGGCGAGGTAGGACGTCACCTGCAGGAAAAGCGGCGGATACTCACGACAGGAACTTTTTGTGAATTAAATCATTGCCGGCGGCTGCCGGTCCGCACATCCTCTCTAGCGAGAACTGGTTGTCGGATTTCTTCGTACAGAGCCGTCGAAGGAAGCGGAGTCGTTTCGATGCGCGGCGCACGCACCGTCGCCGCATATAAATAATAGAAATTATATAATTATGTGCCGGCGAGTGCTAGCCGAGTACTTGTCGGGAATCGTAATATCAACACTATCGGCCAAAAGGCCAGTGCAAACACGATACTTTTAGCATCGGCGATTAGATCGCTTTACGATATCTTCAAGCTGTCACTGAACTCGCGATTCAGTATTCGGTGGTACTCGTATCTATCCGAAACTAACCCGTGTAGACGTGGCTTATTCTGTTGTGCACAAATCTCTAAACCAAATTGATAGATCTAAATCTAGGGTCATGCGTTTCCTCAGCGAGCATTGTGAAAAGGATGGTAATTTTAAACAATGTCATTGTAGTTTAGAGGTTGTGTAGAACAGAATTAGCTCTAATTTACTTCGCACTACCTACCTATTTATATTTTGAACGCCCGTGCCAGTCGAATTATTGTGCGGCCGTTATAAGTATGTGTTCTTGACATCTGTCAGTTACATACAAAATACATTACCGCTAGATTTGAAGCGCAACTAATTGCTAAAAGCGCGTAACGCGATGCAGCATTAAAGCGATCACTAGAACGATTGACTGCATTATAAGGTGATGCTTTTACATACCTTATCAGCTTTGATCGCTGATGCTAAAAGAATCGTGTGTGCTTTGGCACTAAATCATAATAATAATATGGTTACGATGACATTCCGATAAAATGTTGAACGCTTTTTTCGATAGGAAGGTCGATGTTATCGGTTACCAACTATTACACATTGTAATAAAACGATAAGCTTCCTAATTGTGTGTAAACGTGTTGATTTGAACTATACGCCCGTTTAAAAGCGGTCGACATAACGCCACCACTTACAAAATTCTTACCTATTCTAAAATCTAAGTATGCACTTGCAGAGCTGACTCGCTTGACATTGTCGCTACGATGGGCTGACCTTATTCTATAGACAAACAGATAATATAGTATGTAAGTATACCTGTCTGTATTAAATAAGGTAGATAAAGGTTCATAGGACAAACGAGTCTCAGGGAGCCGCTGGGTTCAGGAGGCGCAAGACCGTGGCGTGTGGAAGACCTCTTTGTGTTGCAGTGGACGCCTATTGGTTGATAATGATGATAATCACATACTGTATAACCTTCGTTAGATATTCTAATGATGCTGAAAACCTTCACTGAACTCCACTAGCATGAAACTACGACGCGGAGTCTTGATAACACTCTTAGCATAACCGCAGACGCACAGCAGGCCAGGCGCGTATTCTGTTTCAGCAGGTAGGTAGGTAGGTACTTATTATACCTATCAATTTCAACCGTTTGTCAAAGCGCTGAAGTTTAGTTATCAAAAAGGCTACTCCATTTCATTCCGTTTGTATGCGTCGACCCTAAGAATTTTAGGCATTGTTTTAGTTATCAAAATCCACTTCATTCAGTTTGTATGCATCGGCCGCAATAATTTTAGCCGTTGTAAGCCTCTGCTTATTATTTCTTATCAGTGATATCACACAAACGTGGATTATGACGGTTGTCTTATACTAGGTAGATATCTGGATAGGTATAGACTACAGACGTGCACATAACGTGGAGAGGGATCCGAAAATGCTCTGGTCAACTTCTTACAAATTAGCACGTCGGTAGGTAGGTATACCTTACTTCAAATTATCACATAGGCACCCGTCACAAAAAAAAAGGAAGAAAGAAGTAGGTACGAAGTTATTTCGGAACTTGGTTGAAATTTCGCCCTGAAGAGACGCGCGGGCGTATCGTTGGCCGGATGAACACCAAATGTGTGATATTTTTAGCCATGTTGATTGCCCTCTTCCTGTTTCCGGCGGCAGTCTCTCTGATCTGAGCCGCGGCAGGCAGCTAATTAGTGATAAAGAATTGATTCCGATGTTCCGCTGACAAGTAGGTAAACTGTTCTGAATAAATTTAAATTCGGGCTCGTGTACCTCTACCTATGGAAAGGATCATAATTCATACCTACCTCGTTTAAAAAGTATAAAAGTCTACGGAGAGAAGTTAGTATAGGGTTCTCTCTGTTACGTAATCCCATACAAATGACAAAAACAAAACTCAGTGGGCATTAAACATTTTGAGACACCAACCAATCACAAACAAAATTATTATGTTTTCTGTACTAGGTAGGTGCTTTATTAGAGGAAAACTATGTTTTCAAAAAACATTCGAAAACGCTGGACAGCAGTGGACACTGGACATCCATCGGATTCGGTTGCAATGCAGCGACAATTGGGTTAAAAACAGGTAGCCAAATAGCCTAAAAGCCCAATAAGGCTACCTCCTGTATTTGCCACTGGTTTGTCCCAAGACTGCGATTAACAGTAGGTAGGTACCTATTACAATTAAAATTATACGAAAGTACCAATGGGTTGGTTCCCAGTAGTCATTAGTAGGTGTACACACGTGCCCTCCTCATGCTTCAACCACTCAGAAGTCAGAGCAAACGTCAGGATGTTCTGTTCCTAGACTCCTAGTTACGCATGTGCCACTTACACTTCGAAGAAAACTAACTGTTTCTTAAAATAGCTTTTGTTTAGTGCTTGTCCGTGTGTCAAGGCTAAAGATACCTACTAGATAGGTACAAAGAGTATAATTATTATTAGCAAGCTGAAAATAGGTAGGTACATACTTACTAAAGTACCTACCCAATCATTGATCTTTTTTAGGGCTTCGTACCTCAAAAGGAACCCTTATAGGATCAACTTAATTGTCAGTCTGTCTGTCTGACAAGTAGATACCTATTATACCTAATGGTACGGAACCAAAAACATTTAAGATTTAGTACGGATTCTTAATTAGAAGATACAGAACCTACCTAGTCCCACTTGAACGTCTTGTTATTAGATAGGTAGGTCTGTACCATTTTATTTCTTGGCATCTTTTGTTTTCCATAATATTGGAGTTGTCATCAGTTCAATGCCTATGAAATATTAATGTCCTATGATGCCTATGACTTGAGGAACATAATATGAGGAACCCGAGGCGGACGCTACGGTAAAGGAGTAAACATCGACTCGTTTACCAATTGAAAAGAGTAGGTGCCTATTTTGGCAATAATGAATGACCTGATGAAGCGATTCAATCACACATTCTACCTACCTACATTGCTAAACTCAAGTCATATCATAAACCCTCCCGTAGTTGGGTAAAAAAGCGGAATAAACATGTTGCAGGATAGCGGGTGCGTTGCGCGGGCGCACTCGGGTCAGCGGCCTCGCTCCCCGCCCCGCCCGCCGCGCCCGCCCCGCCACGTCACGACCGCTACGTCACATCTCGCCTCGGAGACTAGGTTTTTGACCAAATTATTGATAGGTAGGTAGTAGGAAATAGCCATGATAGCCCAGTGCTTAAGGCGTCCGCCTCCTATTCGGTAGGTAAAGGGTTCGATCTCGGGCACGCACCTCTAACTTTTAGGAGTTAGCAAAGTAGGTAAGTATACGTGCATTGCTGTAACGGTGAAAGAAAACGTGCGTGCCGGAGAGTTCTCCAAAATATTTTCAAAAGTCGTTAGATATCTAGTTACATAGACTATGAATTCTCTGTGTAGGTACTAATATAATAAGAATAATTTATCCGAGGGCGGGTATGGTTATTTCCCCACTTTGCTGCAAAAAAGTTGCCAGAACAAAAATGACGCGAACTCCCTAGCCGCAGTCACACAATTTTCACCGCAATTTTCTCACAATAACTAGTTCATTCTTATCCAGGTTCAACTTAATACCTATAGTTTAAAAAGAGCTTTTATTTTAATACAGCAAAAAAGCTTAAACTTGATGCCTCCACCATTATTTACGGGATGACCTAATAGATAAAAGTAGAAATAAATGTCAGAGCATTGGCGCGGAACACTCGTTTTCCGGTAAAAAGTGCAGCACAAAAAGTGGACGATTATGAGCCGTTGTCGAAGGTAGTGGTTGTCGTGACGAGCCTCGAGAGACGCATTTAGGGAGTATCTACACCGAACCAATGCCAGTTTCACCTATGATATGATACAGCTGGTACAGACGCTCGCGACGCTTCCAAAAACCACGCGTCCCTTGCGGCAAGTTTAAACTCTTTGTTGACAAGTTACAAGTCGAAATTTTCACAGAATCTGTCAGAATATAAACAAATAAAAAAAATTCTAAATGGCCGCAAAGAACATTAAAAAAAAATTAAAACGGTTTAGGTATTTCTATATGTGCGTGTCCGACTCACCCCTTTGGCCGATTTTTAATTTTATGGTAGTGTTTTTACCTACACTTCGAGGAAAGGAAGGAAGGTTCCGCAATTTTTGATATGTATTTAAAAACGATTCTTAATTCTTGTAAGCCTTTTGGGTTTTACTCATCTACCGCGATCGAAGTAAACGGGCTATTGCTTCCCAACATCATTAATTGCACCATTTACCAACAGTTTGCACCCGAATTTGCAGGTGGTACCTACTTATTGATTACGCCCGGGCGCTACATGGACCTGCACCGAAACTTGTCAATAATTTCATTACCTAGTGTCTTATCTCGATAAACCATCCTGAAACAGCCACCCATGGATGTATACTCGGAAACGCGAATTTATTTATTAGGTGCTGATAGTCCAGGGTGGATAGACATTACAGGCCTGTGTAAATACTCCCTTATGCATTGCCGGGACAGCAGCAAAAACTGGACGCGCTTCGGTACCTCCGATTACCGCCGGTGTCTTAGCCTAACAAGAACTAAATATATAAAGCATCAAAAAACGAAATAAACGTAGTTTCGAAGAAATAAAATCGAAAAGACCCCTGGAGGGACAGCAATTGGAAATCGACTAAAATATATATTCGGTCGTGACTCGTGACAAACTCTCAGTTCAGGTAAAGAGGTGCAAATACTCGCTGAGCAAACAAGACAGCCCTTCCATTCCCTGTTGAAAAGGTTTGACATGCCTAATGTCTTCACCTGCTACGCCTACTAAGAGCCTACCCAAAGGTAATCCTCTATATAGTAAGCGGTACTTCGCGCCGAAACAGCTTCTAACCTTATACCAGGCTCAAGTTCGATCGTGCATGAATTGCAGCCACTTGTGGGATAGCTCTGCCAAGTTGTACTTGGAGAAACTTTAAAAATTTAACTTTTAAGAAATAAAAGCCGCTCAAGTGCATGTTGGACTTACTCAGGAAGGGTTCTACCGTATAATACCGAAGGGTACTATCGTACTTGAAATAACACTTTTTAATATATTTTTAGGGCTTCATACCTCAGACGGAAAAAAGGACACCCATAAAGGATCACTTTCTTGGATGTAACCACAAATTTACAGTTTCCAGATTTTCCCTTTACTTACGTGTGCTATTTTAAAACATTGCTACCTGGCTAATTTCTATACGTGATTTCCTTGACGGGTCTAAACGAAAAGACAGAAAACGAATTAGTGATCTTATATGTTCCTTTTTTCTCTGGAGAAACGGAACTCTAAAAAAATGCAAATGTCTGACCACGGGTTCCATTCAATCACGATTAAAAACAATAATGATTACCGGCGATTCAGAGAATCGGACAATCAAACATAAAAAGCTGCCTACACGTGCAAAGGTACCTAAGTCGACCTCCCGCCAAAGCGGACAGGACCTTATTAATAATGATGCAAGATCAATTTCGATTGATCCTTTTGGGCACTCAAGGATAGCTACCGCGCATTTGGAAGGCTACGCGCCTCGTATGGGGTGGGTTACATCACATCTTGTTTATTTAAGGCCTGTGGATTTGAAATATGAAATCGCTCGTTAATTATTGATTCATTGTAAGTACGCCGCCATCTTGGATGTAAGTGCGCGGCCATGTTCCCGCGGCGGCTTCCGGCGTGCGCGTGCTGCTGCATGCTAATGCCTGGTTGCGAGTTGCGACTCGGCCGTGTCCTGGATGAGTCTTCGCGCGTTTCACTCCGCCAACTCCGCTCAAGTACGGGAGTTACGAAATTCTTCAACACGTAATGAAAGCCGGAAAAGGAGGTCTGGGTAGCTGAAAAAAGAGATGGTTTTATGTAACATTTGCACGGACATTTGGACGGAAAGCTCCAAGTCGCGAGTGGCATGAACTGGTTCGTTGGCGAAGAATTGACATATGCATAATATATGTGTACCTACATACTTCAAGTTGACTACCAATCTTCAGTAGAGACACTTGAAGAACGGGAAGATTATCAGCATAAAATATGTCGAGTCCTACTATACCTATCTTTTTTTTAAATCTCTTTCCGATCTCTCGTAAAGGGGGAGAGATCGGATTATATGAGGCTATGAGACCCACTAAAACCCACGCGATGGCCTCGGTTAGCTCATGTTAAGAGTCAAGAGGTTCCAGGAACTTTAAAGACCGTACGCCCGGTGCCTCTCTTGCGCGACAAGTACGTAAAAGTTCATCCTAAAGGATGTAGGTACCTAGGTAGGTACTCGTACGTACTACCTACATGCTTTAGGATCAACTCCCATGTCTCATGCGCATTGCATGTAGATATGACAGCTTGTGCCATAGCAAGCTGCTGTCTTCCCAGGGTAACCTATTCCCATATAACACAGTCATCATGATCATTAACCCCAGACCACAATAATTACACCCATGATTGATTTTTCTTTAAACAAGTTTCTATAGTCACCGGAAGTTCCTCGACAAAATTAGATTGGATTCAAAGAAAAGCTACTTTAATAAGACGGTTCTTTGAATTTAAGATATCTAACGGATAAAGCGATTAATCATTCTATATTCTATTAGTCAGATTTTTGTATGTTAGAAATAACTTGGAGAAAAACTTGTGCACCATACGAAGACAAGATATAAAATATTATAATTCAATGGTACAGCCACATGAATGGTAAGTATAAGCTGCACTATCCGGATTCGGCAAATGATTCGTGATATCACGAATTTCGTGGCTGGCGGCAGTCGCATCGTTCCGCACATTCGCATTTCGCACTAACCCGAATAGTTGACGCGAATATAAGTTTTCCCGCGAAAATTATTTTGTTTTTCCGTTTTCCGGGATATAATATCTAATACACCACAGGGAGAATTATTCGCTGCCGGCCGGCTGATTTGCCAAAGTTATTTAAAAACTTGCTAAACACAAAATATTCGCTCTATCCCGAACAATGGCCAGTTGATTTGCCGAATGCCCAACCATCATTGCCCGAACTCGAATCATTTGCCAAATCCTGATAGTGGAGCCGTACCATTACAGAAATATCAGGATCTGATAGGAATGACAGGGAGACGTTTTAAGGCAATACAAGTTTTTAAAGGCATTCTAAATTCACCACATACAAGCCACGCACCATATCTGCAGCGATAGCAGTTTATTCCTGTCACGAGCGTGGTACTAGATAGACAGCCCGGCTTCGAGGCTCGTATCAACTCATAATTTAGCTTCCAATCGATAATGCTCATTCACCGACAATCGACAACGCTATTGTTTCGCAAACTACACAAACCGATATAAGTCGTATGGATAGCACCACCTCTGGCGTTATTGTCAGACGTTAGGTTCTTTACCAGCGCAATGCGTGCTGCATTCGCAATTTGCATTTAACGCTCAACACAGCATAAGACCTTTTCTGCCCAAATATGAATACCTAAGGCCTAGTATATACTCCTCATGAATATACTATAGATTCATCATAGTAATTCGTGAATATAGGTAGGAATACACATGGTGCAATTACTTTATTTGCCAACAAGTGATTGGAGGCAAATCAATAAGAATTAAGCTGTATAACTTTAGAAACTCTACAATTCTCCCTCATTGATTTCTCTGCCTTATAAACGAACATGAGATAATCGCAATCTTTTCAAAGTTTGACAACTCTTGCCCATTAAAATCGTCATAATATCATTTCTATTCTTTCCTTTTTTTATTCTCTCTCGTCTGGCTTTACAAAGATTAGCCAATGTCAAGTTTGTAGTTATTTGTAACAAGTTAGTTAAACTATACAAGTATGGACCCCGTCTATGCCGGCGCTCGCCGACATACGCATGGCACCCCCTTAGAGCACTTTCCAGTCAGTTTTAACAAAAAAAAACACTCCAAAAAGGCAGAGCACGCCCGCCAGCTAACACCAACACAGACAAAGTCCCTATTCTTTCCTACCGTCTACCACTAATTCGACAAGAATATATTCAACCAAAGACAATAATTGCGATTGCTCAGCATGTTAAAAATTTCTTAGATTCGGGTACTTATATTTTGTGGTGTTCATCTACGTCCTAAATAGAACTGCGATCTATTTTTCAGTTTTTTCATAAAAAATATTTTGCAGGTCTAAAGTCGTGAGCAATTTTTAAAAAAACGCTCGATTAATGCCACAGCTTTGCTTTTAATAGTGTGCTATGAGCCTTCTTCATTGTGTTGGGGCAGTCGATTATGTCAGTCATGCGAGCATTCCTTGAATGCCGATATCATGCTCTGACTTGTTATGATTAGTTAATATATTGTACTTCTAATTGTTTATTGTGTTTCATTGAATTTATTGTATTGTACTCGTTGGTTTGATATCTGTTGAACAACATTGTAACAGGTTCTATTGAAATCACTCATCAAAAATAATATTTTAACATGAAGTAGGTACCTGCCTGACTCGCCTTGGCTTCACTCCACCCACTGTACTATTATGTATTCTGAAACTCCACAGACCAGTGGCTTTAGTCCTCGGCACTTCTTGGTGCTTCACTCGAACGGATTTTCTGAAACTCCTAAGCACTTTCTCAGTAGAAATCTACGTTATAAGTATAGAAAACTTATGTTAATTTGTAATATGTAAAATGTTAATTTTCTAAACGTCTTCTCAAACTCAAACAAAAAAGTGCAAGTAGGTAATCCCAAATTATGGTTGTGAACATTATATTTTTACAGCCATTTAAATTTTTTATTCCGGATTGCTACGCCATCTGTGACTAGGTAGGTACCTACTTATAGGCGTTGAAATACCTTGCAAGTCCTTACCTTACCTTACCTTACCTTAATTGCAAGGATTTCCCAGATTTTGAATTTTCTGATTTCACATTTTTCTAAGATTCAATGACTCTGAAATTTATGAAGTCATAAGTGCAAATCCGACTGTTGGACCAGTCGACATTTGGTAGTTTAGTGCATGCATTGAACAGAAGAGCAGCTCATTTTATGTTCAACGTGACATGATCCAGCAAAAGTGTAGTCTCCATAGTACCTACTGACTAAAACAAATCCACCATCGCAGATGTCCTTAGGAGTTGTACCTACTATTGTGTTAAATATAAAATGGAATAGAACAAAGCAAGGTGCGGGTGTATTTTTTGCGATTCACCCCTTCGTACGGCGTACAGTATAATAAGTTGGAGGAGTATTGAAATGGCCCAAGTCGCCCCTACCCCGCATATGGCTCGAAAGGAAGTGACATGTGGTTCCCGAAATCTGTCTCTGGGAGAATAGCTGGGATAAGACATTTTACTTATTATGAATGAATGATTGATCGATTTCGATTGAATATAGATACATATTTCTTCTTGTACAGGGGAAAAATACTGAATAGGGCTAGATATCCGATATATAGGTATTATATCATATAGCCATACATACCTATTCTGAGGCAGAAGTAACAATTTCCATACATCATACAGTCAGAAGTACATAGTCCATAATATTGCTATTATTTGACGACCCAATTGACCGAAGTGCTGAACTGGACTTTGCTGGTTTTTAAATATATCTTTACCCTCCTTCGTGTCACGTCAAGTAGTTAAGACGTCGGTCTCGGTTATTAGGTACCTAGATATTAATAATACCGAATGATAAATCCTTAACTTAATAGTGGAAACAATTTATGCTACTCGGTTGTATCAGCAGCCGAAGCGCTTTTCCTTCAACAAAGCATTGCAAAAGCGAGCTCATTAAATTGTTCGGTCTGATGATGATCAGTCATTCTTCTACCTAGTTGCTGTTTTATTAAACTATATGTATTATGTATACACAAAAGATCTTGATTTTAAACTGGGGCTATTTTTTTAACTAAGAATATAGCCATGCGCTTAAATAAACAATTGATAAAGCAATCTGAGATGGAGCGAGTCTGTCTAGAGTATATGTACTTATTCACACTTCTTTTGAAGATACTTACCAGTATTGTAACTGATGGTGAAAATGGAAGCTGGTAGAGCATTCCTTATTTATGGCAGTTACGTATTAGAAATAAGGAAGCGAATCACTTCGCACGAGTCCATGGAATTTCGACAAAGAAGACTTATCTTAACACTTAAATCTGACAGGAAGGTCCATAAGTTGTCAGCGTCGCGTCGGTTGGAACACACCTGCCGAGTGCCGACGCATTCCGTCCTTCGCAGGGCTTCGGTCGCACGCACGGCACCACCAAATTTTATAGCCTGCGTATGTCCTGCTACTACCCGTACCCATGTTTGGACTTTAAGAATAATTTTGTATACCAAGCGCATTTTCAATCCTGATAATGGTTTTTTCTTCTGACCGAATTTCATTGAGACTAGCCAACTTCGGAGGAGATATTATTGTAGTTCACAAGCCTATGCGCAAAACAGATGCTAGGCGTTACGGTGGAACACACATAAATACAAATCTACATACATATATACATAGACTGCTAATAAAATCATAGATCTTCCTTTTGGTTTTGTCGTAGTCGGGTAAAAATTGCTTATTTACAGTAATTAGATAAGGCCAGCTTTAAAAAAATTATTGTAACATTTTCAATAAAAAAATATGTACGTGAAAACCATAAAAGTAGTAGGTATGTACAAGTACATATTAGTACTTACTTATTTAATAAAATAATGAGACAAAAGTACCGAGTCCACTTAAAATATTATGTAAGAGTGCAAAGGATATAATCATTAGCATTTTATTGATTGATGGTCGGTAATTGGCTATTAATCTTCGAAAACGTGTACAATTTGTCATGTCACAAATTCTAATGTGATTTTAATGTAAATAAATCTAATACCAATCACCTAGTATCTCGTATAAAACTACTTAAAAGTTAAAGAGGAGTTCTCACGGTGCTTTAAGTTCCCGGTTTCCGCTGGTGATGCACACATCCCGTGTTGTTTCAAGTACCTACGTGTCTCCTCACTTGAGTTTTAGCTTAAATGCTGCACTATTTTTTTACCCGTTTACGTCGATGCAAAGGGAGGGTCGTGTATTTAAAATTTGTTTACAGTATGAAATTGGTAAGTATATACACGTTTGATTTTTCACGTTGGAGTTCCCACGTAGAGTCAAAATTAAATATGGGGTGTTAATTAATTAGCGTTTTTCACGAGAGCTTCCTATAGCGAATATATGTACGGACTACGTAGCTTCATTTTATATAAGAAATATATGATTAAAATTTCAGATTATTATAAATCACTTCAAATAACGTAAAAAGTGTTTAGGTATATATTCCGATCTAAGGAGCTTTCTTTCTTTTATGACTACGAAAATTAATGTTTTTCTCCCTGCATGTGTGACGTATTTCATTAGAACTTTATAATTAGGCACTACCACTAGGTATACAGTTTTTTTGACACTTTCGCGAAGGTTTCTGGCATAGTATACTTATAGTGTCTACTTATTTTTTAATACCTTAATTTTGTTATTCTTATCACAGAATAAATACATTAAAATTTAAAAGTCAGTACAAACGTAGCTTCCCTGGTTTTATTTGTTTTTATTGTACTTTTATCTTTGTCTAAAAATTCAAGTAAAGTAGGTAGGTAAAGCCATAAATAACATCTACAGGGACTAAGGCATGTCCATTTGTATGTATTCAAGTAATAAAGTCACAAAAGCTTTATATTATGTATACCCACAGGTTACATGGCACAAAGACTAGCCCGCAAACTCAAAAAAATCGGGGAAACAGGAAACAAGAATCGGGTTTCGGAAACACGGCACATTAGATGCAATAATATGCAAAAACAATTTCCTTCCGGAGCTTTTTCAATGGGTGTATTGTATTTGTAAGTTACAACAGATCTAAGACGGTTGTTAGCGGATGTAGTGTGCCTAATACCAACAAAAGATGTTCGTGAATGGACTGCTGCTATTTCGCTATGATATTCGGGTTACCATATAATATAAACAATTTTCGGGACATTTAAAATGCTACGTTAAATGCTATTTTTGAAGAGGGAAAGCTATAAAAAGTTGTCCAATGATGGTGGAAAAATTAGCTGCATCAAATTGTTTTTTTAAATAAAACTTAATCAAAAGCGTTCGGAAACATGGTAAAGTATGGTATGGCAAGTGACAACTAATGATACGAGAGGGTTCGAAATTCAAACTTCGAACTCCACTGGTCTGAGAAGGGCTCACAATAGACTCCAAAGGGTATTCCCCTATGCTTACCTACTCATACGCGGACTCTACCCTAGGACTTTTCAGCTACAACATTAATTCACTAGGAATGTAATTAGGTAGATTCTAATGGGTAAAACATATTCCTACCCATATTTTGTCTATGGAATAGGTAGAGTCCCTGTGCGAAGCAGGGTGGGTCAACTAGTAATAAGGAAAATATTTTTTTTTATTGTTTTATTTGATCCGTACTTATATCAAAATTCAAAACTACGCAAGTTTATAAAAACAACAAGTGAAATTTTCCGTAGTGTTATTTTTTATTTTTGATAGAGACACACAGTATTAAAGCTAAACAATAGGTAACACAAACATAAAGCACACAAACCACAACTGTCTCCAACGAAAAGTTCACACACATTAAAACACACCAAATAGCCGGTGTTTCAAGTTTCTAGCGCGTAAACACTCTAGCACAAAGCTCTGATATAAGAAGAAAGCTAGGATATTCCATGGAAGAACTGAACAGCGCCTTCTATGAGGTTTTTAAGAAACACGCCTTAAAAAGTTCCTCTATGTTCAGTCAGCGCTTACTTGCCTTGCCATGTAGGTATCCTTGCGCTTGGCTTGCTGCTTGCAGTATTCGGAACAAGCTCGACAAACCTATATAGCATGGCAACCCGATTCCATCTTGCTACGATACGTGCCTTCGGTTTAGTTTTGCTGCTAAGTATGATGATGTTTCGTAGGAAGCGTGCGTGTGCGGCGGGACGAGGCTCGGCTTAGCGCGGGGCGGGGCAGCGTTTCCGGCCGCGCATCGTGGGAACGAGCCTACACCACAGATTAAACGACGACTAATTAATTTGACTTTACGCCACGGAAAAGTAGGTACTTACCTTAGTATAGTTACTATCAAGGAGAAGCTGGTAGGTAATTAGTACAGTCACCATCACGAAGAAGGTGGCAAGTAGGAACTATTTACGGAAGGTATTATTAAGTACCTACCTATTCTGTGTGTACTTTAAGGCTAGTGCAGAGTGTAGACTGTAGACGAAGGATTGAAAGTGGTGGACAGCTAAAGTAGTTATAGTGATCCATCATAATCTCAAACCATTCAGCCCAGTACTCTACACAGGTCTATTAGGTAGGGAGGATAGCCCGATCTCTCCTCCAAAGAGGTCGGTCACACCCCCCCCCCCCCCCCCCCCTCCCGTCAAAAAAAAGGGCTAGGCTATCAGTTATCACCGCAATTGAGTGTGTACAGTGGAGCTGTACCACACGAGTAGATATCCATCGTGTGGCTGTATCATGAGATGTTATCTTTCGGCCGGCAGTTTCGCTCGAGTGTCTTTGTCTGCGCCGGCGCGGCAGCCGGCACACCTGGCCGCCTGCTCGGCAGATGGTTCATTCAAATCCACTATTAAACTTTATCAATTGCGGACGAGCTCCATTCATCGTGTTTTTATATAATCCTTGTTTATACGGCCGTGCGAATAAGTCTCTGTACGTAGATACACGAACACATAGACGAAAGTAGAGGAGGGTAAAAATTTGAATAAAATCAAAACTAGCTTATCTATATTATAAAATGGAAAGCTGACTGACTGACTGATCTATTAACGCACAGCTCAAACTACTGGACGTATCAGGCTGAAAGGCATGTAGATAGCTATTACCTATGTCGTAGACATCTGCTATAAGTACTTGTAAAAAAGGGTTTTTGAACAAAAAGGTGTAGTCTACGCAGACGAAGTTACAGGTATAAGCTAGTATAATGTTATAAAAGGTTGATATTTGTAACATTGTGGGTAAACAACTAAATAATATACATAATTAATACTTACCTAAACTATAATAGGTACTTAAAATGGAGCCTAAAAATAACTCTTCACTTGCTTTAACGGTGAAGGAAGGTGGTAGGTTAGACTAGAGGGCTTAGGCCACAGTCCACCACGCTGGCCCAGTGCGGATTGGCAGACTTCGCACACCTTTGCATCATTATGGAGAACTCTCAGGCATGCAGGTTTCCTCACTGTGTTTTCCGCGCAAGTTATATTTAATTAGGTACTTAAAACGCACATAACTTCGAAAAGTTATAGGCGCGTGCCCGGGAATCGAAAGCCCAACCTCCGATTAGGAGGCGGACGTCTTAACCATTAGCTCAACTTAATAAATATCGGCGATAGTTTTAAACTAGAACATCTCTTACTTGATATTTCTTTAAAAATCCTCCTGATAAAAATATTCAATATTTATTGTTGTTAAAAAAAAAGCTTTGAGGAACAGGAGTGACAACCGCGCCTATATTTGGTATATAAAAGCGATAAATCGATGTTACAACAAGCATAAACAGTGACATTTGACTTCCTAGTGGGTTTCCTATTTATTACTTGGCTTGGTCAACTCAACACCAGTGGCCACAATCTCGCGTTATCGGCGCTCGCCGAGCCAGCTTCATTCATAATTTCCCTGATAACGAGACATCATATGACATTAGTGATACTAAATGTAGATTATTATTATTGGACTCGAAAACGACTGTAGGTAGGTACCTACTGAATACTGGTTTATCGATACGGATCCATGGACGAATAGCTACCTACGTGGATATTATGCGTGTACAAAAAATTGAAAAATCCTGACTGCTTGAAGACCAAAGGCATTCGAACAGTGTAGTGTGTGTCGGTCAGGGATGACATTTAGAAATATAAGAATCCAAGATATGATCGCCAACTAAAGACCTCTTAAGAAAGCTCAGATTCACTTAGCTGAGAAGAGAGCTATGCTTGGAGTTTCTCTACGTGATCGAGTCAGGAATGAGGAGATCCATAGGAAAACCAGAGTAACCGACATAGCTCAACGTGTTGCAAAGGTGAAGTGGCTGGCAATAGGGCGTTGACAGACCCCATAGGTAATCAAACGACATCAAATGAGTTGTGGGGGGAGTGGGGAAGTCCCTATACAAGAGATTTATTTGATGGTTCAAAAATCAAGTGCTTCTAAAAACTTTTGGTTTTCAAACATTTTGTTTGACATCGCAAACATAAAATCTAAACATATAATAAAATTGTAGAAAAGTGGTGTCTTACAATAGAAATATATATAAAAAAAGTAGCAGAGGTTGTTATTATATCGATGCTGAACCCGAAATGGTAATTATTTTTTTGTCTGTTTGTCTGTGTGTTTGTGCACGCTAATATCAGAAACGGCTTATTCGATTTAGATACGGTTTTCACTAATATATTGTAATATGCTTCACTTAACATTTAGTGTTTATTTCATGTCAATCGGTTCATAAATAAAAAAGTTATGTCAATTTAAAGAATCACGGCGAACATTTTTAACGTACAGAGTACGTACTACACGCCTCGCGCCTGAGCGTCCGTGGCTATATAAACTATAAAGCGCGCTGATTCCACGCGAACGAAGTCGCGGGCACAGCTAGTAAGTAATATATTTTATCAATCTTTCTGCTTGTCTAAATGGCTTTCCAAGCTATAAAACACAAGTGATACCTATTAATCAATGTTATCTCTCATTCGAATCTAATTCTAGCCGCATCAACAATCTACATAATTAGTATAGGTGGCTAGGTGTTTTATCAAACCTCATTCCCTAGGAATATATGGAAAACTAGATTGTCCAGGCTACAATGTTAATACGAATTCCAAATGCATAATATTATAACAAGTACACCTACATACCTACCTACCTACTCGTAGGTATATCCAGCAGGCGCGGGCACATCTTTTGCAATCACACTGTTATTTTTTACCAAATATGGAGTCGAAACATCGAAAAAATTTAAATGATATGTGGCACACACTGGTTGATGCATCCTAAGAAATGACTATGTATTGGACTTTATTAGGTACCCATCCCACAGAAGAGAGTTGCCCGACTATTTCGCTACTCTACCATACTTGTTTCGGTAGATTTACGGAAATCATGAATAGTGCCTAGGTATATAGTAATAGTAAAGACATTGCATGATACCCCTAGACCATAAGAGAAACTGCTATGATTGTCGTTCTTATTTAAAAAAACACATGATACTTGCATGCGATTTTATGCACGGTTGAAACTAAACTTCTTTGACGTTGTGGCGTTCTGTGACCTTGATACAATTTAGTACGAATCGAGTAACTTGGTTAAACTGGATTAAAATAAAAAATGGCGGCCTCAAAACAGCTATTCTATTTGGCGAAGTTTCTTTTTTAAGATATTTCTCTAAAAAAAATCATTCGAATATAAATAAAAATAATTAGAAGATGTGAATGAGTGATGGTCTGAGTGCTTATGATTTTGGTTCTGTGCCAACACGAGCCACTCCGCGTACATTGATTTAAGAGCATTCTTTATTTTGCTTCCGAAAAAAAATCATAAAGCGCAAACTAATAATAAAAAATATTCGAGCAACAAAAATAGGTTGGTGTATCTCGAAATGTTTTCTTTAAAAATCGACCTCCTCTAAGGCTATTTAGATAATCCGGCAATAAAAATAGTTTTAAAGCTGAAACTAACACAATGCGTGATGGAAACTGCAAGACAGAACGACACACTGATTGCGCGCGTTTGCGTGTACGGTTTGTCAAGGTTTATCAATTATACGACTGCACATTGCATATAAAACAGATCTGAAAGATGCTTATGAACTTTATATCTTATGAACTTTATAGTTATCTAGATTCTAGATGATAAACCCCGACATTGTCCTCGTGGATTTAGTTTTCCTTTAAATCCTGTTCGAACTCTTAGGGGATAAAAAAATTCCAAATCGGTCCAGGTGTCTTCGAGTAATCGGGGAACATACATAAAAAATAAAAAAAAGATTCCGACGAATTGAGAACCTCCTCCTTTTTTGGAAGTCGGTTAAAAATATGTTCCTCCGCAAATGAAAAGCTAGCGACAGACAGACACATAGACAGGCATACAGATCGACGCACTTTTGCATTTATAATATTAGTATGGAATATGGATGACCTGACACACAGCCATTTTGCAACTTCAGATTGGACTACTTGTTTTGTGTACTGTATGAACTATAAAGTCAGAGAACAGCATGCGACAATAATTTTATTATTATGTCATCCGCTCGTCCATAAAGCGCGCTTCACTGCGTGAACGCCTTCAGTATTGAAGGTACCTAACAAATTGTATTCTAGGAGTTGTGTTGAACACACGACAGTCGCGCTTAGTGTGTGTATGGGGCTTTAGTGAAAGACTGCACTGCAGTGATGTAAAAATACACTCCCCCTATTCATTCATATCCTGAGGTGAAGTGAGGCGATGAACCGGCCGTGTGGTGGGATGTTTAAAACAGTACATTATATTGAAAGGTTGGGGACTTTTAAAATGGTATCTTTATTTTTCATTCATGAATTAGTTAGTTGTTACGGGTGGTTCGGTTGGAGATTCTCCCACGGTCTCATGAATGGGATTGAAGTGCGGCCGCTGCGGGGGGTGTCGGGGTGCGAGGGGGAGGAAGTACCTACTGGGTAGTGATGGCGTTACAGCCATTAAACTTTAAAGTTTAAACGGAATTTAAAATTAACTTAGAGGAAATTCATAAAAACGTTTCGCTTAGTTTTGTGTTCAAACTTTATTTAGTTAATTGTATTTAATTATAACTATAAAAGCTTAAGTAGCTAGGCTTATTTTTCTTCGATCCAAACATAGGCAGTAGGCGGGATGTACCTATCGACTATTATGAGTTGTACTATGATTATGAGTCTGTGGCATCGACGCGGTGCTCAAATGGACGAGTGTGATTTCATTTAAACCGTTTGCAACCAAGCAAAAATCTTGTAAAATCATTTTTAGGGTACTGTACCCGAAGGGTGCCAATTGCCAACGGAACCTTAGTACTAAGCCTCCGCTGCCCGTCGTCCATCCATCCGACTGTCAGTCAGCGGGCTATAACTACCTAAGTATCGTTCACGAGTTATAGGTAGAGTTGAAATTTTCACAGAATATAATATATATTTCTATTGCCGCTATAACAACAAATAATAAAAATTTCAAAATGGCCGCCATGAAGATTAAAAAAATTAAAAAGTGTTCGATGGTACGATTCTTGTACGATGGTACGAAATCAATGAGCCCAACTCGTATTTAGCCGATTTTAAAAGTGAAACAACATTTATTACGTTTTTAAACTACGTTAAAAGCCCACAACTCTAGCGCGGATCGACGTGAGGCGGGTCGGCAGCGGCGCAGGCGCATAATCAAGAGCGCAGGAAAGAAAGGGGCCACTTCCCTTGCAGAGGCGTATGGCGTTACTTCCGCTCGCCGCCGGATATGGCTCCCTGTGCGCGTCAATTATTATTTCCTACTTAGATGTTTCCTTTGGGGGCTGGCTGTAATTAAACGAGTGTAAGATGATTGTTTGGCGAATGTTTACAAAACCAACTTAGTGGAACAGTGGATAGACCGATATTATTATATACTTAATATGTAAAAAAGAATAAGATACCTATGTAGAGCGCTATCTCCTATTCTCTTGCGTTCATTTATTAGCGATTCGGACGAGATTCTGCAGACGCGCGTCAGACAGCATCGCTACTTTTTGCTGTTAGTCGCATATAAAACGCGCGATCGCAGCGATTCAGTAGTGATACAATCGCATAACATCGCTTCAGCATCGATGCAAAGGCGCGACTGTATTTATTTAGCAACCTTCCTTTATTACATGGGTGCCCCCAATACTTTTCGTTGCCCACGCTGAGACTCTTCCGTAAAAGCAACAACAAAGACAACACAACCAACATGATCTTGATCGAGTCCATCTGGCACTGTAGCGTCCAACTCCAATGTAGCTGGCCTCTACACTAAGTATCTGGTGGAAGGCTTTGGCCGTGACTAGTTGCATTACCTATAGTTACCCTACCGGCAAAGCCGTGCCGCCAAGCGATTTAGCGTTCCGGTACGATGCCGTGTAGAAACCAAAAAGGTATGGGTTTAGTAAAAATTGCCATATCCCTTCCAGGTTAGCCCGCTTCCATCTTAGATTGCATCATCACTTACCACCAGGTGAGATTGCAGTCAAGGGCTAACTTGTATCTGAATAAATAAAAAAACTTTATCGACGGTATCGCTACTGAATCGCTATAAATAGTTGCCACGGGCGACTTTCCTTACGGCCCGTTCCCACTAGTCGACTGTCGGGTCCGGATTTTAACCGAGCCTCGGCGTCTATGTTCACCACCGGCCACGATCGAAGCTGGTGCCAATTTTTAACACTCTACGTAAGGAAAAGAAGAATGAGAAGAAAACCGTTAAAGACAGAGCCTAAGGAAAGAAAATATTGAGTGCACCGAATCCTGAGGGAGAGATTTAGTTTGGGAACATTTCAGAACTTAATAACAAAATAAAGTGACGAAATTAAGTTTTTCAACTATTTTAGAGTGTCAATAACTAACTATCTCTATCTACTTCTATCTACTTCCTATTTTATACTGATACAATTCCAAATGACCTTTAAAACAACAAAAATGCAATCCAAGCAAGCTCGTACCGAACTGAAACACTTGGATCTAATTCACTACTTTCACAATCAATGGAATTGTATTTATTCGCCACGTAATAGCAAACATATATTTGTCTCATTACGTTGGATTATTTATGGCGCGTGCGATAAGGACGGATAGCGGAAGTTGGATAAGAATGGCGCGGAGCTTGTTCATTGATGTTTCCGTCGACGTCAGTGGACTTCTAGTAGAGACTTTATTACACGGGCACTTTTTGCAATGTTTATTCAGATAAGTAATAGAATTCATATGGAAACACATTCCATATGATTAATTAAGTGGTAGAATTGTTGCGGAACCAGCCGGAACGAAATACTTGTAGGTAGGTAGGTACCACCTAGCTATTTTCTGTGATCTAGGTGACCTTATGCTATTTTATAGCTAAGTGTACCTAAGGCTAGAATCAAACAAATCGTCCGACGTAAATAAAGCGCGACAACTGTATAGTTCGCGACAAGTCGACATGGCAATCGGGGTATGAGGTGAGTCGTGGTGGTTCCGCACCGAGATAGCGTGGAGGCTGTGCGGGTGTAGGGCGTCCCCACGCCGGTTGCCAAGTTAACCTTTCGCAAACTATACCTACACGCGTACTACACGTTCTACTTTGGATCGGAAAACCGCCAACTTCAGACTTTTTACTTTAGATTTTGCGGCTCTTGCGCCTGTGGCAGCTCAAACGGTAGTCTGCAATCAGCTTATAGAGTTTATTTTCGTTGTAAGGTTTTCGTTTGATTGTAATCTCATGTGAAGGTCGATGGGGAAGGTCAATGCAGGTTAACTGATAATGGGGAGGATTTCAAACCGGTGCACTGACACCGTCGCCAGTCGCACCTTATAAATTGACCTGAAGATTAGAATCAGCATAGTTTGTCATACGGGCTTGCAAAGTCCACATATAATTCAACAATACTGATATACGTAAGTAGGTAAATCGATTGGAAAGCTGTTCGAGGAGAGCCTTCTCCTCAGAGTCTAATCTCTGCTATAATCCATGCAGATGATATGAATGATACAGCGATCGTGGTCTGTGGGTATAAAACCTAAACCCTGGTACGTGCCAAAATGCAGCGTGAAAGACGCATCAAAGATGACGGTTCTCTTACTGGCACTGTGAAATTTCATCGCGCAAATTCTGTGAGGTGGTATGAAGCCGTTTGCGCTTTTTTTTCGTGCGTGTGGTTATAATTTCCGCAGAATATCATGACATTATGGTGAATATTTCGCGGTTTACCTTTATATCTTACAGTGTGGAAATACTGACGCCAGAGAAGGTACTCTCGCGAGATGAAGCAATATTTTTTTTTAGTCAAAAGAAGCAGTGACATAATCCCAGTTTCATTGAACTGATCGCCGCCCGCCCCCCGCAGATCAACCGCCCACGCTGTGACGTCAAAGACGATGCGCAATAACCCCCCTAAATTATAACTCAATTTCTTATGTAAGTGATACCTACTAAATAGGTTCGAGAAAAGGCATCAAATGTATTTTTAGCTGACTCCTTACACTTTTAGGGTTCCATACCTCAAAAGGACACTTTGTTGTCTGTCTGTCTGTCTGTCCGTCCGTCCGTCGTGTCTGTCCACAAACCTATAAGATACTTTCCGTTGACCTAGAATCATACAATTTGACAGGTATGTAGATCATAAAGCACAAGTAAAGGAATAAATCCGAAAACCGTGTATTTGTGGTTACATAATAAAAAAAAATTAAAATGTATTTCAGTTTTCATAGTAAGATATTAGATAACTATATGTATAATATAAGGTATCAGGTATATTTCATATTATAAGGTATCACATGAAAGGGTACCTTTACCTGTACACTCTAAAACAGATTTTTATTTATTTTAATGCTCAATAGTTTTTGATTTTATCGTGCAAAATGTCGAAAAAAATACCCGAATACGGAACCCTCGGTGTGCGAGTCTGACTCGCACTTTTTAATTATTTTGTTTTTTTTTAAATTATTTTAAAATACAGCAAAACGATATAGTGATGACATAACTATGTAGTTTCATTGAGCTGTCCCGACTCACCCCGTGTCACCCCGCCCGCCCACGCGCTGACGTCACAGACGATTCGGTTTCACTCGAGTTTCAGATTACTCTAGCTCAAATCCTGATGCACGTATTATAATGAAAATCAATACAAGCCTCAATATTTAAATAGAGTCAGTCACTCAACTGCAACTTAGGTATATTATTTACATTTATTATTAAGAATTATGACGTCAAGTTAGACTATTTGATGAATTTTCTGATTTGTTTTATAATTTTACTACCTACTGCACTTGAAATAAATTCCGAAATAAATTTTAACACATTGGATAATACCCGTGACCTCATTCAGGTGGTATAGGTTTTTTAAAAATCCCGCTTAAATTCTTTGATTTTCTGGGATAAAAAGTAAGCTATGTCTGTCCCCGGGATGTAAGCTAACTTTTCATCAATATCGGTTGAACTGTAGGGCCTTGAAAAGCTAGCAGATAGACAGACAGATAGTTAACACTTTCGCATTTATATAATAAACAATAATCAGTAGGTAGCTAGTAAAATTAGTAAATTAGTATTATATAGTGTGGATTGCGAAACCGGCAGGGATTCAACCTGCATCCCCCTCGTTTTCAACAGCTGTAACTGCTGTGTATCGCTACTAGATGTCACTACCATACCATACTTACACTTAGATTGTTAAAAACTACATATCGAAAATTTTGCCGTCGGCAGTGGTCTGTTTATTAGTCCAATAGAATGGTAGACTAAATACACCCCCAGCCTCCTGCGTTAGCCAGAGCGATGCAGGCTCAATCCCTACCGGTTCCACAGTTTTTGATATGTATTGACTAATTTGAATTTCATGATGATTTCAAATTAGCTCACACCATAGATATGTAGCTGACACGCCCTGGTTTTGGTCAGGGTTGATTTCCGAAAAAATTTTTGGTCAAGATCTCAAGCTTGGCTTTTTTATTTTGTACCTACTTAAGTATCAATAGTCTTATATTTCTAATGTAACTTAACAATGAACTTTACAACGAAGTGTCAAGGTCTTTTGCAACAGGACATTACTTATTACCGCTTGATTTGTTTGAAAGAACAAACAGCAATTACGAGCAACGCCGAGCAAAGCAAAGCAAAGCAAAGCAAAGAGACAAACAATCTCGAGTTACGCGTATCCGGGAGGTGAAGCTCATACTATGATATTATTACTTCAATGGCACAAAATACGACGAGCGAGCTATTTTACAGGGCTGGACCACGGTGCTGGACAGTGGACACATAATGTAAGTAATAATATGTTATTCCAAATAATAAAATATAGTTTGTTGGTTTATTTGTTTATTTGTCCGTCAATCACGCCACATCGGAGCAACGGATCGACACGATTCTTTGCATGGATATATTTGAAGACTGAAGAGTGATATAAGCTATTAAGCCCGCAAAATAGAAATCTCAAGGGATTTTTAAAAACCTAAATCGACTTGAACAAAGTGGCGGGCATCAGCTAGCCTAAATACTTATATGTATATAAAAGGAAAATGTGACCGACTGACTGATCTAGCAATGCACAGCTCAAACTACTGGACGGATCGGGCTAAAGGTTTGCAGACAGCTATTTATAACGTAGACAAAAAATATATTTGGACATTCAATCCCTATAGAGGTAAAGTAGTGGTTTAAAATTTGTGTATTCCATGCAGATGAAATCGCAGACATAAGCTAGTTGTAAATAAGTAGGTATACAAGGAAATTTTGTACAAAGCGCTTATGTTTCACTTGCTTCATAATGTAACTGTTAGGAAGCACGTGGGACGCGTTTCAGTCGAGTATGATGATGTCTTAATTTCTGGCGGAATCTTACTTTATACATACATCTCGATTCTCAACAGGTAAACTGCATCGCCGTCAGCACATCATACATATGAGAGGTAGCAGCCCTAACAGCGAATGAAACAGTGCGTCCGGCAGCGAGCGGCGGCGAATGGGAGCGGAAACCCGCGGTTAGTCCACTTCCTGTTTCCTGCGGGGCGTCGCACGCGCAGCCGAGCGCGCCCGACCGTGCCCGAGCGATCCACTGAACACGACGGGCTACAAGCCTAGGCTCCGGGCTCGTGTATGCACATTGTCCGGACTCCGGGGCCTAGGCTTACAAGTTACAACACAGCATGCTAGGTACAATACCACGGCTACAGATACCCTTTTTCCGCAGGGAAATCTTCATGGACACCGCACCCGGGGAGCACGAAGTTGTCAGACTCTTACCAACTAATCCCACCATGTTCCATCATCATGCATCACCTGGTGGTTGAGCTTCGAGGCCAAACTAAATGTAAGTAGGTACCTACTTAATCTTTCAAGTAATCGTGCAACTTGATTCTTGTAAGCACAAAAAGAGCAATCGCCGATTTTCTTGCTGCTTCTGCTCGGTAGGAAAGGCATTCCAAACCAGTGCTACTTGGAGATTACATTTTACGATTCAAAAGTATGGACTCGTAAAAGTTTATTTGAATAAAAATCTTTCAATTTGTTTTTCTTATTCCATTACAAGTTATCCCTTGACTGCTATCTCACCCTGGTGTTAAGTAATGATGCAGTATAAAATAGAAACGAGCTAACTCGGAAGAGGAATGGTAGTTTTTATTGAGCTCCTACCTCTTATCGGTTACTGGTTTCTACACGGCATCGTACCAGAACGATAGATCGCTTGACGACGCAGCTTTACCACTAGGATCGTAACTAGCCTCGGCCGAAGCCTCCACCAGAAATCTACTGCATTCTGTTTCAAAGTTCGTTTATAACGGTTGCAATTTTAGATAACTTACTTATAGCACAGAACATGTACCTACATATAACAGTACCTATATACTGACGTAGGTATATTTACCTATATCACCTATACGCCAGCTCGTAAATGGTGGGGGATTACTATTACATACTTGCCGATAGTATAAAGACCTAGTTAATGGTTAGCATAATATGAAATAGGTAAATCAGAATTCCAGAGCATTCGGTCGTGCCGGAAGCGCATCCGGCAGATAGACGCCTGCCGCGGTCCGGATGCGGCGCCTGATAATGAGCATGCATCCTAGTTTTTAACCGACTTCATTATAGATAACTATCGTAAAGAAAATGAACTGATTGATTTGTTCGGGCTTACAGCTTAAAAGTTCTTAGGTAAAAAGATTTCAAAGTTGAATAATCTGCCTGCTTATATAATAATATGCAAATCACTTAATAGTTAATACCATATGATTAATTATTATTTTGTGAAAACTAACAATTTTAAATAACTGAAGTAGGTAAAATAAATAAAAATATTTTTTATTCAACTAAACTTTTACAAGTATTTTGAATCGTCAAATGCATCCGAACCACCACAGGTTCGTAATGGCTTTCCTACCGAGAAGAACCAGCAAGAAATTCGGCGGTTTCTCTTTTCAAAGAGAAAACAAGAAAGAGATCTCTTGTACAAGTTTGGCATTAAGTAGAGTTTACACGAAGCCAGTAATGCTGGCGCCAGTCTGCAGACAAGCCAGCGTTGGCCTGGCCCTTGTTGTTTAGACGCGGCCAATCATTCACGGATTTTTTCTTCTGGTGTGCACACGTTTGGAAAAACAATAAAGAACACACACCGTACGGACGTTCGCCAGTGACTGGCGAGACTCGTCTACACGGGTCCGCAACGCTGGCGCGGGGGTCGAAGGGTATGCGGGCGGAGGTCACTGGCTAGAAAAATAGACGGTCGCTCTATTCTCGCCAGCGTTGGCAGCCAGCGCTGGCTTGGCTTGAAAAACTGTTTACACAAGGCCAATACCGAGCCAGCACTGGCTGCCAGTCTTATTGGCAGCCAGTGTTGGCTCCGTGTAAACTATGCTTTACCTATCTAAGATAGCAGTGCTCTTATCAGTTAAAACGCATAATAGGCGCTACAGAAATTTCAAATATGTAATGAGTATTATTTGTTAATTTTTTTAAAGTAAGTTTCCATGTAATAGATTTGTGTACCTACCTAGGTAATGTTTCGCAATTTTCTTATCTCTCAGCTAAACGCAATAGGTAGGTAGGCACTATTTTAGGTACATAATTAAATCTCGATTAGTATTTGTAACCAATGAATTGCCAACCAATTCACCCACGTTGCACTTTCTGTGATCAAAATCGAGTTGAAGTCGAAGATATATACGCGGGTAGAGTGGTTATTTGGAAAAATCATACTATTTGAGCCTTTTGAGCTAATTATCTATGGTCTTTTCTTTATAGAACCTAATTAATTTGTCCAACGAATGTTAACATACAACTATAAATTGTATTTACTTCCTATCAATTTTTTTTGATAATAAAAAACACATTTATACTGGCTTTTCGGCTAAAATGGCGACCTCGCACCAGAAAGCTCAGCGTTGCCAAATCCTCCACTAGGTGGATAGACGACATCCAATGAGGCGCAGGTGGCGTAGAAACCCCTACAAGAGACATGTCTATAATTATGATAATGAAAATGATGATGGTGATATGTATGACGTAATAATATAAGATCAATGTATATGCTAGGTAGTATAGGTAGATAGCAAGTAAGTGAATTGAGCTGTCGTGCTTGTCAGGGCTCTGAGTTCAAACTGGAGCTTTTGAAGACTTTTGTCCGTAGCTTATCCCTACATAACGTTTAAATGTCTTTGGTAGAAATTAACATTTACAAGCGGTTCTTTGCCGGCGTGGCAGCAGTTCATTCATACTGGTAGCCCACGCGATTCCCCACCATCCCACCCCCCTGCACCGTTACCCCACACGCCTCGCGTCGCCTACCCACCACCCAACTAAGCTGTAAGATTAAACTTGACGATTATGATAGCCAACCTTCTAGTTTGTTCAGTTTGCCTCACAATCCCTCAACAGTGTTCAAAGTTCAAACCTATAATGTGAAAACTTTGGGGTACAATTTACTATGGTGACCAAGTCGAAATCGCACACGAACATTGGTGTTTAATACTTAATTAAGTACTAATTATAGGCATAAGTTTTGAAAATGTAGCAAAACTCCTTATAATTCGACTGCCCCACCATACCTAGTAGCAATAAATTGTGTCTCAAAAGCTTTCATATCGCATCTAGAATATTGTTGAGGGTTGAGGGATCTTGAGGAATTGAACCCAAGGCTTATTACTTTATCTCACCCGTCCAACAAAATACCATTCACCATCTGGGTATGGAATCCACGCGTGTAAACTGTATGACGTCGCGACAGTATGGCGACCGTCTATTTGTCTGCTAGTTGGAATGACGTCACGGCTTTGGAAAACTATCACCCATTAATGAAGCCCGGTTGCGTCATACTACGCTATGCCAACTCCGCATGTCGTTACTTAATACCTACCTATCGAGCGAGAGTTCATTGTGTATCAGATGTAAAGATTTTATAGGAAAATGCCCACCTACGCTGTGTTATATGCCTCGGATTACGTATGATCTGATGATGATATGAGGTAAGTACCTTTATATCTACGTATTTTTAACAAGAAATTACACTTGTTTATTATCATACCAAGGTAGATAATCCCTGCTAACCTTAGCTTCAGCGGTTCCCCGAGTAAATTTCAACATGGGGTTATTCAAGGGGCGGATCAATAAATCCTGAAAGGCCGGCAACCATGGCGGTTCTTCTGGTGCTGCAAATGTTCATGAACGGCGGTAATCACTTGGCATCAGGTGGGCCCGGCCCGCCTGCTCGCTGTTTCTATTTAAAAAAAAAAAATGAAAAATCGTTACGTTGTTGATGTCTTATACTTACGCAGATCTTTTCTAAAGCTTTTCCAGAGCTCCGTTACGAGCTATAATTATAATGTTCTTTTACATCGGTAATAATATTAACATATTATTTGTATTATTTTAACACTAAGTGAATTTTCAAGCAAAAAGTTACACTTGAGACTCCGAATAACAAAATTGAGACTTCACATTCACACCCAAGTCAAGAATGACTGTGGGATGGGTTGGGGTGGCCGTCCCCTCAACCTCGTCTCCATTCATGAAATCAGAGGGACTTGTTACGAGCCAAGTATTTGCATAGTGATATTCGAGAGCGTCTACAAATTGAGAAAGATAAAAATAGACTTGAATATCATTCTAACGCTATAGTTCTCTTTAAACCTTCAAATTGGTGAATAGGTTTCTGTGGAATGGGAATTTTTTAAGTGTCCCTACATCGAGAATTCTAGAGCTAAACAGTTGACACAAAAACCGGACAAGTGCGAACTGAACTTACTGGGAGAGGCTTCCATACGCTGAATAAATTGTAACGCTGGCTATACACGATCAAGTTTACCGGTCAAGTTTGCAGCGGACTTGAAGCGGCGTCCAGTAAACTTGACGGTGTATCGCTATCAGTGTCAATAGCTATCAGTTGACTGGAGCCGCCGCTGAATACTTCACAGTAAACTTGATCGTGTATAGCCAGCGTAAAACATACGTTTGCAGTTTGTACCATAATATAATGTTATCATGACATGACATTGTTGGCTTGTTTTCAAAAATTGAATCGCGTGCATGTGAAAATGCGCGTTTAATTAAAGTTCGTCAGTTTTCAAAATTAAACAATTCAAAACCCACGTCTGCGGCACTTCGACTGTACGAGTAATTTTCATCATTCTGTACTAATGACGAAAATAAAAAATAAAATATTATGATACGGTGCTGGTCAGTTGGTACCTACAAATTCATTAATTTCACGGAGCACTACGATTCAAACGAGTCAGTCGCAATTAAATTGATTTAACTCAAAAGGACATTGCCAAAGATTAAATAAGTAACAGATAACTGCCTATACGTTTCTAGCTTTAAGGAATTTTGTTTATCCATCCCTTGTCCCCCGTATCATAGCATTAGCTGAACAGCGCAGGTAGAAGCTGGTGCCAGGTGGTCCCATAATGACCTAGATACATTTGTGCGATAGGTTGTGACATATATTGCTGCTTCGTATTGTAGCTCTTTTCTATCCATACTAATATTATAAATGCGAAAGTGTGTCTGTCTGTCTGTCTGCTACGCTTTCACGGCTCAACCGCTGAACCGATTTTAATGAAATTTGGTACCAACTTAGGATATTTTCCGGGGAAGGACATAGGCTACTTTTTATCCCGGAAAAACAAACGGTTCCCGCGGGTAATAGCTAGTAATAAATAAATGAACACACATGAACATGAAACCATTACTTGCAGTAGAAACACGATATAAAAGAAAACCGCAGGGCGCGTTCTCTAAAGGTCTTCTCCTGCTCAAGGTAAGTAGTCAGGAGTTCTAATGAAATATTGCAAGCTCTTGCGTAAGGCTGGTTAACCTGGTTGACCTGTTACACAGGTAAATCATATACAATTTAGTATTTTAGTGTGGAATACGTGCCTCACTTGCCACCTTACCTATTGCGTGAAGGTACATATTAAACACAATATGACCTACAACAATTGCATCTAAGTAAAATGTTCCCTAGCATAGAAATGTCACATCTGCGTAGTATGATAGTCTCATCCGTGGAGCCTACACTAGTACGGCAGGGCGCGGGCGTGCGGGGAGCGTGGGCGGCGCGGGGGCGGCGTAGGCAGCAGCTATGACACAAGTACCGCGAACTGAGTGTAAGCTCTGGTAATTAAATGTGTCGCTGTCGATCTGATGTCACACAATTTGAAAATATTCATAACAAGTGTAAATTAAAAATTTATAACACCCGCGACAAGTGAAGGTTACTAGAAAAGAGCTGATAACTTTCAAACGGCTGAACCGATTTTCCTTGTTCCTTCGCTATTAAGCTATAGCCTATACCTAGTAGAGTAAGGATTGTCTTTATACTGTGCTATTACCATTAAAAAAAATACAGAATCTTCACCTCATACGTTGAATCAACCTATAAGGTGTTCCAACTTCCAGCAAATACCTGCTCTTGCTGATATCTATTGTCATAGCCATTCATAGCTCTCTTCATCTTATTGTCACTTTTAATAATTACTTATATCCATTGTTAGACATAGCCTTCCCATTTCCCTTCATGTACACACAATATTCCGGTGAATCTCTCAAAGTTTTTTCTTCTGGATTTTTTTTTCTATAAGTATGTACCTAAGTGTTGTGCAAGCACGTGTCCCTAAATCATGACGCCTGTCTACGCAAACGTGTTGAAATAATGCATTATTGATAAGCTGGAGATCCACTTGTCAATTTCGTATACGTAATTCTTTGTGGACATTCTCAGAATGTGTCTTTTGCATGAGAAATATATTTTTGACATTTAGGCTTTTACAGTTACAAATACATATATTGCAAAAACCTGAAAAATCTGGCAAGAGCTGCATTTTTGGACTTTTTCCTTCATATTATTTTTCCCCTTTTCCCTACCAACCAACACCAAGTGGTTTTGTAAGGCTACCTGTCCACTGGAGTGGACCGAAGCGGAGATGTGCTCAGTGAACTAATCAGATTATTGAGAGGTAACGTGATAATTTTTTTCGACATTTCTGTGCAATCTGATTGGTCTGCTGAACACGTCTCCGCTCCGCTCCACTTCAATGGACATATACCTTAAGGGTCCTGTCCAATAAAGTGGTGGGGAGACGTGTTCAGCAGACTACTCAGAGTATTGAGAGGTGACCTGGTATATTATTTTCTTGCGTCCCTTTTGTGGAATCTGATTGGTCTTTTAGTGGAACACGTCTTCGGTCCGCTTCAGTGCCCCGTGTATTGAAGCGGAGCGGACCGGAGCTTAAACGTTAGTCGAGTTCATTGGCCGAACGTTGGGCTAATGTGTACCAAGGTTCTTCATAGAACAAAACTGCTGTCGGTTGTCGAGGGACGGATGCATGAATATTATCTGGCGCTGTGTCCGGCGCCGTGCGGCCGCCGGATCCGCGTCCGGCGACCGATTGCTCTTGAATCCTACACGTTACACGTACCTTCTATACGTTATGTTAATTATGAAATAGGCATACTGAATACACCGACTATACTATAATATGTTTAAATGCTTAACGTAACGTATGTTTTTTTACAATTAAAAAATACGGGGGTCTTATAAATGTCGTAAATTAAAATGAAACTATTAATTTATTTATTTAGAAATCTTTATTGCTACATAGTTATATACAGAAAAACAAGACAAGCTACAAAATAAACTATACAAAAGGGTGCAAAGGCTAACTATATAAATTGAAATGATATCAATTTATTAATTATTAATATTATGATAACTCTACTACTGGTTCGAAAAGCAGATTCTACTGAGAAGATTAAATCTAAAACTAATCGAGAGCTTACGTGCAAAACCTAAGTAGGTAGATTAAGGCCTTTTTAGCGACAAAGTTTCGCGGAACAAACCGGCAGAGCTTTCAGTTGCCTACAAGATGCTATAAGTGCATTGATGATTTGAAAAGAGCAACTGCTAAGTTTCTTGCCGGCTCTTTTCAGTAGAATCTGCATTCTTAGTTATTAAAATCGGTTCAGTAGTTTATCTATTTCAAATAAATTAAAAATTCTTTCCGCTTTACAATACAATATATGAGGTTTAGATGGATCATGGCACTCTCAACTCTCTAGAGTGCCAACCACTACAATTTTTTGTCAATAGGTAGAAAGTGTTTACAATCAGTAATATAAAGCTATACCTATAAAGACGTAGTGTAGCTTAGGTGTGTACCTAAACAGAGTTCTTCTTCTTATACCTACCTATGAGTTATGACTATTTTTACACGCACGAGGCATTCTGCGGGAACTCTATGAAAGTCAAATAGTTTCTAAGACGAGACAAAGTGACAAGTGATAAATTGATTTAACGTTACAGAAAAATGTTTCGTATTATGTATTATATTTATCAGCCGTTGTCGAGCATTGAACTTTTGTCATTGAGCGGAAATTAATTTCGAGTTCCCCATGTGCTTTTAACTTTTACCGTATATTGCGTAACCGTAGGTAGCTTCCTAAAATGAACAAAATGAAATTCGTTTTGCGAATCTCATAATGATATGTTAACCTGCATTTATTTTATTGTTTGTTGTTCTTGTTATTTTATTTTTTTCTGTTTTTTAAATTTGTATTTTTTTTAAAAGTTAAATAATATGAGAATAATAAATAAATGAGGGACTAAGAATATGTTTACCTGCTACCTATATTTATGAAAATTAATTTTAAAAAATCGACTTCTAAAGCCACTACAAAGATACAAATATTTTTCCTTCTTCTCGTATGTTGAAGTCGGCGTTCCGCAGGAACTGTCTTTTCCCGTGGATTTTCCAAAAAAAATTCTTTCATACAAACCTTATCCTGACAAAAACGACTACAAAAATAAAGATTCATCTAATTTTGTGCAATCGTTCGGAAATTATGCACATTTCGGCGATCCGTTTTTATTTATATAGATTCAAGATGTTTATAATATCTTGAAATTCAATAGACCGGAACAAAAAGCAATAGATAATATTCATCGTGATTCTATTACTGAGTGCAGTGTAAGTTGCATATCAACCACATTTGTGGGATTGTGTGCGGCGCGTCGTACCTAGCTGCAGGCTGTAGGTAGGGTGTCGGGTGTCGCAGCAGGAAGAGATCGCGTTTCGACACCGATAGTGGTAATACGAAGCAATACATCAATCGACTGTCTACCCACTCTTTGGTAGCTATCCTTCTTATTTTGTGATATTATTACAGGTGTGTACATGCGAGGTGTAGGTATTATCTGATTTTCATGAACGAATTGAATAATCGATCTACAGTGGCGTGCACAGAGTTATGTATAAGTTAGGTAGTTCCCTCTTTACTGGCGGTTTTGATGAAAAATGAGCATTGAACTATTCGAATCAGGATAAGCAGCGCTTTTGTGCTCCTATGAACTGCGCGCCGCTGTCGATCTATCTGTAATTGTGTCGATAAGTAATAAAAATATACTTAACGGTTTTTATCCATCCAGATCATAAATAAATCCGTGAATCGTCACTAAATCTATCGGAATCTAATAATAATCTATTCGAAGTGCCCTACCAAAAAGAATCAGCAAGAACCTCGACGGTCACTATATTCAAATATTCAATTTACAATCGGTAGATATGTAAGTATAAGAAATTGCAGTAATTACAACTTTATTTTTGCGGGATCAACTGAGCCAGACTCTCAGGCATGCAGGTTTCCCTCACGATGATTTTCTTCACCGAAGAATAATTTACATAGTAATAAACATAATGATTAATTAATCATAGAATTTAAGTTTACATTTTTATTTAATTCTACAAAAACAATCTTATAATATCAATATCCGTCTTTTCAATTTTTAATTTTCTAGGGCTTCTCTTACTTCATCTTGCTCTTATATTTTACTGGACATAATATTTGGGTACGCTAAAGGACTTCTCAAGGCACCCTGCACCTGAAGACCGCTGCGGATCCAACTTTGGATGTAGGCATTGCATCTCCTTTGCTGTTTAGGCTTATGTTGTAAAGAAAATGTTCATGATTGGATTAAGGAGAAAAATACGAGTACCTCAACACCACTGTCGCCATGCAAACGGGACTTTATTACTCGGAGCTTATATCCATATATACACACACGTTCGCGAAATGCTTCGATACCACGATTTAAGAAGTTCTTTGTCATTGTGCGATAATTCACTTTGCTTCTCATAAAGATGGGTTCACATAAGGTTGGTGTGGCTAGACGTTTTTGCGACGCATTGGCGCGGTGTATCACGGAGGTAGGTACATACTCGTATTTTTCTCCTTAATCCTGATAATAATGAACATTTTCTTTACCACATAAGCCTAAACCGCAAAGGAGATGCAATGCCTACATCCAAAGTTGGATCCGCAGCGGTCCTCAGGTGCAGGGTGCCTTGAGAAGTCCTTTAGCGATTATGTCCAGTAAAATATAAGAGCAAGATGGAGTAAGAGAGGCCCTAGAAAATTAAAAATTGAAAAGACGGATATTGATATTATAAGACTGTTTTTGTAGAATTAAATAAAAATGTGTACTTAAATTCTATGATTAATCATTATGTTTATTACTAATTAGAAATCCAAAAGCATCATATTTAAAAAATATAAGAAAACGCTCGTTCACTATATCACTTAGTAACTAGATCCTAATTTCCTGTTGCTGATGTGGATATAGGTATCTATTACCTAAATGTGGACTCGGCTTAACATGTTAGTGTCAATTTACTTATTCCTGTAAATCTGTTGCAGTTTACGCGTCCTTCAGCTTAGTATATTTTATGTTGGTCTCAAGTAAGCTTTTCTGTTATAAGTTTATGACTAAGCTTTAATTTAACAACAAAATCTTAGAAATTTATTACAATTTATATATAAGAGAATATAATTTATTGATTTATATGCACTCCCATCTAGGTAGGTAAATGTAATACCAACGTAACCACACCGTAATTACTTCAAAAATAAAGATTAATTACCTTTCTTAATTAATCTAGACTAAAGTTTACTAAATATGTTTAAGTGCTCGAGCGAAGTTTAAATTAAGGAGGGTACTATACATATACTCGTAGGTACGACGTAGGACACAGTTCATATTAACAGGTCTCTCTCCGTCACTTACTCCATACAATCGTAGCCCCAATTTCATTTGAATATTAAGCAACCAAAGTCCATGAAATTTTGCAGACATATTCTAGAAACTAATATCTGAGTGTGGTGTTTTAGATTTTTCTTCAATTAGAAATTAAAGATTAGATCCCGGAACGTTTCTACAAAATTCCATTGAGTATGATTGCTTAGTATTCCAATGAGAGACGAACTACGTTTGTATGGAGCGAGTGACGGAGAGACTACTCTTAATTCAATGGGTAGACTGTTAAATTATACTACTACTATAATTTATATCGATCTCGGCAATGGGCAATACGGATATTACGTATTTATTGGGTACATTAACAAAATATAATCATGCCAAACCAAACAAGTCCTCTGAATGGCTACACCTACGAGCGCGTAGGCTGACATTATTATAATAATATTATTACCTAAGTATATTATATTTTTATCTTACGGAGAGTGAATACCGCGATCTACGCCGGAAAGAGGACAATTTTTTATTGAACAGAAACCCTTTCATCAAGTCGAGCCGAAAATGATTTTTCTGACGAAAGAGTTCAGTAAAATATTCAGTTCAAAAAACCCCCAGATCAATTCCTGACTTAGGTTGAGATCTATAGAGAGCACTTTGACTTTGCTCAGACTTAAAAGTATTAAAACGAGACAACGTTAGATCGCTGGCATAAATCTGACTCGTTTTAAGTAACTGAAATTTAAGGCTGAGCTAAGTCAAAGCGCGCTCTAGATCTAAAGCCACAGTGGCTCCGGCTTTGCTCACGAGTCACGACGTAGCTCCCCAACCCACCCTTAACAAATACTCCTTTTGGATTAGGAGTTAGAACCCCCCCTTTCTGAATAACCTCGCATAAAATATCTCACCCTATGATACAGGACATTGTCCATGTTACTTAACATAAATTAAATTCAAGACTTACCATTCAACCCGCCCGGATGTCGCCACATTTATCGGTAATACGAAATGGAAGCGAAAAAACCACCGTTGGACATATTCAAGTTGCACTTGCCGGCTATAGGCAAGAAACTTGTTTCTTATTTATGAATTCTTTATAATGCCATTCTTCTTGAGAATCTATCCATTTATCTATAACTACTATTATAAGGCTGTAAATTTAGTCTGTTTGTTCGATTATAACGATATTACTTCGTCTATTCTGACGAGCCTACCCAAGTTTTCCTTTGGATTAACTTGGTCGCCAGTTGAAACCTCCGAAACTAATCTTGAAACCACTTCCATGCTCAAAATTCATTTTCCAGAGAGGTCATCAGGGGTCAGGTTATAGCTAGATTCTTACACAAGTGACTCATAAGTTACTGACTACTGTTCATCATCACCCATCGCTGGATCACTATAGCGCACAAATCTGCTTTCTGAATGAGAACGTTTTAGGCCAAAGTTTACCACGCTGATCAAGTGCAGATTGGTAGACTTCACACATTTTTCAGAACATGCAGATTTCCTCATGATTTTTCCTTCGCCGTCAAAGCAAGTGATATTTAACAGGGCTCTCTCCGTCACTCGTTTCATACAATTGTAGTTCCAATTTCATTTGAATATTAAGCAACCAAAGTCCATGAAATTTTGCAGACATATTCTAGAAACTAATATCTGTGTCTGTGGTGTTTTAGATTTTTCTAAAGATTTGTATGAAAATTTTTAAGACCACGTAACTTTGAAACCGAATATTTTAACAGAAATCTGGAAAACCACAGACATAGATATTAGTTTCTAGAATATGTCTGCAAAATTTCATGGACTTTGGTTGCTTAACATTCAAATGAAATTGGAACTACGATTGTATGAAACGAGTGACGGAGAGAGCCCTCTTAATTGCTTAAAACAAAGTTAAAAAAGTGAAAAATCCGATGCCCAAGATAAAATTCCGGCAGTTACAAACAAACCGACTAAATCAGAAGCCTTGGATCTTTAGCCACAGGAGATTATGAGTAGCTCACTGCGCCATGGAGATCGAGAAAGGATGAAGAGTCGCGGGCCAAAAGCTAGTGGATATCAAGAGTGGAATAAGAAAAGAGCTCCATCCATTGTAACTGACGTCAGCATTGGAAGTGGGAGCCGCCGCGCCCGTGCCGCGTTTACATCTTTTATTTATAGGCGATTGATTGATGAAGCGAAACGTCGTATGAATGAATCGATTTATGGTTTCGTTGAGCGGACACTGTTTATGTGGCCGCTTGACGTCAGGAATCTTAATCGGGGAGCCGATAAGCTTTGGTACCCAGTATCCTTAATGATCCAGCTATGTAGATACAATTTCGAGAAAGAGCTTAGCCGCCGAATCCAACTCGGCTGGGTAGCGTTCGGGAAGCTTCGAGATGTCTTTTCGTCGTCGAGAAGTCCAAATTTTTCGAACAGTGCGTGTTGCCGTGATATGGATCCGAGAGATGGTTGCTATTGGCCTCAGAAGTAAGTTTGTTGTGCAGTTTACTCAGTGTACCCTTAGTACAAGTAGAACTGCACTCGGACTGCGCATTCGGTCGGCAGTTGAGTTGCAGTAAGCAGTTGTGGAAGGAAGGCGGAGGACCGTGTTTGGTGGAAAGTCCTATGTCTAGCAGTGGACGCATACAGACTGATGGAATGGAATGGAAAGCAGTAGTGACTTGTGTCAACTGCAATCAAACTACATCCTACTGCAATTTTGCAGTTGGCTTGCAGTTCAAATGCAATTCGTTTCTATAGACTCTAAGAGAGAGATATAAGAGATAAGAGTTTACGCGATAGAAAGAGAGGCGTCTGTTGAACTTTGGGCCGCAGCAGTGCTGTACGAGCTGAATTGCACTTTATTGCGTCGTTACAAGAGATGCTGTTTAGTTAAACGTCTTTGCGGATTGAGCCATCTTTAAATACTCGTAAATGAAGATACTATGACCATTGATGCACCGATGACCAAACTGATATAACCCTACAGTACCTAGTTATAATTTCTTAACCGACAACTGAGAATCCGACGAAGTTTCTTGCTGGAAAATAACGAGGAGAAGAGATCGTACCAAATAGGAATTGAACTTTAGTTGACACGGGCAGGTGTTAGAGATTTGCGTTGATCCAAGAGTCAGATCTATTGTGCCTATTAGGAGCAACAACACACCAATAAGGATTACGCATGTTTCGGGACAAGCTGCCATTGATATACAAAATATCAAGACACATAGTACAAAAGTTAAGATGCCTGAAAAAAGAGGCCCTTCTTCTTCTTTTCACGGGATTTCGCAGAGCTCTTGGAGAACTTGTATCACGTTGACCGTAGTCGATCTATTGCGATCACCAACATCTACAGCTCTACGTTGACACTTACAATCCACAAAAGCCCCGAGCCGAAGTAGGCAAAAACCGCCAAGGTGACAAGACAAGAGAATTATATATAGTAGAGACACATTTTTCAGTATGGAAAGTAAGAGTGATCAGGTCATCAGTCGTGCATCAGATGCGTCCGATGGCTGACATCGAAGAAATAATAATATGACTTCATATTTGAAAAATGCGTTGCATGTACTACATATTTCTTCTGATTCTTCCGCTAACTGCGGTGCGTCTCGTAATAGAGTTAGATTACCTTTACCTTTCTAAGAAAATACCCGGTAAGTAGGTGTATACTTTGCATTTGTCCAAAAATAATCCCGGATCTATGCGCAGCGAAATCTTTATCAAGCAGGTCCTCGTCTACGTATCTGTTGCTTAGTATGTCTGTGCAGACGGTCTAATTGTTTAATTTCGGTCTTGAGATAGGTTAGCAACGAGCGATTGGCGGTTGCTCAACTCGTTATCGCCGCATCGTTTGAAGAGCCGCTTCCTGCGCGATGACCTGCGTTATCGAGTGCGCCTACGATGCATAACGCCCAATACTCTCGGTTTCAACCGTATTTCATGGAACCATATTATGGAGGGACACCCAATCTACTCGTATAAAACGGTTTCGTTCAATGTTTCAGATACAAACCGTTGAGGTGTAAAATGCCCTTCCGGTGACCGCGTTTCCTGCTAAACTCAATCTAGCTTAAATATGTATGTCGGTGATATGTCGGTGTCATAAGGCACAGTGCAGGCAGGCATAAGTGGCTTAACCAGATAAAATAACAATAAAAACATTTAATTCAACCACAAGCCATGTATTTCTTTTTATTACGTAAGTTCCCTGAAACTTTATAAAAAAGGAGTTTCTCAAGAGCTTCTCAAAAGGCAAGAATAAAAACGGCCCAGAAGCTTAAAAGCAACAAAGTTTTCAATATTGAAAATGCTAGCGCACTGATGAAATTCTTTAGCAGTTGCAGATATCGGCGCTCATTGAATGAGGGAATTTCGGCTTGCTTACCTACCTGCAGTAGTGGGACACTAGACCCACAGTCCAAAAGTCAAAAAATAAACATAAAAAATATACAAATACTATACTTACACAGTCAAAAAAGGCATCTTTCCCCGGGGACTACTCTGTGTACCTACTTGATCTAGTCAAATAGGTAGGTACTCATACTATTACCTACTACTTATTACTACTTACTATATTCTGTAGACAAAGCCGAATGATAATGTTAAGAAATCTAAATAAGTACATTCTCCATAGTAATAATTCCATAGTAATTTACCAATAAGGGCCCACACACTCCTTTTTTTGTAAAACCAAATTCTACGATGTGATAACAGAGTTCCTTATCAATGAACCCGCGTAACAAGATCTGGTTCATTAAAAATCTAGACCTCTATATTTAGAACGAAAATCGCTTATCGTCGTCTTCTTTTGTATATTATCTTGCTTGTTATGTTTATTTAGTCTGGTGATGATTTACATTAAATATTTTAACTTATTTTCGACACGACTACAGTTTTACGGTTTTAAGTTAAACACTATATATTTTGTGTGCTTGTTTACCAAAACACTCATTAGATTTTTACAATAACCACTCTTTTGCGTTGTGCAGTCGGGTAAAAAAGACTACTTTTACTCAGTAGGGGGGTTGTACAAATGGCGAGCATGAAAACTCGTAGTCTACCATACACTACAAAAACAATTGCATAAAAGTACTGTTTTTATTTTTAAATTTTAAATCAAATAAATTAATGTACCAGCACAAAATAAGAAGTTTTGTGCTATCATTTCTCGGCTTCTGTTTTTAAACTTGAGTAGATTCAGATACAAAGTCCCCAAAATTGTAAAAATAAACACGACTTCAAACTCTCTCAGTTCTCAGTAGGTAAATGTTTAAAGCTGGGCAACTAGTGGGTACATGGGTACGTGCAATAATTTGATAATAAGTGACACTATTAATAAGGTTGGCATTATCGCATGACGACTCGGTCACGTAGCCAACGGGTCTGCGAAATAAAGAGTAGGTACTAGTACCTACTCGTATGTCAGTAGCGGACTGAGGGCTGGTCCGCACTAGGCCTCAGGTCTAAAGAGGCCTCCAAACCTCGAGAAATTTTCAGTGAAATCACTTATCATAATTATAAATACAAAAGTGTGTTTGTTTGTTGATTCGCGCCGCAACGGTGCGACAGATAAACGTGATGCTTTAACGCATTTCCCAGAGTGAGTTGGACTTGCCCCGCGCCGTCTCTGCACCGGAGAAGAACAACTATTCCACTTTATTGTGACTATGCATAGTTTTCGTGTAATTTTTAACTATTTACGCAGCCTAATTTTAACTAAATAATTTAATTATTTATTTACGCCATGGAAACTCAGTTGAGATGATTTTTTTCAGGCTTAATTCCAGTTGTCATCACATTTTATACAGCCTATACTTAACCATTTTAGATAATCCCTCTTTCTATAGGCGGAAACCGTGTGAAAATCCATATAGTACCTACTTAATTTCTGAGATTAACCCAAAAAACAAGAACTCAGAGCGGCGGGGAACTTTATAATATATCCTAGCTATTAAAGACTAGAGGATGCCCGCGACTTCGTCCGCGTGGATTTAGATTTTTATAGATCCCGTGGGAACTGTTTGATTTTGCCTATTTCGATTACAGAGGCGCAAGCTACTTCGCTACAAAATTTCATACAAATTGTTTAAGTGGATGGCTCTTTAAGAATCCCGCGGGAACTCTGATTTTCCAGGATAAAAAGTAGCCTATGTCCGTCCCCGGGATATAAGCTAACCTTATACCAAATTTCGTCAGAATCGGTTGCACTGTTGGGCCGTGAAAAGGTAACAGACAGACAGACAGACAGACAGACAGACAGACAGACACACACTTTCGCATTTATAATATTAAGTATGGAAGTATGGATAGAATGGATTTAGAATAATTCTAATTAGATACATTGATACACGGAGGTACGACTCATCCATAAACAAATCTACTTATGAGTCTGTACTGGTGTGTATGTCGTGTTCGGAACAATAGCAACAGTGCATCGTAGGGGGGAAGATTAATCATAGCTAGCCTTAAAAAGAGCAAACAAACGGCCTATATATTATGTATTATCGCAATTAAGGCTTCACACACACCAGGCTTGACGCGATGATACACGACGTTAACTTGTCCAAAGGTATAAAACTGACCCAGGTGTTGTAAAATAAGATAAGGTATGAAATTGGCCTACTTGGAAAATAAGGTAAGGTATGAAAGTGGTCTAGAAGTTGTAATATCTACATATAAGTTAAGGCATAAAAGTAATCTAGAATCTGTGGTATAGGGTAAGTTATGAAAGTGACCTATAAGTTGTAAAATAAGATAGGGTATCAGGTATAAAAGTGATCTAGAAGTTGTCAAATAAGGTAAGGTATGAAAGTGGTCTAGAAGTTGTAATATATTTTCTTTGTAAGACATTTACAAAGAAAATATAATGATGATATTTTTTTCTAGAATTTCTTCTATATTATGTTGTGCTTCATGTAGTTCCTTATAGTTAGGTATGAATACGCGTGTGAGTAATGTCTTGGCGTGCATTTGGCGTCGCGCATTCTGTGGGCACAAGCCTTTATAATCTGTGCATTCACAGAGCATCGAACAACCCGAGTGCCACTGCATCATGCATCTCGGGCCACAGGTCAAGGAATGCGATCGATAAATAGCAAGATTTGACAGTGAAATGCCACTGTTTAGCTAGCAGAATTCAGTCGGCCAACGAATGTACGAAGCGGTCATATCCGATATTGCGGTCAAAGATTCGCTGTTTTTGACGAATAGGATGCAAGATCCGAGTCTCTTAAAATGTTTCTATAATTATAACAGTAAGTAGTCATAAAAATAACAAACAAGTTTTTTTACTGTCGCGATAGCAATTTATGCATTATTATTTTATTTTGTCACATGCCCAACGTAATTTAACCAATGCATTATTTTATAGATCCAATCAAACAATCCGAATTCAATCAGAAACAGTAGTTCCCAAGTATGAATGACAGATGCTGTACTTATTTTAAATGCGATAAAGTGGTAATAAAGCTACATTTTCGTGAAAAAAAATCTCTCTTGGTTTTATAAGGCTATAGATAGATACAATTATTGACAGTTGATACTAAGGCATAGTAGCAGTCAGCCATCATCAATGTCGCTATCCAACTGTATGATTATTAAACTGTGTTTACATAAACACCTCTACCGCCCTAAGATCTCACAATGACTTGAATAATCCATCTCTTACGAAGCACGGGTCAGAAGATCCGCGGGGCCGACAATTTTATATACGGGAGATTATTTTTCTTACCTACCTACTAGGTATCTATCTTTTAAAGGTTTGGACAGACAATCCAGCGATAGCAGTTTACAGTATGACAAGGGTTTTGGTAATTTTCGGGATGTAAAATAAGTCGCGAAGTGCATTGTGCTGGGCTGGCACTACAAAAAGCCACCAATCAAGAGAAGAAGATTGTAGCCGATGCGCGTCCCGCATCGATAGACCTACCTCCGCCAAGATTGGTTCAGTGGTTGCGCCGTAAAAAGGTAACAGACAAACCAGACCGACTCGCATTAATCATAATAATCGACTAGATGATGCTCGCCACTTTGTCTCGTATCTTCGTTCAGGAATTCATTGATTTTTTCGGATTAAAAGTAGCCTATGCCCGTCTTCGAAATGCAAGCTATCTCTGTGAATCTAGTCAAAATTGCTTTGACGGATGGGTGATAAGATAGCAGTCATACAGACACACTAGCGCATTTATATTATTGGTATGGATTAAAAGCAAAATAGCTAGTGCTGAGAGAATTTGGAGTAGTTAAACAGATCCAACGTCACGTAACACAACAATAGATCCTGTATTGTAAGTATTGAAACATTAAAATTCACGTAGCGACGCTTACGCATGCGGTAAATAGGCACATAGGCGGTCCATATGAGCTCGATACGGCAGGGCCTAAATATATCGGGAGCAGATTCGATGTACCGGTACCGCCGATACATAGTAGGGCTAATAGTACGAGAACTGGTGCATGATTCTCTATTACATTTAAATAGAGTAAAGTCAGTCAACGTCCGTCTTACAGTCCCGACTCATAACTTCCGGTTCGGAAACAAAATACTGAACAATCCTTTCCAAAAAAAAAAACGGGTACCTATACAAATAAACTGTGCCTACCATAAGAACTAAGAAGTGATTTCATCAGAACCCTATATGTATTTGCATAGCGTCCTCTTGGTCTTCGAAGCACACGCCGCGGCGCGGCGACCAGTCCTCGTCACAGTGAAATTAGAGCATCGTCAGAGAATATAAGCTACTCAGTTCGCTTGTGCCCAGGATGAAATTTTTTCATGTTATTTCATGCCAGTTATTTCATAACCCTAAATGCACGTGGACGAAGTATTCCTTACTCCTTAGAAAAGATTTTCAGAAATTCCACACAATCTAAGCGACATGATTCAACTAATTAGGTACATAATAATTCAGCCTTTTGCTCCCACAATTTTCCACAAGTTCTGGGACTATAAGCATGATGACACATCCACACTTCCCGTTGCTTGTCAAGTGTGGCTTACGTATTCCTGACGGGCGTATTAAAATGCATGAAAAATAAATTTCCGTCTGTTTTGATCGGAAAATTTAGAAACCCACTATAACAATATTTTCTTAGGAAATTCCTTACATAACCCCTAGATACCTACGTTTACCACATTTGTTAGGTACTCTTGCAACAGACATTATGTCCAGCAGTGGACGTCTTTCGACGAGACGAGATATTTAGCTACCAAAATATTTTTCATTATAACTCAAACGATATTATGTTTTGAATACCAATGTTGGGCAGTAAACCAAGGATTCACAAAAACAACTGAAACAAGGTTATGGAATATCTAACTGGTGGACAGTCAACAGCACATCAGCTTCACATTTGCAGTGTGAAAACTATCGCTGTTATGGACAACTTGATTTACACAATACTTACCTCAAAATCGCTAAGTTTAAACTAAGAGAATATTACCCAATAGGACCTAAGGTTGAAATCTATAGACCGCACTTTGACTTTGCTTAGACTGAAGTTTCAGTTTCAGAACCGGACCATATTTTAGTAGGTGTTTCATGGAGTACGACGTAAGTACTTACACAAGTCCTCATTGCCCTATAGGTAAGTGAGTTTCCTTTTATCACACGCTCTGCTCGGCCGGCCATCAAACGCCGTCGGCGGCTTGTCGACATCTGTTGTCCTAATTTAGACAGTCCCTGGTGTACTCCACATCTTGTAAATAGTATCAGTTACTAAATATAATATGTACTTCTATTTACAAGAGTAACCGCCGTATTTCTTGCTGGTTTTTCTAGATAGAAACGGCATTCCGAACCAGTGGTAAATTATTTTGAGGATTCAAAAGCACTTGTAAAAGTTTACTTGAATAAAAATATATTCTATTCTATTCTATATTTAATATTGTAGCTTGCGGGGAAATGGTTGCCAGAATTTCATATTTTAGTATGTTCTTAATTCTATAGTGCAGTTATATGTAAATTCTATACTATTTTTATAGTATTACATAATGACTCAATGAAATCAGTCGACACATCAATCAATAGTTTCTATTAGGTATTATACCAAATCGATCTGCTTGATATTTATCGATTCGCCATCTTCATTCGATTGGCGATTTCCGACACTGCCGATCCAGTATCCATCGATAATGGATGGATTATTTTAACGACCGGTATCCGCCGATCAGTCAAAGAGAGCTACGACATCAACCGATCTACGTTGATCGACTGGATGTGACTGGTAAAGCCCTAATATTAAAAGTGTAGATCCTCTGGGCTCTTTATGCCCTGCATCCGATCCATATCCGAGAAAATTCAGATCTAGAAAACTGATCGAAACTGGATGTCGATTTTACACTGCGCACGTTGAGATGAATGATGAATCTTGACTTTTGAGCAATACCATCGTTAGCATTTATGACGGCTAGGATTCGGATGGCAAGCAGTGCGCAAGCGTTCATACGAGGTATAGGTATGGTGGTTAGTTCGGTATTCCCGGCTTTGGAAAACAACTGCTTCTGCAACTGCTAATGGGACGTGTTTACCTAGTGTATGTAGTGTAAATGCCTATTCACTCTTGTTTTAAAGATACTCGGATTATAATTGGTAGGAAACACACATCGTGCATCGCGGGAAAGAATTCCAAAACGTAGAGCTAGCATAGAGACTAAAAATCGCGCGATTTTTTCGCTATTCCGTAACACTTGCAATCATATAGAGCTGAATTAAGTAACTGCGATTTATAATTCGCACGGAAAAAATCTGCGATTTGATATGGAGTTGTATGGCGCTCACCGCATTCGCAGTGCGGGCAGGTGAAATTGCTTACGCGACGCGGAAAATAAATCGCGCGAATAAAAATCGCAGTGCGTGTTAGGCCTTAGCCATGCGTGTCAGGAAGTATCACGCAAAACGTTTCGTGCGTGTAGATGGAACGTCGACGACATAAGGATATTATTTTTTAATGCTTAGTTATACTATGTATTATCGAGTACATTCCTGTTATGAAATAAACATAGAGCGATGGAAGGAAGAGTGAGACAGGAGGCGCATCCTGTGGCGGAGGAAGCGACGCGCCTCGCTTCCTCCTGCCGACTAAACGAATCACTATTTATACACCGACAGTGCGCTGGCAAGAGACCGCCATGTCATCCGCGTTTTAAATAAGCTTTGCCTTTACAGTTACGGAAACCTGTACGATATTGACTAAATCAATCTAAAAAAGTAGGTAAGTATAGTCTAATGTTTTGAAGCTTTTTTTATGATGTTGTAGCTGAAATTAGGTTTAACGGCCTCACTTGGTGTTCCTTGTTTGGCAAATCAAAATTAAAAATCGATATTTGGAATGCTTTAGCTTGGTTAGTGTGAGACTAATTTGATGATAAATCATTTATGGTCACTAGGTGAAGTCAAGCGCAAACTTTTTCACGATATAAATTTTTCGATTTTAATAACCGTTCTGTACCATAGGTGATTACATTATGTTCGTTCCATCGCTAGCAATGCTCTGTTTGGTGGAAAATTGTCTTTAACTTTTAGGAAAAACTTTGTTTGATTGCTACTGCCTACTACAATGGTTGCGGCAATGCTCTGACAGTGAACAGTTATAGCATTGATGCAACGTTCTGATGGGTAATTTTAGTTCAAAGAAAACAAATATTGTAGTAAACATTCGTATTTATAATATAATGTTGTCGTTTTATTTACAAATAAATACAAATTCAGTTAATAAATAAATGGTAAATTATCTACATCTTAATAAGTATGTTTTATATCTCATTTTCTTAATCTTCTTCCTTGGATTTGTGTGGAATCCAAAAATACTAAATGTTAGCGTTTTCTTATGACACGTTTCGGTCTCAAGAAAATTTGAGACTTTGCGTTCGGGCGACACGTTCACGTACATTCACACACTACGACTATATTTACAAGAGACGAGCACTCTGGCGCGGGGCGGCTCTGTCCTGCGCCCCGCGCCCTCACTGCACACACTCGACCGCGAGCGATCCGAGTCCACCCCGCGCGGTCCGCTCCGGAGCTCTCCGCTCGCCAATAAATATTTGTACAACGCGGGCGCCCGGGCGGCGGGACTAGATAATACTGGAGAGCGGCGGCGGCTCGGGGCAGCGGCAGCCGGCGCGGCGGCAGCGCGCGTACGCGGCCGCGCCCGCCGCCGCGCAGCCGCGCAGCGGCCAGTACAGCCACAGGCACGGCAGCGGCACGGCCAGCGCCGCCACGCACGCCAGCCGCGGCCCGCACGCGCACGGCTCGCTCGCCTCCTCCTCGCCGCTCCCGCAGTGGTAGAACAGTGCCTTGGCGCAGCACATGCACGACGCGTAGTCCACGCACGCCTCCGCGCTGCACAGACACGATCCGCACAGCCAGCGCGACGGCAGCGGCCGCGGCCGCGCGCACTGCGCGCAGCGACAGCGCCCGCACGCCTCGCACACGATCGAGTCGGCGGTGGGCACGCGCCGCTTGGCGCCGGGCTGCGCCGTCACCGGCTTAAGCGGCTGCGCGGCGGCGTGGCGGTGAGGCGGCGCGGGCGGCGCGCGGCGCGGCGCCTCGACGTATGCGTTGCGCTCACGCTCGGTCTCGGGGCGCGGCCGAAGCAGCGACACGGCGGGCTGGCGCGCGCCGCCCGCGCCGCCGGCCGCGCCCGCGCGGTGCACGCGCGCCGCCGGCTTGGGCGGCCGGGGCGGCGCCGCCGGCCCGCCATACTCGTCCATCGAGTCCGGCTAACGGCTTTCTGGGCCGTCGCCTTCCTGTTCCCTCATCGTCCCCACCTGCGGAACAAGAAATTTCTGTCGTTAATATTATGATACTTTGAATATACTTTACTAATTACTATACTAAATTGTATTTTATTAAGTGTAAAAATTATTGCTTTCTTTCTTTCATATTCACACCAGACTAATTATTCAATATCAATCTTATTCTACCATCGTCCTCTTTCAATATTATTATTTTTATTTTGCATTTACAACTCTAAGAGAAGTCTTCTAGATACATTTTGTTCCTTCATAAAAAAATCCAAAATCTATTCATCCTTACGATATAAACGCTACGAATACAAGTGTAAATTAAAAATTTATAACACCCCCGACAAGTGAAGGTTACAGTAACTAGAAAAAGCTGATAACTTTCAAACGGCTGAACCAATTTTCTTGGACGATAGCTAAGAACACTCTCGATCAAGCCACCTTTCAAACAAAAAAAACTAAATTAAAATCGGTTCATTCGTTTAGGCGCTACGGTGCCACAGACAGATACACAGATACACAGATACACACGTCAAACTTATAACACCCCTCTTTTTGGGTCGGGGGTTAAAAACGATCAATTTGGCCGCATGTAGAAACCGGATATAGGTAGACAAACGACATCAAAACCGGAATGTCGAGTTGAGAAACGGGGGATGGTTGGCAAGCTTGAATGAACTAAGAATTATTGAAGTATCAAGAAGTCATCATCTAATAAGGTTAACAGCAAAGTTAGTCTGAAGATGCAATGCCCAGTTGCATTGTAAAGAAGTGAAAAGTAGTTTAATGATGGTAAAGTAAATAATAATTTTTTTTTTTATTAAGTACCTACTTTAGACGATGTGAATCATCAATCAATTTTTGTGAATAAGACAATATTGGGAATCTACTGAAGAAAGAATAATACAAATGGCTCTGAAAATCCGAAAACTCTTCTAAAATGAGGTTAACTTTAGACGGGAATTAGCAGGGAATAGGCGTGGGACTGCACTTTTATATGTTCAATTGGTATAAACAGCAACCATCGGGATACTTGCTGGTTCTTCTCGGTGGGAGAGGCATTCTGAATCAGTGGTAGATGCAGATTTGAAAAGTATTTGTACTTAAAAATTTATTTGAATAAAAAATGTTTATATTTTATTCTACTTAATTAAAATATGTAGGTACTCCTAACAGCACTGCACCTTTAGCAGATATTCTTTTATTTCAGGATTTTAATTTATGTTCGAGTTGAAACTACATGTTATCTTAAAATAATTACTTAAGATTCTTTTTTAGTTTTAATAAATAAATGCGAAAGGCTTTGGATTGCCACTTTTCCTCTTACTACAGCTGTCTTACATACTAACTATGTTATAAAAATTGTTGGGATATCTAAAAAAGAAAAAGGTGACTGATTGACTGATGATCTATCAATGAGCTCAAACTACTGGACCGATCGGGTTGACATTCAGCATGTAGATAGCTACTTTGACGTAGACATCCGTTAAGAAAGGATTTTTTGGAAACTCGACCCCTAAGGGGGTAAAATAGGGGTATAAAATTTGTGCAGTCCACGCAGACGAAGTCAGGGACATAAGCTTGTACAATATACGAACGGAGTAAATTTTAGTCAAGAAGACATCAAATGACCCCACAAGTGATTTCAAAACACATCACTTCGTAGCCATTTCCTGGCCTTGTAAACTGGGGCTATCGTCCGTTACAAAAAACAGACCTCATTGATCGCAGTAACGCAAGAGCTGATAAATATAATCAATCGACATTCGACACCCTCAATCACCAAATCGTAATAAAATAACAAATATCAGAGAATATAATCGGGAAATTCAGAAAAAGCTAAGATGAAAAGGCTGTTGGTAAAACAACTTGATTAAACATTTCGCAACTAAGCACTTTTGATTTCAGAAAACTACCTAGTTTAAATTCAGAAGAAAGATGGTTCAGGATAGGACAAAAATTTAGTAAGGTCAATCTTAATCTTATTTCTTTTCAGAAATATGCTGTTAACTATAATACCGATTTTTTTTCTTGTGATAATATATACTCGTATATAGTAGGCAAATGTATGTATGTTCGAGCAATGTGTGCTGCCAGTCATGAGTTCGGAAACATGGACACTGTAGTACAGAAGCAGGCGTTATTTTGCGGAAGGCCATGACAAAGTCAATTTAATACTTTGCAATTAGGCATTGTAAGGTCTACATCTCCTGAGGATGCTCCGGTGTCGGGGCGAAACGTGCGTCGAGTGGTGTTGGGATTTGTGTGGTGCTGCGTGGTGGTGGTGCGTGTGGCTTGCTTGGTGGCTGGTTTTTCCTGCATGTTTATCAGTGGGATGGCGGGTGGTGCATGTTGCACTATACAGATTTCTTTGGTTTGGCGGATTATGGCAAATTAAGCTTTTGGATCTTTGTATAACATGGACACTGACAAAACAAATAACATCCAAGCTGCAAGTGGCACAATGAGCAATGGTGCTGGTTATGCTGGGTATATCGTTCATTGATTGTGTGCCAAACACCACATTCCAAAAAAAAAACGATAACTGATGTTGTTTTGAAAATGTCCGGGTCGAAATGGAGATGAGCAGGGCACACAAACACACATATTATTTTAACAAAATATTCACTTGAATATTCATTGATTTTTAAGATTGTATTATTTTATTTTTTTCTACTCTTTAGTACCTAATTTTGTCAATCTGGAGGTGAGCGTTAACAATTAATTATTCAATTAACGATGCCTATTGTTATTTAAAGCAAAATTGATTATCTTCAATATTGATAGAGAATATAAAGGTAATTAGAGTTAGGCAAAGAAGAAGGCATACAAAGAAATATAAACGATTATTACATGGCGTTGGTAAGCAAGGTTAGGTAAATATGGCAAGGTCACCAGGAATGTTAACTGAATAACAACGAAAACTATCTTGTCTAAACTCTAAACATAAATATTTAAGTTACGTAACCATTATCTTATTTGAATCTAAGATGCTACTAACTATGAATTATTAGTGCTGTTCGTTCGTTGACATTGGAATATTACGTGTTTTTAAAGCGCTAACCTAAAGACGGGCACTTAGAATTCGCTTTTAGTCATGAAGTTCTACTATTTTTTCTATTTTTGATAAAATTTAAATGTTTTAAGGCCTACAATGATAATTTTATTGACCAAAATATAAAAACGACACATTTATTCAAGTTAGAGGGAAGCCTTCCTTAGTTTTTTATTGTGATCGAGGTCATAAGCTTCTAGTTAAGTAGTTATTGTGCAACTATTCTGATTGTAATAGCTTTTCAATTAACACTTAGTAGTTCATCTATATTAATGAATGATTGTCTCTGAAAAAGTGAAAACTAAAGCACCACCGCAGGTTTTCTTTTTCACGTAATTTTTGTTCTTTGAAGGTTAATTTGTATATTGCTATTTTCAATAGTCAATAGATCTCATCTCGTGACTTTATAACGACAGCTATTTGAATTTCTAATACTTTTTAATTCAAAACTCTAATACTAATTTATTGCTTATAGCATAGTCTATTTAGAATTTCAATAGGAATATGAAAACCAGAATCAGATTATTTATAAATGAAGTGAAATTTATCGTGGTTCTTATAGTTAAGTAAGTAAAAGTTGGTAAATGAGGTGATTTTCGTCTGATTGTTTCAAATTCTGTAACTACTTATTATATTTTAAAATACGTCATGACAGATATTCCCACCTACTGATGATTACCATACGAGTTTCTATACATTACAATATAGGTAACAAGTGATCCGGAAAAAGTGCACTGAGAAAAAAAATGCCTAGAGGATTTGAAATTGGGCTAAATTATCCGAAACAGGTCAATACAGGTCAAGTTAATGATTCAGCAGAAATGTAATGAAATTGCTCCTGAATCTTTGAACTGACTTAACTTTTATTTAAGGATAACCCCCAAGTAATATATGTTGATATATTATATACATGGATGTTCGTTTTGTCCATCGTGATCACGATCCATGCTACTGGAAATATCAACGAATCTCCTAAATTGTTTATTTTAACTTTATATGTATGTAGTTGAATCCAATCACACCAAATATTAGGTGTTAGTGGAGCTTAAGGTGGAGTGCAACTGCCTATAAGGTACCTATCATGGTATTATCGTGATCGTAGCTTTAATGAGATTACTAGAATTACGACGTCTTATCGAAAATTGAATTTGTAGTTGCTAGTATTGTACTTTTGGGAATCCATGACTTCAACATTGCATGCCAAGATAGAGTAAAATGAAAAACATTTGTCCCAACATTTCCAATTTATTTGCAACATCCACTATATTGGATGAGGCTTATAAATTCCCATTAGGTATAGGCCGTTCAACCACCTTATATCCTCTGCACTTTGGAGTTTAGACAAGTGAGTTCCGATCGGAGGATAGAATTCGGGCATAATAAGAGTTTACAAAAAGTCCTTGACATTCGAAGAACCAGTATTTGCGAAATCTATAAAAAACATGGATAGTAGGATTGTGGACTAGTTGCGACTTGCGACATTGTAAGTTAAACCCTCAAATACGGTTATTATAATTCAGATTTCATAAATGTAGGGATGGTTGGTTGGAGAAATCTACAGGGGGTCTGCCACCATAGTTTGACGAACGAATAACCACAATCGCCTCTGTTTGGTCGAGACTCTCTCATTCTCAATATTGACTAAAATGCATTAGTGCAGCAAAAAATACCATGAATTCAGCCCATTGCGATTATAATATTGATTGATGCAGCTTTTACGGAATCGACCAGGCTGATATTAGATTTTGGATTCAATAGTCTCGTTGACAATGTTAGGCAGTAGTTCCTTGAATTTCCTATTGTAACTTCTAGTGATATTGAAAGTCAACCAGAATCTGCCCTTCTATTTTACAGGGTACTATTATACGTATAGATTTGTTTTAGAAAACTGTATCAGAGACATATGCATGCAAATTGAAGTCATGAATAAACCGTAAAGAATTTAATTGTGATTTACAGCACTGATCAGCCTAGACATTGATACTAAAAAGTGAGCAGTGGGAAAGGAGGCCTTTGCTCAACATTGGAATCATACTGATAAAAGTGTAATGCAGCCAGATAGCCAAATAGATAGACAACAGCATGCATAGGTATCATATATAGCACAAGAAACCACGTTTTGGTTATAATCAATGGTTACAATTTCTGCTAGCGTCAAGTTTATTTTTATCCTCCGATAAAATTTTCTTTTAATTAAATGCCATTTTACTTACAAATTAAACAATGTTTTTTGGGAAATTTGCTACGAATAACTTTCATAACATTTTGTGATCATTAATGTAGCGCAAGTAACAAACAGATTAATAATATCTTGAGCTATTTGCATATAGGTACGTAAATTATGACAGGCATCTGGCTTCCATAAGTGTCTGCTTATCTTCGATGAAATAAAGTCGCGTTTATACCGATAATATCCTATTCGTAAATGAAAGTAGCTGGTATTCCAACATCCAAAATTTTTCCTTTTTTATCTTTTCTTGCTTACTGCCTTGGAATAAGTAAATGTCATTTAAAATCATAATGCCTCATCATTTGATTACCTTATGTTTTTAATTTAGTCAACAACGTGTTAATTGGCATGGAACAATTTTTAATGGAAATTAATTAATACCTAATTAACTAAGTCCTGCTTGTCCTTGATTTATTTTTGCAATAACCTATCTGCTGGTACCTTTTGGCGTAAATTTAAAAGTTGTTTACTACTAAACAGACTTTCGTTTCAAGAAAAATTTTCGCTAGTTGCTTCAGTTGCTTTAAATCTTATTAAGTACCTAGTAATGTTTTGAATCTGTCTGATATCTGTCTAGAATCTAAATGAATACAGATCCAAAGATCATGGACGTTGCTATTTTAAGACTTTTTACGTAATAACATCCAACGAGTGAAATTGAATAGATTTTCGCAGGATCACTTTTTTGATGTTTCAGAACTTTAGATACAAATTCTGGTTTATTTTATGTGTTAACGGTAAAACGGAATGTTATTTTATTAAATTAGCAATTCTTTCTTGTTTTGATTATTTCTTAAACCACCTAGTGTAGGTAGATATTCAATAAAAATAACATATTTCAATTTTAAAACAGCAACTTTATCGGTAGGAAATTAGTATTCCCATAAAAAATACAAATGTTGTCATTAATGATTTTGACATTATGAATATTAATTTAAGAAATTTTGTCTAGTATTTTTTACACATGACAGCTTGAACGTCTTTGCGGTTCGGTTGGATAGATTATGGACCGAATTTTAATGAATTTAGTGTGACCGCGTATAGGTAAATGATAGGTAACTACTAACTGCTAACTAGTAACTACATACCAACTACATAGTTATATATTTCAGATTTGTCTCTATAGGGTCGATCGTTTAGTATGCGTAGCAAAATCTGTCTTAAAATGTAAATTCACGATGTTACATATTTTGTTTAAATGTTTTAAAGTTAAAATTCAAGTTTGTAAAAAGATATACCGCGTGTATTGTTTACAAACCGTTTTTCTTATCAACGTTCAGTTATCAAACCTAGTCGAAATTGGTCCCTGTTGCTATAATAATTCGAATTTCGTCGGTGAAAATAAGTAATAAAAATAGTTTTACTGTAATCTACACTTTTAACGATATTCCACGATATCAGTTTCAGTTTTTAAGATTCTCAACGCTCATTACTCGAATGTGTAGTTGCGTTTGAAACTCATTAATGTAAGAGATCTGTTCCTACAGAATGGTAATTGTATGTTTCTAATGATGTTTGAAGCAGCATTATAAATGAAAGCATTCTCGAACTGGTCGGCGGAGAGGCTCTCGGGCCTCGGCTGGGTCGCGACTCGCGAGGCGCACACGTGCGGCGCTGCGCTCGCTACTCCGCTTCGCTCGTCGGTCGCCAGGCGCGACGCGACTGTCATTCATGTTTGCTCAATTTTTTCATGATCAGTGATTACTGCCTACACGACACACGGACGCGCGCGCTATGGAATCTAGGCGGACGAATCCGCCCCGACTCGTCACATCCTGGACGCCGGACGGGCAGTGACGTCGGACGAGTACTTACGAGGCAGACGGTCCACGGTCACGCGTCTCCTACACACATCACACAAGGGCACTCGGGCCGACTGGCCCCACACACTGCACTGAGCTCTGTCGGTCGGCCGCACGTACCGCACCGAGACCGCGCCGGTGGGCTCACTGACACACAAAAATACGGCAGAAGCACCGAATTTTGGCCGCGCAAATCCACGGGAAGGCTCAGAGACCGGCGCGGTCCGGAGCGGCACCTGGCGCGGGCGGGGGGCGGCCCACGCACCGGCCTCGATTCTCGTCCGCCCGCCGCGCGGTTATCACTGCAATATGGCCGCTACTCACTTCCTCGGTGAAGTTCTTCGTTGATTTCTACTCCTGATCTCGATGACGGCGATTTTCGTAACCGTTCCGAACTCGTGCGGATTCACTGCACTTATTCTTATACACATTTTAATGGAAAACGGGGAGCGTTAGCGCTACGCTCCAACGAAACGACCGTTCCGTTCGCTGGCACATTCCGCACTGGCGTCGGGCGCGGGAGCGGGCCGGCGGAGGGCCGCACCCCGCCGCCGCGCGTCCCTCCGCGCGCGCCTCGCCTTTTTATGAATGGAAGGCGGCCATACTGAATGAACCGCGTACACGAAGCGGTCGGCCGCTATTTTCGCAGGCGAACCGGGACGGCGAGGGGGCGGGGGCCGGAAGTGAGCTGCGAGTGCTCGCGGTGCCAAATTTTGCGGCGCGGGCGACGGCAGCGGATGTGCTCGTTTATCGAGCTTCCGGCGAAATCCCCGCGCGGCCGCATCCGGGAATTAGGTTTCCGGCCGGCGAGAGTCGTGACATGCCGCCCACTTTCGTCCTGCGATCCTACCATCTATCGGTCCTTGAAAAGCCTAAAATCAACATTCAATCCATGCATGACCACAACTCATGCGACCCCGAAGGCCGGAGAACGTGTTAAAGATGACGCCCTTTCGGGCTGTACAAAAGGCAAGCAGTCGGGCATCACCGGCACCCATTATGTTATCACGGTGTCAGAGAAGTAGGTTGTACAACCTAACAATATCAGTATGATTTCCGCAAGGTTGCAGCGACGACAATAAGGCGCGTTGTGCACGCGGCGTCTCTGTGTCAAGGACGAGCGATAACGCTGCCATACGGGACGGCTGTCATCGTACTACTAGGTATAGGTACCACATCTACTACCTAGTACCTACCTTTACACTACTAAGTACACCGAAAATGATGATTTTTCAACGAATTACTGATACTGTTTTGTGCTGTATAAGTACTGGTAAAAGTTCAAAAAAGATGCAAATTCTAGTACTCCAACGATGTATCAATAAAATATTACCCACTGGCGATGTCTTTCATTCAATATACCTACCTGTTTAGAGAAATGAAATGAAAATTTAACGGGCGCACCATTATTGTGCGGTTAATGGTTACACCTGGACAGTAGAAAAAGTAACTCCAGGTAGAAATCAGTTTTTTTAGGACATTTCAACGAACATCCATTCACGCTCACAATATTAATGCTTGGAATCGTCAGTTTCTGAATTAAAACTTATTATCTCACGTGATCTTCCAAAATATCAATGGTAAAAGGAGGATATAATATAAAAAAAGTCCTAGTTCTAATTTCATTTGCAGGTCTCATTGTCATAGGTGCCTTGCCATTCATTTGAAGTACAAAGGCTTGATTGGAGAAAGTAGAATTATCTACCTTACCTATTATAAAACTATTAGGTATTCATTTTTGAAACAAATAATTTAACTTATGGTTTATATTTGCATACATTGCAGGGAGACGAGACGGAGTGGACCACCCCAAAAGGGAACGATCCGGATATAAAGTGTAAGAATGTGCAGGAAGCTTCAATATAATTTAGACAGTCTAATTTACCATTTTCATCTGATAATAATGAAGGGTCTTTCGACCGGAACATTGGAATCGACATGTGTGCTAATGCCACCGGTTTTTTTAAAGAACTGCATCCGGGTCGGCGCATTTTTTGTTACATTAACGGTCGAACATCCGCTAGTACAAAAATGCGGGGGAAATAGTTTTGAGCGTGGCAAATTTTTGCATACAGTAGCCTCCTAATTCTTATCTACATATTTAAGCACTACCTCTACCCTGCCCAAATGGATACGCCTGATCTACAGTTGACACTCAACAAAATCTCAAGAAAACCGGCAAAATATGCCTTTACCGTGTCTCATGAAGCGATGTGCCACAAGTTGCACCGTCTCTAGCTACCAGCTACCACTGGTTGAGGCTCTTACTTGACCTGGACTGCCTGTAGCAGCTGATACGAAGCAAAAGCCAAGAGCAGAAAAGTTGATAAGAATGTTTAGTAGAGATTCAGTTTATTTATGGTTTATCTACAAACAGTCAGTCTTTCTACAAATAATTTTGTAAGTACATACCTATTGTGATTTATGTAGTGATGTTGGTAACTTTAATAGTTACCTACCTAAGTACTTGTTCAATAAATTGTCTGAAACGGAATCACAAGTTTTTCGGCAAAAGTGCAAAGTAATGAGCGCCAAAATAGCGGTTTTACTTGAGTTGGAAGACTTCTCTCTAACTCCTAAATCAATGATAACTAAATAGTGTTATAAATACATATCTTGTACGATGGTAAGGACTAAGGAGCCTTTAATCGTTTTTTAGGGTTCCGTACCTCAAAAGGAAAAAATAACCCTTATAGGATCACTCTGTTGTCTGTCTGTATATCTGTCTGTCATGTCTGTCAAGAAAACCTACAAGGTACTTCATGTTGACCTAGGTCCTAGAATCATGAGGCAGGTAGGTAGGTCTTATAGCACAAGTAAATGAAAAAATCCGAAAACCTTGAATTTGTGATTACATCACAAAAAAAAATTAAAATGTGTTCTACATAAAAGAGTTATACTTAGGTAGGTAGGTATATCTCGTGCGTTCGTGTGTGAGTCTGACTCGCGCATGACCGTTTTTTTTGTATTAAAGTTTTTTGATACCTTACTGAGAATTCATGATAACCATTTAGGTGACCTTTGACACGACACTCGAGGCTAGTTTTTCCTGAAGGAGAATGCTTGAGTTTCCTACATCACTTTAGAATGACAAGGACTCCAAAGAATGATTATTAATATGAATATCAATGAGTTACTAATACGACCCTTTTTATTCATACAAACAATATTAATGGTATGTACCTACAAGTGATTACAGGTATTCCTTTGTTTATGATTTTACAATACCGTCTAACAATGAGTAGGTACAAGATACTTATGAGGGTATATGACTCAATACAGGCCCGATACGAAATGCGACGCCCTGCAGGAACAATGGGTGGCCTAAATAGGTATAGCAAGTGAAAACAACACCACTAACTTGCAATTGAAGTGCTACACAAGGCTCTTCACAGAATGCTGAAGGTAACATTCGGGAAATCGTACAATGAAGAAATAACCTCTTGTGTTTCTGTCGAGGGATATTTCCATAATAATCCATACTACTCAATATTAGTTCGAAAGATGCGTCTGTCTGTGTGTCCGGTCCGCTATCTTTTCACAGCCTATCCGCTTAACCGATATTGACGAAATTTCATACAGAGATAGTTTGCATCCCGGAGAAGGATAAGTTACTTTTGGTTTTGGAAAATCAAAGAAAATCAGATGAAGTCGCGAGCATTATCTATTTGGTACAGATCATTTTTCCGTTCAACGTCACTATGTTCTAATAATAGTTCAAGCTACTTCTCGCAACAAAATGAGAGTAGAAATTATTATAATACATTTTTTTATGTAATATTTTATTCATCAGTAGGTACAATCAAAATCAAATGATCTCGTACTAACATCGGCTAAGTACGAACACTCGATTTGAATTGTGTTCACGTGATCCTACTGATATTGATTCGGATTTTATTCTGGACAAAGCTTCTTTTCCATATGCTTATCTATGTATTTATAACAATAATATTTCCGTCCCCCCTGCACGATTCACATCATACCTCGATTGCCATGTCGACACAACCTACCTCTAAAGTAATTAATTGAAAACAGAAGCTCGGTTTACAAAGTCGCTTAAAAAGTGTTGTGATTGTGAAGCGAGCTGAGCATAAACGTGGGTTCGATAGAAATCAGGTTTCGTTTGTTATTCTGGAGGCGGCGCGGTCGCGAGCGGAAGCCTGCGCCTCCGCCGCACTTTCCATCCGCCTCGCCTGCGCCCGCGCAACCGCCACCGCGCCGATCCTATCGACTATCGACTGCTTTATGAGTACGTGCACACTGCACGCTGGCTTTTACACGCAACTTTAGCTGCGTACAATGAGTAGATTATGACAATACTAGCGACCCACCCCGGCTTCGCACGGGTGGACACTACCACGAAAACTCCTATCTATTTTCCGGGATAAAATATAGCCTATACGGATTCGGAAGAATCCCTCAGATAAGTAATGGTAAAAGAAATTTTGAAATCGGTCCAGTAGTTTTTGAGCCTATTCAATACAAACATACAAAAATACAAAGGTTTCCTCTTTATAATATTAAGTGTAGACAAGGCAAAAGATACAGTTCAAAACTAAAACCCAACTAATCCTCTTGATAATACAACGATAAAATATAAATTTTACTGTCCCTTGGTGTATTTATGTATTTTAAATTTTAATATATTAAACCTACTAGGTATTATATTTAGGTATATTAATTGTAAACTCAGAACTTCGTCCTCTTTCATTTTGACACCCCACTCGATACGATAGCAAAAAAAGTCCGAGACCCGCACTTTTTTGGTTATCGGGTAGTATTACGTATATGGGTATCCGCCTTATTATTATATGTATTAATTTTATTCGTAATAAATTATAAAATGTGTAATAATATAAATAAAAGGGGTTTTGTAGTTAAGCTACTAACTTTTGCTTAGTACCGACTTTTCTTGCCTAGAACTACCTATTTTAAGTTTCCTAAATGCCAGGATTCCAACCTAGGCTATAACATAACGCACTCTTTGCTAGGGTAGAACTATGCCAACTTCAAAAGCCTTGAGTTAGCGAGTCAGAAAGATACATTATTTAAAAATATGTTTTTATAAAATAAGTAACCCAACCCATACTAATTCCATACAGGTAATATTATAAATGCGAAAGTGTGTCTGTCTGTCTGCTAAGTTTTCACGGCTAGGGCGCAACCAAGGTAGCTTACGCCCCGGAAATTGACTTCGGCAACTTTTTATCCCGGAAATTATTTAAGCAAATAATTCCCAGGGGATTTTTAAAAACCTAAACCCACGCGGACGGAGTCGCGGGTATCATCTAGTAATAAATAATAAATAATTAATCAGCTTTTTGTGGCGCTAGCTAGCAGTTATCATCCAACCGTTTTCTGAAAATATTGCGTTATCTTTGAACTTCCTTCTAGAATGTAGAGTCAAACCGCGTTATCAGTAGGTATCATTTTATTCGTAATACTTTTTTAAATATGAATATAACTAAGCGGGGTCGTTTTATTAACGTTTATATCAACACGGGTAGCGATATTACGAAATAACCAGCCTGCTTACTTAACAGCGATAAATAGTATTGTTTTGAACACCAATTATTATCTTTCGCGAGCACAAGAGCCGATAAGCAGTTCATAAGAGAGCTGTTTGTTTCGAATCACTATCTCAATGTGAACCGAAACCGTGTGATAACTACGTGCCAGTACTGAAAAGTCGTGGGCGTATTGTGCCGGATGTTGGATAGATAAAGGAAACGCATATAGACTATTTAGACTATCTAAGTAAACATATTACGTCGTGTGTTGATCCAATGATAAAATTATAAAGAGTTCGTTATCCGAGCCTCAGAACTTCTGCGAACTCTGTTTCTTAGAAATAAATAAAAACAACATATTGTAGGTACAGCGCGTCGCGCCGGTTTTCGCGGATACTAAATTTTTTGCGACGTTCGGCTTGTAAACATGTGTGGTAACATGACAAATTAACACATGATATTATGTTTAAATGTGAGCAGGAAATAAGGCGAAAAAATAGTACTTATGGTATGTTTTTATGATGAAACGGATGCGAGTAGTAGATATCTCATAAAAGTCATAAATTCTGATATACGGCGCGTTGTGATGTAGGTCTGTACATTGCTTTAGAAAATGTGTTGATGAAGTAACTGACGACGAGTTAAAAACACGCTCTATTTTATACACGCAAAATTTAAAATGAGTGTTTACGAATTTATAGCGAGCGGTGAATCGGTGATAGCCTAGTGGGTAACAAGTCGGCCTCCGAGTCCGGGGGTCGGGGGTACGAACCTAGGCACGCGTCTCTAACCTGTCGGAGTTATATGCGTTTTAAGCAATTAAGTACTTAAATATCACTTGCTTTATCGGTGAAGGGAATCATTGTGAGGAAAATAAATGCCTGACAGTAAGTACTAAGTACCTACTTACTATACAATGATGCTTATGACGTTCTCAAAGGTTTGTGAAGTCTGCCAATTCGCACTTGGCCAGCGTGGTAAACTATCGCTAAACCCTACTCATTCTGAGTTGAGAACCGTGCTCAGTAGGGAACCGAAAATTGGATGATCATGATGATAATGTTTACGAATTACGCCTCCCAAAAAAAAAAATATGATAGATCGTTTGCAATAAAAGGTACATTAATTGTTAATGTTAGCATTATAGTTGTAGATAGACATAGGTAGTAGGTACATAAGCAGGCGTTACGTAAGACAAAAGCTAGAATGAAGGACCTCGTTGAATGGCCGCTGTCGCGCACGACTCACTCCATTCATGGCACGCACTCATCGACGGTGACCTTCCATGTCCATGTGGATTTAGCGGCGGATATGTGTGTAGTAAGTAGGTGGCGAATATTCGTCCGCGTGACCAGCGCGATAAAGCACTCGGCATCGATCTAACGAATTTGTCAGCGATAAATCCAAAGTCACGTCTGTCACGCGAAGATGGAACATGCGCTGGATGAAATTCTCGTTTTAATTGAAGGCAATTACATAAATTCCACGTAGCGGTCGAGTGAGGGCGCAGGCGAGGCGCGGGAGGCGGCGGTCGAGTGTCGACCTTCCGTGAGGCCGTCGCGTCCGCGTCCGCCCGCCACTCCGCTCGCTAGCGCTTACAGCGCTAGGCTTTTACTGGAGCGTAGCGGAAAACTTAATCTATACTATCTATAGTTTAATAAATAAAATTGAAGTGTCTTCTATACTTACTAATAAATAAAATTGAAGCCGTGCCGCCGAGCGATTTGGCGTTCCGGTATGATGCCGTGTAGAAACTAAAGGAGTACCTACAAAGTCTGCCATACCCCTTCCAGGTTAGCCCGCGTCCATGTTAGAGTGCATCATGACTTACCACCAGGTGAGATTGCAGTCAAGGGCTAGCTTGTATTTGAATAATAAAAATAAAAATAAAGTGTAATAATCAATTTTTTTTTGTTTTTTTTTATCCATCTAAGTTATAATTTCGGCTAAAAATATACACCGATGGCTAAAAAGGTATATTTTGAAGAGCTACGTAACTTTAAAGACGCCAAGTCGACTAACTGGTCGTAAACCGGGGTGATTCCCCCTTCTAGACACAAAGTATAACTTTATCATAGGTCAAGATTCACCGAATTTCGGACTCTGAGCCACTTTTGCAAATCTAAAGCTCGTGTATGTATGTGTGCCTACATGTAACTGCGATCTCGGCTCATAACTTTGTCGATAGAGGTGCAATTCGCATAATATCTCTATACCTTTCTCTGCTCTGTATCTTTGCAGTGTCACCTCGATTCGAGTCGGGCCGCAAACGCAGGAAGCCACCTTAATCACCGGTTCGAATACCCCACAACACAATCAGACACAGATACTCTCAAAGCAATGACCCAACTCCCAAAATATTATGTCAGAACAACTCACAAGGAACAAATTTAGTTTTTTAGTTTTTTTTTCTAAGAGAGTTCTATATTCAATCTATAATCCACTGCCTATAGTGATTAACCTCCTAGTCGGGGGATCCAGGGTTCGATCCCGGGCACGCACCTCAAACTTTTCGGAGTTATCTGCGTTTTAAAACCAATCAGATATCACTTGCTTGAAAACATTGTGAGCAAACCTGCATAAGCATATACCTGAGAGTACGTACCCATAATGTTATCCAAGTGTGTGAAATGTGTGATATCTGCCAATCAGCCCTGGACCAGCGTGCCGAACTATGCCTTAATCCTTCTCATTCCGAAAGGAGCAGGCCTGTGCGCAGTAGTGGGCCAGCGATATCATCATGGGAATAGGGATCATGAAAATGATGATGAAGACGCATGTCAAAATAATTGACGCACATTTAGGGGTCCATTAGACGAAAGAGTCGAAAACAATCAAGTCCCTCAATCTTGCATAAATGCAACTATGCATAAGGAAAAAATCAAATTAGATACATATCCAGTACCCATTCAGATATTTGTCATACAAGGTATGTATTCAAATTCAAATTCAAAGTATTTTTATTCAATTAAACTTTTACAAGTGCTTTTGAATCGTCAAAAAAATCTACCACTGATCCGCCGTTGAATGCCGTAGGAATGCCGTTCCTATCGAGAAAAACCAGCAAGAAACTCGGCGGTTGCTCTTGTCAAGTATTCAATATACAATAATATGCCATACTGTATAATATGTATATTAGTCGTAGTAGTAACTGCGGCAAAACTAGTAGCAAAACATTTCGTCTAATCATCTAATGGACGCCTTAAAACTCGCCTTTCTCTTACAAAAAATACCCACGACAAAATCTTACTTCGAAGTGATTAGAAAATTCCAAGCTTATGACGTGTGCGTCCAGGATGTAGAGTCCGCACAACAAGTTACAAACTAAATGTGATTGAAATTGATTAGGCTCTTGTACGGATGAAACTATTTACCTACTTGCAAAGATACATTTTTGATTTATTTTTATTTTGAATAAAATAAAAGATCCCAAAAGAATGGCGTCATTTTGTGGTGGAGTCTATCTCATGAACTAAACTAGTTAGGAATATGAAATTTCAGCATATTATGTACCTACTACATTACTTCTGTATTTAAAACACTTAATACTGAAAAGAATGATTCATAAAGTAGTTTCAAGCGTAGAACTAAATTATGTACGGAACCTTAAACTGCGAGGCCCGACTGGCTTTTTTAATATTTTCTGATTAGGTACTCCCAAATTCTCGATTTTTTTTCTCTTTGTAAATGAAAATAATCCGCGGGACCGTACATCTTATACCTACTTAGCTGCACATATTATTAGGTAGGTATAATACTTATTAATTTTGTCTAAATTATAATAACAGCACGTTACAGCTGTGAGCGTTAGTTTTTAGAGTTCCGTACCCGAAAGGTGCCAACGGGACCCTTATTACTAAGCCTCCGCTGTCCGTCAGTCCGTCCATCCGTCTGTCAGCGGACTGTACCTCGGGAATCCACCACCTCCCATAGCTCCACAAACCTTGCGATTATACCTACCTATTATGGGCCGAAACGCGGGAGGGCGTCCGTTCGGTACCTACTTGCTCGATGGTTCTTTCCTGGGGTGCCTTCTTGACTCCCTACAGATCTCGGGAATCGTAATAGGTAGAGAGTAGAAATTTTCACAGAACGTGTAGTTATTGTCCCTATAACAAATAATATAATAAAAATGTCTATCATGAAAATTAAAAAGTGTTATTTCTTGTACGATGGTAAGGAACCCTTCGTGTGCAAGTCTGATTCGCACTTGACCGATTTTTATTTCGGCAGAGCCGTGCGTGATAGCAGTCGTATAATCAATTTCTTCTACGAACATAATACCATCAACGTGCTATTAGAGACCCCTTTTTGGTTATTAAGTTTACGTTCTCACAAATTAAAACTGTTCTTGGGAACCATAGTTGCGAATAAACCCGAAACAAGCCTCGTTTTGCATGGGAATATAAATGGTATTGTGTTCTCTATATTACTCATCTACTTATGGACAATCGGTCAAGTGCGAGTTGGACTCGCACACAAAGGGTTCCATACCATCCTAGAAGATATAAATTTTTTATTTATGTTTATTTTCATGTGCCATTCTTATAGCGGCTACAGAAATATACATTCTGTGAAAATTTCAACTCTCTACTTATTACGGTTCACGAGATGCAGCCCGCTGACAAACAGACGGACGGATGTGCGGACAGCGAAGTTTTAGTAATAGGGTCCTGCTGGCATCATTCGGGTACGGAACCCTAAAAATGCCACTATAATAAAAGGTTAGGAGTAGGCAAGATTGGGAAAGGTGAAGCTATACGATTTTAGCAAAATATATTGCACGAAACATATTATAAGGCTCTAAGTATAAAGAACAGCCGCGACTTCGTCCGCGTGGATTTAGGTTTTTAAAAATTCTGTAGAAACTCCGTAGAAATTTTCCGGGATAAAAAGTAGTTTATGTCGGTCTCTAGAATGCAAGCTATCTCTATACAAATAGATAAAAATAAAGTAAAGGTATGGATTGACGGACTTCACACATCTTTGAGAATACTATGGAGAACTCTAGGCATGCAGGTAAGTAGGCGGACGTCCTAACCACCATTTTTTTATTTAGATATAAAATAATAAAAATATATAGATACATATAAAATACAATATAAAAGGCATCCGTGGATAATCATAGAACGGGTGGCAACATGCTTTGTATGGAGAAGTGATTAGCGATTTATCAAGTAGAGGTTTGAACGCACTGCATATTGCGGATCGCTGCACTATCGTATTCGATCTTAGTAAAATCTATCTATTCCAAAAATTAACCTTGGTCTGTGAGAACTAGGTAGGTAGTTATAAATATATAAAATACAACAGACCCGCCCCGGCATTGGTACAGAGTTAGCAATGCAAGTTGCAACAATCACATAGTGGAGTCTAAGTACATGTCCTGAAGATGCGTTGGTGTCTGAGTGAAACTTATTTTCAATAGGTATATTCTAGAAGATTTGTGTAGTATTGGGTTAGTTTTTCTCTCTCGTAAAATATTTGCACTCTATTAATATAGTCCAATGTTATGGCCTCTGACTATATTATATACTTCCACCTTTACTTAACCAATGTTCTAGCAAATAATAATAATAATTAATGATCATTTTTATCTATTTATTTTATTTTAATATGTGGTCGGACTTCCCTGTGCGCGGACGCAAAGTACCGCTTTGCTTTGTTGAGCATCCCGAGCTTTTTGGAGGCTAATTTATAAGTTCACTAGATGATGTCCGCGTGAATTTAGGTTTTTACAAATGCCGTGGGAACTCTTTGGTTTTCGGGGATAAAAAGTTCCCTAGTCAGTTTCCGGGATGTAAGTTACCTCTGTATGTTTCATATAAACCTGTTAAACAGATGGGCCTTTAAAAGGTAGCAGACAGACAGACACACTTATGCATTATTTTATAATTTAAGTATGGATATTAGTATGGATTTATAAGCTCGGCGTGAAACGCGTGCGGCAAGCCCCAGTGCGCAAAACCCGGCGGCGGCTCGGCGGCTAGGTGCGGCGCCGTGGGCGAACCGCCGCCCACGCACCGCCTGCGACACGCGGACACGCACATTCCGAGCCCACACCTGCACCTACCGGCCCTACCGGCGTGCCGTCGCCTCACAGTTGCCACATACGATCGATGAAGAGTATTGCTACAGCCTCATTATGTTGTTGTGGTACAGGTCGCATCACTGGACGACAGTGTCGAGGATAATGTCTATCAATCCGAAATTAATAAAATGAAACCTATCTGTCGATAGGTTGCAATTGCAATGCAACGTTGTTATGTGTCAATAATAATAATTGTATGTCTTTTTGATAGGCAATAATAAAATAAATAATTAACAACGTCGTTGAGTAACCTATCGAAATATTACGGGTATGTTGCAAACTATGCTCAGTTTTCTATGATATCCCTAGATTTGTTTAGTGAAATGGTCTAATTGAGTTGTCGTTTTAACATCTCTCAGGAGTTAGCCATATCTCTAAGGGATATGGCCAACTCCCGTCTTTTGCCATTTCGCTGCGACTGATTGATTTATTATAATGTTATTATTAATTTTGGCCCTATATCTGTATCTAAGATTTCTTGTTTTGTTTGTAATATCCCTCATAATGGATTTTTCATGACATAATATACCTAGCCTATGACACTCGAAACGCTAGACGAAGTCACACCTCATTATGGTAGGTAGGTAGGTATATGCCGCCCAATTCTAGTTTTAGTAATTTTACAAAATTAGACAATAGAAGGAAGTAGGCAATAGTAACGAAAGTACCTAAGATTCAGCCATTACTGTCGTGGTGTGTATGAATATAAAACTGTAAAAAAAGTAGATCGTACCTAAAGTATTTTCATACCGCATGAAACATGGTCTTTATGATTTATGCCAATTGATACAATACAATATACTAAATGTCTGATGGTATTATTATTCATACCGTCCGAAACATAGTCTAGGAACCTATAAAGAAGTCATAAATTGTGTTATATGAGTATAAAATAATTTTACGATACTTTTTTACCAGGAATTACAATAATCTTCTAGTCCAGATAGGTACAAAATTCCCGCTTCTGACGCAGCTTATATTGAGTTTACTTAAAAGGGGAATGAGGAAAATATCTAATTATCCACCGGTATTCATGAAGTAACTTTTCATTTTCACCGATTCCTCTAGTAGTCCGATATTATCTTCTATCTTCTATATGAGTAGAAATCAAATGCTGTTCATTGGTAAAAGCACATCACTTGAGATTTGAGAACAACTGGACCAGTTTGCCTATTTTTGTTTTAAAATTTCTGAGTTTTATTGAACGAAAAATTGAAAAAGTTTCCTGAAGTATTTTTTTTTTGAGTCTTTTTGTATGAATGCAAGACTCACGATTCAAATGATGGATATATTATGTAATCCCTTTTTGTTTTGTTTATGGTCATTGAAAAGTTATCAGGAATAAAAATCGGGAGAATAGGGAATTTAATGGAAAACTAATTCTGGAAGGAATTTGGATTTTCAAAATTTAGACAGGATAGTTTGTTGGGTCAACTAGTTATAAATAAAAACGGCTTTTTGATATGTTTTTAACCCCCGACCCAAAAGGAGGGGTGTTGTAAGTTTGACGTCTGTATCTGTATATCTGTCTGTGGCATCGTAGCTCCTAAACTAATGAACCGATTTTAATTTAGTTTATTTTGTTTGAAAGGTGGCTTAATCGAGAGTGTTGTTAGCTATAATCCAAGAAAATTGGTTTAGCCGTTTGAAAGTTATCAGCTCTTTTCTAGTTACTGTAACCTTCACTTGTCGGGGGTGCTATAAATTTTTAATTTACACTTGTTAGAACTCTTACTGTCAGTCATCAAACATCAATGTCGAATTAATATATTTTGAAACAAATGACAACCATAAATATCGATGTATCGGTAATGGAAGTTAATTATTCCTATCGCGTATTATGAAGCAATCTTTGATTAATAAGTACCTACCAGAGTTCCAGTACTCCATTTAAGTAAGGTTAACAATGTGTGAACAAAATTAATCTATAGTTTCTATACCTATCCATTCAAAGTCCGGTTCAGTCTAACGTTTTTGTCACTATGACTCCGTATGACTCCATGTTGTAAGATAGTTGCAATATTGAATTTTATATAGGTAGTTTATTTACGCACAAACTTTTCAACTTGCTCTAAAATAGCGATTTGAAGTGAAGAAATATAATTTTGCTATGTTTTTGTTGTTGGCCGTTGAAAAAATCGATATTTGACTTAGTTTTAGATCTAAAAATACAAAATATACTTAAAATAATAACATAAGTAATAAGCGTTATAATAAAACTGTAGAGAGAAGCCCGTGAAGAGTCAGAAGTACAACATTAGGGCTTTCTTTCCACCGTGGATGTTCGAAGATTCATGACGGAGGATGTGTGTAGAGCCCACTAATAGGATCGGTTGGTAAGGTTATTATTGCCGTTTCCATCAGAACTTACCTGAGATAACCTTTGCCACTCATTCTCGTACATTCCTAGTAAAAACCAGCGTAAAGCTACCATATGCACTTACGACTACGAGTACTTATTACCTGGTATGCTTTCTTAACAATATCTCTACGACGAGTTACTACACTAATTTGAAATCCATTCTCACACGATCATTTGCCGGAAGCTGTTGCCTATGGCAAATTATCATACAGCCTAAATGGACTTACCTGAATTTGCCCCATAGATAGGTAGATACATATTTATATTTATTTACATGGATGATAACTCACCTACATTTTACTCGGGGACCGGCATGAATCTGTGAGAAAGAAAATATTCAAATTAGTACGTAAAAGGCTATTATATTATTATGTTCCTATCTACCTAGGTATTTTAATATAAAGGAGTGTTAATTTTTATAGTGCGAGAATAGGTAGGTAGGTACATTATTACGGAATATTTTGCATCTAATTTCTAATAGGTAGGTGATCTCATGATTGGGAAGTTAAAAAATAAAAACCTAAGACGTAGAAGTAGGTATAACTACAGTCTACTTACCTATGTAATAATTAGATACTAAAACGAAGGTATAGGGGAAATTAAATGATAGGCCTGTCAATACAAACGAGGTAAACAATTGTTTTCCCACGTAACGACTGCAATCTGCACATTTTGTGATAATAAACGTACATCAACGCATGTTATGGCAATACGCTTCATAAGGACGAATAAACAGCTTGTGTACACGTACAGTACATAAATATATTATCTATGTAGAGAGAATATTTAAATTGTCAGTGAATCTACATACGCTGTAGCGATATTGCAAGTCTGTTTCAAGAAGGTCAACCTGCAGGTAGCGGACAACAAAAACTTTTATTTGAAATAAAAATATTCATCATGAATGAATAAACAATTCCACGTTCATAGCGTTAATCAATGAGTTGCATGCAAGCAACAGTCCGAGTCGATGTCGAGATCGACTCGATAGACACCCCCACATGCGCGCGCTGTGTGTACACGGTGCGCACGCGCAAAGAGAACCGGATGGCGCACACTGGGGTGTACTCGTCTGTGTGCGCGCGTGAGCAAAGGATTTCCTACCGTCCCGCGCCTGCGCCCGCGCGTCCCCGCTCAGACCTGTTGCACTGCTACCGGAGTTACGCCGCATAGTTACTAGACTTGATATGCCTTTCCCCCGCCCGTCCCGCACACCCGTGCCCCGCACCCCGCGCCCCGCTCGCGCCCCTCGGCCGGGCCCACGCACACACCATCGCGTTCGAACACTTAATTATCATGGCGTACCATTCGTGAAATTGCTGCCGATCTCCTCCGCTCTCGTCGACGTCTTATATCAAATCTAATATCATTTATTACCGGTTGCAATTAAGTAAAAAATATCGAACCCGTTCGATTTGTAGTCCGTCTAGAAGATGCAGCCGGATACGTGACATCATTCGATGCAAATTCTTTCAAAGCAGCCTTTCAGTATGAGCAGTCGTCTAAGCATTAAGCTCTCTTTCTTCGACGCGATCGTTTTATTAAAGCATTATACTTTTAAATGCAAATGCGAGGGTATTTATGGCATCATTAATTTGTTTCTTGAGTGTCATTTAAGACGAACGCATTATAATATCTAATGACGTTTATAGCGTCTCATTCGATAGCACGTAATAATCCGTATAGAGCGCGATAATAATCAGAATAAAATACACTACACTTAAATTTAAAAGCTAGAGAGGCAATAAATTGTTGTTTTAGGTACAGCCATCAGAAATTACAAGAGGCTCTTAGGAAGATTTAAAGCAGGGCCAGTAGACGTTGTAAGCCGCAACGCAAGTAATGAATAATGATAATCTATTTTACAAGGTAGGTACATCAGCTCATTAATCAGCAGAAACTAATGACCGGAAACATAGGTCACTGCTTGTGTTCAGTTGAGTTCAATAATAGTTGTGGACACTAGATAATGTTTCTTAGACTTCAATATCTAAGGTAAATAAGAAGATAAAATGCTCAGAAAAACTGGTCAACTTCTATGAAGTTTCTTTTTATAAGTTGCCTATTAGAACTAGTTAGGTACCTATAGGCATTATTTGAATGATAATAATTAGAATAAATTTTAAACGGCTTAGCCCAGTGAGTTCTTAGGTTCTGCCTCTGACATTTCCAGAATCTAGGAATACTTTACGAAGCAAAAGTGAAATATTATGAGTCACACAGAGTAGAAGTAGATCATCTAAGTATATTTTATTCTTGGTTCAGTAAACATTTGCATAGCCTAATCGCACAAAAACATTATACATAGAGTAAGCCTTCGATGAGTGCTGGAATCTTTTTCATTATCATTAGAGTAATAAGTAGGTACAGATTTTCTATTTCTTACGGATATTCGGTTTCCCGCTTGTGTATCATAGACTTCCGCAAGGGTAACCACTTTGTCTATCAAACAGTTTCAATTAATTCTATCCACCTATGTTTTTACAAGCCGTGGAATGTATATACGAGTGAGTACCTATAATAAATAAGTTGGCCAAGCGACACCAACGGCCCAATTGCCTCGAACTCTAAGCTCGGTGAAAAAAACAGGTAGCGCCGTCCCGCCGTATCGATCTTTATGTTATTTTTTTTATTTATCTTTTTTATCTGGGCCTTCGCTCCGAGTCTCGGACCCAAACGGAAGTTGTAACGATTTTTAATCGCACCAAGTATCTCGGCCGGCCGGTTCGTACGCCCGCTTTGGACAACAAGTTTTTATACAGACTAGTTTTTCCTCGCGGCTACGTTCGCGGGGATTTAGGCTTTTTATAAATTCTATAAGAATCATTTGCTTTGATGAGTTAAAGTATCCTATGTGTTAATCCAGGAGATAGCTTCCATATATTCGTTTCCTTCAAATCCGTTCCGCCGATTTTGCGGGTTTAAGTGACAAACATCGACAAATTCAAATATCTTCACAAACTTTCACATTTAATAAGTTAGAAAAGTAAGACTAGCAAGACTAGAATAGATTGCGCGGTTTCACACGCGTTGAAATCAATTTTTATGTATCTAATGACCGGAAATGCAAACTTTAATACCACTTGATACTTTATACCAATTGGCCCTTTACACCACTTGAAACTTTATACCACATGGCACTTTATACCACTTGACACTTTAGCGGTTGAAGGAAATGCTGAACGAATAGATTCACCTAAATAATATTATTTGTAAGAGGTTGAGGATTTAATGTTTCCCACACAAACTTTTATTGCTGCTAAATTAGGGAACTCTAAAGTAGAAAAAGAATTCTGAACCGATAGATTCATTGTGAACGAGTAAAGACAGTAAACTTATTAAAAGCTTTTATCAATAAAGAAATTTGTGTTTATAGTGAAAGGAACGCTTGACATCTGTTTTCTACTTTTTAAGTTTTCTTCAAACATTTCTTTTATAAAAAAAGGAACATAGACTGACACAGACCGACACCCTCTTTATGATTTGGCTTAGTTGGTACATGCATCTATATATACATAGAAGTTCATATACCTTTAGGTAAGTAGTAATGTATTATTTTTTTGTAAACAACCACCGGAAACGGTCAGAGATCGTCACGATGTGGAACACATATCGTCCATTACGTCTCAACTCTCTGAAAGGACGATAAGAGATAAGGCCCTGGTACTGCTCAAGAGTATAGGTAGTAGTACCTACTATCGACTGTCGCTATTAATGAGATATAATAAAGACATTTTGGCAGGTTTTCAGTACAAAAACTGTCATTACGCCCAATCTATTCCTCGATTAAAAGACACTCGACGTTGGTGAAATCGGCACTAAGTCAGGTAAAGCAAAACAGATATCAGGAGCAATGTCAGGTTGGGTCGGCAGTTGGTGTAAGACGGAGTGTGAATTGCGACGATGTATTTCTGTAACATTTTTCTGCCAATAGTGAGGCGTGGGTGCGCAATAATGGCCCGAAATATCCACATTCTCGACGCCCACCCGCACCATCGAGAATATTACTCCACAGATAAATAATTTAATCTTAACCAGCGTTGGTTATCATACCTAATTATTAAAATTTTCAACAGTACAGTCTTCTTCTATCAGTCCCTATCCCACGCTATGTGGGATAGGCACAACATGTCTTCTTCCACTCACTTCTGTCTCCATCAATTAAACTATCCAGTATCCACCCCTTTTACATCCTCTTTCACGTATTCCATCCATCTCTTTTTTTGGTCTGCCTCTTCTCTTCTTTCCTTCCACATGCATTTTTCTAGTGACATGATTTTCTTTCCTCCCCATTACTTTCAACAGTACAGTTAGGATAAAAAGATACGATTTTAGCCTAGCGTGATGCCTCAGCCACTGTGGCATAGTTACCATTATTACCACCACGAAAGTCCATGTTTACTGCCCTACCGGCAAATGGCAAAGACGTAGGTACTGCCAAGCAATTTAGCGATCCAGTACGATGCCATATTATATAGAAATTAGAAACAGATTAGGGATCATATGCGTATTATTAAACTGCATGCCTTTTTCAAGTTAGCCAACACTGCACCATCAGTCTAAGAACTTACTCTGTCTAATGCATTCATTTCTTCGATGCGACTACGCGGTTGAATCTTGCTGCTCACGCATATTCAGGATTGATGAAAATTATCCTCAGGTGATATCATTCCTAACTGATTTGGTTCCACTTTTCTCGTAAAGTCGTAACTCACTTTTATCCAGGATAAGATTCAGGTGGCCAAAGTGGAGATATATCAATTAAGTCCTACCAACCGATATAGAGATTTTAAAATGTAACGTTTCAAGTTTATTCTCAAACATATGAAATCGTATCTACATGACATCTGTGTAAGAATACTGATAACGATCGCTATAAAATAGAAACCGGAAATCTTTGGATGTTAAACATATATTTTACATTCCGTTCGAACTTGATAAGTATTTTTGAAAAATATAAATAGCTATAAGAAAGCCATAGGTATAATCTCATAATATAATCTTGTGTAATTGAATGTTATATTGGAAGAGAGAGCTCTTCTCAGAAAAATACAAGGAAAATTCGAATATTTTTGGGCAGCATCTCGTCCATCCATTTATAACCTACGGTACAATTTTGCAGTGGGTATATCTATATTATATCTAATAGAGCCGTGGTAGCGTCGTGGTGAAGACGGCCGTCTCCTATTCGAGAGGTCAGGGGTTCGATATCCCAGCATGCACCTATTTTCGGAGTTATGTGATTTTTAAGCAATTACATTAGAGAAGGCCTCAACAGTAGGCACGCGGGCGGGCGATGAACGCGTGTGAAAAAAAATCTTCAATCAGGTAGATATTTGTTCATTAGGTATAAACTATAAACACAATATGACAGAAGGGACTTTTTAGGGGTCCGTACCCCTAGGGTGCCAACGGAACCCTATTACTAAGCCTCCGCTGTCCGTCCGTCCTTCCATCCGTCCGACCGTCCGAAATAACAACAAATACTAAAAAAAACAAAAAAAAAAACAATATAGTCTACTTAGTAAAAATTTGAAAGTAACTACCATGAAAAAATATTAAAAAGTGTTATATCTTATATGTTGGTATGGGATGTGCGAGTCCGACTCACAAGAACCGATTTTTTATTAAATTACTGGTTACTGATCTTCTGACGAGCGCTAGTCAAAGTTGTTACGTAATGTAAATATTTGTTATTTACCCACGTAATTATTTACGTCAAAAAGCCGGGGGAATCAAGTAAACTGAGTGAAAACATCAGGGGGCGGCATTTTCAAAGGGTATAAAAATAGCGTGGCGCCGGCTGCAACGCCAGCGTGGAGGCGACTTCTGAACTAATCTGTGATTTTGTGTAGCCAATTAATTTATTAGCTATCGCTTTTTGAGGCCGTGCCGTCCCCCCGAATAACTCGTTAAGCGTCTTGGATAATGTCACTAATGGTTCGGGTATCTACAGACTATGCCAAGAGTCTGTTGAGACTCTAATACACGCAATCTACTACTGCCCCGCGCTAATGCATATACGTAGCATCCACCTATGGAAACACATCATACGCCTGAGCTAGCAACTCTAATTGCAGTCAGGAAAGTTCAGCTGTACTTGGCGGCCTCAAGTATTGGCATAGAACTGTAAAATTGGTGGTGATGAAAGAAGAAAGAAGAAGAAGATAGAACATCTTGGCTCCACTGGTAATACAATTTTCATAGTAAGATAACTATATCAAGTGGGGTATCATATAAAAGAGCTTTACCTGTATAATTCAAAACAGATTTTTATTTCTTTTTATGCATAATAGTTTTTGAGTGAACATTTAGCGCGCGAGTTTGACTCGCACTTGGCCGGTTTTTTTCTATACGAAATCTGGCAAAATGTCAAATTTATTCCTTAGATAAAATTTATTTGACGTTTTAAAAATCGGCCTTAGTTTCTAAACTAAACGAAACACTAAAAAAACAACACAAAACTCTTACTAAGGTGATGTTAGCGAAGCTCCCGGCTGTGGGCACACGACCAATCGCTCAGTCTACACTCTACAGCAACGTTGCTATTCTCAAAGACACAGGATTCGTCGTTGAGTTCACGTTGTTTATTCTATTTCGGTAATCTAGTTTTAGTTATAGGCCTACCTATATGCTTAAAAAAGATTTATTGATTCAAATAGATCTTTTGCAAAATAACATGCAAGCTTTGATATATCTCAATGTCCGTTAGTTACTAGTAGAGTCCTAAAGAGAAGAAACATAGTAAATAACATAATATCATTTACCGACATTACATATATTTTTTAAATATAACAATTTTTGTTTCGAAGAAAACATTTCGTTTGCTTGGTGTGTTACGTTGCTTAGCTATGCTCTTATAATACGAGTATTTTATATATTGTAATTTTTTTTCAACATGTTTTTGAACTTACACGAACGAAAATCTAACTTTGGGATTGTAAAATAAAAATCACTTCAGTGTTATATTTTTATTTGAAAACTATACGCAAAGACGATACGTTGATTTCGTAGCTGCAAGCTCAGTGTAGAGCTGAGTTAAAACGAGGCTGTGCAGTTACAAAATAGCACCGCAGCACGAAGGAACCAGTTTGCTTTAATCATCATAATTGCGTCCCCCGTTAAGCCTATCCCGGATTCTAGCGACATAGCACATGTATTCTCTATTTGGACCGAACCTTAAGACCATTCTTATTAAGCTCCCGTATAAATCATTATTAATTGAACTTGTATTAGGTAAACTTGTTATACTAAAACTTACAATAAAATATAATGCAGTAAAAAAGCTTTTGAAAATCTGACTTATTTCTTATTTATTTGAGCTGATCTTTTTGATTCTTTTTGATTCAGGAAGTAGGTGCCTAGCTAATAAGTATAAGTATAATAAGGTACTTTATTACCTAAGAACATTTTAATAAGCTTTTGGAAAACTTTTTTACTACATTCAGGTACCTACGAAATTACTTTTTCATTTGGTAATTTAAGATTTTGTTCTTCCTTACCCGAGGTCTTATTTATACATAAGTATAATTTGTTTTACTTATCGTATTTTCAAATATTATCCCAACATTATTTCTGAATAATTCGCAGTAACTCTATCCATAAAGCGCGTCGAAATCGTTCCTTGATAAGGCGACACAATGCGTTATCTGTATTGAAGCGGCAAAAAAATATTTAGTCAACACAAACCAAGGCCACCCTTACGCGGAACTCTTAGTAATATCTACTATATGTAAACGGTAACTTTACAAAAAAAACGGTTTAGAGATCCTTAGCGAAGTTAACTAATTTAAAATAATTGTACAAACGACCATGTACCTACCTGTAGCACAGTACATATCTATGAGAACAGTTCACGACAGTTTGGGAACTTCTAACAAAACGTCGAGGCTTCGATGTCACTGGCAGGCGTCAAACATTTACAAGTGTAAATTAAAAATTTATAACACCCCCGACAAGTGGAGGTTACAGTAACTAGAAAATAGATGATAACTTTCAAACAGCTGAACCGATTTTCTTGGATTATAGCTAAGAGCACTTTCGATCAAGCCACCTTTCAAACAAAAAAACTAAATTAAAATCGGTTCATTAGTTTAGGAGCTACGATGTCACAGACAGATACACAGACAAACAGATACACATGTCAAACTTATAACACCCCTCTTTTTGGGTCGGGGGTTAAAAAACATACTGTAAACATACTTACAAAAAATAAAAAATAATATCCAATATCGCATGAACCATACTGGGCGGATCAACTAGTAAGTAATCAATTAGTGCAATTTAGTAATGAAGCATTTTAATTTATTAAGTTTGAATAGCACATCACGGAACCCTTTTCATGGAAGGACTCTCCCTTTCCCAGTTCTATTAAATATTGGCGTACACGAGAGTTGGGCAATGTCAAATAAGTTACTGGGGACACTTTGAGGACGAGCCAAAGATTTTTATGATCTGATAACAGGATACTTATTTACCTAAGAGGTAGGTACCTTTTTAAAGAGCAACTTTGTGTTAAGCAAGTAGGTATCGGCTAGCAGTACTAGATAGGTACCTAGGAAATACCTAGTACGCAGCCATTTATTGTATAGGTACTTAGTACTTACACCTTTTGGCCGTGATTTAGGTTTTTAAAAACTCCGTAGACCCTTTGGTTTTGTCCGGAATAAAAGGTAGCCTAGATAACTCCTTACTTCCTTTGGGTACCTACTTGCCATTAAAAGTCCTAAATGGCCTCGAGTTATTTGAACTTTAAATTGAAAAAACCGGCCAAGTGCGAGTCAGACTCGCGCACCGAGGATCCGTACTTGGGTATTTTTTCCGACATTTTGCACGATAAATCAAAATAAATAAAAATCGGTTTTAGGATGTGCAGGTAAATCCCTTTCCCTACCCCACTTGCTACACCACTTGGTATAGTTATCTAACTTTGAAAATTGAAAATACTAATTATTTATTTGTTCATGAATACTTTTTAATTTCTTTGTGATTTAACCGCAAATACACTTACTTTTACTTATGCTATAAGACCTACCTACCAGCCAAATTTCATGATTCTAAGTCCAAGGGAAGTACTCTATAGGTTCTCTTGTCAGACATGACAGACGGACAGATAGACAGAGTACAGACATACAACAAAGTGATCCTAAAAGGGTTCGGTTTTTCCTTTTGAGGTAACCCTAAAAACGGGCTGAATTGAGAACCACTTCCTTTTTGGAAGTCGGTTAAAAATGTGCTATCAAATCAAGCACAGATGGGCAGGAGTGAGGACGCGCATGGCCCGCGGTCCGCGCTCCGCAGTAAACAGGAAGCGTATGCGAGTTGGCACTTGGCAACTCTTCAACACACGTGCTTGACACTAAGCTTGACACCGGAGTATGTACTTACTCTGCTACTTATTGTGGGTACAAAGCAACTGTGTCGAGTTGTCTTGTGGGTACGGCTGTGTAGGTGCATAATATTACTACATCTAGTAGGTACCTAGTAGGTACTTTTTTATTCCATTATAAGTTACGAGTAGCCTTTGATTGTGATCTCACCTGGTGGCCAGTGAAGATGCAGTCTAAGGTGGAAGCGGACTAACGATGTCACACGAAATACAATTTCTTGAACAATATCGTGTGTGTTGTAGTGTGTCACCTAATAAACGTAACAAGTAACACGCCGGAAATATTGTAATTATGCCAAGTTTGAGTTTCAGAGCTCCAAGATTGGAGTTCCGAATCTCAAATCCGACTTGGGTCAACGTTGCTTAGGTTAGTTAGTATTATACCCGATTATAATAGAACATAGATGCCACTTAGATAGCTCGTTTAAATAAGCTTACTGATTAACATGTGCGGGCAGTGGGTAGGCACCTACCTACTTAATTTTGAAAATAAACGATTCAAAATGAGCTCCTGACTTCCTCTACGATGTAACTAAATGAAACAATATCCGCTCATTCTTCGTAGGCGTGTAGTAAGGCTTATTTTAGTGGCCGGATACTCGATTAGGCATGAATTCTTTCTAGGGTTCCGTAGTTCATACCCGAAAGCTGCCAACGGGATTGTATTACTAAGCCTCCGCTGTCCGCCCGTCCGTCCTTCGTCTGTCTGCAGCGGACTGTATTTCATGAACCGTAATGGGCGCTACATACCTTCAGTTTTAACTGTGCGATTTAACTGTACAGTCCAACTGTACAGATAAATCGTTAGATGTGTGGAACGTACAGTTGAACTGTACAGTTTAACTGAGATCTAATCAAAATATCAATAGATAAATCTGTACAGATAGAACTGTACAGTGATAACTGAGAGTGTGTAGTCGAAAACTGTTTAGTTTCGTCAGTTTTGTCGTGGCGAGCGTGAAGTGAATACGTATTTTGTCGTTTTTATTCGTTTTCTCGTTTTCTTCTATTTTTTTCGTTTTCTTCTATTTTCATTTAACACACACATTAGCCCTACGATCGCTAAAGCGTCGTCTCTGGAGGCCATATTGATAAAAACTGAAAGGTCGCGCGTTTTTGCTTGAAGGTGTGTAGGCTGTATGGACTTACGATTTATCTGTACAGTTGGACTGTACAGTTAAATCGCAGAGTTAAAACTGAAGGTATGTAGCGCCTATAAGAGTTAAAATTTTCAGAGAATGTGTACAGTACACGGACGGCATCGAACTTTAGAAAGAGATTTCGGCTTCGTAGAGCATCGTCTCTGTCACCCATCTGTGCGACTTTTTGTCGGTCTCAACAACAGAGACAACTCTCTACGAAACCATCATCTCATTAAAGTTCGACGTGCAATATTTGCTGCCTGGCGCTATAACAACAAATAATATTTTTTTAATGCCTGCATGAAAATTAAAAAAAAATCAAGTGTTATTTCTTGTACGGCGGTACGTTCGTGTGCGAGTCCAACTCGCACTTGACCGGTTTTTAAAATTTCGTTTCGTGAAAAAAAACCGTCAGAAAAGCGAAGAGCAAACGCACCGCAGCCCGCGGGCCACATGGACAGGGTTGGAAGTTGGAACAAAAGGCACGCTTGAATATGTTCCACAGATGTGCCACATCGTCGAGCACGCTTAGGGCTGGCACTCGAAATAAAGCAGTTAGTTTTAAAAACAAGTGTTTTAGAGCGGTGATAGCCTAGTGGTTGTGACGTAGGTCTGCCCTATCTCAGACCTCGTGTATACGGGAGGTCTGGGATAGGGCACGAACCTCAAACGTTTTTTTTATTCATTATAGGCAAGCGCTTCACCAGAATCACAACTGATGGAAAGTGATGTTGTGGCCTGAGATGGGACGCGTTTACCTAGAAGACGTTTCGGAGCTATGTGCAATTTAAGCAATTAAATAACATAAAACGGTGAAGGAAAACTTCACGAGGAAAGCTACATGGATGCGAGTTCTACATAATATTCATACATAATAATAGGTGTGTGAAGTAGACTGCCAATCCGCACTAAGCCAGAATGATAGACTATGGCCAAACCTTTCGCATTCTGAGAGGAGATCATTACTCATTAGTATAGTAAGCTGGTGATGGTTTGATCATGATGATGACTTTAAAAAAACTAAATTAATCACCGCGCTAATACCTACTAAAGAGGTAGTTAGTGCTGCTACAGGTATGCGTGTCACACTCAGAAATGTACGAATTCTTCATATTTTAAAAAACGATTGTATTACTTTTGTCAGTAAAGAGTTTTAGGTTATCTTTGGTATGAAATAAGAAATCCATCAAGGATAATTTCTGTCTTATAAACTCCTATTTGATAAATCGTATAAGTATGTAAAACTATATCGTATGAAAAAACCTTCGCATAAAAATATAAAAATAAATTTCTTTACTTTTTTTTAGTGTTATTCAGTTTGTTATTTTAGTTAGTGGGTTGGTGATGATAACTGCGAGACAAACCCGGGATCTGGCACGTATTAGAATTGAAAAGACAACCCTCACGACCGTGCAAAGGAGGTTGACAAAATAAAAATTATTCCTTTATTTTTATTATTTTTTAAGTTTTTGTATAAAAATATTTTTGGCAGCCCTAAAACTCTACAGAGCTGGAACAATGCATACCTACCTTCACAATTCACATGTGACATGTCCCATATCGCGATACTAGTTTGGCGTTAGATATTTACATACCGACAAGTAGGTAGGTAGGTACAATCATTTTAAAAATGAATGAATAGATTTGTACAAATGTAAGTAGGTACGAGTATTATAAGTCCGTGATAGGTAGGTACATAGATATTCGAGTGCGTGGATTTATGTTTTTAAAAACCCGTGGGAACTCTTGGATTTTCCGGGGTAAGCCTATATTATGTCACACACAAAAAATCAAGTCGATCCGTTGCTGCGTTGCGTCGTGATTAAAGGACAAACCAATAAACATTAAAGATAAATATTAAAGATTCCTCCTTAATCCAACAAAGGAATGAAGGAGCTATCCTTAATCTGAGCAATAAACGAATATACGGGCTTGAGCTCCGGAAATCCTGTTTCGGTGTAACTCCGAGTTTCAAATGCTTACTAGATAGTTTGTAAAACCGGAGTTGTCGTGAACATAACCGGAGTTTCGATTTCCAAATTTTAGGAAAAAGTTTAAAAGTGCAACAAGCTTTTTCAGCGGCAAAATTATACAGTACAGTCAGTATGAATTTTCTTAAAGTTCAAATATGAAATTGGATGAAAATTACCCAATTTGTTATATTGACGAAAAATAATAAAAAAAATCTTCGTTTTAGACCTTTTTCAACCGACTTCAAAAAAGGAAGAAAACAGGATTTCATCGTTATTGCCTGTTATCAGCAGTTTTTATTCCGACGAGAATTTAAAATTAACTTCATGAGCTAGGTAGATAGAGCTGTACTTATTTTAAATTTAGAACACAATAAACCATATCAGCGCGGTCAGCGCAGTCTATTCTAGACTCTGGAGTAGGTAGTGGGTACCTACCTATTAAATCTAGGTAGGTACCTACAATTGTGTTCTATTAATAGGGTTCGTCCTCATAAATAGATCTGTCTATGATAAAACTATCTAAGCGGCAATACTTATTAATATAGAGCATACATTTTGAGAACATACTCGCTATATTTGCTGTATGTTTCAACACTACACAGCCAACCCAGGTTTTTGTTCTGAGGGTACAAACCGTACTTTTGACATGACAGTTGACTGACACATAGACAAAATATGGCGAGAGCGTTCTCAAAATTTATACATTCTCTACCTTTTCTCTACATATACATTAATTAGGCACTTTCTGCCCTAATTTATTTAGTAAGCAAGAAATCGAAAGTAAATAAAAAGAGTGTGAAGGCTAATTAATTAGAAGACCCTTTTTTTTGATATTGTTATTGATTAGACAGAGTATCAGCTAAGATATTTTTAACAGAGCGGTAAACCTTAATACTTAAGTATGTAGGTAAAATATACAAATAAAAAGTATCTAACTTTTTACTTGTATTTTTTTGCAGGATAGACTTGTGTTTGAGAACAATCATGATTTAAAAAGCAATGAGGTAGGAGCGTGCTTGCCTAGAAGATACCTATTCACTCTTGCCTTGAAGAATGAAGATATTCAGCAAAGTAGGTACCTACATGGCAGCAATTTTTTTACAGCAGTCGTTTTAAGTTCGTTTTCGGAACATTACAGCCTCTAGTAGATATCTATATGGCACCTCTCTGCAAAACTCAATGCGTAGACGACCGTAGGATTTTGAAGAACGCAATTTCAAAGTAGGCAAGTAAGCAATTAGTAGCTAGGTATAAAAATAAGAATCACGCGGCAAAGTTGCGGCTATTTCTGGCGGGTAATGAGTTTGAGTCAATTTGTCAAATGCAATGATCATGAATGAATTAGTGAATGACAGTTCGGCCATGTTTGTTTACGCGTGCGCGTCGTTCGGGCGGGATCGGTCGCGCTCGGCTGCGCTCGCGCCTGGAAATAGCACGCACAACACCGAACAGTGCGGTCGACGACCCGTCGCCCTGACACACCAAATATTGGAGCCGACTTCAAACCTAGACCTTTCCTTTGGCTCAGCGTTGCCAGAAGGGTAAGGGCTTCATTATTCCCCATGCCCCATAGTTACTGTAACTGTTGGGATATTATTTATTTTGACGGTCAGGCAGGCACCTATCTGTAGAGAAACATTAATATTTCAAGTTCAAATTCAAATTCAAATTCAAAATGTTTTTATTCAATTAGACTTTTACAAGTTCTTTCGAATCGTCAAAAGCATCTACCACTGGTTCGGAATGCCTTTCCTACCGAGAAGAACCAGCAAGAAACTCGGCGGTTGCTCTTTTCAAAGATTTGATATACAATATTATGCCATGTATAAAAGCAATTGAAGTCCTGCGCATTGCTGGAGCGAATCGAAGTTCAAATCCACGCTTTTTTATCATTTACATAATCTTCGATAGTATAATATGCTTTTCTCAAGAGCATATTTTTAATAGATTTTTTGAACCTGTGTAAAGGCAAGTCCAAAATTGACTGAGGAATTTTGTTATAGAAGATTATACCCATTCCCACAAATGACTTTTGGACCTTCCTGAGACGGAGCGTAGGAGTCGCAAGCCTGTTACGGTGTCTAGTCAGCCTGTTGTGTAGATCACCAACCCTCTTGTAACTAAGAATATTTTGTCTTACAAAAATTATGTTGTTGTAAATATATTGAGAGGCTACGGTAAGGATACCTATTTCCTTAAATTTTTCTCGAAGTGAATCGCGTGGTTTTAAGTTATAAATTGCGCGTATTGCCCTTTTTTGTAATACAAAAATTCTCCCAATATCTGCCGCTCTACCCCATATTAAGATTCCATAAGACATAATACTATGAAAATAAGCAAAATATACTATCTTTGCGGTCTCCACGTCAGTTAATTGTCGAATCTTTCTAACCGCGTAAGCAGCAGAGCTTAGTTTGCCAGCAAGAGTTGATATATGGGTGCCCCATTGCAGCTTCGCATCTAAGGTTATCCCCAAAAATGTAGTAGTCTCTTCCATTTTCAAAATATCATTATTTATCATTAAATTAATGTTACTTGTGTTCTTGGTATTGGGCAGTGCGAATTCAATACACTTAGTTTTTTTTGCATTTAAAAGTAGATTATTTACAGTAAACCAGTGAGTTACCTGAGATATGGCACCATTTATATCGTCAAAATTGTCCTTATTTCTATCGACTTTAAAAATCAAAGACGTATCGTCAGCAAATAGTACGATATCGCAAATATTTTGGACTACATATGGTAAATCGTTTATGTATACTAAGAACATGAAAGGACCTAGAATAGAGCCTTGAGGAACACCCATTAGTGAGGCTGATCCGGATGACTTCACATCATTCACACATACTGTTTGAATACGATCACTAAGATAGGACGCAATGAGACCAAGCGCAGTGTCTTTGATTCCATAGTGGCTCAATTTAACTAAAAGAGTCTCGTGCTCAACGCAATCAAATGCCTTGGATAAATCACAGAAAATACCAATGGCATTCTGTGACCCCTCCCACGCATTGAATATATGCTTTAACAGCATTGCGGCCGCATCGGTTGTTGATCGACCTTTAGTGAAGCCATACTGTTCAGAATGGAGTAGCTTATTTAAATTGAAATGCTGAAGCAGTTGGTTGAGCATGATTTTCTCAAATATCTTGCTCAGTGTTGGCAAAATTGAAATTGGCCTGTAATTGTTTGGGTCACTTTTGCTACCCGATTTAAAAAGAGGTATCAATTTACTACATTTCATGAGATCTGGAAAAGCGCCTGTATCCACAGACTCATTAAAAATTAAGGCTAGATATGGCGCAATAATATCAATAATATTGTTAATTATTTTTACTGATATTCCCCACAGATCTCCGGTTTTTTTGCTTTGTAAAGATTTGAACACTTTAACAATGTCATATGGAGTAACGTATTCAAACCTAAACAACACACCGCATTCAGTGACATTGGCCCTGAGAAGATCATAGGCTTCTGTTGGTGAAGAGCTAAGGGAACTAGTAGTGATGACTGGAATGTTCTGGAAAAAATTCTCAAATGTATTTGCAATTTCAATATTGGAGTCAATAATACGGTTATTAATTTTTAGCTCCAATTTATTGTTATGCACTTTTTGTTTCCCAGTTTCATCCGTGATGATATCCCAAGCTGCTTTAATTTTATTATCAGAATTAATAATTTTTTGCTTTATGCACAGTGACTTTGCTTGTATGCAAACCTTTTTGAATAATTTTGAATAATTTTTTACATATTCAACAAATGTGGGAGTGTAGTTATATTGTTTTTCTGCATACAAGTCGAACAACTTATTTCTACTTTTATAGATGCCAACAGTAGCCCAGTCACTAAATTTAAGATTTTTAAACAGTTTTTTTTCTACAATTTTAAAGGTAGAATTAAATTGAGAGTTTATGAGATCAAAAAAAGCATTATAGTGTTCATCCGGACCACCCTGAGTAAAGTCAAGTTTAGGTAAAGCAGTTAAAACCTTTAGTTTGAACTGCTTTACCTTTTTAGTGGTTACTGGCCTATACTTTATTAACTTTGTTATGTCTTGATTATCACTGGGAACAGATATCATTTGTCCACAGTGATCGGATCTTAGATTCGTCATGATCGATTTTGCGACAATCTTACAGTCACAGAAAATGTTATCTATACAAGTGGCTGAATTTGCAGTTATCCGTGTTGGTTCATTGAAAATTTTCTGTAAATTAAAGCTTTTAAATAAATTGAGTAATCTGTCAGTAAAAGAAGTGTGAAGCAAAATATCAATATTGAAGTCTCCACAAACTAATATCTTTTTTGATGACCTACATATCCGCCTCAAGGCCTCTTCCATAACGTCCTCAAACAGAACAAAGTCACCTGAGGGGGGTCGGTACACGCAGACGACAATATAGCGCTCCAGCTCAACACAGGACAGCTCAATAGTGCGTTCCAATGAAAGATTAACAATGTCTTTCCGTTCTTTATAATTGATATTGTTGCGGGTTAATATTAAAGACCCTCCGCGTATAGCTTTCTTTCTAGAGAACGGTACAGATAAAGTACCATAAACTGTATACTGTTTCATACATATCCTTTCTTTACTCTCGTTTGTACTATATAGGTAATACATACATATTACGACGATTCGTGAAAAAGATTTCCTTTGGCAGGGTTGATCCTTAGGATTTTCAAAGAGGGCTCATTCTCCCCATATTTGCATCAATAGTAATCTTGATGGCTCCAAAATGACCTATGTTCGATGAATTCAGCACTTGTGGGGATAGGTTTAGACATGGGTCAAATTATTATTATTTGGCCTTATTGCATAATATAGCTACCTACCTAATTAGGAATACTGAAATAATATGCGGAATAATAATATAAGAAGCGGGGGCGCAGCGCAGGCGGGCAAAACCAGGCAATGCCGGTCCTACACCTAGCGGACTGAACGTGTTCTAGGCACAGAAATCTGCCTCCTACAGAGTATGCTTGCACAAGCGGATGTGGCTGTTCAATTTGCAGATTATTTGCAATATCAATAAAACTTAACCAGGTTTATTACAAGAGTAAAGGGATTTACCGACATTTTATTACTACTAGGGGCCAATATCTTTTGCGCAAAAAATTCCACGTAGAACTGGATTCTTGGTTCATTATTGTGACGATTACCAATGGTGTAAACTAGCGGATGGACAGATTACCTATGATGTAAACAGGGGCTGCGGATCCTCGCACTGGAAAGTGCTGCTTTCGAAGACCCTTCATTAACAGGGCTCTCTCCGTCACTCGTTTCATACAATCGTAGTTCCAATTTCATTTGAATATTAAGCAACCAAAGCCCATGAAATTTTGCAGACACAGATATTAGTTTATATATATATATATATATATATATATATATATATATATATATTTAGATTTTTATAAAAATATGTAGTTTTAAAATTACAAGGGCTCAAAGATTTGTATGAAAATTTTTAAGACCGCGTAACTTTGAAACCGAATATTTTAACAGAAATCTGGAAAACCACAGACATAGATATTAGTTTCTAGAATATGTCTGCAAAATTTCATGGACTTTGGTTGCTTAATATTCAAATGAAATTGGAACTACGATTGTATGAAACGAGTGACGGAGAGAGCCCATTTAATAAGGTGGACCTCAAACGAATCGCGGGGACCCGCTGCCGCTGGACACGCTGCGCAAGACCGTGGCCTATGAGAGGCCCTGCAAAAGACTTATGTCCAGAAGTGGACGTGTATCGGTCGAAGATTCTGATGATAATGAAATTAATGGGTGAGAAAAGGTAGGTACAGAGCTTTGTGTTCTGAGCTATACACTACTTTATCACTATTGTAAGTCGTTACCGCAGTAGATGGTTTAGATACCTATGCAGATCAGTAGGTATGCACCTACTGCGTTATCTAGGCCCCTAGGGGGACCTTATTATCTTTATTACCCTCGAAGATTTTAATTGATACGTAAGAAACTGACTGGCAAATCAACGAACAATTTAAACTACTGAGATCAAAAACTTAAGTTTTTACATGAAGGCATACCGGTTTTTTCTTAATGTAGACCCCCACCGAATGAATAATCTCATATTTTGTGCCCCCAAAAGGATTTTCTGTAAGATCTGAGCGGAGTTGTTGCCGCGCCAATCAGCAATTTTTTTACGAAAAACGAACAAACGATTCCACCCATGGACACTGAACATTTATATTACAACATCAAAGAGATTGCGAAATGCGAATGCATTGATGACTCTTCAGACAATCGTTTTTCCGCCCCAAGTATACATATAAGCACCTATGTGATCAAAAATCGCTGTAGATATCGCAATTTAATAAGAAAACCACCGAAGGGAGTTGGTTCCACAATTAAACCATAAATACATACGATAATGTACGGATTTGATATAATCGATTAAAATACCGCATAAGCTTCCCAATCCTCGCCTACGCTACGCATTTCGCAAGTGGACGTTTTGGAGGCTGGTGGTACCAAATTGTGAGCCCACGGCCCCACGTGGGATGCTGGAAAGCGGAGCATTATGCAACTGTTCGATATGGCGTACACCTTATTAGATGCGAAAGCCGCTAACAGGCATTTACGTGGGACATTTTGATAGGCTTTGAGGTTAAGCGAGTAGGCAGCCTACAGCCTACAGGTACTACGAAATACCTATTATTTCGAATACTTACTGTTAGAAGGAATACCTACGTCACAATTTGTCCACCGCGCCCTACTAATATAGTGATGCTGTGATAGCCTAGTGGTTAGAACGTCCGGCTCCTAAGCGAAAGTCGGGGGTTCGATCCCGGGCACGCGCCTCTAACTACAGTTATGTGCGTTTTAAGCAATTAAATATCACTTGCTTTAACGGTGATCGAAAACATCGTGAGGAAACCTGTATGCCAGAGAGTTCTCCATGTTCTCAAAGGTGTGTGAAGTCTGCCAATCCGCATTGGGCCAGCGTGGTAGACTATGGCCTGAACCCTTCTCACTCTGAGAAGAGTGCTCAGTAGTGGGCGGGCAATGGGTGGATCATGTACCCTTCTAATAGAAAGTAAAGTTCACAATTTAACCAACCCACCATAAGACACTGGATGGATTTTCATCCCTAAGTCGTAATAAGTTTCATATTAATTCTACTCGTTAGTTCATTCCATTAAATTAGAACCTTTTGAGATCACGTGTTTCCTGACTCTTACAATAATTTTTATCGGATATCTTTAAAGTAATATACAGTGAAAAGGCATTGCTAGGCAAATATCTAGCAGAAGGCAGGTAAAGTGATTTTGGACCGGTGCAGGTGGATGGCGTGTGGATTAAAAATCAGTCATCGTGTAATCCTCCGCCCGGTACAAATGAGTGTGTATTTATTTTATACACAGGCGTGAGAGTAAAAAGTATACCAAAGTAATCCTAATATATCTATCCTGACAATAACAATAATATACAGCTATTCATACAATTACTGCAAACTTCCACAATCGTGGGCATTAATTATTAAGGGATTATTCAATTCTTTATGTTAATGGAGCGTTTTCGATAAAAGGTATGCGATGTCCTTCACTTGTCCACGTTTGACGCCTACCGCTTAATTAATGATCATAAATGGAGTCACCACAATGTCTTAAAGTACTGGACACAGGTAATGAAACACATCACGGGAAATAGAACTCTCATTAATAAGAAGGGGTTGACCATAGTCTATCACACTGGACAAGTACGTATCGGCAGGCAACCCTCGGCATGCAGCTTTGCTTACGATGTTTTTTTTCTAAGCAAGTGATACAAGTAATTGCAAAGCACATAACTCCGAAAAATTAGGATTGCGTGTGACGTGCGGCGTGCCCGGGATCGAACCTCGGATCGCCTGACAAGAAAGCCGACGCGGACGTCACTTTCACTGAGTTAGGGTTCCGTGCCTCAAAAGGAAAAAAGGAACCCTTATGGGATCACTTAATGGTATGTCTGTCTGTCTGTCTGTCCGTCTGTCGCGAGCAGGACGACTTATAAGGGCGACCTTATCATTACAGTGATCTCTTCCAGGCAACCCATACTTAGAACTTAAGACGGGGAGTGGCAATTACAGGTATTTACTAGTTATTATTCTTTATTGAACTCAAAATATTTGGATTTTTATTTTGGAAACATTTAACTTTGAAAGTTTGAATGAACCGTCCAATCCCGACATAGGTATTCCATGTGTATGCCTTTTTTCCCACTGGTAAAAATACAGTTACGCATCCCGCACAAAATCCTTGTATATGCCTGCTAAAAACCAAAAATGTGAAATAGTCTCGTATTTGGCAAAATCAACATGGTATCCTTATCGAAGGTTTCTTAAATGGAGTATAACGATTTGTTAAGGTATTTCTGTCGCCTCGTCAGCCGCCATAAGTAGGTTATGCAACCTACGCTGCAATTCAATTTTGGCGTTAGCATGAGTGTCACGAAAAACACAATTTACCTCTTACCAAACGCGTATGTAATGATCTAAGCAAGGTCCTACTAACTCCTACCCTACAGTTGGTAACTTGTTAGTAGTAAACACCCAGATCCTAAAAGACTAATTTCATTATTAATTAATTTTTTATTTGAAAATGTTTTATAACCACATCTCACAAAATAACTGGTTAAGTGCGTGCCCGTACACGCGTGAGATAGGGTTCCGTAGCCAGCTACTCGTATAATAAAAATTTTAGCGGTCATTATTTCTCAAATGGCATTGTATTTTTTAAATTTTGTTCTCACTTAATATAATAAATAATAATGATTTTAAAATACCTATTTAAGTCACTCGAAATATTTTTTTTCGACTCTCTTTTCGTGTTGGTCTTCTTTTTTTAACATGTCTATATGTTGCGGTAACAATTTTCTATAACTGTACTAAATTTTAACTTTACAGCTCTTTTTGAAATGGCACACACACAGACAGACGGACACATGGACGGGCTGGATGAATCTATAAGGGTTCCTTGTTGTACGGTACTCTAAAAGGCATTAAGAGTAACTTATTTTTACTTAGAGACTATAGGTTAAAAAATAGGTATCGAGATAGTTGGCTGAAAAATCCGATGTTTTCTATTATCTACCTCAATCAAATCTAATTCTAATATTTCTAATAGGTCTAGCCAGTTTTTATCGCGAGTATACTTTTTGCCAAATAACGAACAGTTCGTTTCGTAAAATTAATGGTTCGTTGACGATCGTTTATGATTTTGAGGTTAAAATTTATAACCCTGGACGTAATGGTAAGATATTATTTTTCAGAATAATCTATCAAAGCAAAAGGTATGTACCTACATTGAAATCATCGCGCCGTACGTACATCTGTATTTGCATATAATAACGTAAACATTTATGCGATGCGTCACATTGGTCTGATGCCAAACTAGGGTTTCCGCCTCTGATAGCTAGAAACACTAGCACAAATAAATAATTTGACTAGCGCTGCGCATACAAACAATAAGCATACTGTAAAGGGTTGGGTACTTTTAATAAAGCATATAGGTACAGCTAGACAATAGAGCTAAAAATATAGACAGCTCGAAGTCTATAACTTAAAAGCTCAAGCTTTTCTTTAAAAAAATTACAGATTATATCTGCAGGCAGTGATGCAGATGGTATCTCTTTGCTTGAAGGTACCCATATTAAAAGTGGTGGGGAAAACTGATGCCGAAAGGGCGTTCCACTTCCTAGCTAGTAGCTATAGTATAATTAAGTAGTATTAATTTCAACATTTAACTTTTTCAATTTTTATATGTATTTATTACAATACAATTTGAGTTACAAAAACAGAGCCTGACGTTTATTTTTCATTTTCTCTTTCCTCAGTAGGAAACGCAGTTTTCCGATTACGTAGATAATCAGTATCTAAAAGAAAAGTTCGCACTTTTGAAAGGAGAAAATCGGATGAAAATTTATTTCAGGGATATTTTGTGCTCAGTTAAAAAGAAGCGGAAATTAATTATTATTATTAGTGATAATATGTACTAACCTGCCATAAATTAACATTAATTAAATAACAATCTGATGAATTTCTTAGTGAAAAACATGCGTGAACGCAATTGGCTTTTTGTTCTATATGAAAAAAAAAAATGGTTAGGTTGTCAAACAGAAAAACCTGAAACAATTAGTAAATCAAATCCAATGCGATGCGAATTGTTCCTATCCGTCCCCCTAATCTGTCCCCCCGGGGGGACGGTTAGGAATAAAAAGTTCGATCTGTCCCCCTACACGCGACGAGGGGACGGATCGAACTAATTCTTTCCGAACTGTCCCCCCGCTGATTTCTTAGGGGGACAGATTGGAAGTTCGATTTGTTGTCCCACTGCCACGGACGAGGGGACAGATCGAACTAATTCTTTCCAAACTGTCCCTCTGTTGCCAACGAACTAATCGAAAGAATCAGACAGATGAACAAGGCTATGTGTCAGAAAGATCGTGTCAAAAAATGCGGAACCGGCGAGAAAATTGGAAAACTATGACCGTAAAACAGTCATTTTGCAGCACGGAAATCTAGAACGATCGCTGTGCGCATGCTATGATAAAATTTGCAATTCAAGTCGAAGTATGCCATAGGCGCTGTTTAACTACTCGATGCGAATCTTAATTACATAATTGTGTAACATTGCGATTGAGGCTATTATATCTACAAGTAATAATTAGTTATATCTCCCCTATATAAAGTCTTCCTCCAAGTAGGAAATCGAACCTGAACTAGTTTTGGTATTGCTGAAGTTTTGTGTACGTCATTTTTATGAAATTTAATCATAGATTTAATAGTGTAGGTAGGTACTATAGTTTGCGACAGGTCGACATAGAATTAGGGTATGAGGCGGAGGGACGCCCTGCATTTGAACTAAAATTAAAACACATTTTAATATTTTTTTTAATGATGTTAACCACATATTCACGATTTTCGGATTTATTCCTTTACTTGTGCTATAAGACCTACCTACCTGCAAAATTTCAGGATTCTAGGTTAACGGGAATCACCCTATAGGTTTTCTTGACAGACACGACGGACGGACGGACGGACAGGCGGACAGATAGACAGACAGACAGACAACAAAGTGATCCTATAAGGTTTATGTTTTTCCATTTGAGGTACGGAACGGTATAATTTTCTATTTAATTATTTTTAAAGTGTTATCGTGTCAGTTGAGAGAGTCGTTCCGATGCTTGCGACAGAGGAGCCGGGTGCAGGCGGAGTCGCGGCACTTCCTGCGGTCACGTGACGCGCGGCCCCCTTATCGGCTCCATTGATAGATTTATCTGGCGAGGTCGCGTCGCCCGCGCTGCGCCCCACGCTATCACGCAAACGGTCACCTCACGTTTCAAACTTACTGGATTCTTCATATTTATCTATTCCATTCAAGCCAAGTGTAATATTCCGTATATGATAATATCAGGGCTAATTAAAAAAAAACTGTTTAGTTTTTATTAATCAGCCGAAAAATAAACAATATAAAAACATTTCCAATATAACAACATCCAGTCTAGATTTAATTAAACTGAAGTGGAGCCGTGCTAGCCTAATAGTTAAGACGCCTGCCTCCTATTCAGGAGGTCGGGAGTTCGATCTCGGTCACGCATTTCTAAGTTTTCGGAGAGTTGCCCGTTATGCAATCAAAATACTCCTGCTTTGACGTGCAGGAAAACATCATGAGGAAAGCTATGCATGACACTTGAGAGTTCTGTTTTCAAAGGTGTGTAAAGTCTGCCAATCCGCACTGGACAAGCGTGGTAGACTATGGGCTAAGCCTTTCTAACTCTGAGAGGAGACCTGTTCCAAATCTGTTCAGAGATTTTGAAGGTATTGTGAAGTAAAAAGCTCACATACATAGAATATGCCCCCTTAAAACAATATACCTCTTTTTTGGGAAGTATTGAAATTTGAAAAAAGGCGAAAGTTCTACAAACGCGTATTAGGATCCTCTGACCATCCATCCATCAGACAAAATTTTACCCTTATCTTCTTATGTAGAATACCTACGTAATGACGAATGAAACGCAAAAACCACTGAATGGCGAAAACTGAGAACAGTGTTTGTAATAAATAAAAATCTGAAATGTAAAGTTTTTTGTGAATTATTGATGTTGCAATAAAAGTGATAAGTTGTAGTACAGATATATCACTCGAGGTTGAAATGTTTATAAATCAGATGTCCAAGACTCGTCCGTTCAGTTATGACTGCCCGCAGTCTTTCGGCGAATTTGAATTCCACGAAACATTGTATACCCAGTTTGGTCGTAGGCACTATCCATGTGTGTAATGTGTATTAGTTTGCTCTGGCTAAAATTAGACAATTCTATTTCATCGCAGTCAGCCGCTTATTATACGACCACGCGCTCAAATAATGTCGAAATAAAATATTTCAATGTTAACCTCAACATTTTAAAATTTTAAATGTTTCGAAAAACCGGTTAAGTGCGAGTCAGACTCGCGCACCGAGGGTTCCGTACTCGGTTATTTTTTTCCGACATTTTACGCGATATATTAAAGACTATTATGCTAATCTGTTTTAGAATGTACAGGCAAAGCCATATTTTCATATGATACCCCACTTGGTATAGTTATCATACTTTGAAAAGTGAAAATACTAATTATATTTGTTCATAAACATATTTTAATTTTTTTTGTGATGTAACCACAAATTCACGGTTTTTGGATTTTTTCCTTTACTTGTTCTATAAGACCTAAGTACCTACCCGCCCAATTTCATGATTCTAGCTCAACGGGAAGTATCCTATAGGTTTTCTTGATAGACGGACAGACAGTTATAAGTGTTCCGTTTTTCCTTTGAGGTAAGGAACCCTAAAAACCGTCTGGCGCCACAGTGATAAGTTGATAACCGTCATTTTCTAAAAGCCCTGTCATATTGGCTTTTATAGTAAATAATGGTCGTAATTCTTTTAAAACACGCTTAAGTTTCTGGTAGACAGACCTTTGTGAATGTTTATCTTATCAATGAAATAGTATTCCGGACATAATATTATTCCGGAGTGGTTTTTTGTTGGTGGCATTTGGCACGCGCTTTGTTCGGCTCACAACGAGGGCTTGTTGATGGCATATTGCGATACGTAGTTATACTTCCTACGAGTGATGTAAGTGTTCTTATGTGCCCACTGCCGGCGTGGAGTGGCGGCTGTGTCGGCGAGACGCAACTTCACAAACAAGCAACGGGACTGGCTACTGTTAGTCGTCCGCCGCGGCCCTACTAACAACTTTAATTTCCTGTCAATAGTCTTTTCTTGGTATATAACAGTAAATATAGACAGAAGGATCTACGATTGCGACCGTGTTATTACTTTTTCTGATCATCGTCTCCAACTTCTTACGGGCTTGGATTAACAATAAAAATGCTATAGAAACCAAAAAACTAGAATTCTAGAAAGATGCATTTGCAAGTACTTTAGAATCGTTTAAAAATGCCTTTCCTGCCGAGAAGAACCAGCAAGATAGTTGCAGAAGATATTTAAAAGTGATAGACCTAATGTAAACTTAACAATTTTAGCTTATCAGATATGGTTTGGTAATGAGAAAAACAATAAATAGTGGCCATTCTAAATCTTATGAACGTCCAATTCACGATTTCTTAATCACTCACAACTTTAGATCGTATAATATTATAACCAATAAATATTATTAGCGAAACGATAAGCCGAATCGAGAATGACAGTGAATGAAGCCGGGATTCAAGGTTGTGGAGTCAAAATGTTATAAATAGATAACGCACCGATAGTTCTCTCTGGTGTTTCGGTAGTGCGTGGTTTCGTAAGTTGCGAGCTAGTAACTGGTCGGTGTGAACTGTAATTACTAGCGAAAGTTCAAAGTTGACACTCGCGAGGCAAGGCGCGAGGGCAGCGCGGTGTGCCCGCGGCCGTTCGCAGGCCGACTGCTCGGCCGCGCTGCTCATTGACTCGTACACATGAATGAACGACTGCCAGCACGTGGCCGAAAACCACTGAAACTGCGCTCTGGCAGGAAACACTGGATCGACCTTGTCTAACGGTGACTAGACTTATTAGTTGACTATGTGAACTATTTTACCTACGCATATGTCTATAACATAAATAAACATCGCTGTGTAATCGCAGTAATAGCGCAATACATCTAATACTCATTCATATTATTACCTACAATATACACGTACATTGATACATTGCAAGCAAAACAAATATGTACATTCTTTTCTAAGCAATTTATAATAAAGTGAAGTGAAGAGAATATAATTTAGAATAAAATTTAATTTTTCTTTACTTATTGCTCTACACCTAAGACGATTTTCACAGACTTTAACTCCAGCTAAATCAGTAGCCCCTTAGCCCAGCAAGTTGTTGTCTCAGTCGCATACGATACCCGATATTCTGAGACGCCTCATACCTGACGCGGACGGTACCGCTGGGTGTTTAGTGGCAGTAGTAAGCTGTAGCATAGCCACTGTGCCCCACATACCCGCTTTAGTGCGGGATGCATAATTGCATTTTTACCAGAGGAAAAAAAAATGAATGAACGACTGTCAGTGCGTGGCCGAAAACCACTGCCTTCTTATTTAGGAAACATTCTTACGTTTTGAAAATTTCCTCATTTTTTTGTCGATAGCACAAAAATTATTTTCTGCACCGTTTTTTAGTTAAAGGGATCTGCGCAGCGTTACAAAAGTACACACTGGGCCTTCATGCGATCGGGGTGTCAGCCAGGTAACCTCCTAGTGTGCCCGAATGCTGCTGATCCCTTTTGAAAACGTCCGAGAGGAAGAGCAGTATTCCTGGGATATTGTTAGATAAGTATGACTAGTGACCTGGCAGATGTGGTTTCTCCGCGTGTCTCTCTGACTAGCAAAGGGCACAGTGAGCTCCGGGCGATCGCTCTGTTGTCATCCGTTGAATCCCGGGGTCCGGACCTCGCGAGTGGGTCCTTGGTGGAGGGTCGTCACTGGTTGGGTCGCGGTTGATTGCTACGGTGTTCCCGTGACCCAGTCGCCAGGCGACGCCGCTGGGTGTTAGTGGGTATCCCGGCCGTCTCTCGCCCGGCGAGTCCCAGATAGATAGGTACCTTCCCCGATTCCGGCAGAGATGGTTAACGTATTTCCCAGCGATAAAAAAGGGCCTGGATGCGATGACGATTGGAATATCCTTGCGATTTTCGCATGAAAAAAATATAAAGTTTTTTTATTTATTGTAGAGCGTAGGCACACGTGCGTGATACGCTTGCCCACAATCACACCTAGTATGGAAATGAGGATGCAGCCTAAGATAGAACGCGTTTGACGCCCTAGAAGATACCTATTCAGTCTTGTTTTAAAGATACCAGGATTACAATAATTTTTAGGAAGATCTCAAAAAATGTTTCAAACCGTAGTCATGCGTATTGGAAATAATGACTCAAAGCGTTTCGTGCGCTTAGAAGGAACGTGACAACATAGAACTAAAAATTTGCTATGCTTGGCTTGCGGATTGCGGTGATAAATAGATGAAAAAGGTAGATCTACAAGATCGAAAAGCTCTTGAGCACACACTCCGAAATAAATCCTATGAAACACGGATACGTCGGCAACCTTACGGCGCGATGACACAATGACACTAAACCCAAACTTTTAGTAGGTTGAAGTGACAGCACTCAGAACATGTTGTCGTAAGAACAATGTTTACTGGGATCAGAAAGTTCTAGAAAGTGAGTGGAGACTAACGGGGCATCGTGGACTGAACAGACATCATGATTACTAGCTGATACAAATTTCACGGGTCAGAAGCAATAAAACATGCACCACCTAGCTCGAAGATCAACAGCATTTAGAATTGCTTATTGGTTAACAGAGCCATCTTACAGGTGACTAAAATAGCATGCAGTACCTGATTTGGACTTAGTGTAAGGTGATCGTTTGGTGCGGCAGCAGTTTAAATATTTGGAAACAGTTAATTTTGAGCAGGAACTCTATTGTTTTTCTTTGCTTGTTTTTATCGATGTACCTATATATGTATACATGATGTACTTCTCCTTTCAGCAAAGGTTGCCTGGTAGAGATTGCTCCAAGCAATAAGGCCACCTTTGCACACAATTGTTTTTTTCTGTTTTCTTCTTACTGTGTTGTTATCCTTTACATGTGTTTTTGTGTGCAATAAAGTGTTTCTATCTATCTATCTATAGTAAATTAAAGTAGTGAGCAAAAGAGCAGGCGGGTCACCTGATATTAAGTGATTAACCAGCGCCTTTGAACATTTGTAGCATCAGAGGAATCGCCAATATGTTGCCGGCTTTTTAAGAATTTGCTTTTTGCTATTTTGTAAATAAGCACATTTGTCATTTTATTACCTTCGTAATTGTTTACCGACCTACTTATCTGATTTATCAGAAAATAATGTATTTTTTAAAAATATTTATCTTAATTGCTCTCAGAAATGTGCTTTTATTTAATATTTTTTCATTTAGCTATCATATTTAAAATATAATGAAATTAGATTATTATAAGTAATAATTTAATTAATATACATATTATTTTAACAAAATAAAATCATAAATTGGACATTTCGGTTAGATATAATGTAGATACTGTAACATTCTTAATATCTATATATAAGTGGAATTTTTTAAATTATTTTAATCCTGTTTGTGACCTAGATTTTGGACAGCGAAAATATAATTAAATGTCTTAGTATCTAGGTACCTTCATAGCGGCTACTGACGATGAGATGAATGAACACCACTTATCACAGATTTTTGACGACAGCACTCACTTAAGACACTTTTTTAGTATTCTGCCTATCAGCCTATATGTGTCACTCACTTCATCAGGATCAAAAATAATCTAGCTTCCCATCAACTACTTCCCACGGACTTTTGAGCTGGACTGGTATCCAGCGGCCCGCGCTTGCGCCTTCAGCACTGGGGCGTGACCTAGACCCTGAAAACACCACCCTCCCGCCTACACACACCGAGTTGCCATGGTTACTGACGAAAATGCAACTAAAATGCAAACGGAAATCGAACTAATAACCCAGTTTCCTTCTACTTAACCCCCCCAATCAAAACAAATTATAAGAAAAATCTCATACACAATCCAGGATATTTTTTGTCAGCTGTCTTTAGACATTTATTTGGTCAAACCTAGGTCAAACTGATATGAGGAAGTAAAATACTACCTACGGATGGTTGCTCCTCCCAATCAACGATTTCGCTTGTTCAGCATTGGCTCAAGCCTGAGCTGTCCTTCCGGGGGCCATTATAGATTTAAAATAAGAGCAACATAGGTAACGCTCTATTAGCCTGTCAAAGGTCACTTCTACTTGATATACCTAGGTATGACCTATATAAAGATGTGCATGTTATACATACCTAGTAGGGATACATCGGTGCCTAATTAAATACGTGCATGTGCAACCGATATGATAATAAAGGATGTGCGATGTTCAGAGTCTAATATTACTTCTTCACATTATAGTGCCTAGAGCCCATGCTCTACCTACCTAATACCTAGCCTAATGCGTAAGAGCGTAATACCTATGTAGGCTATTCATGAATTTTATGGTTTTGTAAAATGTTATTTTATGAAATTTTTATCTGCCCTTTGCCAATCGTTTGACCTAAAGGCAGTCAGTCCTTTTACTCTAAGGTTTGACCTCAAAGACTTTGATCATGATCAGAGGCAAGTGACAATAATTAACAATGACTCACAATAGAGACCGGGGACTGACCGGGGAGTCCGTTGGTCCCGACTTCTATATCTAACATCTAACACTAGTAACAGCATAATCGTCAAACTTAAGAGTCGAAATTGTTCCTTTTTTTAGTTGAGTCGTACGCGGAAGGATATGGAAACCCACCGCATAATTATTCCAAGGAAATCTCCTACCATTATGTAATTCTTGGCTAGTGATAAATACCTACTTACCTCATGCATAGGTAGGAATATGTCGTATGGATGCAATGTGTTAGGTATCGTTACCTAAGTCTTATACGAGTGATTTGCTGTTATCCTTTGAGGAATTCCTGGAAGAAACCTGCATGGATGAGAATATCCATAATGTTCTCAAAGGGTTGTGAAGTCTGCTAATCTGTACATGACCAGCGGAGAGACCTTGGCCTAAACACTTCTCATTCTGAGAGGAGATCCGTCTCAGCAATAGACCGGTGGCGCGCGCGGTGGGTTGAAATGATGTGTACCTTGCACGTGTGAACTAGATTTTTATCCTCGTAGGTATGGACACAGAATAGCCCATCTGAATATATCCAGTTACATCTGATTGCAATGATATCAAATAGGACCCTGTATACCTATCTACCTACCTACTTTCCTACGGGTACCTCATTATAAATCAGTTGCCGTGATTTTTTAAGTAACACATAAAATGTCAGTGAAGTTCTAACAGTGCGTTATTTCATTTTTGGGGTTTTCGATGAAGATAGTTCACCCGCTTTCATTCGACCAATCAGAATCATAAAGTACCTATTTCGTCATATTTAGTTAATAACTTCATTTTAAATCCGTTTTTTATGTAGTTTTATTTAGGTGACTACTCTTGTAAAGTAGACTTTTTTGACTTACGCACTGTTAGAACTTCACTGACGATAAGTACCTTCTTATGAATATTCATCTAAGATCGGTTTCAGAAAAGATTAGCTTGTCTACTTAGGTTCATTTTCGATGGGGCTAACTTTCTGCAATATTCATAAAGACACTCCTAGTTATACTTTATGCTTATGTTAAATTTTATCTAATAAAATCTACCAGTACCAAGTAATTCCTTTGACTAGCGATTCTGATTTCATACGACTTCAGGAAAACTGGAATTCGCTGTGGAGACTCAATAGCTCAACGACAAGTTTCAAATTTGGACTTGACAATGACGACTAGCACTAAGTATCTATCGTTTAAATATCTTCTCGAGGCAAGCTTCAACCCTTATAATTTAATTGGGTACCTACTTCATCCTAACACAAGATTAAAATCACCCATCATCACCATCATTGGACCTAAACTTATAAAATATAATTTTATAACAGCCCTTTTTTGGGTCGGGTTTAAGGAAAAATGTTTCATAATTAAATAAAAATCCAAAAATGTATTTCGTAATTTATTAAATTTCTTCAATACAAGAATATGTCCGATTCCATCTATATAATACAAAGCATTTAAAAGGGATAATACCTACAAAAATTACAACCTTCTGTATCTTTATCGATTATGGACTCGATGACAAGGATAAAATAGGTGTACCTACTAAATTAGTTTAACCAATTGGACAACACAATATTTTTTGATTGTATTAGGTATATCAGGTGTATGAAATAATTAAATAAATCAATAAATTACTCTGCTTTACATTTCATAATATTCGATCTCAATTTATTAATAGTTAAAATACCTAATAAATTAATTATTAGAAGTACTTAATTGATCTCCGTTAGCTAGTTCAAATATTTATGCGAGTTTTAGCGCTCATTGCGCGGAAATTCCGCCGTCAATTTTCCGCGACGGGGCGCCACTGTATTTTATTACAATAGTAACTTTATTACAGTATACATAATATAATGTGCCCGATACTAGCAAATTATAAGGTAACAACATGTAGTGGCATTCCGTTGCGGAAGGCCGGTGACGGAATTTTAGTGCAATGTAGCGTTAGCCTAACAGCATAATATAAAGTATAGGGCTTGAAAAATCTAGGCAACGCATCCGCAAGTTATAGAAGTAAGTAATAGTGTCTGAATAGTCATTCACGCGATTTGAAATGTGACATTTACAAGTCTACCCACTATCTTCATTCTGTCAAGTTATAGTTTGCGAGTGCGCTGCGCAAGTCACCCTTGCAAGGCTTGCACCCTTTTCCAATAAAAATAAAAACTTCCGCCGTAGTTTTTATTTAACAGTATGTCCTCCATTTCATTTAATTCCACCTACAACAACATAATATTATGTGTGTTGAACGAATAGTAAACCCGAGATCGTTTATTGCACTTTCGGACAGATAGGTAATTAAAATTAAAATAAAATATCAGTGTTGCCACACTTTAATTATGTACATATAGCAAATAATTTATCTGAATATTTACAAAGAATTCTGGTATAAGAAAAAAATTATAATAGTACCTACATTGCAGTGAAACTGAATTAGTCCATTTTTACACGCCTAGCGCGGAGTTAGCGCCTGAGCGTAGCGAGGGAGAGCGAAAAAGTCGGGCTTCGTACCTACGTTTAATAAATTTCTGATCTGGCACTACAAAAAGCCACCAAACAAGACAAGAAGAAAAAGGAATAAATTTCTGATTAGTGTAAAAATGGACTACTCAGGCACATAAGCGATACTTACGTAAGGTTACGGCAGGTCACATATTATTAAGGTTTAGGTTTATAAATGCTCAATGCCTATTTGAGCCCGGGACATAACAATGGCAGCATCTACTGTTACACGTTACATTCAAATTTCAAATATCTAACTTAGTAGCTGTTTCTTGGTGGTCTACTTGGTTGCCCAAAGAAATATACATAATTTTCGAAATCCATAAAAAGATACCAAAAGGTTGAAAGTGAAACGCGCTTTAGTTTTAATAAATATAACTTCTAATGGACTATTTACACATGTTAACGAGAGCGTAGGTAATTACACCAACTTTCATGCTCGGTGTTTAAAGTTTAAAATCGAAATAAAAATACGAAAAATAATCACTAAAAATGTATGGACGCTATACATGTTGATGTTTGTATCCGTATAAATTACGGGTACGAGATTCTATGATGCTCTTGGTGGTAAAATTAAAAATTGATACAAATTATACTACAATACAAAAAAAGCAGAGTGTCCGATACATACGAGTATTTTATGAAATTTTAAATCAATTAAAATTAGGTAAAATGAAATCTCTAGGTGAAAGATCTGGTAACTTGTTAAAGTCTCGAATAATAAACAGATTGACTGACGTGAGAGTATGGTCATAATGGGCATGGCTCCGTAGAACCATCATATACTCGTAGACTAGCGCATTCAAGTATAGTACAATCACGTCAAATTGGTCAAGCGTTAACTTTTCGTCAATCCTAAGAAGAATTATCCAAGAAAAAGTAAGTATATTATGTATACCACTGGTACACATACATAAATGCTGAGATTTTAAGAACAATTTTTTCGGACACTAACGCTAGTTCTAGGGTTTCTACTGTCTGACATACTTACAACGCAGATGAATTAGATGGATCAGACAATGCCTGACAATTAGGCCAGGCGATATTATTTGATAAAAATCTTCGCACCACAGAAATTGCTTTTAGGATGAGAGCTTTATAAAAAAAGCAAGTAAAAAATCACACGTAACATAGTGTTACAGACACAACGAGAGACTACAAGATGTTACAATGCAAAACAGCTCGGCGGGGGGTAGTTAAAGAATTTGGAAGAGCTTTTTCAACTCCACCATTAGTTGCCAGTCGGATTTGATGAGATCGTCCCTGAAGTAATCCTTGCAGGCGTCGATACTTGCACGCGATATCTGAAACAAAGAGGTATGATGAGTATAACGATATTTATAAACTAGGAGAAACGTGTTTATTTATGGCTGTAGAAGTACCTAAAGCTTATTATGAGCTCATGAGGGGAAAAAATGAAAGCAAAGTTGAGTCTTTACTGTCTACAGTTGCTCTTTTTGTCCCTAACAAAAATATTTACATCAAATGACAGCAAAGTGGACTTCAATTTTTTTGTTAGGTGATGAACTCAACAGAATCGATGAAATATTTTCCTTACTAGCTTATGCCCGCGATCTCGTCCGCGTGGACTACACAAATTTAACCCCTTTTTACCCCCTTAGGGATTGAATTTTCAAAAATCCTTTCCTAGGGAATGTCTTCGTCAAAATAGCTATCTGTATGCCACATTTCAGCGCAATCCATCCAGTAGTTTGAGCTCTGCGTTGAGTCAGTCAGTCACCTTTTCCTTTTATAAAATAAATGTAATCACACAAAATTTTAATTATCTCAAGTTGGATTTCGATAAGTGTAAAAAAATCTTTCAAAAGAAATAAAATATATTTTTGTGCTATATCCATTATGTTATGATAGAGTGTATTTCATGTTGAGGCTATAAATAGCTTTCATGAATGTACAGGGGTTTCCATTCAGGTCGACCCAGTTTTGGCGCATCGATTCAGCTTTCCGGGGTTGAATGAGGGTATGACGTCATAGGGAAAATAGATCAGGTTGTGCAAGCAAGAACTGGGTCATCCCGCGACCTGGCACCGCCCTGCCTCCGCTGCTGCAGCCCCTCGGGTATGACGTCATGGAGGCTACGGGAAATAATTTGCGTCAAGGGTGGGGCTGGGGCAAGGGTAGGAAACAGGTAAAGCTGGGATATTAAAATTTTACACATAATAAATTAATTTGGTTTTGCATTATTAATTATTATGAAAATCTCCATGATAGAGATTAAATAAGAGTTAGAGCAGAAAAGAATTTGCTTGTAAAAGATGAAGAGAGTACGATATTTTTAAGATAATTTTGTATACGATTCTACAGGAGTGACATGTTCACTTTGTGACCAAACCCTTATAATTTTTGATTAAAAAAATCTAGACCTCATCATTGCTTTTTATTCAAACAACCCTAATCCCTATCTTGCACTAAAAAAGGGAGAATCTGATTGAATAACAATCAGTTTGCATCAAGGTTCTCTTTTTAACGTTCACCCTCACTGAGAGAGGATTTTCAGAAAATTCCACGTGAGTGAAACCACGACGGATCTGCTAGTGTGCTAGTAATGAATATGAAATACCTACAGAAGTGTAAATAGTATAAGATTACATAAAAGAACGCTTCTGAATCAAGGCTGCACAGTCGCCATTCATCAATGAAACCGCGTTGCGAAAATATCAATGGAGCTCTGAAGATTTGACCCGGTCATTGTTACTGTGTGCATGCTATGGCAGATGAATTGGTGTGCGTACAGTTACAGCTAGCGAGTATTATACCATATCCGCGACACGAGGTTCGTATAGCTCCCTCTCTGTTACGCAATCCCATACAAATGATAGAGGCAAAAACGTCCACTGAGATTTTTGCATCTATCATTTGTATTGTAACTGCTTGCATGCTATGGCGGATGAATAAGTGTGCGTACAGTACCAGCTAGCGAGTATCCCTATCCACGGCAATAAGTTAGTATAGCTCTCTTTCTGTTTCGTAATCCCATACAAATGATAGAGGCAAAAATCTCAGTGGGCGCTAAGCAATTTGTGTCACCAACCAATCACATACGAAACTATGTTTTCCAATTGAATTTCGAATGTTTTTTGAAAACATGTTTGTGATTGGTTGGTGCCTCAATATGGTTAACGCCCGCTGTGACTTTTGCCTCTATCATTTGTATGGGAGAATGTAATAGAGAGCGCTATTTTAACTTCTTTCCATGGATAGGTTATAGTACTTGTACTGACTACCTAAGACAGGGGACGTGGTGTGCGCACATGATCCAAACGTGACGTTAAAATAGCATATTATACCTACGCTAAAGACGAGCCTTTCTCAACTGCGCTTGTGTGCAGGCTTATCCAACTTAGATCTTATACGTATTTGTTGAAGGAGAATATCTTATTGAATTGTACATTGTGCATTGGTGGTACTAGGTATTTATTTTCATTGCAAGTATCTGATACTTTGTTTTCGAATGTAACTTGATCATTATTATTATGATGTAACAAAACAAATCATGTTTTGTTATAAGAGATAAAACTTTTGCTACCGTTAGCTAAGGTGCGTAAATTAAAGTACTAAAATAATGCATACTTAGTAGTTAGTACCTATAAGTAAGTACATTTATTATAATATACTGGATAGATACTTGAGCACAAATTGGGTAGTTTGACCTAAGCTTTTCGAAGTATGTAGGTATACGTAGTCAATGTACATTGTACAGACTACAGACACAAACCTTTCTAATCTTTTATCATTGTTATTTTTTTAATGATAAATTTAACAACCATAAAACAATTTTGAAGAGCTGGCAGTCGTAAGTGACGGAAGAATAAAATGTGTCTACAACTACAGCGATGCTCATTGATTGTTGATTCATTAAGCATTCGAAAAAAACCCACTAAAATTGCGCGCACTTCAATTTAAACGTTGGGACTGGGCAGGGTTCCAAATGCTGATTTTCATGGACTAGGTCGACAGATTTAGAAATTATGAATGAATTTTACACAAGTAAACTAGTGAACGTCCTCGACGTCGTCCGCGTAAGAGAAACTTTCTGTATTTCTACATAATTTTATCTATACTCGTCTACATTTCTCGAAATACTCAAACATTAAAAATATTATCAATGAAATTGGTTCAAAATTTGAGTTTTTGTGAAAATTTCAAATATAACGATAACAAAATAAATACATATCTATAAATAAATATCTCTTAGCACACACAGATCTCATAAAAGTTATTATATAAGTGTTAATTTGATGACTTATTATTATAAAAAGATTATTTATTTATCATAAAAGTCCCCGCCGCGGCCGCGCTGATTTCGTGTTTGTTCAGACTAATCTCGGAAACTACTGTAAGAATTTTCATACGGTTTTCACCAATAGAAAGAATGATTATTTAAGAAGATTATAAGCTCGCTACTAAGCTGATGATAATAATTATTGTGATTAAGACGGACGGACCTGTGCGACGCCGGGGCGAAGTCGCTAGTTGTAGAATAAAGTTGACTAATTCTCTCTATGCATTTGAAGGGAAAATCCATTCATTGATCCATGGGAAAATCAATCAATGAATGTCAAGTGGACAACCATTCCTTACGGTCGGACACGTACACTTTTTAGCAGATTTTTCGAAGATTAATTATTTTTAATTTGTTCAATCGGGCAAACCGGTGGAGCTGTTAGCGAATCCATAAATCCTCATATTAGTGGTATGCGATACGGGAAGTTCTTCAACATAATAATAGCATAGAGTAGCTCCAATAACGCCACATGTTCTAACAATGTAAACACTTCTGGAACTTTCTCAGCGAGATTAGAAACAAACTTCAATAACTGCTATAGATATCCAGTTTACTTTGTGGAGTCGTGGGAAAATTTTCCAAGGTTTCGGCACACCGATGGAGTACCGAATATGGATACCTACATCCAGCTCTTGCTTGCTTGCTTCCGATAACATCGTCAACAAAAGAAAGTATAATGAATCCTAAAAAGGACGAAAGCTTTTGCTTTATTGAAAGTACCTACCTACAATATGTCATATTGCATTTCATCATCATGCAATCAATTCAGAGGAATCTGAACCGTCAAATAATGTAAAATCTTACTATTTGTAAACAAAGTAGCTTTCATTGAATTAGGAATCAGCTTAGGTTAGTGGTAGCTGTATACAAAATAGAGTTACAGTGCCCGCCAAGTTTGTACAATGAATGGCTTAAAAAGCAACAATTATTGATTTATTAGATCGTATAATATTTTTCCTGTTATTATTTACTATAACTAAATAATATACTACTATTTATCTAAACTAATTTGCTTAGAAAAATCTTATAGGTAGGTAGATACTTACTTATTATTTTTATTTCATTTGCAAAGATTATAGAACACCTATCTTCGTAAATTAATAACGACTTTTTGAATAAAGTATAATCCCAATAGACGCTCGGAGTTCTTACCTAATGTATGTAAAGCCGTGACGTCACACGTCCAAAAATAAAGCGACCTTCGCGCTGTGACGGAAAACTGCTGAGTTCATACAGAGTGCTTTATAAAATGGTGGATTAAAGAAAGATTGATGCTTTCATGTTCTCGGAAATAAAGCATTATTCTTGTTTTTTTGTTGTCGATCGATACGCAGCGACAGCGCCAATGAACTAAAAGGACTCTAACCATTCTACTATTTTCGGAAAAAATGCTTTTTTCTCGGCAATAAGCCTACTAATAGGTAATTTGAAATAAGTTCATTGCTTTTATTTTTCTTGCTTGCTTGCTTGTACTAAAGCCCGAGCAAAAGGCTCTTTTGAGGCAATTCAGCGATTGTTATTATTAATCCAAAGTCTTCCGCAAAATATAAAAATCGTTTTTATGGCAAATTATATTATATTAAAGATTAATTCTATTAGTCACTCGTCAATAGAAACAAAATAAAAAGTTATGTTACACGAGGCAGAATTCTGTAACCATCAGATGAAAGAAATACACATATTATTGTGACCTGTATAATCTAGCTAGTGGTTTTATGAAAAAAAAGAAAAATTAGGTAAGTATACCGATATTTAAAAAAAGTAACAGGTACCTACAATACAATAACGTAGGTACACAATAGGTATACAATCTCATAAAATTAGTACATAAGGGCCAGGATTTTTCTGACTAGGAATAGTGGTTGCTCGGTTCTAAAACAAGTTGTCAGAACTTGAAAGTATATCACCCTTTTTTAACCGACTTCAAAAAGGAGGAGGTTCTGAATACGTCGGAATCTTTTTTATAGGGATACATTACAATATAATGGTCCTTTTTTATAGCCCTGTTCTAGTTTAATATAGACCATAATAACAGCAATAATAGCAATTGATTCAGCAGAGAAAATACGCGACAAACCTAATTTGCTGTTGCAAGGTACAACCGTCCCTGGCCCCACCGACCCAGTGACCTGAAGCGAAGATCAATGGAGCCGCGGGCGGGGCGTGGCTTGCATTCATACTGCACTTCTCAATGAAATGCGGGCGAAGTTGAGTGGAAATAGAATGCTTGTTATGTGCCTTGTCTCCTTCTTTTATAGTCTCACAGGGGTGCCTTTGATGTTAGGATGCGATAAGCGTTTGGCTGTCAACGGGATTAACTTGGAATCTCTTTTTATGTACACCTATAATTTTATCAGCCTTATAGAGTACACAATTTTGGGCATAGTTTTAGACTTCATTATAATACTAACTTTAATACTGCTTCAGGTGTTTTTTTAGAAATTCATCTATTTTCGCTATCCATACTAATTACATATTATAAATGCGAAAGTTGTCTGCTAGCTTTTCACAATCCACTCGTGATCCGTTCAATCAATTTCGACAATACGATAAATTGCATCCTGGGGACGGAGTTAGGCTATTTTTGGTATCGAAAAAAAAATTAAAAACCTAAATCCACGTGGACGGAGCTAGCTTACTTTTTGTCGCATCTCTGGCATTTTAAAAGGCTATAATTCTGCTCAACCGATTTTGAAGAAATCTAGAACAGAGATAGCTTGCATCCTGCAAACGGACACGCTACTTTTTATCCCGGAAAATCAAAGAGTTTCCACGGGATTTTCAAAAAGTTAAATTTACGTGAACGAAGTCGCGGGCATCTTTTAACTTACTCGAAGTAGAGTAGGTAGACTTTTACTGACGAAAAATTTTCAAACAATAAACAAACCTAGGATTGTATTCCTATTGATAAAATAAATTAGTGGGGTGCTTATGTAGTAATTCACTCTGACAGTACCCTTTAAAACAAAACCACTGTCTCAATTTTGCAGTTTCTAGCATTAGTGATTCTAATAGCGAATTCGTTTGTTTACAAGCTATTTTGCCTCTTCGTTTACTCTCATATATTTTATAGCCATTCGAAATTGTAATTTTAGCGTTTAACCTTTCGTAAGTGATATTCATTATAATATCATTTTAATTCAAATGTATGACAGACTCAGTCTCCTGCGCGAGCAAAGGACCATTTAAAAACGAACCCCGGACGGATTCGAAACTAATCGGGCATACTTCAAAATAATTATTTTGAGTAAGAAAACAAAGCATTGTGATATGAGTAGGCATGACGCATCAATATTATATTGCCAATGAGAGTAAAAAATTGGCCACATACCAAATACTTATGTAGGTACCTAACCGGATATCCGGTCGTTAAGAACGTCCTTCAAGTTTTAAAAGATCGTGTCAAAGCTTTTAGAGGTTCTTCAACATAATGTAGATGCCTAAATACATAAAAACTTTTTTGAATATTGATCAAATTCAAAATAGGCCTCTACTATTGCCCAAACTCCAAGGGTCTAATTTCGAGAAAGAGATCAGCCGCCGAACCCAACTCGACTGGGCAGCGTTCGCGAAGTTTCGAGATGTCTTCTCATCCAGAGTTCCTCAGTGCTTGAGACCAAAGCCGCTGGATTCAGGCGGCGCAAGACAGGTGTATGGAATTCCCTACAAGACACCTATGTCCAGCAGTGGACGTCTTCTTCTTCTTCGTCGTCGTATAATTCTTGGCAGAGCGGTCGTGGTCATCACGAAGCAACGTCTTTGAGGGCAGATGTTATACGCCTCACGAGCATTCGCCACATCTCCCTGCTGGCCCATAGCCTGGTACACTCGTGCAAGGGACCGCCCACAGCAAACTTAATTTGGTCGATCCATCCCATGGGCGACCTTCATCAGTGTGTGAGTTCCTCAGAGTGTTTTTCCTCAGAGTGGGAGTGGAGTCTATCGATTGATAATGATAATGATTGCCCCAAATTGCAATTCAACCTGAAGTCTGATCTTTGCGAGGAAAAATCTGCATCTATGCTACTATATAATACTTTTTACTTTCTGGTTCTTTAATATGAGAATTGCACATCAATACTAAGTCTACTCGAGCTTAAACTTCTTGGTTCTTGCATACGTCAACGGTTGTTTGAGTTGAGGTATCAGGTATACAGCGCGCAAATATCAATACAGCAAGCGTGTGTTAATAGTTTACGCTACACATCCGTTCTATTCCCGTACCCAAACATTTGCACTTCGTATGTGCTGTTAAGGGACATGTAAACTGTGTACATCTAACGCCGTTGATTTGATATGCAATGATGAGCTAAGATGCATTAAAATGTCAAAATAATCAAATTTTTGTACCTTGCCAAAATATTGAACAACTCCCCATCTATTCTGAATGTGTTCTGATTCCGTCTCTTTTTTGTGAACTTTTTTGCAGCTATGACACCAGTTCCATTCTAGATTAAATTGTTTTTGAACTATCGGTTCTATGGCGAATACGAATAGAATTCGGTACGAATACTATACAACTAAGGTTGTATGGTATTCGTATACGGTATATTGGTGTGCACCGATATGAACATCAGTTCAACACGCGCCAATGAAAGGTTTTTGTCCCTTCAGTACATCCGAAATAACTTCATTGGCGTTGTCAATCCATCCACATCCGACCAACAAGCGTCAACGATACCTCCTCGTTGGTTTTCGTTGGATAGGAATATACAACCCAAAAAGAGAATTGAAATCCTAAAGGTTCACAGCTAGTTCTTAGCCTGAATTTGCTCAGACTTAAGACAAAGTTAAAACGAGAGATTTATACTCTGACTTAAGTATGAGCAAAATGCGCTCAATAGATCTAACTTTGACTTTGCTTAGACTTAAGTTTCAGTTAAAACGAGATAGATTTATGCCAGTGATATAACGCTGTCTCCTTTTGCCAGTACATTAAGTCGGAGCAAAGCCAAGTTGCGCTTTATCTAAGTCTTAAAGACTATTCTTCATCTTCATTTTGGGCAGGTTTCCACATTTAGAATTTTAGGTTTTAAATATTGTTAGCCACGTTACAAGGTTAGTTGGAGGGGAAAGGGGCATAATAGTCATATTTAAAGAAACGTGGTTAATATTCTTTAAAATACAACATACAAAATGGTATAGCTAAGGAAACGATGGATATAAAAAGTAACGATAATCATGCACCGATAAAACTTTCACGCGCGTTCCTTTGAGAACGTATACAAAAAAATAACTAATTCATTTCGATGAAATATATTTACAGCTTAGCTTTGAAGATATTCCTATCGCGGCTTTATAAATAGAGAATGTTTTCACGTTCAATATATTTTATGTATAGCAAATATAACAATAAAACTGAGAGTACATCATACTTTTTCAGGGTCATTTCATTCTTAGTAATGATGTCATCTTCAGTTTAATATGGTGTGTGGTCAAAGATGGAGGACTTTTTTTAATTTTAACTTCTCACTGATATCGATATCCAATGTGGCTAATTTGATTGTATAGAACCTCCAACTTAAACTAAAATGCCAGCCAGTGTGTAGAATTAAAAATTAAAATGCATAATCTTTTTTTCTTTTTTTCTTTTTTTGCGTATTGTCAAGCGTACGAGTAAAGATCACATACTTCTACCAGAAATGCATGTTAAATTATTTCAATGAACAAATTGGAATTTGATTAGAATTATTAATTCAAAAACAATTTCATTGCATATAAGTTCAGATAGCAATATCTGCTTTGAAGTCGAAAGTTACTTGCATTAAATAAAGTGAAAGAATTTGTCTATGAAATCGGAACAATAGTGCAATATAGCCGGTGTACACACATGATGGCTGCTTGCCGTCAAATATGAAGTTGAGTGCTCACTGCAGCTTACTGAGTCGGTACTTTTGTTCTCAATGACAAGACTACAAAAATGCTATGAAACAATGTTTCACAACAACCAAGATGTAGAACGATGACGACATTGTGTTCGGCTTGACATCACAAAGTCGCGAACTGTTATGCAGAGTTGTCCAAGACCACACATTGGCTACCATTACTTGACATCTATTCACTACTCTTCTTCTCATCATCAATACCTCAGTGTCTAAAGATAATAATCAGTGTCTTCCCGTCCTGACTTATGACGCTGAGACATGGACACTGACAAAAGGTTTAAATCCACCAATTTAAAGTCCCTCAGCGAGCAGTGTAGAGTGCTATGTAAGGAATCTCTTTGAAGGATTCGAAATGAAGAGATCCCTAGGAGAACCGGAGATAGGCTCGGGCCTCCTGCCCCTCGCGCGCCGTCTCCACCTGCTTGTCTTCACTCGATGGAAACACGCGCTCCTCGAACTGCACAACACTCACCTTGCTGACTAGGAAATCAGTCTCGTCGAAGTGTCGGCCGAACATCTTGGGCGACTCGCCGGGGATGGGCTCGATCTTGATGCACACCTCCTGCCCCTTGCGCGCCGTCTCCACCTGCTTGTGGTTCACTTCGATGGACGTTACGATGCCGAGCTCCACGAACTGAACGAAAAAAAACCGTCCATGAGATATGGTGAGACACTCTGCTCCTCATAATATGGGGTGGTGCCCATATTGGTGAGGGAATTATATGCAAGCAAATGTTTTATTATGAGTACAATAAAATGAATAAAATGTGGTTAGACACCAGCAAATGAACCGTCATCTTAAAAATGCTTATGGAATAATTCAAAATGCCCAAGGACTTAGTTCCCGTAAAAGGTAACCATCAAAAATGGTTTAAAGTCATTTATTTCATACAATTTTTGGAGCAAGGTCCAGTCTTGAACAATCAAGGCTAATACCAACTTACAATTAATATTATAAGAACCTTTACAAACTATTTCTATATTATTAAAAGCGAAATCTCTGAATTTTTCGCATCTACTTGAATAGTCCTGTTCACAATCGAAAGCACTTTAGGGCAATGAAGATAAATAATAATTAATTATATTAACATACCTCTTTACTGGGCACGCAAATAGGCGTCCCTTCTTTGACAACACCCGATTCCACCATCACACCAGCGACGATAGGGTCTCGAGAATTGAATACGAATTGCGGCAGAATCTGGAACAAGCATCTCTATTATAGCGTTTCTACATAATAACCGACAAGTAAACTGGGCCAGAGTGTTGAGAGCAATGTGAAAGCTTCTTTCAACTAGATTCAATTAATCAATCAGCCTGTCTGCGTCCACTGCTGGACATAGACCTTCCCAAGAGAGCACCACCACACACGATTCTCCGTCTTCCTCATCCACCTACTTCCCGCTATTCTCTTAAGGTCGTAAGTGCATCGGTTCGGAGGTCGTCTCACACTGCGCTTGCTGATACGCGGTCTACACTCCAGAACACGTCTGCCCCAGCAGCTATCAGTTCAACTACACTGGACAGCAAATAAACCGGGCCACCCACTACCTTGGAAGTCTGATTCGATTTTCTCAAAAAGTATAAAACTTACAACTATCAAAATTATACCTGCAGAAAGTGCATTTCATAATGAATAAAATGAATGGAAATTCATTGCGATTAATCAATTAATTAAGTGTTTATTAAGGATTTTACAAGGAAGAGTCGTTTTCCAGCCATGTTAATCGTAAGTAATCATGAAATGAAAACAAAAATTAAAGCCAGAAACAAAGATAAAATTTAAAAAAAAGTTTTTGGTCAGTATTCAGCATTCCCTCCCCTTGCTCGGATAACTGCCAGCATCCTCGTATTCATCCACCTCACGAGCCTGACGATGAAATCTTAAGGAATTGCATTTCGCTCCTCTTCAATTGCGATTCGCAGCTCTGGAAGCCTTGTTGGAGCCGATATTCGGGCTCGAACCCGACGTTTCAGCTCATCCCATAAGGGTTCTATTGGATTCAAGTCCGAGCTTCAAGCTGGCCAGTCCATTGTACGAATTCCCACATCGCATACATACTGGGTCACCACATGAATAACGTGACGTCATGCATTATGATGCATAAACTGGCATATTCTGCGCGATATATCCTGCGTAAGATACCACATGGTGTGCGAGGATTTCAGTAATGTACCAATGAGATCAATCCACGTGTACGACCCCCTGGTTCGATGAAAACTAACGCTGTACATGCGGTTAACGAGATGCCGCCCCAGATCATTACAGATCCTTCTTCATTAGCAACAGTTTCCTCGATGCAACACTGAGAATAACGTTCTCCAGGGCAACGATATTGTCTCAGACGTCGATCATTTCAATGTAGACTCACCCTGGTCTCATCAGTGAAGAGTACATGACCCCACTGTCCTGACGTCCAGTCCCTATGCTCTCGAGTAAATTCAAGTCGTGCTTCATGGTGGGCTACCGTCAATGCTGGGCCTGTTGCAGCTCTCTTTGGAGTCAGGTTCCATTCAACAAGTATCCTTCTGATGGCGTCTGGGCTTATGACCACTTGGCGTTCGTCACACAGACTTTATTGGACTTGAACTGCGTTGAGGCGGCGATTTCGCAGAACAGAAGTTGGATATCGGGCGTCGGCATTCATACAATGGACTGGTCAGCTCGACGCCCCGACTTAAATCCGATAGAACACTTATGGGATGAGCTGAAAAGTTGGATTCGAGCCCGGATAACTGCTCCGACAAGGCTTCCATAGCTAGAAATTGCAATTGAAGAGTATTGGAAGGCAATTCCTCAAGATTTCATCGTCAGGCTCGTGAGGTAGATGAATACGAGGATGCTGGCAGTTATCAGAGGAAGGGGAGGGAATACTGAATACTGACCAAAAACTTTTTTTTAATTTTATCTTTGTTTCTGGCTTTAATTTTTGTTTTCATTTCATGATTACTTACGATTAACATGGCTGGAAAACGACTCTTCCTTGTAAAATCCTTAATAAACACTTAATTAATTGATTAATCGCAATGAATTTCCATTCATTTTAATCATCATGAAATGCACTTTCTGCAGGTACAATTTTGATAGTTGTAAGTTTTATACTTTTTGAGAAAATCGAATCAGACTTCCAAGGTAGCGGGTGGCCCGGTTTATTTGCTGTCCAGTGTATATTACAAGGGTCTAATTTTAGACCGAATCGCACGATAAATGCTATTAAAATATTCTTTCGACGATAAATATTTTTCACAAAAGGTTATTTATTCCACAAGAGCACAGTTCACGGCAGTTAGGGAACTTTTAATAAAACACGTCTTAGCTTCGACTCACTGGCAGGCGTCACATGATGATTTGACCTCTTGACCAGTGGCGTGCAGGTCATAGAGGCATAAAGGCACTGCTTACCCTATTACAAAAAAAGGTCTGCTGGAGATTACCTACCCTGAGCAATAAGGCCCCATTTGCATACAATTATTTTTAGTTTCTTTGTTTTGTTTTGATTATATCATGAATTGTGTGCAATAAAGTTTTCTATCTATCTATCTATAATGCTCATTTCTCTATTACCTGTCAATAAATAGGTATATACCTAACTAATGCCTACCCTAGCTTCAAACCTGTGCTCGCCACTGCTCTTGACGTATATAGCCTTAAAGTTACGTATAGCCCTATTTCTCTCACCTTCATCTTGCAAGGGAACACGGCAATGTGTTTGAACTCCTCGCGCTTCTTCTGCTTCAGCTCGTCGCGGTAGGCCGTGAACTTGTCGAACAAGTGGTAGATGATGTCCGCCGCAAAAATTTTCACGCCCAAGTTGTCCGCCATCTCTTGCGCGTCGCGTTCGATCTGCGCGTGTAAAGTGTATTGCAACATCCATACTCCATAATTACTCCGTCATACTAATATTATAAATACGAAAGTTTGTGTGTGTGTCAGTCAGCTTTTACGGGCCAACAGTTTAACCGATTTTGATGAGATGAGTACAGATTAAGCTTACATCCCGGGGAAGGACATTGGCTACTTTTTATTCCGAAAAAATCAAAGATTTCCCACAGGATTCTTCCGTGTAACCGATTTATGTGAAATTTGGTACAGAGGTAGGTTGCATTTCGGAAATTGACATAGGCAGCTTTTTATCCCGGAAAATCAAAGAGTTTCCACGGGAGTAAAAAACTAAATCCACGCGGACGAAGTCGCGAGCATCATCTCGTTGATTATAATTTAAGTAACAGCGGCTGCAAGAATTGGTCAGTCTTTATTCATAAGACATACAAAGTGATTTCGCGAAATAACTTTAGCTCCGGTACATCTTTCAAATTCAATAAGCTGCATATCATGCTAAAATTCTAAAAAAAAACATTGTGTTCAGGTTTTTTTTTTCTATTAGCTTACCTTCACATCGAATGCCAAAATGGTAGCATACTGCGAATCGTGTTCCAACATGGCGGACGCCTTCATGACGTCACGTTTTACCACCGGTCCTATCCTGATGGCGGAGTACTGTTCACAAAGAAAAATAAGTAGGGGTATGAGATCATTAATATACTTTAGTCATATATAGATAGACCATTTTACAGGTAGCATGTGAAAAGTCCGATGAAATATTTTTTCACACAACATATTTTGCTGCCTAAGCTTGATCAGAAAAACAAAATACTTCACTATATCGCGGAAAACTCATGAAACTTTTATACAATATATCATATAAAGTTAGTGACCATAGACCATATACTAGTGGCAACCACAGAGCATGTATTTATATTTCTGGTCAGGCATTAGAAGAATCACGAATCAAAATCTCACAAAATTTCGCTGAGCGCTAGAAATAGAAAAACAATAAATTAAATTAATGTAGCAAACTACTTCAGTGCGAAAATTGGAAAATCACTTCCCATGAAAAATACCTGTGAAAATAATAATAAATAAATGAAAATGATTTAAAAGTAGCAATAATGCCTATATCTAATAATAATTAATACTCACAGGGATTTTACTAGTTCTAAGAAACTCCAGCAAAGCTTCCAGCGATCCCAATGTGGACGCTTGCACGTACACGCCACGTTCTGACAGTTTGATGGACGACAGAGCAGACTTCAGCTCTCTTGCCACTTCCTCTCTGAGGAAACAAAAAATCACTGAACAAAGGATTTGATTACCTTTCTATTAAGGTTACGAAGTTTCCTTTTCTTTCGCACATTCTAACATTTTCAATGATTGTGAAAGAATCAGTACACTTTTAATAAATGTGTTTTTTTAAACCAAGGCCTAAGCAATAACGTTATGTTCAGTTTAGACATTTTTTATTGTAAAATTAATCAATAAAAAAACCTCATGGGGACCGCATTATTATCTCAATAAGACACACTTAACTGATTAATGGAAGAGGTTCACAGACCTTGGTATTCATAAATGAGCAATAGTATGGATTATCTATACATATAATAAAATTATAGAAAAGTGGTGTCTGTACAATGGAAATATATAAAAAAAAAGTAGCAGGGGTTGTTATTATATTGATGCCGAACCCGAAATTGTACGGCTTAAACGGCTTATTCGATTTAGATTTCACTAATATATTGTAGTAAGCTTCACTTAACATTTAGTGTTTATTTCATGTCAATCGGTTCATAAATAAAAAAGTTGTCAATTTAAAGAATCACGGCGAACATTTTTAACGTACAGAGTACGTACTACACGCCTCGCGCCTGAGCGTCCGTGGCTATATAAAGCGCGCTGAGAGCCGCGCCGCTGCCATAAGGATTCAGTTATTCGTAGTCAAAATATGCTGCCCGAAAAGTCACTATTCCACGCGAACGAAGTCGCGGGCACAGCTAGTCTGTAATATATTGTGTAAGCATAACTATTATTTTTAAGTTTTCGCTCGAGGCACTAGATAGTAGATGTATAGTGGATAGGACGTCGAATTTCGCTTTCGAAAACTATAAGGATACAATGCATTCGTTATTTGAATGTATAGTGGTTTTACTAACTTCAATACTTCAACTTCATCTGGTTTCTGAGCTACAAGCAGATTGAGGCCAGCGATGGCTTTCTCCAACTCTTTAGCAGCTATCTTCACTCCTTGCGCCGCCACCACTTCTTTGTATTCTATGTACGCATTCTGGCGAATAATAAAAATATAGCATTTAAAATAACTTATTCAGAACAAACATAAATCTTTACATTACTTATGTAAATAGACTTTCTGAAACATAAAAATATGGAGTCCCATTTTGGGCGCTATTTTTATTTAACACTAGGTGAGTTATTAAAGCCTTGTTTAAGTTTTTGTGGTGACCCATAGTGTCCAATTAATTATCTTTATTTACCTGAAAAAACTTACCTTAACCCTAAGCTCTTTCATCGGTTGCGGCATGAGCAGGGACCGTATCTGCGTGACGATGGGTCCGTCAGTCCCCGCCAGCACGACAGTGTCACCCTCCCGCAGCGTGCCGTTGATGAGGATTGTGTCGATCGTCGTGCCCAGGCCGGGGATTGCTTTCACCTACAAAACGAGATATTTTTACAACAACTACAAAGATTAGAATTGAAGTGAAGTGTAAAATGTAAAAGTGTAAATTCATCACCTCAAGCGGCTCAAGCACAGTAGCCTACAGCTAGTGTGAGAATACGAAGTGCTTGTGTAGAGGGCCTTTACACGCCTGCACGATCAGTGCCAGCACGTTGCCTATGTCCTCCCCTTTACCACCAGCATTGGTGCCATGGCCACTTTGTAAAAGTGTAGAGTGTAAAGTTTAAAGTGTAAAAATGTTAAGTGGAAAGTCGTCACTTCAAGCACAGTGGCCTGCAGCTTGTGTGACACACAAGGCGCTTGTGTAGAGGGCCTTCACACGCCTCCACAATCAATGCCAGCAGATTGCCCATGACCACGCCCGTCACGGCCGACGTCGGTACCAGGGACAGTCGACACTTTGTAAAAATGTAGTGTGAATGTATAAAGTGTAAAAGTGTAAAGCCGTTACCTCCAGCACTGCCTGACGAGCCTGCAGCTGGTTCGAGCACACGAGGCGCTTATGTAAGGGACCTTCGCACGCCTGCATGATCAGTGCCAGTAGGTTGCCCATGCCCTTCCTCATTACCGATGTCATTGTTACCAGGGACACTTTGTAAAAATGTAGAGTGTAAATGTGTAAAAGTGTAAAGTCGTCACCTCAAGCACAGTAGCCTGCAGCTGGTGTGAGAACACAAGGCGCTTGTGTAGCGGGCCTTCGCACGCCTGCACGATCAGTGCCAGCAGGTTGCCCATGCCCTCGCCCGTCACGGCTGACGTCGGTACCAGCGACACATACGTGCGCGGGTCTGGGTTCGAGTAGAATAGAGCTGCGTTCAAACCCTGGAAAAGGCGTAGTAGGTATTTAAATTTTTACTATTACTGATGTTTTCATCCTGAAGACAGTCAGCAGAATACTGTTTATACATATATCGGGAAATTAATGAGTGCCTAAGGGATTTTTAAAATCTCTTTCTACATGGATGAAGTTGTGGGGATCAGTTTGTATCTAATCTACTAATATTCTACTATAATATTATAAATGGGAAAGCGTATTTGTATGATCGTCAAAAGAAGAATGGGGATGATGCATTATGTCAAAAAGAAATTATTACTTAGTAATTATTAAATAGAGGGTCTTCAATTCGCTGCTAGTTTTAAGTTTGCAAACCATTTTAAACTATCGATTTAATAAAAAAATGCGTTAAATTACGTCAAATGTGTACGACGTCACATCTATGTATTTCTTACAGGCTCCCATTCTGATCAAAAGTTTTAAATAAAAAATTGCTGATTTGGCTAGTAAAAATTAAACAATTACCTGTTCCGCAAACTGTATGATAACATCCTTGCTTCTCTTCTCGAACTCCAACTGAGTATTTGGTTGCTGCAACTTCAAGATGTCTCGCACATCCTTGCGTTGAGCGCTCTGCCAGTCGTACAGACGATCTATTTTGTTCAGCGCAACTATGAACGGCGTTTTCTTCTGTTTCAGGAGGTTTATAGACTCGATTGTCTGTGGTTCTAGCCCGTGCATAATATCTACAACCTGAAGGGGAAAATAGAATAGAATATACATTTTTCAAGTAAACTTATACAAGTGCTATTGAATCATCAAAATAATTTGCCACTGGTTCGGAATACCCTAACTAACCGTTATATATACACTGGTAAAATTAGTCTTGACTTACAAGAATGGCAATATCACACAATGAAGAGCCTCTGTTCCTGAGGTTGCTGAAGGACTCGTGCCCAGGAGTGTCAATGATGAGCAGGCCTGGCAACTTGAAAGCTATTTCATTTACCTGTGAAAAGAGATATTTTGTTGTTTGTAATGTTGTCATATTTTTTTTAAAAAGTTATGCCCCTTGAAAAATCTCTATTTAAAAACAAATATTACAAGCAAATTTCGGACATAAATAAACTGTATGAAAAAACAACATCACAAATCTAATAACCTGGTGTCAAGACTTAAAAAAAATTATAAAATTTAAAAAATTAAATTATAAAATATAATAAGATAAATAATTGTAAATGTCTTTATTTACTTATAAAAATTGAAAATGAACACTTTTGCAAAATATAAGGCAATGTCCAAACAAAGTGTAAAGTTAATACATCACACATCTCGCTAAGTATGTTCTGGCCATAAATGCAGATTACAATAGCACATGCAAGTAAGAGCTACTGAAGAACATACTCTTCACATCAACTTACCCCTTTTACATGTTTGGTTTGCTCCTTGATATTCTCAATAGGAACATTAGTGGCTCCGATTTGTTGAGTTATACCGCCAGCTTCCCCATCCTGTACATTGGTTCTACGCAGCTTGTCCAGAATCTTAGTCTTGCCTGTGTCCACGTGCCCGAGTACGCAGACGACAGCCGCGCGCAATGGATTGTTGCCCTTATTCTTTTCATTGTCTTCCCGACGTTTCTGTAAATAATTTCTACATGTAAAATTGCAATAGTTAGCCTGACAACACAAAGTGCAATATTAGATTGCATTTCTAAAAACACAATGAACCCTGGCAGCTTGAGCGTAAATGAAAAGTAAAGTGTTCAATGGTACCTTATTTTTAGTCAAATGGTTTTAGGAGCTTTTCTTTAAGAAAAATAATGCCAGCTCCATCGTTCCCAGCCCGGCTAGCATGGGCAGTAGATAAAATTTATTTCCCCCAATTATATCCACTGATGTCATAGAAATCAGTGGATATAATCGGGGATATAATCTTTATCTACTGCCCATGCTAACCGGGCTGATCTAACTGTGCACATTTATTTTATACTTATAACTATCCTAATTTAAAATCATTAAAACATCCTGGCTGCTTCTGAAATATCCTTATTTCCAGCCAGAATGCTTTGAAATATTGCTACATTATTTAAGTTCAAGTTATACTCATCTATCATACTTTGAATAAATGATTTGACTTAGACACTTTGAATAATAATATAGTCACAAACTGGAAATCAATATACAGCTCAACAGAGACATCTAGACAGAGCAATCCTGTAGGAAGGAAAAAATACCTTTTCGTTGATTACATAGAGACTTACCTCTAATCTCTTAAGAACTAACTCCCTCTTCTTTTGAGCGTCTGTCATTTGGTCGTCATCTGAGTCTTCTTCAGAACTTGATTCTTCCTCTGAACTATCATCTTCTTCATCAGAACTTTCTTCTTCTTCCTTCTGAAAGAACAATCATATTAATAATTCTATTCCATCTGATTCAAAGCAGAGAGATCACTGTAAATTGTAATTGGATGGCAGTAGCACCAAATTTATCATGTGACTAATAATTCTGATATACACCTAACGAAACTAAATTGTTGGAAACTGATATTAATTATTATTATCTATGTATCTCGTTCATTGAGTTACGGCCGTATTCACAAACGTTACTATGAGGTCTCACAGTAAGCTCGAACGCATAGTGTAGGTTCCACCAATCAGATCATTGTAAATTGACGTGATACAGTCATCTGATTGGTGGAACGGACACTGTGCGTTCGAGCGCACTATGAGACCTCATAGTAACGTTTGTGAATAAGGGTGATAGTCACTCAGCCTATGTAAATGTAATGAATTAATTAAAAACCCTCTTACCTTTAAACTGCCACAGTGAAAAGACAGTGTTGTATATTTAATAATGCTTCTGATAGCAAAATTATAGTTAAAGTCTGTGCCACAGTAAAGTGTTTCTATTAAATACCTCAAGCACCAAACAACTCAACTTACACTCTCCTTCACTAATTTGATAGGTCCACCTAGCGCTATCCTTTTCCATAAGGAACATCATGAAAGGGATAACAATGTACCTGTCATTTTACTTTAGAGATTTACCTTCACTGAGTAGCAAGTCAGTAGTATAAAATAGTGTAAAATATAACTTGTACTTCATAGACAAATCTGACTAGTAGTACCTCATTAGCTTTGTCTTCCGCCCCAGATTTCTTCACATCAGTTTTCGGCTGTGGTAATGCTTCTGGTTTTTCAGGCTCCTCTTCCTCAGATGACTCAGCATCCCATGCATCTTTAACTGACTCAGTATCCGATTCCTTTTTAGGTGAGTCTTCTTTTGGTGATTCCTCCTATACAGTAGAAATAATACAGTTCATTATTATTTTAAGTATTATTAGTGCATTGTTAATTTAAATTAAGTAGCAGAAAACTAAGAATTAAATTGACTGGTGATGTTAAATGTCAATTTTAAACTAACCTTCTTATCTGTAATTTCCAATTCGATTTTCTTTTCCTCTACTGGAGTAACAGGAGCTTCCTGTGACAATTGTGATTTTAATCTCGTTGGCTTAATTCTAGTTCCAAGACGTGGGGGCTTTTTCTCAGTAGTTCCAATTTCAATACCTTGCGCCTTTAATGATTCAAGCATTGCCTGAGCTCTGGCCTTTTCTGCCCTCTGTTTGGGGGTTAGCAGTTTGCCTTCTGCCTTAAGTCTTTCTTTTCTCTCCTTTTCCTTTTGTTTCTTCCTTTCTTTGCGTTCTTTTTCTAATCTAATTGCTTCTAGTCTCTGAAGCTCCCTCTCCTCTTCTTGCCGTATCCTTTCTTCTTCTTCTTTTTGCATGCGCTCTTCCTCTTCTTTAACTTTCTTTAAAGCCTCTTGCATGGCTGCAAGAGTTTTTTTCGTAGGCCCCTTTTTACCTTTGTCATCTTTATCAGCTTTCTCGCCCTTTTTCTTTTTCTTTCCTTCTGTTGCAAGGGTTTCACCCTCTCCTTCTTTTTCTTTTTCTTCCGATGGAGCTTTAGGTTCATTCTTTACTTCTTCAGCAGGTTCAGGTTTCTTTTCTTCAGGTTTGGCTGGTATAGGTTTTGGTTCTGTTGGCTCTTTTTTACCGTCTTGTTCCTTTTTCTTTGCCTCCAATTTTTTCTGTTTCTCCCGCTCTTTCTTTTCTTTCTTCTTCTGCGCTGCAGTCTTTATTGTTATATCATTTTCATTGTCACTTCCTTTTTCATCTGGTTCATTTTCATTTTGCTCTGGTTGAGGCTCTTCTTTTTTACTTTTTTTCTTTGTCTTTGGTTTTTCTTCAACAACTTCGGCTGTCTTTTCAGGTTCAGCTGCTGGAGTTACTTCCTTTTTGACACCAGAATATTCCATTTCTAGCTCAGCCAGAACTTTCTCTAAGTCCTCATCACTTTCATCTTTCCTTCTTTTTGCTTTCTTTCCTTTTTTACCTGCTGGTTCTTTCTTTTCCTGAGCAGGTTTTTTCTGTGACTTTAATACAGGCTTTTCATCATCAGAAGATGGTGGCGCTTCAGGTGCTGATCCGTCTGAATCCTCAACTTCTAATAGTGAAAAAGCGCTTTTTTCTTCTTTCTTATTTTTACTCGTTTTAGGTTTTTCTTCTTCATCTGATTCATCTAAAATAAAAAATTGATTAAGTGATTTGGTAAGTGTTGTTGGCAATATAATACTAATATATTACTGTGCAATATAGATTCTGGGATAAACACACAAGGTGTATTTTCTTTACTTAGGATTCTCCCAGTTCATAATTTATCTTTGAGGCCTACTGAGATTATAAACTTTGCCTGAGTGGGGTTCACATGGATTTCGATTTTTTAAAGAACCTATTAGATCCACAATTAATCAGTTTATAGAGAGAACCTACATATACAAATCTCTCTATTACTTATTAAGTATATTTCTATTCTTTTTCTTTGATTTCACTCACTCTACCCTGAACCCACTCCCTACTACCAAAGGTTAACTGGAAGAGAATATATCTAGGTATTAAGTTTGCCTGTGTACATTCTATTTTTATTATAGAGTGCAATAGAGTTTAAAACAAACAACCAAAACTACTCAGTAGTCTGAGTTTTATGTTGATTTATGTAAGTCAGTCCCCTAGATTTCTATACAATCTAACTAATAACTTTTACCACTTTTACCTTCACTACTAGCATCCACTTTTTTCTTTTGTGACTTGGTAGAGATTGACACATTTTTTATATTTTTTGTGACTTCCTTTACATCTGAATCAGTTGATTTCTTTTGTTTAGCTTTTGCTTTGGGTTTCTCATCTTCACTTTCATCAGAATCTATAATTTTTCTAGAACAAAATAATCAGTTTTTTATAATGATTAAGTGATTCTAAGCGTATGCATGGTATTAGGAATATGCTGTAGAGTTATAGAGATGAAAATGAAAACTGAAATGACTGATAACCTCTAAACTACTCACTTCTGTCCCTTGTTTTGGGCCGGTTTCAGGTTCTCAATAGTCGTGGTTTCCACATCACTATCACTGAAAATATATGAAAAATTAAAAATATAATCAGAATATGTACCAAAGCAAGGTGAACATATGTTTAGAGTCCAAATTACCCATCTTCCGCTGACTGATTCTTCTTCCCCTTTTTGGCTTTACCCATGATTTATAAATGCTTTATTAAGTCACGATGCCTGTTATGATGTGTTTTGTTTTAGAATATTCAGTAGATTCTATCATGTGAAATGTAATCGATGCACAAATTGAGCTAAGCCGAGAAATAAATCTCCAGTCGTCGTGTCCGTCCTCGACTTATAACTTACGTCAAAGTCAAACGTCCACAAACCACAATATGACAAAACGTCAATGAAAAAATGTTGAAGTTGGCACCCCCAGAGGCCCCAGAGGTTCATGTGTCCCAGATAGATAACAGCTACCCTTATGGCACCTAGCGCCCCTAGGACCCCTAGCATTGGTTTGTCGCTATCCCTCTTCGAAATTCGAATGTGGGATAGCGGCTTAGACGAATAGCGGTAAGTAAATATTAGTGAGGAACCATAAAAGCCCTAAAAATAAACTCTATGGTTTGGCAGTACAGGATTTATAGGGCACTACATGAATTTGTTTTTGCGGTGACCAATGGCGTGGCGGTGACTTTACCATAGACTTTTTTTTTTTTCTCTTTTGTCTGGCTTTACAAAGATTAGCCAATGTCAAGTTTGTAGTTATTTGTAACAAGTTAGTTAAACTATACAAGTATGGACCCCGTCCGTGCCGGCGCTCGCCGACATACGCACGGCACCCCCTAGAGCGCTATCCAGTCAGTTTTAACCAAAAAACACTACAAAAAGGCAGAGCACGCCCGCCAGCTAACACCAACACAGACGAAGTCCACCATAGACTTTACTCAAGATGATGAATCTTTGACTAAACTTGACTTTTGAGTTTTGACCATAGAGTAGGATGGTTTTGACTTTACTAGCCTGTTCTGTGGTTATGTTATTTATTTCAGGCTATTTAAATTTTAGTTAAATTACTATACCTATTTAATTAGAATTTTATCAAAATGTACAAAGGTTTTTCACGAATATGGACCGTTTACTGTATAGATAAACTACAGCCGTGCGTCACTCCATTTGTTACTAGTGTTTTAAATTCCCAAAGGGGCAAAGTGGGAAGTGTAGGTTATGTTTTCAAGCGAACCAAAAGACACGATAAAGGGAACCCCTCTGCTCTGTTTGTTCCCGTACCGGTTAAACCAAATCCGGATGACATTAATATAGGTGAAGAGTTCACAGGACGGTTAAAAAAGCAAGATTTGCTCAAAATATTGAATAAGTTTTATCAGAAGCCAGAGGTTAGAGTCTTGGCGGCTGAAAACGGTTTGGATGATCAATTATTGCATCAGTCTTTTTTATCCTTTAGAAGACACTGTTTGGAACATGATTTACCTCCAGACTTACACATTACAATAAGTGATATACTAGTAGGTAAGTGGTTCACAGTGTAAGTTTACTTACTTACCTACTATACATTAATATGTTTCCCATTTTAAAACCTTTCCTGTTATATATCATAAAAATATATTGATAAGTACATACCTAATCTATATTACGTAAAGGAAAAAATGACTGACTGACTGATCCATCAACGCACAGCTCAAACCACTGGGCGGATCTGGTGGAAATTTGATGTGCAGATAGCTTCTTCTTCTTCTTCTCTCTGGGCTGGTTTCCGCACTTAAACGTTTCCGTCTGTTGTGCGTGCGTTGCCCCTCCCCGCCGAAGTCTTCACTCCAGCCATCCAAGCTCGCTCCAGAAGCCAAGTAGACCGCCCAGGTTGCCGAGGGCTTCATGAAGTGAGGTTGGGGATCCCAGATGGCGTTCTCGATGTTCTGCTACGCTTGCACACTCCAGGAGCACGTGCGTCGGTGTTTCATCGACCTCCATGCAGGCCCTGCACAGAGGACTGTCGGTAACACCTATAACGAAAAGGTGTTTGTTTAGTGGGCTATGCCCTGTTATGAGTCCCACCACCTTCCTAAGTTTACCTTTGTCCAGGCGGAGTAGTTTGTTAGTTTGTCGTATATCTATGTTAGGGAAAGCCTCTTTGGCTTGCCTGCAGTCAGTTGCGTTTGCCCATAGATGAGAATGCTCTTTAAGTGTTAGTTCGTGTAACCAAGTTTTATACTCACTGAAGGGTATGGGTACCATAGGCTCTGGCCCTGTCACCTTCAGCGTCGTAGCCTTGCGTGCTAATGCGTCCGCTGCCTCGTTTCCCTGGTCCCCATCATGTCCTTTGACCCACCGTAGGGTGATGTCATTCGACATGGCGAGTGTTTCCAGAGCCTTGTGGCAGTCTTGTATGAGTTCAGAGGTTGTCGAAAATCTAGCCAAGGCTTTAAGAACAGCTTGGCTATCCGAGTTAATGTTTATCTTAAAATTTGTTACCTGTCGGTTTGCCATTGCTATGGCTGCAGTTGTAATGCCTACACACTCTGCTTGGAAGACAGAGTTGTCCTTACCGAGTGCGTGACTTATTCTCATGTTTAGTTCTTGGCAGTAGGCCCCTGCTCCTGTGCCAGTTTTTGTTTTGGATCCGTCGGTGTACACTTCTATTGCATCTTGTGTTGGCTTCGGATCTATGTTTATCTCTGGATTTATTCTATATGGTTTGTCCAGTATGTATTTTTTCCTGGTTCTATCGCATTTCCACTCCAGGCGTGGTTCTTTTGTTATGCTTTGCACTAGAATTTTAGTGTGCCTTGTGTTCTGTTCTTTCCACAGACCTGAGGTTTTCAGTCTCAAGGCTGCGAGCGTTGCTTCTTCTCTGACTTGTAAGTACAGGGGCGGGATCCCCAGTATAATTTCAAGTGCTGTTGTAGGTGTGGTACTCATGCAGCCTGTAATGGCGAGGCATGCTTGTCGTTGGAATTTCTGTAATTCATGCTGGGCGGTCGTAAGAAGAGTTCTCGGCCACCATATCAAGGCAGCATATGTTAGTGAGCTTCTTACTACCGTTAGGTATAACCATTTCATTATCTTTGGTTTGAGCCCCCATTTTTTCCCCAGCATGCGTTTGCATTGGTTTAGTATCGTAAGCGATTTATTAATTTTATCTTCTGTATGCCTTTTCCAGCTGAGCTTGCTGTCAAGAGTCACACCAAGGTACTTTACCTCAGTGGATAGTCTAAGGCTTGTGTTGAACAAAGTTGGTGGTTTGGTTAGCTCTATTTTCCTTTTGTTTGTGAACAGAATCATCTCTGTTTTCTTTGGATTTACAGTAAGTTCATTTTCATTGCACCATCTTTCGATTAAGCGCAATGCCCGTTGCATGACTTCATATAGTGTATTCTCTAGTTTGCCACTGATTAAGATGGTGAGATCATCAGCATAACCAATGGTGTAAAAACCGCTTGTATTTAGTTTGTTTATCAAGTCGTCAACTACAAGGTTCCACAAGATTGGTGATAGGACACCTCCTTGAGGGCAGCCTCTCGCTACTATACCTTTTGTGACTCCATTGATGTCTAGTTGTATGATTCTTAGTTCTAATAATGCTCTTATCCAGCTGCGTATAGTTCCTGGCGCCTTGTATCGTCCCAAGGCTCTGTCAATGCTATCAAAGGTTGTCTTGTCGAAAGCTCCTTCGATATCAATGAAGACACCCAGTGTTGATAGTTTGTTTTCTAGGTTGTGCTCAATTTTGCCAACAACGGAATGCAGAGCGGTTTCCGTTGATTTGCCAGTGCTGTAAGCATGTTGATGTGAGTGTAGGGGTATATGTCTTAAGGTTCCATCCCTGAGAGACCGATCAACCAGTCTTTCGAGAGTTTTCAATAGAAATGATGTAAGGCTGATAGGCCTGAAGGACTTTGGCAAAGTATAGTCACTCTTTCCAGGTTTTGGTAGAAAGACCACCTTTACTTCTCTCCAGGCTGTTGGGATATATTTATATGCTAAACAGGCCTTGTATATTATTTCCAGCCATGGTGTAAGTTGAGGTTTTCCCCATTGTAGAAGTGCAGGGAAAATGTTGTCGGTCCCCCCTGATTTAAAAGGGTGAAAGGTGTCAATAGCCCAGCTGATTCTATCTTGCGTGACTGTGTTGTTGGCAAGATCCCAATCCTCGTCTGTGGGATGGTTTCCTAGGTTGTGTACCCAGTCTGTTGAATCTACAATTCTACAGCCAGGGAAATGCGTTTCAATAAGCGTTTCGCTTATCTCTTTGTCATCCTTGGTGTACGTTCCGTCAGCTTTCTTCAGCGAACCGAGTGTGCGAGTGTTGTCGTCTGCTAGAATCTTACGTATGCGAGCTGCAGTGTCGTTCGACTCTATGCTTGTACAAAACTTTTGCCACGAGGTTTGTTCCTTTTCTCGGACGCGTTTGTTGTACTTGTATTGGGCTTCCTTGTAGTTGTCCCAATCTTGTTCTTGTCTGGTGTTTTTTGCTCTGTTGAAAAGATGTCTGAGGTTTCTCCTCATTCTTTCCAGATCAGGGCCCCACCAGCTGTTTTTTGACGGTCGGTTTGTGTTGATTTTCTTCAGGGGGCAAGCTTGTTCATAACTTGTCTTAATGTACTCCGTTAGTTTGTTAACGTTTTCTTCGATGTTGTTGATGTCATCGATGTCTTTAGGTTTTTTTGTACCTATCCGTTGCGTTAGCAAGGTTTTGTACTTTATCCTGTTGGTTTTCCTTGGGTTTCTCCTTGGTGCGTGTTGGGTTATCATCAGATCTAGCTCATAGCATATCCGCCTGTGGTCGGAGAGCGAAGGCTCGTCGCTGACATGCCAGTTCTTTACTTGGTCCGCAGCTCTGGTTGACGCTAAGGTTAGATCGATTATGGTTTGGTACCTACTCGACACGAAGGTCGGTTCAGTGCCTTTGTTAGTGATTGTTAGGTTGGTTGTTAGTAGAAAATCTATGAGATCCTCACCTCTTTTGTTGTTGGCTGTGCATCCCCACAGGTTGTGATGTGCGTTGCTATCGACAGAGATAATTAGATCTATGTCGTTGTCCTCACAGTGTGTTGTGAGGTCCACTAGTTCTCTTGTAGGTATTCGGCCTTCTATGGGCATGTAGAGTGAGGCTACGACCAGTGGCTTTGGTGGTAGACCCACGCCCTGTTGTATTCCGTTTTTTATTTTGACTGCTGTCAGATCTCTGGAACAGTATTGTGTTAGTAATGACGCTGTAATACAGCGTGGAATGTAAATGCATGTTCTTGGTACTTCGTCATTGCTGTGAGAATAGATCTTACCATTACAGCTTCCGAAACCGCATATGGTTTTACCCCTGACCCACGGCTCCTGGATCAGTGCGATGGTCTCGGCTTCAACCTCCAGCTGTTTTCGTAGTGTGGCCGTGGCGAGATGTTTGTGCTGGAGGTTGGTCTGAATTATTTTTATTGTTACGTCGCCCTCTATGCCGGTGGTTATTCGGCGGGGACGGTTGTGTCTTGAGCGTCGTGTGTCGCCTTATTCTCCCGCGGTTGTGTGTTGAAACGGGAGTCCGCTAGCACTTCCTCGATGTTGTCAAGGACAGTGCTCACGGAAGGCTCAGGTGTTCTTTGGGGGTGGCAGGTTGGCCCATCCACATCCATGGCCCCATCCGCATCAGTCTCCTCCCGAGTTTCAGGCGCTAAGCTATGCCCGGGCGGTACATCGCTTAGTCCTTCACTCGTGAAGAACCGGATGTAGATAGAGCCCGTGGAATAGGCGACCTTCCTGCCGCGCGCCATTATTATCGGCAGCTCCTCGTTGGGGATTCCTAGTATTAGGAACACCCCAGGAGGACTGCTGGTTGTTCGTCGGTAGCTGAACAGGGTCCACTGCGACACTCCATACCAAGGATTTTGGTGAGATAGGACCTGGTGCAGTTGGCCTATCTCCCCATCATAGTCCGGGACGTAGAGTCCCGACCTAACCCTAACTGGTATTTCGGTCTGGCGTATCACAGTCAACCCCGTTCCGCTTCTGGGCGATGTCAGTTTTGGCACCACGTTTGTGAGCCAGGTAAAGGCACGGTCGTCGTGACACCACATCTTCAGTACACCTTCACTGAGGAAGGCCTTGCCCTCAAACGCCGGGGCGTATCGGGTCTGGCCTGGTGCCAAGGGCTCGATACAGGCCGCGAAAATCGCCTTCTGTATCTGACCCTGTATTGTGTTTGCCTCTTCTTGCGTTAGGTCTACTCTAGGAGTGGTGGTAACAGCCACACTCAAGTGCGATTGGGCTGCCGTAGCATAGGAGCCCTTCGCATCTCGGGTGTGTCTGTTATCAGTTCGTGGGCGTTTGTGTTCCCCCCGGGGTGAGATTGTGTCGTCAAGTCGTTCTCCTTTTTTTAGTCTGACTCGATGATGTCCCGGGATTGTCCTGTCGGTCTTTTGTCGTCCCCCTGTTCCGCTTCCTAAACCGTGGGTGTGCCCGCGGTTTAGGTGGTTTAGTGGTCTTGGGAGCGTCTGTGTTTGTTGTACTAGTTTGTTTGGTGGTTGTTGTTGTTGTTGTTGTCATTGGGGGTCGAGCGGTGTTGGATCCGCCTGGGCCCGATGCGCCCCGCGCCTGGATTGGGTTCTCGTCGGGATCAGTGCGACCACCTTCGTTCCCCCTGTCCTTGGCTACGGTTTGCCCAGCCCTGACGGTGGTGGTGCTCGACTCACCCGAGGCATGTGGGTTGCGATCTGATGCCGATTCCTGCCCGTTCGCCTTTTCGCCTGCGGAACAGCCAGGGGTTGCGCTGGTGTCCACGACAGTCCGACCGCCACTTAGTGGGGGTCGTCCTGAGTTTTTACTTTTGCTTCCCCCGGCCAAGTTGCTGGCGTCCGCGGTTGGGCAGTCGGGTTCTTCCCGCTTCCCGCCTCCGTTTTCCCTACCGTCAGTCCGTTTGTTACTCGTTTTTTCCGTCTGTCCGTTAGCGTTGGTCGTAGTCTGTTTTCCTGTCCGTCTGTCTGTCCTGTTCCCCTTCTTTTTCTTCCGTTGTTTTGGGGCCACGAGCGTCCATGCGCTTGCGCTAGCAGGCGCAGGGATCACTGCGGCCAGGGAGGACATGTCCAAGTGGCTAGCTAAGGTCGTCGTTTCAAGGTTGAGCGGGTCTTTGCCCCCTCCTGATACGATGGGGCAGCCTGGGCCCTGGGCGCCGTCCGTGGACGTCGCCTGGGTGCCAGGGTGGGATTTGGGTGGTAAGCCGCTACCCACCAGGAGACTTGTACGTTTGTTGAGATCCGCCATTATTTGAGAAATATGTGTTAATTGTATAGTGTTTGTGTGTGTTTCTGTGTGTGGGTGAGTGTGGAGTGTGCTGGAATTTTAGGGTTATATTCAGGAATTGGGTGATTGGTTATTGGGTTTGGATTAGGATCTAGGGGAGCACGGGAAGAGGGTTTCTGGGACCCTGCTCGGGTGTTGGGGGTGGTACCCGAACAGTTCCTTCTTGTCCAGGGTCCTGGGGACACCGGCGATCCGCAACTCCGCCGACCCGCCCGGTTGCATGAAGGGTGCCTCGTATAGCTGAACTAGCGAATGTTCTGGTTGAAACCCAGATCATTAACTAGCTCTGCCACGCCGGGCAGATAGCTATTACGATGTAAGCATCCGCTGTAAAAGGACTTTTCAAAATTTAACCCATAAGGGGTTAAAATAGGGGTTTGAAAGAGGATGGTATTATTTATGTATCAGGTTAAAAAAATGACATCAAAATGACTGTCATTATCTTTTCATCCACAAAAATTATGCAACCATCTAAGTCTATTGTCTAATCAGTAATGGATAGTCTAAATATCTATCAAAACTTCACTATTGTATTAAAAACGTATGTTAAAGGTATGTAAATTATATTTATTTTTTAGGTGCTGGTCATGTTGATGATTTGTTTCCATACTTCCTTAGACACGCTAGACTTGCATTCCCACATCTTGACTGTTTAGATGACCTTAAAAAAATATCTGACTTAAGAACACCTGCTAGTTGGTAAGTTTATCTAACATTTATAAAACAGTTTTTAAAACAGAATTTTACAGCCAACCATGTAATTTTTTTCAAGATAATCAAGCACTTGACCACATTCACACCTGATGCAAAGTGATGATGTGGCCTAAGATGGGACGCCTTTACCTAAAAGATGCCTATTCACTCTTGTTTTAAAAATATACGTATTGTAATTGGTAGGAAACACAGATCGCGGAAGAGTATTCCAAAACATAGCCATGCATATGAGGAATGATGATGCAAAATTTTTCGTCCGTGTAGATGGAATGTCGACGACATAAGGATGAAAACTCGCCCGACAAATAATGAATCTTGTTTTTACAGGTATCCACAAGCTCGTAATATAAATAGAAAGATAATATTTCATGCAGGACCCACAAATTCAGGAAAGACCTACCATGCAATGGAAAGGTTCCTAACATCTAAGTCTGGTGTTTACTGCGGACCCCTTAAGTTGTTAGCTACCGAAATATACCACAAATCTAATTCTAAGGTAAGTTTATCAAGTATAACTTGATGCTTACGACTTTGTCTGTCTGTAATTAAGTTTATAGAAATGTTGTGGGAACCCTTTGATGTTCTGGGATGAAAAGTTCTTCTCCAGGATTCAAGCTGTCTGTACTAATTTTCGTCAAAATTGGTAAAACAGTTGAGCTGTGGAAAAGAAACAGACAGACACATAGATTCATATTTACAATATAAGTAATTGATAATATGGAAGTATGAATTAAAATAAAATCACAAAAATAAGAAAATCAAACATTTATTACGCAAAAAATTACAATTATAAGGAATTAGAATGTATGATAATTTGATTGAAAACATTTTTAAATTAAACTAAGTGGTGCTAATTAAGTTGTACACAATTCTCTATATTAAATAAATAGGCATGTCTGAAAATTGTGTAAGTTTTTCACAATGTTCTAGATGTAATACTACTTTTATGTGTATTTCCATTGAAGCAGAGCAGAAATAGAGATAAAAACAATTAGCAACAGTATGTTATTGTAAAACTTAAATAGCCTAGGCTATGTGTCTCCATGTTTAAATATATTTTGTCATGTTTATTTATATGTATTTTTAGGGCACCCCGTGTGACTTAATCACAGGGGAAGAGCGAAGGCATGCTTCACAATATACTATGCTAGTGGACAATAATGAAGACACTGAAATAGTTAAGGAAGAGTCATATTTGATAGATGAACCAGAATTGACACCCTCAAGACATGTGGCCTGCACTGTTGAAATGACTTCTTTGAATGAATTGTGTAAGTTTTGGGATAACTTGTAAGACTCTTAAGTATTCAAAAGGCATCATCCTTTCATTAGTAGTAGTATTTCTATTATGAATTATGTAAAATACAAGCATGTATTTATATATGTTTAATATAATACATAGTAAGAATATACTAGTACGAATCCCATGTGTTGTGAAGGTAACAACATTCTATAGGAAAAGGATAAAGAAAGTTTCCAATATGTGTTCAATATTTTTCTTGACTTTGGTTGAAAACTGGTTGGGTAATTAATTTGGTGCCCTTTTTTAAGATACTATTTACTGGATGAATTTTTAATAAATAAGTATTTGTGGAAGTACTTATTTGTAATTTAAATAAAAATTTACAGATGAAGTGGCAATCATTGATGAAATACAGATGATTGGTGACAGGGGCCGGGGTTGGGCCTGGACAAGAGCAGTATTAGGTAGGTACAATATTATTTTAATAATAATAAGATTATTAAAAGAAATCATGATATTTATTGTTACAGTTCTTGCAATTCACGAAGGCGAGTGAACTTTACTTGTGGTTACGTCGTATACATGGGCATTGCGTAAGTGTGCGTGCATTTCGGACCAATGAGTCGCGAGCAAGCACTCACAAACGCACACTTTTAGAGTACCTTACTTATACCGATATGACTTAAACACAAGCATGAGCCACTCGCCTTCGTGAATTGCAAGAACTGTATCTATTATTTGTTTCAATAAAACCATTAATTATTGCATCATACAATTCATTTTTAAGGTTTACAAGCAGAGGAATTACATTTGTGTGGTGAATCTGGCGCAATAAATTTAATAGAAGAAATATGTAATACTACAGGGGAAGAAATTGAGGTTAGTATTGATGCCATAAACCCATAAAGTAATTATGTGAAGTTTCTCTATTCTGCCTGAATACTTCCAGTATTTATGCCATTTTTCATTAAGTTATTGGAAAACTAGGGTTGATACATCGAAAACGATTAGTTTATATATTTATAAATTATAAAACGATATATTTTTAATCTCATACAGGGTACTCGGTTATACGAACCTTATATTAGTTACTTGTACAGAATTGAAGTTGTTCGATTTAAATAAAATCTATTTTTTTTTAGGTCAGATCATATAAAAGGCTGACGGAACTCAAAGTGGAAGACAGTGCCCTGGGCTCGCTGGACAAAGTGCGCGAGGGAGATTGTATAGTGTGTTTCAATAAGAACGACATTTACAGTGTAAGTCGAGCGATCGAACAGAGGTCAGTCCCTTGTCGAGGCAGGTATCCGATCATAGATACGATTTTATTTGCCCTTTTACAATGACCGCAAAACAGGTAGTCCAATCCAAAGTTATAATATGGAGGTTTTCGCAGGTCTTGCACAAATCTTGTAAATGTGTTTCAAATTTTCTGTAACTGTACTTTGCTTGTCAACCCTGGAATAAAGTTGGCATTACAAAATTTAACTAAACTGAGCTAACGAGTTTGGTGCAAGAGGGCCTAGGGATTAAATACACAAACCCAGCTGAGATCTGTTTTTTACAATGTCCAATCAAATACCTTGTGATCAGATTGGACTACTTTTTTTGCGCACACTACGTTATTTTAATAAAGCATGTCATAATATGATTCTTCTAGTTGATGCTCGCGACTTTGTTGCGTGGATTTAGGTTTGGGAACTCTAATTTCCTGGGACATAAAGTAGCCTATCTTCTCACCAGGTCTTAAACTAATCAAAATAACTATAAATAAAAGAAGAAGACTCCAACAACAACTTTCGCATTTATAATATTAGTATGACAGGATCAGCTGATGCTCGGACCTTCGTTTGCCTAGATTTAAGTTTTTCAGTTTCAGCAGTTGGGCCATGAAAAGATAACAGACAAACAACCACTTTCGCATTTATAACATTTAGTATGGATCTATGTTTGTGAGTTCGTATTGTGTGTTCGCGTATCGTTCGTCCCGACTGAATTGAAACTTTGTACTGTTGTTGTTGTTGTTGTTGGTACTCGCATGTACACAAAGTACGATTTGACTTAAGAATTCAAAGTAGGCAAGCGCGCTCCATCAGCTTAGGCTGAGATCTATAGAGCGCACTTTGACTTTGCTCAGACTTAAGGCACTGTTAAGACGAGACAGCGTTATACCGCTGGCATACATCTGTCTCGTTTTGACTGAAACTTAAGTCTAAGCAAAGTCAAAGTACGCTCTATAGATTTCAATATTAGGCTGCATCACTTGCCAGCAAGTCCGATTGCAGTCAAGTGGTATTCTTATAAATTGAAAAAAGGTGGTGTTCAAATCGAATTTTCTAGTCATTCTACGACCAAATACTAATAATTTTGCTTTTTTAGGGGTCATGAAGTGGCAGTAATATACGGCAGCTTACCGCCCGGAACAAAACTCGCTCAAGCCAATAAGTTTAATGACCCAGAGAGTTCTTGTAAAGTCATGGTGGCCACTGATGCTATAGGACTTGGTATCAATTTGTGAGTAATATTTTTGTATGAAGCCTACATTCAGTTTGCATTTTAAGGGTCGATTCACATTGATGCAGAGTTGATATGAATCAATGCAGCTATTTAAAATTTTACTTAGGATATTGATAGATAGATAGAAAACTTTACTGCGCACAAAATATGAAATAATGAAGATAAAACAAAGAAATTAAAAAGTAAAAACAATTGTATGCAAAGGCGGCTTTATTGCTCACAATCTTGATCTTTATTTCCACAATGTAAATGCATCTACCGAGAAAAACGACGATAAATCATTCTTGCTAGAATTGTATCTCTCTGGCTGTGGCTAATTCTGTTGTACACAATCTCTAAACTAAATTGACAGGTCTAAATATTATAATTCTATCCCTTTCTTAATGAACCTGCGGAAAAAGATAGCATTAGATTTAGACCTGTTTTAGTTTAATTTAGAGATTGTGCACAACTTTATGAATTCATTTTAGGAGTATACGAAGGATAATATTTTATTCGCTCATAAAGCCTGTAATCAACGAAGATGGTGACAAAGAAATGGACGTTATAAGCATATCGCAAGCGTTGCAGATTGCTGGTATGTAAAACGGTGTGTGTGTATAAGATTAACATTAATTATTTATTATTTAATTAATAAAGTAGTTGCCGTCTGCAAGTTAATTAATAAAAAAAAAGATTCCGACGAATTAAGAACCTCCTCCTTTTTTGGAAGTTAGTTAAAAAGTAGAAAGTAAACCAAATACATGTGGTGACGAAATGCTCACATGACTGAGCGAGTAAAACTTCGCTTCTGTCGGTCCTTCAACATGTAACAAAGAAAATTTTTCACCACCCAATAGGTGAAAAATTTAAAATAAAATTTATTTAAAAAAAACAAAACAATAGAATTAATTCCTTACTTTTACTTCCAGCTGACAAAATATATATATATAAAATGGATATAGGGAAAACCCTCGGGCGCCAGCCAGCTGGATAGAAATCTCCACAGATAGACTTGCCGAGGCCTGGACTTTTAATCGCAAGTCAGAGATTCGGTCCACCTAGCCGTGCTCTCTATTCCGGGACGCCAAATGTCCTCAAGAAATAAATATTGGTGAATAAAAATCAAAGAATTTAAAATTTATTATTAAAAATTAATTTATTAAATTTCTAAAGTTTTATACAAATTTTATTTATTAAAGAGGAAAAAAAAAATATGACAATTTATAATAGGTATCGCCCCTTTGTTCTTGTCTTAATTTTATATGTCATATATATAGATACAATGATCAAAAATAAACAAACTTATAGTACCTGGGCCACATGGCCACACACTAGGTTATAAAAAATAAAGTCCAAATTATCACAAAATTTGTTAAAATAGAGAATAAGCTAGGCACATGTCGAATATCTAACTAATTCCACAGGCCGAAAACTGCATTCCATCACACCAATTCCGGGATGGAATCCGATATAAAACGTAACATGTACGATCCAAAATGAAATTTACGGGAAAATCCTCATGATAAATGCTCAAATGAGGCGTTAAATGATAACAATCTAGGATCAACGAAGATCTAGGATCAACGATCTAGGATCAACGAAGATCTAGGATCAACGGCTGTAACAAGGAAATGTTAGGTTAAAATTTTCATTCATTTTCTTGTTGGAAAATTCAATGTTCTAATGGCGAGATTGGGTAGAAAAATGAACACTTACCGCTAAAAGCGCCGTGTCCTACCACTCTATAGCCCTCTGGCCCATAAATATGTATTATACTTATTTAGTTTAACTTTCACATTTTAAAAATTAATAATTGACGAGCAAATGTTTGCGTGTCTATGTAGGAAGAAAAAGTGAACCTTCAAAATGGCCACCGAAAGATGCCAACTTCATTCGGTAAACGAGCTGTCAAAAATGTTACTAGTTTTTTTTTTTCCAATATGAAAGAAGGTTTGACAGATCGTTGAATTACATTCCCAAACGTCACGCCTTAGAAACGTCATGGTGAAGTTTGGGACACTGACATATGACATATAAAAAGTCTACAAACAGATTTCAGGTTATGTTAATAAAAATACGCGATCTAAATAAAGGATGTAACGGGACCGCTAAGGTACACGTTACAATTTCCCCTTTCTAGAGAAAAGAAAAAAAAACCTTTTTTTTTTCTTTACCCTAAACAATTCTATAAGACAAAACAAAGGGAACTACCAAACAAAAGGAAAGTTAAATATCTAAATTTATGTAAGCCAAGACAACCAAATAATCATTAATAAATACAGATTGAGAAGCAATCCATTAAAACAAAATTCCTAAACTAGATTTGCATAGTATTGGTATACTACTGTCCAAGACACTAGCATCAACGCTGTGAAATGGCAAACCAAACTAGCGAAGAAGGGAAGAAAACTTTCTAAAGAGTGTGTGATTAGGATTGGTATACTACTGACCAAGACACTAAGCATCAACGCCGTGAAATGGCAAACCAACCTAACACAACATAAGCCAAAATAAAAAGAGTCTAGAGTTAGTATGCAACTGATCAATCCACTGAGGCACCCTCGCCGCGTATTGACGAACTAACCTAGCTAAGGGGTTTTCGGAATGGTATGCAACCGAACAAAGCACTCAGGCACCCTCGCCGCGCATTGTCGAACCATCCAAAATAAAGATGCGCTACAAAAGAGCAACACCTAAAACATCGTCCTGCCTAAAGCAAGGACCTAGCGAACATGTCCACATGTGTGAGACAAGGCCAAGGATGAGTACTAAAGACCCACATAGAAAAAAATATATACATCTACTTGCCCGATAAAACAGACACAAGCAGGAGGATAACATGGAGCATGTGCCAACCATGATCCCACAAAAGATCTGTACATATTTACAAAACTACCTGACTGACTATAGCAGAACAAGCAGGAGGATAATACGGGGCATGTGCTAAACCGTAATCCCTTAAAAGAAAACTATACATATTTACAACAAAATTAGGTAATACGGTGCAAACAAAGGCAAAACCGCAACCAAAAATGAGTTCTTCAAGAGCCTGGTAAAACGAAGCAACTGCATAACCGCTACCAAAAGATCTCTTATAAACAGAACTATAAAATCAAAAATATACAATATATACAAAAAGGAGAGGTAATGCGGAGCAACTGCGTAGCCGCAACCTACAAATCGGTAGGACTGACAAAGGAGCCAAATAAAAAAATCCTACACAAAATAATAATGAGTCCTTATTGTGTTAGCTTCTGCTAGATTCTTTTCCTGTTAAAATTAATTTTAAGTTTTAATTTTGTCAAATTTTAAGAATATCTTTTATATGGTATCTACCTGTACTATTTTTTTCCAAATCTTTTAATAAATATACATTATCTGAAATTTTCTTTATTATTTTACATTTAACAAATTTAGGGGCTAATTTTGCGGAAAAGAAAGAAGCAGCATTGGATTGCACAAAGTTGCGCCTCCAAACTGTGTCTCCAACACAATAAGAAATGCTTTTTCTTCCTTCATTGTAGTATTTGGCATTTCGTCTATATGACTTGGCCAGATTACTAACAGTTTTATCAAAAATATTACTCAAAGTAAGAAGTGCGTCCGAATAATCTGAACGACTACCAATAGTTAACTCTGAAGGGTCAGAGATAGAATAAAATTTATGTAAGGATCCATCAAGGAAAACTTCCCTACCAAACATAAGAAAATTAGGTGTGTATCCTGTAACTAAATTAATAGTGCCATTAATAGCTGCCTGAACATGGGGTAAATATTTAGACCACGTTCTATGGTCACTTTCAACATAGCATGCTAAGCAAGTCTCAATAGTTTTGTTAAAGCGTTCTACTGGATTATTCTGAGGGGTATATAAAGTGTTATAAAATACTTTTGGAATATTATATTCTTTAGCAAAACATTTAAAAGCTTTGGATGTCATCTGGACACCATTGTCAACGATGCAAATTTTTGGGACACCGTATTTTAAGAAGACTTCTTTTTGTAGTAAGTTTATTATGGTCCTTGTAGTTGCTCTACGCATGGGTAAGATCCAACAGAATTTTGAAAAAACATCTACCACCGTAAGTATATAAACACATCCAGAATAAGATTTTGGCAATGGACCTACAATATCGATGGACAGCATTGTCATAGGGCGATCGACCAACTTAGGATTAGACATAAGACCTAAAGGAGCTGAAGTGGAATGTTTATATGCTTTGCATTTATCGCATCTATTTATATAATCCTTAACATCTTTAAACATTTTAGGCCAAAAGTAATGCATTCGCAATTTTCCAATAGTTTTATGTATACCAAAATGACCAGAATTCAAATCATCATGATTATTTCTAATAGTTTCCAAAATGTTTTCTCTAGGTATTACTATTTTCCAAGCTAAATTTCTATTCAAAAGGGATTTAGACTTTACATATTTATATAAGGTATCGTTATCTACTTTATAGGTTTTAAATTTAGAAGGATGTTTCTGACATTCTACAAAAATTTTAGAATACCATGGATCATGGATATCCTCTGGACATGATACAATTTCAGCAATTTCTATACGAGATAAAGCATCAGGGACTGTATGACTACTACCTTTTTTATGAATAATATTAAATTTATACTGTGACAAACGAGTGGACCATCTAGCTAACCTACCAGAGGGGTTAGTTAAATTCATCAACCATTTTAAACTAGCATGATCAGTGACTACTGTAAATTCAGTACCTTCTACGTAGGGTCGAAAATGTTCTATGGACAACAAAACAGCTAAAAGTTCTCTTTCAGTAACACTATAATTCTGCTCAGCTTTAGACAATAATTTAGAAAAGTAAGCAATAGGATGTTGTTGACCTGAGTCATCATCTTGCATCAAGACGCTACCAATTGCATAACCACTGGCATCACAATGTATAGAAAAGGGTTTTTCAAAGTTAGGGCATTGTAAAACTGGGGCGGTCACTAAAGCATTTTTAAGATAATCGAAAGACTTTTGTGCATCATCATTCCAAGTAAAGGTAGTTTTAACATTTCTTTTACTGCTAGTCAATTTAGTCAAAGGAGCTACATAGTGAGAAAAGTTTGGAATAAATTTCCTATAGTAAGAACACATACCAATAAAACTTCTAACATTTTTAATAGACTTAGGTTGAGGATAATTTTTAATTATTTCTAATTTTTCAGGATCAGTATGTAAACCATCTTTATCTACAATATATCCAAGATATTTAAGTTTTTCTTTGCAAAATTCAGATTTACTTAGGTTAATTGTAAGTCCAGAATCTTTTAATCTTTGATATACTTTATCCAACAATGCTAAATGACTTTCAAAATCTTTTGAAACTAAAATAATATCATCTAGATAACAGAAAAGTTTGTTATCAAACTCTGGTCCAAACAAACGATCAGAAAGTCTTTGTAATTCGGCGGGCGCATTTGTCACACCAAATGGCATCCTAACGAATTCAAATAGACCACGACCTGGGACTACAAACGCTGTCTTTTCTCTAGAAGATTCTTCTAACATAATTTGATAAAAAGCCTTAGAGAGATCAATAGAGCTAAGGAATTTAGCATCCCTAAGGTTTACTAATATTCTAGAAATATAAGGTAAAGGGTAAGAATCTCGAACAGTTACAGAATTCAACTTCCTGGAATCTAAACAAACTCTAAGACTACCATCTTTTTTAGTCACCATAACCAACGGACTACTCCATGGCGATCTAGAGGGTTGAATAATACCTTCCGCTAACATTTTATCGATTTCTGAATTTAAAGCTTTTAATTTAGCAGGACTTAATGAATAATAACGTTGTTTAATAGGTTCACCAAAAGTTACAATTTTATGTTGGACTAAATCTGTTTTTCCCAAACCTTTTTGTTCATAAGAAATATTTTCAAAGGATTGAGTTACTTTATTTAATCTAAGTTTCTCTTCGACAGATAGACTAGACGCTGGGGTAATTGATGAAATTTCAAAAGGGGAATCATTCTCTATACAATTAATAATAGAAATTTCCTTTTTCAATTTGGACAAAATGTCAAAGTTAATCCAAAAATCAATGCCAAGAATGACGTCACTGGTAAATGAAGGAATGACTGCAAACTTACACTGCCTGATTCTTTTAGCACACCTGATGGGCAATTCCATGCAACCGATTACTTTTTGGTGCTTTCCATCAGCTGTAGCAGCAGAGAAGGATGAAGGTGTCATGTCAAATCCCATTTTTTGAAATAATAAGTGAGAGTTATTACCTAAAACACTTATCTGGGCTCCACTGTCCATTAAGCCTAGGAATTCTCTACCTCTCACAGAGAATGCTAAGTAAGGGCGATTATCAGAATCCTTAAATTGCAATAGGGAAGCTACTTGCATCATTAAATTACAATTATTACTATTTACATGTAGTGGGTTTTTAGAAAAATATTCAAAGTCTTCTGTCGTCGTGCACCTGTCATTTTCTGAAGAAAACCGGCCACGGCGACGCCTATTTAGTTTTTTGGCTCCGTTTCTAACAAAGAAATGGCCTTTTTAGGTGGGTGGCATTTTGGGCAATCTTTTGTGGTCACATCCGGGTATTTGCATTGGAAGCAAAGCTTTCCAGGGTAAACAGGACAATTCAAAAATATGTGATCACTACCGTTACATTTTTTGCATATAATTTTCTGGTTTTGAAAAACATTGGGTTTAATTTTTGAATTACTGCCAGACGGTACACTAATTTCCTTTTTTATGCTTGTCGTAGGGGTATTATAATCATGAGAAGATTTTAAACTAGTTTTATATGACTCAATTTCTTTTCCCAATTGAATTAATTCATTCAATGATAAAATTCCTCGTCCAATTAAGTGGTAAGAGTACTGAGGAAGCATGTTATGTTTAACAATGTCCAACAAAGTTGTTTCTAGTAAAGGGTTTTGCAATTTGGCAGACATGTCCATCAACTCTACTATAAACTCTGATAAACTTTCAGATTGTTTCTGTCTACGGGTCCTAATTTGATATTCTAATTGATAATTGAAATCTCTGGGGGTAAAGTGATCTAAAAACTCTAATTTAAAATGAGACCAGTTATTTAAGTATGGTTTTCTGGCACGAAACCATTTAAGAGCAACATCAGTCAATAGAACTGGTAATGCTGAGAGACATTGTTCATCTGTAAAACCTTTCACCGGTTTTAACTCTTCGATGCGGGTTAAAAATTCTATCGGGCAGGTCTTTCCGTTAAATGTTAAGTTAAGCTTCGAGAAGTCAAAACGCTTGTTCACATAGTAATTACTCACAGTTTGATGAGACAAGTGGCTATGATCGTTCCTAGACATGGTCGGTGTATCATGATCTAAAGTTATCATGTGGTCGGGGTCAACGGACACATTTTCAGGTTTATCATCCATTTTTGCTGATATTGTATATAACAAAAATGTATATAAGCCTCAAAATAAACTACGCTTATTAACTTATGCGAGCACACTTAAATTAGCTATGCTAAAACAAACATCTTAGTATCTAGGCATACAATAAAAAAAATAAGTTACAAGAATACAATACACCTTAAAATATTACAAAAAATACAAATTAAGACAAGAACGAGAACAATTAAAATATTTATTCACCAATACTATGAGAATCAACACAACTAGGTTCCCAAATAAAAATCAGTCCCTGTTCGGGCGCCAATTGTAACAAAGAAAATTTTTCACCACCCAATAGGTGAAAAATTTAAAATAAAATTTATTTAAAAAAAACAAAACAATAGAATTAATTCCTTACTTTTACTTCCAGCTGACAAAATATATATATATAAAATGGATATAGGGAAAACCCTCGGGCGCCAGCCAGCTGGATAGAAATCTCCACAGATAGACTTGCCGAGGCCTGGACTTTTAATCGCAAGTCAGAGATTCGGTCCACCTAGCCGTGCTCTCTATTCCGGGACGCCAAATGTCCTCAAGAAATAAATATTGGTGAATAAAAATCAAAGAATTTAAAATTTATTATTAAAAATTAATTTATTAAATTTCTAAAGTTTTATACAAATTTTATTTATTAAAGAGGAAAAAAAAAATATGACAATTTATAATAGGTATCGCCCCTTTGTTCTTGTCTTAATTTTATATGTCATATATATAGATACAATGATCAAAAATAAACAAACTTATAGTACCTGGGCCACATGGCCACACACTAGGTTATAAAAAATAAAGTCCAAATTATCACAAAATTTGTTAAAATAGAGAATAAGCTAGGCACATGTCGAATATCTAACTAATTCCACAGGCCGAAAACTGCATTCCATCACACCAATTCCGGGATGGAATCCGATATAAAACGTAACATGTACGATCCAAAATGAAATTTACGGGAAAATCCTCATGATAAATGCTCAAATGAGGCGTTAAATGATAACAATCTAGGATCAACGAAGATCTAGGATCAACGATCTAGGATCAACGAAGATCTAGGATCAACGGCTGTAACAAGGAAATGTTAGGTTAAAATTTTCATTCATTTTCTTGTTGGAAAATTCAATGTTCTAATGGCGAGATTGGGTAGAAAAATGAACACTTACCGCTAAAAGCGCCGTGTCCTACCACTCTATAGCCCTCTGGCCCATAAATATGTATTATACTTATTTAGTTTAACTTTCACATTTTAAAAATTAATAATTGACGAGCAAATGTTTGCGTGTCTATGTAGGAAGAAAAAGTGAACCTTCAAAATGGCCACCGGAAGATGCCAACTTCATTCGGTAAACGAGCTGTCAAAAATGTTACTAGTTTTTTTTTTTCCAATATGAAAGAAGGTTTGACAGATCGTTGAATTACATTCCCAAACGTCACGCCTTAGAAACGTCATGGTGAAGTTTGGGACACTGACATATGACATATAAAAAGTCTACAAACAGATTTCAGGTTATGTTAATAAAAATACGCGATCTAAATAAAGGATGTAACGGGACCGCTAAGGTACACGTTACAAACATCATGGCTACTTTATCATTTACCTTGAATTTTGAAACAAAGCTTTTTAGGGTCGTTTGGGATGGGGACCTGGTATGAACTATAAAGTGAATCAAACTTTAGAGCCTCAACAGCTCAACGGTTAAGAAGCGGACTGAAACCGAAAGGTTGGTGGATCAAAACCCAGCCGTTGCACTACTGTCGTACCTACTCCTAGCACAAAATTTACGCTTAATTGGAGGGGAAAGGAAAGAGAAAGGAACCGCATATAATGTAACACTTCTGCCGGGTGCCCCGCACACCAAAAGTCAAAAGCCAAAATCATTTATTCAAAATAGGTACTATTGTACTTTCTACTTCTACTACCTGTACGATTTGTTAGATTTAAAAGATGATATAGTGGTGATAATTAATTATGTAAACTAAAGCTACGAGGGTTCCAAACGCGCCCAAGTCTGTGGTACCTTACACCTTTTTATCATTTCCCAGGTAGAGCCGGTAGATACGGCAGCGCTTGGGAGACGGGTTTCGTTACCACATACAAACCAGAAGACCTCGCGACTCTAAAGACTTTACTGTCGCAGCCTCCTGACCCCATAACTCAGGCGGGCTTGCATCCCACAGCAGAACAGATGGAGCTGTATGCCTACCACTTACCACACGCCACTCTCAGTAGCTTAATGGTAAGAATAGAATAGACATTTGAATAAATTTTGATTCAAGTAAACTTTTACAAGTGCTTTTGAATCGTCATAATAATTTACCACTGGTTCGGAATCCCATCAATGCCTGAACGTGTAGTATAGTAATGTTCTTAGCCTTTTTTTCTAGTTGATGCCTGTGACTTCATTCACGTGGGTATAGGTTTAAAAATCCAGAGGGAACTCTTAGATTTTCCGGGATAAAAAGTAGCTTATCTGTTAATCTAGGGTATAATCCAAAGGAAGTGGCCAGAATCAGAACCGGAAATAGATTTTCAAACTTTTTATTGAAATATGAAATGTTTATATTATAAAAAACCGTGAAAAATATTTTTTTTCATTATAAATAAAATTCTATTTAAGGGAAAGAAAAAATATAAAATTTATAGAATATGAAATCCTATTTTGCGTGAAAGAATAACAAACAGACACACACACACGCACGCACGCACGCACATAAACTACCGCCTTTATAATAGTCGTCTATCAAATGTATCCAGAATTAATCTTATTCACAGGACATATTCGTCCACCTGTGCACAGTGGACGACTCGCTGTATTTCATGTGCAATACCGAAGGCTTCAAGTTCCTGGCGGAGATGATCCAACACGTGCCTTTGCCGCTACGGGCACGGTACGTGTTCTGTTGCGCGCCCATCAACAATAAGCTGCCTTTTGTGTGCGCTACGTTCCTCAAGGTAAGATAATACAGGTGGGGTGTGGGGTGGGATTTTAGGATAGGTACGGTTGGCCTCAGAATTCGAGTAGCAATTCCGCGAAACTATTGCATCAAAAACCTGTCGCACTTATGACCTTTTTCTATAAACACGCCACACACACCTAACGCATGTGCATAACCGTGCCTGTAACTGGATAATGCTGCATGCGTTAGGATGCCGCTGCATTGCTGCTGACAAGGTGTAACTAGAACGCTAGCAAAAACAAAAACAGCTGATAGAAATGATGATTATTGGTAAGGTACCACTAAACACACTCAAAAAGAATAATAAAAAAATCCTGTATTTTTAAAAGTTACCAATATATTGCAAATAAAACATCTGAATGATGTGATGCTAGGTCAGTGGGTCAACGTACGTTACGTAAATAGGTCACTCAGAGTCAATGCTGCGTCGTAGGTGGGGCACTGACCCGAGTTTTGTACGCTATATATTGCGGTTGTGAAAAATAGTAAATCATTAAAGCTAGAAGATACATTGGCGAAGTGCATTGTGCTGGGTTGGCACTACAATAAGCCAGTCAATCAAGAGAAGAAGAAGAAAGCTACGCGATAAGACATATGGTTACTGGCATTGGATTGAATTTAGGTAGTATAATAATAACCTTAAGTTTTTGCTAGCGTTCTGATTACACCTTGTATGCCAACGCGCGCATCGATTCTACTGCGTCTCCATCCGCACTGGTGCGCTCCGATATTATAATCTCAACCTTAACCTGCTTGACTCAATGTGACGATGGCGACCTTAACTTCTTTCTAGATGGTGCGTCAGTACAGCAGGAACGAGCCCATAACTCGGAACTGGATGTGCAACGTAGTGGACTGGCCGCTGCCGCCGCCCAAAACCATCATGGACCTCGTACACTTAGAGGCTGTGTTCGACGTGCTAGAGTTGTATCTGTGGCTCAGGTAAATAGTAAAAGTAACCCCTACTTCTATTTAACAATCAAAACCCATTAAAATACAATAATAACCTTGAATGAATGAAGCAAAACCCTGAGGAATTTATAAATGTTTTTTTTTTTTAAATTAGTGCCTGGTGTAGACTAGTGCCTGGCTGAAATCAGACCTGCTAGCAAGTGATGATGCAGCCTAAGATGGAGCGCGCTTACTTAGAAGTTGCCTATTCACTCTTGACTTGATGGTACCAATGACATGACAACAAGCAAATAAATAAATTGAATTGAATTGAAGGTGGTAGGGAAAACTGATGCGGGAAATGTAAAATGTAATATTTTGTCCTCAGTTATAGATTTCCAGACATGTTTCCCGATGTTAAATTAGTACGAGAGATGGAAATTGGTTTGGACGCTATCATTCAGCAAGGAATATTCCAAATTACCAGGTAAGCAATTAATTCTACGTATATGACAGTTCACGACAGTTGAGGAACTTGTAACAAAACGTTGAGGCTTCGACGTCACTGGCAGGCGTCAAATGTTACCTATATTTGACGCTAAGTAGTTTCACGTCACCCATAGCCTAATATTTGACAATCGTCGATTCAGGATCAAACCGAGAGTTCCCTCACTCTAGTTCTTCCTGTTTTAGATACCGAATTAATTTTTCTAGGTAGTCGTTACTCGTTTATTCGTCGTAAAACGAGGTTTCATGTTTAAAATAAAACAAGTATAGCAGTTTTTGATCTGAGGCGAGTTGAGCCGCCTTATTAGTACTTAAAAGTTGCTATATAATAGACGATTTCATACCTATAGTATGCTCGCTTTGGTGTATAATAAACAATAATACAATATCTGAATATATGAAACGAAAAGGTGACCAACTGACTGACTATCTATCAACGTACAGCTCAAACCACTGGACAGATCGGGCTGAAATTTAGCATGAGGATAGCTTGATATTATAACATACATCCGCTAAGAAAGGATTTATATAAACAAGTTTCGAATGTGTTCTCAATGAGGTTATTTTTCTCATTGTTGTTTTTGATAATATGCTTCCAGCCTAACAGATAAACTTATTTGTTTTAGATTATTGCGAAACTCAGAACAAGTACTCCGTAGCGATGTAGACATGTCTGAAATGGGCAAAAGAAAGGCGGGGAAACTGCACGCACCATCCAAAGACGACGAACCTAAGGGGAAACTTTCAGAGATGCTTGTTGCTAAGGTGAGTTTAATTTATTTTTATTTTTGGGGTTCCAACGGGACCCTATTACTAAGTCTCCGCTGTCCGCCCGCCCGTCTGTCTGTCAGTGGGCTGCATCTCGTGAACTCGTGAATGTGTTCAGAAGCTATAAAATTTAAAAATGGCTGCCATGAAAACTACAAAAAATTAAAAAGAGTTAATTCTTTTACGATGGAACCCTTCGTGTGTGAGATTTGCACTTGGCTGGTTTTTATTAATTACTACTGTAGATACCTGAGTGAAAATGATTGTTCACCTGAATTCTTGTTGTTGCAGGGATTAATAACTCCACAAATGCTAAAAAAATTACAACAAGAACTCAGCACAGAGAAAAACGATAGAAAAACAAAAGGGGGTAGAAATAGAAGGAAATAATTTTAAATTTAAATTAGTTACTAGATGAATTTATTTTTTGTGATCATTTTGGTGTATGCAAAGAGTGAATGTGTAATAAAGAATATCAGTTATATGGTTTTTTTATTTGTTGAATTGAAAAATCCTAGTATTGTATAGATAGTCATAGTCATTTATTATTCATAATATACATTATACGCCACTTACAAATCAAATATTTTTTTTCTTAAGACATGCTGTCCTAGTAGTTTTTGAGTTATCGTCGAAAACGTAGGAATTTTCAAAATGATGTTTCTTAAAAAATGCTACGTAAGACCAAGGTTTAAAGTTAGTTTTTAGTTTGGTCCATTTGGCATTCATTTTTAAAACTATATACACTTTTGAAAATCTGTCCTTTTTTGGCTATAGCTCAAAAAATACTTTTTGCATTTAACTGCTTTTTACAAATTGGACGGCTGTGTGGGTAGTTCTTCCACTTGGACTAACGACTCAAATTAGTGAGGGATCCTTTGAATATGAGCGAACCACGCCTTCGTGGTTCGCTCATAGTGTGGATATACCTACAAGGTGACCATGTCCAGCTGGGACGACGAAATAAAATATAACATAGGGATTTAGGGTAGGATTTAAACCTACAACCCTCTGGTGATCACAACTGATTCTATATAGTCTATGATATTAATTCGATCGAATAAATACCAATACATATTACACTTTACCGTACCTACCATATTAAGGCACGAGGGGAAGACAATGAATAATAATAATTATCGAGAGTGTAGGTATATTTTCTTAATTTAAATTTATAAATAAAATTAAGTTATCTTTTGTGTATTTTAATAGCTTGAAAAGTATTTTCAGTAACCTATTACAAATAAAATCACTAACTACTTAAGCAATATATAATATTGCTTAACTTTATGGGTATGCACCTGTTTAATTTAGGAAGTAGCACTTACCTACAAAAAAGTCGGTTAAAAAGATGGAATAGATAATATCTATTAATGAAAATGAAAGTTAGCAGAAAAGAATTTGAAAACGATACACCGTGACTAATGTGAAAAAGCGTAGGTGAGTAGGTATTTATACATATAAGATTTTAACTATTGTCTCGTCAAGAAAGGGAATTCAAATGGGCATTGAGTAGACCTAGGTACGTAGTAGGTATCTACCTACTATTTGGTATGTATTATGTTGCTGTGACCTAAGCGGGAAGAAATTATAATCAATTAATAAGCAACAAATAAAGCAATTTTTTCTGGAAGTTTTCAGTTTGCTGGTAGTACTTAGTCGGGTTTTAGTGCTGTTTAACTTTATCTTGTTTACACCAATACAAACACATTATGTTCGTCTAATGTTTTTAATGTATTTTATTTACACTCATAATTATTAATCTCAGACTGGTATTCTATTTAAAAATCATTTATCTAGCGAAATCTAACTACACACCTACCTTTCTACTTACCATACAAAAATATTAGGTACCTACCACAAAATATAGAAAACATTAGGGTCAAATACTTATTTTTTTAGCCTAACGCATCTTTATTTATTTGGGTTAGGTAGTTATTACTAAAATACTAAGTATATATTATATTCATTACAATGTTATCAAAAATAACCGTAAAGTACGACCTATTGACTTGTGAGGCGGTGCAGTAAGCATTTATCACTTAGCATAACGAGAGGGTAGGACTTAGGAGGTTACGTGGAACAGAGCGTGTCATTGATAGTTCAAAATGCTAACCGTGAAACAGTTGGTCGTCTCCGCTCCGTTAATTTTCTTACAATTTTCGATAGCAAATGGTAATTTTTATATAAATAACTTCAACTAAACATGTTTTTGTGGTGCTTGTCAAGTGTTATAATTTAAATAATTATAAATATAGTGAATTCGTAATCATATTATGTTTACAGCGTTTCGAATATTCGATTTGGATGGCAAAGAAACGATATTAGCATCGGAAAATGAAAACATTAGCATCCAATGTAAATCCGATTTCCCAATGAGATATTGTGGTTTTGTGCATCCTAGTGGAAAGCGATTTTCGTAAGTACTTTTCCCAATTTTGTAACGATTCAATTGCCCGTCTTAGCTTAGGATTATGGGTACCTAATACGCGTTATGTAATGGATAGGTATATTACCTACTCATATGGCTGCTTTTGTCTGAGATCGATTTTCATGCTGTGTAGATTTCCAGGGTAGATCCACACCAATAAACTCCGAGACCAAATCAATATCTTACTTAGGTACTATGTAAAATCGAGTAGGTATATCTATAGGGTAGGTGTAGGGTATAGGGTAGGTAGGTCTATGATAAAATCTTAGAATCTAAATCTTGAGAAAGCGTCGATTCGCTTCGACCCTAAGTTTATGTGAATCGATTCTTTAACATTTCAATGTACACACCACACAAGCGCTTTTCCACTAGCTTATTTACTAACCCTGGCCTTAGATGGTGAGAAATAGTGTCCTTCATGCACTTTACCTACTTATTCACTTTAACTTAGGTACCTAGGGGAGGGGGGGGGGGGGGCATACTTAAGACTCAAACATACCTACAAGATAAAATATTATGATTAAATAACAAATTTTAACTCTAATTTCTTAAACTGGACCCTTTCAAGTAAAGATTTTTATATAAACCTGTGAGGATGATACTGCCATTGTCGCAATTTAAATACCATAAGCCTACGTTGTCGTATTAGTTTACAAATTGCGAAAAACCAAATCAAATTTGAATTTCGCGGGCAGGCCCGTCGCTTCCACTTTAATAATTTGCGAATAAAAAAGTAGGTATAGGCACCGAAGTTCAATTAATACCTACCTACGAACGTACTATCAAATTTTTGTTTTTACTGTTCGATAACAAATTACTGACTTAAGTAGAGGTACCTTTTATCATTTGTTTTAGTAAAAGGTAAACATATTTTGTTATAACTAAACTTGATAATCCCATTTGCTAACTTATTTATTTTGTTAATTAGATACTTACTTACTCACAGCTATCTTTTATTTAAACTAAGTAGGCACTTAAGGGGATATACCCATTAATTATTATTCCTTTCCTTTCACTGTAGAAAAAATACCTACATCTGAGCAAATTCCTTTATTTTTCCAAACAGTATTTACGTAGGTAGAAGTAAATGTGATTTCCAAGCCACGGAACCCTCAGTGGGTGAGTCTGACTCGCAGTTGGCCGGTTTTTTTAATCAGGGTCCGATTACTCAATCATATTTGGTCTCTATCCCGTTATGGTTGTGTGTGGGCGAATCGCATAAATGGTCAGAGACATCGGCAGTAGGCCTATTCTGTATATCCACGAAAAGTTTCACAAATAACAGTCTAACTCCTAATTTTTATTGGCTAATCAATAGAGTAATGTAAGAGTTTAACTAATTAACTGACATAATGAGGACTAAATCTCGGTGGTAGATGCTAATAGCTGGCGGTATACTATCTTTCAAGGCTCACTCCGCAATGACGTTTTTGTCACGACGACGCTATAAAATGCAATTTAGCTCGTACATCAGCGCTGTGGCATTTTTTGACACAGATTTGAACCGCCGACCTTTCGGATTCCGGCCAGTCTGCTTCTTACGCGTTGTTAAAATCGAATTAGCATGCTAGGATTAGGAGAACTCATAGTCTCTGCGCAAGCAGTAGGTAATCCAATAAAAGCTCCAACCTAAAGGATACACATAACACAGTACCGGTCCCAACTCAATGTTTATGAATAATTATTGAATAAATTATTGTAAATATTGGATTGATGAAATAAATAAATGATTAAATGACTAAAATCAGATTCACAGATCGCGCAGTAAACGATGGCAAATGTGTGCAAAAGATCAAAGCGACAAAAGCTGACAGCGGCGAATGGAGGTGTCACATAGGAAGACAGTCTGAACGATTGGAATCGAGCAAGAAAATCGAAGTCCGAATAGTGAATCAAGTGGCGGCTTTGGAACCCAATATAACAGCAAAGCTTGGACGACCAATCACAATCGCCTGCGCAACTACGAAAGGGCTTATACCGTTGAGCTACTGCCGTTTCGAACCACCAAGTGGAAGGTCTTTTAACATCGACTCATCAGTAACTGAGCAAAAGTAAGTGAAACAGGCTGAGATCTATAGGGCGTACTTTGACTTTGCTTAGACTTAAGTTTCAGTTAAAAGTTGAACGCACACTTACCCTAGCCGAATGAAACGAGATTTCTTATAAAGAATTCTAAAATTCGTTTTGTTCGACTCGTTCGACGCGTTCGGCTCGGATAAGTGTGCGTTCACCTTAAACGAGATAGATGTTTATGCCAGTTATATAACGCCGTTTCGTTTTAAGTGTTTTCTGAGCAAGAGCAAAGTCAAAGTGTGCTCTATAGATCTCAACTCAATCTTAAAGGCCGATTCACACCAATTGCGTACACGTGACACGTGCGTAGTGACGCGCGTAAACCCCTAAACACAGAGGGTTACGCATACGTCCACGCTTTACGCAAGCGGTGTGCCATGTTTCATACGGTGCCATACATTACAACGCAATGGTACGCGAAACGTCTACGATTACGCAGCCTGTGTGAACGAGCTATTAGTCTGTTTGATAATATTCTTTCTAAAGGTGCAATCACACTAACTGGCAAGAGAATAAAGATTGTAAAATAGGCACAAAATTATTTAGTTGCTATCGTAATATTATAGGTCAAACAAATAAGCCAAAAATCTGTTTTAATTAATTTTCAAGGATAACTATTTATCTACTTAGCTATTAATACAATACAAGTTAGTTTACTTCATGAATTAGTTCCGCTTTTTAGAAGGTCGAATACCTACGTTAAATTACACGTACAACGTAGATATCTATTGTTATTGTACTAGTTAGGTACCCACCTACTAAGTATACCATAGGTATACAGTATACCTAGACAGTCATTTAGGATTTAGGTTTTTAGGATTTAGGTTGTCAAGATTTCCAGAATAAAAAAATCATTATATTCATCCCTTTTTAGGGTTCCGTACCTCAAAAGGAAAAACGGAACCCTTTTAGGATCACTTTGCTGTCTGCCTGTCTGTCCGTCTATTCATCTGTTGTGTCTGTCAAGAAAACCTATAGGGTACCTACTTCCCGTTGACCTAGAATTATGAAATTTGGCAGGTAGGTAGGTATCTCTTATAGCACAAGTAAAGGAATAAATTCGAAAACCGTGGACTTGTGGTTACATCACCGAAAAAAAATTTAAATGTGTTTCAATTTTCAAGTAAGATAACTATAACAAGTGGGGTATCATATGAAAGGGCTTTACATATTTTATTCTAAAACAGATTTTTATTTATTTTTAAGCATAATAGTTTTTGTTTTATCGTGCAAAATGACGGAAAAAATACCCGAGTACGGAACCTTCGGTGCGCGAGTCTGGCTCGCACTTGGCCGGTTTTTTTTTTTGAATTTATACAGTAGCGCTTGGCTGCAATCAGATCTGATGGCAACTGATGATGCAGTCTAAGATGGAGCTCGCTGGCCTAGAGGTGCCTATTCACTCATGACTTAAAGGTACTCATATTAAAAGTAGAGGGTAAAACTAATGCAGGAAGGACGTTCGATGTCCTAGCCCACAGAATTTCTGTGTCAAACGTTAAAATTAATTGAACAGCTGTTGAGTAGTGAAATGGTAGCAAACAAACAGAGTTACTTTCACATTTACCTATAACAGTTTAAGTAATCGTTACAAAATATTTTTATATTAAGTACCTAGGTAGGGTAGGTAGTTTTCGTGATAAGACGGACATATTTACTGATTACAGTGTTACAAACTTTGTAACAGTACCTATATCCTTGTAAACAATTTTCTGAGGCCAACTGGTTAAGAATTTTAAGATACGAATACCTAAGTAAATAAAAAATCTAGGCCTTAACAGATTAAAACATTGTTTTATTTTTACTTACCTCTTCCTACTCTTCAAATATGTAGGTATATTGACGTTAATGAGTGGTAGGTAGTAGGTACCTATAAGTCATCCAAGACGTTAACGCACTACTATGTTATTACCTAACACTAGCTTAGTTATGTACGTTTTATAATCTAGGTACTATTTATTTTATATAATCCATTATACAAGTGTAAATTAAAAATTTTCAACACCCCCGACAAGTGAAGGTTACAGTAACTATCTAACCTTCTTTTCTACAAGAAAACTAGAAAAGAGCTGATAACTTTTAAACGGCTGAACTAATTTTTTTGGATTATAGCTAAGAACACTCTCGATCAAGCCACCTTTCAAACAAAAAAAATAAATAAATTAAAATCGGTTCATTCGTTTAGGCGCTACGATGCCACAGACAGATACACAGATACACAGACACACACGTCAAACTTATAACACCCCTCTTTTTGGGTCGGGGGTTAAAAAACAGGGGTTTTTATTTCATTTATTTTAACTGCATTGAAGTAGTAAGTAATTTAGAGCAACCGACTAGTGTATTAGAATAGGTCCCTATATTCTATACCGTAGTATGTACATCGGATGGATGGGATCTATATTCCTTCTAGTTAGGTACATCGATAGAATAGATATCTAATAATATAGTCTTCATTGAGATTTAGTCTGAGCCTTTTCCAAATTAACAAGTTCCATGAGACTCGTCACTCATGACTTACCTACCTAATGCGATCAACGTAAAGGGGAAGTCCGAGAGAGATGAACCGCTTTTCGCTTAAAGTGTCGTATTTTCTTATAAATGAGGCTTTGTGATTCAATTATAATTTGAAACAGTAACTTATCTATAGGTACAGGATGCATATAATTACTGTTCCAATATTATAGTACCTACTGAAATATGTTATAAGTATAAGTATATTAAAAAGCGTAAATCTGAGAATTAATTTAACTTATTTTGCAATTACAGTTCGATTCTCGGAAAATATTATTACCCATCGAATGCCAGCCTCGATCGTGGCGACTGCGCGGTTACCATCATGAAAGTGAAGTACGAAGACGTTGGGCTGTGGATCTGCGGGGTGGGGCTGGATGACGGCAAAGAGCATATCGACGTTATCAAACTAGAGGTGGAAGGTTTGTTGAAGTGTATATTTTGTACTGGATGATGCCCGCGACTTCGTCTGCGTGGATTTAGGCTTTTATAAAACTCCCGTGGGAACTCTTTACTTTTCCGGGATAAAAAGTTGCCTGTCAATTTCCGGGACGCAAGCTACCTGTACCTTTCATACAAATCGGATAAACTGATGAGCCTTAAGAATTCCGTGGGAACTCTTTGATTTTTCGGGACAAAATGTAGCCTTTAGTCCGTCCGCAGGACGTAAGCTTACTCTTTACCTCAAAATCGGTTAAACTGTTGGCCCGGGCTAGCAGACAGACAGACAGATACACACTTTCGCATTCACATATTAGTTTGGTTAGGTGATGCTAAACTTCTTGATCGCTCTGAGATTGTTGAATGCCCGCGTTTTCGCCAGTACGATAATGGTACAGCTCCACTATCAGGATTCGGCAAATAATTCGAGTTCTGGAAGCTATTACGATAGAGCGGCATTCGGCAAATAACTGGCCACCAAGAAAGCAATACCTACTCACCATCAACATAGTCTACCTTCCAAAATACACTCGACGCACGTTTCACTCCGACACCGCAGCATCCTCAAAGGATGCAACTACACTGCACAATTGCATTCTTGCATGATGGTGGTACATATTGCTTTCTTTGAGGCTTGCTTTTCCTGCATGTTTAGCAGTGAATGGGCGGGCGGGCGGTGCATATCGCATGCCGCTTGTTGGACATACAGATTTGACTGTTTTAGCGGATTATAACAAATTAAGCTTATGGTTTCTTGTATAGTTTATTACTTAGGTGAACTTTGCTTCCAATATTTTCAGGTATGTACATGTCATCAGCATCAGCAACCGGCGTCACGGTTGGTGGAATCCTCATCGCCATCGCACTCGTCTCGCTGGGATACATCGCGTGGAAGAAACGGAGACTTCTAGGCGGAATGGCACCTCAGCCAGAAGTGATTGAGATTCAGGAAATTGCAAGGCCAACTTCGGCAAGCCCAAGGCCAGGGTCGGCAGGTCCAAGTCCAAGGTTAGAGAGAACGGTGCCAGCTATAGTAGTTCAGTCGCCGTCGACGCCGGGCGAGCCTGGGACCTCGCCGCTTATATCAAGATCTCAAAGCCCGATTTAAAGTTCCTAAGATAGTTTTAGGTAATTTGGCAGTTAACTATTAGTGTCTACACAGATCGACTGCAAGCTGATTACAAAATTGAAGTTGGGATGCAGTTTTATTGCATTGCAACTGCCGCCGAGTGGGCAGTCGGCGTGCAGTTGACACAACTGCCAACCAACTGCAATAAAACTACAATTTTGCAGTTGGCTTGCATTCCAAATTGTAGTTCGTCTGTATAGGGGCTTAGTAGTGCTAATTCACAGTTCACACTGTCTAAAAATAGTGATATTCCTTTCATTTTGCTTGCAGAAAAAGGATACCATAAATTTTAGTTTAAAGAAATATTTTGCAATTTAGTCCGCATGAATTTTATTTAGGTGTTTTAAGGATCACGTTGGAATTTTTATAATCGAGAGACAACCTATAGGTAAAATGTCAGGTTTCTAAGGATGAGCTTTAATAGAGCATACTTGAGACTGCGGAGATTTTACTGAGAGTTAAAACGAGAGACAGTTACGTCGCTCAAATAAATATGTCTTGTTTTAACTGTCTTAAGTCAGAGTAAAGTCAAAGTACACTCTATAGATCTCAGTATAAGAGTGTTCTAATTTCTAAGCATTAATGTACAAATACAAAGGAACCTTCTCTAAAGTACAACATTTATTTAGAGATTTCGATCACTTTTTTTGTGTACGAAGAGTTTCCAATAATTTTTGGTGATGAACTAACAATAAAGCGGTATCTCCTGCACGGACGAGAGAATCGTAACGAGACCGTCCTACTATCCTCAGATAATCTCCACGGTACGATAATTCCGCCAGCGTATCGTCGCGACTCGCAACGATACCCCACGAGACCGCAACGGATCGATGCGTGACGTGACCGCAACGGATCGCCGCGTGACGTGACCGCAACGGATCGATGCGTGACGTGACCGCAACGGATCGCCGCGTGACGTGACCGCAACGGATCGATGCGTGACGTGACCGCAACGGATCGCCGCGTGACGTGACCGCAACGGATCGATGCGTGACGTGACCGCAACGGATCGATGCGTGACGTGACCGCAACGGATCGATGCGTGACGTGACCGCAACGGATCGATGCGTGACGTGACCGCAACGGATCGATGCGTGACGTGACCGCAACGGATCGATGCGTGACGTGACCGCAACGGATCGATGCGTGACGTGACCGCAACGGATCGCCGCGTGACGTGACCGCAACGGATCGATGCGTGACGTGACCGCAACGGATCGCCGCGTGACGTGACCGCAACGGCTCGGTGAGCCTCTCAACTGTGGCGGTATCGCCGCGAGACGGTGCCGTTAAGAGTGACTCGTCGTATCGCCGCGAATTATATAATACGAGATTATCGCCGCGATTCTCTCGTCCGTGGAGATGGCCACGCTTTAACAAAGTAATTTAAAACAAGTGTAAATTAAAAATTTATAACACCCCCGACAAGTAAAGTGTTACAGTAACTAGAAAAGAGCTGATAACTTTCAAACGGCTGAACCGATTTTCTTGAATTATAGCTATGAACACTCTCGATCAAGCCACTTTCAAACAAAAAAAAAACTAAATTAAAATCGGTTCATTAGTTTAGGAGCTACGATGCTACAGACAGATACACACGTCAAACTTATAACACCCCTCTTTTTGCATCCGGGGTTAATAAGGTAGTTTAAGGTATGTAGGTAAATAATAATCAGTAAAAATGAAGACTGGAATTGTTATTATCTTTATTATTATATTTTATTCAAATATCTTGTTTCATAATAAAAATCAAATAAATTAAATGACAAGTTTCATTTTAACTTAAATATCTATCATAGTCTATGTTTTTTAAAACACATTTGTAAGTCCCCCTACTAATCCGCTAACTCAGTGTATTGGTATTTGGTAGCTACCGACCTCATTTAACATAATATATTTTTAATTCATTGAAGTTTTATACAAAAAACCATTTGATCATCACTCAGTAAAGCAGCATTGTAGAACCAACCAATGTCAAATAAGCTTGGTGGCTATTCAGTGTTAGACTGCGCAAGCGTATCACCCCATAGGTTCCAATACCAGATGTTTGCTATGTATAGTTCGCGACAGGTCGACATGGCAATCGGGGTGGAGACCCGAACAGTACCCGCGCTAATCTGGTACGGGATAGCGTGGGTGATGTACAGGTGCGGGACATACTCCCGTCTTATACTCCGATTTCCATGTCGACCTTCTTTTCTTCTCTCTGGGCTGGTTTCCGCACTTAAAGCCATGTCGACCTATCGCGAACTATAGATCATCATCATCAGCCTGTGGACGTCCACTGTTGGACATAGGCCTTCCCTAAAGAGCGCCACGACACCCAGTCCTCAGCCTTCCTCATCCAGCCACACGTTGTTGGCGGGACAACTGCTTTATATCGTCGGTTCATCGTGCTGGAGGGGTCCCACACTACACTTGCTTAAATGTGGTCCCCATTCAATGACTATAGATGCACTTTAGGAATCGGAATATGAGAAGAATACCACTGCACCAAAAGTTGTTTTCTCACCTTCAGGCTTTATTTAGGTAAGTTTAATAGCTAGGATGGTTTAACATTACAGCGAGTCTCTCCATGTTTACTGCATACACTGAATGGCAAGCTATCACATTCTTGTGAGTCAACAAAGTGTTGTAGAATTCTTCTATCGTCAATTTATCATCATTCGGTTCTGTGCTGGGCCCACTGGAAATAAAAAGTATTGTTTTTGTTACTATTGGTTGTATATTACGTAAAATCCTACTAATTTTAAAGTGTTTGTGTTTGTCCTCCTTTACGCAGCAACTAATAGTTGTAGTGCTGAAGAGTGACATAGGTCACTTTTTATGCAAAAAAAAATTAGTAACAGGATAACTGAAATCCACACAGACAGGTTGGCAGGCAAGAGTTAGTACTTGATGATAAGTAGTAGTCAGGTCTTAGATGTTATTTCTACAAAGATACAATTAAAAATATTCATATCAATATAATTAAATTAGAAAAATAATAATTATAAAGAACAAATAGCTACTAATGACTCATAATCCAAATAAAAATAAATAAATCACTTAGTTGTAAGATTTAGCAGCCATGTCTCTGTATACAACATTTAAAAATTACATACCTGCATGCTATTTCAAATGCTGCTGATTGTTCCACTTCGTCGATAGTTGGTGGACATCTAGGACCCAGTGCATCCACACTGTCGTCCAAATCTACCCGACCCTCATTCTGGGGGTCATACAGCAAGCTACTATTCCTGAGCCACATGTTTGGCATGTCTCCACCAAGGTCATACATAAACCTCTTGTTTCTTAATTTGTACCTGTGGACAGTAAAATTATATATCACACTAATATTATAAAGGCGAAAGTTTGTATGCGTGTGTGTGTGTGTGTGTGTGTGTGTGTGTGTGTGCGTGCGTGCGTGCGTGCGTGCGTGCGTGCGTGCGTGCGTGCGTGCGTGCGTGCGTGCGTGCGTGCGTGCGTGCGTGCGTGTGTGTGTGTGTGTGTGTGTGTGTGTGTATATTTGTTACTCCTTCACGCAAAAACTACTGGACGGATTTCGCTGAAATTTGGAATGGAGATAGATAATATCCAGGATTAGCACATAGGCTACTTTTTATCCCGGGAAATCAAAGAGTTTCCACGGGATTTCGAAAAACCTAAATCCACGCGGGCGAAGTCGTGGGCATCGGCTAGTCATCTATACAAATTATTATAAAGAGGTAATATTTGTAAGTTTGCTTGTAGGAAGTAATGTCTGGAACTATTCAACCAATTTTGAAAATTCTTTCACCAGTAGAAAGCTACATTATTCCTGAGTGGCATAGGCTATAAAAAAATTAGAGATCCCTGTGAAAACCATAATAAGCTACCTAGTGAAGCAGAGGCGGTATCACTAGTTCATAATCAACTAGCTGAGGCCCGCAACTTTGTTCGTGAGGATATAAGCTTTAAAAATGATGTGGGTGCTCTTTGATTGATTTTCTGGAATAAAAGTAGCCTGCCTCTCTTCAGGTCTTTAAATGCAAAAAATCACATCTATTCATTGTGGCGTGATTGAAGGAGAAACCAACAAACAAACACACTTTCGCATTTATAATATGGGTAGTGATAGAGGTATGGCTTTAAAATGATGCACTTGGCACAACAAAAAGTTTACGATCACTTGCGTGATTTATATCTGAAAACATGAGTCGGGGTTCTTGACTTTGTTACAAAAACTATTATAATATGGAAATGTAAAATTATCAGTCACTAAAAACTGCTAATTCTTTCTTGTCAGTATTGAATTTAAAACAAAATTTCCAGCCATTTGGATCTCAAAAAGGCATGCATCATTTTCGAAAAAGAAGACAGTTGAATTAAATTCTGTATGTTTTCAGCAATTACCCATATTTAGATTTTTAATTACTAAGTGCTCGCCTCTGTATGGGATTTAGAAAAATTATGTTTTTTGTTGGCAGAGGTTTGAGTCCCTTTAGAGAACAGCTGTAAAAACTATATCATCAAATTGCATAAATACCCCTTTCTCTGTGATATCACAGCAGTTATGATGTTTTTGAGGAAGTTCTGTACAGCTACCACAATGATGTCTGCTGCATCATCGTCAGCCCCTTCCAGGCCAAGCTCCCACGCAGCGAGCATGAATCTTCCCACCACCAATGCATGGTCTGGCAGAAATATTTCCTGAAAATGAAAATACCGTTAAAACCGATCAAAGTTAGTAATTATTTCATTAGTATCAAACAATCACCTTGGAGCATCAAAAATAATATCTTAGATTGGGTGGAGGGCCTATGATACTTTTTATCAACTTAAAACTATGAGGGGTTCAAAGTGCAGGCCTGAGAAGCTCATAAAAAACAGCCAGTATTCTTTTAAATATCAGCTTCTCAAATTATTACTACTTACTTTAAAAGTTTACAACATAACATTATAATATAGCAATGAAATTGTATTTTGTTTACAATTTGTTTGCCCATGTACAAAATGTATGTGTTAACGTATGTAACCTGGCTCTGCCAGTGGCAGGCAGTGCACTGTAGACAGGTCATAGAAAATATCAAGTAAACTATAATAATTATTGTATTCAACTTACTTGTGCTGCATATTTGACACCATCACTTCCAGCGCCGGGTGGTGAATTAGGCGGCAAATATTCTAACAAATCCGCCGGCTCAAAGTTAGATTTCTCTGACGTTCGGGAGCTCCTCTTATGCCGTCTACTATTTCTATTGTGAGATATAGCTTTGTCACGGGCAATAGTTATCGAAGTTTCCGCCAATCCTTCGACCTTATTCAATAGTGCTAGTAAAAACTCGTTATGGTACCGAACTTGATCCAGACTTAGCAAAGCGCGAGCTTCAGTATCAAATTCTTCCTTTGTGAGTTTCATCCGAAACCACTGCTTCATATGGTTGAAATATTTTGTCGATTTGTCGCCCAAAGCGTCATTAAGTTTTCGCCGGCATATGTTTAAAGTGTCCGAAGACATTTTGCAGTTAATTTAGAACTTAGAAGCACTATATCACGCGATACTATTATGAATATTAAAAACAAATAAATAAATCAATAAATCAACCTTAGAAAAATACGTTTTTCTCTCCAGCAGTCAGCTGTCGAAGTCAAGTCCACGTAGTGATTACATACTCTTTGGTCAAGGTTCAAAAAGACTGGAACCCAGAGCCGTACGAGTTGAAAAAAAATCGTAGTCCATAAACAAACTAAATTTTTTATCGTAGGTATACGGCTTTGCTTTACGGCTCTAGATTCTAGCATTACATTTTGTGACACAGACGAAGAAAAGGAACGCTTAGTAACCGGTATTAGAAATACCGTTATTATTATGCATTGTTTTTTTAAATACTTACGTCACTGCCAATATAAAGGAATTGGGGCTATTTGGGGTCCTATATTTACGAGTATTAGGCAAAATAAAATATTTAATTAGAACTTGAATAATTAACAATTTATTTGTCTATACTTATAATTTTTTTTTACAAAAAATATGGGTACTTAGATTAGATAGGTAACTAATAACTATTCTTTACTACATGACCTAACGAGTAAATGGATTTTTTAAGGAATAGTGAGTAGGTGTATATGTATTTACCTACTTACTTATTCAATAATAGAATTTCATCATTAGAAGTTTCATCAGTTCATTAGAATTGTTACATCTAGCCCAATGGCTAAGACAAAAAAAAACCTTTTGGGCTCAGCCTATTGGCAAATTTTTTACTTACTTACATAAAGGTGCCATGCTTTGCTGTAGTTTATTTTTACGATTTTCAAAAAAAAAAGTTTATATTTGTATGATATTTTTTGTAGATCAGAAAACAATCACCAAAGCCGTTTACCAGTGTTCGAACCTACTTAGAAATAATTATGATTTGCATTTCTTTTACAACCTAAACATAGTGAAATTTATTAATGCTAGTAATTTTTATTCCTAGGTTTCAATTTAACGTTAATACCACTGTCACTCCTCAAAATAAGCTCCGCACACAATCCTGGTTCTTTAGAATCCGCTGGTAGCACTATGAAGCTTTTGATGACACTCGCCACAGTGACTTTCAGTTCCATCATTGCGAATTTTTGACCTATAAAAAAACGTTTTTTTTTTTAATGAATTAACTAGGTATCTAAGTAACTATTCTTTTTTTTATTCCAAGCTCGAAAAACAAATTAGCCAAATGTGTGACGCGCTCATGGCACCTAAAATTAGTTTTCGGGTTTTCATTTTTTTTATCAAAATTGGTTCAGTAGGTAGGTAGGTAGTTTAGACCTCAAAATTCGAGTAGTAATTCCGCGTAACTATTGCATCAAGAAAAAGTCGCACTTATTATGACCTTTTTCTATAAACACGCCACACACATTGTGTGCGTTGAAACAGCGCTCACATAGAGACTGCATAACCGTGCCACGCATATACGCATACGCATAATATTAAGGTGCTAAACGACTTACGGCCTTTGACTGTACATTAATAATTATGTACAGTCAAAGATCATCAAAAAAGCATGGTCATCAAAAATGTATAATGTCCACTACACGCATTCCGGTTCCATTAATAATACCAAGTTTTGTATGACCGTTTCATATACCTACTTACTATTCTTTTCGTTTTATACTAGACATGGAATTTTGGTTTAGCCTTTAGCAAAATATTTTTATTTCTGATGACTGTAGAAAAGATAGTTTTATTTATATATTTATTTATTCAGATTTCAGATACAAGTTTAGCCCTTGACTGCAATCTCACCTGGTGGTAAGTGATGATGCAGTCTAAGATGGAAGCGGGCTAACCTGGAAGGGATATGACAGTTTTAATAAAACCCATACTCCTTTGGTTTCTATACGGCGTCGTACCGGAACGCTAAATCGCTTGGCAGCACGGCTTTGCCGGTAGGGTGGTAACTAGCCACGGCCAAAGTCTCCCACTAGACAAATACTTTACCTAGGTACTACTACAACTATTTTTTAATATACTTTAGTTTGTAGTTATGAGTATCTAGTAAGTAGGTTTTATAGGTCAAATAATGAATAGTATATTACCAATACAATTCCTAGGTCCAGCGCTGAAAGCGAGCCAACTGAAGGCATTCTTTGCGGAGTTGGCTTCCAACGTGCTGTGTCTCTCCGGACGAAATTCCATAGGATTGTCATAGAGCTCGGGATGACGATGTATCTCGAATATGTTCACTATCACTGATGTATTCTTTCTTAGCTTTAGTCCAGCTATTTCTGTCAACAATAGGAAATGGGAAAATGTTAGGATCTATTGATTTAGGCGATCATTCACAAAGTGACTTTAACACTAAATGGATGAATGAATGGTTTTACTCAAATTGTTATGGATAGATATTAATATAAATACAAAGTAGTAACAAGTGATTTTGCGTTTCAACGCCGCGTTCATTCGTTTCACTTTTTGCCATTTAAGTTCTTACCATAAACGGTCGTTAATCACTTTGCTTGATAGATAGATAATTTCTAAGGTCTAAAACGTTTCCCCAATTTCTAATAATACTTATAAATAATATCAATATTTACCTAGATAATTATAAAAATATATATTGCAACTATTCACATTCGCGTGGATTTAAATTTTAAACATTTTGATTTTCTCAGGTTTTTAATTAGGTATTTTTATATAAAAAAAATGCTCTGTTACGGAACAAACAAACGCACTATCGAATCTATAATACAAGTAGGATTTAATATCCAATAAAAATCCAAAACAGAATCGAAGGTAGATCCATAAATAATGGGGTAATATTGTGTGCGATTTGCGGCTAATTGTTACGTAGTGCTTTAGTGAGGTCATCCACAGATAAGTATCAATAATAACTACCTAATTATAGTATCTATAGATTGTTAGCACAAAGTAGAATGCAAACACGTGTGGTGATATTAATTATGTAGATTTTAAGTACATACATATTACATAATTTATAAGTGTCTGGTTATGAGTTTTTCTTATGGTACGTCTACACTATATGGATTCGAGTTAGGGATTTTTTTTAACAATAGTTTAGCATTTTTGGCAAATCAATTGGAAACACTATTTATTTGGGATACGGCTAATATTTTTTTGGTGATTTTTAAGTAAGTTTGGCAAATCAGCCAGGTGGCAGACGTGACATTTTGTGACAGCAAATAGCCCTCCCTGTGGTTTTTAGATAATCCTTATATCCCAAAAAATCAAGTTTCCGTGAGATTTTTAAAAACCTACTTATATTCGAACGAAGGCTGTGTGCTAATCCAGGATATTATCTATTTCCATTCCAAATTTCAGCCAAATCCGTCCAGTAGTTTTTGCGTGAAGGAGTAACAAACATACACACACACACATACACACAAACTTTCGCCTGTATAGTATTAGTGTGAAGTGTGATGATTCAAAGTACCTACTCTGTGCGGCACATATATTATTCTGTGACATAGCATTGACCTATAAAAATTTATTATTGTAGCAAGGTAGTAAATGTGGCTATTATAGCGGATCGTAACAGCATATAAGTAGGTAAGTAAATGCGGATTTATATTTGACTGACGTGACGACACGTGTCGTGTCTTGACGTGATGCCTAGCGTTTACATTATTATGTCGTGTTCTGACGCATCAGGATAATATTTTGAATCAATACTAACGCAGCTCTAGAAAAGGTCAAACGTTTAAAATGTTCTTCTATGATTCATCCGACTCTTGACGCGTCATAACACAGCACACGCGCGCACATTAATCTGACGTGTCGTGATGGCGCCGTTTCCGCACCCCCCGCAACCCGCCGTTCCGACGCGAATCGGGATCGGTTCTGACGCGACACATCAGAAGCCATCACGACACGTCATAACACATCAATGTAAACGTTTCCATACAAAATGTATGATACCGATTCAGTTCTGATGCGTTACGACACGACACGTCAGTCAAATATAAATCCGCCTTAATAATAGTTTGGCCTTCAACTTGTTCTTTCTACCTACCGAGGTACCTTCCTCTGATACCTACTCGTAGTTTGAAGAAACATACGAAATGCATTTGGATTGCCAACCGATTGCGACGTTGCTAATGCAGTTGCGTTTAGTCAATGCAATGCAATTTTGTAGTCCGCTTGCAGTACAAATGCAGTCTGTCTAGAGTCTAGAGTCTAGACCCGTAGGTATCACACTATCACACTTCACACTAATATCTTAAAGGCGAAAGTTTGTGTGATGTGTGTGTGTGTATGTTTGTTACTCCTTCACGCAAAAACTACTGGACGGATTTGGCTGATAGATCATATCCTGGATTAGACATAGGCTAGTTTTTATCCCGGAAAATCAAAAAGGGCATCAGGTAGTTCGTAATAAGGGCGACATGATTCTTGTGTAGTGTTAACAACTACCTCAAGATGCTGCCCTATATCATGAGTCATAGACATCTAGACCTATATCAGATTAATTATTATTATTTATAAATAATTGGCGGGAATGGATTATAAATCACATTTAGTTATTAACTATTTAGATCAATATATATTGTGTCGTATTTTACATTTAGCTGATATAATTGTTACGTTAATTGTCTATTACATCACCATGGTTTACCTCTGTGGTAATTTGTCAAATAGCTTCCCGAAAACTAGTACCTACCTACCTTAAAAATATATCTGTCAAACTGATAAAAATAGCGAAGGAATCGAATAAAGACGGGTATTGAGAAATAATAATTGTAAGCGAAAACTATTCTCAAAAATACAGTGAAGTGAAATTGGAAAGTGTCTATTATTCAAACCTGTCCCTATACTTCTGCAACAGTAGACACCGAAAAAGCGTGGCGTGCCTTTGGTTTTGTATGAAAAATACGCATAATTATGTTTTATACAAAAACAAAGCTACCCAGGCATATGAATTGTAAACTGTATTTCATTGTGACTAGTTGCTTACCTAACTAATCACTTTGATGAAGTGCGAGTTACCTCTCACTAATAACAACAGCTATTAAAAGTAGTTTGAGGAGACACTTAAGGTACTACTTATTGGCAATTAAGTCTTATTTGTTTGTCGACGTATTATGTACCTACTTTAATATTGACGGTCGCAAAGAACAAACGGAACAAGGAGATTAGGTACCTATTCAAGAGAGCGTGTGAAAAAAAATCAAAATCAAAACATTTTCGTTTATTCAATTAATGGGGTACCATTGTACACTTTTTTACTGTCAATTATTGTGCAATTTGTAAGTTAATGGTGTAACTAATTAACGTGAACTTAAAACTAAAGCTACGAGGGTTCCAAACGCGCCCTGGTCTGAGAAGAAGCCCAGAACAAACTCAGTTTATCATTATCTAAAATAAAATTTCATGAAAAATTTATAATAATTATGTTCTTACCTGTATCTTTAGTCATAAGTCTTTCAATGAGTGGTACTGAGGGATACAGTCGAAGACTCTCTCTGATGACTAACTCCAAATATTTCATCTCTTTGAGTTCTCTGTAAAAATTACTCAAAAAGAGATAATACACTTTTATTCAAATAAATAATAAGCGAGGCCTTATCAAGAAGTGGCAGCAGCGGTTTACGAATTACGATTGAGAGGAGTACGGAATTACGGATACCGTTGCATGTTCGTTGTGTTGTTATGAAGCGTCGCATCTAGTGTGGCTATACAGGGCTATATATTATATATATATTAACTTTATACTCACACATAACTTGGATCCCTATCCAAATTTTCTCCAAGGATACTTCTTTGTTCATCAAGAATTTTCTGCTGAACTTCAGGATGTATTGCCAGACAATACAATGTGAAGGAGATACCGGATGTAGTAGTATCGTGACCCTAAACATTAAAAAAAAAAACAGAATGAATACCTACCTTAATGTTTATTTAGGTAGGTATTCATTAAATAAAACCAAAATGTTAATTATGTACCTACTGGCAAATAACTACCTACTAATTTTATTTTTTGCATTGTAGGTAGGTATGTAATTTTGTTTTGTGGGTTTGTAGGTATGCATTCATGTATAATTACATGGATACCTACAAAACAAGGATGAAGCTGTTAGTACGAGTTTTGAAATAGGTATAAAAAAAACCGACTTCAGTAATCACTTGAACACTAAAAATAATTAAAAAATATTTTATTATTACCGAATATATTACGTTTACAAAAGTTAAAGTAACTACCTACCTAGTTCTACAACAATATTTTTTTCGAGCCGGTGCCAATAAATTGCTTGCTTGAAACCCCTCTAAAAAGCAAAACAATACTTATTGCAGGTAATAAGTAATATGGTGTACCTATTTTGACCCAAACATCGTCGTGGTGTTGGGTAGTGATGACCGCCAGAAACTATAACCAATGACTTCTATGTATACTATGTAGTATACATAGAAGTCATTGACTATAACCTACATAATATCTAGTAAGAATAACTTTTGTTAATAACTTTAGGGCCCCCCGAATCGACGACGTTTGGATCAAAACAAATACATAATATTATTTTTTTACTTTTGCAAGGGTTATTGGATTTTTAAAATTTTATAGTTTAATTTAGTTAATGTATTACGAAATATTTTGGTAGTTTTGAGGTTCGGTAGGTGCTGTCCCTATCTCATTCCATTCATTAATTATTTGGTTACTATTATCTCTGTGCTATTATTATATACTTGTAGACATTTATATTAAAACTAAGTACCTAGTAGTGAAGTTTAAAGGTAACCACAACGAGCAAGTTTTTACCTCGAACATAAACGTGTCGACCTCTTCTCTGACGTGTTCATCGTCGATGTTTTTGCCGTCTACCTTGGATAATAACAGCAAATCCAAAAAGGCGTGTTTATTTTTCATACCTTAAATAAAATTTATTAATGATTAGTTATACTATAATTAAATAAAATTTAACAAAATTAATTCCACTTCAACTAAGTACGCTATGATGCTATAGATCCAGACCTTGAATAGGTACGTAGGTATTTTGTTTGCCAAACGAATATACAAAAAATCATCAAAAGTAATGTTACCTGTATCACTGTATTCCTTCAAGTCGGTTATGTTTGCATTTTTCAATTCCTCTCGCCGAATTTCTATTACTTTCCTTGTCTGAGAGTGCAGAACGTTCAGTGCTTCGTCTTGAGCTTTTTTATAATGAAGAAAGTTAAAAATTGCATCTTCTCCTATGAAGGGATTCTGCATTCTCAATGATGTAATCTTGGCTATGCTAAAATTTAAGGTCTTATTAAGCAATGGGATGTTTGTTAAACGAATTATGATATGAAATAGGTACATTAAACCGATCAGATAGGTTTATGTTGAACGGTGGTATCCTTTTTATGAGTTCGAGATCCAATTTACTCTCACGAAACGTTTTTGCTCAACGTTTCTGATATGGAAAGGATGGGTAAGGTGAGAAATGCCCTTCCGGCGTCCGTGTTTCCTGCCACCTTCAAAGCAGTGAATATAGGCATCTAGTCTAGGCAAGCGCACTCCAACTTTGACTTCATCATTGCTTTTTTTACATGATTTTCGTCAATCGCAAGCCTGCGCGCAATAAAAAACCGGCCAAGTGCGAATCAGACTCGCGCACTGAAGGTTCCGTACTCGGATATTTTTCCAACATTTTGCACGATAAATCAAAAACTATTATACATAAAATAAATAAAAATCTGTTTTAGAATGTACAGGTAAAGCCCTTTCATATTATGATACCCCACTTGGTATAGTTGTCTTACTTTGAAAATTTAAACACGTTTTTTTTTAAATGATGTAACCATAAATTCGCGGTTATCAGATTTATTCCTGTTCTTGTGCTATAGCCTATAGGACCTACCTACCTGCCAAATTTCATGATTCTAGGTCAACGGGAAGGTTTCTTGACAGACACGTTGCGACGGACAGACGGACAGACAGACAACGAAGTTATCCTATATATATAAGGGTTCCGTTTTCTTTTCCTAAAAAAAAAGAAAAGGTACTTACGTTTCTATTGATTTTACATATTTTGATTCACTATTGTTTTGGGCTTCCACAGAAACTCCCATTATAGACTCTGTAAAATAGGTAATGTTAGATAAAATATATAGGGCGCAGCTGTATGAATAACTGTTAAAGTCAATATAATATTTAAGTATAAAAAACAATGACAAAGTTCATATAACATTATATACCTGAAATCTATTTGAAGAAGCGTCTATGTAGGAAAAATGTTCCATTACTTGAACATAATCACCAAGAATTTTTATTTAAGGAGGTCACCAAAAAAGACATAAGGTAAATAGGTAATTGTAGGTACTTACTAAGTTTTGCTAAGTATACTAATTAAGTCACATTAATTTTGTAGAGGCCTCCCAAAACATTGAGGTCAAACCTTGCCATTGTTAAACTAAACATATAATAATAGTAAAAGAGCTAAACACAAAGAAACATATTTTCATGCTACTGAAAACTAACCTGTAACATTATCCAAAGCAGTCAGTGCTATAACTGGAAACAAGTCAAACGATTTTCCATCGGCGTAATTTTGCAGTTTCTTAATTAATATCTTCTCGTTTTTCAAAAAAACAGGCAAGAAATTTTGCAAAATGTTAAAATGAAATGCTGGAGTCAAAAATTTGCGAGTCGTCCTCCATCTAAAACCTTAAAGTAATAAAACCCAAGATTTAAAATGATTTGATTTAAATAAAGTAGGTAGAACTACTTAATATATATTTAATGATTGTTAGATACCTATCTATACAAACTGTTTTGCGATTCTAGATAAATAATTAAATGTCTGGCCCAAAAACTCGTAGGTAGCTATATCGGATCAGGTAAAGTACTTAGGTAGGTATATACTAATATTAATTTATTATCAAGCACATGCTCATATTATTCAAACTTAAATAGGTAGATCTTAGTTTCTTTCTTATCCATTTACTATTCTACTAAATAAAAGGTAAACATTTTAATCTTGTTTTGATGAAAAACCAACAAAACGACCGCGATAACCGACGTGAATAAAGAATTATTATATTTATATGTACATAAGTACATTTAAATATATGAGCACTGATTGCATGTTAGCCTAGGCATTTGTATTCATCAATCAAGAGTCATTTATCTCATGAACCGGAAAAGTCTTATTGAAAAGAGCATTTTTATATTGGATGAATAGCATGAATAAAAACTTCAAGATCGCCTCATCGTCAGGCTAATTTTTAACCCCCGACCCAAAAAGAGGGGTGATATAAGTTTGACGTGTGTATATGTGTATCTATCTGTCTGTGGCATCGTAGCTCCTAAACGAATGAACCGATTTTAATTTAGTTTTTTTTTGTTTGAAAGGTGGCTTGATCGAAAGTGTTCTTAGCTATAATCGAAGAAAATCGGTTCAGCCGTTTGAAAGTTATCAGCTCGTTTCTAGTTTTCTTATAGAGGTTTTCTGTCAGGGGTTTTTTAAATTTTGAGTTATCGTTTTTAGGATTATAGTACCTACTAGGTGATAAAGATAAAATTATCTTGACATCAAATCAAGTCACACAAAATGTGGAATGTTGCCTTTGCGGTGTCTGTGTTTCTTATCTTTATCTTATTACATACATTAACATAGGTAGGTACATAATTCAAGGAAAAAGTGAAGGGACTTCAACTTAGACCACATCAAAGCCTTCCATGGGGCATGATGGTCGTCAATGAAAAAACCTTTCGTGCATTAAAATAAAATCCACTATTTACTTACCTGTAGATGTAAGAAGTCCGTCTCCAAGCCAAGGTCGAAGGAAATAATAGGATCGCCCTTTAGTGATCAGGTCATTATGTGCTAGTAAGGGCTGCAAATCAATGAAAATACACATAAGTACTTAATCATAATTACTTATCGTTATTCAATTTATCTTTTCACGGTACAACCTTCCTTATACCCTTTTGAAAGGTCTTAAGAGAACCTTTAGGGTCAAGAGTAAGGTGTATGAGACCCCACACATTACAAACTACACTGGCTGCCTTCGTTACCTACCAATCGGAGCGAACGGACGTATGTAGGTACATACTAGCTTTAATTTTATTATAATAATACCTATCATTTCCTGTAAACTCATTAATTTAATCATTTCACAACCAAAAAATGAAATCTGCTTTGACTACCAGCTCCGGGCGGTCACCCTTATGTAAATAGTAAGTAAACATACTTAAAATTAAAACAAAAAGGAAAACAATTATGCAAGGGTGCAAAGGCGGCCTTACGTGACTAAGTTGTAAATACATAGTTTCATCAATATTATCTTACCTCCGCATATTTCGGATGTGATATTATTACATAGGGGTTGTGGAACAAATGGACTCGAAAAACATCTCCGAATTCCACTTTGAAATTCTTAAGAAGTGATATGAATTCTGTAAGGAAACAGTTTGAAGTAAATTAGGATATAAAAACAAATATGTTACGGCTAGACTCACGCGATTATACCTACCTATACCTAAGTATATCAATACTTTTCCAGCTGACTACAGAGCACAGGTATTCTCTTAGAATGAGAGGGTTTTGGTCATAATTAAGGTACCAAGTGCTGATCGGTAGACTTCACACACCTTTAAGTACCTACATTATGGAGAACTCACAGGCACACAGGTTTCCGCACGATGTTTTCCTTCACCATTAAAGCAAGTGATATTTAATTAAATACAACGCACATGACTCCGAAAGTAAGAGGTGCGTGGCTGGGATCGAACCCCCGACCTCTGATTAGGAGGCGGACGTCTTAACCACTAGGCTATCACAACTTTCTATACTAAATATTAGTAAATAACTTTGATCTAAGTATTAGATTAGTTGAACCAAATGTTCAATGTTGAACCAAAAACGATATTATGATCCTCAGCGCTTGAGATGCTTATCACAAAAGTCACAAGATGCATTTGAAAATGCGAGTGGTTGACATGGTGGTAGATCATATAAAATACCTATTTGTGATCAAATCGATGTTTCCATATTATATTTTGATTTATTTAACAAAAGTAAATTATTACTAATAAGATACGTTTGGCTCTTTTTGTGTTTTTAAACATTTCAAGGCCATAATATTTTGCTTTGTTAGATACAAATTATCTCGCGTGTGTAAGCAGGTACAAAGGACGAGGATTCTATAAAAAACCGGTCCAGTGCAAGTCAGAGTCGCCCACCGAGACTCGAGGGTTCTGTGCTAGTCTTCGTCTCATAATATGATGCTCCACTTGTTTAGCTATCTTACTTTGAAAATTGAAACACATTTTAATTTTCTTTGACGATGTAACCACAAATTCTTGGTTTTCGGATTTATTCCTTTACTTGTGCTAATTTGAAACGGCAGGCATGAAATTTGGCAGGTAAGTAGGTCTTACTTAACCTACCTGCCAAATCTCATGATTCTAGGTCAACGGGAGTAGTACCCTATAGGTTTTCTTGACAGACATGACGGACGCGCGGACAGACAGACAGACAGAGAACAAAGTGATCCTATAAGGGTTCCGTTTTTCCTTTTTAGGTACGGAACCCTAATAGATTTTGAATGTGCAAATACCTTTCATAATATTTATGAAACTAGTGATCTAAAAACCCACTTAAAAATTTTGACCTTCCCATTCCAAATTCTAAATTCTTTCGCTCTTGTATTTGTAACAAGTGTAAATTAAAAATTTATAACACCCCCGACAAAGTATTTGAGTTTTCCATGAGTTTTCCAAAACATCATTTTCAAATAAATAATTATGTATCTAGGCAACGTCCATCTTGACATCTTGACATTTGACATAATATTATGAACCTAACGGTTATCTAACCTTCTTGTCTACAAGAAAACTAGAAAAGAGCTGATAACTCTTAAACGGCTGAACTAATTTTTTTGGATTATAGCTAAGAACACTCTCGATCAAGCCACCTTTCAAACAAAAAAAAGTAAATTAAAATCGGTTCATTCGTTTAGGCGCTACGATGCCACAGACAGATACACAGATACACAGACACACAGATACACACGTCAAACTTATAACTCCCCTCTTTTTGGGTCGGGGGTTAATAAAATATGCCTGCTATTTAAAAAACTATTTTCAAACCTTTCAAATCGATAACATCCATAATTCCATACTAATATAATAAATGCGGAAGTGTGTCTGTCTGTCTATCTATCTGTCTGTCTGTCTGCTATCTTTTCACGGCCTAACAGTTTAACCCATTCTGACGAAATTAGGTACAGGGAATGCTTGTATCCCAGGGACGGACATAGGCTACTTTTTATCCCGGAAAATCAAAGAGTTCCCACGGGATTTCCAAAAACCCATACGCTTAACCGATTTGTATGAAAGGTACCGAGGTAGCTTGCGTCCCTGTGATTGGCATAAGCAACTTTTTATCCCGGAAAATCCAACAGTTCCCACGGGATCTTTAAAAACCTAAATCCACGCAGACGAAGTCGCGGGCATCCTCTAGTTAGTAATAATTATGTAGTTAAATAAGCAGCTGCGACGTACTAACACAAAGCACGCACCGTGTACTTTGTTTTGGTACGGAATCCTAAAAAACAATATAATAGGTACTTACTTATTAATAAATAAATAATTAACAATAGGGGAAAACAAGTTGAATATCTTTGGTTAGGAATTTATGGATGAAAAACAATTTAAATCAAGGTCATCTAAAAATTCTGAAAAACAACTGTGTCAACTTTTTACCCGACTACGGCAAAGCCGAAAGGAAAGGTTACGATTTTAGTTTAGAAATAGATATATAATTATTATCAGTATTCTTAATCACATCACATCACAATAATATTATAAAGCAGAAAGTTTTTATGTGTGTGTGTGTGTGTGTGTATGTTTGTTACTAAATCACGCAAAAACTACTAGACGGATTGGGCTGAAATTTAGAATGGAGATAGATTATACCCTGGATTAGCACATAGGCTAATTTTATCCCGGAAAATCAAAGAGTTCCTACGGGAATTTTAAAAAACCTACATCCACGCGAACGAAGTCGCGGGTATTCAGCTAGTTACTTATAATATTGTGCCCAGTCATAAAATGCACAAACGAAAACATGTGAAACAAGGCTCAAAATTATTAAAAAAAAAAATGGTTAACGATTTATTTTTTGTTTGCTTTTCAGAATTTCATTCTGAAAAAGTTGATAACCATGGAAAGCAAAGATAGTGTGGATAGTGTGGTGTCCTTTAATGATTGATATATTTTTAGCCGATAGGCCCCCTGTATGCTGCCAATTGCTATGTCCACCTGTCGCGAACTATAATTATATAAAAATTAATTCCTTTTAATTTTTAAGGTTCTGTTAAGGAAAAACGAAACCCCTATAGGATCACTTGGTTGTGTGTCTGTCTGTCTGTCCGTCCGTCCGTCCGTCCGTAGTGTCTGTCAAGAAAACCTATAGTGTACTTCCCGTTGACCAAGAATCATGAAATTTGGCAGGTAGGTAGGTCTTATAGCACAAATAAAGTAATAAATGCATAATAATAATAATTAATGCATAATAGTTTTTGATTTATCGTGTCAAATGACAAAAAAATGCCCGAGTACGGAACCCTCGGTGCGCGAGTCTGACTCGCACTTGGCCGGTTTTTATTAATAATATGTAGGTAGGTTTTCAATTTTTTTTAAAATATTTTTTTATATAAAAGCCTCTTAAATAATAAGTATCTATAACTTAAATAATTACCTATATTTACTACTAGCCGATGCCCGCGACTTCGCCCGCGCAGATTTAGGTTTTTCGAAATCCCGTGGGAACTCTTTGATTTTCCGGGATAAAAAGTAGCCTATGTGCTAATCCAGGATATAATCTATCTCCATTCCGAATTTCAGCCAAATCCGTCCAGTAGTTTTTGCGTGAAGGAGTAACAAACATACACACACACACACACACACACACATACAAACTTTCGCCTTTATAATATTAGTGTGATTTTATTTATTAGTATAGATAGTGAATATATTATAGTAAGTATCATGTAGGTACCTGAAAATAAAATGCATATCTGCACATACTTAAGGTTTTTTTAATGTATTTGTAGCTGGCAATCGTCCGACATGGTTATCGGAGACTTTGCAAATAAGGTTACGTAGTCATAAAGACTTCGGCATGTTTTATTATGCTTAGTCTAGAATAGATGTGAACTTGCCTGATGGCTTTGTGATGAATAAATGTCCATTGCCCACTATAGGCAGAGGTCGTGGTCCGGGAACATTGAACGACTTACTATCTCTCAATAATACAACCCACGAATACAAAACTATTACCACTAATAGAATTAATACTAAAATCGCGATCATGTTCGTTAGAGTCTAACTAATATAAAAAACAATTAATTGATTTGATGAAAAAAATAATACGTTCGCTTTGCCCGAGTAAATTCTCGCGACTATAGACTGTTCAGTATTTACAAACCACATTTGCAATTTGTATGACTCTTTATATATAAACTGGTATCAAACATTCAAGTCGGGTAAAGTTCAATGTGACAAGGGGAGGTTGTCTAGTTTGGGCCACATCTCGGTTTGAACCAAAAATATCAAAGTTACCTACAAAATAAATGGGTCAAGTGCGAGTCAGCCTCGCACACGAAAGGTTCCGTACCATCGTACAAGAAATAACACTTTTTTTTTTAGTTATTATGGCGGTCATTTTGAATTTTTCATCAGTTGTTTTTGTAACTAGCGGCAATAGAAATACACGTTCTGTGAAAATTTCAACCCTCTACATATCTATTACCGTTGACGAGAAACAGCCCGCTGACAGACAGACGGACGGACGGACAGCGTAGGCTTACTAATAGGGTCATGTTGGCACCCTTCAGGTACGGAATCCTATTTAAAAAACCGGCCAAGTGCGAGTCAGACTCGCGCACTGAGGGTTCCGGACTCGGGTAGGTACTCGTATTATTTCGACATTTTGCACGATTAATCAAAATACCGTTGCAAAAAATAAATAAAAATCTGTTTTAGAATGTACAGGAAAAGCCGTATCAAATGATACCTCATTTGGTATAGTTATCTTGCTATGAAAATTGAAAATAATAATTAATTATATTTTATTATTGTCATCACCTGTAATGTGTGTCTAATAAATAAAAATAAAATAAAATAAAACTGAAAACTTTGATTTGGTTTTAATAATAATCAGTTTTATATAATTTCTGCAAACTGGTCTGTCTACACTGGCACGGCACGTACTTATAATATTTTTGAAGTTGCAATAGTTTATTATACCTACTTAACTGATTAATTATTTAGTGCAATTAGTTGTGTACTGATAGCTCTTATCATTAAACTCTCTATTAGCTAATTAGGTAGTTGCAAACAGGAAAACAACACGTTAAAACTTTCCTGCATAGAGGAAAGTGGGCAAATATTATGTACCAAAACCGTATTTACGCAGAGCCCCGTTCATGGAAGCGACAACTCGTTGGTGGGTAGAGCTTAAAATAGTGCTATTTCCACAGATTAAGGAAATAACGTTATCTGTGCGTGTCACCCTTTCCAACTAACCACACCTTACCCCAAGGAAGGCCGGGTAGATGAATAATTATTTTGCTTGAGTTACAAGATTTTTTTAAAAAGACAGACAGAAATACACATTGTGGCTTAATTCTGTTTTACACAATTCCTAAACTAACATGACAAGTCTAAATATATTGCTAACCCTTTCAAAATGCACCCTGCGGAAAAGGATAGCTCTATATTTAGACCAGTCAATTTACCTAGTTTAGTTTGACTTTGTGTAGAACAGAATAAATTAGCCATAATAATATTAAGATAATTTCAAGTTTCTACTCAGACAGACGGATGGATGGATGGCCGGATGGACAGACGGACGGACAGCAGATAGGAGGCTTAGTAACAGGGTCCCGTTGCATTGGCACCCTAGAGCACGGAACTCCAAGAAATATAAACAGTTATTTTTTCTTCATTCAGAAACTTCTATAAATAATTATCACTATTTTTAATTTTATTACAAAATTAAATTTAAATTACGTTAAAACATTTATACCGTTATGGTCAAAATATATAGTATTTTTTGAAATAACGTTATGCGGAGGTACCGTTATTTTATGATTCTAGGTTATTAGTCGTTGGCTATTTTACATTATCTGTGCTATCATTATGTCAGTATCAGTTTTCAAAAACGTCACTTGCTTGTCAAACAAATGTCAACTCAGCTGTCACGTTCTTTCTGTCGAATTGTATTTTTATTGATTTTCATAGATTTTTCAAGTAGGTAATTTATAACATATTTACAAATCTATTTAGTTGACTGAAGTATTTAACTATGTCCTGGAATATAATTTTAAACTCGGGCAAAATAAAAACAACATTACTCGGTAAGTTCTAACCTATCGATTATAAGACAATAAATAAAAGAAAACACCGCTTAAAAAGATATTTCTATTGTTGATAGGAACTAGATTCTGTTGATAAAATTTAAGCGTCTTAACTGTTTTTTTTTAGATAAGTAGTCCAACTTAACTCTAAAAAGTACAAACAAAATTATTTTACAGATTCAGTTCGCTATGCTAGTAAAAAGACAGGAGGCAGTACAAAAAACACAAACTGTAAAGTGAGACCGAAACATAGGGGCTGGAAAGTGCAAGATGGTCACAATGTGACAAAGGGTCATATATTAGCCACTCAACTCACAACCCGCTTTCTTCCGGGATTGAATGTAAGTTAAAACAATTTTATTTGTTGACTAAACCAGATATTTTTTCCAATAAGTACTTAATTGAGTTAAATAATTATGTATGTAATGAACAAGTATAAATAATATCAAAAATATTTGCTTTAGCTCATGTTTACTCTTGTTGAATTAGGTCTGAAGAGCAGCCATTAACAAACACCCCAAAATGACTTCATTTGGGCAGTCAGATATCCAATTAATTAGGCAACTCTAACCTTAACCTTATCATTGCTTTTTATTAAGCATGATTTTTATCAAGTGCAAGCCTATCCATACTAATATTATAAATGCGAAAGTGTGTCTGTCTGTCTGTCTGCTACCTTTTCACGGCCCAACAGGTTGACCGATTCTGACGAAATTTGGTACAGGGTTAGCTTATATCCCGGGAACGGACATAGGCTATTTTTTATCCCGGAAAATCAAAGAGTTCCCACGGGATTGCCAAGAACCCATCCATTTAACTGATTTGTGGTACCGAGGTAGCTTGCGTCTGTTATTGACATAGGCTACTTTTATCCCGGATAATCAAACAGTTATGGATATATACTCCCTTTATTATGGATAAAATATTATAATTCAATAAAATCTTTTCTTAAATTTCAGGTTGGTTTTGGAAGAAATGGCACCCTTTTTGCCATAGAGGCAGGCAAGGTTGTAGTAACCTGTGAGAAGTTTGACCCCAACTGGGAACACACGTGGGTAAAAAGAATATATGCAGGTCGGGAGCAACATACCATATTTAAAAAGTATTTCAATGTTATACCAGACCCACAGCATAATCAGTTCAAGCTGATTGATGAAGTTTAGTTGAATAGTTAAATTATTATGATAGTTGTTAATTATTAATTATTATATGCAGTTTGTAAAGTATCATGACATAGTTTTCTTTGTTTTAATTTATTAAGTACTAGATAATGCAGGATCTTCATCTGCCTGGATTTAGGTTTTTAAAAATCCTGTGGGAACTCTTTGATTTTCCGGCATAAAAGTAGCCTACGTCTGTCACCGAGATGTAAGCTAACTCTGTACCTTTCATATTCTTTTTTTGATTTGTTTTATTGTACAATGCAGTCCTACACCTTCAGGTTGGACTGTTTCTTTTGCTTGCTCAGCTTTTTACACACAGTAAAATCACTACCCAATCCCATATTATAAATGTGAAAGTGTATTTATTGGTTTGATGGTTAGTCCTTCAATCATGGAGCAACGGATCGACGTAATTTTTTGTATAGGTATCGTTAGACAGTCTACTTTTTAACCTGGAAAACCAAAGAGTTCCCACAGGGTTTTTAAAAACCCAAATTCACGTGGACGAAGTCGCGGGCATCAGCTAGTATTCTATAAGGTAGGCAGCTCCGTAACTCGTAATCTACAAGGCAGGTATGAAATACGGCAGTATTTCGTAGTTTAGTACATAATATATGAGTGTGTAGGTTCGATGGTAACAGATGTTGCGACACGAGTATGGAACATAAAAAATGGCAGGTAGGTAGGGAGAGGAGATTGGCGATTTTCCGGTCGCGAAATGACGTCCGGCATCCGGATGTAAACTGGACTGGATCAAGTAGGCAAGTAAGTACCGACCTACCTAAATTTAGTTTATGGGTGTTATGTAATTTCAGGTACAAAAGTACGTTATAGCTTAGTGGTAGGTAAAAACGTCCGCCTCCTATTCGAGAGTTGCAGGGCTTCAGTCCTAGACACGCACCAAATTTTCGAAGTTATCTATGTTTTAAGCAATTATAATATTATATCACTTGATTTAACGTTGAAGAAAAGCATATCGAGGAAACTAGAATCTATCTAATTCTAAATCTAATTTCTACTATTATGAATTATTATGTGAAAAAACCTACCATAATGTGAAGTGACCCTGAGCTACGAGGATTGAGGAATACGAGACGAAGAGAGAGAAAAATATTTGTCTAAGTGAGTCGAAATCGAACTTTATTTTTGAATTTAATCACAGCTTGGGTAGGTACCTACCTACCTGATTTAAGAGTTCTTTCTCGTGCCTAATTACTCATCACTGACTTTTATGACATGTAGGGATCTTTACTCTGAAATTAGCGAAATACGGCGTATAATATATTTCTGCTTATTTCGAAAGTCAAACAGACAAAACAATTTTTGTCTAAATGAAAACTCGACTAGGTATGGCTGTAATCCGTGCTCATACAATACATCACCGCGCGTCTTCCCCATGGCAATGTTAGACATTTGCGAAGCATGTACGGGGACATTGTGATTCAAACACGTGAACGGAAATCAACCTTAAATCTAGAGCAATAAGGCCCTCAATGTTTCCTCACTATGTTCCAATTAAAGAGTATTCCGAATGGAGTAGTGTTTCTCTAATGAAAGTCTTGAGTGACATGATGTTGCAGCAACATTGTCTCTCTAGTGCTGATGACCTACAAACTGCGAACTGCTTTATGAATAGTATGCTTATGGAGCTACTTATTGACTTTTGACACTCAATGAGGAACTTGAGGAACTGACAATAATTTGAGAAGCTGGCAAATAAAACAGTGTAACTGCATGAAATAAAGTTTTACAGGAGGAGCAAGAAACTGAATGAAAGCTGTTGAAACGTTATTAGAATAATTATTGTACCGTTTTGATCGAAATCACGAACTTCGGACTTAATTTTAGTACAGTTTTATGTTTTCAATGTGATGCTGTGATAGCTTAGTGGTTAGGACATTCATATCCTAATCGGAGGTCGGAGGTTCGATCCCGGCACGCATTTCTAACTTTTCTGAGCTATGTGTGATTTATGTAAATATCATTTGCTTTAACGGCGAAGGAAAACATCGTGAGGAAACCTGCACACCTGAGAGTTCTCCATAATGTTCTCAAAAGTGTGTAAAGTCTACCAATCCGCACTTGGTCAGCGTAGACTACGGCCAAACTCCTCTTCATTCTGAGAGGAGACCAGTGCTCTGTAGTGAGCCGGCGGTGGGTCGGTCATGACTGCTCCTCAATTGAGTAATCAGAATTTCAAACTCATTAGAAATATTAGCCCATGATATTCCTGATGATCCTTACTCTAAGGTCTGAATTCATCGTGATGATATCACAAAAGACGGTCTAAAAAAATACTTAGATGGGCTATTTATAAGGCTTACAGCATTTATGTTGAGTTGGGACCTTTTTTAGGGTTCCGTACCTCAAAAGGAAAAACGGAACTCTTATAATCACTTTGTTGTCTGTCTGTCTGTCTGTCCATCTATGTAAAATAGTTTTTGATTTATCGTGCAAAATGTTGGAAAAAATACCCGAGTGCGGAACCCTCAGTGTGTGACTCGCACTTGGCCAGTTTTTTTTCGAGTTGTGCCACACAATATGACACAGTTTATTCCGGCGCTACTTGAGGTCTTTTGACTTTAATGCTCAAGTATTAGAGGCGTCGGATAACCTAACCCGTAGGTTCTGGTAATGTGTGGCACAGCTTTCAAAAATCAACGTTTTTTCTTTCTTTCTATTTCACGATCAGAAGGGCATTTCAATATTTCCTACAAATTTTTCTTTCTCTAGGCTTTTGCACGCTCGAAATTCTGTCCCTTTTTAATCCACCTGCGATCGTGTTTTACGAGCGTCGACTTTTACGTCTAAAGTTTTGACACCCAACCTGCTGCTGCAATAAACATTGGCGCTGTAACGGCTGGGGTTACGTCTCTTGTTGTTTATGTTGCCAGTTTTTGTTGTAATGCCTACTATTTAACCTTTGTTTCTAGTGTACATAACATACCTACCGACTTACCTAGCTTTCAAGTGGTGTATCATCAACCACTACACGTCTTTGGCTTGGTCAAGCTAACTTTTCCATCGGGGCCTGTCAAATGCGGCTTCCTTCCAGCTCCGAACCCTCAAAACTTTATGTCCTTTTTGACTCTTTAGGTTTTCCTCGGCCTTTACATCCCTCTACTTTGCTGTCCAACCCCTTTCTCGGGGCTCTTGTGTCGTCCATTTTTTTTTTGAATTGTGAGATAGGCTTGCGCTTGACGACAATCATGCCTGAGAGAAACAGAGCAATGATGAGATCTAGATTGAAGCGAGCTTGCCTAGAAAACTTGCCATGCGTTGTACATAACGTGCTGCCCATGGCATTCTTGACAAATTCATGATTGCGACGAATGCAATATAATAAATAAATATGCATAGTAATTACCGAGTCATCATCCCCAGTGATCTATAATAAAGTTAAATTATTACGGCATACTTATTTCAGCTTTTTCATTATTTGCGCTTAAAAATGTTAAGTCCATACCTAAAAATCGATTACATAGGTGATATCATTTATGCATCAATTTTTCAAATCGAATCTATCACGCATACCAGTGTTTACAGCGGAATCGTATTTTTATTGAAAAGCCATTAGGAAAGTATTGATTCAGCTCCGACGTCAGGTGATTTACATCGCTGCTTGGTAATTCGTTGCCTGATGGACGTCCAGTATAAATCAATGTTGGACCCCCGCTAACCGGACATTTATCTCGGCTCTACGATAAAAAACTTCGGTACGGAAGGGCTTAAATGTATGCCCGATCGCAGGAACTGGCGTATTTATTTACTGTGTCACGTAGACGTAGCAGCCACTTTTTCATATCAAAAGTTCTGAAATCTGTAGATAAGGGTTATTTAGAGTTAGAGTTTTTCCAATTTGTCATGTTAGAATTTTAAGATAGGTAGATAATTCTCATTAGGCACGTACGTAATTATTCCCAAACTTAATTCAAAATCACAATCTTTATTTATTTCATGTAGGACAACAGCTAGTGTCTTTTATGCTACATCTGTAATTCTACCACCCGGTTCGAATTGCAGATTCTACTGAGAAGAGCCACGAAGAAACTCCAACCTTTCATATCTGTACGCACTCCGGCAACACGTATTATAATATTCACATCATGGATATAGGAAGTAATAATTTTTATTTTGATTCACATTCAATGTCAATTCGATTTATTCAATCATGCAGATGGGTTCCATTGAGAGTAAGCTTTTCGACAAACAGTGTTTGTAGTTAGATATATGTAGGTACGGTAGCTTTACCACTGATTTAGTAAAGTAGTGAAAAAAGAAATTGGGTGCTGGATAATATCGTGTGCGGCATATATCAGGGCAGAGCGTCAGAAAAGGAAAAAGATTGCGACATCAAGTATAATATTCATGGAAAGACATAATTTAATTTCAGGAGACAGCTCGAGCTCGCTGGCTGGAGATTAGACTCTTGTCTCGAAAAAGATGTAATGAAGGAAAATCGCGACCAAAATTAGAAATTATGAACTTGCAAGATTTTATCTTGGGTTTGAATACTGCCATAATATTTACTTAATTCTTTTCTGGTTTTATTTAATGATTGATGAAGATTTGAGAACCCTTTTATTGCCTTTCAGTGAAAGTAAAGTCACTAATAACACTAATTTTGTCGTTGTCGTTAATATTGAAGTCTTCAGTAAGTATCTAAGTAACTAACAATCGTAAAACGCTTCTACCAACTGGAAGATTTATACTAGGACCTAGGTAGGTAATAGGTAGGTAAACATAATTCGAATTAAAATTACGATACTAAACATTTAAATCAACCCCATAATTTACTTATGTTTCGAATACAACCAATATCTAAAACTTAAATCCATAAAGGATTCCATTCGTGTATTCTCGCATTACGGCCATGTTTAGATTTATGACAACCCGCTGTCCGCCATATTGTTCCAAATTTAAAAATACTACTTAGGTACCATCATACTTTATGGGAATAAGATTTTGAGGGAGGTTTTGAATATTGAGTGGGTCATCATGGTAGAGAAATTCCGTATCAGATTTTTTTATTGTTTTTTGTCTAATAATCGCAATGTCAACACGGCCACAAGCGGTTGTTTGATACAAAATATCCGGCAACATGTTATGACATATGGTATTAAAATAGCACACGATATTCGTATACGACCGACATCTGCGTGGATTCTGGAGTTCTGGACCAGTAATTATGGGCATATAGCTATGCCCATAATTACTGGTCCATATAGCAGAGGATCATTTACCTACTTCTAAAGACAAAAGTAAATTTATTTCACTTTTTAACAACTGTTACCGTTACTGTTACGAGAAAATAAACTAAAATCTTTTGTAAACCAAGGAGTCGGTCGAAGCTGTACCTTATAATACTTAGGTATGAAATGTTGGTGCTTAATATTAATCGACTTGTACTAAGAGTCGTTGGAATGACACCCTTTATGGTAACAGTACAAACGCATTACTGCATCATTAATCGGAACGACGAACACAGTCAGCAGTGAGAAGAAATGGAAAATTGTTGTAACTACCCTCATACTTTCGTATTGCTATGGAACTTATGATGCTTTAAGATTTTTATGTGCTCTGTGATTTCGATGTTATGACTAACAAACTATAGTTATGTGATCATACCTAACTGCAAAGTGTCTTGGTCATGATTATTATCGGTTGGTTTTTTTACCTTAAGGTCCTGTTTAACAGCCTCCTGATAAACTTTATCTAACGAATAAATTTGACTTTATGACAGTTTTTGTATTAGGGATCTGTCAAAATGTCCGTTAGATAAAGTATATCCGGCGGTTGTGAAACAGTCCCTAAATGTACCGCCCAAAGTAAGTACCTACCTGTTATGTAAGTAGTCACGTAAGTAAATAAGTACGTAGTAAACGTAGTTGGAAATCAATTAAATTTTGTAGATACGTTCTGATAGATAGATATTAGTACAATATCTACGTCTGTGATTTTTCCAGATTTCCGTTAAAATATTCAGTTTCAAAGTTACACGGTCTCAAGAATTTACATAAGTAAGTACATATTATCTTTAAACCCGTGTAACTTTAAAGCTAGTTACTTTTATGGAAATCTGACAAACCACAGAAGAAGATATTCGTTTCCATAACGGGTCTACAGAGTTAGGTACATTTGCTTGGTTACAGTTTGATTAGTTAATATTCAAATTAGATTCAAAAGCCAAACTACGTTTCTGTGGAGCGATTGACGGAGAAACTACCGCTAAACAAATTGTTCATTTGCCCCATGGCAATTCTTTACTTCTACGTAGGTACCTACATGCTTTATAATATGAAAGTAGATAACTCTACCGTATGTGCGTTTATCTTCTGTAGATAAGATCGTTTTCAGCGTTCACCACGCATTCCTATTCATTGCCTGAAACTATTCCGTGTAGCGGGTAGCTGCCCTCTATATCGGTTTTATCTTAATAAGGCACAATAAAATAAAGATGGGATTACAGCTCAGCTAATAGTGTCGATGAACTCCAGTTTAACCCGGACTTAGTGATAGATAATTATGGGCTGATGGGTCTATTTCCTTTCGCTTGCTTTGGATAGTTCTGTCTTACCTATTATCTAGGTAAGCCTTAGAACAATGTGTTTTATCAAAAACACTGAAGTAGATACCTCTTAATGTTTATTAGGTTTGTTTTACTATTGTATTTCGGGACAAAATAGTGGATAATTTTATTGCTATCCACTGCCTATTAACACATTTGTTGAAGGTGTTTTCAAAGTCAAAACCTTCAATTTTTATTTAGTTAATGGGTACATATTTATTAAGGCGGTCTTTACGGATACCTTGTTTGTTGGTCTTTGATGAATAATATAATCGTAACCTTTGTAGGTGTTCGGTTTAAATGATTTACGAACGGTTTTGATTTCCAAAGACTTCGTTCGATAGATATTTCACCGGGATGGATCATGGGAGAATCTTCTCTTAAAAATATGATCAGATTATGTTAACTAGGTATGTGCAGAAAATTCGGATCGGTAGGTAGGATTTTGTGCGCACTTATTCCATCCTTTTGGAACCGGATTCATTTTGTTTATTTTAATAGCTCCGTCGAAGCGAAGTAAGTATCTTCCGCCGGCGCAGGTTGTAGGGGAACTCCGGAAAATTGCAAACATAAAGTTTCTAATCGACGGATCTTTTATTCCCTAGCTTCGAGATACAGCCCATTAGCTTTGTAATGGGGGTTGCTTAAAATTTATTTTATCATCTCTTGCCACGTGACGTCTGCTCCAGTGCCTAATCTTTGTTGAAAGACAGATGTCTGACGTTTAACGAATCTGATAATTGGTTGGTGACTCAAAATGGTTAAAGCCCACTGAGATTTTTGTCTCTATCGTTTGTAAGGGATTACGTAACAGAGAGAGCTCTATACTACATTCTTTCCATAGATAGAGTATAGCTGGCTGGCAGGTGCCTAGTACCGAGGTACAAATTCCCGATAGGTACCTATAATCCCATACAATTTTTGAGTTATTTAGCGTAAAGTTGATTCTATAAATCACACCAAAATTCACCATTTGAATTTAATAGTTTGAATCCAATATATTTTACATGTCGTTTTTCGTATTATCCACCTACACTAGATATCGTTCGTTCGTCGATATTCGTACGCGATTTATATGTCTCTCGCAGCGGGGCGCAGACGGCCATACATTACAAGCATTAGAACAACCACGGTATTCCGACTGGAACTAACATAGGTGCAACGAATACTTAATGCTCTTATAACCTCCAGCATAAGGACTAAAGTTCAACAAAATTTTCCTCCCCATGTTTTACTTTTAAGGCAGTTACAGATATGCCGACATGTCGATTTGGATACCAAGTATTCATAAGCTTGCGAAAATCAAGTTCAATTCACATTTAAAATATCTACGAAAGTATCTAGTAAGTTATTTTCAGAAACATCAGTTTCTTTTTCCATGTTTTTGGCGATAACTCTACTATTTTTTGCAGTTAGCTGGTTTTTATCTATCTAAGTAAACTAAATCTAATCTATCTAAAAAAACAGCAAATGTTCTAAGTAAAGGTCCTAAGGACAGTATTGTTAGTCAACCTGTAGAAGTAGGCACAGGAAAATATCATCAGCCGACCGTAAGTCAAAGTTGGAAGTTGGTGCGTCTGTAGATGGCTTCACACCACTGTGCTAATTTAAAGGCGTACGTTAAAATTGTAATTGCTTACCAACGGACCTTTAATTGTTGCAGTTTGTTAGGAATAAACGCTCATATATTTTACCCGCGAAACGCCGCGAGTTTAAACAGACGGGATGACATAAAATGCAAGCATTTTTCGAGTTGGTTATTTGTATATTACTAGCTGGAGCCCGCGATTCGGACCGCGTTGATTTAGGTTTATCAAAATCCCGTGAGAACTCTTAGATTTTCTGGGACAAAAACAGCTATTTGTCGCCGGGATGCAAGCTATCTCTTACCAAATTTCGTCAAAATTGGTTAAACGGATGGATCGTGGAAAGCTAGCAGACAGACAGACTTTTGCATTTATAATACTAGTATGGATATGGATAAATCTACTAATGCGCGATTGTAATTTGTTGTTCGATCAAGTAGGTAGGTATATTGATGTACTTACCTAACTTCTAAATTGTCTGTTTATTTGGTTGTCTTTGTTACAGTTAAAGCTAGGTATAACCTATACTTAGCAAAGTCTATCATTGATTTAAAATGAGACTTAAAAATTAGGTACCTATTGATACCTGATATTGTGCCTGCTGGTAAATGGTAAATTAATAATAATTAATAAATTAATACCATATTCGTTATTATGCGCATCGTCCATTTGATTGAGTTGAAGCTTTGTACAGTTTTATTGGCATTTGCGTCAGAATTTCTGACAAAGTAGATAGGTACTGCAAATGTAGATACAAATATGTTTAGTATTATGTAGCGCGCTGGAGGCATTGTAACGTATGCAGTACTACTTAGTACCTATTTACTAGGAAAAAATAAATAAATATAATCTAATAAAAAGTTTCAATTTTGAAACTTTGTGTAATGACCTTTACTTACCTATAATTGCATGAGTAGGTACATTAAATCAACTCTGTAATTACTTAATTCTAAACCTGATATATTTGAAATTATTTAAAAGCCAAGTCCGTGATTTTGCCTTCCTATTTCTTTTTTAAATTCTCCATTCCAAGTTATGAATTTTTCATGAGTTCACTTACTCGAGCTACAATTTTATCGAGACAAAAAAAAGTCTTAGCGAAAAGTTAAAAAGGAGAATATAAATTAAACTGAAAAAATGAGTTTATTATACTAGAGTAGGCAACACAAACAAACCAGTCGTCTTGTTCACGGTGGCGTGTGAAATGAAAGCGACTACAAAAGTTCAGAAGTTTCGCCCTAAATCATGCTGTCTGCTTACAAAATGTTTTTGCATCTAGGAAACGGGAAAATCGACTGTATTCTTTAAGCTTTACGTTTTAAAGCAAACGCAAAATTATTAATGTTAGGTGCAAGCCCAGGGGAAAGTGTAGTGAAGGAACAAAGATAAGTCGGGATTGTCGCAAGACTCGTCTGCACGGAAATTACAACTAGCACAATACAAAGAGCCTCCAGGCTTCCTTTTTCTACTTTTATAAACATTTCTGTCTACCGTTTTAATTGAAGACGGTGATTTTCATTACAACAATGTCCTTAGATTATGTAATTTTAATTAAAAAAAAAGCCAAATAGATCTAGGTGATGTTCATGGATTAAGTCCATGATTTATCTTACATTTACAACAACAAAGTAAAGCAGTAGGAAGATGTTAATTATTATTTATTACTATCTAAATGATAAATTCTATACTTAATTAATATAAATAAGTCAGCATTTTTAAGGTTATTCGAAGATTGAAACAAGGAACTCTTATTTGTACCTACTTCCATGAAAAGTGAGAATAAAAATATAAATAGGTAGATACAAATATTTACATGGCAGGTATTGCAATAGGTGGCACTGGTGATATCCTAGTGGTTACGACGTCAACCTTCTAGTCGAGGAATCCGGGGTTCACTTGTTTTAACGGCGAAGGAAATCATTGTGAGGAAACCTGCATATTATCTGAAACCGCACTTGGTCAGCGTGACAGACTATGGCCAAATTCTGAGCGGAGACCCATGCTCAATAGTGAGCCGGCGCGGGCGATGGGTTGATGATGAGGATGTACAATAGGTAGGGTAGGTACTTTACGCAAAACTGGTTGCGCATGTAATTTTAAAATTAGAATTACCCAAAAGGGAAACTCATCGATGTTCCAACATAATAGCAGTATCATCAAATAATGGAAGCGAATGAGAGAAAACAGTGCGGCAGTGCCTCCGCGAATAAATGAAAATTCATCCGAGCAAACAATGCCGGAATCGTGCTCATTTATACCAAAACAAACATCTTAAAATGTTGCCAGAATTGGTTCAGAAATCAGTATAATGTTGGATTTGGAGACGAAATTACGTTACGAAATTATTTGATTAACTTTATCTTGAAATTCAACTGGAAATATTTATCTTCAAAATATGAAACAATGTGCAAGATTGTGTAAGATCGACTGAAATTCTTTTCCTTTCGTGACTTGATAATATGATTTTTTAAAGAGAAAAGAGAGAACATTATTGAAATATTATGGCAACGCTAATGTCAACGACATTGTTCGTTATGTTGAAAATAGGGTACTCCTTCTTACCGTCTTCGACCTTTGTTGGATAATAATATCGCTCTCAAACGAAAAGCGGTTGTCTGTGTCAGCACTGAGCCATTTCTATGTCACCGACTGTTCCCAATCTTGCAGAAAAGAAATCAAGGAAATCAAGGAAAATAATCAAGGAAAGAAACATCGTTAAACGGCAAGTCTTATGTAAATTAGTAGGTAATTTACTCTTGTTTACGGAATAAAAGTAAAATAGTCAAAATGTAAGATAAGAAACTGCAAACATCGAAATTCCACTGAATATTCATTAGTGTTTACTTAAGTTCGCCGTAACTGCACCTGTATAACTGTCGTCGGCTGTCTTTACGATGGTAGGGTGCATCTTAATGACCGCACTTATGCCGGCACCTAATAAAGATTCAGGCAGAAGCCTGAAGCGTTTTTAACTCAGTAAAAATTAACTCACTCGTGAGGAAACCTGCATGCTTGAGAGTTCGCAAAGGTGTGTGAAGCCTGCGATTACGCACTTGATGGACTATGGCCTAAGCCTTTCTCATTCTGACAGGAGATCTGTTCTCAGTAGTGGGCCGGCGTTATGTTGATCATTATACAAATGATATTTATTGCTTTTTAAGAGTTACTAGGTACTGTGGTTTTCGTCAGATTGGCTGGTCACGGTAGATACTTACCCTATTTTCCTCAAAACTGTATAATCAAATCGGATGTGATTACAGGCTGTCTTTGGTGTTAGGGCCACGAACTCGCGGTAGTAGAGTCACAACAGGAATTCTTATATTACTACAGAAGAGACTGTCAAGTGGGTTCATTTAATACTAGATTTTGCCCGCGACTTCATCTGTGACTTATTAGCTTATAGCAATCGGGAATAATGTAGCTATCTACCAGTGAAGAATTTTTGAAATCGGATGAGTAGGTAGTTTCCCCCCTAATTCCATACATACAAACTTTACCTCTTTATAACATTAGGGTAGACTGGTCCCAGCCTCAGACCGGTGGAATTTTTGGAAATCCTTCGTGAATATTATAGCGAGAACCTATGTATAAAATCTCAAGTTTGTGGATCCAGGGTGTGTACTACACCTACTGTAGGTACTTTGTTCTTTGTTAAATCATAAACATATTTTCTTTTTAATTAAATACAATAGGGATTAAATGGAATATTCTATTATTACGTGGAAAAAGAGAATACTTACTTAATAGAACCGCAGATTAAATGCTTTTCTGTTTACTCTTCACAGTGGAAAGTAATTATGGAGATAATAATAATGCCTCTGCAAATTGCTTTGTGTTCAAGAAAATACATATTGTTAGTGTAGACTTGGAAATAGCTTTGTTAATCGTATAATAATATTAGTGGGAGCAACAATAGTTCAAAGTAAAATGTAGGCTACCTATAGGGCGTATTTAGAGAGCGTGAACCGTAGGCACGGGTAAGATCGTAGTAAATGCTAATCTTCGTTGCTGTCGTAACCTCTAAACACAAAAACTTAGTAGGTAACTATACTTTATTCGCGGAAAGAAGTTAGTATAGCGCTCTCTCTGTTACGTAATCCCATACAAATGATAGAGGCAAAAATGTTAGTGGGCGGAACAATTTTGAGTTACCAACCAATCACAAAGGAAATTATTTTTCTAATTGAATTTCGAATGTTCTTCTAAACATGTTTATGATTGGTTGGTGACTCAAACTGAGATTTTTGTCTCTATCATTGGTATGGGATTACGTAATAGAGAGAGAGCTATACTAACTTCTTTCCGTGGATATAGTATAAACTCGTCCTCCATGACTTCATCGATATAATTATTATTTCCATTATATTCGCGTAATAGCTCATAACTTCTTATTTCCAAGCTCCAACCAAGAACTGGAAGTTAATGTTACTTAATGTAAGCATGCATGTCTTATACAAAAGCTAGTTACTACTGTAACGAGTATTTTAACAACAAGTCCAAAAAGTAACATGAAAGCACTTAAGAATGTATAATAATATGTAAATCGAAGTGTTTTCGGAACTAATTACTCCTCTCAAACAACACAGGAGATAAAGGCTTATACCGGTCGCAGACATCCGACAAAAGACAGTCCGATAAAAGTCAGCAAAAAAATGGATCATTACAACTTTAATACAGTGTCCCGTAAAAAAACGTTATTATAAAAATCAGAGAAGGTAAATGCTCAACTCTCGCCCAATTGATCCGATTTTATTTATTGATGAAGAGAAGGGCAGATCATCCTACGAGTGAACACGTCCTAATGCAGACGGCATAGTATGGGTTGAGTCCGCGTAAAATCGAACAATATTTATCAGCCATTAGGTATAAGATATAAAATATAAATTGTTCTCTCGGTTGTCTGCATTAGGCTTTACATTCGCACAATTTTCAAATATACCTAGGCACTAGACAAGAGTTAGACGAAGTTTATTTAAGGTAGATAAGTTTCGACGTAGCTGTAATAGAGGAGTTTACAGTTTCTTGAGATTATTATTGAGTAAAACAGGTAAAGTTCTATTCTCCTCTTGTTTACTTTCTGCGCTTGAAACCTGTGGAGCTCGCATAACTTTATGCATAGGAATCTAAAAAAAACTTCTAGAATAAACAAGTTATTAGAATGTGTTAGTCAGTATTTATAGTCTATAGATAGTTAAAAATGTTTTAATGTTCTATTACGTTGTCGTGTAAAATTCATGCGTATAACAAAAAGTAGATACCATGCTACAACTGTCAGAATAAAAACAATGAAATAATGAAATAAAAACTGACTTCAATAAGCACAAATACAAAAAAATTAAGCACGGGTTTTTTCTTAGACTGAGAAAGGCTTAGAAATAGATTACCATGCTGCCCATGCGTGGATTAGCATACTTGACACACCTTTGAGAGCATCATGGAGAATACTCAGGCTTGCAGGTTTCCTCACGATGTTTTCCTCCACTGTTACAGAAAGTGATATTTGACTGCTTACATAACCTCGAAAGAGTAGTTTTAGGTGCATGCCAGGGATCGAACCCTCGACCTACCAGATAGGAGGTCTTAACCACTGGGCTATCCCGTTTTCGCAAACTATGTCTACGAAGTCTATACGAGGTAGTATGCTAAATATAAAATTGTTTATATTTTGGCTTTTTTTTGTTGACTTTAATATTCTTGAACTCAACCGCAATTGGGTCAGTTGGAAAATATCTCAGGAGCGGAGGGCATTGTTGCAATATCACAACAATAGGCAAATGGGGGCAGTTGTCAGCGCTGGCTTTGTCCAATACCTACTCGATACATAGATTTGAGGTTTCCTGTATTTTTGAAAAGAAAATTCTGAACAATAATATGGTGCATGCAGTGTAAATATTCGAGGCTTTGTGTTGTTGAGTGGCGTTACTGTAGTCTGAATTTTATTTCGAACCCACTTTGAATAGGACATAGATTTTTGCATATTTCCCTCCGAGGCGAATTCATAGAAAAGTTCAATTTTCAACATAAAATAGACATAATACATATTATATTCTGCATGAGTTTTTTAATATTACGTCAGTGTATCACTGACCTCTATTTATATAAGTGCGCTGGACTCACTATTATTTAGTCGACCATTAAGCAACTTGATTATCGCCATTTTGGCGCTGATAGCAGCAGCATGATAACATAGATATGTCTATGCAGTGTATGAATTATTAAAAAGACGAAAAAAAGAAGGATAAACGTTTATTTTGTTTTTGATAACGTACAATAAAACACAAAATAGATAGGTGCTAACGCGGATTTCAATTAGCTACCAATCCCTTTTTATATCAGAAAAAGCGGAGTATCAGCGCGCATTCCCAAATTAATAAAGCGATGAGCTTTATGGGTCTTAAACATTAATTTCGAGGGAAAACAAAACGTTAATTTGCGTTATCGACATAACACAGGCGCTCTCGAACAATGTTATGTAATCTCTGTTCAGAAATGTAATAAGTACGAGTATGTGCACAGTACATAAAGACAAGCTTGCGTAGTGGTTAGGTTTTTGGTTAGGAACAAAACTTTTTTTCTAATTGTGTAAAAAGTCAGTTCTAGTTCTAATAAGTTTAAAAATCAATGGTCATAACTAATCAACGATATTCTAGTAGCTAGTCCATCACGGACATCAAGAGACATTTAAAAAACCCTCCTTTGGGCTTCGCCGCAGTCGGGTAAAAATATTAAATTGGATGCAATCTAAATTAGCGCAATATCATCGCTTGTCGATCGATGAGATCAATACGTAAGGCACGGTTTATACAGTTGATATGATGTGGCGAGTGGTGGAGACGCGACCTGTGTGGTGTCAGTATGAATCGCCACCTCACTTGTGTGTGTCTAAAACTATGCTCCTGAGAAAAGCATATTATACAATCGAAGATTATGTAAATGACAAGTGTAAATAAAAAATTTATAACATCTCCGACAAGTGAAGGTTACCTAGAAAAGAGCTGATAACTTTCAAACGGCTGAACCGATTTTCTTGGATTATAGCTAAGAACACTCTCGATCAAGCAACCTTTTATTAGTTTAGGATCTACGATGACACAGACAGATACACAGATACACACGTCAAACTTAATATAACACCCCTCTTTTTGGGTCGGGCCTTAATAAAACAGCGTGCATTTGACAATGCGCGGGATTTCAATTAGGGTGTTAGTGTGGATGTCGGTGTGGGTTTGGGAGTCGATGTTTTGTGGGTGTGAGTGTTTTGTAAGTATATCCATAAATTGACAAAAAAGTTATATTAAAGGCACTTTAACAAAACATGACATGACTGACACAAAAATGCCTTCTTCTTAAATACGTGATCCCTGAGCAGCAGGATTGATCACGTTATAATATTTAAGTGGCTATTTACAGGGCTAATATAAATGTATCCTCATTTCAAATGGTAAACGAGTATAAGGAGATAATCTTAAGATGCAGCATCCGAGCTCCATCCGAGGGCAATTTCACGCCCCGTCGTCGTAGGCCTCTTGTGTAATTCGTTCCTCTCAAATGTGGCCGATGAAAAATTTTGTATATTTTACTTTATTCATACAATGTAATTTTCTTATGTGACACTCACGTCTCCCGTTTGAGTTATGGAGTGATTGTCTTTATAAAAGAGAGTTTAGATTATAAGTAAGACTTTAAGTTGTTTACTTGGAGTTTCAGTATTTTGCTCGTACTCTAATAAGCAAAATGACGTAGGTGGAATATGAAACTGACGAAATCGGGGATACCTCTAGTGGACTAGGTATCCCAATTTAAACTTATCAACCCGTCTTAGTGGGTTCAATCTTTAGGTTGCAGTTTTGGTTGCCGAAATGCATACCTACCAAATATATTTCATTAAGTATTTCAAATAGAAAAAAAGTAAAATTTCCGAGAAGCAAAAATAAAGGTAAAAATCATACAATATTAATAATGACGTCTTTAAAAAGGTTCTGTAATTTCGCTAATACAAAGATATACATAACTTCTTAAAGATATCTTCATATTTTTTGCGAGTTATAAAAATACAATGCATCAATAGAAGTAGTAAGATTTTATTCAAATAAAATATTATACGTAAGTGCTTTTGAATCGTCAAAAGAGTTTACGACTGGTTTGGAATGCTTTTCCTACCGGATCAAAATACCTATCATCTATCAAATAGTTACACTGACCATAAATTGCCAAAACTCAAAATTTATTCTTTATTCTTTATTTATTTGCATTCATGTTTTACATCATAATAGAAAATAATTATAATATTACAACATGAAGCCCCGTCAGGGCGCTGCAAAGTGATTACATATAAATAAAATGTCACGTATATAAAAATTAAAAAATTAAAATTAAAAAAATGTTATGGCAATTCCTAACTAATTATGTCCTATTAATTATATTATTAGTCAATCTTTAAAAATGTATCAATTTTTTTTTTTTTTTATAACTATATCGTGTTATTGAGGTCTATTCGTTCAAAAATTCTTTCACGCTGTAGAAACATTTTTGTACTAGCCATTTCTTTAGCCTTCTTCTAAATATTGTATCCTTAGTTTCATCTGTTATAATTCTTGGCAGTTTATTATATATTATTACAGAATTATAGTAAGGGCTGGTTCGGGCTATAGTTTTAAGGTTATAATATGGTATTACTAGTTTATTTATTTTCCGAGTATCTCTTTGATTTGTATTTATTTCTGTTTTTTTTTTTTTAAAAACCCCCGACACAAAAACCTCTATAAGAGAACTAGAAAAGATTTTCTTCGATTATAGCTAAGAACACTCTCGATCAAACCACCTTTCAAACAAAAAAAAACTATATTAAAATCGGTTCATTCGTTTAGGAGCTACGATGCCACAGACAGATAAACAGATACACACGTCAAACTTATAACACCCCTCTTTTTGGGTCGGGGGTTAAAAACTAATCATTCCGATGAAGTGGCACGAGCCACGAAAACTATTCAAAAGCATGTTGAATGTTTTGGCACGCCAGCATCGACACTGAAACTGTTATTATAGGGGAAATGTTACCACACATGCAGCCAATGAGCAAACAAAGCATATTCTTGCTAAACATCAACCATTACCTCTCAATTAGTTTAGTTAAGTGGAGTGCACGCCGCGTTGCAGGCATCCCGCGTATAAATTAAACTAGTTAAGTGCTGTACTGGAATTTAATCCTCATATTTCGTCTGCGCCCGGGTTCGGCATATCTTTCCACCTTCGAAACCTACCCACGAGTTAAAACAAAGCATTTTCAACTCCGTCAACTTCTAATTAAGGGTTAATTTCGCTTGAGAATGTAAATTCACCATAATTTTATGTCTTTTGTCTTTAGTACTAGTGTTTTGGAATTTGTGTTGTTTACCAACATGCGCCGAAAGTCAATTAAGACTGCTTTATTTCAGAGGAACAGCCTTAGCGCGCTCCCCAGTGATCTTCACACAAACGTAGTTGGTTGCTAAAATACGGCCTTAAAGATGAGCGGTTACGCACTCATCCGATCTGAGTCCGTGAAAATACGGATGTAAAATACTCGGACCAAACTCGGATATTGCTTACGCACTAATCTGATCTCTGATCAAAATCCTAGATATTCAGTGGACATCTTTGACATACATATCTGCATCATATTTCCGATTTGAATCCGAGGCACATCTGAGATATTCTTATGGATAACGGAGAGAAATCGGATGACGGAAGTAGGATCTAGTGTGTAAGCTACCATACAGATAGTTTTACGACTACATCGGAACGTATTTTCACGGACTTGGATCGGATGAGTGCGTAACCGCCCTTACATAATACAAATCTTTGAAACTTCACACTTCCGGAAATCTCAAGAACTACAGACATAACAGACATAAATAGATATTTATTTGAACGTGTCAACGAAAATTCATTGAGTTTTTCAAAACTAAAACACGAGTATGTTTAGCGATGGGGCATGCGCTATGTTGCTTCTGTTAAAGTGGTTGCAGTTAAAGATTAACTATAAGTAGATAGTAATTTATACTTAATTGAATTGTTGAAAGGTTGATTGGTATTTGTAAGTTATAATTACGTTTTTCAGTAGACAAATTTATATTTTGTATTGAGCCACACAACCGCTTTCGCCAGTTCCATCAGATAGTCACTGAAGGCTTTATTTATTTCTCCAGAAACATAGTAGCATAAACAACGTACGATAGGGCAAAGGGCAGACAAGCGAATCGAACCTTCACAATTTAGAGGCTTGGGGTGCAGGAAACAGTCTCAATTACCTACTATCATTGACTTCCCGTTTATCTTAGACTCCATCTTAAATATACCATTAAGCACAGTTACGGCTTTTATTTTCTATACATGAACATTCTCAGTCAATACCAAGTCAGTTTTTTCTCGTACTTATTGGTAATTATCTAGAAAATAAGTGATCTTTTTAGACCTGTATGAATGTGGCCGCAGATGCCTTATAGTTTTTACAGAAATCTCTCTTCCTCTCTGGTTAGTATTCTTTATCGCTAAGTCCATCTTTTTGCATCCTCTATGCCAGTCTCGGTTATTATTACTAACAGAAAATCCATACCTCCCTACTAATACTATAAAATGCGAAAGGCTGTTTGTCTGTCTGCTAGCTTTTCACGACCTACCGGTTGAACCGATTTTGACGTTTGGTATAGAGATAGTTTGCATTCCAGGTACTGCATAGGTTGCTCTAATTCCGGAAATACAAAGAGATTTTTCAAAAGCCTAAATCTACGCAGGCACGCATCATCTAATAAAAAAATCCATTATTTCTTATTCAAATGAACTTCCTTGACTTTATTTCTCGGATGTACCAAGTTCAGTTACTGTTCGGAAGATATGGTCCAGGGCTTTAAAAAATTCGTTCAATTAATATTGGTCACAAAATGACATTGTGATGTAAACCGTAAAATGCATTGAGTACATAAGTACTCAATGGTAAAATGTAATAAGTAGGAAAAATATTCCACTACGATAACGTTAAATAACAGTCCCCGAAACGGAAAGGTGAAATGAAAATTGAAACGACTGCCTTTTCGGGGTCAACGTAGCGTTTAAATTAAAAATGGTGAAAATTGACGGGAAAACTGAAAATATATAAATCTGTGGGCTAGCGGAAAATTAAAGCGCTTCAGAGGCGGCGGCGGCGGCGCGGAGGGCTGGTACCGTCGACGCTTGAGCCGATCAAAGCGATTTCCCATTACTGTGATTACATTCTTTTCGGTACAGTCAACGTAGCGTTAGTTTTTATAATCACTCATTAAAAAATTACAACGGTTTTATTTATTTTTACGTAAATTGACGCAGATGAGTTTTATTTTTATTAATTTTCCGTCGAAGCCTGACTCGATCAAAGAGATTTCTTATTATGCAGTTTTCTTCTTTATTTTATACTTAAATATTTATATCTATATTCGATATTTTCTTTATTTTATATTTTATAGATTGACGCGGTGAGATTGATTTTATTAATTTTCCGTTGATGCCGATCAAAGCGATTATACTGTGATTACATTCTTTTCGGTACAGTCAACAGTTTACTTATTGTAATTAGCAAATTACCTTGAAATTATGTGTGTAATTTAAATAATAAATAAAATGTAGCTATTGTTGACAAGCGGAAAATTAAAACAGTACCCGCGGCAATGCGCCTGAAAATTTCAGTTCACTGGAATTGATATTAAACACAATGTCACAAACACAATAACAATTATTATGCATATTGTGGCTACTTTTTACTTCGTTTGTTCGAGTTTCATTTCATTTAATTTCTTAGTTATGTTAATGAGAGAAAAGAGAAGCAGTTAATGAGAGGCCATTGTATTAAAACCTACCTGATTGTGTTCTTGAGGGTTCAGTAGTTCAAATGGTTAAAAAATTATGTTTATAATCGTAAAATGTATAGAAGGATAGATTTACTCACCGCGTACCTACCTAGTAAGGAATGATAATAATATTGGCCGTGCTGGGAGCAAAAATCAACCTTTTATAGCGTTTTAAAATAAGCTATAGATTCCATGAAGTTTTGAAAATTTACTCATCATTTACGTCACTACCTATTTAAATGCGAAAGTGTGCTCGTTTGTTGGTTTGTCCTTCAATCACGCACTTCATCCTTCAACATGGAGCAACGGATCGACGTGATTTTTCGTATAGATGCATCTATGATTAAAAACCTGGAGAGTGGCCGTAGGCTACTTTTTATTCCGGAAAATCAAAGAGATCCCACGGAACTTTAAAAACTTAAATCCACTCAGTCACGGGCATTTAAGTAAATCACTTTAGTAAGTAATTGGGTTTAAAAAGCAGAATCTTTTCTTTGTTTCATTCATCAATTTGAAAAACCTTTATACCTACTTGGCCAGCCTTCTATTTTTAGGAAAAACAGAAAATCGGTTAAGAAATTGGCGAACTCTCCAAAACAAGTTTATTGAGTTACCTTATAAACGTCACGTCATTTTCAATTCTGTTTCATTCTTGCTTTATAATTTAATCTATATGAAACCGTTCATTCACAACAAAACCTAATTTAAAATTTACCGAATGGAACAGTCTCAGAAGGTACTTACTTTAATAGCCGTTGACTTTTACATTAAACAATGATAAACTACTTAGGTAATTATTGTAATTTCGTAGTTTGTATTGTATGGTATACGTAAGTATGTATTTTAGAGAAAAATAACTGTAGGTATATTATAACATAGTCAATTATTTATCATCTTTTCCAAGCAATAAAGGAAAAATATTCTTTATGAGCCATATTTTTAAATTTTGGTCGCGATTTACTTTTATTATACTGTACCTACATTTTCCGAGTCAAGAGTCTAATCTCCAGCGAGATCAGCCCGGCTGTCTTATAAAATGAAATTATGCCTTTCCATGAATATTATAATATAGTCGTTGACATTTTTTTTTTTATTGAAAATATTACAATAAAACTTAAAGCTAGCCTTATCTAATTACTGTACAAATCATGTCCGCGTGGAATGGTGCCAAGAATACTGGCTGCATTTCCGCGTTGGACAGCCAGGCTGATCCGTTGCGCAAAAAATGAGCCAGCCCTTCTGTCACCCGATGAGGCTATTAAACGCGGTATACGTTGACACAATACTTCTCTACTTAGCTGAAATTATATTTTTATTAAATGGTGTAGTTTTGTTTTTGAAAGAGGATACGAAAGTGCGCAAATCATTTCACAATTAAAACAAGCCCCGCTGATTCGCTGTTTTAAAGTCAGATTTATCTAATTCCTGTACTAAGATTGATCAAAAAATTGTATGAGTAAAACCTGATACGGCTAGCTCAGCTCCGTCTCATCACCAGAGTGAATTGTCATTACTTGTCCCTATCCGTGGAAATAAATTAGTAAGTATAGCGCTCTTTCTGTTACGTACCTAATTACAAACAAGATGGAGGCAAAAATCCATTGATTTGAAAAAATCTCAGTGAGCGTTAACCATTTTGAGACACCAACTAATCACGAACGGAAATATGTTTTCTAATTGAAATTCGAATGTTTTTTGAAAACATATTTGTGTCTCTATCATTTGTATGGGATTACGTAACAGAGAAAGAGCGCTATACTATCTTCTTTCCGCGGATAGGGTATAGTACTAAAGTTCATATTTTATAATTGTATAATACGTTTATGAAAAAATTATCTATGTCTGTTCATTGATGTCAGTTTTTAAGTCCTATTGAAAATTCATTAGAAGAGTATTGATTCAGATTTGATATCAGGTAATTTACAACGCTGCTCGGTAATTTATTACTCGATGGATGTTCAGTATAAATCAATGTTGGGCACGCACTAACCGGACATTTATCTCGCCTTTGCAACGGCTTTACGAAAAAAGTTTCAGTTCCTACGACTCAGTTCAGTCAGTTTCAGACTGAAAAGTAGGACTATTTTTTAATGACTGACATAGTATTTGTACAGTTCTCACATAGATTGACATAGCTGGGTCTAGAGACTTGATTTTTTGTACTTAGGAAGATTTTCTATATACTGACTTTTTTAACTGAGATAAGGATTTTCAGCACCCAAATAGCGGGTCGGCGGCGGTTTATTCTTCTAGCTATTAGCCGTGTACGGTGTACCCAATTTGGTTGTCCATCATACTTTATTTAACTATCTTAGGGCCGATTCATATTGGCAGCGAATCGAAGCGAAATTTAAAAAAATCACATGTACCTACCTATCACCTTCAGCATCCACCACGTAAACCACATGTGCCAAGAAAAAAAATCGCGTAAATAACGTTTGGAATCCTCAGGGGACGAATTGTCAAAAATCCTTTCTTAGTACCTACTCAACTTACTTTGTCTTATAATAGGTATGTACCTACCTATAAGAAACTCCTGTGCAAAAGTTCATGCTTCTAGAATCTAGACCCACCGCTTCAAGTCATGCTTTATCTGTTAGTCAGTCAGTTTAAGAGTTTTGTTAAGTAGATAGATAAAGTACAAGATTAAAGCAAGCCATGTACGTTTTATCTTCGTGCAAAAAGTTTAATTTAGCCCCTAGTGTTACGACACTGAGCAACGGGTGTGAGATGATATTGGGCAGAGTACAACAATATGGCAAGAGAAATTACTAGTGGAAAATTTGAAGCACCCTCTCCGATAAGCGTGAGGGTAAAGAAGCGATAAGTGATTTTCTTCGACAAGGTTTTTGTATGTGACTTAACTTGAAAGTAATAATATTGCCAAGTGTTTTTAGTGACAGGTTTTGACGTAGGTATAACATTTTTAGATTTTTATAGTGCTTGTATATTCTGATTGGCACATGCTACTGTCATCTATTAAGTTATATGGATATGACGGATTGAACACAATAGATATATATAGTTCGCGACAGCTCGATATGGCAATCGGGTTGGGGACGGCTCGCCCATCCGCACAGCCTCCACGCAGTCGGTGCGGGTGACGTGCGATAGTGCGCGTGACGTGCGGGGCGTCCTCCCGCCTCATATCCCGACTGCTATGTCGACCTGTCGCGAACTATAATTTCTTTACACAGCCAATTTTTTTACAGATTTACAGAAATTATACTAATTTACAGGATTTTAGCACGTTTTGTAGTAGCTACCTGTTTCAAGTATAAGCCAGCTTACGGGAAAGTATCGTTAAATATTACATCGATAAATGCGGGGCTTGCAGTTAAATCCGCGTTAAATTAATTTTCACGATCTTTAGCAGATTCCAGCGGTTCCAATATGGCTTTGCCAGTGCGGTAACTAAAGCTGAAGCTTTGCGCCGCATCAGACTTGAGTTAGAAAATATTGTTACGGAGTGACGTGACCCAATCAAATTTGAATGTGGGACTATTTGTGAACCAGTAACCAGCACACTGGTGCCTTGCTAGATATTGAGAAAAAATACTACTATATCACCTAATCAGACGTGCTTTATTTAATAAATTAGCGTTGGACCTGTTTGACTCTAACATCACCAATTTTCTGTTAACTAAGAATTATATATTTTGTCATAGAAAAATTGTTATTGTAAGTGTGTTGAAAGGTACGTAAGGATCCCTATTTCTTTTTTCTCTCGACGGGAATCGCGTGGTTTTAAATTATAAATTGCGTGTATTGCTCCATAAAACTATTATAAATAAGCCCGTCTCAGATATCAACCCGTTTTTTGGGTTGTTCAATGCGCAGTCATACGCTCCTTGCTCTGGTTGGACTACTTGATTTTGTGGCACTATATTCGAAAACAAAAATCTTTTAAAAAATAATTTATTTTGAAGCGACAAATAGGTAGAAACAACTGCTTGTACTGATTTACGGCAAGCGTTATTTATAAGGCAATAAAATTTGTCCGTCCCTCACGAGCGCGGCGCCTCTCCGCTTTCTTCATATTTCATGAGAGCCAGCTTACCTTGCATCGCGGTGGAGCGTAAATTTGTGTTAGGTAACGTGTTTTTGCTTCAACAGCTGATATTGTAACATATTACTTACCTTCATGGCTTCCAGCGAAACTGTTTGGAGCGCTATTTTTATTTTTATCTTCCATTTTCTAAGAAAAATGAGAACAAATTATATATACGTGCTTATCTCAACGAGAAGCTAAAAATCTAATATGTGTCGATTGTAAAGCTTAATATCTACCTATTTGTTAAAGGAAATCGCAATCTAGAACTGGAATTCGCCTTTGTTTCCTGAACGTTCAGGACAAAAATTCGCCTACTTGTGCGTCGGGCAGTGAAGTGCAGTGCCATGATGGCAGTTGCATAATCAAATAATATACAAGTGTAAATTAAAAATTTATAACACCCCCGACAAGTGAAGGTTCCAGTAACTAGAAAATAGCTGATAACTTTCAAACGGCTAAACCGATTTTCTTGGATCATAGCTAACTACTCTACATACGCTACACTCTCGATCAAGCCACCTTTCAAACAAAAAAAAACTAAATTAAAATCGCTTCATTAGTTTAGGAGCTACGATGCCACAGACAGATACACAGATACACAGATACACAGATACACAGACAAACAGATACACACTTCAAACTTATAACACCCCTCTTTTTGGGTCGGGGTTAAAAATTATAATTTACTGGGTGTAGGTAACCAATTTACTATCAATTTTCAAAATATACAAGAATATTCAAGGACTCTGAAATATGAAAAAAAACACTAGAAGGTTTTCTAGCAAAAAAAAACTTCTAAAAGTACCTTTGGTTAAAAACCGTTTTGTTATAGAGAGGTTTTAGTTGAAAAGTTAGGTGGAAAATGATTAGTGAGTGAGAATGAATTAATGAGGTACCTATACCTTGTCGAAAAAAGAATTTTTATCCATCTTTTTACCAAAGTATTTTCTCTTCCCCTAATTAAAGTCTCTGTCAAGTTGGCATTCAGCCACTCAATTTTAATCTGGAGATATTCTAAACCAAACTTAACTATTACGTCGAAACTTACACCTTAAGTAAACTTCACATCAAGTCTAGTCTGGAATGTTAGAAGCCGGTAATGCAAACATAAAGGCTTCTATCTCCGACGTGTAGGAGGGACATAATTAATTATTTGCGGAGACTGTTTAATTAGACTAAGTAGAGCATTCTTTACATCACCCTGATAGTTCTCTGCTCTTGGTTATTATGCTGTGTTCTCTCTCTGAAATAATAAAATGTAAAATAAAAAACCACTCAGTATTTAAATATCTGTGATATCCGAGTATTCACCAAGAATGGCAAACGAATGAATTTATTTATATATTTGCTTAATATCGGAAACCTTTTCTTAGTGGGGGGTCTAAGTAATAATAAAAGATACCTAACTGATCTATCAAAGCATAATTCAAGTAGAAAATTGGCATGCCGATAGATATTATGACACTAAATAGGATTTTTGAAAATTCAACCCTTAAGGGGGTAAAATAGGGGTTTAAAATTTGTGTAGTCCACGCGGTCAAAGTCACGGGCATAAGCTAATTTTAATAAAATACGTCCTTTACCATTTTCCACCCCAATTGCACGAATACGAATAACAAGCTATATAAATGATTCAAAACGAGTAAGCAGATGAAATGCGGTGCGAAAATTGTATAGCGGCAGCAATAAATTAATAATTCCCGCGAAAGCCAGCCTGAAAAGGCTGAAGGCTTTCAACTCGACAATAAGACTTAACTGAAAGGCGATTATGCCTGTCCCTATACTTTTAAACGTTAAATAATACAGCAAACATTTCTTTAAGTATTATGTTTTGCCTCTATTCATAGGTACGTTGGGGAAGGAAAATTTTTGATTGAAAAAATTATCACTATAATAATTTTTATAACTATAACTGTTATAAGCAACGAGTTTGTGATCGTTGAAGTTATAGACGAAGTGTTTAGGCACCTTTTGACACCTTCAACCATGCTTCAAAAAATAGAGGCCCATATATTTTAGTTACGGGAGTTGACCCCAACGAAATAAGGATTTTCAGAAATTCAGGAATGAAACCGGAGTTTAGGCAGATGTAATTTATTTAAGTATCTAAATACAAAAACATCTCTAAAAAATATACTAATAACACGGGAAAAATGTGTTACAAAATAAATATTTTGTTTTCTTTTTTAATCAACGTAAGAACTTAATAACGCTCAACGTTTATTAATTTGAAAATTGTGTTTGATACCACGGGGTTTTCCATAAAATGTTCTGTTTGATTAAACTGCTTTCTAAGGTTAATAAAATTTGTTTTATATTTGTTTGCTTTACTTAGATAATGAGCTTTTGTTATTTAGAATATACATTTTTTAAATTCAAGTAAACTTTACAAGTGCCTTGAATCGTCAAAATAATTTACTAATGGTTCGGAATGCCGTTCCTACCGAGAAGAATTAGCAAGAAACTCGGCGGTTGCTCTTTTCAAGTGTTCAATTTACGTGATTTTTAAAACAAATCCAAGCGGACGAACTATAACGTAGTTTATATACCTACTTATAACTTAAATAAAATACAAGAAGACTGCTCGATATAAGGCAACGAGTGACAATATTGTGCTCCCATTGTACGGTTATGTTTTCTTTTCAGCCGGCTGAATATAGGAAACCTTAGATCTATTGAGTAGGTAGGTATTGGACAAAGCTAGCGCTGACAACTGCTCCCATTTGCCTATTGTTGTGATATAGTCACAATAGGGTGCCTACTCCACTCCTAAGTACTGACCCATTTGTGCTGGGGCTGTAAAATATGAAAACTTACCTAAAATTTTTTGAACTGCAGTTGTAGCGTGATAAACAACCACGTACTACATAGTATTTCAATGCGTACTACACGGTTGTTATTGTTCAGTTTTTGTTACGGAAATCCAGTGAAAACTATGTTAGGCCTTTTAGCGTTGCTGCCAAGCCTTTTTAAAGCTAGATGCCGCATATTCATTAAATAGCATGAAAGACAAAGTCAAAGTCATACATATCATTTATTCAAAGTAGGTACCATATTATATATATTTTTTGATAATCTGTTTTTGGACTTGTAAGATGATATAGTGGTGATAATATTAATTGCGTAAACTTAAAACTTTGCGTGAACTTTGTATCACGGATTTTTTTCCCACGCGAATATTATTGTATCATATCACAAATACAGGTGCTCCATGTGATTGCAAGTGTTACAGAATAGTGAAAAAAATATCGCGCGATTTTTATTCGCTGTGCGGGCTTTTACCGCCCGATAAAAAGCTGTGGAAAGTTTACAACAAGCGTCCATACTAATATATTAGCTAAACATACTAGGAAACTTCACGTCTAGATGTCTAGAATGTCTGAAAACTTTACAAACAAAATGTTTATCTGTTGGTATTAGCAGACGAGTAATAAGTTCCAAAGTCCATTTAATTTGCATAATACCGTTTAGTTTGCATTGTAGAGTATAATAAGTAGTCCAAACTCCAAATGCAGTTGGATATTAGATACTTACATGTTTTAATAAATATTTTATGCATGTTTTTTTAAAAAATAAGTTTTATTATTAGAGATGTTTTGCTACGAAACAAGTAGGATAAGTAGAAAAGATTTTTTTGGTGAAGCCTCATACATAATGTCAGATGGCCCTATAACTATAATTATGAATTTTTAATACTTAAACAAAGCATTTATTGGTACCTTTTTCATGTATAATTTACGCAAAATAATTTAACCATAATCTCTCCCTTATCCTCAATCACAATTTCAGCAAGATACCTACCATAAATATTTTCTATCTCTTTCGGGCTACAATACGGAATATTTTTAAAAATATTGCGGTAAAAAGGATTGCCATAAATTGTCTGTATGTTCCCGATGGTGAATGCCGTGTTGCTTTTCCCTGATATTTTGTGAGCGTTCGATTATAATGTATCACGGTTCTGCACGCTAGGGACTAATGTGTTTTATTACCTGTTGATGTTGGCCCTGATGAGGGTACTATGACCCACATATTGAAATACCTACCTTTGGATTTATTATATCCTAATAAATAGGTCACGAAAGCTTTACTAGATTTTTTAAACTCTGTCAGCCTATTTAAATTACTTTAACTTACTTATAGCTTTTACTAAGGGGTGTTCTGTGTTTTTACCCCACGGCGGCGAAGCCCAAATGAGTGTTATTGTTAGAATGACCTAAAATCAAAATACGTTTGATCTTTTCACTTTTTATTTTTTGCGAAAACTATTCAAATATTTTTTTAAATCAAATAAAGATCAATTTTAATTATTAAAGTAGGTACTTTTAAGGTTTTAGGGGCTTGATAAAACAAACAACTGCGACGCTTTACGGCAGGTAGCATAATGAACGCTTGTACGATTTGGTATATAGGTACTTGATCATCATCATCATCATCATCAACCCATCTGAAGACGTCTCTCGTAATAGAATGAAGATGGGTTTTGGAAACAGTCCACCAAGCTGGCAAGTGCGGATCGGCAAAGTTCACACACCTTTGAGAACATTATTGAAGACTCTCAGGCATCTAGGTTTCCTCATGAATCATGATGTTTCCCTTCTCAAAGCACGTGATGTCTAATATGTACCTATATAGTACGCGACAGGTCTAGATGGCAATCGGGAAATGAGGCACGGGGACGCCCCGCACAGCCGTGCGTCATCCGCACTATCCCGCAAATGGTAAGCGTGGGGGCTGTGCGGTAGTGCGAGGCATCCCGATCCCGATTGCCATCTCGACCAGTCGCGCACTATAGGAACACCTTGTAGGAACGTAGGACCGTGCTCACCGGTAGCAGGACGACTCCTAAGTTGCGCAGTGTGCTTTTAAACATTTCCTATTCCAATTTCTAGGAGCCGCATAAATTTAGCCGCATTCGGCTGGAGAGAATATCGTGCGGGGCGCTGACGCGACGCGCAGTTCCGCTGCAGTGCAGTTCAAGTGCGTGGGAACCTTTAAGGTGAACGCACACTTATCTAAGCCGAACGAGTCGACGCGTTCGGCTCGGATAAGTGTGCGTTCACATTAAGACACGTTCCGTCGCTCGGTGTGTGACCAAGCCTCCAGTATGTTCATGGTTTATGTTATTTTCTAAGATATCACATATCTTGGCGATATTTACTTTGAATAATGTGTGCCATTCAGGAAGATCGTGAAAATATAGCGTTGTATTTTTTTCACGATGATAAGTACTTACATGATTGTGCACTGTGCAGATGGCACTATGGGGCGCCCTTTTTTGAGGAAATTACGTATAGCAATAATATACCTACTTATTAGTATGACAATAAGAGGGCAATATATATAGACCGAAAACTTCCAGTTTTTCTAACCCATATTTTAAGAAAGGGTAGGTACATAGGTATTCTATTTTTAGCATTGCTAATATTCTTTACCCACATAGCGTGAAGATTTTCTGAGTGCGATTTAAATGGTGGTCCCACCACCGGTTACGATTTAGAGTAATACATCATCATTGTCATCATCTCAACTCATCGCCAGTCATTACTGAGCAAGAATTTCCTCTCAGAATGAGACAGGTTTAGCCCATATTCCACCACGCTGACCAAGTGCGGATTGTCAAACTTTACAAACCTTTGAGAGCATTACGGAGAACTCTTATGCAGAGATTTATAGAGCATACTTTGACTTTGCTCAGACTTAAGTTTCAGTTAAAACGAGACAGATTTATGGCAATGGTATAACGCTATCTCGTTCTTGAGTCTGAGCAAAGTCAAAGTGCGCTCTATAGATCACGACCTCAGGCATGCAAGATTCCTCACGCTGTTTTCTTCACCGTTAAAGCAATATATTATATAAGCAATATATAGTGATATTCAATTTAAACTATAGAGGTTTAAGAAGAGACAAGGATTTAATAGGTTGGATTTCTGTACAATTATTTTTTCGCTTTGTAATAATAAGAGAGGCAAAGGCAATCTTTCAAGAATATAGGTCGGTCACCAATGCCGTGTCGCCGAGACGTTAGCGTGCGCTGAGACGGCGAGGTTTTTCGCGAAACGCCGATCGCTGTTGCATGAAGAATGGCTTCGATTGTAAGATATTTTGCAAATTTGCATGCACGACACTCATACAACACAAATTGTTGACAAAGGAACTTTGCGAATAACATTATTCACAAACTTCTCCTAACAACAAGGATTACATAATACTATACTAATACTTTATTATAGATAATACTTTATTTTAGAACTATAAATACTTTCCTATGTACTTTGTGCTAGGAATTTCTATCTTGCCAGATGAATTTTCAATTTTTTTTATTCCAGATTTCTGCTAAAGTTGTAATATTTTAGATTCTTTCGAGGTTATATTTTTGTACGTTACAGCTACGTGTATTGACATTAGAGGTAACAAATTAGAATAATTCCACAATGCTACTACTCGTTTTCATTTCTATTATAATTTAGATGTAATTTCTTATAATGAACAACAATTTCTTCTTCTAAAATGAATTCTTACGTTTATCTATATGCCCACCTATGTATTTATTTTTCCAATCACTACCTTTTCTTTTGTTTCATATTTTGTTCTTTCGAAAACAGTACAATACATGCCCCAGATCCTACAATATCGCGTGCTTTTGGCAATACAAATCAAAACGGAATTGGTATTCTACTTTTGTTTAATTTAACGTCTTTCCCGATACTATTTGAGAATGATCGATCAATTAAGCTAAATGTTTTTCTGCGTTTCGTCGATTATTGCCGGCTAAATACTTTTTTTTTTAATCCTTTATTTATAGGCTTTTACATTTATGCATGTCAGCCTGGTTAAATACTTAACAGGTTAAAGTTTTTACTTAACAGGTAAAAGTTTTATCTCTGCCGTTAGGTAGTTGTTATCACTAAAGCTCCCGTCGAATAAAGAATGCATACAAAAATAAGCTTGCCTGCCGCGTGTTTCATTAAACCCTAAACACTTTTCACTCTTAGAGGATACCTACTCGTTTTTAGTAAGTAGTGGGCCGGCCAGATATGATGACTGTGTCAAGGTAAAAAGATAAAAATCTAAATTGCAAAAATTTATTCAAGTAGTCACCGGTTTTCACAAGCAATCAATTCCCAATGACGCCAATATTCGAGCGAACGAGTTTTGGGAATAAAATAAAATCCCACCGATTGCCATCCGTCATTACTCTCCCGTGACAAAGTGATAGCTGACATAGAAAAAGGTAATTGATTTTTGGAAATGACCTGAAATTATTTAAAGGATTATGGATGGGTCGGGTGGGAATCGATGATTGAGTGCCGTGAAGTTAGATGAATATTAATAAAAATTTCAGCTGTCAATATAATTCAACTAAATCATGCCCGACGCTTCGTCCGCTAAATGACGCCCGACACTTCGTCCGCATGTATTTAGATTTTTAAAGAATCCAGTAGGTAGGTACTCTTTGATTTAAATCAGTAGTGAGCGAGTACAACTTATTAGCATTAAATGTCGGCCAATCAAAGGTGATTACGATCATCACGCTGCAGAAAAAACTAAATTATAATAAAATCGGTTCATTAGTTTAGGAGCTACGATGCTACAAACAGATACACAGATACACAGACACACAGATGCACATATACACAGATACACACGCCAAACATATAACACCCCTCTTTTTGGGTCGGGGGTTAAAAATACACATACTCGTATACCTAACTCGTAAAAGTTAGAGGTGCGTGCCTGGTATTGAACCTTGTGCCCCCTGAACAGGCCGAAGTTTTAGGCTATTGTGGCTTTGTACCGGTGAGTTTTAAAGTTCGTATAATAGTCTACTTCAGTTCTTGTGAGCTTGGTCTATGAAAACCTCAAGTAATTTGTACTTTATACTATCATAATATAGAAGTCAGTGCAACTAAGATTACATCGTCTTCTTAGCCCAGAGCGAGTTCAAGTATTCTCCGAGGAGTTCAAACTTTCACGTAACTTCATATTATTCAAATCATATCAACTTGCCCCGAGATAACGTTGCGCAAGATTTATTTGTTTCAAAGAACGTATTGAATCTTGTATTTTGATCAAGTCAACTCGATTGTGTATCTAAGAGAGTGTTCACCTCTGAGATCAGATGAAATCGTAACTAATAAAATTTGTAGCTGGTCAACTATTAATATTGGTCTGGATTTTGAACAACTAAAGAATATAAGTATGATCGCAATTTTCTGCCTGGATGTTGGCATTGTGGTATGATTGGTAGATATTATTTTATTCAGTCTCGTTGTATGTACCTAAGTATATTAGTTATTGGGTGTATTACAGCGCGTCTTCAGTTACGTCAATTATGTTTTAGGCAAGTACTACAAACAAAGCTTGTTTTGTTCAATATCCTCATGAAAATGCGGACTGCACTTTTTACCTTTTTATAACACCAAGTTTTAGGGTACTAATTTATTATTATAGCGATATTATTCTCATAATTTTACAAAGAAACGCAATCATGGAAAGGTATTTCCATGATTGCGTTTCTTTGTAAAATTATGAGAATAATGTCGCTATAAGCTAATAATAATAATTGATGAAAACGACCGAACATATTGTTTCTATTAGATATATAGAAAGGCACCTAGTGCCACTAGAAATATAAATGTTTTTCTTTATCGTAAGTTAATCGCGTAAATCGCTTTGCAATGATACCTTACCTGATTTGAGATCTAATATGTGTTAATTTAAAATAAGTCATTTTATTAACCCCCGACCCAAAAAGAGGGGTGTTAAAAGTTTGACGTGTGTATCTGTGTATCTGTCTGTGGCATCGTAGCGCCTAAACAAATGAACCGATTTTAATTTAGTTTTTTTTTTGTTTGAAAGGTGACTTGATCGAGAGTGTTCTTAGCTATCATCCAAGAAAATCGGTTCAGCCGTTTGAAAGTTATCAGCTTTTTTCTAGTTACTGTAACCTTCGCTTGTCGGGGGTGTTATAAATTTTTAATTTACACTTGTACTAATCGATTTAAAAAAGTTGACGTGGTAAACGTACCTACATAATAATATAGTAAAAATATAACAAACAAGCTTATTTACCCCGTAATTTTTCCAGTTGTGATGTTGATAATTCTGAAAACAAATTAAAGCAGATGCCTCAAGCGCCCGTCTTTAGCAAACGACAAAGCAGTTAGATCTTCAACTTTAAAACAGTTTAGATGAAATTTACAAAGGATTTGTTGACTGCGCTTTGAGCTCAGTCTTTGTTCAACTTCCAAGTTGCAAAACAGGTTAATGATAGCTTTTTCTACCAATTAAGCCTGAAAGAAACACACCGTGTCCAACTTGTTGCCTAAGAGCTTTGACGGATAATTACAAGACGAGCTTTTGGATATCAAAAGTGTCCACGCAAAATATCCCCTCAACCACGATTGGGAGTGTATTTGTCATTCAGGCGATTCATACTTTAAAATTAGCTATGTGAATAAAGCAAGCTTAAAAATCAAATAATCATAATTTATCCTACTAATATTATAAACGCGAAAGTTTGTAAGTGTTTAAGGATGGAGGTTTGTTACTCTTTCACGCAAGAACTAGTAGTATTTTTTTGGTTCTCGTTCAATTTTGTTAGAAATGAACAAACTTGCTATAAAAGGGCTAACTTAATTTAACAAAAAGTAACATAATAATAAATATTCCCTACTCGTATTACTAAAGTATCAGTATAAAACAAGCACGTCTGAGCAATTACATAGTTTGACCGTTTAATTGTTACTTACTAAGGTTCGCCACAAGAATGGTCATAATAAACCCCGAGAGCTGTTTTTCCAATAAATAAGGCCACTTTCACTGACAACCGTTTTGCGTTTGCATCGCAATCTAATTTAGAGTGATACATGCCACGGACCCCGGCCACAATTGCGTTAGTGTAGGCAGCCATAAATTTGGCAATTACAAGCCCGATGGCATAACAAGACGGTTAAAATGGCGCTGCGGGTAAAGTTTTAGTTGGTTAGATTGCAGAAGTCCATGATACCCACAACCATGGTAATAGGCCGCCATTTTTTGAAGCACTCTCGAAGCTGTTAAAAGGTGTGTAAACCCCACGTCAATATTTATATAATTTGTGATGGTACGCGCACACATACACACACGCACACACTCAAGCATGCTAATAATAATTTGTCTTCACTTTTTAAAATACTATGTACGAATTTTGCATATCTGGAGTTTTTTAAATTAATCTTTGGATACACCCAACAGGAACAGCAGTAATCTTAATTTGCTATTAATATTGTAATTTGCCAAAATGCAATATAAATCTGTATAGCACAACGTGCAGTATTCGACAGGCATAAATTAAGTTTGGAAAAGCTTCTCCAAAGGTCCAAAAATGACGTACGTTAGTAAGTAAAGGTTACAGCAAAAAAGTGAAGGTGCCTACTGACGTACCTACCTACTCCATGTTCAATACATTCGTCACGAAGTGAAGTGGCGTAGCGATTTTATATCGTAGACGTAGGAAAATTGCAACTATAGAAAAAGGAGCGCGACCGAGCCGATGTGTCAGGAATAATATAGACTGCCATACCGATATCGGCACGGACTAAACGCCGAAGAAGAGTCCCTAGTAAAATATTTGGAAAGCGTTATAATTGTAAGCTAATAATAATTGTACATCTATTTTGTGTTAGTTTTATACTTGTTAAGGTATTTTTCAGACTAGTGTAAGTATAATAAAGAATATTTTAAGTTATCTTTCTATTTGGTATTCGCGTAAGAAATAGTTTTTTTAAAATAGGTTGGTGATTTAATTCATATTATATTCATCGTCGCAAAAATTTGCGCAAATCAAGCTGCCAATATCTATGTAGTCTGTGTCGCTACACAAATGTGGCACACAGTACGAATTTTTTTTTCACTTTTTAAAATACTATTGGGTATCTGGAGTTTTATAATATCTTTGGTCCAAAGTTCATGTGGCATTTTATGCGTCCAAATTTACTGTGAGGAGCATAATGCCGCCGGCGACGCTGAGGCGGCGATCGCGCCAGCCACTTCCTTGCAAGGAGGCAGCAAAAATGTATTTTGGCACTATACTGAACCTTGTTTCTTTCTTAATTTTCAAAAGAAAGTTATTTATGTCACTACTTTATCACTTTATTGTAGAGATCTTTTTTAACGCTCTCCTTTAGATCCCATTTTTTCCAAGTAGGTAGATACCTACTACATACTTAAGTAATCTAGGAGGGCATCTGTATTAGTAGGTAAATGGTCTATAAATTAATGTGTGCTCATACTTAATTTTATCTATTTTGTCTAGATAGTTCTCCCACATAAAAAACGTTGGCAGTCAGTAAGGACTAGGACTGTTGACAGAAGATAACAGTGTTTTTATGGATTTTCAAATATATGTGGCATTAAAAATTCGTATTCCATAAAGTAAATTAACATTTGCTTAGGATTTAAATCTATTGACATTCCGAGCACTATTAAAATTAATGTGTCGGTGATTATTATTTCTGCAGACTATGTCAGGAGTGTGATAAGACTTCGATGCACATAATCTGCTACTGCCCCATTCTAAATGTATAAACATAGCATCCACCTAGGCGGCCTTGGCCTTGGCGGCCAGCATAAGTATTGACACGGAACTGTAAAATTGGTCGCGATTACAATGGATCGGAGACGGTCCATTGTAATCCAAAGAAGAAAGAAGAAGAAAAAATGTCAGTGATGTGATAGAGTGAGTTTTATACATTCCAAAATTGTTCAACGTACCTTATAATGAAGTTTTCACTTCAAATATAATAAAGGTGTTTTGCGAGCATAAATTTTGTCATATCAAAAAAATATCTCTCCGAAGCACAAAAGGAGGCTTTCTTCGCGAAGCAAGCTGGATGTTTTATGGGCTTAATAAAACATCATCGGCGTATAAATCATGGGGTATTACGGTATTACGACTTTGAAAATTGCTTGTTTCGGTCGTCCGTTAATTTGTCAGTGTCGATATAAAACAAAGAAGCTAGATTTTTATCGATTCAATAAATTTTTACGGCGTGACTGATGGGTGGGCTTTGTCACAAGAATATTGATGATGAGGCTATTATTTCTTTTTAGGAAAAATGGTGAAAAATAATTTTCAATGTTCATATATTTCCGATTTTTAAGATCTGTGCAACATAGCAAGAGCTTTTCTTTTTTGTTAAAGCAATTGGAATTGGAAATAAATGGATTTTTGCGAAGTAAAAATCTGAGTTTTAATTGTTGACCTTTTAACTGTTTTTATGCAAAATAGGCTGGCTAATGACGACAATCAAGTCCGATAGAAAGCAGTGATGAAGTCTAGGTAAGAAGGTGCCTGCCTAGAAGTACCTAGAAGTAGAGTATTCATTTTTCCTCGAAGTTATCCTTGGTAGGAGTCAAAAACGTCAATGAGAGTTCCACACCTTAGCAGTTAATGACGACTTTGGGATTCAGTTAAAAAACTAGATAGTATTGAACAAGTTTATCCAACTATTTTAATGTGTTAGTAAGTATACCTAATGGGAAACGCGCTTTGTGTCTCATTGATTATTTCAATTTCAGTTCTTAACAGGGCTCTCTCCGTCACTCGTTTCATACAATCGTAGTTCCAATTTCATTTGAATATTAAGCAACCAAAGTTCATGAAATTTTGCAGACATATTCTAGAAACTAATAACTGTGTCTGTGGTGTTTTAAATTTTTCTAAAAATATATAGTTTTAAAATTAATTAATTAATTTATTAGGGGCTCAAAGATTTGTATGAAAATTTTTAAGACCGCGTAACTTTGAAACCGAATATTTTAACAGAAATCTGGAAAACCACAGACATAGATATTAGTTTCTAGAATATGTCTGCATTTCATGGACTTTGGTTGCTTAATATTTAAATGAAATTGGAACTACGATTGTATGAAACGAGTGACGGAGAGAGCCCTCTTAATTATTTTTATTGAAACAATTTGCTATTGGCGAAGTGATTACGTGATGTTATATCCTCAATTTGGGAATGAAAAGGCCGATTGCGACGAACGCGGGAATCAAAGGCTATTCGTGGAGCAAATCAGCAAATGCAATGGACATGTGGTCGGCCTGTGCGCCGTCATGTTATCATTTATTCAGGCCCATTATCACTTTAAGCAGACTAAAATTATTGCAGGTTAATTTTAAATATTGTTATTTTAGTAAGGTGACTAGATCTAGAACTATCACCAACACAGTAGGATCTCGATCAAGTGTTTTGTTAATTCAGCTAGGTTCTTAACTTATTGGCTGGTGCAGATGCTTACAGGACATGGGTGTTTCATGCACCAGGTTGTTAGGCGGGTGCTGTGGCGGGATGGTCATGGCGGGTGGTCATGGCGGGTGATGGTGCGTTCCTGTTCCTATCATGGCGTAGACGGGTTCGCTGGGTTTAATGGGTATTTTGGTCTACATATTATACCCCACCTCTCCCCTCTCCCTTCCCATTCCCCCTCTATCAGAAGAAGCGGAGGGAAGGGGGGGATGCGCAAAAGCCTTTTCCAATGAAAATTCCATTCCGTACTATGGTCTCGGTACCGTAATTTCGTTCTATACCTAGTTCATGCCTAATTCTATACCTAATGAATAATATAAAAAGTATATTTACATATTATTATATCGTATTCGTACCCTTAAGTAGGGTTCCCTTTGATAATAAACAATAAAGAAATACCGCATATTACACTGTGATCGTAAACTGTCCCGGAACATCTTTCGTTAAAGAGGGGGTTCTTGCTCCATACATTGTCGTTATCATGCAGAGCGGAAGGCTAAGTGGTTGTTTATGACGCGGTTTTACTTGAATTTTCTTCAAACGCTCTAAAATACACACCAAGAATATTGGTGTAAGTTTATTTTTTGTGTACGAGTATCTTCCACTTAACGATGATTTTTTTGTTCACGGTGGGGAGATCTTCTTAAAGTAATGTAATGTGGGAATTTTGCACACCAAAACCCTCTCGCTGGCTATCGTCAACACATATTATGAAGCTCCGGGAACGCCTCTCTTGCGCGACGCCCATTGGGTTCAAGATAAGGTACGATATCAGTTTGACGCTCATGTCCGATGGAAAGCATTAATAAGGTCCAGGTGTTTGTTTGTTTAGAAAGTGCCTGTAGCTTTGAAGGTGAACACCTTTATGGTTTATTCGTAGGTATACACACATTTCCTAACAAAGATCAGATCCATCACCGGCTTACTACCTACTGATCACGGGTCTCCTCTCAGAATAAGAAGGGTTTAAGCACCGGTTCACCACGCTCGCCAAGTACCTACGAATTGGTAGATTAACACATCTTTGAGAATATTGCTTAGAACTCTCGGCTTACATAGATATTTAAGTAGGTAAGTATTATCATTATACTAGATTAGCATTAGCATAGTAGGTAAGCATTAATCATTATACTAGAACACTTCTTCGCGCACTTTTCCACTTTATGCATTCAAATAAAGCTCATGTTTCGTCGAATTGCAATAGTAATAAAACGAAATAGTGAAAAGTTTATTTCAGTTTCAGAGCAATTCGGGTTCAGAATTCAGTTAATGTATTTTTCGTAAAGGCTTAACTTAATCGAGAGAGCCACAGAGTGCATCCAAATGGGGATATGCTTAGGTCACGTTCGCATTGCATTCGAAATTCAAATGAGTGTATTTTTTGGCCTGTCTGAGTACACGGCGAATTAAATTAGGCCCCATCCACAAACGATGTTTGCACGATCTTTCTTTTTGAATTGTTAAAACACGTGGCTGTCTCAGTTGGATTTCGACTCATCTCTGATGGGAAATACAGAATCACTAACCATCACTAACCGATATTTTAAATGCGAAAGTGTTTGGTTGTTACAAGGTATATTAAATGAATACAAGGTAAGCGGTAGCGAAGAAATTGCGATAAAAAGGGTAATAGTATTACCAGATTATATCTAAATTAGGTAAGTACATACTTTTATAATATTATGTGTTTAAAAATACTGTAACTTTAGGAAACCCTGCTAAGCCGCCTATAATTACAATATTTGCTTCAAACATTTAAGAGCTTAAAAAACTGTTATGCTTCCAATCTATTTTGGTTTTAAATCACGAATACATATTATCCAACTTTGGAGCAGAAAAGTTCCCATTGGCAAAGAGACATTTATGCTGCTAATTACCCCCTCCCACCTCTGTTCCCCCTAGTAATGCTGACCACAAACAGCGGGCTAATTGCATGCTGGCTTTATAGTAAGGCCGGTTTTAGCTTTGTGGTCGGTTCAAACTTTAATTTTAGCAAATCGTTAGAATGTTGATTGGTTGTAATTTTAAAAATTACTAAATGTACCTACTATATAGTAAGTATGTTAAGCCGAAACCAAAGACATTTGTACTTACATTTTAACTACACGATACTTTTGTATGATTATTTGATTAGCGATCGGTAATTTACGATTGCATCGGTGCTATATTTATAGCGTTCGAAAACCGCGCAACGCGCCAAAAGAAGTTTTTATTTTAAAGTCTTATTATAGCACAGCTCTTTTTTTTTCTCTCTCGTCTGGCTTTTACAATGATTAGCCAATGTCAAGTTTGTAGTTATTTGTAACAAGTTAGCTAAACTATACAAGTATGGACCCCGTCTGTGCCGGCGCTCGCCGACATACGCACGGCACCCCCTTAGAGCGCTTTCCAGTCAGTTTTAACACAAAAAACACTCCAAAAAGTCACAACACGCGCGCCAGCAAACGCCACCACAGACGAAGTCCCAGCTCTTAATAGTCACCGATGTAATGCATCTAACAAAGATTTGAGATAATATATTTGTGCATTAGAAGTGTCTGAAACGAAAGACAATGGAGTAAAGGACTTGACAAAGTTATTTAAATTAAGGGACGATTTTCTTGGGCCATAACGTTAAGCGGTAGAGGCGTCGAGTTCTCTCTAAATGAGGTTTTAAGCCGTCGTCCTCATGAAAGGGGATTCACAAAGCAGATTTCAGGCAGACAGCCTGGCTCTCGACGCACAATGCCCTGATATAGCGTAGCCAGGAACAATACATACATTATTATATTATTGTTTTATGACTGCGCCGGTTCGTGACGTTCTGTATTAAGTGAATAAAGTTAAAGCCCTTTGTTTGCTCTTTCATAGTGCGAACATTCCTGAAGTTTCCACTTACTATATTAAGATTTCATTGTTCCTATGAGAGAATGTAGGTAAGACACATCTTACTAATATTATTAACTAGTGTCCGCGACTTTGTCCGCATGGATTAAGTTTTTTTAATTTTGTGGGAATCTTTGATTGTTCGCGATAAAAACTAGCCTAAGCCTATTCTATTTTGTTCTATTCTATTCTATTCCCTTTCATTCCATTCCATTTCATTCCATTCCATTCCATTCCATTCCATTCCATTCCATTCCAGTCCACTCCATTCCATTCTACTCCACTCCACTCCACTCTATTCTATTCTATTCTAAGCCAATCTCTAGGTCTTTGAATTTTTATTTAAAGTCTTTTACCCATGCAAAAATCACGTTGATTAACAAACAAACACACTTTCACCTTTACAAAATGGGTAGTGAATTAGTGACAATGACAATGACAATCGATTTGGCTGAAATATGGAATGGATATAACTTATGCCCTGAATTAACATACATACTAGGCTACATTTTATGACGGAAAATTCAAAAGTTTGCACGTTCGCAACTAGGTGACACGTACCTCAAATACATAGCAGAAAACTTTCCAACTTTACTTTTGGATGCAGATTAAGTTAATCCATGTCGTCACGATCTCGGAACTAATTTATTGCAGCACTTTTCGCTCTGGGCTAGGTTATCTTTTACAAAAATTTATTTTGTTTGCAGCAGCGAGCTGCAATGGCTTTGAAAATTCGAAGTTATCAAGCGTTAGAAAGCGATGTTTAAAGTCGCTTTAAGTTCACTGAAGCACGGAGAAAAATGTTCTTATTTACTTTTTTTTTGGAATGGTCCAAATATTTTGGGCTAATTTACCTAAACTTTGAACGTAGTTAGGTACGCTTTTAAATAGATCTGTAATATTCCTTGAAATATTTTCAGGTCATGAAATATACACCTATATTTTAATACTTTTAGGAATTGTTCGGAAGAGTTCAATAGTAGGTAGTTTATGAAACGGTTGTGTAACATGTACTTATGCAGAGTTGCATAGTTTACTAATTTACAATCCAAACCATAAAATCTTAGTACCTAACATAATAACAATTTGTCATATAACTCATAAGCCTTTCTATAGTCTTAGGGTTTTCTTGATGAGTATTGAAGGAAAAAAACATTGAAGTAAAATTCTTCACAGTATATAGTATTTTTTATCGAGTATACATTTTCCAATTAAATATAGCATAGATTCAAAAAAATTCAAAATTCAAAATGTTTTTATTCAATCAAACTTTTACAAGTGCTTTTGAATCGTCAAAATAATCTACCACTGGTTCGGAATGCCGTTTCTACCGAGAAGAACCAGCCAGAAACTCGGCGGTTGCTCTTTTCAAGTATTTAATGTACAATAATATATTATGTTGTACTACTAAAGTATAGAAACTATTTATGATGAAATTTACCAATTATTATCAAAACAGGTAGTTACCTATACATTATACGAGTACAAACAAACAAACAAATCATCTCTCCATAAACTGAAGATACAGTTTCTCTGCGCAAAGTAAACAGGTTCACATGTCTGATCTCGCTCGTATTATAGTGGTACTAAACAATCCAAGCAGAGTTCATAAAAATGTACTAAATTTTATCAAGACATAAAACCGTCTGCTTCTTGAAATGATGGTTTAAACTTTATTTCGGCAAAATTCTACGCGGAAGAGGTATTTTTTGTTGACTCATCTTTTCAGTTCGGTTACATGGCTAGCCTAGCCTGCATGGCTACTAAACACTTACAATCTTTACAACCTTTTTTACACGAATGGAAAATTAAGTACCAACTGATACTGTCGAACAGCGGACCTGGAACTATACTAAATAATCATTTACCACGCTCTCAACAATTGTAGTAATGTAGAGCAAAATCATTTAAATTGAAACTGTAACTTTTATTTTCTTTAAAGTTCGCTGGATATGTCCAAATTTTTTCCAACGTGGATGGAAGGGATGAATGTTGCTGTTAAGATTGGTGAAAACTTAAACAAAATAATTTATTTTATAATTCTTGTTTGCTAAACGTATTTTATTTAAGTTCTCGCAGATTTTTTAGTTTTATGTAATACTAGCGACCCACCCCGGCTTCACACGGGTGCTTGAAAATAAAATATAGCCCGTTTCACTCACGAAGAATGTAGCTTTCTATTGGTGAATTTTTGAAAGAATTTTCAAAATCTGTTCAGTAGTTCCAGATATTACTGCCTACAAACAAACTTACCAACTTTTCCTCTTCATAATATTAGTCTAGATTAAGTGATTGCATATCACCATCAGAATCTATTTTTAGCATTTTATTTCAAATCAAAATAACACTCTTAGTTGATGATCAATGTAAACCTTTACATAAGGCAATAACTTTATGGAATGACATCAAAGGGCCAGGTATGATACCTGTACAGAACTCAAACAGTTTCCGAGCTTAATTGGAAAGCGAACGGGCGTTCGGTGTATTTGAACAGTTCTCGCTGTGGCCAGACTGTGTGTCTTGCTCTTGTAGAACTTGTGTTAACTGAAATCACCCATCGATAGAGGAATGTTTCAAAAAACCATTGATTTAGTAGGTACGAAAAACCTTGACGGGCACTGAGAGAGCTTGAGCCTAATCTTGGTCTCTTGTGAGTGCTGAAATTGGAAACTAATATTTATTTTTGTAAGCAATCCTGATTTTTAAGCAATCTATGCCAATCTTCAGCAGTTGAGCCGTGAAAAGGTTGTAAACGATTCTCCATATAATATTAGTATACTAGGTATGTTAGGTATACTATGTGGATATGGAATACACCATAGGTTGCAGCTTATATTTCTACCCTAATAAATATGAGTAAAAACGTATATAGTTGTTTCTTATTTTATAGGTTTCCAGCGGATACCCAGCGTACCATGCTACTACGCTAAAAAAGCCGAAACCTAATCTAAATCTCCTAATCCTATTCCTAATCTAATGAAACCGGTTTAGGGCATATCGGTTGAATGGTTTCAAAGTCTATAACGGATATATGTAGAAACGTTTTTTTGTTTTATATTTCTTACTAGAGGATGCCCGCGACTTCGTCCGCGTGGATTTAGATATTTATAGATCCCGTCGGAACTGTTTGATTTTCCGGGATAAAAAGTTGCCTATTTCGATTACAGGGACGCAAGCTACTTCGGTACCAAATTTCATCTTTGGTAATCCCGCGGGAACTCTTTGATTTTCCGGGCTAAAAAGTAGCCTATGTCCGTCCCCGGGATATAAGCTAACCCTGTATCAAATTTCGTCAGAATCGGTTAAACTGTTGGGTCGTGAAAAGGTAGCAGACAGACAGACAGACAGACAGGCAGACAGACACACTTTCGCATTTATAATATTAGTAAGTATGGATTAGTATGGATTTTATACATATAGGTAGGTAGTAGGGTGTATTAAAAATAAAAAAAAACATTGCGACACATTTCCACGAATCTTGTATTTTAAATTTATAAGGTAGTGGGTACCAATACCAAAGCTCGTAATTTTATTTACATAGCAATATATTTACTAACGATTTTCTTTCGTGATATAAGTTGGCAGAAATGTAATTTATGTCCGTATATACTCATGTTGCAATGCAAATGAGTTTTATAAGCAATTACTTAGTAAGTACTGATTTACTGTCGAGATTTTGCAATTGAAATTACACAGTTATGATTGTTTTAACTGCGATTCTTATCGTGGGACTATTTATGTGGTTGGAACAAATCCCCTAGGAATGATATTATGAAGGTTTAATGTAAATAAGGCGTTAGAAGTTAGAAGGCAATAGGGGAAAAGCTTACCTATGCCTATTTAAGTAACATAAGGTCAAATTTAGAGTTAAAGTAAAATTTAGCTTACACTTATAACTTACTTTTATATGTAAATCTATACCAATACCTAATAAGTACTAATACATAATCATAAATGCGAATTTGTGGTACCTATCTGTCAGTTTCTGTGTTACATTTTCACGGCCCATTCATTTTACCAATTTTAACGTGGTACATTAGACTACGGGCCCATGTACAAAAATGGATGGGTCATATGAACCACCAGATGACGTATATAGGACGATATAAGAGCATAAAATAATACGATTCAGCACTATGCCGTCACTTGTAAGCTGTCCAACTGAGTGCTGGTGAGAATTCAAAAGTGCAGGTAGAGTGAGTACATTTTGGTCATATATTTTTGTACGGCATTTTTACCATCGATAGATCCATGAAAAATAGTAAGAAAGCGCGCAGTGCCGTAAAAAAATGGTGCGCCACAAAGTCGGTAAATTTTTTGATTTTCTGATAATTTCCGGAGTAAATTTGGTCATTTCATTCTGTACGGCATTAGTTTCATACTGTTTCAATACAGCCTCTAATCCATTATTCCGCAACGCCGTACAAAAATCATGCGACAAGGGGAAAAAATCGAGGGTTGCAACCGCCTCTCTTTCCGTGCTCCAGGGGGTGATTTGAAAAAGAACGGCTTTGGTTCCAAAACATTATCTAGCACTCAAAAGTACTATTAAAAATATTGCCGTCAAAAAATTAGTGTTCATTTGAATGTGTATCAATAATTATCTTAATTTCATGACATCATTTTTCATCATTTTTTTAACATGATAGTGTAAAATACTATTGTTATATAGTATTGCCGTTCAAAAGAAACTGTTCTAAAAAAAATTATTGAGAAATACAAAAACTGAAATTTTTCAAATTATTGCAAAAGTTTAAATATTCATAGATTAATAAAATATAGCAATTTTCTTCATTCTCCCCTTGTTTTAAATAGTATTAAGATAAATGAATTAGGAAAAAATGATGCCGTACATTTTAATGCAGTCCATATCTTTTAGGCTGATGAAAATGAAACACTTATTTTTTAGATAAATTCGATATATTTAAAGATGATAATACAAAATAAGGTTTTTATTTAAATTAATCAGTATCGGAATCAGCCGCTGAGTTGTTATCGGAGTCAACGTCTTCATCGACGTCCGAATTATCTTCTCTATCATTTTCTGAAACATGAATAAGTTTTTGTCAAAATTAAAGTCTTACGTACAGATTGAAGATGTAAAGATATATTTATTCACCTATGACGTCATCAATTTCTTCGCCTGATTCCTCATCCGGTTCCGTTATGTCACTGACTTTTTGGGGGCATTCCTCGCCGTGGAACCAGTCGAAATCGTACCGACCGTCATTGAACATCCATCCATATCTTATTGGTAACAAGGTCGACGGTATTTGTTTGTAGGCATTACACCAAATCTGTGCTATGTAGGTACTTCTCTTCATATGTTGTTTTAACTCCCTGAAACAAGGGGGAAACGACGTTGCTTCCAATTTCATAGCTTTCTTTTTGAAAGCTTCATTACAGCTTTTCGGTGTATAAATCCTATCGAATATGATACACCTTGCTTCGTTGACAGTTTTTCTTGCTTTTACATTGTATAAAACGCATACATATTCTTGCAGAACATTGAAAGTTTGTTCCATGAGTAGTGGATCTGTAACAAATACTTTTTATAAATTACTAGAGGATGCCCGCGACTTCGTCCGCGTGGATTTAGATTTTAAAGATCCCGTGGGAACTGTTTGATTTTCCGGGATAAAATGCCTATGTCACTTACAGGATCGCAAGCTACCTCGGTACCTTTCATACAAATCGGTTATGCGGATGGGTTTTTAGGAATCCCGTGGGAATTCTTTGATTTTCCGAGATAAAAAGTTGCATAAGTCAATTACAGAGACGCAAGCTACTTCGGCACCAAATTTCATACAAATCGGTTAAGCGGATGGGTTTTTGGGAATCCCGTGGGAACTCTTTGATTTTCTGGATAAAAAGTAGCCTATGTCCGTCCCCGGGATATAAGCTAACCCTGTACCAAATTTCGTCAGAATCGGTTAAACTGTTGGGCCGTGAAAAGGTAGCAGACAGACAGACAGACTGACACACTTTCGCATTTATAATATTAGTATGGATTGCATTAAGTACAAATAAACTATCTAAATGCCGTATAAAAAAATATCGTCATAAATTTCACTTTACATTTCGTTCTATGGATTTTTCCTTGAGTTTTTTTCCCCTACAAACCTTTGGACCAACGAAAATGTACGGCATGTAAAAAAATATTATCTATGCATAAAATACTTTCAAAATAAATTAATTTTATGTTGTTTCAAATCACCCCCCGGAGCACGGAAAGAGAGGGAGTTGCAACCCTCGATTTTTTCCCCTTGTCGCATGATATTTGTACGGCGTTGCGGAATAATGGATTAGAGGCTGTATTGAAACAGTATGAAACTAATGCCGTACAGAATGAAATGACCAAATTTACCCCGGAAATTGTCAGAAAATCAAAAAATTTACCGACTTTGTGGCGCACTACTTTTTTACGGCACTGCGCGCTTTCTTACTATTTTTCATGGATCTATTGATGGTAAAAATGCCGTACAAAAATATATGACCAAAATGTACTCACTCTACCTGCACTTTTGAATTCTCACCAGCACTCAGTTGGACAGCTTACAAGTGACGGCATAGTGCTGAATCGTATTATTTTATGCTCTTATATCGTCCTATATACGTCATCTGGTGGTTCATATGACCCATCCATTTTTGTACATGGGCCCGTAGTCTACATGATACCACAGTTGATACCTTGCTTCGCAGAGAATGACAAAGCTACTGTTTATCTCGGAAAATCAAAGAGCTCACACGGGATTTTCAAAAATCTAAATACTCGCGGACGAAGTTAACAGCTTCATCTATTCTAGTATTATATAAACGAAGAAACTGACTGACTGATACTCTAGAAACTTGATAGCACGTAGGTAGGTTCCCTCTATAAAGTAAACCCCTACTAAAAAGGGTTTTTAGAAATACCACGCGAGTAAAGGGTGGTCAGCTAGAACAAGGCTCTAGATCCTGTCAAAAAATTACTGAAAGCCAAATTAACCAACATAAATAATTTTGCGAAATAATTAGACAGATTATTTTGCTTTTGATCGTAATCATTTAACCAAAAACAAAACCTTTGAGATTAAACACCGAACTTAATCAACAGACCCCGAGGGAAAATTGGTTAATGGAGCTTATTGATACCATGATCCCGCTAATCAATAAACATAAATGTCGAAATCAAGATCGTGACACGTAAAGTCAAGCCGTCTTTGAAAAGCGGGGGTGAATCCAGAGTTCAAAGACTTTTCAATGCAGTAACTAAGCAAAGGAGAGTTAGCGAAGGTAGCAAAGGCTAAAGCTGCAAATACACGATCCGGTTTTCAACCGCAGCCATATTGTAACCGGATCGGAAATGTATACTCACTCAAACCGCATTCTATCAACGGATAAGTTGCTGCATAGTTCCTGTATTTATTAGACAGACATCAGATTAATAACTGACAACACAAAAGTACCTAGATTGCAGAAGCTATGAAGTTCAAATAAACCATTGAATTTGAAAACCGTAGCAGACTGAGATAGCAGATTAAGGCCTACTTGGAGCTTTTGGATCTTAAACAAAATACCTATGCCACGTTTCTAACAAGATAGTCTCATACAAAATTTAGCAGAAAAGTGTCGCATTGTTTTTATGTTGTTCACGGTATAGAACAAAAAAAAATGCTTACTACCTAGAGCTAGAGAGGTTTTACTTAAGTAAACCCTCTCTATATATAGTGCAGATTGATAAACGCTCCGTCAATGCGATTCAGATTTGCGTGTTCTACTTTTAATTTCCGATTAAGCTACCCGTGCTGCCATCTAGTGCGTGCATCATGAGTAATCAGGCTTGGGTTCGTGTATCGAGTTCAGTTTTTAGATGTCTTGGCATGAGTGAGGAGCACTCTCTATTTGCGACTGTGGGAACCACCAAATCCTTAAGCTGTTCTTGTACCTCCTTATTCAGAAAAAATTTAGACTAAGATTGTTCTTTTGAACTACATAGTTGATTAAGAACATCATGGATTGGAAACATACATTTTACAACGGTCCGGTATCAGTATCGTCTATTGAAAGCCTAAATAAAACCGAAGTGCGACACAAGGCGATTAGCGCCGAGGGCGTAGAATGAAGGCTGTTGCGATCCAGCGAATATATCTTTAAGAAAGATTAACGATCTTCAGGTGAGCGCTTGGGGTCGGGCTATAATTAAACGCAATGGATGGAGCTTCCCCAAAGATTTAGAAGGAGGGTACGCGTCTTGCTGAGTTATGATTTCGCACGAGACGATGTGATTGGCACCTTGTAATGAAGTATCTGAATCGACATATTTTCTATATCCATACCAAAATTATAAATGCGAAAGCGTGTCTGTCTGTCTGTCTGCTACGTTTTCACGACCCAACCACTGAACCGACTTTAATCAAATTTGGTACAGACTTGGGATGACATATTACTTTTTATCCCGGAAAATCAAAGAGTTTCTGTGGGATTAAATATTATAAGTAAAATCCACGCGGGCGAAGCTGCGGGCATCCTATAGTATTATAATAAAATGTGACAGGACAGGACAAGTAGCAAGGACATTACTGTAAAAATTGATGTGATTCATTGTTCCAAAAAAATTACTATAATTACTTAACTATTTGAAATTCTAGTTACTTTGTAAAAGTAACTGTAAAAACTTGTCAATCTCTCGAAAAAATTATAATTAGTTAAAACATTTCGATCCAAATTAAAGTTTAAATATTTGATAAATTATTGTTGTATTCATCGGTACAAATAATTGAGGATGTTTAAATTTAGTAACATGTTAAACACCGATAATGTGAAACCGGCAATAAAAATAGAGTACGAAAATATCGTGTACAAATCGGCTGTCAAAATATTATCATGAAGCAATATTTTTATCACATCAAAAATCAAATATGAAAACAAAGTACCTAAATATCATTTTATTAGTAATTAAATATTGCGACTAACATTAATTGATGTGTAAGAAGTTAATTATTTTCTGCGAACACACTAAAGCTTTTCATAAGGAGCTTGTCACTTCTTGTCTTTTCTACTACATATTTTGAAATTGTAGAAATTATATCTGTTTACTGCTTCGCGTGCACTGTGCACATAAAGTCAATGTGCAACGGGGGAAAATATAACAGAACCAAGATGGCGATTTTCAAAATGGTCCCTGTACAATTTTTGTTTCTAAAAGTATCTTGTACGATGTTACATAACGGTTTTTGCACCAATCTTACTTGCACTTGACTAGTCTTATTTATTAAAAAACCGTTTTATTCTGATTTCTGATACAAAATACCAAATTCTAGTCTGCGTGCTGATAATCCCTTTAAATCCACACACAGTTCGTATATGCGCGTTGATATTTTACCCCTAGTACGCTATTCGATGGTCTGTCGTCGAGTATCCGCTGCTAGGGCTCGGTCCACTGCCCGATATGTCAATTAGGATATTCACTGCCAATGAGTTTGACCATCGAGCAGTAAATATTAGACGTCAAAAAAGCGCACCCCATAAAGATTACAAAGCAGTACCTAAGCTTACCTATCATTTAACCACGGAATACTCAATAGTACCTCACAAATACAGAAGGCTCACTCCGCAAAAACGTTTAAATAGTGATTCTTGTCACGCAAAAAGCAATTCAGTTTGCACAGCGTTGTGGCTTAAAATTCAATAAACTGCTCTCTGTCTATCGCTTAATCTCTTATCCCTCTCTTTCTCTCTTATGGTATTTCTCTCGGACACGTAACTAAATAAGCCCGGCCTTTGTTCTTGGAGGAAATGCTCGGAAAGGTGACGTTCGTAGCGGAAGGCATGACGTTTGGCAATAAAAATATTTAGGAAACTCTCTCTCGTTTATTCTTGTAACATTATCATAAGTATTGAGTCATATAATCAAGATAGTAAGCATAAGTAAAAGCAGGTCAAGCACAAGTTAACTAAATAACAAAAAGCGCGACTCACACCAGTCAAGATGAGTCGTTTTAACGATTCGATTGTTGCTCTAGAAATTATCAACTCTCCAAATGCAGCTAACCAGAGCAAGTTTAAGTTTGGCTTAGGCGACCGCTGCGTAAACTTGATAATTGTATTGACTGGGTTGGAGAGAAGAACACTTAGGTATTATAAGACAAAGCTGAGTACAAACTATATTGTATGTATTTTATAATAATTGACATACTAGGAATTTCTAAATGAGTAATAGGTATCAGGTGTAGAATACATACCTACTTTGTAAGTGTAAAAAAGCCCAGCCCACCACATCTCCCTACCCAGCCCACCACTTCAGTCTGTTTTAATAAACGCTAATTTCACTAAGTAGTGGTCGTGTTTTAGTTAAAGTTTCTGCTATAGAATCTCTAGATTTTATTTATATGTCTTTAGGACAAGCTTCTTCCATCTATACCTATACATAATAATATTATAGCTACTAACTTTTATTACAAATGCGATAATTATTGTGTTTGTCTGACGGGTTACATGGCTTAGTCGATAAGTTCTCAGAAAAATCCTGTACCTTGGAATCGGCCACGGTTAGGTATGCTAGAAGTAAAGTCTTAGAAGTAAAACGAAAGGGTTTCAACAGAATTTTTCAAACATCTAATTCCTGAAGTCGTGGTTTTCTGTACCTTCATCTGGGTACGTATAAGTAGCTATTAGTCATATCTATAGATATGCTTCAGGTGACTTTAGACCATCCGAGAGAAGCCAGGGCAAGTTATCTATAATCGGGTTTGTTCAGATTGCCCCTGAAACATGGACGATCTTGGATACTTGAATTAGGATATTAAGTGCAGTTATAATTAAGTTAGGGTTTGAAGATGGTCTAGATGGGCATAGGATGTAGATGGATCAGAATAATCTTGTAGACCTATCACGTCATGTACAAGTGTATCCTATAGAAAGTACACATATACCACACATCTTTGATTAAGTATTTATTTTAAAAACTTGTTTAGTTTAGTTTTTTAGAATTAACCGTTAGTTTTGAGATTCAAAGCTCTTAAACCAAAGCATTCTTAAACTACCCACATGGGGTACGCTCTTCGCAGCTAGAATATAAAACAGTGTTCCCTTTTAAAATATGAAGCGGGATATATCTAACTTGCTATCCCTCGACTAGTTTCCAAAGAAATGGTCCCTGTTTAACATAACGCGATGCACTTAGTCATCGGTGCGTTATCTAACAAAATTCAGTGCGGGCTCCTTGCCTATTAATCAGCAGATACAGTTACAGATACGTTGGACGTATTACCTACTAGAATACGTGAAGAAATTCTCCATCAGTGATGTTGCCGATTACCGACATAGTTCAAAGGGTTGCGAAGCTGAAGGGCAATGGGCAGGACACATAGTTAGGAAAACCGATAAACGTTGGGGTTCTAAGGTGCTAGAATGGTGACCTCGTGAAGGAAAGCACAGCGTTGGACAGCGCTGGATTCAAGTGGCGCAAGATCGTAGCGTGTGGAAGTCCCTACAAGAGACCTTTGTCCAGCTGTGGACGTTTAGGTATCGGTTGATAATGATGATGATAATGATGACGAAGACTTTACCGAGTAAGTACAATACAAGAAAAAAAGATGGGTAAGTATTACAAATATGAAATAAGTAGGCTATCTATTGTTTAAATTAGCTACTTATAGGTATGTTTCTTAGCACTTTCTAACTTTCTGAGAACTGGTAATTATTTAAATACACTACTACGCGTGTACTGTATTAATTTGGTTAAAAGCTGATAACATTAGCATGTCGCTGACGCGAACTTGAAGTTTTTATTCACCTCAAAATCTGTCACCGCGCCTTTAGAAGTTTTCACTTCAAAAAGATGCTGAATCTAAAATAAGTATATTATATCACAGACAGATACACAGACACACACGTCAAACTTATAACACCCCTCTTTTTGGGTTGGGGGTTAAAAACAATTCCAACGATAAGTGTATTTTTCAGTCAGGATCCACCTACTTTAGAACTCGTTATCGTTAGAAGCCGGCTCGGGGAGTATTCGCTGCGACTTCTTTTCTAACAATAAATGCTTTGTCAAACTTCCTCCGCGCGACTTTAGAGATAACCGACTTGTGTTTGTTTCGAGATATTGCCAGGTTTCTCACTTTACTACTTTTTAAATTTCAGTGGGTTTATACGGCTACCAACTTGAATGTTCCGTTTGCTCTACATGCTATGATTGTAAAACGTGCGTATTTGAGTTAGAGATAATAATATCATAAAGATATTGATAGTATGCTACAACTGTTTAATAAGATTTACGACTCCGGAAATATCCCAAAAGATCTTCTTCGTTCCACTTTTGTTACTATCCCCAAAAAACCTAGAGCGACCAAATGCTCTGACTATCGAACAATTAGTCTGATGAGCCATACTACAAAGGTTTTCCTTAAAATAATTTATAATAGAATAATAGGGAAATGCCAAGACAGTATATGTCAACAACAGTTTGGCTTTAGATTGGGAGTAGGAACGCGGGAGGCCATATTCACGTTAAATGTCTTAGCAGAGAGAGCCATCGAAATGCAACAGAATGTGTACCTCTGCTTCATAGATTATGAAAAGGCATTTGATCGGGTCAAACATCAAATTCTTATGGATGTCCTCAGAAAGAAGGGTTTGGAAGATAAAGATCTCCGACTAATAGGAAACCTCTATTGGAACCAGGAAGCAGCAGTGAAAATAGAGGGTAAACTCTCGGACTGGCGGCCAATAACCAGAGGTGTCCGACAGGGCTGTATACTATCTCCATTACTCTTCAATCTGTACTCTGAAGAGATCTTAACAGATTTACTAAGTTCTATCCAACAAGGAATTAATATAAACGGAGTATGCGTAAACAACATCCGATATGCTGACGATACAGTACTGATTGCTAATTCTGCCACCGGACTGCAACAGCTGCTTACCGAAGTATCAAGAGCGGGAGAAGCTAAGGGCTTATCAATTAATGTCAGTAAAACGAAGGCAATGTTGATTTCGAAGAGGCCTGAAAGTCCCTTCCGTCTGGAATTGAGGGGCCAGAGCGTGGATGTGGTCCCGAAAATGAAGTACCTGGGTAGGTATTTCACTTCGGATCTGGATCACCTACAAGAAATAAAGTGCCGTATTAGCCAAGCCAAAACCATGTTCCACAAGATGTCCAAAATCCTCTGCAGCAACAAAATACAGCTTGAGCTGAGATGCCGCCTTGTAAAGTGCTATGTCTGGTCCACCCTCTTGTATGGTTGTGAAACTTGGGTTCTCAAAAAGGAAGCAACTAACCGCCTACAAGCTTTCGAAATGTGGATCTACAGGAAAATGCTCAAGATAACCTGGAACAGTTTTACACCGAACACTAAGGTACTGGAATTGGTCCACAAAGAGAGAGAACTCATGTCCACCATCATGCGAAGGAAGCTCGCTTTCTTTGGGCATTTACAGAGAGGAGGACAATTCTCATTCCCAAGATTAGTTTTGGAAGGGAGAATTGCAGGCAAAAGAGCTCAAGGTCGCCAAAGACGTAAATGGTTGGACGATATAAGGGGGTGGACAGGGCTTAGTTACCCGAAGTTGAAAGAGGCGGCTTTTAATAGAGAAGCTTTTCGGATGATGATCGCCAAACTTTGTTTCGAAGAAGGCACGCGATGATGATTGATAGTATACGGAAGATAATTTCATTATCTTTGTATGGTTTTGTACTAGATTCGACTTTTTACCGTAAACTAGTCAATGCTGCAACTTCGTCCGTTTGGATTTTAAAAATCCCGTGGGAATACTGATTTGCCGGGATCCAAAGTAGCTATCTTATACCCATCTCCAGGTTACTACATACATCAAAGTCAGTTGAATGGTCGAGAATGTAACGATTTATCTGTTTGACAGATAGACAGACAGGCACACCTTAGCATTTATGATAGCTTTTAGTATTAAAGGCATTCCGTATATAAAATAATCAGTAAATGACGATTCCAAAGCACTAGAAAAGTTACTTATTTCAAATTATTTTCATTAGTTAGACATGAGATACACCTACTCTAGCTGCCTACGTAAGGAAACCGGCGTGGTTGAGAGTTTTGCATAATGTTCTCAAAGGTGTGGGAGGTCTGCCAATCCGCATTTGGTCAGCGTGGCGGACTGTGGCCAACCCACAGAAATCCTAATAAAAAGTGTCATTTTCCTAATTCTGTAGCCCAACCCTTTCTCATTCTAGGAGTAGATATACTTGTTCTTAGTAGTGGGCCGACGATGGGTTGATCTGACACATACAGTAGGTAGGATAATTAAAAAAGGTATTTATCATACATACATAAATGCACCTTCTTACCTATTATCTGGAAAATAAGTTGCTTAACTTTGCTCTTAGATAGGTACCTATGTAGCGAGCTGAGTACATTAATTAATCTGCTTCGATCCGCTTATGAGTTCGTCTCTAATATTAATGAGCAGCTCTGTAAGCAGGCAGGTTTGCAACTAGCAAACAACAAACTCAGTTGCAATACCTATAACGTTTCAAATAAGTAGATAGATTATGCAGGTGTAACCAGAACACCAGCAAAAACTTAGCTTTATACTACCTTAATAAAATCCAATGCCAATAACCATTTGCCTCATGTTGTAGTTTTAGTGATTTAGTATTTTTAAACCAGCATTGTATAGCGTGCAAAACTCGGGTCAATACCCCATCTACGACGCGCCATTGAATTCGAGTAGCCTATTTTACGGAACGGTCGTTGACCTCTAGCGTTAGCCAGATATTTTATTTGCAATGTATTGTGAACTTTTAAAAAATACAGAATCTTCAAAAAAATGTATCGTAGTTTTTTTTATGGTATCTCATCAGTAATCATCAGTACTTATCACCTGTCTTCGTTTTTGCTAGCATCTGGTTACACACTGGTTTCCCACCTAATAATGAACTCCAAAAGTGTGGGTTTCCTATCACCTACTATCAGCTCAGGCGAAAGTGGTGCGGCGAGCGGGAATAATAATAATAATTAAAGTGTCAATTGAGTAAATCTTTAATGGTCTTGTTTTCCTTTAGTAATAAGTTCTTTCTTTGTATTATATTATGTATGCAGTACCTATCTTCAAATAGCTAAAACAGCTTTAAGTCAGCCTGCTTTGTCATTCTATGCAGAAGTTCTGTAACAAACTTTTCACAGAACAAACTTATTACTTAGCGTAGTCTAATATTGTTAAGTTTCATGAATTAGTCTTTAAAAAAATAGAAAATAATATCTAAAATGCGCTGTGATATGGATTTTAATGATTTATTTACACTTTCTTATGCATTTATATTTTAAGGACAACCACATTATTATAAAATACTTATACTGTATGATGCCCACGACTACTTCGATGTGGAATTAGGTTTTTTTTTTTAAATCCCGAAGAGAAACCCTGTGATTTTATGAGACCAAAAGTAACCTATGCCCATCCGCGTGATGTAAACCATCTCTGTCGTCACAATCGGCTGAACGGATGGGACGCGAAAAGCTAGCAGACAGACAAACACTGTTGCACATTTGTGATATTAGTATGGGTTACATCTACATTTTTATTTCATCATCGAAATGGTAAAAGCGACCTGTTAGCGACGAAGAAAAACTTCTCTACGATCCAGTCGTATTTCTTTTTCTTTATGCATTTGTGTAAGTTACAAAAGTATATAGCATATTTCTTTGACCATTACAAACAAGCATAATAAGGAAGATATGAAACGAGTGTCCCATTAGGAAGCTGGAGAACTTTTGCATATTCATAGAGATTCAGATAAAATCCCCCAAAGCACAGTTGAAAGGCTTTTTAGCCAGTCTGAAATGTCATAAGTCCTGCGAGTGAGTTTTAACAAGACAAACTTGGTCGCTAACAAGTCGACGGTGGCTCTTTGTTAGGGCGTTCGTAGTATATTGTAATCGGCTTAGTTACCCATACGATGCAACCCTTGAGCAGGATTAAATACTGTGCGGGATGCAAGATAATTAATGGTGAAATACCGTATGAGTAATGGTATTAAAGAGTTCTATGTTCTTGAAATGCCCCGTCTTTTTTTCTTGCTGGTTTGAATAATTTGATGTTTTGAACTGCCAATTTGGTTCAGCTCATCAATTGTTCAGGGCAAGTGTTGGTATCATTGATAGAGCCACAACCGTGTTTTTTTTAAATTTCATTAAAAAACTTGTCTATTAATATATCATTAATTAGTGCTAATAGTTAAGTATATATAATATAAAACTAGCTATTTAGGTTTTTATAAAAATCCCTTGGTTATAAAAAGTACCCTTTATCCGTCTCTGGGATATAACCTATTCCTCTACCAATTCATTCATCAATCAATAAAATGGAAAAGACACAGAAAGTTAGACAAACAGACAGATATGCTTTCACTTTTATTTTATTAGTAGGTACGGATAGGGTTAACACGGTAAGATACAGCGATGTTTCAGCTCATGTTTTTACTATCTCCTACTTCAACGTTGTCATGTCTTATCCTCAGAGTGCACTGAAGCTAGTAAACAATGCGTCTAGGATAACTCCATGAATCCATTATCATCGATCGGTGGCCTCGACACTCGAGGTTCTATAAAAGTTAAGTGCAGTTTCCCCTCCCCCTAATCTCTAATGTTACGTGAGGTATTAAGAATTTAAGGAACATCCCGGGCCCTCATCGATTGGCTTAGAGATTCGTGCACCTTCCACACCACCCATTGTTTTGATTTTCAGTTGTACATTTACTCCATATTGTAATCATAATGATTATTTTTCGTATACTTTTTTCGTGTACTAAAAACTATACTTTGTAAAGAGAGACCATATTTATAGGAGCTTACCAAAATAAAAGTTCTATAAATTGTGTCATTTTATCAAGGCATCTTCTAAGTAAACGCAACTCATCTTAGGCCGTAATATCACCACTTTAAATAAAAATTGTTTGTATTAGACTACGATCTTATCTGATAGTAATTTTTGTGACTATCTTGGAATTCGAAAATTAATAACAAGAAAAACAATAGTGTCATTTCGCCATTTCGCATGATTGTTTCCACTAATTTCATGATAATTAGTGATAAGACCTGAGCCAATAGGATTTCGGAAAGATTTAAAACTAAATATGAGTGAACCAGTTTATACATATTATTCTAGGTATTCTTGAAATATCTTTTCTTAATTAACTAATAGAAAATTGAAACCTGTATCATTTGTTAGCGAGGTGGAGCCAAATTGTCAAATAAAACAAAACTCATGACGTGGAGTTTCAACTGCAGGTAGGTGCAATAAAAATTCATCCCCTGACAAAGGTTGCAAAATTATAAAGGGATGCAGACACATTAGAAAGGAAAAACTACGCAGACAGGTTGTTCCGTTTAAGAGGTAAATTGTGTAAATGTGTTACTATGATAGAGCATGTGTTTTTGGTTGTATGTTGTTGCGTTAGCTTCTGAAAAAGATAGCTACAATAATATTATGTATTAATTTTGAATAGGTACCTAATCACCTACATTGTTTGTGGTGTATACTTACCTCCTTGTGTGTAGGCATATTTTACTATAAATTTTTGCATACAGTGTCAGTAAACTTTTATCTCTTCGTTACTAGGCACCTAGACCATGCAAATTTTCAAACCTTTTTACTGTGAGTTTAAAAAATGACTACATAGTAGACCCTGTAATTTGGTAAAGATGTAGTAGAGCATTTAAAAATAGTATGATGTTATCGCACTTGTGTTTGCCGCCATTTTGAAACGGAAACCACGTGACAACTGTTGGGAAATTTTTTACGAACTTAATTTTGTTGGGTATCAAGCCTTGTAAGTTCGTTTGTTCTTATATTTTTATTCAATTTCACTTCTGGTATGTTAATAATGATAAATTTTTGATTAAGTATCACAATTTTTTCAAGCAGGTACCACAAAATGAATGGTTGCACAAAAATTTATGTCTCGTTTTGTGCGAGTTAATTCTGGACATTATAAAATGTCATTTTTCACCCTAATCTCGTTCTCGTTATGTAAATCCAATAGAGGCTGCGTGACATCCCACGTTGGTTAACACGTATACCTCCTACTGTAGAAAGTGGAATATAATGTAATCTAAAAAGGTCATGATGATGCCTGCGACTTCGTCCGCGTGGATCATTTAGTAGGAATTATACGCGTTTTTAAAAATTCTGTTGCAATTCTTTGATTTCCTGGGATACAAAGCAAGTCCGGATATAGTCCAAAATCTACTAAATTTCGTCAAAATCGGTTAAACGGGGAAAGATAACGAAAGATAAACACACTTTTAAAAAGATTCACATGTAGGTACACTTTTACATTTTTTACAAAAACTAGGTACCAAGTAAAATTTAAAATGTAGTTTTGTACTACAGGTCCGTAAAATATATAGGAATTCTGAAGTAAAACCACACTACTTCTACTTTCATTACTTCTATTTTAATATACCTAATAATAAGTATATTTCAACCTAAACGTAGTTTCATGGTCAACAACAATATTAATTGCAACATACAGAAAAAAGTTCTTCGGTAGAATATTGTATATATGAAAGAATAAAAAGTTCCACATTGAAATATTATTGCAAGAGCAATCAAGAGTTCCACTCATGCCACTATGAAGGGAGGTTCATTGTAGCGGTGATCTGAAGGCTTTATAGGCTATTGAGGCTTGTAGGGTGCAGTAATCCAAGTAGCGTAATAAAGGAGCACTTTTTCGTAGATCTTCAGATAAGGGAAGGTGAGCGTCGATATATCAAGAGATTAGTCCTTTGCCGCCGTGCGCGAGGCGTTGAATGTAAAGTGGTTATCTAGTGTGGGGCTTTATATCGACATTAAAATATTATTCAGACTTGATGTTTTTGTTTTATTTCATTAGACTTTTTCACCTGGTGGTAAGTGATGTTGCAGTCTAAACTGCTAACTTGGTAGGAGTATGGCAGTTTTATTAAACCCATATCACATACCCGTATCGGTTTCTATACGACATCGTGCCAAACGCTAAATCGCTTAGCGGTACCCGGGACCTCCAACTTACAAGACCACAGGCCATACAAGCAGATATCGATAAATAACAAGCAGATAAATCGAGATGCTAATTCATTGATGATCCAATGCACAATTCAAACAGTCTGGTTCAAGTAAATACCTATCTAATTCTTTACGTAGACTCCTATTATGACTTGATTTTGGGAAATTCTATCGGGATGTTTGAAAAGGGAATGGAAGATGCGGAACAAGCTATTTAAAAATTATGATAAGAAACTTTTACAATTATGTTTTTAGTTAGGCACGCAATAATTTGGAGAGAACTTTAACAGTCCGGAATGTTAGGATCTTACTTAGAATATTGCGAGGGAATATTCTTATGTTCATTTTCATTTTCATTAAGATCTAGAGAGATTTTTCACGGGGAAAATCATAATATTATTTGGAAGCAAAATATGAAGTAAATAAGCTGGCGATGGAGTTACGGATATCGATATTCTTATTTTTTAGTCAATATATTGCACACCACTAAAACTGCTAGGAACTCCATAAGTTAACAGCTATCCGCGAAGCCTATCATATATCAGGCGGGGTTGACATATTCGCCCGTCATGTATGCTTTACATATAGGACTACCCCAATTCATGTATTCGTATATAAATACTAGCACGAGTCTGAGGTATCTCACATGATTTATGAAGTTAATTTATTGGCTTGGCAAACGTAGGCATTTCAAAAATAACTCCGGATTTTTACCTGCATTTATACAGTTTTCTCCTCATAATGATTACGTAATGTATGTAATGGTTTTTGTGGCAATAATGAATCTATCTATCTTTGTTCTTCTCTCAGGTTCTCGGATGTTACAATGTAACATGTTGTTCATCTTAAGTCAATTTGTTCCACATACAAAAATTGACCAAAAGGATTCGTTTTCGTTTTAGGAATCCATTTTTATCTTATGTTTTGTATACTCGACATTATCTTTCACATTTTTCATTTACACGTGACTTCATGCCATCATGATTGCAATTAATAATTTTATCAAATCATATTGAAATTCTGAAAATAATTCCCCTTATGTTCTAAAACAATCCATGTTTTGTATGGATTCTCAACTTTTTAGCGGTTTGAGCTGTTCGTTAATTACGGTAATCAGTTTTTGTTTTACAAATACAGATTCAGCATTATAATCATCATCACTATTATCATGACCGTCATCAATCAATTTTAACTTTAACAATCGCCAACCCTTTACCACTGATCTCCTATCAGAATGAAATACATATTAGAGCATTAAATTTCTTTAAATTACGCTCAGATATTTAAAAAACAGAACGCGCAGAACAATTTGCGTACTTCAAAAAGTTTTGACTCAATTAAATAACTGTTTCACATGCGGAAAAATTGTTTGATGGTTTTAATTGAAGCCGGTCCGTAGGGAACCTTCAGATCAAAACGGTTTCTGTAAATAATCCGAAAATAACGAGGTAGCAATTAAATACAGCTTTGAGACTAGCGTGGACAAACATTGGTCGTATGTACATCAAAGGGGTACGTTTCATTAGATACACATGCGTCGATATGTAGTGCATAAGCGTAATGGGAAATTTTAATCGTGTTTTTCAATGGTTGTTAAGCAAATAATCAATACCTACAAACACATTATAAATGCGAATGTTTTTGTTTGTTGGTTTGCCCTTGAATCACGCCATAACGGAACAATGGAACAATAGAGCAATGGATCGAAGCGCTTTTTTCTATGAATAAGTCAAAGACCGACAATGACATAAGTTAGGTACTTTATTCCCGAAAAATTAAATTCATCAAATCGAATCATTTCGAATATCCAAATGATTTTCAAAGCCCTCATTTAACCGATTTTGACAAAATTTTGTACAGAAATAACGTGCATCCCAGAGTCGGACATAATTATAGGCTATTTAATTATTCACGAGATTTTTAAAGGCTCATCCGTGTTACTTTTGACGAAATTTGGTGCAGAGGTATTTTGTCTCCTGGAGACGGACATAGATAGGTGCTTTTAATAACGGAAACTCAAAGAGTTCCCACGAGATTTTCAAAAATGTCTCAATCAACATGGATGAAATCGCGGGTATCAGCTAGTACCTAATATTTTGTTGCACACCTATCGTAGTAATCTGTATGCATACTCGCGCTCGTATATTTGGCGCTTGTGGTGTTAAAAGGCTTATCGGCCTCGCTTTGAAACGGGAGCGTTAATATTTGTTCGTTCATTTCGTTAATAGAACCAACTGTACCCCTTTACAACTTATTTTGTTTTTGGGTAGCAAGGGTAGAGCCACATTCAATGGGTTTACCTACCTACCTATACTGTAGTTTGACTAAATTATTATTGATATCACATTACTTACTTACCTTTACTGCTACACGGTTACTGCTTTTATGGAGCTCTAGACGCATACATGTTGATTGAAGAATCATAAACTCAACCCATCGCCAGCTTACTAAGCAACAAGCAGTAGCAATGGTCTAATCTCAGAATAACAATGGTTTAGGTCATAGGACATCGCTGGCCAAGTGCCGACTGGTAGACTATACATACCTTTGAGAATATTATGGAGAACTCTCAGACATGCAGGTTTTCTTAGGATGATTTCCTTCACCCTTAAAACAAGTGATATTTAATTTCTCAAAGCTCACATAACTCAAAAAAGTTCAGACATGCGTGCCTGGACCCCGGACCTCCTGAATAGGAGGCTGAAATCTTAACTTCTACGTATCACGACATAGATGGATGGTTTTTTATACCATTGCTATTGAAGCTTGTTCATATCTCGGCACCATATTTACATGCAATGGATTCATACTTATATTATCTGTACATGTAGTTTACCTACCACCAGGTTTTATTTTTGGTCTATTTGAAGGTATATTTGAAGTTATAGTTTTTGTTCAAGAGAGCTTTTTTTAGAACATGGTAGACATTTGACTCTAACTATATCTACTAGCAAATTGAGTAAACGAGGTTTAGCTGGTAACTGGCAGAACAATTACTTGCTTAGACACTTTTAAATTCCGGCCGCGTCCGCAAAATGGAAACGTCAAGCTTGTAGCACAGCGAGCTCTAACTGTGGCTCCCTGATTTACTGTAGCATGTAGAACGGCACTAAAATGCTAGCAATTGTACTTTGCCAGATACTCTATTGGTTTACCCAACGACCTCTAATAGAGAGAGAGCCAGCGCGTGTTAAACTTGCGTTATTTCGTAAAAGCTGAAAGTTTCTCTGCGTATTGCCGCCAATACAGGGAGGAACGATCAGCGACTATGAAGTTTGGTGGCTTTGGGAGATAACAGGTAATATAGGTGGGAAAAGTCTTACGTAAAGTGTAAAGTCTAATTTGGTTAAGTATAAGTATAAAAAAGGGGGTTGCCACGATACTAAGTATCCGGCAATGCATGACGTGATTTCTAATGATATTTTGAAGAAAAAAAAAATTGACTTTATACTTTGACGTAAGATTTTTTTTTACACCTTTATTGCTAGAGGACACTTCACATTAGAGCTTTTTAAGTATAAGTACTGTTCCCTATACAAACAATAAATTCTGTACAACACAGACGATGCCTATGACGATGTCTATAGATAACGTCTGAAGTACGAGGGAAGCAAACTTAATGCCACTGATTAGCGCTTGGGCAGGTACGGGTGGACAACATCCCCCATTATAATATTATACTGCAGGTCGGAAGTGTACTTGTACTGTAGCTGTATTATAATATTATTCTGATAAACCATGATCCTTTTGTTAGAACAATTAATATAAGACTTTAACTTTAAGAAGGACTTTTGATATAGGTAATACAAACTCAGCTTTATATTTTTGCACAGCGGCGACCGTCTCAAAACTGCGCGCTCTTTTGGTCTCCTCCGTGTTTCCTCTCTCCTCCTCCATTTTGGAAAAAGGAAAAAGAAGCTGCACCTCGTCTTTTCTTCATTAAAAAGATGCGTGTTGCACCTGATTCGTTAAAACATCTTTCTTAAGTTACAAAATGGTAACAACGAAGATATAAGAAAATGTCACACCATGTTAACTTGAAGAATATAAGAATATATACCTATGACAAGGAAGTGACTTTGTAGAATATGAGCAACAGTACAGAGGCTATAATAGGTATTCTCAACGAGGAAACAATAGCATAATAGGTATAGCTGATAATGGACCGGTAACTTCATATTAAGAGTCTTTAGAAAATTTTCCTTTTCATAATGTTACTTTTAAAAAGGATATCGAGTGTAATGTTAGTAGACCACTTTCGCAACTAATAAAGGATCCCATTGTTGCCGATTACTACAAAGAGATGTCATAATATTTTAAGAGTACCTCATATAAAACGAAATCATTTCTGATTAGTAACTACCACTGTTAAAAACTTTGTATCTAATATGTAGTGACAAAGACATAGTAACGTAGATGTAATAAGAAAGCGATATAGTAGGAGGTGGAAGTAGTAGTAACTAAGTTTAGATAAAGTTTAATTGCAACAAAACACAGTACATAATCATATGTATTAGGTACTAACCAATACCTATATAATTAATGCGAAAGTGTATATCTGTTGGTTTGTTCTTCATTTTCGCTGCAACGGAACAAGGGAACGGCGAAATTTTTTGCATGAATATAGTTACTTATATGGTAGTTAGAGTATATACCTATAGTTATAGTTAGATTTTAACTTACCTATTTAATTAATTCATATTATACACACTTTCTAAAGTAGGTACCTATCTATTATTATCAGTAGAAATTGCATTCCGAACCGGTGGTAGAGTCTTGACTTATTTATAAGTGGCACATGATGCCCTATATTTATGAAATAAATGAATTTCATTTCCTTTCATTTCATTAAATTCAACTGGATCACGTGCAGGTTCCTTCTCTTGTAAGCTGCGAATGAACATGGATAATTCCAAAGGAGTTAGTTTGATATGTAAATCGTGGAGGGTGCTTATTATATAATTCAGCCGTGCAAGATTTACTGATGAGATGTGCGACATGATATAGGTAAATTCATTAAGATGTTTGGTTATCTGTTACTTCGTACTTGAAATCTTGATATTATTAGGTGGATATTTACCTTTATCTTTCTTCTTCTATCGATGTTTCTCTTTTCCTCGATTTTGCCTATTAACTGTTCTGAAGGAGACGCTACCAATTATGTCTAAGAATTTCCTCGATAACGAATTTATTTTTAAAATCAATATATTGGCTTGGAACCTATGTTTTCAAAAAACAATCGAAATTCAATTCGGAAACGTAGGTTCTTCTGTGATGGACTGGTCACTCAAAATGGTTAACACCCTCTTTTTGTCTTTGTCATTTATATGGGATTAAGTAACAGAGTGGGCCCTGTACTCACATCTCTCCATGGATAGAGTACAGTAATAGTTTCTTATAGTAGTGTTCACAGTTCCTTACTCAGTGGCAGAATGGAGCTAGGTGATAGAAATAGCTTCGTAGATATCTAATTCACTCCCATATGAATCCGCTTAGCTTATTACGTCTTTGATTGTTTAACTTAAAAGTAGGTACCTACTTACTTAAATACCTTGATTAAGTACAATTTTCTCATAATTTTTCTTATTAAATCAGTTTAAAATTGTAAAATAATAATCTTCAACACAAATGAAATGAACAATATAAATAAGACCTGGTTATCAGTGTTAGTAGGTACTAAAGCATGAACCAACAATTACTCTGCAAGAGCAAAAAAGAAAATGAAGCCTATCTCTATCGTAATACAGGCTATATTCCCGCTTGTAATCATTTATTACGTCACAACAACAATAACGCCAATAAGATGAACGTCACGCGAGTGCCTCTGATTTATGACTTCATTTTCCAGAGGGAGAGGAGAGAAATTATCTTTTGTTAGAATTTATATAGGATACAGGCAGCATGCCTTTCAACGCCCTTTGAATGTAATAAAACGTTTTAATACATCGTTTGTGAACAATTATTTTGTGTTTAACCAATTACTTCAAAATATTAAAAATGAGTAACTCTTCTGTAACTTGTTAATTTTGACAAGTCTAAACTGCAAGCAAAACATGTCAGAAACTATGGTATTAAATAAAAGCAACAGCAACTGTAGAGGATTTTGGAACAGGAACAGAAGCAGAATTTTCCGAGGTGCACAGAACGGAAGTGACGTTGCAGGCAGATAATAACCACATTGTACAGCTTCCGGAGGGCACGGACAGCGATAATCTTCGACAAGCGTAATTTCCAACATGGACATGGAATTGAATGGAGTAGTTTCTTAGACCTTCTTTTTATATAAATCGGTAGGGTTAGTATGACTATGTCTAAGATTTTACACCTCGAGAAAGTTGATAGAATTCGAGTGTCAAAACATCGGTCAAAATACAACAAAGTCAGAGTAAATAAATATTTTTGTATTTGTATTTTTGTATTATCAGGCTCCATCTTACTAAAAATAGAAAATACTTTTTTATTTATTAAATTAAACTTTTGCAAGTACTTTTGAATCGTCAAATGCATCTACTACTGGTTCGGAATGTCTTTGTATTTGAATTGTCCAAAATACTTGAACGTAATGTGTAAATCTTAAATACATGGATCTAGGAAATCCTAACCTAGATCCCAACGCTACAAGTCTATTTTTTGAAATTAATTCACAATAACCACGATTAATTTTTAATTGAAAATACATCTGAAAAACGGTGAAAATTTACTTTGGCTACCTTGACTACCTTACCCGTGCTTAGCCGGACGGATCGCTAATTGAAATTAAAATAGGTACCTAAGTATAACAGATTCCTTTGGCATTGGGAAAGAAATTGGAAATCAATTTTTTAGATAAATATTCTCCATGCATTTCATTTTCCAGTTACCTACCCTTCAAATTCGAGTATAGTGACCCTCAGTTCACTCCCCATAAGTAAACAGCCAAGCTGAACACCTGGGATCAACTTGAATTAACTTTATAAGATCAGCGCTATGAACTTTGAACAATTCTTGGTAATTAAACGTAAATATTTGTACAAAGCATTCGTGTAAGAATTGGTTGGGAAAGCGTTTGTGTAAGAATTGGTTGGGTGGAAAATTATTATAATGTTACTTGGTATTATACTAACTGAAAATACAACTAAGAGCTCGTTCACACAGGCTGCGTAAGCATTGCGTAAGCGTAGACGTAGCGCGTACCATTGCGTTGTAATGTATGGAACTGTATGAAACATGGCATATCGCTAGTATGGCGTGAACGTTCACGTAGACGTAATGCGTGCAGTTACGTCTATGGGTTCACGCGCGTCACTACGCACGCGTCACCTGTATGTGTTGCACACTCAATTGGTGTGAATCGGCCATAAAATCTTACTTATTAATTGCTAGGTATGAAATAAATGTCCTACATTAGCTATTATTATTATTATGTAATGTCAAAAAGTCAAATCTTTAAATAGTAGATAATATACTTAGGTCCTGCGCTCGCAGCTCTAACTTTCGGAGTAACAATTAAATATCACTTGCTTTAACGGTGAAGGAAAACATCGTGAGCAAACCTGCATACCTACGAGTTCTCCATGATGTTTTCAAAGGTGTGTAAAGTCTACCAATCCGCACTTATCCAGCGTGGTGGACTGTGGTCAAACCCGTTTCATTCTGAGAGAAAACCCGTATTCAGCAGTAGTGATCCAGCGATCCAGCTAGTAGAAAGTAGTGTTTGGTATATTTTTCCATTTTACCAGCACTATACAGCAGCGTATTTAATCCTGACGCTGTAAAAGCCTGAATGTTTTATTTATTCCATTCGGGTCAACACGGCGAGGTTATACAATGCTTTCAAAAACCCCTAGAGACATATTTTAAACGGGATATGCCGCTACAAAAATACAAAGGTTCCAAATGTATCATAATATATGTACCTATGTATGTATAGATTACACTTCTGTTTTCGTATCTCTTTATGTATCTGATCTAACTACATAAATATAATAATTACATAAGTATTCCCTGAGTTCATGAGAATTTTTAAATCCATATTATTATAAATGCGAAAATGTGTCTGTCTGTCTGCTATCTTTTCACGGCCCAACAGTTTAACTGATTCTGACAAAATTTGGTACAGGGTTAGTTTATATCCCGGGGACGGACATAGGCTACTTTTTATCCCGGAAAATCAAAGAGTTCCACGGGATTCCTAAAAACCCATCCGATTTAGCGATTTGTATGTTTGGTACCGAGGTAGCTTGCGTCCCTGTAATTGACAATGGCAACTTTTTATCCCCGAAAATCAAACAGTTCCCAATGGATCTTTAAAAACCTAAATCCACGCGGACGAACTCGCGGGCATCCTCTAGTAAAGTATACTGTATAATCAACGCAAACTATAATGCCATTTGTGAAAATTTAAGTAAAATTGCCATAAGTATATTCGTATAGTATAGAGACTTTTTTGAAACAGGGAACTTTTACCTTAAAGCTTATTTCTCTCCCACTTAACCAAGCTTATTTTAAACTTGCGTAGGGGTATATTATGTATTGTGTAAGCGTGAGTTATACTGGTACATTCCGCGTCGCCATTAGTTTTCTATCGTGTCCCGCTCAATGTTGTGGAAGTGCGTGGAAAGCCAGAGATATGAAGGTTGCACAACATATCATAAATATTTCAAACGATGCCCGGATTTGTTCCGGACAGTTTGAAATTTTGTGCCCGTTTTGTAAAAACTTTATGGCGTTATCTATGGGGCTTTCTAACTGGGTTTTAAAAAGAGGATAGAGTCTGAAATGTTGGTATAAGTTTTGCTAAAATATTATAGAAACCAGCGATATACCTATGTTTCCCTGTCTGTAATAGAAACCAATATAAAATTCACTATTAAGAATGTATCTTTCGAGAAGCTACGAATAAGATCGAGAACAAATTATTAAATTCTAAGGTTATTGAAAATTAGATATATATGTATTTATTATGAAGAATTAAATGTCTCGATCAATACATAATTATATTACTTCGACTTAATCATTAGGAAATTGTGAAAAATAAATTTAAGTTCAAATATATTTTATTAAGTAAGCACATCATTTTTATGTAGGGGCCACCTTGTGTCAAGATTTACCTACCACTTTGGAAAGCAGATCTACTAAGAAGAGCCGTTGGCAAGAATCTTTACAGTTAGGGGGTAGGTACCTACCTATAGTTTTGTAATACCAACCTAATTAAGTTGTTAATAAATAGAGACGTTTCAGAATTTTGGTAAACCTCCGCAAATTGTTAATCCTCACATACGTATTCCATTAGCAAATACGCTTTTACCTGCTGTGTGATTTACCATTTTTTGTAGACCCACTCACCCCTCCTTGGCCCGATATAATTGGATGATTTAAGGGTGGTTGATATGTAATCAGAGGTCTGATAATACTGGACGCCATGAAGACGCTACGAATGCCTCGGGTACTGTCATCCAGATAACGAGCTGCGATCTATGGTTGCCTGCAATCAGTTTCATCGATTTTCAGATGTTGGCTGAAAATCGTTACGAAATTCTACGTTTTCTTTAAAAGATAGCTAAATATTGGTTCTACGAATACAATCAATTAATGCATGATAAGCATTAGTTGTATTAGAATCTTGTGGTTATCAGTTATGTAGTTGGAGAAACTGAGAAATGTGGAAAATCTAAATTTTTCAGAGACTGAATTTGTAAAGAAAACACGTAACATGTTGGGCAGATGTTGAATGCTAGAACAGTATTGCATAAGTTATCTACTAGTTTGTGAATAGTTTTTGAAGTATCTAATACTGATCGTAGCCGTAGTACCTATTTGCATGTGACTTCTTAATAACTTTCATAATTTTTTTTTAGATTACCTACTAGCAAAGTCTCGTCCAGTCTTCGAATTTTTTTATCCCTTTGTCCAGATTAATCTTCAAATTGGCTGAACTGATATTGATGGGACTTTACAGGTAGGTAGAAAGTTTGTAAGGAGAGATAGAAGCTACTTTTTAGCGCAGCAAAATATTTTCTTTCTATGGTAAAACAAAAGTGTCGCCGGTGAGCTTGTCGTGTATGAAATACTAGTAGGTTACTTATCAACAACAAGCTTTTCTTGCTTTCTTTAAAGTGTACAGTGAGAATGTGATAACTTTCCATGAGAATACATCTACCTATCTATAGATTTTGGAAAGTAAAATATTATGCAAATATAAAATTTCATGCAAATATTTAGATCCGTTTTCGAGAAACCAATTATATTCTTAAAAAAAGAATTGCTCATTTTATTAAATTACTAGCTGATGCCCGCGACTTCGTTCCCTTGGATATAGGTTTCAAATATTAAAATCCCGTGGAATTCCCGGGATAAAAAGTAGCCTATGTGTTAATCCAGGGTATAATCTATCGCCATTCCAACAGCCTAATCCGTCCAGTAGTTTTTGCATGAAAGAGTAACAAACATCCATACATACAAACTTTCACGTTTATAATATTAGTAAGATTTATTTACATATTACCTAGGTATACAGTGACAGCCCTATCGATGAAGAGATGTCAGCCAGCGTGTAATCTTGTTCAGATCGCGGGCACGAATTTCATAAGTGCTCGGTTGAGTTAATGGATGAAAACATTAACTCCTCAGGGTCGAGCTTCAGGTAGAATCACCCTTCGCAAATCATTTGCATATGCGACTGAGTCTTAGTTGATTTTTGTTTAAGGGTTCATCCATGTTATACAGAGGTAGGTGATCGCACGCCAAAACATTACCTACCTATCTGAAGTTTATTTAGGTGTGGTATTTTCCCTTGCTAATTGTAGAAACTTACCTACTGTAAACGCGAGAATGGCGTGGCAATATTCAGTTTAATTTGGTATTCTGTCTTGTGGGTATAGATAGGCAGGAATTATAAACAAACCTTATTCTTGAACTAAATGATGTCCGTGACTTTATCTGCGTGAATTTAGGGTTTTAAATCAAATCCCATCGGATCTCATTGAGTTTAGAGCATATCTACCTAGCTTATGTGCGTCCCCGACCCCGACTCCCTGGATGCAAGGTCCATACATCTGTACTTTTCATCAAAATCGCTTAAGCGGATGGACCCTGAAAAGGTAATATACATGCAGACAGAAAATCGGAGACACCTAATTATATTGATACTTGGTTATGTTGACATACTTTCTTACCTAGCGTATGTCACTATAGCATTTCTTTCTATATAACAACATTATTAATTTATGAGTAATTTTAAGTAGGTAGGTACCTACTAACTAATTACCTCAGTATTTTTAATGTTCTAAAGAAAACACTAATAAAAATAGTTAAACATTTAAAATTATCAATTCGATAAATTAATTTATCATATAAATGATAGTTATAAAATAATAGGCTGATTTATTATTGATTTTTGCTTAACAACAATTAATATTATTTATTTCCATTAATAAACCCATTCAATAAGCAAGTTGAAAATATTATAAACAAAGAATATAGTGTATCAGTAACTATAACTATCTACCAGTAGGTACATAATTTTACTAAGAGTTAAAAAGAAGAGTAATTCCAAATGGCGAAGTTATGCAATTCACGGTCATTTGCAGCGTGGCGGGAAACTTTCTGTATAGTTTGTTGCAGTTTATTTTCAATTTCGCTGTTCCAACAACCCACAGCCAACGCATAAAATGAAGTTTGCTTATGCATGTAATAAAACAGTAAAATGCTCAGCGCAGTTGGGTTTGGTAAGTGTAAAAGTTGTCTTTTTTCACAACAAAAGAGCTTTTACTATGTTCAGTTTCGGAGGACGGTTTTGGATAAAATAACTAGATTGCACGAGTTTCTGTCATGTGTTAAATTAACAAAATATTTGTATGTTATATAACTTAGTAGGATAAAGAATCTCACATATATACACCCTTAAAATATTAGACTCATGTTTTTGGGCAGTCATGTAATTTAACACAAAACATTTTAATCTTGTAATATTGTAATCTATTCGTACTTAACTATTTAGAACGTAATCAAAGAAAGAATACTCTTGCTAGATACTTTATTCTACACACTATTTAGTGCGTAAAATTAAGTTACCTACTCAAATTGTAACAACTGTCTCTTCGCTCATAGTCATAAGCTAACATACACCTTTGAAATGGGCGGGCGGGCGGCGCGTCGCTTCAATTAAGTGATTGCTTGCTCAAAGCTATAGGACAAATACGCCTTTGTGTAAGCCCTTCCATGCGTATTGAGTCTGAATCCAACCAATACTCTGATGAGATGATGTATGTAAGTATGCTGTGTCAAATTGGTATAGCTAGGCGATTTCGTCCGCGTGAAAATAGGTTTTGTTATAAATTACATGGGAACATTGATTTTCCTTTCAAAAAGTAGCCTACATTCGTCCGTCCGGATTAAAAAAAAGAATTTCGATCAGAAGTGTACTTAATTATAAAATTTCGTCTTGTGCAAGTTATGAGTCACTTTCAGAACACAACCATAGAATAGGTACTCACTGTCATTACTAATAGGTACTCATAGCACAAAAGTGAACCTATGATAAGATAAGATAAATAACAACAATCAGGTTATGACTCTTCATACTCTATTAGTGGGTTTATTTAATTCTATTAACTTGTAGTTGCGTACGTTAAATATATGAAGATCGTTTTAAATTAGGTCGGTACAATCTCCATTTATCAGCTGTTAATTAAACAAGAGTATATAATATTATGTTTGAATGTATGAAAAACATTTTATAAGTGCTTTTTGTTCTTCATCTATCTTATCGTTTAAATTAGGTACTTACTTACCCATCTAATTAGACTTTGATAACAAGGTGCGTTGATGTGCAAATACTTTTCTCAATTTCATTTTCGATTTCAAAGCCATTATTTATTCCTTACCTAATCCATACTTTTTATGAGTTATGCATGTAGGATTTTCACAGGCTAAACCATTTGTATTTGCTAAGTGATAGATTGGTATGTGGTGTGGTTGAGCTTGCATTAGCCAAATAGGCTTTCAATCAAGATTAGCTTATCTGTCAGCGAATACCGCGCGCTGAACTGCCCTTTAATAGTACAAAGGTGTATTAACATTAAGGTGCAATGCACACCTGCAGAATGGAATGAAGCGGAGGCGCAAGGTCTTTCTTGTTGATTCAAATTTGATTTTATTTCTTTTGGGTCTTTGAGTCTCTCCATTTGCGTTTCCTCCTGCGTTTTGTTTTCACCATACCAATTTCAGCTGTGTAATACATGTTAAAGTATACAGTAAAGATTTATTTAAGTTGTTACTAAAACTTCAAGTGCGTGTCCAGAACACGCATAAATTATTATTTCTTAAACGGTAGCTTTCTTTTATAAATTGTCTTAAATCATTATAACAGAATTAACCATATTGTGAAATCCCCTGTTTCTCAAAGTAGGTACCACTCGAGAGTGGAAATATCATGTTCAGGAGGTCTTTCTGAAAAAAACCTTGTTTCAAAATTCAAATTGGACTCTATGAAAGAGATTTCTATCATTATATGTGTTTTTATTCTGTAACTGTACTTCATATTACACCTCTTATAGTTTATTCTGTGACACAGACCGAACGAAACTATGAGAGTTCCTTGTTTTGCTACAGAACCCTAAAAATAACGTTTTCCCTAAGTATTTGTGTATCACTATCATTGCCCAAAATACAAAAATATGTAAATGTATTTCTTTAATAAGAACATGTTGTTTAACTTTATCTCCTTATCGGACTGATAGGGCTTATCAATGTGGTCACATTTTTAGGGTTCCTTCCCCAAAATCAAAATAATAAATATGGAATGCGTTTTTACGTATTCATTATGAAGTCACAAAGAAATAATTTGTCCAAATTAATGGATGGAACCCTCAAAACGGTCTAAAATCTAGATGTATTGCTATCCCTTTCATACGAAAGCTCTCTGCGAAAAAGGTTAGTCTTAGGTTTAGACCTATCAATAATTTAGTTAAGCTATTGTGTATCTACAACAGAATAAGCTCCAATGGCCGTCAAAATTGAAGCTAGGAATGCGGAAATAATCGATGCGCGGGCGACCGCACCCTACTACGGGGTTCTCACGCGAGCGATGAAATAAAAGTTAACTGGATCGATACTAGAGGCAAATTTTTACTGAGAAGGCAAACATTTGATTCTCTTTTTATATTTAACTATTGTTAAACAAAGTGATTTTGGCATTTCATTCGATCTCTTAATAATTGTGCAGTATCGCTAAAACTAATTCCCTCGATTAAAAAGACAACGAACGTCGGTTCACTATAATGCTCAAACTCGCATCGCCCAGTCGTGTATTTCATTAAAACATGTTCAAAAAATTAAAACAGTAAGAAAAATCGAATTTTGGCTCAAATAAAACGAAATTACTGTTATCGGTATTCAGATAGGGCCTAATCTGATATCGAGTGAATCAGTGGAGCTAGAGAAATATTGGCACAGAACTTTATTCTTTTGTGTGGGACGGTAAACTACAGTGATTTAAATCTTCTGTAACAGTGTTGAAGGTTAATAAAAAATGGAAACAAAAAGTGAGTAACGCTTCCTATATTATTGTACATTTTTTCTCTCTATGGCCGTCAATTCCCGCCGCTATTTTTCATATGACCTTGAATTATACCTAGTGATTCTTTTCGTGAAAGAAAATAGTTTCTATCGGTTTCTATTGGCGGCTATTTTCACTGTAGTGTAAACTACGTGGTACGCGGTGTGGTATGTGTACCTTGGGGTAGTGTAAATAACTGTTTAATGCAACAGAACGAACAAAGGGGAAAAAATCTGCCATGCATAGAGATAGAGTACATAATAGTTCAATGCTATGTTGTGACGTCATAGCTAGAAATATATTTTGATTCAATTTAAGTATTTTTATAGTATTTTCATTGGATTTTGGATGACAGAATGCGTTGGCAATTGACGCATTATATGTGTATGTCGCGTCGCGGTCAACTAGCTTAATTAGCCGTTCCATTAACAGCCTAGCCTCTTTATTAAACGGCGCCGTTTAATTAGCGCCCGAATGATATTAAATGATATTCAGCCATTCGATCGAACTTAACTAGCCTAGTTCAGAACAAAAACGAAATCTGACCACGCAGTCTTGTCTACCTACCCCTAGAGTGGTTTTGTGAAGCGCAAAACCTGAAGCTGAATGAAGGGGCGACGGAGCGTGTCTTCTAGCGTAGCCCACTTAAAAACTAAATCTTTAATTATCATTATCATCATCATCGTCATCCTGTGGACATTCACTGTTGGATATTGGCCATCTCTAAAGAACGCGACCACGCTCAGTTCTCAGCCTTCTTCATCCAGCCACTTCCCACCAGCCTCTTTATAATGACGTCAGTCCATCATGATGCAGAGCTCCACACTACGCTTGCTTATACGCGGTCTCGACTCTAGGATATTTTATGCTCCAACGAAGTTGCAATATCAGATGAATATATGCGTGTGTACAAGTGTGTATGTGTGTATGTGGTTTTATTTTGCTATATTGATAACGAATTTTTCTAAGACTTCAAAAAGGGAAAATTTATTTTGATCGTATATTTACGCTTCCAAACGGCAACTTTCCGAAAGGCAAACTTTATTTATTAGCCAAATTATGTCCTTTATAGCTTTAGCTAAAATACTAATATACAAGTTCAATTATTTATCGTTCTCTCAAAAACAATTTACTAGGTACCTACTGTACGTAATTATTATATATTTTTCACGTCCGACGATTCCGCGATAGGTAGGTAGATTACAGTCATCTATCTACTTACATGAATCATAAATCATAAATGATAAGAACGCAATACAAAGAAAAATAAGATAAAGCCTGGACCAATAAAATTATTTATTTATAATTAAAATTTTGTTTATCGGAATGATTCGACATCATCATCATCGCCAACCGAAAGACGTCAACTTTCGGAAGGCGTCCCATAGGGGTCTTGTAGGGATTTCCAAACGTCACGGTCGCCTCATTTTGTAAAGTCTCTAAAAAAAAGTTTCTACGACATATCGTATTGTGTTAATGTTCCTATTTAACTATTAGAATTTTATTTTAAGCAGCTAGTACCGAGGTATTTGTCAGCACTTGTAATAAATAACTGTTGCAATAGTTATTTTCTGATGTATTACTAATGATTGGACGATGCCATGGTGATACCCTCGACTTCATCCACGTGGATTCAAATCTTAAAATCCCGTGGGAACTCTTTGATTTTCCGGGACAAAAAGTAGCATGTCACTAACAGCAGTCTTCAACTATACCCATGCGAAATATCCCGTTGATCAGTTGTTCCGTTACTTGAAGGACAAACCAACAAATAAACACTTTTGCGCAGATGATAGGTATAGGTAGTGACGTAGTGATGGGTAGTGACGAGTGATGACGTCATAAAGACAATTTTTAAATAAAATAGATTAGCAAACTGAACCAACTAAAACTATTTATAAAAAATCGAAATTAATACACCTAATAGGTACTAAAATTATGTTTTCAGAGAGAGATATGGGAGCTATGGACAGCAATGCGACAGCTCAACCTCATACATACCCAGGGCCGGACCCGCCACCATACCCAGGCTTTGCTCCAGGCCCCGCCCAACCTGGATATCCTCCAGCCATGAATCAACCACAAGTAACCGTCATCCATCCAAACACAGGAATTGTGGGAGCCACCGTCATTGTTACAAACAGTATGGCGCCAGGACCTACCTCATATGTGTGCAGGTCTTGCAATCATCAAATAGTTACAAGGGTGGAGAGGGTCCCCTCTATGAGAACACATCTGTTTGCTGCGCTGCTTTGTCTCATAGGGTATGTATACTGCAGTTTTTATACCCCGACCCAAAAAGACGGGTGTTATAAGTTTGCCGTGTGTATCTGTGTATCAGTGTGTCTGTCTGACTCTCTCCTAAACTAATCAACGGATTTTAATTTAGTTTTGTTGTTTGAAAGGTGGCTTGATCGAGAGTGTTCTTTCTTAGCTATAATCTAAGAAAATTGGTTCAGCCGTTTGAAAGTTATCAGCTCTTTTCTAGTTACTGTAACCTTCATTTGTCGGGGGTGTTATAAATTTTTAATTTACACTTATGGAGTGTAATGTAGTGTGAACAAAAGAATGAAGTCAGCAAATATTTCGGCTAAAACATTTAAAAATTAACGACAGTCACTTACTCCATTGTTTGGTTCTCTTTTGAATATCGACGTAATTTTATAGATACGTTTTAGAACCAGCCAGTTACAAACCAACCAGTTAAATCCAGAAAATAATAAAAAAATTGTGTCTTGCCAAATTTCCGTAAAAATAACCAGTTTTCAAAGTTACACGTGTTTAAACATTTTGTATGTAAATTTTGTAGACAATGTATAGTTTATGCATAACTTTGGAACTGAATAAAACCACAGACATAGATATTAGTTCCTAGAACGTAGGTACTCCTTGAGCTTGGTTGGATCGTTACCTATCAAATAAGAGCAAAAATAGGTACGTTTATTTAGAGCGCGCTACGAATACACCCCTCTTAAAAAGGTCTATTTTATTGATTTGGCAATGTATAACTCTTCAATGATTTTTTTCCAGTTGCTGGCCCTGCGTATGCGTTCCTTATTGTGTGGACTCCTGCCAGAACGCCGAACACTACTGCCCTAACTGCAGTGCATACATCGGTTCATACTCTGCATAATTTTGTAATGTCTACCCAAAGCCGGTACTCACTAACGAGCTGTAACTATATGAGTCATGCAAGGGTCAAGATTGTCAAAAAATCAAGTGAATATCGTCAAAAGTCTGTTTATACCGCGAATCTAAAGAAGCTCGCACTGCGAAACGTAATAGGTTACGATTATAGTCATGAACATCGTGCCTATAATAGAATGCCTGCAATAAGTAGTTTCGTTACGGCTTACAGATGAGTACCAGGCTTTTAATAATGCATTTATATTAGAGTCTAAACACACTGGCGAATGTCAGTGCGACGATTGGAAGACGCTTGTAGATGCTGCGTTGTCGTGCCGTAAAACGCGTCTACATGCGGCTAAAGTTAGCATGACATGTTTTATGTGGAAGAAAATAAAATAAAACTGGTTCGAAAAAACAGTTTTTTCGAAGTTGTTAAAATCCGTGACACAATATCTGTAACATCTTCATCTCAGTCACTTATGAGGCTTGTTGCTTTTAAAAAGCCTTTTATTTTATTGAAACGACGGCGTTGCGTCGCGCCGGTGTCAGAGGATTCTATTAAATTCTATTGTGATATATTTCTTTATTTTTAAGTACATTTGTAAGAAAACTAGCGTTTTTACTAGCTTTGCAATGTGAAAAGTTGGTTTTAAAACCTATCTGAACTTTACTTACGATTTTCTCTATTATACACGGTTTATTTTGTATGGCAATGTTCAGTAATTTATCCATATTTCATAATAGTATTCCATTAAATATTTTTACTATGTAGTAAGTATACTTAGGTAGATACTATATTGTATTTTGCAAACATTTTGAACTTAAATAAAATTGTTACTTTAACATTTACTGTTTTTTTTAAACATCATAAAATATCATACAGTACTGAAAACCAAAAAAAGCACTATCCAAAAATTTTCAGTTATGAGTTACAACCCATTAGCGGAAAAAACAAGTCATTTGTAAAACTATGGTAAAGCCTTTCATCTTGATAACTTCTATGACCTATAATGACACTACTGTCGTAAAAACCTAGCTAATCTTGCGAGTTAAAAGCTTGTTTATAAGTTGCAGATTTTCTCCTATGGCACTAGCCTAGCAACGCGTACGCCTCCCGTAAGTCCAACGCCTGTTAAGATATTTTGTCCTTCGTGCAGAACTAAATAATTACTACCTGCTATAGAATAATTTACAATACAATGAAAATGATGCATTACGTGCTTAGTGTGAGTATATTTATGTCAGAATATCGAAACAACTTATCAGACCTTCAAGCGAATCAGGAATGATGACTCATGTGAGATAATTGCGTGAATTACTAGGGCAGAGGACAAACATCCTCCCGGATGTAGCAGTGCGGTTTTTAAAAACATGGTCAGTATTCAGTACCATCATTATATATATTGCCTGTGCCAGAGTCTAAAATGGTGGTAACGATAATAATCTTCTCGATAAAAAAATATCGATATTATCCCATACCTAATTCAATATCACCTACTCACTTCTCAGCTAATTTTTTTAAATTTATTTACTTAATTGTTCACAAAAAATGTTTTCAACTTTTATTACAAAATATATGGTGTTAGCATAAACTCGGTTGAGTTTTTCTGTACACCACCGTAGTTAACGAATTTGGCAGATACCTCTATCTAGTGAAAAAAAAAAAAATGAAAATTAGTTCGAAAAAATACATTTAGAATGATTGAGAATACTTTAATTTATTAAAAGTCTATAACTTCCTATTTGCTTGTGTTCCCTATTGCATGGACAGTTGCAAAATTCCCAATTGTTAGGCCATCTGAATCTTATAATCGAGGATAATTTGAAATCTTAAGCACATAGGTACTTATTACTTAGAATTAGATGATAATATTCAAATTTACCATATAAGTTATAGGTTTTTAATACCACACTGACAGACATCGGGTAGTTTTGTCAGACTTATTCTGGGTCTTTCACTCCACCGGATATAGGCGAAATGAAAATTGGCCAAAAAGCGAAAAAACAAAAAAGAAAATATAGGTAGATAGTAGACGCCTACTTGAGATTCAGGTAGCAGCATTTACTGTATCATATTTGGATTTCGATTGAATCAACGTGAAGCGTGATATTATATTTTTAATAATGCTTGGATCGATACCAAATGACACTGAAAATGGTATCAGATTGAATTCAATCTGATAGGTCAGTGTCATTTTGTATGTACCTATCGCATGATCACTACTATGAACCCAGCTATACGAGTAGTCCAGTCACCAGTGCATTAGCTCAATGTATTGAATTAGACTTTCGCCGCGCGTCCCCTCGAAAACATCAGTTTACTCCGATACTACTGCCATTAAATTTTAACGAAAATAATTGTTGGCAGCGTAACTATTCCATAGACAAATAGGTATAAATCTATTATTTTAGAATCTCCCTACTTATAAACTTCTACTATACAAATAGGCACAAACTTAGTAAAAAAATATGAAAATCGGTTCAATTTTGACGGAGTTATGGTGTAAAATAGTTAAAAATTTTGATCACGTATCCTGAAGCTAAATCCCATTTTTTTGGGATGAAATTGATTATCCAGTATGTTAACCCGGAGTATTAGCTTAAGTGTGCCAAGTTACATTCAAATCCAATCAAAGTAAAGTGTGCACAGACAGACAGACAGACAAACTCAAAAAAAAAGTGTTTGTTTGGAGTCTAAGTTGATAATAATGTTTCCTACAATGATTTCTGTGCCAAAGCAGTCTTTGGCTTCCTACGATTAAAATTTTCAAAACATATTTAATGTAAACCTACATAAATTATTGTCCAGTTGCAGTTTGATTCACGCTTCAAGCTAAGAAGTTTGTCCGTGAGCTGTACGAAACACAAAAACAAAGTAAGTACTTATAAGTTTATTTTATTTTATTACTTATTTGATTAGAAAAGACATTAATGGTTTAGATAAATGATTAATTTATTATTACTTTATTTTTATGGGGCTTGGGCCGATAACACTTATAATATGTAGATTGTAGAATGAGCAAATGTCTATTTGAACTGTGAAGGCTTCAACACCACTATTATTTAGTAATCACTAGTCTGTTACTTTCATTCAGTGTGGTCGCTTGTGTTGTTATTGGAGTTTGTGTTCGGTGTTTTTCCCACTTTTTAATTAGTTACGCCTCAAACCAGGTAATTATTTCCTTTAATTTCAATCTTTTTTGTTTTGTTTGTCAAAGTGAAAAGAATCACATTATGATGAAACCTGAAACCTAGAATTTAATTTCGTATGAAGTTTTGTTTGTAAAGATGGAAAGTGGTTTGCTTGTACCGAACCGTTGCCTTTAGGTGTCAACTTTCTTGAGGCGGGTACATAATGTACGTAGTGACTTATAATTATTACACTTTGGTATCGAGTCTCTAATAGAATTTCGATAAGTACAAAATTAAGTATAATATTATTGTGATGCAAAGGATATGCGAAATAAAATGATAAAATCTGTAAAAGACCAAAGTCTTGCTCGAGTGTAGCAATTAATGTGTACCGAGACAAACATGGATCTCCCAACACAACTTGCTTGTCGAGCAAATATAGGAATTCGGTCAATGTGCTACAACTGGCGATCTCTCTGATACTTGCGCCGGCGCATATTTTAACCACAGTATTTGTAGGCAACAGTAACCTCATCTTCAGGAATTAGGACTATAGGAAAATTTACCTGTGACCACTAAAGCAATACTAATAACTAAATATGTAGGTAGGTACTTTAACCTGAATAATTCATTTATCTAATAGAGGTACCTAATTTCTTATTAGTATTTTTGTTCGTTACTACTGAGCGAAACAAAAAAAAACTTTTTTGTAATGGGCACTTAACGAGGCACGTAGCTGTCCCGTAAACCTATTAAAAGAATTTCGGGAGTGTTTTATCGTAGACACGAAATTAAATATGAAGGTCGAATCCAACGTCATCTACTAGTAAAATATAGTCGGTAGTATTCGCAAGAGTTTAATTGGAAAAGGTACTTTTGATAATTTTTAATAGTTAGGTTTTCTTTTTAATTTTTTTATCTGATAATTTGTCCCTTAACTGCGATCTCATCTAGTGGTAAGAGATCCAGAGGTTGATATCGATGGAACCGCTAACTTGAAAGGTGAATATTATTTTATTGAACCCATGCCTACCTACTTAGCACTTACCCACAATATACCTAATTGGTTTTGCGTGGCATGCACCAGTACCTACGCTTAATCACTTGGTATCGCATGACCGAAGCCTCAGACTAGTGTGGGATCTTTGCTTAGATCTGTCCCATATCTATACTAATAATGATGCGGAAGTTTGTCAGTTAGTTTTTCACGGCCTATGCGTTTAACCGATTTTGATGAAATTTAGTACAGAAGATAGCTCTATATGGTACAGAGATACGAGTAGCTTGTTTGCATCTTGGAGACGTCTCGGTAAATAAAAGACTTCTCACGGGATTTTTAAGGAAAAAGGTACCTATAAAGTATAAACCCACGTGGATAAAGTTGCGGGTATCATCTAGTAAATCGCCAATTCCTAATTTAATCCAGTCGGGAATCGAATCCAGGACTGCTCACAAAACTGCTAGTGAGTTCATAGAGTGAGCACATCAAAATAATACTCAGCCATGCTTATTTTCTGGGCCAGAGCTATCATGACTATCTGACCTTGATCCTATTCATGTATTACCGTAAAAAATCATGACATCATCCTGAAGGCGACTGGTTGTTAAGAGACTATAATATAACAGCTGTACTACATTATAAAGTTTTTATCTTTATTTGTAGGTACGTTCCGTATTCGTTCAACAAGTAGTTAGCAACTGACTGCGATATTCATTTATTTTAGTAAGAACCAATTGCACATCAGACGGTTAAAGTTTGTTATGGTTACCTTCCGTTTAACTATAAAGTAGTGGTTTAACTTTGACTAGCAAAATGAAATGTGGTTTGTAAAAGTCAGTATTCATGTTATTATCTCCATAATTTAATGAGACAAAAGTGAACTTTGAACCAAAATAGGTACATTATACAACATATTTTGCTTATATTATTATGAGTTAAGCTGTGATAGCCTAGTGGTTAGAACGTCCACCTCCTAATCGGAGGTCGGGGGTTCGATCCCGGGCACGCACCACTAACTTTTCAGTTATGTGCGTTTTAAGCAATTAAATATCACTTGCTTTAACGGTGAAGGAAAACATCGTGAGGAAACCTGCATGCCTGAGAGTTCTCAAAGGTGTGTGAAGTCTGCCAATCCGCATTGGGCCAGCGTGGCAGACTATGGCCTAAACCCTTCTCATTCTGAGAGGAGACCCGTACTTAGTAGTGGGGCGGAAATGGGTTGATCATGATGATGATGATGATTATGAGTTCAACGTTCAACCTAACGTAACGGTTAACACCTGATATGCAACTAATGATCTAATAGGTATCTATCGGAAAGCAATGGGAATCTAGCAGAACAAGTTGGGGAAAATAAGTTAGGAATTTGGCAGACACTGCTGCATAGCAGTTCCTTTCAGGCAAACAATGGTGCGTTAATACAACTTTTTTCTTTTTTCAGCAAAAATGAACATCGCAGCAGTAGGTCCTAAAGCTTCCAGCCTGGTCTGCCCGTCATGCAGAGCCAACGTGGTCACTAGAGTAGAACACAAAGCTACAACTAAAACACACATAATAGCTCTAGTCCTGTGCCTATTCCTGTAAGTATATATCTGTTTTGGTATTGTACATACGGAACCCTAAAAATTATATATTTTAAGGTTCCGTATCCGATTCAAGTGAATTTTACACAATGGTTGCATAATGCTGAAACCTGTAAATATTACTTCGTATTGACATTTGTATCATGTAATAGCTCTGAATATTATCATTTGTCATTATTTCGTTGGCATTGTCTCGTTATTAACAATGGCTCAGAATATGTTATATGTAGTCGGTACAACAACGGTGCCAAATGACGTCTGTATACAAACATTTACACCGTATAAAGTTAATTTTTCACTATGGGATATAAACACAGTACTCCAAATATATATGTATACTATAAATTATATTATAGCCCAGTCAAAATAGACATTTAAGGATACAGTAATTCGCATAGAGCTAAAAATTGGTATGAATGTTGGGAACACCAATTTAAATGAATTGTACAAATGAAAATATATTCAAGGTCAAAGTTCAAAAAAATGGGTGTTTTGCATTTTCAAGCTAAACGGTAAGTTTTATCATAAATTGGATAAGACATAAATTGTAGATCATAAAATTATTTATAATTTTTTTTTTGTAAGAATCACCATTCCCGAGATATTACAATTGTAAAAGTTTTCTTCAAGTTTTAAAATCACAATATCTCAGGAATGGTGATTGTTAGTGTAAGAGATTGTTGGTGTAAGTGGAAGAACAATTTGTATTGTAACCTTGAATGCCTATTTTGACCGAACTTTAATATAATATTTTATATCCCATAATGCAAAGCTTAGGTATAGGTAACTGGTATTATAGCTTAAACATGAGGTATGGTAGGTAAGACTGTCCCAAACAGTCTGATCCGTCCAGTAGTTTTAGCTGTGCGTTGATAGATCAGTCAGTCAGTCAGCCAGTCAGTAAGTGACCTTTTCCAATTTTTATTTAGATTGGTTTATTTTAATTCGTAGTCATATTATTATAAACTGGTGAACACAATTTGACGTGCCTTAGCTTTTTCATATTAGAATGCACTTAGTTATTTCCCTGATAAAATCATCTGATAACTTGTTTGTCACTGTTTACGATTTTATTAGTTAGTTTTACCTATTAGGTACTTATTCCACCACAAGGATAAAATTGAGATATTAATTATCCACATTATCAAAGTGCTCATAAAGTTATCTATACCTACCTATTCTATGCCCTCAATTATACCTAGGTATTTCCCTGCAGCTATATTTTCTTAGAATGACGTAAGCACCTATCGATAACGATTCAGTTTCCTTTATATTTACGACTGCAATCAAATGCTATTTAATTGCATTTTAATGCATCGAAACATACAAAAATAATAAAATATGAATTTTATAGCTTGTGCAACTTCATCCGCGTTGTTACAAGCTTGTTTTTAAATTCCACGGGAATAATTTAAATCCCCCAGGAATTATTTGCTTTTTCTGGGATGAAAAGTATCCTATCTCTGTACATAGATTATATCTGTTGAGTAGTTGGTTGAGGCGTAAAGAAGGCATCTGCCTGAGAATTTTCCATAATGTTTTCAAATGGTAGACTATGACCAAACCAATTTTAGATTCTTACCTTGAATTACGGAGATTCAAAATTACAATCCGAGAATTTTTAAAACCAGGGTGATTAGGCATCTTCTAGGTAAACGCGTCCCATCTTAGACCACATCATCACTTTCCATCAGGTGTGATTGTGGTCAAGCGCTTGCCTATAGTGTGTAAAAAAAAATGCGAATTTTGCATAAAGAGATTCAACAGTGTAACAAGTTATGCATGACAAGTCAAGGCAAACCTGCCGGCTGGTTTGGTAGGTAGGTAGGTATACGGCCGCGCGGCCTTGGCGATTTTCGCCATGTTTCTATTACGCGAACACGCACTGGGCGTCTGTTTGCAATCATAAATATTAATATAGACATCAAAAACAGGTCTTACAACTTAAACTCGATGGAATACTCATTAATTGGTTAATTAAATAATGGTCGGTGCACAGGTAAACCTGACGGTTTATGATGCACCGGAATGGTCATTTCATCATTGTATTTTTTTATGTAGGTAGGTATATTTGTTTTTAAAATAAAATAATAATAAGCGTAAAGTTCAATGGGAAAGTGACCTAATTGCTTCTAAAGATTGTGTCCCTGAGTTTTCCTATGCTTACGTTTTTTAGGTTTTAATTACGTAGGTAATTAGGGATGTGTCATGAACTCATGACTGATGAGTCATGTGCCATACTGACATGACTCAAATGTCCTATAGTAATCGCAAAACATGAAGGTACCTACCTAATTAGTCCAATCTGAAGTAGCAACATGATGGTCTGTGCACGACGCGACGAAGGCACAGCCAAGGACGCAATTCCGCGGAGATCTGTGTAGTCTTAACACCTAACCGCATCAGAGTTAAGAGTTAAGACGGTATAAAACAATGTACTTATACCTACTGCGCAGTCAATGCGCCATGTCCTCAGATTGGAGTTGGACTACTTGTTTTGCGATACTATACCTACCTAAGTTCGAATAGATACTACAGGTAAAGTGATAGACTGACATATTAATGTGCAGCACTGTTGTATATACCTATGTACTTCAGGATTTAGATTGAGGTAGGCATAACGTCCTGTAATCCCAATCAATTTTTGCAGAAATTGTACCCCAGTGAACAGTACCCCGGGCGGGTAGTTGGTCTAATATACATCCCTAGCTATAATCGCAGGTACTTACTATGTGATAAGATGGTATGATGATGGTGGTATTGTGAATAATGTACTTAATTCAAAGCATGTCGATTCGACGTGCCTTTTTCTTGTTCATGTGTTGGCAATATTCAGGTTGCTATGTAACTATAGCTATTACAATGTATTTATAGAATACTTAGATGATTTTTCTTTTCAGATGCTGGCCTTGTGTTTGCGTTCCTTACTGCATGGATTCTTGCCAAAACGCCGATCACTACTGTCCTAGTTGTAACGCCTACCTCGGGACTTATCAGGGATAGCGTTAATAATATTTAAACATTGAATATCATTTAGCTCTAAAAACATTATTTATATTAATGTTTTTTAGATTTATCCATTATTATTATCGCTTAAGTTCAAATGTGATTACAATAAGAATTTCTTGCTGTGCCTTTTAATGAAAATCACGCAATAATAATTACAAATTATTAAATAATTAACTGAGGCCATTTAAAGAAACCGAATTTAAAGGTCGTAAGCCGTTAAGTTACAGCCCCTAGTTGTAATTTTTAAGCTAAAAACGTGATATTATGGTAGTTGCATTAATCTACTTAACTCCAAAGAACATTTGCCCGTCCATGCTAAATAACAAATTTCCAGTTTCCACTGACCTGCTAGTCACGTTAATATAAATATCTACATGAAAAGTTATACAAGGGCGTCTGTAGAAATAAATGCTGAAAAAATTTTATATTTTTAAATGTCGTTTTAGGATGTTTATAACCTTTTCAAAACATTATCTTTTTACACAGGCTTATCGTAATTTTTTTATGGTTTTATTCATTTGAAGGTGATTTAATCATTTGAGTATTTATGCCATAGCATCTTTAACAGGGCTCTCTCCGTCACTCGTTTCATACAATCGTAGTTCCAATTTCATTTAAATATTAAGCAACCAAAGTCCATGTAATTTTGCAGACATATTCTTGAAACTAATATCTGTCTGTGGTGTTTTAGAATTTTCTAAAAATATGTAGTTTTAAAATTATAGGAGTTCAAAGATTTGTATGTAAATTTTTAAGACCGCGTAACTTTGAAACCGAATATTTTAACAGAAATCTGGAAAACCACAGACATAGATATTAGTTTCTAGAATATGTCTGCAAAATTTCATGGACTTTGGCTTAATATTCAAATGAAATTGGAACTACGTTTGTATGAAACGAGTGACGTAGAGAGCCCCCTTAATAGATGCATCTGTTTTACTCTGTACTTATTCTATGTAGTTTATTTCAGTAACTTTAAGCCAAGAGTAACTATGTATTTTCTAGATAAGCGCGTTTCATCGTAGAAGACATGCAAAACAATGCTGAGGGCATTGTTTTCCATTAGGCATAATTTCGTAAAAGTATTCAAAAATCTTAACTTAAAAAACCACAAATACTACAGAATTAAATTAAATATTATATAATCTTCTCACGCTATCTAAGTACTTAGCAAAATTGCATCTACTTGCATAAATCATGTACTTACTACTTACGTACACTTAAGATAAAAATTGCAGATCACACTTTTTCAGACACAGACACTTTTTCGTTCATAATTTGTTTAGTTAAATAATATTCCACATATTACATTTATTTGTATCGATACATTATTTTATTACCTTTGAATATAAACTATATACTTACACTTTTAACAAGTGAGATATTCCATGCATTAAAGATTTTGATACGATTGCCTTTTGAATTTTCTTAATAAATTAAAATGTAATTTTTAATTTTATATCTAAGCAAATTGAAGCTAAGAGGCATTAGTGAATCGAAATATTTTGATTGTTAAATAATTTTAGAACTAAGATCAGTATTTGGTTTTTCAAATATACCTTTGAAGACTTCAGCCGCAAAAATTCGTACGTTGATTTTTATGATTACCTACATTTTGCGTAACTACTGTATGTGTGAAATTGTTTCACATCTGCTTGATATAAATTACTCCATACCTATTTGAGGGGTGATTATGTGAAACAATATTTTGAGCAATAAATTATTATAGGCTTCTTGGCAAATGAATGTTAATCTTTCACTGAGTTTATGATTTTGAAAACACGGAATTGTTTTTTTTTTGGAGACTGATATCTATTTTCTGGCTGTATCGTTATTTTTAACCCCCGACCCAAAAAGAGGGGTGTTATAAGTTTGACGTGTGTATCTGTGTATCTGTGTATCTGTGTATCTGTCTGTGGCATCGTAGCGCCTAAACGAATGAACCGATTTTAATAAGCTATAATCTAGCTATTAGCTATAATCCAAAAAAATTGGTTCAGCCGTTTAAGAGTTATCAGCTCTTTTCTAGTTTTCTTGTAGAAAAGAAGGTTACATAACCGTTAGGTTCATAATATTATGTCAATTGACAAATGTCAAGCTGTCAAGATGGACGTTGCCTAGATATACATAATTATTTATTTGAAAATGATTTGTCGGGGGTGTTGAAAATTTTTAATTTACACTTGTAGTAATGATTAAAAGATTTGTGATCTTTGCCAACTCAGTTTCACTCTTTGATTTTTGTAATAGGATGAAACTAGCAACAATGTAAAGCATTTATATGTATTTAAGAAAACTGATAAAATTGTATTTAGGTTAGTGTGCTAGTATTTTTGTTATGAATCGATTATTATATAACGTACAATATATTATTTTCTTTTCGTTTTATTAAGAACCCGTACAGATAGGACAAATCGAATTTTGCTTTACAAGACTGATATAAGTTAACACGGCCAAAGGTCTTAGGTTCAATGTAGTATCTACGTTTACTGTATCTACCTACACTACGGTCAAGAAAATTTTATCTGGCCGACAAAAAATCGGCAAGCGCAGTTTTATAATATGGAACTGTACATGTTCGTAGTGTATTTCCGCCCTAAGCGCAATGTTTTAGACGCATCGCACACCTACAGAGTGGAGTGGAAACAAGGTGCAACGTATTTTTAGGTAATAACTCAAACTATCCTTTATTTAATTTGGCAAAGTGATGGCGTGCTTGAATTGTGTCCTCTGTGTTTTACATTAAATCAAATAAAGCTGAGTTTGAGTGGTTATTTAAAAAGACTGCCACCAATTTAACTATCGCCTAGGTACTAATTTGATGTATTCAACTGTTTTATTACATAAATGTTTTTGTGTTTGATTGGTCCGATATCAGAACAGAACGCAAAGTGAACGCAAACTAAAGAACTCTTGATGCTTGGCGGTAGGAGTGATGAATCCTCACTAACGACTACAGATCATCTTGCTCAGAATTTTAATGGTTTTTCGTTTTTCGTAAATATTACACAAATCATTTTCATGAAGGGGTTTCACATAAAACGTGAACGCATGTGATATAACACGGACATAGCAAGGCGCAATAAACATAAAGGGGAACGCATAAAAACAATAGACACGCGTCGCGACGGCGACGGCACCTCGGGACTTCATAAATTCCGTAAAGCACAATAAGTAGTATTTGTGCATTGTAAAATATCATCATCATCATGATCAACCCATTTCCGCCCCACTACTGAGTACGAGTCTCCTCTCAAAATGAGAAGGGTTTAGGCCATAGTCTGCCACGCTGGCCCAATTGGCAGACAACTCTCAAGCATGCAGGTTTCCACAAGGTTTCCTCGGGATGTTTTCTTTCACCGGGAAAGCAAGTGATATTTAATTGCTTTAAACGCACATAACTGAAAAGTTAGTGGTGCGTGCCCGGGATCAAACCCCCGACCTCCGATTAGGAGGCGGACGTTCTAATCACTAGGCTATCACAGTTTTTGTCACAATTGTAAAATGTATTGAACGAATTTGCGCTTGACTACTAATTATTTTTGACTAATGCGCTGACATAATATCGTCATTGATCACAGATATACCAATGAAATGTAATATAGGTAGATACATATATATACCTGTGAGTAAGCATACTAGAAAGCGTAGAAAGTAGGTACTTTCTCTATGATTGTAAATCAAGAAAGTGCGCGCTGCGTCTGGTAACATTTTGCATGGTAAAGTGGCTTGTTGATAAAATGTAACCTAGAATGTCAGTAGCTTGAAGAAAATATAAATTGAGGGGTAAATAACACAGAGGAAATAGATATACACAATCATTAGGTTTTTGATAGGCAAGCGTGTCATCTACATAACATAATGTCGGCGGTTACGCTAATGCCCCTGCTAGATATCCATTTTCATTGAACTTACTGAATATTGTCTTTGCGTGTCTTTGCTGCGTTCGAATACAGTTCACGATAGAGATTCACATAAAACGTGAAGGAATGTGATACAACAGTGGCACGGCAACACCGAGGTGCAATAAACGAAAAGGAAAACGCATAAAAAACATCAGACATGCGGTGCGACGATGGCGCCGAGAACTTCGGTTTATGTTATGTACTCGTAAGTACTTACTGTGTTGAGGAACTTATAATATTATGAGTGTAGACTTATTCCGTTTCATCATCATCATGATCAACCCGTTGCCGGCTCACTACGGAGCACGGGTCTCCTCTCTTATTCCGTTTACCAACCCTAAAATAGGATGTGTGACTAAACTTGCCTTAAAACCAAGTCCGTTTATACACACTAAGACTTTCTAATACAGGGCAAGATAAAAGGCAATTAGACCTGGCCGTAGACAAACATCCTGGCTTAGGGATTCGAATAAGCTGTAAGAAAAAAAGAGCATTAAGATATTTAACTTTTAGAAAAAATGACGACAGCATTAAGAGTAAGTATACTAATTATGCGAAAACATTAAAATATTGTATCACTACGGCAAGAAAATTGACTAATTCTAAATATATAGCAAACAGTAAAAATATATGTTATGCCACTTGGAAAATTATTAATAATGAGACAAAAAGTTACAACAATGACACATGTGTAGAATCAATATCAGTAAATAACAATAAAATTACTAATGCTAAAGATATAGCAAATAGTTTTAATGATTTCTGGATAAATTTGACAAATAATAGTGATAAAAACTTTAAAACACAAGCTACTAAATCCAAAATAAATAGTAACATAAACCAAAATAAAACAGGTGCTAGTTTGTTTCTTACTCCTATATCTGAAAATGAGATGATAAAACTAATACAATCATTACGCAACACCAAATCAGTAGGTTATGATGAAATTATAACGAAAATCATTAAAACATGTACATATGAACTTGTACCAGTCTTGACACACTTAGTTAATTTATCTTTTATAAACGGCGAATTTCCCGATGCTCTCAAAATATCAGTAGTAAAACTATTACATAAAAAAGATGATAGAAAGAGCCTCAATAACTACCGTCCAATTACACTTGTGCCTATTTTCTCAAAAATCTTCGAAAAAGCAATGTATGATCGACTATCGAAATTTCTTACAAAAAATAATATAATTAACAAACAGCAATTTGGATTTCAAAAGAATAAGTCCACGACCCTAGCGGCATTCCAATTAACTAACAAAATATCAGAATACATAGATTCTAAAAAACCCACATGTGTCGTATTCTTTGATATGAGTAAAGCTTTCGATTTCGTTTCGCACAGCATCCTCTTGAACAAGTTGGAGCAAAATGGAATCAGGGAACCGGCGCTTAGCTGGATAGAATCATACCTAAAAAATCGCAAGCAATGTGTGGAAATAAATTCTATTGACGATAGTGGTGTTGGGTCACTTATTACTGATTCAATTAAACTCAGACTTCACCGTAGATCATGTATTTAATTTACATAGCAACAACAGAGCTTATCTACTTATAAACTATGTACATGACCAACCGAGTTGGTAGGCGCCAACCAACTCCCCGACTCTGCCGCGCGCAGGCGGCTCATTCCATTTTACTTACATCAGCCCTTTTAGTCCCCCACAATATTCCCCCCTTTTAAAAAAAAAAAAAAAAAATTTTGTTTCTACAACACACAAAAAAATTTTTATATAGTGATTTCAAACATTACTACTGGGCTCACAGGTCGCTTTGTTGCTGACTACGCGCCACTTGGAATGTAGATCGCTATAATTGTAAACAAAGGCTTCACATTACGGTCACTTGATGTGGGACTAAAAGTTACACGCGCCTAACCGACTTGGCACAATAAGTGGTACTCAACACTATTAACACATAACAATAAATTTTCTTCAAAACTTGTAACGTTCTTTTATTTCCTAGATACCTGTAAGGGCCATGCTAGGGTTTTATATTTTACGACACATTCCTACATCTACAACACATTACGAAATACGAGCTCCGCTTATTACACATATTCCACTAATACGTTTGGTTCTGCGTGACACCCGGTAGGGTGGATTGGATCCTTACTGTCGGGACCTCCAATCCGACACTAGCAGCCTCTTTACGTAGCCACTTCCCAATCTTTTTCCTGATTTGGTTCCTTACACCATAGCAGTAGATTATACATAAAAATATCGTTACAGTGCCCAGCAATGCAAACAGCAAGTTAATTTTTGATTCTAAGTTTCCGTTATTCGACACGGTCTGTTCAATAGCCACATTATTCTGGTTCCTTTCCTCTTTACTCTGACCGTAACCCATTGTTGCTCTCGCTAATAGATACGTATATGTACTGTAACTACTTAACAAATGATTTCTATATTATTTAATTAATTAATATATACTACTTGTTACATATTCTGCTCACGTTCGACCTAATTACTGTGTTGCATCTGCTTTACGTTACTGCGTAATATAAAAATACACAATAAAAATACACCATTATTTTTCTGTATTGCCTAACTCATTACTCAGCAAACCGCACTGGTCTAATTATTCTACGGCCGCTACGTGAGGTCTTTGGCGGCATGCAGTTTTCTACCTTATCACTTGGCGTTATAATCGGTTCCTTATACTCACAACGCTCGTCAACCTCGTCGTTTAATATGAATGCAGGCTTCAGTCTGTCTATTGATATATATAACTCCCTATTAGGTAGCTGAATTAAAAAACATTTTTTGTTCCTCTTGATTACCTGGTACGGACCTTGGTACGTGGGTGTTAATGGCTTCCGTACCGCATCATTCCTTACAAACACATGCGTACACTTGTGTAACTCGGGGTGGCAAAACGTCTCTTTAGGATCGGTGCCTTTCCGAGTTACGGGGTTAAAACTATGCAACGTCTTGCGTAATCTGTCCACGAATGTGTACGGGTCATTACCTTTGTACGACGAACTTTCCGCGAAAAAATCGCCAGGTAACCTGATATCATGCCCGTACACCATTTGCGCCGCACTTACCCCTGAATCACTCCTGCATGCTGCTCGGAGACCTAGTAAAACTGTTGGCAACTCCTGTACCCAACACTCGCTACGAATCATTCTTGCTGTAATTGCTGTTTTGAGAGACCTATGCCACCTCTCAACCAACCCATTACTTTGTGGGTGATACGGGGTTGTCCTGATACGTTGCACCCCCATTAATTTCATGAGATTCTGGAACACTTCCGCTTCAAACTGCCTGCCCTGGTCCGAAGTCAGCCATTTTGTTTCCCCGAACCTGCTGCACCACCCTGTATATATTACCTCGGCTACCGTCTCCGCTGTAATGTCCTTGATGGGCAACGCTTCCGGCCATCGTGTGTACCTGTCGACGATGGTAAGTAGGTATCTGTATCCATCTTGTGATGTCGGTAGGGGCCCAACTATATCGACATGTATATGATCGAACCTCTGGCATGGTTGGAAAGACTCTAATTTTGAAAGTGTGTGCCGACTCACCTTGACCTTCTGGCATTCAATGCACGCTTTTGCCCAAGACCTGACATCTCTATTCATATCTTTCCACACGAACCGTTGTGCTACCATCTTGAGGGTTGCCTTAACTCCGGGGTGACTTATATTATGAACCGCTTCAAAAACATGCCTCCTGAACTTCCCTGTTATGTATGGCCTACTACGGTTCCCTGTTACATCACAATAAATGCCTTTACTAACGTTAGGTATGCTAACACGTTCCAACTTAAGACTGCTTACATTGCAATCGTTTCGTAACCGCATGACCTCATCGCTTACCTCCTGGTCCCTAGCTAATTCCTCGTAATCGATTACCGTTGGGAAAACAATGGTCTCTATTCTCGATAATGCGTCCGCGACCGGGTTCTGATTTCCGGTGATATGTTGTATATCGCTGGTAAATTCGCTAATATACAACAATTGCCTGACTCTCCTTGGGGTCTCTTTTTCTGAACTTACTTTAGTTAGTGCAAAAGTTAACGGTTTATGATCCGTAAATACTGTCAGTTGCCGTCCCTCGATCATATTCTTAAAATGTGTGATAGCCATGTAGATCGCTAGTAACTCTCGATCGTACGTGCTATACTTGCGTTGCGCATCGGATAGTCGCTTGGAAAAATAGCCTAAGGGCTTCCACACACTGTTGACTTTCTGTTGCAACACCGCGCCTACACACGTATCTGACGCGTCTGTCATGAGCGCTAAAGGAACGTTAGAAATTGGGTGCGACAATGTAACGGCGCTTTTGAGGCTTACCTTACATTGTTCGAATGCTTTCTCTGCCTCGCTGTTCCAATTGATTTTTGTCTTATCGTGCTTTTTCGCGTTATGCAGAAAACTATTAAGATGCGCATGGTGTTGAGCTGCATTTGGTAAATGAGACCTGTAGAAATTTACCATTCCTAAAAATCGTCGGAGCTGTTCAATATTTTCGGGCTTAGGGTAGTCTGCGATCGCCTTAATTTTATCGGGCAACGGACTGATGCCCTCTCGGGTTACCGCGTATCCTAAGAATTCTATTTCGTTGCGACCAAACGAACACTTGCTCGCGTTTATTGTAATGCCTACTCTATCGAAACGCTCACAAATTAACCTAACATGCTCTCTATGAATTTCTTCCGTTTCACTCGCTATAATGACGTCATCGATGTAACAAAACAACGCCGATTTTTCGCCGGCTGTTCCCTTGATGTATTCGATCCCTTGCAAAACTGTATGGTCCATGAATCTCTGAAACGTCTGTGCCGCATTTCTTAAGCCAAAGGTCATGCGAGGGAATTCGAATAAACCAAATGGGGTAATGATCGCCGTTTTCTCTATATCTTCCGGGTTAACTAAAATATTGTGGAAGGCTCTATTAACATCAATTTTAGAAAAAAAATTCTTACCTGTTACACAGTACGTGAAGTCCTGTAGTCTCGGTACTGGGTAGCGGTCTGGTTTCGTTATCGCGTTGAGGCGTCTGTAGTCACCGCAAGGACGGATTTGCCCGTCTTTCTTCGGAACCACGTGTAGCGGACTGGCCCACTCGCTCTTTGATGGGCGGCATATACCTATTTCCTGCATTTTTCTAAACTCTTCTTTAACTAACCTATATCTATCTGGGGGCAACGGTCTCGCTTTAGCATAAACAGGCGGGCCGGAGGTCTCTATATAATGGTACACATTATGCTCAGCCTGGTCTAAGTTCTCCTTAAAATTAAGTGGTTTAGTAATGTTGGGGAAAGTGGACAGAATATCATGATATTGCATTTTACTATCGAATGTACTAATCGACGCATCGTTACACTTAACTAGCGGTCCTGCTACCGTTAACCCTGTGACTTTGTCAATTATTTTCTTTGAGCTAAGGTCTACTATAAGCTGGAAATGGCTCAAGAAATCTGCACCCAATATTGGTTGACTTACGTTCGCAATTACAAAACTCCACTTAAATGCTCTTCTTAAACACAAATTTAACTCTAAAGTTATTGTCCCAAATGTTTTTATCTCTGAGCCGTTCGCAGCGAACAACTTATATGACTCACTGTTTTTAATATATTGTTTACTCACTTTTGAGGCTGGAATCACACTAATATTAGCCCCTGTGTCCACCAAAAAACGTAAAGCATTTTTCACATCAAATACACTGAGACGGTGATTGTCCAAAACAGCGACAGAACTCTGCGTCTCACCTGAGCCTGCCGCGCCTAGTTTTCCGACCTGCCCTTCCAACTGCACGGCTGCTCGCACCTTTTCGCTCTGGATCCGAACTTGTAGTGGAAGTGACATAACCAATCCGGACTAGCTGGGCTCCGCCTTGGCGAGCCTGCCCTGGTCGGTCTGCCTCTTGAGCTGGATCGACCTCTGGGAAATCCTCGATTACCCCTGCTCCTACCGACTTCCTCACGTAGCGCCGCTATCTCTGTCATCATTTTGTTTATCTGTTGCATCACCTCACTGCCCGTCCTTTCCGGTGTCTCGCTGCTTACCGCTGCCGTCTCTCCTGTGATTGGCTGCATATTCTCCATCACTTTGTCTGCGATGGCGGCTAGGTTGTCTACTTGTTGGTCTTGACTAGCTGCGAGCACTGTCTTCACGGGTACCGGCAGTCTTGTTATCCATAGATTCTTCACCGTCTCATCGCTAGCCTTGCTGTTTCTTGCCAGCTCCTTCATCCTGCGCAGGAGCTGTGATGGTTTTTGAGTGCCCAAATCTAACTCTCCAACCAGCCTCTGGAATTGTCGCTCCGGTGACTCCTCATAAACTTGTAAAAGCCGTTCTTTTAACACTTGGTATTTATTTGTTTCAGGTGGGCTGTAAATGATATCAGCTACCTGCTGAAGCGCCTCGCGATTTAATTTCGATACAACCAACTGGAAACGGCACTCGTCTCCCTGCTTCTGAGGGGCTATGGTCGCCTCAAATTGGGCGAACCAAAGTCTAGGCATCTCTCTCCAAAACTCGGGTATTCTTGCCGACACAGAGATACTTGCCATACCTTCTTCCACTTTCATAACCTGCGGCGCACCCTTCTGAGGCGAGCCTATCGGGTTCATTGTGCTTGAATTACCGCACGACGACCAGGTTGCGCTTTGTTCAGCTGCGGGGTCACCACTGTTGGGTCACTTATTACTGATTCAATTAAACTCAGACTTCACCGTAGATCATGTATTTAATTTACATAGCAACAACAGAGCTTATCTACTTATAAACTATGTACATGACCAACCGAGTTGGTAGGCGCCAACCAACTCCCCGACTCTGCCGCGCGCAGGCGGCTCATTCCATTTTACTTACATCAGCCCTTTTAGTCCCCCACAGTGGTACTATAGTTCCTCAACGTTCTGACTTCAAACTTAACAGATTTGGTGTTCCACAAGGAAGCGTTCTTGGACCATTACTATTTTTGACCTACATTAATGACCTACCTTGTGTGACAAAAAATGATTGCTATTTATTTGCGGATGACATATCTATAGTCGTGACAGGTAATAATAATGCTGAAATTAATAAATATGAAAAAGACATCAATGATGAAATAAATACTATCGTGAATTGGCTAAACGATAATAACCTACAAGTAAATATCAACAAGACTACCTACATGCAATTCAGTATAAGTAACAGATCGAATAACTTCAGTCTTAATATAAAATATAATGATTATCAAATTGAAGAAGCACTGCATACTAAGTTCCTAGGATTACTACTAGATAAAAATCTTAAGTGGAAGGAACATGTTGACATGGTATGCAAAAAGATTAATCGATATGTGTACGTGCTTTATAGATTGCGTAAAACAGCCTTACCAAACACGGTTCTTGCAGCTTATCATGGATACGTTGCGTCAGTGCTCCGATACGGATTGATATTATGGGGAAACTCTACTGAAGTTATAGGGCGTTTATAGCACAAAAGAGGTGTGTAAGGGCTATGACAGGAGCCTTCTACTTGGACTCCTGTCGACCATTATTTCAACAATTACACATTCTACCACTCTCGTCTATGTACATCTTTGATATTTGTGTATTTGTTAAACAACATGAATATCTGTTTAGCAAAGCACGTGATATTTATCCGAGGAACTCAAGAAATAGGGATCGACTAGTAACAACATATAGAGCCAATAATGCAGCATACCGAAAATGTAGTCATGCTATGTGCATAAAAATATATAATAAACTACCCCCAGGCTTACGTCAGTTAACATCTTTAGCACGTTTCAAAAAAGATCTTTTTTCGTGGTTGATAAATAAATGTTTTTATTCAATAAATGACATGTTGGCACTGTAAAATAATATAGGTATAATAATAATTTTATTGTGACATAATATTAATTTTTAACATCTTTTAAATTTTGACATTGTTATACTTGACTAATTATTGTATTAATTATTATATTTGCATGCCAGAAATGGTTGAATACACTGGACTTATTGTATGCTATTTGTACCACCTTTTGTCAGTATTCAGCAAATAAAGAATTTGATTGATTGATTGATTTAAGAACCGTCGCCAGTACTAGGTCACTGTGTAGGGCAGCGGTGAACCAAATCCAATTAGCCTTTATGGTTGCTAACCTCTGATAGGAGATGGCACTAGAAGAAGAAGACTTCCCAAGATGTAATAGGTAGGTATATACTTACTCGGAAACGTGTGTCGGGAAAAAGGAAAACGTTATATAATAAGTATCTACCTAGTATCTCACACTGCTTTTCACAGGCCTCTTAGTAAGAATCTAATAATACTGTTTTGCAAATAGAATTTTCTTCGACGAGAGTAGAGATCGTGTTAGGTAGGTAAGTACAGCTTTGTACCTACGTCAGTGATAAATAACGCAGCTGGTTAATGGAACACGCTACATAATAAATCGCAAAAACTCTCGATACATAAATCTGTAGGTACAGGCGTTGTACGCTTTTAAATGAATCTGGATAATTTGTAGAATCTAATGTGGCATTGAAAAAATGTTACACACAAGATTCAATATTCTTTATTTGCAAAAACATGATGTTAAATTATATTTTGTCCAGTAGAAATGTTTCACTTTACATAATCAGGCATGCAAAATTAGTACTAATTACAATTTAATATTTAACCTATTTTTTGAAATTCAAAAATTCATCCATTGTGTAGAAGCATCTTTCCATTAACCACCATTTAACCTTAATCGTAAGTTCTCTAATCGCTTTTGGTGGCAACCCTAATTCCACTCGAGCGAAACCGGGATGGGATAGCTAGTATTACAATAAAGTACACAATACATGCAAGACGACGATATTTGCTTAAACCGCTCATGTAAGTAGGTTAGTGATAAAGTTTGTCCATCGAAGGCGGGCAACTCCGAAACTTGGATCTGCTTGGATGCAAGACGCTCCAATTAAATTATGGACGGTTCAAAGGCAGAATGCATAACGGCTATGCAACTGAGCAATAGCTATGGAAATCATTTACCAAGTTCTAGACGTTACGGGTAAGGGTGCCCGTACACTATATGGAATTGATTAACCGCATTAGGTATCACGATTGAATAGAGGTAAATTGCGGTCGCTTTAAGGGCTTATTGATTGCATATTGGTGTATGATAAAAACGATAGATTACAGTATCATGATGAGGCATGCTATGCGTCCTAATAGTTGTAGTATAGGCCTGGTACCCACCCAAGTAGAGATGGGCAGAGATGTGCTTGGCCCAGATTATTATTATCGATAAAAAATGTGATAATCTTTTCACGTCATCTTATAATAGGTAATCTGATTAGTCTGCTGAGCACATTTCCGATCTGCTTCGGTTGGGTGGATACTGGGTACTGGATCTGAAACTGGGCGCACATTCGTTTCTGTTGCCTTAGTAAGTAGGTATAAGGTACTCGTATCTAGCCGTTTTCGAGGATATACCCAGTGCCTGACTTTTTGAGCTCAAGATTGCTACCGCAGCTACTATTGCAGCAATGTGCGTACACTACCTAAGTAGGTACAAAATTTTCCAAAATTTTAAACTGGTAGGTATGATTATTAAAAATGTGTTTGAACTTTGAAGCCATTTTAAAGGCTCCCCTAGAATAAGTTTAATGCTGCATGTACACGTTGCATGTAACCCACACTAATTAATTAACTTGCACTGATTGCTTGCCTCGTTCGCAGCAGTTTTAAACGCTCTATTATTGGATGTTATTATATCCACTCTAGCACCTGTGCTAGGTATGTAGAAAGGCGAACTCGCCCTGGAAAGCGCAGCCTCGAATTGACAAACGACGTTAACAGGGCTCTCTCCGTCACTTATTCCATACAATCGTAGTTCCAATTTCATTTGAATACTAAGCAACCAAAATCCATGAAATGCAGACATATTCTACAAACTAATATCTGTGCCTGTGGTGTCTTAGATTTTTCTAAAAATATGTAGTTTTAAAATTACAGGGGCTCAAAGATTTGTATGTGAATTTTTAAGACCGCGTAACTTTGAAACCGAATATTTTAACAGAAATCTGGTAAACCACAGGCATATTAGTTTCTAGAATATATCTGCAAAATTTCATGGACTTTGGTTGCTTAATATTCAAATGAAATTGGAACTACGTTTGTATGGAGCGAGTGACGGAGATACGCTTCTTGAGTCGGCTGCGGCACAAGACCGTTGCGTGTAGAAACCGCTATAAGAGACCTATGTGCAACAGTGGACGACTATCGGTTGATAAAGTTACAACAACAAGAGGAAGAATCCCTATAATTAGATAATTCAACAGTGAAGTTGCGAGTAAAATCTAGTAGAAAGAAAATATGCGATCGAAATGTTTGCGAAGCAATCTACAGGCCGCAGTCTGGTATTTTTGCAACTATTTGCTAAATTGAGCGCGTGCATGTTGCAACTAACTCCTGCCGAGATTATTACTCCATCCCAATCAATAGTTCCCAATCAATCCGACTTGTGGCTAACGTACAATGCATACACATTCAACCTGGAATTGATGAAACGGTCCAATTAAACTTTTAGCAAATAGGTATAAATAAAGGTTTTTATACTGTTCTAATTTTGGTATTTAGTTAAAAACATAATATTACACAATTAGGTAGTATAAATAAAATTATATTTAAAATAAAATATTAAACGTAGATAATAGATATATCTCTGCCTTAACTCGTCGTGTTAATTTATAATAACATTATCAGTAAGTATTGTTTCAACATACCTACTCGCAATTGAATTACCTAGATATCTTAAGAGCGATAACAATATCAGAATATTATTTACCTCGTTATATTGTTATCTTCAACCATAATAATATTAGAATTAATCATTATTCAAACCGGAAATTGTTGTTAAAGATACAATTTAAGTACACATGCACTATTTTTCATTTGATCTCAGTGATTTGTGATAAAATATTGGACTTCTAATTAAAAATATTAAATAAATACTCTCCACTAATCAAAATGTTTTACTCTACTTAGATGCAATAGGGTAAATAATATTGGTACACATAGATAGCTATCAATGTGTCAACAAGATATATAATGTACTATGTATTACTATTGGATTGTTAATAATAGCTCTTTCCACAATGCGCACACATATAGTTTCCACATATAGTATGATCAAGAGTCTATTCGATAATATAGATACACAATGGCGGCGTTCAACAAGTCATCAGTATAGAGCCGATCGGGATAATTACTAGCCATTTGGCCCGGAGTGCGTATTTAGCGCCGGACAAAGCACGTATTAGAGCGTCAATACGTCGATGTATTGACCCATGCTGTTAGAGTCAAAGCACACGCTACAATTACCACCGGTGATCAGCAATGTTACGACGACAGCGATGCTGCAATGCTCGTTAGCGAAGGATACTGAAACATATGTGTAGCAGACGTTAACAGCAGTTGCATTCGGCGCGTTCGATGCGGTCGGCTCGTGCTTCTGATGTCATTTGAGAAGTTCTTTGAAAACCTCTTCGTGTACCTCTCGTTTCTATTAGCTGTTTTAAAATAAATGTTTTGGTACTCGTAATTGGCTGAGCAAATTGTTTCTTGTTTGCATTTTTCAGTGCTTTTATCAGGGGCACGGCAGTGCCCCCGCCAAGACGAGCAAAACGGCGGCCGGGGCGCTACGTAGGTACCTTTTTCTCGAAGCGTTTCGCCGTATTTTCGAACCATCATAACTTCGGTCTGGATACTTATTTATTTCAATTGTAACAGAATATGCTATGGAAGAGCGGGGCCGTCCGCCACAAGTACTAGTTTAATACTAGTCACTTACTGGGACGGTCCCAATTTCTATGTTATACGTAAACTTGTTTTTTACCGAAATAAATATTTTTGTATTTTGTATTTGTTGGATATTCATTACTCATGCCCTTCTTCATTCTCTAGCAAAAATGCATTCAATATCTGCGATGGATCATGATTGTCAAAATTTTTTAACGATCAAACGACAAAGCAATCGTTAAAAAATAGCTGCAACTGGAATTTTTGCAATGAAACTAGCGGTGCTGCATACGGTTTTAACTTTTTAAGAGACCAATCGCTGCATCGATTGTCCTAAAATTTTATGATCAAATTACTGATCGCTCTTGTGTTACGTGTGTGGTTGCCCTTAACCATAATTTGTATTGCACTTGGTGCATATTATCGCGTATTATGAGTTAGGTCACTTTATATTTGCTAGTGAAATAATGCGCTTGATTATTGCAGGAGTTAATTAAATGCATAAAAGCAATTTCATGTAAAATTCTGTTAAGTGGCTTATATACAGGTTCGTGTAGGTACGTGCCTATACTAAAAATAACTACTTAATATAAATTTCATAATTAGTTTGCAAGTGTTCGAATATTCAAATTATTACCGCGACTTCGTGGGCGTGGATATCGCGGGAAATCTTTAATTTTCCAAAATAAAAATGTATTAATTCAGTGCATAATCTATCTCTATTCCAAATTTCAGCCAAATGGGTTCAGTCATTGTGACGTGAAAGAGTAACAAACATCAAACTTTCTTTATCACTGTTTTTGGATTAGGGTTATAGGATTGAATATACAAGTCTAGGGGTGGATTAATTCAGTTGCAGATCTTATGACTATGGGTTCGAATTCTGAGTGGGGCTGAATAAGGTAATGGACAACATTCCTCGCCCTCTGTTGTTTTTTACGTTGCCTTGTACCTACTACAAGACGCTCGAGTCACTCTCACACCGGAAGACGTATCTGAAGAACTTTAGTATGCGACTCTAGTGTCTATACTAAATCGGGAAGATGGTGAAAATTAGGTTCCTTCAGTTATCTACCTACTGCAATTTTAAATGCTACATTACCGTCAGAAAATAATATGACCGTGAACTATTTAGATCTAAAGCTTATAACATTACCTGTGGCATTATTATGCAATCTAGCCTCCTACATGTTCGACGGTCCATGAACTGGATAGCCATTAGCTCTAAGATGGTCGCAATCAACGTCCAGAAACTAATCAATTAGTAATAAACGCGTCCGCATTGACTTTACAGTATTGTGCGCACGTGCAATATGTTGGTCTTCAACATTAATTGGTTTAGAAATGCAATTTGGTTTGCTTCGGTACGTATTAAGCACGCATCTGTTGTTATCGGTTTCTGGTGATCTAACGTCTTCAGTCAGCTTTTTTGTTAATGTAGTTGTAGCTACAAGATGGCCTCCTATCTGTTCGGCGTTCCATGAATTACTGGTTAACCATTAGCTCCAAGATGGTCGCATCCAACGTCCAGAAACTAATCAATTAGTAATAAATGATCGAAACGAAATCTCCTGAGGATGCTCCGGTGTCGGGGCGAAACGTGCGTCGAGAGTAGTGGAAAAGTCTTATGTGGTGTTGCATGTGAATGGTGGTGGCAGTGCTTGCTTGGGAACTTGGCTTTATTGCTTGGTTGGGGAGGTAAGCGGTGCTCAGCTTGTAACTGCATGTTTGACCATACAGATTTATCCTGTTGGCGGATTATAGCAAAGTAATTTTTATCTGTTTCTTGCTAATCTAATATGGTTTGTTTAGGTACCTACGTAGTAAGCACGATTATCGGTTTCTAGTGACCTATCGTCTTTAGTCATTATTCAGCTCAATATAGTATTATTATGTTATTAAAGTAGGTGTAGCTACAAAATGTTAGAAATTAATATCCAGACACTAATCGATTAGTAATAAACGCGTTTGCAATGACTTATAGTATTATGTATACGTATAATATGTTGGTCTTCAACATTAATTGGTTCAGAAATGCAATTTTGTTTATTCCGGTAACGCATATCGATTTTAAAAGACAGTTGCAACTGGAACTCCAGAAACAAATCAATTAGTATAAACACGTCTAAGTATATGAATTTAGACTATTATGTGCACATACAACATGTAAAAGGTTCCTTTTTCCTTTTGAGGTACGGAACCCTAAAAATTGATGTGTCTGAAGTATTTAGATCCGAGTATAACTAAATAACCTCACCTGCGTTATTTATTCACTGCGCAATCCCGATTACGCTCGCCGGTCCATAAACCCGATCGACGTTTACGGCAAAGTGGTCGCAATCAATCTCCAGAAACTAATCAATTAAGAGGAAAGCCAATGCGAATGACATAGACGATTTCACCTTCAAACTAGCAATTTTGACATGTCATGACCCTCTATTGACAATTAATCAAGCAGACATTTCAATCTGCGAAATTTACGCGGACTTTTAGTATTTTGACGTAGGAGGGTAAAAGATCCAGTAAATGAACGAATAAGGACTACCCTGACATTGACCTAAAATTAAGGTATATGAGAATCGTTCTATATATAATTTTTATATTTTGTGTGTCTGTACACAGTAGGTATACACTCTTAAATTATTTAAATATCAAAAAATCAAATAAAATGCGTGGTATTAATTATTATAACTTATTTTATTTAACAAAAGGATAAATTGCCAGTAAATGAACTGGGAATTTCAGTGAATGAACGAACTCTATCTAGTGCATAAACTCTCGATTCCTATTAATAAATAAATTCTTAAATATATTTTCGGCTTGGAATTCAAAAAAAATTGTCAGATTTTCACAGTTTTTGACTTATTGTATATTTTTTTCTACATTTTGCGCGATAAATCAAAAACTATTTTACATAATAATAATAAATAAAACCTGTTTTAGAATGTATAATAGAGCCCTTTCTGTATACTAGAGAAAAACTTAATGCCCATGTTGCACCCAAGTCGCTGGAAGTGCAACATCAGCTGCTGAATGTTTTGAGAGTAGTGAGAACAATATACCGTAACACATGTTATCAGATTTGTTCCTTTGAGCCTAGAAGCCACATGTTCTGATGCTTTTTAGACAATCTAAGATCTCTCATTAAGTGGTCCAAATCATTTTGATTCAATAGTCTAAGTTGAGATGTAAAAGTCACTACATCGTCACTACCTTCTGAAAGTTCTTGAAGTAGATTGGAGGTACTGGGTTGGGGCTGAGGTACAGATTTATCACCAGAAGTCAGAATCGTTCTAATTGTAGACTGCAAGTTACAATAGAGTCGCTTGGAACAATTTTTTTGCTGTTTCTTCTGGTTATATTCACAATGCAGAAATAATAATCATCATGGTGTTTAGATGGTTCGCGCCAAATTATAATACTTTTTTTAGTAAAAGTAGGGTCTATTCTTATTTGCTCATAAACGCAATGAGGAAATACAGCTTCCACATATAAAAATTTGGAGTCCAGGCCTTGCTGTTAGCTGCTAATGGGTTCTCAAAGTAGCCCGAGTATGCTTGTTTTACAAAGTTAGACACACTTGCACGACATTCTTTAATACGTACTCGCCACCAAATGGTACAAAAATGATTGGAATAACTTGCAGATGTTCTTCTTGATGTTAACACCTCGATAAATTTCGGCAATTACTTGTCTGATCTTAATAAAGTGTGAACATACAAAGTGTGAGTATAGTGCAAAATATGGGGGTACCTGTATCTCAAAAACTAGAGCTGCTGTGTAAAAAATTAAAGTAGATCTGAAATCAGCGACGTCAAATTAGTAAGAAACAGTTTCAAAACCTAATAAAACAAAAAAGTTGAATTTTGTATGCCAGTGAAATGATTCGGAATCGGAAGCCACTTTATATATCGCGAAATTTGGAAATGTGGTCAAATTTTCGAAATCCATATTTATCAATGAAAAGCGACATAATTTTGTAAGTAGTACTTACTTACTTCAGTTTACTATTTTTGAACAGTTTCGCAGAGGTACCTACAACAATCGGCCTCATTCAATCAGCCGCCATATTTATAGTAACAGGCAAATAAATACAATTAAGTATTGGAACTACAATACCTATGCTCCTAAATGTATCTTAAAAAACAAGTCTCATTCAGCGTTACAAGTGCAGAAGAGGAAGTAGACAGACGGATTAACATCAGTTCGAACAAGTACTGGGCACAAAAGGAAAGAATGAAAGGAGCTTACCCAGTACATCTTAAAAGATCCGTTACAGATACATGCATCCTGTCATGCCTCACCTATGCCAGCCAAACATGGGTCCAGACAAAGAATATAAAAAGAATAATAGTGACTTGCTAAAGGGCGATGGCAAGGAGCATAACTTAAGGAAAAAATATTCAAAGTGAGAATTGAAGACATAAGAAAAAAGACAAAGCCTACAGACACCTTGAGACATGCCCTAAAACTGAAATGCAAATGGTCATATTGTATCAATTTTTACAGATGAAAGAAGGACAGGAAAAATCTCCCCTTGGCCGTGTCCAGCAGGCAAAAGAAAAATAGGTAGACCGAAGACGCGTTGGTCTAATGCTATTGTGCAAATCGCGAGAGAAAATTAGCTTGATAGTACCAAAGACAGAGAGAAATGGGGATACCCAAGAGGGATCCTTATCCAAGAAAGAAGAATACCAGAATAAATATTTTTAAAAAAATCTAAAGAAAAATTAAACCGACTTCAAAAACCACAAACACTAAAAAGTAAAAATAACTTTAGTGATTGTGGTTTTTGAAGTCGGTTTTATTTTTCTTTTGAAAATTTTTTATTTCACAATTTTTAGTGGCCCCACTGTACTATAATATGCCATACCCAGTTAAAACCCTACTGTTTACTAAGATATTACACTGATCGCGAGCAATTTGCTCTTATCCATTGAGGAGTTCCGTTCTCCATCTCGGAAGATATTCATCAGATCTTCATCAAATTTATATGGGACCACCTGCGAAGTATACCCTATCAAACAAAAAAAAAATCCAAATCGGTCCAGGCGTCTTTGAGTAATCGGGGAACATACGTTAAAAAAAAAAGATACCGAGGAATTCAGAACCTCTTCCTTTTTTTGGAGTCGGTTAAAAATATTTTTTAAATTTTGGTAACAGTTTCCTTTTTGTGATCCCAGGGAGCTTTAAATATCGATTTTGAACCAAATCGGTCAATTAACAAAGAATTTCAAAATGGCGTCGACTTTTTTAAATTTTGGTAACAGTTTCTTATTTTGTGATGCCAGGGAGCTCTAAATATCGATTTTGAACGAAATCGGTCAATTAACAAAGAATTTCAAAATGGCGTCGACTTTTTTAAATTTTGGTAACAGTTTCCTTTTTTGTGATCCCAGGGAGCTCTAAATATCGATTTTGAACGAAATCGGTCAATTAACAAAGAATTTCAAAATGGCGTCGACTTTTTTAAATTTTGGTAACAGTTTCTTATTTTGTGATCCCAGGGAGCTCTAAATATCGATTTTGAACGAAATCGGTCAATTAACAAAGAATTTCAAAATGGCGTCGACTTTTTTAAATTTTGGTAACAGTTTCTTATTTTGTGATCCCAGGGAGCTCTAAATATCGATTTTCAACGAAATCGGTCAATTAACAAAGAATTACAAAATGGCGTCGACTTTTTTAAATTTTGGTAACAGTTTCTTATTTTGTGATCCCAGGGAGCTCTAAATATCGATTTTGAACGAAATCGGTCAATTAACAAAGAATTTCAAAATGGCGTCGACTTTTTTAAATTTTGGTAACAGTTTCTTATTTTGTGATCCCAGGGAGCTCTAAATATCGATTTTCAACGAAATCGGTCAATTAACAAAGAATTACAAAATGGCGTCGACTTTTTTAAATTTTGGTAACAGTTTCTTATTTTGTGATCCCAGGGATCCTCAGATATTGATTTTGAACAAAATCTATGACAGTTCAAGAAAATAGATTGTAAACACTATTTAAATTATTATCATTAACATTAAATTAAATGAAAACACGACGCGCGACGTGTACTGCAGCCCCTGAGCTTGAGCACAGGCCGAGCCGGTATAAACCGATTTCTCTCCGTACGCGACGTAGCGTCTGTGCTCACGCACACACGCGCTTCAAGCTTGTAGTAGTGTACCTATCGTAGCGCGCTTGTATGAAGCTTTGACTCTGTTCGCTACTCATGTGGTTATACAACGCAATACCAAACTCACAAACACTCGTACAAACATACAGACAAGTATATACTCACACACACTCACACACACACACATGGACGCACGCACACGCACTTTTGAACGGTTTGAACGGAACACGGTTTTGAAATTGAAATTGAAAAAAGTGTAAGAATTTGTAAGAAAATATTTAAAAAAGGTATATCAGCCGGTTTTTTATTCCAGCTCTTAATACATGTAAAAACGTCCAATCTGTTCATTTACTTGAGCCTTTACCCTAGTACCTAATTATATCGACCGCCCCATATCAAAACAAAGTAAATGTCATTTTTCCGAAAATCGTTTTATGTCATAAGCCTAACTTTCATAGTATGTCCCGTTGTATTGTAAGGACACCCACATTAAAGTAAAATTAAAAGCTAGTAAGTCGCTTTGACCATTTTAAAACATAGTACGTCTATGAACTCGCTAGGTTTTTTATAGATTAATGCGCCTTACTAAGTTTTTCAAAGGAATTAGATTAAATAAAATAAATATCACCCATTATCTAAATACCATGTCAAAACAGTAAATACTTAATAATGCATTAAAACTTAAAAGTAAGATAGGAAAAGTCAAAAGGAGTTCTGACCTCTACATGTCAACTGTTAAATATGGTTTGCAAGGGAAATACTTTGCATACTTACATAATGTTTTTAGGGTTCCATATCTCAAAAGGAAACACGGGACCCTTATAGGATCACTTTGTTGTCTGTCTTTCTGTCCGTATGTCCGTCTGTCGTGTCTGTCAAGGAAATATTTCCCGTTAACCTAGAATTATGGGCAGGTAGAGAGGTCTCAACTCTCATAGCCCAAGTAAAGGAATAAATCCGAGAACAAATTTCGTGATTCTAGATCAACGGGAAGTACTGTAAAGGTTTTCTTGACGGACGGACGGACAAATGGACAGACAACAAAGTGATCCTTTAAGAGCTCCGTTTTTCATTTTGAGGTACGGAACCCTAAAAAAGAAAATGATGCACATGTAATGAATAAATGTGTAGGCCAGTCTTCACACTAAAATATTTAAACCCCTTTAATTTAAAAACTGTCATAGCCTAGTGGTTAGAACGTCCGCCTCCTAATCGAAGGTCGGGGCTTCGATCCTGGAATCACGTTCTACTAACTTTTCAGTTATGTGCGTTTTAAGCAATTTAATATCACTTGCTTTAACGGCGAAGGAAAACATCGTGAGGAAACCTGCATACCTGCAAGTTTTCCATGTTCTCAAAGGTGTGTTCCTAAACTTGTCTTGAATTTAAACCACTTACTAGGTTTTGATCTGAGAAAGAAATTTGACATTAATTGACATAATTGAGAGACCTAAGCTTGTATAAGAACACAGAAGTGTCATAATTCGTGTTCACTTTGCCTAACGTCTCTCGGAGAGCAGAGAGAGATTTAAACTGTTTCTTATAATCATTGGCCATATTTCAAATGCGAAAGTGTGTTTGTTGGTTTAATATTCAATCACGCTGCAACGGAGCAACCAGTCGACGTGGTTTTTTGCATGGATACATTTAAATACCTTGAGAGTGACATCTCTCTCCGCATCGTATTCTTTATTGCTGAGGGTTGTGACCTCTTTCCATTATTCCTACATCTAATGGTAGGTTTTCTTGGGATGCGGTGAGTTCAAAGAGCCTACGGAACTCGACTAGAAAAACGAGATTTTGACTCTTAGGTTTAACGGTTATGAATTAGTTATTATTATCAGTGATAAAATTGATTAGGGCTGCCAGGTAAAATGACATTTATCTCGGAAAATCAAAGAGATTTTTTCCAAGTTTGCGCTACTAAGTACATATATTATGAAGAGGAAAGGTTTGTTTGTTTGTTATCGATAAACTCTGAAACTACTGAACTACTTGCACTAAAGACATAATCATCAACATCAACCGACAGACGTCCACAGTGAACATAGGTCTTTAATAGGGTCTTCCACATGCTACGGGTTTGCGTCGCCTGAATCTTTGCGCTTGCGCTTGACGACAATCATGCTTTAAAGAAAGCAATGATGAGGTCCAAGTTGGAGCACGCTTACCTAGAAGATGCCTATTCACTCTTGGCTTGCAGGTATCTAAGGTATATATGGCAGGAAACACGGCCGCCGAAATGGCGTTCCAACCTTTAGGCTCTCCCCATTGCCCGCAGCATGAATCTGAGCTTTCTTATGATGGTTATATTATTATGTACATATTATATCTCATAAGAAATCTCTAACACACAATCCAGCTAAGTAGGTCCAATTTCAAAAAAAGCTAGGCTAGCCGACAAATCTAACTCAGTTAGGCAGCCTTCGGGAACCTTCGAGATGTCTCTCGTCCAAAATTCCTCAATGCTTGAAGACCAGTCTTTGAATAGTGCATGATGTCAGTGATGAAAAATGGATCCGAAATATAGGTCTTTTTTGTACACAGGAAATGCCTGACGCATACCCCTCCGTCATGTGGGGCTTGCACCAAACTTGCACTACTACGAAATCCATTTCGGAACACGGCACCCGGAACGAGGCGCGCTATCTCCTAAAAAACATAGGTATAATACCTATTTAGAACACTTACTATCTGTCATCATAATCTATGACAACCTCCGAGTATTTACCTGGTAAAACCGTGACTTTAGAATAAATTTTAGTATATAAGCAGGCTTCATTTAGAAATGAAAAAATCCCTATTTTATTTTTCAACGATTATAAACACAACTTTCATTCAAAAATAATAAGCTTAAATTCATTTTAAATAATATTTTGCGACGAAATGACGCGCACAGTCCTTCCGCCATGACAGTCCAGTGGACACTGAATTCCATAGAGCGCCTGCAAGAAAATAAATAGCACAGGAAGTTTTTTGGTTAGTTTTAGATTATTTAAGAAATGAAAAACATTTAGTATAAAACTAACAGTTCGAATTGATTGCTAAACCTAAACATATCATTATCTGGAGGTTGGCTTCAAAGTATCAAGATGTTAAAGAAAATTTTTACAGAACAAGTTGCGAACAGCAATGTTTTCAACTTGTTTTTTTATTTTATTGGGATAATGTATACTAAATTAAAAGAGGCACTTATAATCTTCACAAACTGAAGTTTTTAATTGCATGTATTTAATAGCTGTTAATGCTTTAGAAAAATAAACAATTTACTTCAAAGTACAGCATTTTTGCGATTTGTCAAATAGCAATTACCTTAACAATGAACGCATCCGCATTGACTTTACGATATTGTGAGCACGCATAATGATCCGATGTTCAGCATTAATTGGTTTGCAAATCCAATTAGGTCGGCTTCGGTACGCATTAAACACGTACCGCTCATTATTGATTTACTAATGACCTATCGGCTTGAGTGTGCTTTATTGATTTTACTGTTACTTACTAGATCACCATAACTTTAGTAAATAACTGTAAAAGTATATTATTTTAATAACAGCAAAAGCAATTTATTTAAATAATTATAAGAATATTTTATTAAAAATACAGAATTTGCTGTAAGAATTAAATCTTCCGGTCCCCTACCAGATTGAAGTGAAGTACATCCTGATGTTAATTTTCAATATAATTAATTTTAAGGTTTGGATTTGTTATTCGGTCGTTATTTGTCGCAACGAACGTGGTCACAATCAATCTCCAGAAACTAATCAATTGCATCGCGTCCGCATTGACTTTACAATATTGTGTGCGCATATAATGGAGGCTATATTCAGCATTAATTGGTTTGCAAATCCAATTAGGTCGGCTTCGGTACGCATTAAGCACGTACCGCTCATTATCGATTACTAATGACCTATCGTCTGGAGTTTGCTTTACAGTTAGTTGTGGCTGCGAACTATTTTACGAATATCTGATACCTATTACCTATGTGTTCTATGAAGCTGTCAAAGTTATAGTACGCCACAGGTTGAGATGGCTATCGGGGTATGAGGCGGGGGACGCCTCGAACATCTACACGCGTACCCGCGTTCACCCGCGCTAATCCGCACCGGGTTATTGCGGGAGCTGTGCGGGTGTGCGACTGTCCCCACCCCGGTTGCCATCTCAACCTGTCGCGCACTATCACTCTGACTCGCGCTGACATGTCAATTTTTACCCCCGCAAACCGAGAGGTCAGGTATAAGTTTGATGTTTGTATCTGTGTGCCTGTGGCATCGTAGCACCTACACGGATGAAACGATTTTGACCCCGTATTTTTGTTTGAAAGGTGGCTTAATCGAGAGCAAAAACAAGTTTCAGCCCCCAAATGCTTTTGTTCGAACCCATCTAGATATGCCTACTGCTTAGTATCTACCTACTTACACATAGGTTTTTGGTTTTCAAATAGATTGATACGAATGGGTTGATTTTACTTTATCTATACCCACTATGTAGGAATATTTGTTATCATTTATAGCTGTACATTGTATAAATATGTCATAATATTGTATAGCGTCTACAATGTAGGCCTGCAGCTACAGTACGCACAAATTACGCGACATGAGCGATAGCGGGTGTAGCGACAAGCGTACAAAAGAACATGCGTGTTTTACTGGCGCACCAAACAATAGGGGGTAGAACACGCACCGGTGAATATACGAGTTACATGAAAAATTAATTAAAATTTTACACTCCAAAGTTTATTTAAAAAAAAATTAACGTGACTGAGCCTTTTGAATATTATGTTTGCGAAAATTAGTATGAGTTCAAAATACAGCCTCTCACATCTTTTGCAATTTTGTTTTTTAACCGACTTCAAAACAAGGAGGAGGTTCTCAATTCGTCGGAATCTTTTTTTTTATTTTTATATGAAAAGTGAGCAAACGAGTAAACAGACTTAATTGATCTTTAGTGATAACCGTCGCCCACGAATATTTGCACTTTGCAGCACCAGAGGAACTACCAATGCGTTGCCTGCCTTCTTATCACTAATAAATTATTATATCCCCAAGAAATAAATTAGAGAGTCCTATTTGGTACATCTGATTTTATAGATAGGTACTTATACAAAAACCAATCTGCCCCAAGCTATGTTAGAGTAAAGTGACTTATACAGTGTTTAATATTGTTTGTTGCTGTTTGTATAAACCAATTATAAAAATGAAAATATGCTCTTTATAATATCTGCATTTAACTGTTAACTGTATGAATATGCCATAAACCGCCGTAGTGTATGTTAATAAGGCAATAAAACAGTGAGTAAACTATCGTCTCGGTAGTCTCAATAAAATAAAACTTTCCTTATAGCCGACCGTCAAATTACACGAGCCGCATAAACTTAGCCCAAGTCGTCATGTGGCACCCTCCTTGATTCTTGAATAAAGACTCTTTTGGCAAAATCCCAAGGATTTTTATTCACCTACTTTTATAGCATATTGTTCGTGTAATTTTTCTTCTACGTTTTTTTTTACTATTAGCAGGTTTGCGTTTGACCATGATCACAGCTGTTTATGAATACTTATTATGATTTTTGATGCAATTTTAATAGTAAATATTATTATTTCTGCACTGAGGAGCAGGAATGCGGAAATAAACAGGTGTCAAATTGTTGACTTTATTCAAATTGGGTACCATTGTACACTTTTTGAATGTATACATTTAAGAGGGCTCTCTCCGTCACTCGTTTCATACAATCGTAGTTCCAATTTCATTTGAATATTAAGCAACCAAAGTCCATGAAATTTTGCAGACATATTCTAGAAACTAATATCTATGTCTGTGGTTTTCCAGATTTCTGTTAAAATATTCGGTTTCAAAGTTACGCGGTCTTAAAAATTTTCATACAAATCTTTGAGCCCTTGTAATTTTAAAACTACATATTTTTAGAAAAATCTAAAACATCAAAGACACAGGTATTAGTTTCTAGAATATGTCTGCAAAATTTCATGGATTTCGGTTGCTTAATATTCAAATGAAATTGGAACTACGATTGTATGAAACGAGTGACGGAGAGAGCCCTGTTAAATAAGTTGCCTGTCACTTTAGATCTTCTGGAGTCAGGTTTTGCACTCGGATCATAATAATTTCATAGTCAGTTCGCGGTAATAAGGTCGTATGTGCCGCGTATACCTATAGTGCATCTCTTACGCATTTCAGCGAGAAGCTAGGTGGGTACTTGTTTACCTTATAATATCTATATCTATTACAGATAAGACCAAGCTCCCCAGTAAAGCGGAATTTACATTACTAATTTCGTGCCACTAACGTCGTAATGTAAATTCCGCTTAAGGTAATCATTTGGGTTGAACTGTCACGCCTTGACCAGGGTGTCTAAATGTTTGCGCAAAGAATTTTCATTAGCCGGCGGGGGTGACCACATGTCCGAGCCTTTTCATGCGCTGCTTGTTCTGAATACGCGCAACTTCCAATGGTAGTTTGTGTAAAACCGTTAGGTTGAATGAAGTTACAAAAGTAGCTATATTAGAACGTTTAAACCACTATGAGTATCGTAACGTAACGTCATGAAAGTAGGTAGGTACTAAAGATACCTTATTACCCAAGAGCCGATTTTCCAATCACCAAATAATATTTAACTGAGGATGAAAACATTTTGACAGTATTTTAACTTGTATTTTAATTGCAATTCTCCAAAAATGGTAGATGTTTATCAAATCACCAGTTAAAATATACCTACCAGTGCCTACAACTATTGTGAATGAGTGTAAAAGAATAGAAACACTGTGCTTTACTGGCACATAACCTAACCTAAATAAAAACAGATGTTTTTTATTTTGTTTTATTATGTACTTAGGTACCTAATTTTACAACGACTAGTCGACAAAATAAAAATACTCCCCATATCTTATTAAATATCTTTGGCTTTCTTACGATAAACTTACATAATATTATTTAAACATTCATTTCCAGATTCTTGGCCCATTTTCAAATTGGTTAGTGTATATTGCTATCCATTTGGCAAACGGTTGACAGGTTAAATATTTTTCTTACGTTTGCCAAGTAATGGTATTAAAAGGTTTAAAGATAATGACTTGCTTAAAACCTGGATTTGTTTTAGTATATTGTACATGAAAGTATTCTAGTAGAGTAACTTAGAGTTCTTACGTTCAAGCATTACAAAAATTTGCTCGGAAACCAGCAAACTTATTAGGAAATTCTACATTCGTACTCTACCTTTTTTTTTAACAACCTGGCCTGGTCAGGTCGTGTTTGTTTGTCAGGCCTACATAATATACAGTTATACACCATGTATAATAATTAATTTTATTAGTCTAATCCTTTTGTTTTATTAAGTACACTTATTGTTTTTTTTTGCAGCAGCAAGCATGGCAATAAAATTTATGATTTATAATATTTTAGCATACGACCAAAATCATAATAATATGTACCTGTTAAAAATATTTTTTTTTCCGTCTTCCAAAAGAAGGGCATTCTCAATTCAGCCCGCTTTTTTGTAATTCCTCAATTTACCATACAATTTACGTTTTTTTGTTTTGTTTCTAAGAAATAAAAAATACATAATATATTCACAAAATTGTATTGTTGTCTGTCATGCATGTCTTAAGCATGTTTTTTAAAGTCCCTAGTACTTACTTACAATATCAAAACATTATAAAAAAATTACAATTATAAGTTACAGCAATAAGGTTTTTATGTCAATCCTAAAACCCTAAAGCTATTCTAAATACCACATCTTTGAATATCACTTACGTGTCATCTTTATGCCCGAAATTCGGTATGAAGTCGTCAAACTGAGGGCCTGACATCACCCTCTCGTTCCTGCTGACTTGGCATCTAGTGCCCTGACGGATGATCCCTCACACGAGTGTTCTGCGTTTAACCAAGCTTATTTTATACGCAATTTGCGTATACGGGCGTTTGTATTCTTTTTGCCCACTGACGAATGGCTGATGTAGAATTTTCTCCTTATTTGCTTTTGGATTTTAAGCGAATCGTCACGTACTTTTGATTTTAATATAATATAGGTAATGGTACTTATCTATATTAATATTATAAATGCAAAAGTGTAGGTATATCTGTCTGTTACGTTTTTGCTTTTCACGGCCCATTCTTTTTCCCTGATGGGTATAGAGATAGCTCGCGTGGCAGGGTCAGACATAATATGTTACATAGTATCCCGGAAAATCAAAGAGTTTCCACGGGATTAAAAGAAAACAAAATCCACGTGTAATAACTGGCGGTCATCATCTATTTGGTAAACCTTGTATTTTGGAGACGGGTAAAAGCGGTAAGCTATTTCTTAGCGGATGGTATGTGAAAAGGTAATATACAGATGGACACGCTTTCGCATTTATATTAAAAGAGTATGGAATGCATAAATTGACGTCTATTCGTTCTTAGGGCGAAAACTTGGTGGTAGGTTGTTGCTATTATATTTTCCCAGGCGTTCAGATTATAATACCAGTAAAATATCCCACTAAAATGCCCCATTCAAAGTCAACATCATCAAAGGTTCACTTAAAGGCTGTCCTTTCGGCTGTCAGTGACAGATAAAAAGTATATCCAGGATATAAGCGAGGTGTGCCCTTCGTCAGCGTATTTGCTCGCCCCGGAGCTGTTTGCTCCTTTACCTAAAACTAACCTCCGCTGCTTGAGTGTGAGTTACAAGCTGAAGCGATTAAAACATGCGATTTCTTTATCATAAAAGTGTGATAGAAATATATCTACTATAGTTATAGCTACGTCAGGAAAAAATAACACTGAACTTAATTCTGCGCAATGCTTTATCGATTTATTAGGCGGCATGAGGTAAAAGCGTGCCGTTGAGAGTGACTGTTCCATCGCGCCATAGGTGTGCTAGTCAATCTGTTCCACGTAGTAGAAAAGCGCAGTAACTATTCTACAAACTCAGCTATCATCTAGAGTTATTTTATATCTGTCACCAACTGTATCTAGTACCAATTAGAGCCGATCTGGAAGCAATTGGTCAGCAGGACGTCATCATACTGAACGCGCGCGTATGTGTGTACGATTCGTAATACAAGGAACTACGAGTAAGTATATGAAGCACATTCAACTGGAGAGTGTGCCGCATTATATTGGCTCTTCACTCGTGTGCGAATCGTGGCACAAAAGCCTCTAAAGTCTAAACACCCTGTGAATTGCGCGAAATAAATATCCACACTGTTCAAGCCGCAATTCTCACAGGAGCTTGATTTAAAGAGGAGCATTGAATAGTAGGTATAGGTGCGTTGCCACTGCATTGCCCTGTTTATTTAAGCCTTAAACGATTTGAATAAGTAGTTAGCCAGGAAAAAATAAATACTTCAATGGTTGCTAATCACGATAACGTATCTCAGGATGACCATTTATTTATTTGTGTTCATAGACTATTTTTGTATTCTTATGAATCTCCAAACTAGTCATTGTTTATATTCTTTCTTCACGAATAACTAAACGTACTAACAAGTCCATGAGTATAATAAAATTGTATTTACTGGATATTTTAGAAATTAATCTCGATATCATATTTTAACGACGAAATCTGGAACCAGCTCTGTATGGCTTTCTTGTACTAATGGATTAAGACTTGGTAGAAAAGATTTCGAAATCGTCTGGGAAAATTAAATAAGAGTAAGTATAGCCAAAAATAGAACCAGCTCTGATAATAGATATCTAGGTAGGTTTGCTAAAACTTTGACTTACTCACACAACATCTCAAATGACTAAACAAAATCCTACCATGTTTTATTCGAGACAAGATTGACAAGTTAGCCCTTGAATGTGATAATATGATGGTATGATGCAGTTAAATCTCGAAGCGGGTTAACTTGGAAGGTAAGTAGGTATATGGTATTTTGTTATAGTCCACATTTAATCATACCGGAATGCTAAATCGTTTGACGGTACCTCTCTGGCAGTTGAGTGGTAACAAGCCATAGCTGGAGTCTCCCACCTGACCAGACCAGTCCCGAAGCCAATTAAAAAATTATAATTTTCCAAATTGCCCTTGCTGAGAATCAAACCTGGGACTTTCCATTTATAAGTTCACAAAATTGCGCCAGTGAATCGATTAGGACTAAAATAATTGAGAAACTTTGCTATGTCTGCATTTTCGTTTGTACCATGCATGATATTGATTTTGAGCTTGCGTTTCCAGTCTAAATATTCCTTGCTCTAGCATTATTTTATTTTCTCATTACTATGTTTGTATTGGAGCTATGAAAATTGTTTTATCGTAAACTAATAAGCGCTTGCAAATTGTGCATAGTCGGAAAGTAAGTTTATAGGTTAGAACTTAAAAGATTATTAAATCCTTTGCAATATTTTACGCTGCTGGGCAGCTTTTGGAAGGCTTTGTGATATGATTTCGTTCAAAATCCTTCAGTGCTTGAAGACCAAAGTCTTTTAACAGTAGGTACCTACGTGTTGCCAGTCAGGACTATGGATTCAAGACGTGGTCGCTAACTATGGGCTTCATAGGAAAGCTCAGAGTCACGCAACAGACGTGGTTGGAGTTTCTCTACGTGATTAAATCACAAATGAGGAGATCCGTAGAAGAACCAGAGTAACTGTAACATAGTTAACTGGTTGTGAAGTGGTATGAATTGAAGAATACGTAGGGCAAAAACCGACGTTGGGGTCTCAAGATGCACAAAGTGGTGACCTCACCACTGGTTACTGCGGCGTTGACAAGCACTCCACTAGATAGGTCTAGGAGTGGAAGTCGATGATGATGATAATGATTATGATTCAGGCGGAAGGATAAAAACTGTCCAAATAATATTTATGTACATACTAGTCAACATAAATACTTAGGTAGGTACTATTTATTCATCCAACTAAAATTCCAAAATAAGCGTAGTTTAAGAAATTAACCAAAAAAAAGAAACAAGGAATGAGTGCGGAGAACAGAATGAATAGAATTTATTTAGATACGTAAATATGTAGTTACGAATGCTTACTTTATAATGTTGTTTTGATGCGATGTGCCAATAATATCTAGTGTGGAACTTGCTCTTTTCGTTCATTCTATAAGGGTAAGAGGGCTCAAGGGATTCGCAACGTCTCCATCACGTAAGCCCGAACTCGAAAATCTTCGCTTTTCGGATTTCAGCTGTCATAATTTACCCGCGAAAAAGCTCTAGCTTTTAAATAATACCTATATAGTATACGTGTACGTAAGTGTTGATGGGGATTTTGTAGGGTGTAGTATGCAAATTTAAGAAGCAAGCTTTTAGGCTTTGAGTTAGACAGTGGAATAGCAAATTTCATAGCCCTATGTCTCTATGCCCTATCTACAGATTCAGTGTGACGATCGCAAAACTATGGATTGGCTATCACTCGCTCACTATTGACTACAATGCATTGTTAAAACAAATAAAACAAATAAATAAAATAAGAATTGGGAAAGTCCATTTTGCTAGACATTGTTAGACATATTATTTTTTGCTCTAATAATATGATATCTCAGCTCTTTTAGACTCATACGTACGTATTATGTATATGAACTCCGTCGCCGCAACTTCGTGCGGACAACTTCCATACAAATTACAGATTCTAACGGTCGCCATCGACTGAGTTGCCGGGCGACTAGTCGACCATGCGTAATCGCTCTTAGGTAAGTTTTTAGTAAGTTGGTGTGAATTGACGATGCAAGGTGCTCAGTTGCTCATAAACTGGGTAGTTTATTTTAATCTACTGTTAGATTCAGTGGTGCTGCCACTAGTCGAAGCTGCGACAGTCCCTAGCGACTTTGAGCAATCAAAGAATTTTTACTGCTTCACTTTGTTGTCAGCAAATGGCCAGCAAGATGAAATTTTTATAACCCCTGTGCGTCAGCTAGTAGCGGTAGGTACAAAGCTGTTTCCAATGGAACTACAAACCGACATCGTAGGCAGAAGATTTGAAATTGTTCGAATACTCACACATAATAATCTATCTATCTCTTAGGCAGTTTTTAGGTAATGTGGATAACAATTCTGTTGTACAAAATCTCTGAACTCTATTATTAAAATAACAAGTCTAAATAATTTATGTATATATTGCTATCTCTTTTATGAAGCTCCCTGCGGTACAGGATAGCACTAGAGATCTGTTATGAGATCGGGTACAACAGAATTAGCAACATCGAATACTACATTTTCCTAAACATAACAAATCGTGTTTCCAACCTGTATTCCCATCGTGAAAATACATCACTTTTTATTTTTTGAATAAACATTTAGTCATTTCCTATTTGGTATACCTCCATGTTGGATTAGTTTCTGTCGAAATGTACGGAGGTCTTGCATTCATTATTGGAGAATGCAGACCATGTTTCAAACGTCCGGTTCGGAAGGGGCGTCCTTTTTTCCCGTTCCCCCAAAAGCAAGCTTGGGCAGGAATTCTATAGAACCTTCTAGGCTTGTTTGTGTTATTCCGGACTCCAATTACGGGGACATACATAAATGATTTGTCATCCCTTTGATAGTAGTTTTGAAAAGATAGTCATGTATGATAAGCATTATTTTAATGAAAGTGAAAATCATCCCCTATTACTTTTTTTCAATTGCATTCTTAGGACGAGTCACAGATCCGCTGAATTTAGACGACGACGCAAGACCATGCCGTGTGGAAGTCTAAGCAAGAGACTTATGTCCAGTCTATGTTTTTCTGTTGATGATGATGATAATGATGATACATTCATAGCTGCAGTTATGATAACTGATTGGTAAACTATATTTAATTTGGCTTTACCCGGGAAATTAGGCAAGACCATTTTCAATGCAACGTAAATCTTTGTCATACTTAAATGTGCGATGGAACCAACCAACTTTGAAACCAAGTGTTATTAGCAAAAAAGAGGGATTAGCTAACTCAGAAATTAAAGATTGTAATTAATTACAACAGACTTACCTACCCCTCCTTTTTCTACTTAAGATCCATTTGTCTTATCTCGGATTATAAGGTACCTAAGTTACAAAGTTGGAGTGGCTTGCGCTAAAGTAAAATAAAGTTTATTTTCTTAGCAAACAGCAGTATGCGATAGAATCAGACTTTGTCATTCAATGGCTTGTTAAGGCTAGTTAGAGTTGTTTGCTCGAATTAGTTCATTGAATATTGATAGCCAGCTCTATTTCTGACTGAGTAAATCGAGTTTCCCTTCATTGCATTGATTATTGATATTATTATAGTTTTTACTGCACTCTTGTTGAGCATTGTGCTCGGGAGGAACTTATGGAAGGAAGAACATGGAAAACTTTACGATACTATATGATATTATTTTATCTACTAGATTAACTAGATGATGCCCACAACTTCGTCCGCGTGGATTTAGGTTTTTAAAAAACTCGGAGAAACTTTTAAATTTTTCGGGATAAAAACTTGATAAAAAGTAGTATTTATCCATCTCCAGGATGCAAGCTATCTCTGTGCTAAGTAACAACTACATCCATGTGAATTGAGTTTTCAAAAATTTCATGGGAACTCTTTGCTTTTCCGCGAACAAAAGTAGCCAGTCCTTACTCGGAATACCAGCTGTTGTCTCAGTACCCGTCAAAATTAAACGGATGGACTGTGAAAAGCTAGCAGTCAGACAAACAGACAGACAGAATCTATCTATAGACAAGTTGCTATGTTATTTGTACATGCAAAGCTACGTTTATAAAACCGCTTCATATCTGAATGAACGTTGTAAAGACGTCAAATTCACATGTTCGCGTACACATTAATATGCATACGAAAATGAAATCGCGTCTGCACGCTGTTGTGGACTAAGAACCCGTGAGGGCCAGACCTTCCTTGTTTTATAAAAGCTGAAAGTTTCTATGCGCATTGTCCCCAACACATAAGGAACGATCACCTAAGATATAGTTAAAATTTTAGGGTGTCTGGCAGGAGGTTGCCACTAGGCAGTGCATTTAGTGATTTCTAACACTATTCCGGAGAAGATATTAAGATATAAGTAGACTTTATACTTTGACAAAAGATTTCATACTTCTTTGTTACCTGTTATCTGTCAAAGCTACCATTATCCAAACTTCATGGCCGCAGATCGTTTCTCCCGGTGTTGGGGACAATAAATACGCAGATAACTTGTTAGCTTTTATTAAATAACGATGGTCTGGCCCTCGTGGGCTCTTTCTCTATTGAACCAGTAAATAAGTTCCGGGACAAATATCCGGTGCCAAGTGAGCCCGTTATGCGATTTGGCATCCCTTTCTTCAGAGTGAAGAGTGAATAAGAGGTGAATAGTGGGTGCGATGTAGTCCCATCGGTTCCTAGGCAATGATTGACAGGGCAATCAACGGTTTGATCCACTGCGTGAGTGCAACGGAAATGTAGCCGACTTTTTGACTTTTCTTCGTGAGCAATTTTGTACTTGCACTTGCAAAAAAAGAAGTTCTCAAACGCGTTGGTACGTATTTTGTACTAGCAAGTACGTGTAACTACATCTTTACTAAGTATTTTACTAAGTATTTCATTTCATTTACTAAGTATTTCATTTACTGCAAGATTGTAAGTAAAAAAGATGTTACATAAATTTTAAGTAGGTACGTATCACAATCTGCCATGACATGGCGTGCAAAATTTACTATCTTTACATACATTTTCAATAAGTACATAAAATATCATATAATAAAATATCTTCGCTGCATATGAGTTTTTTTTTTAATTTCAAAATATTTTGTGCTTTTTTGGGTCATTGACTCGAAAATTAAATAATTCAAAAGTTCTAACAACATGCCGTTGCATGCAACATGCTCATACTTAATACTTACTATTATTAGGTTTGTATTTTTCTTGTGCAAGTCTTGTGTGTGAAAAATATCTATCAATCATTCAAACAACTTAGCACGTAAATAAATTTCTCAAATAATCCTCAGATACAAAACGAATAAATAAAAATTGTTTACTAAAATGATTAAATTAGGCTATCCTTGCCAACGATCCCCCGTCGATTTCCTACGTATGATATTATTGTTCTTATCTCTATCTGCCCTGGTTCGTGCATTCTCGGTTCCTAGATCGGTACATTTGTGATAACCAAATTTCAAATTGCTGTGATTGGCTGAATTTACCATGTTCTTGCTGCGACAGTGAGTTTGAGCCACTAGCGGAACAATGTTAGCCGGTCGGAAATGATTGCAATTAGTCAACCTGTTTGACGTCCGTGTTCTGTTTTCGATTACAAAAAAGAAAAAATTGTTGTTGCAATCATCAATTTTAGCAAATAGTGAAAGAGAGTCGGCCAATCAGAGGTCACAACTACCGTCACACTTTCTGTCACACTATGGCAGTAGGCATGCCGAGTAATGAAAACAATTTTTCATTCTGTCTAGGTCGAAGTAGGGTTGCCACCTGGCTCTTTTTGATTTACAGGCTACCACCATCAAAAATACGGGGTTTAGATTTGAAGAAATTTGAAAATTTGAAGTATTTGAAGAAATAGGCGGTGGTTCTCTCTGAAATGCATGGAAAGCCTATTTAGATATTTCAGTTTATTTGTAAGTTTTGTATTTTTTCTCTGTATGTTGCCGTGTCTTGATTGGTGAACTGTGTTTGCAATGTGGTTTTAAATAAAAGATTTATTTATTTAAATAGCTTTTAAAAACTCTTAGTGTTGTAAAGCAAAATGTTATACATTTCATGCATACAATCTTCTCATTTCAACTTAAAATTACATTTAATTTGAAATTCCACCTTCACAGTATCAATACTATGGCCGTAGCCAGGAATCGATTGCGGGAGAGGTTTTATTAGGGCCGGAACTGAATCCTGTCATGAGGAAAAAAACATTCGCTCAACTTTATGGGCTAATTACCTGGTTAGTGGAATTTCGCCTTTCAATTTGACAGTGAGATAAAATACAACAATAAAAAAGCGCGAGCGCAGTGAGCGTAAGTGTTTTTGGTTCAATACAGAAAAAATTAAAGTGAAAGGGAAACGAGCAAGATTTTATTTTTAAAGCTTCCTATCCATACTAATATTACGAATACGACAGTATATCTATTTGCCTATCTATTTGTTACCCTTTCACGGCCCATCTTCTTTACCAAACTTTTGGTACTTACTATTCAGAGGTAACTTGCATCCCAGACATTTTTTTTAGGCGGCTTTTTAGCCCGGAACATCCCCCACGGAATTTTTAAAAATCTAAATTCATGCAAATGAAATTGCGGGGTTTACACCAAGTAATAGAAATTCAAAGCGCGAGTGAAGTGACCGCGAAATGTTTGATATATTTCCAAAAAAAAATTGGTAAGCAAATGCAAGAAATAGTGTAAGTATTATTTTAGGCTTAGGTTTTTGACGGCTTCCCAGGCGCAGTCGCCATTTCAAAATTTCTGGTCTGGTGGGAGGCTTCGGTCATGGCTAGTTATATGGTTAGTATGGCCCTAACGGCCAAGAAATTAGACTGCATCATCACTTACCACTAGAAAAGATTAAAGTCACGGGCTAGCTTGTATAAAAAAAGGCTTACATCCTCAAACCAAGCCCCGCCGCCTTGGCTACGACCATGATCAATATCGAGTGGGTTTCAGCTACGCATTGCCGCAAAAGGAAAATATTCTTTCTACTGGAAATAACGTCAGTGTTTGATTTCGCCAGCCAGCTCCTGCTGAATTTGTAAAAAACCGGCCAAGTGCGAGTCAGACCCACGCACCGAGGGTTCCGTATTCGGGTATTTTTTCCGACATTTTACTCGAGAAATCAAAAACTGTTATGCATTAAAAAAATATGCATAAAAATAAATAAAAATCTGTTTTAGAATGAACAGGTAAAGCCCTTTCATATGATAACCCACTTGATATATGTAGTTATCTTACTTTGAAAATTGAAAATACTAATATTTGTTCATGAACACATGACAGACGGATAGAAGGACAAATGGACAGACGGACAGACGGAAAGACTGACAGACTGACAGACAACGAAGTGATCCTATAAGAGATCTTTTTTGCTTTTGAGTTACGGAACCCTAAAAATATTTAGTTTTATTTGCCCCGTATTTTATTTTCATAATTACAGGTTTCTGTATCCTGAAATACGGGGTAACCAGTAAAATACGGGGCCTCTGGCAACCCTATTCGGAAAACACTGTCACATTCAAGTTAATGTCAAATATTTTGTTTTCAATTACAGAAAGCTGCATCAATCATTATTACAATATTTTCTTTGTTGTGATTGGCTGAATTTTTGAGTTTCAGCCAATAAACAGACTGTTTGCCAATTAAACGTCATAACAATATAAATGCCAGAAAGTTTAACCAAATAAAACTAACTTAATGAGAACCTAGTGAGAATGCAAACGGCACACAATTTATAATACATATTATGTTAGTCGTATATAATAGATATTATAGTAGTCGTTCACTTTGGTAATAGTCAGATTGTCATCAGTAAAATTGATATTGGTCGATGTATCGTAAATTATTGTTTCGGTGACAAATATTTTTATTATCTATTTATCTTTGAACAGAATGGAATAGAATGAAATGGAATGGAATACAATGATAAATTTTTATTCCTGTAAACTTTTAGGTAAACTTCAAAGTGTTTTTGGATGGTCAGAAAAATTTACCACTGGTTCGGAATGCCGTTCCTACGTTTTCTAGGGTTTCGTACCTCAAAATGAAAAACGGAACTCTTATAGGATCACTTTGTTGTCTATCTCTGTCTGTCGTGTGTGTCAAGAAAACCTCTAGGGTACTTCCCGTTGACTCAAAACCATGAAATTTGGCAGGTAACCTAACTGCGTAATTTTGGGTAGTTTTTTTAATCGATAAAGAAAGTTTGCGACATTGTTCAATAAAAAATTTGGATTCCAACTCCTCAACCCTGATGTTGCAGGGGACCTGACTACTAAAGCTAATGGGATTTAAAAAGTGTCGATTATTAATTGATATTGAAGGTATCTATACCAAGTAAACACTTTGTCGTTGATCTCAACCCTGATGCTGTAAGAAATTGCATTCCTAAATCCTGGTGATCCCTCGGGATTTGAAAAGGATCATCCGTTTAAATATTCTTACGTGATACAGAAACAAGTTGCATCCCGGGGACGGTCTATTACGGAGAGGCAACTTTTGTTCTGGGAAATGAAAGGACCGGGATTTTTAAAAACCTAAATCCACGCGAGCGAAGCTGCGGGCATTAGCTAGTTGTAAATATATTTAGAAGCTACTATAAGATAATAGATAAGGTACTTATTTCCTTATATTTTTATTGTATGGCAGCGCGCGGTTTTAAATTATAAATTGCACGTCCTGTCCTTTTCTGTAATACATTTTTTTCTCAATATCTACCGCTTTATCTCATAGCAAGAGTCCGTAAGACATAATACAGTGAAAATAGGCAAAATATACAATTTTTGCAGTTTCCACGTCAGTACCTGTCGAATTTTTCTAACAGTGTAAGCAGCAGAGCTGAGTTTACCATCAAGTGTTGATATGTGGGTGTTCCATAGAAGCTTTGCATCTAACATTATACCGAGAAACACGGGGTTCTCCTTTATTTTCAACATATGATTATTTATCAATGAATTTATGTCATTTAAGGTCCTGGTATTGGGCAGTGTGAATTCAACACACTTAGATTTCTTTGCATTTGGAAGTAAATTGTTAGCAATAAATCAGAGAGTGACCTGTGATATGGCATTACATATAGTATACATTGTCAAAAATTATAATATTAAAGCTGTGCGTATTGCGTGAGGAATAGGTTGCATGAGAGTTGCAACTTGCAGGGTTTGATGCATGCGCTATTGCCAGCAAACATGAGACATATTTTTATCTACAGGCAACGTCTGAGTAGGTAACGCATACGTCTAACGCAAGTTGAAATGTACCAGTGTATTTAGTTAGACCTATCGACAAGTTTGGAGTTGGGTGCAGTCTAAATGTGGCCCGTGTGTTTAGACTGTCAGTTTCTGTCAGTTTCACGTGTCGTCCCCCGCACTTCACCACCCCGCTTGCACAAATCGAGACAGCACGAAATTTTCAAGATTTCTGGGTGTAATTTCTGGTTTTCGTAGTTCCCACATAATTATAACAATATAAAATATATAACAATAATTTTTTTACTACATAATATTCATTAAATTTTCTAGGTCTGTGGTTTTTCCAAATTTCATTAAATTGCTTCGTTGTCTAGAAAAACGAGCACAAAGTTGGGCCTTTTTTTAAAGAAAAATACAAATCTTTGAGCCCCTGTAATTTTAAAACTACATATTTTTAGAAAAATCTAAAACACCACAGACACAGATATTAGTTTCTAGACTATGTCTGCAAAATTTCATGGACTTTGGTTGCTTAATATTCAAATGAAATGGGAACTACGATTGTATGGAGTAAGTGACGGAGACAGCCCTGTTAAACGAAATAATACAAACATTGCTCTAAGACGATTTAAATGTTAATTTGCTTAACTAAATTGGTTTGACAAATTAATTGCGCATCTGATAAAAGTAATGAATGTTCTTCGATTTATTACCTCCAGCGAAATATCCCGACACTGAGGACCAATTTAATGAGAACCGCCGTGGTTCTTCAGTTTGAGAATTCTTCAACGATGTTGCACAGATCTTGCTAAGTTGGTTGAATATACCTTTACTCCACAACTTGTCTAAATTGATTTAATTAGTTTGTGATAACTTTCTCCAAAGACGTCATTAAAGGAGTTCAAAGACGATCTTAAGGTAGGTAGGCAGTGGTTTAAAATTTTTCCATTCAAAATACCTATTTACTTATAAAAGAAAATTTAAAATTAAATGAAATTAAACACAGGAAGATAACCGGGCCATGGTTTGTGAAAAAAAAAATATCATACAATATTTATTATGTGCCGGCCATGTAACTTAACCAAATATATAATACAGTTAGTAACGATGAGACTGGCCTTTGTATAAAAGCCCCTGACCTAAGTATAAAAAAATATCTAATGGAAAAAAGATAAAAACTGTTTCAAACGATTGCGGCTCTACCTGGCATGTCATAGTTCTGTGCAAATAAAATCATCACTAACAAATAACAACTGATGCAGACTGGGACAACTCTAAAAACATGTGCATGTTGGAGGCCCGTATATTACAACGATATACGAGTTCCTGTAAAAAGTTTGGCAATATGCCCAAATGAGGGGTGACTTTCGCTTCCCCTGTAAAGGTCTAATTTTTTCAGTCAATGTACAGACCTCATTCACCTCAATTTTTCAGACAATGTAGAATTGTAGAGTCTAGGGCATGCGGATTACGAAATTTTGTGCAGAAATTCAACACGACCTGGTTTCAAAATGAGGACTACAATTTCGAAATTATGTTTTTATTGTTGTGGGTGTTTAAATACTCTTATATTTTTGTAACGATGAAAAAAACGAGTCCATTTCCGAACGTAGGTACTCCTATTTGCAGTCACTAAACTGTGTGCCTATAGCGTTTATTGTTGTTGGTATTTATCTACTTAAAAAAATAGCACTCATTGATATTTGTAATATCTTCTAGGCAAGCATATTTTATCAAATACCTCACCATTTCTTTCCATAAGGCAAGATTTTTATCAAATGCAAGCCTATCTTGCAATGAAAATGTTTTTATTATTACTAGTACAGGGTTTGTACAGTCTGCTAATCCACACTAATTGTTGGATTATTGTTAAAACAGGATGATAAGGCATTCTAAGTGGAGACCCGTCCTCAGTAGTGGCCGGTCGGCGGCCAATAACGATGATTATAATAAACGTAATCTAACACTATAAAAAAGTATGCCTAACACATTATTATAATAAATACGGCTAGTTGTAGGTATTCATTATGCTGTAACGCAGCTTGAGAGCAATCGTCATAATGGATTTTCAGCAAGTCATAAGACGTCTCAATCGGCAAAAAATCCTGCAAATACCTTCCCCTCACTAGGGGCTCGCCCTCGACACCTGCTGTTCGCGAGATGTGCACTGATGTGCTAAGTTCCTTGTTGCTATATTTTTCAAGTGCCGTCGTTTATAAAGAATGTATTTTTAGTGAAGAATTTTTTTATGTATCTTAGAAAAAATTGCAGGCCTTTTTGCTTTCTTGATAAAAAAATTACGTACGTAGGTAGATACGTAGATAAAGGGTGGTTCTGTTTTCTTTCATATACTGCAAAGTAAGATCATGATACAAACTAAAAAAATCACGCCTGTATCTCTTACCTAAGAATTTTGAAGTAAGGTCTGGAGAGTTAGTCTACATTTTCAATAGGTTTTTTAAACCTAAATCCTTGCAGATGAAATCGGGGACCTCAGCTATTGATTGATTAGATAATAGGATTGTTATTGGGCATAATAGTTTAGTAAGTGTACCCTGTCATTTATCCTTAAAATACGGATAAACAAAATACATTTGTGTTTTATAGAATTTTGACCTTAATTTACAAGTCAGCGCAGAATAAAGCAACCTTCATTTGCTTCCCACATGAATGTGTCGGCAGGCGACGGGTGCAAGTGTAATTTTGTAACCCTCGAGTTACGCGGCGTCGGGCGACATCCACTCGTGAAAAATAGCTCTGAATATTAAGCGATTTGTTATACCTAAGTACTATTTCATTGCACCTATTGGATATAACCTTATATATTCTTCTGGAACATGTGAAACGATAAAAGAACGAGTTTGAGAAAAACTATTTCCAGCTTAGATATTTACGTAGGTATGTAACGTTAGTAGTTTTGTGTTACCATTATTTATACCTTCTTAGCTTATTACACTGACGGTACCTACAGTACGCTGCGTTTTACTCTTATTGTAGACTAGCTGATGCCCGCAGCTTCGCCCGCGTGGATTGGTCAGATCCCCTGCAGCATCAGGATTGAGGAGTTGGACTCCAAATTTTTTATGAAACAATGTCGCAAAGTTCCTCTATCCATTAAAAAAAGAAATGACGCAAATCGGTTCAGAAATCTCGGAGATTTCGGTGTACATAGCTAGAAAAACACAACTCTCTCTTTGAAAGTCGGTTAAAAAAGTAGCCTATGTTACTCCCTGGTCAATTCTCTACTTGTCTGTGAAAAACCCGTCAAAATCGGTTCAGCCGTTCCCAAGATTAGCCTTTTCAAACAGACAAACAGACAGACAGACAGACAGACAGACAGACAAAATTTTTTAAAACGTGTGATTCGGTTATAGTATCGTTCAAATAACCATATGACCTTAATATGCGGTAGTTATTTCGAAATTACAGACAGACACTCCAATTTTATTTATTAGTATAGATATCGTAGCAGCTAGCTACGGCGTAGCCTTTGGTACGAGTAATATTAATTAATTATAATCAAAGGTCCTTGGTATTATTTTATAGATCAGTTTATATGTTTATTATTTGACTAGATATAACCCGCGACGTCATCTGCATAGATTTGGATTTTTATAAATCCTGTGGAGTTCTTACAGGATTTTTTTGATTTTGATTTTCCGGGATATAAATTAACCTAGCCTAAACTATCTCTGTGATTAAAATTGTATAAGTGAATGAGCCTAGTAATCGTTATAAGAAGTAATTACACACTTTCTCATTTATAGTATACTAGCTGAGACCCGCAACTTCGTTCCCGTGGATATAGGTTTTTAAAAATCACATGGGAACTCATTGATTTTCCGGGATAAAAAGTATCCAGGGTATAATCTATCTCTATTCCCAGCCAAATCCATCCGATAGTTTTTGCGTCAAAGAGTAACAAACATCCATACATACATACAAACTTTCGCGTTTATTATTTTATTAGTAGGATTACGTAGATTTGACGAAATTTTAAATCACATAACATTTAAAATAGCAACCTAATTTGGAGCCGGTATAAAACACATTTAAATTACAAAACAACGTTTAAACTTAAACAGTGTCGTAACTTTTTAGCTATTTTGCGTATTCAAATTACACCTAACTTTTACAAACTTAAAGTATCAAAGCGGAAAATCTAGCACTGGCTTTAGTAACTTTAAAAGTATAACACCGAAGTTACGGAGAGAAACTCTATGCAACTGCACTTGACACTTGAAAATAAAATTCACGCCAGTATAAACTGCTTTCCCTCCCTTGCCCATAACAAGAATTATGCACGTCACAAGTTCCGAGTACCGAATAAATCAAGTAACTATGTAGAGTTATGTGTTGGGACGTTTAAAGTTAACTAATTATGTTAATTAAGTATAGTTAAGCTAAACTCGCGTTACAGTTTTATATCGAGTTATAAACGGCTATCGTAAATTAACCTATACCTATAACTACAGATCGTCTTTACACTTAGGTTTACAACATCTTACTTATATCTTTCTTTAAGCCCGCTTCATCAAGAATAGAATAATAGGCATAATAAATGTTTGTATTGAGAAACGCGTAAGAAAAATTTTCTAACATTTTTCGCAAATCATTAGTATTGTATATTGTAACTTCTATAATCCTATTTGTATATGACTGAAAAAGCTCGCTCGTAATTCCACCTATATATAAAACCTCGCTGACTTTTGTAACGAGATTTACGCACGTCTGAATTACGACAAGCTACCTTCCGGTGGCGAATAAATCTAATACCTCTTTTGGTGCCGCTACGTGTGGGGACGCAGACGTGACGAGGACAAATCAAGTAGTGATAGAAGACAGAGAGTTATTGGATGCCAACTTAAAGAAAAAAACCTCCTTGATTTTGTTATTTTTGCGCATCTCTACTTTCTGTTCTGTATGTTTATTGAGTAACGTTTGTGAATAGAATAGGATATGATACGCTTTCAAAATATAATTTAATTTTTCCATCGCTTTGCCTACAACTAAGCCCAGATAGATATAGGTTTTTTAAAATCCCGTGGGAACTCTTTGATTTTCCGGGATTAAAAGTGGACCCTATGTGTTAATCCAGATCTCCATCTATTCCATATATCCATATAATCTATTTCCATTTTAAATTTCACCCAAATCTGTCTCGTATTTTTTGCGTGAAAGAGTAACAAACATACACACACACACATACAATCTTTCCCCTTTATAATATTAATGTGAACTTTCAGCTTTTTTTTCAATTCAAGCAACAATTCTACTTACTTCGAGCTATAAACACAAATCCAACAAAAACAACACAAATAAATCATGAACTTAATTAAAACCATTTAAGTAAGTATTTCAAAAGTCTTGATTATCATGTTTGTTTTTTATCTTCTTGTTTTTATCCAGCGTCGCATCTTAAAGCTTAAAGTTTAGCACGATTTAAACACAGACGAACACTATTGATAGCGCTACCTTCAAGTCCGACTAGCTTAGGTCTCTATTTAGTTAATTAATAGCTTGTAAAGTTAGCCTTTGCTCCGTTTAAGAATGCTACGAGCTTCCACTTTGAGTGCTTCACCCCTTTTAACTTCGTCCAATTAATTATTGAACTATGAAGGAATTGTTTGAGGGTTGTCTTTGGTAACAAAGTTCCTTGATTTAGCGGTGTGTACTGTTTGTGCTTGAAGTAAATTGAAAAAAAAAAAAAACAAAGTATTGATGATTTAAGATAACTCCGTTCTAAAAACACAAACGTGAAAAAGGTGAATAAATTATTGTGCTATAAATTAGATCATTGGTAACATTATTTATATAGACATCCCACGAATTTTAATGGATGATTGTAACGGAATTTGATTTAGTAATGCTAAGTACTATGTTTATTTAAAAAATCATAAAATAAAATGGGCCTTTTCATGCCGTAGTTGTTGAAAAGTTTAACCAGAAATTTTCACCGCTTCACATACCTAGATTCCTTTAAGTTGAAGATATTTTCATACATCACAATTTTAAACTGCTTTATACTGCTATTCCCAGTGAATAGTCTAATTAATATCGTCAATCCACCTAGTGGACCTGATTAATTATTTGATTCTTAAATTTACTTTAACTTAATTTTCATCTTATTATATTCTTTTAAAATTTATAACTTAGGTATTTTTTCATAGTCCTTAGGTTAGCTATTATATTATATTTTATATTTTACTGTACGACTTATGTTTATGTTAATGCACGCTGTGACTGCCCGTAAGTGGAGTTGCATAAGAGCAATAGAAAGTAAGGAACAAAATGTATAATTAAAATGTGTAACTCTGTGGGCGGTACTATAGTAAATAAATAAATAAATAAATAAATACTATAATAAATTATCAAATCAATAAAACTTGATAAAAAGAGATAGGTACTGCCTGACATGTAGGTTCTATCTAATATCAAATCGTAACTGTGAATTGTCCGTTCGTAATAAACTGCGATCGTCCGTCGCACCGAGTTCGGGATTCGTAGCCTATTGTGATTTTACGTGCTTAAATTAATCCTGCGGCGTGTTCGCTCGCGAAAATTATTAGACACTTTGAATAAAGCCTATTTCACACAGTAACATTTATCGCAACAAAGCCCAAAATAGTCATAAATATTGTTTTTACTTTTAGTAAAATGTGATTGAATGGTAGACTCAATAATTGTATCTTTAACTTTTAACAATCCACTTTACTGCTTTTGTTTGTTTTAATTAAGTAAATTTTTGAAGACATCTGTCGGTTGTCTCAATATTTATTTTATTCATTTAAAATCTCAATAGCTTAAGAGTTACGAGACTGGCTCAAATCTAATGTTAACTGTTCAAAGTCTACCGTTGCAATATATTGTTGTAACTATTCGCTGTCGATACTTATGCTTAGAGGAGAATAAGAAATATCTATGTCCATTCAAACTTGGTAATATTTTAAAAGAGAATATAAATCCATAATTACTTTAAATGTGTTAAAGATAAGCAAACAAGAGTAATGCATGTTAAAGAAGAAGAGTAATTGCATAATTGCTGAGTAAAAAAGCCGCCTAACCTCAAAACCGCAACGTTGCAACGTTGGTCTGGGCTGTATGTAAGCCGCTTAAGAATCAAGTGAGGAGACTAAATGCTCGTAAATTTAGGATTTCAAGCCCCCGTAGAGTACCAATAACGTAGATTTAACATTCAACCCTTTTATTTGAACATCCAGACGGAAGGGCGGGAGGGACGGGGTTTTGGACGGTATTTGTGTATTTAGAAATAATAAAATACGCCTGATTAAACAGCGTGTTTACGGATTAAAAGGGGGTGTTTGTTGCTCGGTAATAAAGGTGAAAATGAAGGTAAGTGACCTTACCAAAGCAAATAAACTGACCGAAATACAAAGTGATAAAATTGTTGAGGGTTATAAAGATGTTCGCAAAAATGGTATTTTTGATCTTCTCTTTAAAGGTGTATACTTAGAATTAGCTCAACCAGCCGATAAACGTTGAGATGTTAAGAGGATTCATCAGCCCTCAATCAATTTTTAGCAATTTTGACCCCGAATAAGAAATGGTGGAAGTCTTTAATCACTATAGGCTATGATCAATTTTCAATAGGAATTTCTTAACGGGACGGCTGAATTGGAAAATATATATTTTCAAAGTATAATTTTATATATTATGTACCTACGTAAGTTGTTCTGCAGGATAATAAAAAAGTATATTTAAAAATATTATGTCAACGAATTGAGAGCTTCGAAATCGAGGTTAAGTGTCTGAAGATGCTTGCCCCTTACTGATCCATTTTTAGGATTCCGTACCTCATAGGGACAAAAGGAACCCTTACAGGATTACTTTGTTGTCTGTCTTTCGGTCTATCCGTCTCTCCACCTGTCCGTCAGTCCGTCGCGTCTGTCAAGAAAACTTATATAACATTGACCTAAAATCATGAATTTTGGCAGGTAGGTAGCTTTTATAGCACAAGTAAAGGAGAAAATCCGATAACCATGAATTTGTGGTGACATCACAAAAAAAAATTGGAATGTGTGCACGAGAAAAATTCATTCACTAAATTACATACAAAAGATAGGAGTCCGTTATTAACTTGTAGTGTTCTACATAAGGTATATCTTGTACGATGGTACGGGACCCTTCGTGTGCGATTCGACTCACACTTGACCAGTTTTTTTATTTTCTGATATACATTGCAATATACTGAAGAGCTGGGGCGGGTGGCGTGAAAAGATTTGGTTTCATCCTGAATAAAGTAGCCCCCAAAATCCCTTTAGCCTGGCCATGATAAATGGTGTTATTCTTTTCAAACGTCGCATTAACGCTCCGTGATCTTTTCAGGAAATGAAATGGTTTTAATCTATTCTATTCATATTTTGGCTGAATAACGATTATTCACTCTATTTTAGGAAGCTGTGATAAACTAGTGGTTAGGACGTCCGCCGAATAATCGGAAGTTGAGGGTTCAATCCCGGGTAAACACCCCTAACTTTTCGGAGTAATGAGCGTTTTAAGTAATTAAATATCACTTGCTTTAACGGTGAAGGAAAAAATTGTAAGGAAACCTGCATACCTACTTGAGAGTTCTCCATTATATCCTCAAAGGTGTGTGAACTCTGCCAATCCGCACTTGGCCAGCGGCAGCGTGGCCAAGTTCGGATTGGTCACATAACACAGCTCTAGTTACTGCATTTGTGTAACTAAAAGGATATATAAATATTTTATTTCAAGACACGAGGTATATAAATTTATATATATACGCGTCTCGAAGTAAAACATACCAAGGCCTACGATCTAGATATGTATAATCTAAGAACCCTTGTAGAAGCAAAATGCTCGTAATAAATATCACAGCACGACATCCAACCCTCCGGCGATACCTTGAGGGTGGAATCATCGATTGTTGTAATTACATTTGCAACCCTTAAAGGAAAAAACGTCTTTACGGAGGCTTAATAGAGATAAATTTGTCTATCTAATTAAAATATTACAATACATACAACATGGTACCCGTGACATTTTCCGCGTGGGTTTAGGTTTTTAAAAATCCCGTGGAAACTCTTTGATTTAGATACTAAGATGATACGTAGGATATGTCCTTCTCCGGGCAAAATTAATAATCTCTCTACCAAATAGTTGATATCCGCAACTTCGTCCACGTGACTTAATTCTTCCCATGGGAACTCTCTAATTTGTCGAAACCAAAAGTATCCTATGTCCATCCTTGGGATGCAAGCTATCTCTGTACGAAACTTCATTGAAATCGGTTGAGCGGATGGGCCATGGGAAAATAGGTAATAATAAGAAACACTTTTGCTTGTTTATTCTTTTTATTGTCATATTAGTATGGATTTTACTGCTACTTTATTTGAATTAAAACAGTAAGTAATTTTATTTCTGTTTTTATTTTTAATGGAGACACACAGTATTAAAGCTAAACAATAGGTAACACAAACATAAAGCACAAAAACCACAACTGTCTCCAACGAAAAGTTCACTCACATTAAAACACCAAATAGCCGGGTAAGGTAGGTACAGGTAGGTTTTCTCATTGAATTTATATTAAAGTCTACCAAAACATTCCATGGATTTAAGTTTAATCAAAGATTTCCTCTTTAATTTACCATCTAATTAATAATTCAGGCAAAAACGAAGTCGCATAATCCTGTTAGACGGCCGGTGGTGTCCGTCGGTTTATCCTTACGGTAGGTAACTTTGAGATGAATAAACTCAGAGCATTATGGCCTTTATGCAGAAGACAATAAGCACTCAGAAATAAGAGTATAATCTTCCTATTGTACTTGGGCTACCAAAGGGATCAGTCTGCATTAGTCCGTAGGTACATTAATATTCTATGCTGTCGAATGTGTTTTATTTACAATTCACTATATTATGTGAGCATATATGGAGTATGTTTTCCATTAGCTATGTTATAGTAAAGTACTTTCACTTCTAAAGTGATAAAAATTTGTATCTTAGTTATCGTGATGAATTTTAAAACAAATATTATGGGAGAAACAAGAAGCCAAATTCAATTTTGTGGATTTATAACGCTACGAACGAAAAAGGTTTCACGTATCAATTTGGTTGATTGTCGAAAAATTCACTTGAAAGATATAAAAACCGCTTATCTACCTATAAGACCGTGCTAACTGCTATCTGTTTCATGATTCTAGGTCAACGTGAATATAGGTTTTGATACTCTTGACCAGTCTCGACCTTGTCTTAGCAGACACGACAGACGGACAGATAACGAAGTTCTCGATGAATCCTATTAAGGGAGATACGGAATGCTAAAAATTAAAATATCAGTATAAATTTCAATTAAAACTCTAATACAATTTGTTAGATTAAAAAAAAAAAAATCGTTATTTATAGCTCAGTTAAAATACGGAAAATTACGTTTAATCTTCCGTATTTTGACTGACATTTAGGAAAATGGTGGTAAAAAGCTTTAATTGCATCCAGCGCACGATTAACATGAATAATTTCCAATGTCCAAGAAGCGGGCATGGTTTATTTTCTTACTTTGTCACCTGCTTCGCTGAGATAACAACGAATGCAAGAACTTTACCAAAAGTTCAACAATGATTTAGATTTTACGTAGGTAAGCTTAATTTGTGTATAGCTAATAGTAAAGCCCCTGTAATTGGCATTGGCAGCCTCAGTAGTTCATTGGCAAAGGCATTCCGAACCAGTGCTACATGCTTTTGACGATTCAAAAGTACTTGTAAAAATCTAATTGAATAAAAATATTTTGGATTTGAATTGCACTGGAAAAAGCTGTAGTAACCTACGAGCTTAGGCCTCTGTCTACTATTCAGAGGTTCCAGGGTTCATTTTGGGCACGCAACCAACTTTTTGGAGTTACTCGTATGTCCGTTTTAAGCAATTAAATATTACTTTCTTCAACGATGCAGGAAAACATTATAAGGAATTTTTTTGTCTGAGAGTTCTCCATGAAATTCTCAAACTAGACCAGCTAGGTAGACTATGGACTAAACACTTCTCATTCTGAGAGGAGTGATCAGTACCGGGCCGGCGATGGGTTCATATTGTACCTAGATCCACAATTTTTTTATTCACATAAAAGTTCGTCCTTCACTGTAATCTCACCTGGTGATAAGTGATGATGCAGTCTAAGATGGAAGCTAGGATGGGCTAACCTGGAAGGGGTATGGCACAAAGTGGAATATACTTATATAGGTACGTATATGGCACTAGTCTATAAAAAAAAATACCCTATAAACACTCCCTTCGCTTGTACTGCGTTATGCAGTTTTTAAAACAAAAGAGCACTATTTACTCGTGTTATAAAAGTACAAGTTCAAGTGATAGTAATAAAGTAAAGAACGCTAAAGTCTGTATTTGTATCCAGAGCACGATTAACATTAATAAAGCGGTTGTTGAAGAAGTGGCCGCACTTTATATTCTTACTTTGTCACCTGCTCTGTTGAAATAGTAGAGAAATACGGAATTTTTCCAACATTTAACTTTTCTAGTAGTACTTAGCTTGTTTACTTTCTTATTTTCGGGTTTCCGGTTTGGCTCCCCATTTTCAGGGTTCCTTACCCGAACCCGTACCAACGGAACCCTATTACTGAACTTCTGTTGACCGTCCATTCATCCATCCGTCCGTCTGTCTGTCAGCGGGCTGTATCTCGTGAACCGTATTACAGTTGGAATTTCCATTCATTTTCAGAATGTGTGACTTCATTTCCGTTAGAACAACAAATAATAAAAAATTAAATGCTGCCATGAAAAAAAGTGTTATTTTGTTATGTTTATAGTTTGATATGTTAGACCGATTGTTATCGGTTTGTTAACTTAGTTTTCATTTAATTTAGCAGCTATCACTCAATCAGTTTTAGATTTAATTTACCTGGTCTGCGGTTCCGGTTAGGGTCAATTCACACTGATACAGTCGAAACGAATCAAAGCAACACTCCAAAATTTTACATAGTATATTGTCCAGCTTTATATGCACAGTGATTTTTATTTTATTTCTTGTTATCATTGCTAAGTATGTGTAAGTAGTTAAGCAAGTAAAGTCACCGACGGAATATTAAAAAAAATGTATAGCAAATTTGTAGCTTCAAAAATACCTGAGTTTAAGCGAAATGGAAGTAAAATCCGGTTAATTGCGGTATCCAATGTGCGATAAACATGAATAATGTCATCCGATGTACAAGGAACGAGCAATTTTTATTTTCTTGCTTTGTCACCTGCATTGCGGAGATAGCAGGAGGAATACGAAGATATTTTTCCAATTTTAAGCTTTCCAGAATATAAAACTTGTATTTTACCCGCACATTAATTGAACGATTTCAATGGACAGTAGTCGGGTAAAAAAGAGAAATCACTCAATTTCGTTTTGAAATACTTTTCTTTTTGAATATAACATTCAGAGAGCTTTCTTTCAATTACAAATGTTTTTTCTCGACATTGAAACAAATAAGTTTGGAAAAAATAATACAAAATCGGGAATTGTGGAGCAACCAAAACGTTTTATTTTAATGATTTAAAAAATATAAGAGGCAACAACTACAGAAGGTTGGCTTGAGACTAGCAGGCTGTTCAAGACACGCACATCAACTTTAGACGCACCGTAGAATTTCGTCACTTCAGCGCCTATGCCAGGCATATTATTATTATTCTTCAATAATTCCCAAGGCTTGTACCAGTCTTGTTGCTTATGTGACATAATTTTCAATACTGAAAAATGTGTTTGTATGTGCAGTTCTTTTGATTATAGTTGCCTATGTCAATTTCCGGGACGCAAGCTACCTCTGAACCAAATTTCATATAAATCAGCTAAACAAACTCACTTTTAAGAATCCCGTGGGAACTCTTTCATATATCGCGGGAAATATGTCCGTGCCCGGAATGTAAGCTAACTCTGTACGAAATTTCATCAAAATCGGTTAAACTGTTGGGCCGTGAAAAGCTAGCAGACAGACAGACAGACAGACCGGCAGACAGACAGACGCACTTTTGCATTTATAATAATAGTATGAATTTACACAAGGTGTTTAACATAAATTGTTCCAGATATATTTGCCCTTATCAATTAAAGCTAATTTATGGAGCATCCTTAGCAGTTTAGTTAAAAGCACTGAGGTTTTAAATGGCGCTATTTAAGAGAATGGCGGAATCCTTTATTTGCGGCATCCAGCGCGATAACCATGAGTAATGCCGCCCGATGACCAAGACGCGCAAGCACTTTATTTTCTCACTTTGTCACCTGCCGCTGCGGAGATAAGGAGGTGAATAAGAGGAATTTTTGAAAAAAAATAATGAGTCGACCACGGAGTTTTCAGTTTTTGTCTATGACCTTAATAATTTTGTTTTAAATTAGAATAACAAGGAAACGAGCTCACCTGATGTTAAGTGATTACAACCGCCCATGAACATTTGCAGCACCAAAGGAACTGCCAGTGCATTGCCGGCCAGCTCAGGAATTTGTTGATCCGTCCGTCTCTTGAATAACCCCATGTTGTATCTAATCTAGCGGGAACACCGCCAAAGAGAATTGATTCCACAGTTTGCATGTTCATGGAATAAAGGATCTGGCGCAACGAAAGGTCTAAGTCAAACAGGTGATGAGGGTGAAATCTCTTACGGTGGTGTGCGGTGCGGTTGTAGAAAAAGGAGGGTGGAATGAGGTCAAATAGCTCCTCAGGGCACTCCCCATTATAAAGGCGATAGAACTCGCAGAACGAGCTTACGTCTCTGCGGTGCTCCAGGCTTCCCAACGAGCTGATTTAGTTTAGGATCGTCCACAAGTCGAACAGCCCGTTCTTGGGTTCAATCAAATGGGTGGAGTTGGTATTGATTTGTATAACAATATTATTTTATTGGGGAACACCCTAATAGAATAATAATAACCACTAGGTGGACGGACGACATCAGGCGATGCCGTGGCCGATATTATGTCCAGCATTAAACCTCTATCGGGGTTGATGATGATTATTACTAAGATGAGTTTTTCATACGTTCTATTTTTCAATACAACTTCTACAGAGACTACAACGAGATGTTTATACACAGAGATATTTGCATTAAAACAAAGTATAATACTTATACTACCCTATTCTATAATATACCCTAATAATACCTACTTATTCTATTGTCACAGATAATAATAATTACAGTCACATTACGGGAGTTAAAAACACCCGTAACACTTTATTCGCATCCCGATCTCCGTAACTTGCCTCGCTCCGCTAAGCGAGTCATAGGAGGAAATTCCTAACGCCTATTTAATAGACGCTCGTCGCGACTAAACGCAATAATCTCGGTAATTGCACGACACCTGCCTGCATACAAAACAGTCACAGATGCTAGGGAAGAAGCATCATCTTCTATGGAATCTGTTATAGCTTATAGATAATCTCTATTGTCTTTTTTAGGGTTCCTCAAAAGGAAAAACGGAACCCTTATAGGATCACTTTGTTTTCTGTCTGTCTGTCTGTCTGTCGTGTCTGTCAAGAAACTTAAAGGGTACTTTCAGTTGACCTAGAATCATGAAATTTGGCAGGTAGGTAGGTATTATAGCACAAGTACAGGAATAAATCTGAAAACCGCAAATTTATGGTTAAGTACATAATTAAAAAAAAATTAAAATGTGTTTTCAAAGTAAGATAACAGCTATACCAAGTGGGGTATCATATGAAAGGGCTTTACTTGTACATTCTAAAACAGATTTTTATTTATTTATATGTATAATAGTTTTTGATTTATCATTCAAAATGTTGGAAACAATACCCGACCACGGATCCCTCAGTGCGCGAGTCTGACTCGCACTTGGCCGATTTTTTATTATTTTTAGTCAAAGGAGAAAAAGGAAATATTAGGGGTGCCTCTTTTTCATATTTATCTACAACCAGAAATTCCTACTACCAATAATAATTACTGATGTACCTCACATTTGGAGAGATTTTATAATTTTCTTTTGATTTTCTTTTTTGATTTAAGATACAGTGGTCTTGCGTCTGCTTAGATTCATCTTCTTAAAAGTAGTAAGAAGGTTATATTATTGTAATACTTTACAATTGCTTTGCTACTAGCTTTGCTATTAGCAAAAATAAAGTAGTAGCAATATAAAGAGACACGATCCTTACTCTGTGCTATTAGTAGATAAGTATGTGAGTTTCTGAAATTTTAAATGTAACTTTGTGATTGCAAAACATTTTCCTAGTCTTGCATGCAAAATACAAGCAGATGTTTAGGAAGTACGTCGTTTTGTCTCAGAAACAAAGAAATAACTGCAGCTATTAGTCGCGCTTCGCTGAGCGTGGTGGCTAATTTACGAAAAGGGATTTTGGCTGTTTTCTCGCCATTTTAAAATTCAATCTTGTTTACGGCTAAACATTCGTACTTCGTGCATCAGGAAGTTTTAATAAGAGTTTTTCGATAGTAGAGCATCGGAAATTATAGAAATGCACATTTATAACAAAAACGTCGAAATAGGTATTATATTTTGGCATAATACAATTTTGCCTTTTAGATACTGGACCGAGTGGTATTCAGAAAGTATTGTTTTCAAAGCATTAGTGAATTTATCATATTTTGATTACTGCTAGGTCAACATTATATGACTACGGCGTGCGTCAAGTGTGGTTTTTTTTTTGGTTTTATAAAAATTCCTCTGAAATCTTTTGTTTGTTTTTTAAATAATAGTTATTTCTGATCCTTTCGTCAAGATCGGTTCGATGAAAAGGTAACAGATCCTTTTGCAGTTTTATAAATGAAAAAGTATCCTAATAAGTATAAAAAATGTGAAAGTTTGGATGTTTGTTACTCCTTCACACCAAAATGACTGAAAACGATTTGGCTAAAATTTGAAATGGAGATAAATTAGGTATACTCTAGAATCTAGATTAACATGTAGCCCATAAGCCTGAAGATCAAATCGTTCCTACGGGTTTTAAAAAAATCTCTATAACCCACATGCAAAAAGTTTTAAGTAATAGTAGTAATATGGGGTTTGATAAACTTGCGAATTGAGAAATAGTATCTAATGAACCTCCTACAGTATGTAACAGAGATGGATACCCAACAATTTCCTTGTACCATTTTGCAAAATTAAGTAGAAGTTAAAACGTTAATTACTTGTGTCGCATAATAAGATTACCTAAACACATCAAGCCAAGAGTTTGAGGGAACGAGAAATAACAACGACAAACAGCACTTAGACACCCCAAGACTGCACAAGTATTTGTACAAACTTGCTCCGCGATGTCGATTGAGTCTACGAACACAATTCAGTACCGGGGTCCCTGCGAAACTGTTGAGATGGATCCTTATTCTCTAACAGCATTTTCTTCATATATCTAGTAACAATTCAACAAAACTAAAAAAAAATGTTTCGAAAACATAACAAAAAAGAAAAGTAGGAAAACGTAACGAAAAATTTATTTCAATGTGTCTTCCATTATTTCAAAATGATTATGCTCACGACTAAGTTTACTAGAATTTTTAAAACCCCGTAGAAACTCTTGATTTTCTGGGGTACAAAAGGTATACTTAAGTAACTCTCTGTATCTATGGCGGCAAAAATCACGTCGATCCTTTGCTCTGTTGTGGCATGATTGAAGGACAAACAAACACGCTTTTTAAGCCCCGACCCAAAAAGAGGGGTGTTATAAGTTTGACGTGTGTATCTGTGTATCTGTGGCATCGTAACTCCTAAGTGCATTTATAATATTACTATACTGTAGGATACTATATTATAAGTAGGTACATATCCTAGTATGGTTTCGTTTTGAATTGATTACTTAATCTTCATGATAGCAGACATTAAAATCAAAGAACTGATTTAAATTTGCGCATGTTCATCCCACCAAGGACACAGTCCAAAGTATCACTTCTGTAAATAATCCAAAATTAATGAGCTTTTAATTAAAGCTATGTTTAGACAAGCAAAGGGACGCGTTCACATCAAAGGCATGGGATGAAGATTAAACAGGGCTGCGTCTGCGCCACGTGCCAGTATTAGAGAATATTTTGTGTAACAAACATACTACTACCACTACGAAAGATTTTAATAACTCTTCTTGAATCGCAATACGGTCGATTTTTAAACTTCACGTGAATGAGTAGATGGTAAATATAAAGTTGTTTATTGTACAAGTTGACATTGCCACTAGTCTCAACTATCAAGGGATTTTCGATGTAATAGGGTGTCTTACCAACAAACATTTAGAAGGAGATAAATCTGTGCTATCACTGCTTAGTCATACACAAAAATAATATTAAGTATAAAAAATATTTAACAAAGAAATGATACTCTCTGAGTTACAGAGGTCTTCTAAATAAAATATGGGGAGTAGAGATAGAATTATTACGGTAGAGGTAACAAAAACAGTGCTATCGCCTAAAAAGCGTTCTTTTTAACTAAGTTTTGAATAGCAAGTGAGGTCAACCGAATCAAATAACCCAATAAAAATAATAGGTATTCGATTTTCGATCAGTGTATCGGCTTCATTGTTATAGCCCGATAACCTAGATGCGTACCACTTAGTGATATGGCAGTAAGCAGGTCAGCTCCCTGGAGGTCGGACTTACGGTAATATCCGAAAGTCACGCGAATCTTTGGTAAAACTTTCTTTGGTCGTTTTCGCAAATAGGTAACCAAGATTTATTCTTGGAATTTTCACGTTCTTTTAAGAGATGATTTTGCGATTTTCAAGTTCAATTATTAGGTATATAATGAGATCTAAATGGTAATTATACCTCATTGCTTCGTCCTTTGAGATTAGGTATACATTGTAGTAATACGTCTAAGTATTGCCTTTCTACCACTTAATTTGAAAGCAGAAAATCTGCATTTCTATTTTTTGTATTTTTTGTTGGTACCACTGGAGCGTTCCCATCTCATTCGCGTTTTAAGTGACTTGCCTGTCACCACGTTAATTATAATTATAATTTTAAAAACGATGCCTAAACGAAATCACAAGAATGAAAGTGATTATTTAAGGAAAAAATTAAGGAAAATCGAAAAGAAACTCGATAAAAAGAAACGAAAACGCTTATACGACCATACGAGTAGTAGCAGCATTTCGGTGAATGCCTCACCGGAGCCTTTACTAATGGAGTCCGAACTGGAAGGTATTTATAGTGAAGACTATATCCGTATCAGACTGGCGATAATATATTACTATCGTCACATTCCAATTAGTGTTGTGTGCATCTCATGGGGATGTTGCCTTCACATAATTTGGAAGTTGGGACTAAGAAGATATTTGCCTGGTTTGTAAAGATATTGTGAATAGTTTCTGGGACTATTTCCGTATCAAAATTGGTGATATTACGTCACTTTCCAATTAGTGTTGTGTACATCTTTTGGGGATGTTACCTTCACATTATTTGGAAATTCCAGAGCATGAAGATCATTACATGAACCGTTACCTATTTCTAGTGATATTGTGAATAGTTGCTTGGACTATTTCCGTATCAAACTAGTGATAGGACGTCATTTTTCCAATTAATGGTGTACTAGTTACAAGGCAGTATTCCCACCTTCAAATCATTTGGGATTCCGAAAGTTTAATATACTTATATTAGTAATTGTGTACATTCAAAAGGAATGTTACTCTTACTTTACTTTCGTAATTTCGTATGAAGTTTCCGCATACTAAATACCAACCTACCTACCTATGGTTTATGCATTTCAGTTGTGGCCATCTATAAGGGATTAATCCTTCGCTGCGGGCATAGCAATGATATCAAATACCTACCTACACTTGTTTTATGTCATTTTTCAGACGAATCACAACTCGAACCCGAGTTAATGCCAGGGATTGTTGATGAGACGCAGCCAGGCACGTCCACCTCAACGGCAAATGCCGTCGTCAGGGATACACTGCAGCCAGAACTGCCCTCTGAAACAGGACTGGCAGTTGACCCTCCAGAGCTGGATGAGGAGATTCTAGTTCTATTGGGAGAAACGCCTTCAAAGGATAAAAAGTATGGACCAGACATTCGAAGTGAGTTAGCAGTGCGTTGGGAGCACATTGCCACAATGGGCTTATCCAAAGATGTCAAAAAGAAGCTATTGGAAAGACATCTTGTGCCAAAGAATTGTACTAAAATTGATGCACCAAAACTAAATCCAGAGATTAAGGCTGCTTTATCGGATATGCTCATTAAAAAGGATAAGGCGATAGAAAATAAGCAAACGCAGGTTGCAGCAGGTATATCGTGCATTAGCCAAGCTCTCACACGTTTGTTCTCATTAGAACACAGAGATCAATCCGTGATAAAATTATTGATCGAGGCCGCTCAACTATTGTGCGATACACAGTATAAAGAATCTATGACGAGAAGAAGCTTCATATGCTCTACAATAAAGAAGGATATCAAAGATCAACTCTTTAATACGGAAATAGACGGCTTCTTGTTTGGCGAAAAGTTGTCCGACACACTCAAGGCTGCAAAAGCAATATCAAAATCGGGTGCTGAGATAAAAATAATCCCACCCGCAAGAAAAACCCCCCCAGCGCAGAAACTGAGACCGGCTCCTGTCCAAACTTTAAACCGGAAGCCTCCGTTCCCGGCAGTTCGGCAAGCGGGAGCAGCGAGGAGATACGAGCCGACAGCCACGACGACATCGCGCTCACGGCAGCCGCAGCAGCAGCAACAGCCGCCGCGCTCTCAGCGTCCCCCACGCCCGCGCCGCTAGACCCGGTACGTTCCGCGGGACGTTTGTCTTATTTTTATAATCAGTGGCGACTGATAACTAATGATCCAGTCATACTATCGTGGGTGAAAGGAAACGAAATTCCATTCTCAAAAACAGTTTTACAATCTCACGAACCGAGTTCGCGTTTATTATCAACATCTGAATCCCTTGAATACAAATTGGCTATCAGAGATCTAATGAATAGCGGTGCTATATCACAATGTGATCCATGTGAAGAACAGTTTCTTTCTAGTTATTTTCTTATTAAAAAACCCAATGGTAAGAATAGATTCATATTAAATCTGAAGGCCTTAAACAAATACATCACAACAGATCACTTTAAAATAGAAGATTTAAGGACAACATTAAAACTAATATCAAAGAATAGTTGGATGGCCACTTTAGATTTAAAGGATGCCTATTTCTTAATAGCTATAAATCCTAGTTATAGAAAGTACCTTCGATTTAAATTTGAGGGAGAATTGTACCAATTTAATGTTTTACCATTTGGCCTGAATATTGCTCCTTTCGTCTTTACAAAACTATTAAAGCCGGTGATGTGTTTACTCAGATCTTTGGGCTACTTGTCAACTATATATTTAGATGACATATGTATAATTTCTAAAGCTTATCAGAGTTGTCTAGAAAATATTTTACATACAATCAATATTTTAGAGTCCTTAGGTTTTATTATCAATGTAAAAAAGAGCTGTATAACCCCAAATACTGTTTGCAAATATCTCGGTTTCCTGATTGATACGAAAAAATTTCACGTTAGTCTAACTGAAGAAAAACGACATTTAATTAAACAAGAGTTAGAATTATTTAAACCAAAAACTCGTTGTAAAATAAGACATTTTGCGCGGTTGGTAGGGCTCCTCACTGCGGCTTGTCCCGCGATTCAGTATGGTTGGATGTATACCAAACCGATGGAAAGATGTAAATATCTTGCTTTGTATAATTCGGATAACTACGATAGCTACATGTCGCTTCCTCAGTATTTGCAGGATGATTTTAAGTGGTGGTTAAAATCTATTGAAGTGACAGTCAATCCCATTAAACAAGATAGCTACTGTCTGGAAATTTTTTCTGATGCTAGTAAAACAGGGTGGGGGGCGGCATGCGGTGGGGAGACCGCCAGTGGTCAGTGGAGTAGTTCAGAATCTGTCAAACATATCAACTATCTAGAACTACTCGCGGCTTTCTTAGGCCTTCAGATATTCGCAAAAGCATTAAAAAATTGTCAGATTTTATTGCGTATTGACAACACAACTGCTATTTCTTATATCAATCGTATGGGGGGGGTTAGGTTTCCACATCTTACAGAAATAACAAGATCTATATGGCAGTGGTGTGAAGCTCGCGAGATTTTCGTGTTCGCTTCATATATATGTTCCAAAGACAATTAAATAGCAGATGCGGAGTCACGAAGATCCCATCCAGACACCGAATGGGAGCTAAAAGATCTTGCCTTTGAAAAAGTTGTACAAGTTTTAGGGCAGCCACACGTTGACCTTTTTGCATCTAGAATAAATAATAAGTGTAAGAGATACGTCTCATGGAATAGAGACCCCGGCGCATTCGCTATAAATGCATTTACATTAGACTGGAAAGATCTATTTTTCTACGCTTTTCCTCCATTTGCAGTTATATTAAAAGTTTTAAGAAAAATAATAACAGATCAGGCTGAGGGTATAGTCGTGGTTCCATTTTGGCCCACGCAACCCTGGTTTCCGCTATTTCAAAGCCTTCTCTGTTCTGAACTAATTCAATTTGATCATAATGATAATGTATTATTATCTGTTTCCAACAGCCACCCCAAGCTGACGTTGATTGCAGGGAAGTTATCAGGACGGCATTACTGAAGAGGAGTGTACCACCGTCATCTTTAAATATTATGATAGCTTCCCTGTCAAAAAATTCAATAAAACAATATGACGTCGCTATAAGACGTTGGGTAAGCTTTTGTAGAAAAAACAATATAGATATATATGAAGCGTCAACTCCAATGGTTATTTATTTTCTAACTGAACTGTTCCAGTTAGGTTTACAATATGGATCATTAAACAGTCATCGCTCCGCTCTATCGTTGATCCTAGGATCGAGAGTAGGGTCTGATGACCGCATTACTAGGCTTTTCAAAGGTTTCTATAGACTCCGTCCGCCAGCCCCAAAATATGATATAACATGGGATCCAGCCGTAGTTTTAGAATTTTTGGCAAATTGGTATCCAAATAACAATTTAAATTTAGAATATTTGACTAAAAAGGTCGTCACTTTACTCATGCTAGTGACTGCACACAGAGTACAGACTATCGGAAAAATAAATTTAGATAATATAACTATTAATAATAATCATCAGTTAATATCAATAAAAATACATGATTTAATAAAAACGTCACGTCCAGGTTCAGCTCAACCTTATCTAAATATTCCTTTTTATAAAGACCGACCAGAGATATGTCCAGCGAAAACGTTGGTAACATACATCGATAGGACGAAACCTTTAAGAAATAATGAAAAAGTCTTATTCATCAGTTTTAAGAAACCACATAAATCAGTATCTACAAATACTATTAGTCGGTGGATAAAAGACACGCTATCAGTTAGCGGAGTTGACACTTCTATATTTTCTGCTCATTCCGTTAGACATGCAGCAACCTCTGCAGCTTATAGAAAAGGTATCAATATTGATACAATACGAAATACAGCAGGCTGGAATGGCAACTCCAGGGTATTTGCCAGATTTTATCATAGAGATATTCAGTGTAATCAATCTAATCAGTTTGCTCTATCAATCCTTAATACCGAAGCTGATTGAAATGTAAAAGTATTTTACTAATTTTACTTTTATAATTAATATAACTAAGTATAATATTATGTATTGTATGTACTCTTTGTACTTGGATACGGATGAAGTAACCGTACTTGTGTTAAGATCATTTTTAGTTTTATTAGCTTGTAATAATAGATAATTTGATAATTATAACATTATTAAACCTAGAAGTGTTTTAATATTTCACTATCTTTCAAAATCTACAATGTATACCTAATCTCAAAGGACGAAGCAATGAGGTATAATTGATGATTAAACGAACTTACCTGAAGTGAAGTTCTATCCCAATTATACGAGTTGCTTCGTCCGAAGAGATTAGGTCCCTCCCAGCCCTAGGACCCCTGATAAGTGAAATATTAATGTTCCAGGCAGGCTTTCAACTAAATGAGATGGGAACGCTCCAGTGGTACCAACAAAAAATACAAAAAATAGAAATGCAGATTTTCTGCTTTCAAATTAAGTGGTAGAAAGGCAATACTTAGACGTATTACTACAATGTATACCTAATCTCTTCGGACGAAGCAACTCGTATAATTGGGATAGAACTTCACTTCAGGTAAGTTCGTTTAATCATCAATTATATGAGGTGTCATAGTCTGATGGAAAATTGACATTGATCATGATAACAAGTGTAAATTAAAAATTTATAACACCCCCGACGATCCAAAGTATCTGAGTTTTCCAAAACATCATTTTGAAATAAATAATTATGTATTTAGGCAACGTCCATCTTGACAGCTTGACATTTGTCTATTGACATAATATTATGAACCTAACGGTTATGTAACCTTCTTTTCTACAAGAAAACTAGAAAAGAGCTGATAACTCTTAAACGGCTGAACCAATTTTTTTAGATTATAGCTAAGAACACTCTCGATCAAGCCAAGCCACCTTTCAAACAAAAAAAAGTAAATTAAAATCGGTTCATTCGTTTAGGCGCTACGATGCCACAGACAGATACACAGATACACAGACACACAGATACACAGATACACACGTCAAACTTATAACACCCCTCTTTTTGGGTCGGGGGTTAAAAATTGACATTGATCATGATAAAAAGGCAGTGGTGGCGCTAGATCTAACGTAGACGTTGGGTGACATCGACTTTGCGCTGTGTCTTCCATTTCCCAGTCAAAAAGAAAACGTTAAAATGAATAAGCTGAATTTTGCACTAATGTATGAATATATGAGATTTAATGCTAATTAAATTATGACAAAGATTAGGTACATAAATAAGTACTAATCAAAATAGTCCAAAAATCTGCTAATTGCCTCTCATAATATACCCTCATCTGTTAGATTTAATAATGATAGAGAATAATATATATATGCCAAATATTGCATAAATTATATTATTGATACATAGCAAACAGGTTGTCTAGGTAAATCACGTGTCGATGATGTTAAACAATAAAAAAATAAATTAATTTTTTTCTATTAACTTCTCTGAGGAAGTCAAGAGTCAGCTGAGAGAATTTACCCCTAGGAGTTGAAAAATAAATGTTGCCTTTTTTTCCATCGAGCTGACAACCGTTAAACCAGCGTGATTGTTTGATATGCGCTGTCATTCAGGTCATAACTAGACCCCTAGATCTTGATCAGCTGATTAAACTACGCTTTAAACAGGTGTATTTTGTCTACATTAGACTGTAGAACACCAAAACAAACAGCTAAATTGCTCAAAATATACCTTTCGGATACCTACACAAAGGGGCAATTCAGTAGCGTCAAATGAAACGGCAGTCGGCTGTCATTGCAGGATGTGGCGGCTGCCGACATTAAATGCGACCGCCTAATAATAGGATAGGAGTCGCAGGCTTTGTGGACCCAGGGCTACATATACGGAATACTAATAGAGATTTCGACCTTTGCATAAAAGCTACGTGGCTACGTACAATTGCGTCTTTTTAACCCCCGACTTAAAAAGAGGGATGATACAAGTCTGACGTGTGTATCTGTGTATCTGTTTGTGGCTTCGTAGCTCCTAAATTAATGAACCGATTTTAAGTTAGTTTTTTTTTGTTTGAAAGGTGGCTTGATTGAGAGTGTTTTCAGATATAATCCAAGAAAATCGGTTCAGCTGTTTGAAAGTTATCAGCTCTTTTCTAGTTACTGTAACCTTCACTTGTCGGGGGTGTTATAATTAATTTACACTTGTTAAACATTTTTGATTTTGACGTACTTACTACTTACCAGTTCAAAGTTTTTTACGATGTTTTTTATTTGTCGGTTCTTTATTATTAAAATGTGTTTGACTTGGTAGGTATAAATGTACGTAGTAAGTGTAGTAATAGGAATATGATAGAATAGAACCCTGGATCATTAGGTAATAGAGCTGTAGGTCAAAACTTTGACAGATAACACCAGGTCATTCTTATATGTTCTTTGTTTTTAATTTGTTCTCCTTCAATCCTAATAATTTTATTAAAAAATCTTTGACTGGATTGGTATTTCTAATTTCGTTTGCTATCGTTTCGTTTTTTTTTGTATGTATGGTGTAAATACTCGTACCTCATAACTACCTGATAAATGAATAATGTATCGATATGAATTTCCCTTTTTAAGTGATTCCCCTTAACATCGTTAGTCTCGTCTAACCGTAAAAAACTAAATAGCGTTCCCGTTCAGTTTATAAAAAGGCTTCTATTCATACCGGAGTTACGTCCAACTAAGTTCGCTTCCCTATTCAAAAGGCTCGATCAAATTAACGGAATGCTTCATTTTGCATTTTTAAGCCAATTAACGTAGAGCCTTGGCCGGGGTTCAGGAGTTGGCAATTAATGTATTACGGGGGTTGGCTGCGCGTCATCAGGGCTCGTGGCAGAGTGGTTATGTCGGGCCATCGTCGGTGCCCGGTGGAAGCCGACAATGTGTATAAATAGGCAATCCCCATTGCGATCACGTAGCTCTAACGAGGCGTCGCGACTGCACTGCCTGTGATCGATCCGCACGGTATCTTGGAATTACATTCATATAGTTGCTAATTTTCAATTTCAGTGATTACCTATGCATGTCAAAGGATAAACTGACTGGCAGATTATATCAACGTACAACTCAAACCTCTGGGTCTTAAAACTAGAAATTTTACAGTAGATTTCCTTCAACGTAAATCACACTAAGAAAGGATTTCCAGAAATCCAAGTAAAATAACATGCTTTCAAACAATCGAGAACGTACACGCGTAGACCTGCTGCTACAATCTATACTTCCATACTTATAAATACGAAAGTCTGTCTGTCTGTCGGTTATATTTATAACGGGCATCCGCTATTTTGGCGAAATTTGGCCACAAAGTGACATCCTGGGACTGTACATAGGTCACTTTTGTCCTGTAAAATCAAAGAGTTCCATCGGGATTTAATGAGAAATCTAAATCCATGTGAACAAAGTCACGGACATCATCTCTTTGGTACAGAGGTAGCTTGCATCTTTTGAGGCTACTTTTTATCCCAAAAAATTAATAAATTCCCACGGGATTTAAAAACAAGCATCCATGCGGGCAAACTCGCGGGCATCATCTAGTTCCAACATGATTTTCATAAAACGAAAAGAAAATCTTATTTTACTTAAATGCAGAGATATTAAAAGTTAAAATATTCAGTAAAATTTAACATTATTTTTTAAACATATTTTTCGAAGGGTCTACCTTTTTCCATGATTATGTAAGTAAATAATATCCGCGGGAGTCGGTACGGAATATTATCATGGAATATTAAGTTTTTGTCGAGCCCTATCGTTGAGATTATAATAAATGTGCTGCATATTTTCCAGAATATACTTACATATTATACGTTTTCGATTTCTTGGATGAGATGTTATGAATATTTTTATTATAAAAATACTACAAGATGAAGGAATGTGTTATGAAAAAAATATGAAGCTTAGGGTGCGTACCGATCAAGAGCTTTACTTGTAATGTGGAATTCGATTGGAAGCATTAGGTACATTACAATGGCGCATTGTATTACATTATAATGTGATGGAACATTCGCTTTTGTAATACCTACTCACTCACTACAGAAATGTTCAAAGTTGTGTTATTATTTATTACTAGCTGACGCCCGCGACTTCGTCCGCGTGGATTTAGGTTTTCCGAAATCCCGTGGGAACTCTTTGGTTTTCCGGGATAAAAAGTAGCCTATGTGCTAATCCAGGATATTATCTATCTCCATTCCGAATTTCAGCCAAATCCGTTCAGTAGTTTTTGCGTGAAGGAGTAACAAACATACACACACACACATACAAACTTTCGCCTTTATAATATTATAGTGTGACAGTATAAAAGTAAGTAATTAATGTTCGTTTTCACTTTGACTTGTACTCACCGATGCTAGCAAAATGTTCCTGCGAGGTGATTCGCTAACTCAGTGATCAACACTGAATGATAGCTACTGAGTTCATTTGAGATTTATTTGTAATCCATTGAAGGTTTTCTACGATTTTTTTTAAATATCACTCAGTGAAGCAGCAAGTTAAGACCAACCAATGTGAAATGAGTTTGGTGGCTATCATTTAATACTGATCACTGAGTTAGCGAATCACCTCGCTGCGATCAGCGGCGTGATTATATAAGAAACGTTTCAACATTGCCAGCAACGATGCAGTATGCGATGTAACATGCTAAAGGCACAGGCACTCTTAGTTTCTATTTGTTGTGAGTAATAATGAATCATCACTAAGTTGCAGTGATCCATTATTCAAAAATGCAAAAATCTGCTTCATCAATGAAAATCTTTGAAATTATTATTTTCACGTTAAAAGCTTTAGGCGGTATGGTTTAATTATTGCGTCGTATAGCTAGGCTAGAGCCAAAGCGACCCATGAGAGTACCTTAGCCTCTTGATAATCTGTCACAGCACAGCCACAGGTCGAATCGAACGAGAACCTCTTAGTTAGAGGGTACATTAATGCTTACCTATTACAAAATACATTCCCTTGTACCTACTTCCCTATAATACTTGGTATGCCACATACAATGATTTTAGATGTATTTAAATAAAAATAAATATTTTAGATTTGGGTTACACTCATAGACAGCTATCTCTTCTAGTCTTGTGCGTTTGTAGCTTGTCTTACTCTTCAGCGAGCATGACTTTTATACACCATATTTACCTAATAAGATCGTAACATATCTAAGGCGAGTATTTACACGTCCATGATCTAAGGCATAATATCATTGGTTACTTTTTGTATAATAGCAACTTTAGTTTTGTATAAAAGGTTAAATCTATATTACATCTTACTTAGCACAAGCTTAATGTAAACCGCCTCGAACAGATCGCAGCATCTGTTTTCCATTAGCGTTACAATCTGGTTCTATTGTAGGTAATTTGTTCAGGCTATACATTTATACAACTATGTACTTACGCGTGGTATATTAGGCTGTTTGCTGTTTGACTTTTTCACTACTGCTCATATGGCGAAAAAGCTGATAATATTCTTATCACAGAGTTGAAATAGGTATATATTATGTATGAGTAGGATATCACGCTACGCTTACATAATTTTGAAAACTAGGGAATCACTTTTGTAGCTTAGCAGTTTGGCAGTACTCTATTTTCAACCGACTTCCAAAAAGGAGGTGGGTCACAATTTGGCCAGTTTTTTTTAATTCTCAAAAAACGGGGAATTTCCCAAGGGAAGGGAAGTGGACTATGGGCAGAAAACATTTTTATTCTGAGAGGAGATCCACGCTCACCAGTGGGCCGGTGATAGGTTGAGATGATGAGGAAATAATCACAAATAAAGAATAAGAACATTACAATGAATGAGTACCAATCGCTTTAAACTCAATTCAGAAGCATTATTGCAATCGAAGCATAAAATTGATTTGTATTTTTGAGATAGTACTATCCAGCGGATATTCTATTACGAGAAACTGCAAACCACACCCATGAAAAATTTCATACCTCTCCAATACATTCTCAAGCAATAACCATGACTAAACAGAACTTGCTTGGAACATATTACATTATGTACGAAAACGTGTTCCGGCACGGTAAGCCCCGACGTTTCATTACAAGTATTTGATTTATCGGATGGGCTCCGGAATAGTGGGCACGTACAGCGGCACAAATCATGAAGACATTTTGGCAATATGGCTCTTAAACTATGTAGCGTAAGAGTCTTCTGCATGTAGAGTCATTTGCGTAAGCTTAATTATTAAGATTCAATGTTTTCTAAATATACCAAAGTTAGCTGCTCTTTCTTGGCTCGGGGGATATTGAGGCGGAGTTTCCAAATATCCTGAAACACGTATTTCTTAATTTTTAACCGAAAGCCCAAGTACTTAAATACCTATTAATTGTCATGGATATAATTTGAAAAATAAGGGTCTTTCATAAATATTTTCACACCAATTTAAACCCTTGGGGGTGGTATTTCCACAAATCCTGAGTAACGAGGAAATACGTGATTTCTTCATTTTTACCAAAAAGTCCAAATACTAAGTTTCATGCATACATTTAAGCTTGACAAATGACAGACTTTCATTTTAAGTTTCACCCCCTATTTAACCCCTTTGAGGTGGAATTTCCATTATTTTCTTAGCACATACTTAGTAAGTGCCAACGCTATAAAAGGAGCAGCTATTGTCAAAATTTAAGGTTTCTTAAATTAGATAGATAATAATCAGACAGTCAGGACAAGACTTTTTACTAGGTATAGGTATAGGTACTTGACAAATATTTTATAGGTAGTTTAGATTTATTTTGTCTTTTTGTATTTCTCACGTTTAAATTTTATGGACCGTTTCTGATTTGAGGCACATTATTTTTCAATCAGAAAAACAAAACAACTTAAACACAAACTCAATTTATTTTCAAGCATTCTATTAAATAATAAATAGGTACAAGTTATTAACTCGCAATAAATAAAGCTTCCAATAGCGTTCGCAATATCTGGCGCTATTCCAGAAACACTTTAGATAAGAAAAAAACCTCTTGTTGAACGAGAGCAAGGAAAACTACGATTGGGACATTCGAACATTGAATTAATGGGATACGGGATACGGTCACGGATACAGATATTCATTGAATAAAAGGATAAAACCGTTCTATAGTCATGAGAGTTTTAAACTTGGCTCCTATTCGCTGTTCTGAATGTTATGTAAATGGCACAATCGCGATTCATTTTCCAGAGAACTTGAAATGAGTTCTGGCGGTCGGTATTTTATTATTTTCATTTTTATCGTACTCACTCAATGAAGGACAAACTGGCAGCAAATAGCAATAACTTAGCTTACAGTTTTGTAACGTTTCTGAAGTAGGTACTTTGGGGTTTTATATTCACCTATCTCTTCTTCCCCATTAAGGAAGGAGAAGTTACACTATTTTTCCTCATATTCGCTAATCTTTACTTCTATAAAAATATACCCTTTAGGTGGAAAAACAATTTCCAATGTCGATTTAGCCATTATAATAGAGTACATCATGCTCGTGTCTTCGTACGTGTAAGTTTCAGTTTTTTTTTCTTTGATTGTCCAAAATAAAAAGTAGCTTAAATATCATTTTACGTAAAGTTACTAGAAGTATTTTTTGTACAAGTGGCATCGTGCTAGCAAAAAGGCTAGTTTATATTTTAAAATATGCGTCTGAAACCACTTGAATTTTTAAATGCATTATTCATGCATTATTGAAGTAATAAAGCAACGTAGATTGTCAGCAAAGAGGGCTCTTTTTCACGTCACGATCCATCGCGTCAGGCGCTCAATGGTCCGGAAAACCCATCGATAATGCCTTTCTCCGTTTCCCGACTCATCCCCGAATATGGAAAATATCCTTTTGACACCTGACGTGTCGCAGGTCGCCCTTTCGACGGAATTAACTTATAGCTGATTCAATCAAATAAAAATTCGTACCTGTTTTCGGCTTTTCAGTTCAAAATATCAAAAAATGATTTACTGCGACTTACGTAACTATTTGACTACCTCTAATTATTATTATTTCTTGTACCAACCTAAGTAATCATCATTATCGTCATCCAATAGATGCCCACTGCTGGACATAGTCTCGTGTAGGGACTTCTACACGCCACGATCTTGCGCTGCCTGAATCCAACGGCTCCAAGCGACTCGTTTGATGTTTTCTATCCATCTAGTGGGGTGCCAACGCTGCACTTTTCGGTGCGAGATCATCATTCCAGTAACACATGAGCCCAACCAACACTGCTATCTAAATTAATTACTAAGTTTGATATGGGGCATTCTCATTCCGTACAATATAATAATAAATCACTCATTGCGCACTTACCTACTTAATTCTACGTTTCGGATAATTCTTTTTGAAGCTCATGCCTTAAAAACAATTTGATGAAATTTTAATAGGGTAGAATAAGCCGCCCGAATTTCTTAAGGAGGTTAACCCCAAGAGATAGTGGGAGTTACCTATTATTTAGTTAATGTTGTAACTTATTCCATATCCCTCCAGTTTAAATAGATCTCTAGAAGTACGTCAAAAAAGCATGTTCGAGGGTCTTTGAAATTGGCTGGTTTTTGAAATCCCTCGCAAGTTGGAGTACTAAATCTGCTGAGATCCCCATCGATTGCCAATAATGCCTGTAATTACTTCCCCAGTGCCTTCGGTTGTTAATCTTGCTTAGGCGTATGCCCTCACCTTGCCAAGTTTAGTTAAAAATTATTGGCTTAAGGTTAAACGGTAAACGATATTTTATATAGAGAAACCTCTTTATAGTATGCTCATAAAGCTGTATTAGGTATGTATTACATTACTTACCTACTCAAGAAAGCTTTCCTCCTGCTGTTTAACTAAAATGTTACCTTTTCTTATAATAAGCAATACGCGGAACTTCAATTGCTTTTATACATGGCATAATATTGTATATCAAATCTTTGAAAAGAGTAACCGCCGAGTTTCTTGCTGGTTCTCGGTAGCAAAGGCATTCCGAACCAGTGGTAGATGGTTTTGACAATTCAAAAGAACTTGCAAAAGTCTAATTGAATAAAAATATTTTGAATTTGAAATTGAATTTGAATATGATCCAACCATTTGAGTGTATGATAAGTGGGTATCTGAAAACTTGATCACACTAATATTATAAAGGCGAAAGTTTGTATGTGTGTGTGTGTGTGTGTGTGTATGTTTGTTACTCCTTCACGCAAAAACTACTGGACGGATTTGGCTGAAATTTAGAATGGAGATAGATAATATCCTGGATTAGCACATACGCTACTTTTTATCCCGGAAAATCAAAGAGTTCCCACGGGCTTTCAGAAAACCTAAATCCACGCGGGCGAAGTCGCGGGCATCGGCTAGTGTTAAATAAACGTAACAAGTCTCACAATAATCGTAACACTAAATTATACTATCAATGCAACTTGAACAAAATGTATTCAAATCGTTAATATCAGTATCGACAACAAAGCGCCAACATTGGCGGAAATTCAACAAATGCTCGGGAAATCTACACTGGAAAGGAACTATTCTCCAGTATTGTAGATCCTGGTCACGTGGAGGCGTTCAGTTATTCTTGCACCGGCTCCCGACCACGCTTGATATGGTTTATAGGTGCACCGCTCACTGACAATGGCGCGGAAAATAAATTTCAGATTATAGTGATCACTGTTGTTATAAAATGATACGTTAATTTCTTACGTGACAAAAAGGGTTTGTTAACTTTTCTTTTAATACTTACCTACCCTATAAAATATGAATTCGATAGATAAAGTTTGTTGCATGGTCTCTGACAATGTTATTGATACGTCAATTGCTTATGTGACTAGACTTATATCTATAATATATGAATCCAATAGTAATAAGACCTTACAATGTAAAGTATTTTGCAATTTAGTTCAATTCCCAAAATGTGTTATCCTTATATTTTGCAAAAGACTCGGATGCAATAGAACATCAAATAAAATCTATAAAACCCGTGAGAAGCCAAAGTTAGATAAAGATATAAAAGAATTTGTATTTAATTCTTATTTTATTTAGGTACCTGTAGGTACAACTGTTTGAATATGCACCGAGCATCACATGTGATTCACAATTCCAGAATCGCTGTAAATCACTGAAATTCAATTCATCAATATCACTTTGTGTGCCGCCGTCCTTACGTTCGTTACGTAGTCTACTGGCAAGTAGATATAAATGTCCCAGACGTCGTGGAAGGAGCATTAGTAGTCAGGGACTATGCTAGCCCGTCACGGCTCAGCCAAAGTCCCCGCTATTGTTTGGAAGAATTTGCCAGAGGCGAAAGTATATTAACTGCGTGGCCAGGCTCTTTGGAGACCTATGAAGAATTTCAGCATAACGCGTTTTCGCTATCTTGATTTCTTTTCTGGGAAAACGGCCAGACGCTGTCAGGCTTTGTTCAAACTTTGTGTGCGAAAAATGAATGCCTTGTGTCAAAGGAAGTTTTAATTTAATGTAGTGAAAGCTACATTAAATTAAAATTGACGACCGCCTTGGCGTAGTAGTAAGCAATGTGGTCTTATTAGAGGGAGGTCCCGGGTTCCATTCCGAGCAGGGATTTGGAATTTCATCACACTAATATTAAAAGGAGAAAGTTTGTATGTGTGTGTGTGTGTGTGTGTATGTTTGTTACTCCTTCACGCAAAAACTACTGGACGGATTGGGCTGAAATTTAAAATGGAGATAGATTATACCCTGGATTAGCACATAGGCTACTTTTTATCCCGGAAAATTAAAGAGTTCCCACGGGAATTTTAAAAACCTACATTTACGCGAACGAAGTCGCGGGCATCAGCTAGTAATTTCTAAATATCTGATCTGGTCTGGTGGGCTTTGGCCGTGGCTAGTTACCATCCTACCGACAAAGATTTAGTGTTACAAGTACAAGACTGTGTAGGAAACCAAAGGAGTATGGGCTTAATGAAAACTGCCATACCCCTTCCAGGTTAGCCCAATTCCATCTTAGACTGCATCATCACTTACCACCAGGTGAGATTTCAGTCAAGCGCTAACTTGTATCTGAAAAAAAAATGTGTAAGCGCAGGATGGTTTTGTTTATGAAATTATACTTATATAATAATAATTCTACAAATTATTATTAGGTAATAATAATTTGCAGCAGGAACTAACACGCCCATTGAGTTATTAAATATTCCACTCAAAGCTGTATGCAGAAGCGTAATTGTATAGACGCAAAAAATACACACTACATTGTAAGGCAACCTAGAATTTCCTACGCGAAATGTACAATTATTAACGTAAAATTTTAACGCGCATCTTTCCCCGTGTCTATTACCTATAATATTGGCGTTTATGCCCCGTAATTGATGGACATGATACGGTCAATGTGACACACGACACCCTTCTTTCTACCCTCAACGAAATCAAATAAAAACATTACAACAGAAACGTAGTCACGTATCTTGTTCGAGGGATTGCGTCTTATCTGACAAGTTGTATTAAAAATGTATGGCAAGTTCCAAAGAATAAAAAACAAACTTTTGCGTTTAAGTTAAGACCTTTAATCGCCACATCTATATATTTTACAAGAGTAAATTAAAAATTTATAACACCCCCGACAAGTAAAGGTTACAGTAACTAGAAAAGAGCTGATAACTTTCAAACGGCTGAACCGATTTTCTTGGATTATAGCTAAGAACACTCTCGATCAAGCCAACTTTCAAACAAAAAAAAACTAAATTAAAATCGGTTCATTAGTTTAAGAGCTACGATGCCACAGACAGATACACAGATACACACGTCAAACTTATAACACTCCTCTTTTTGGGTCGGGGGTTCAAACACCCATAAAAAGAGCTAAATCCCAGTTCTCTCTATTACTAAATATGTGTTTCTAAAAACTATCGTCGTCTTCAACTGATATGATCCACATAGGTTTCTTGTACTTTAGTTGGAGAATCTGCCAACGCTACGCTTTTCGGTGGGAGGTCGCTATTCTAGCTCTTGGAACCCCAACGTCTGTCAGTCTAAAAGTTATAGTAAGTATATCATAATTTTTAAACTATTGGAAGCCAACGTGTGTTAACGATGATAACAAGTGTAAATTAAAAATTTATAACACCCCCGACAAGTGAAGGTTACAGTAACTAGAAAAAAGCTATTAACTTTCAAACGGCTGAACCGATTTTCTTGGATGATAGCTAAGAACACTCTCGATCAAGCCACCTCTTTCAAACAAAAAAAACTTAATTAAAATCGGTTCATTCGTTTAGGCGCTACGATGCCACAGACAGATACATAGATACACACGTCAAACTTTGACATCCCTCTTTTTGGGTCGGGGGTTAAAACACCCATAAAAAGAGCTAAATCCCAGTTCTCTCTATTACTAAATATATGTGTTTCTAAAAACTATCGTCGTCTTCAACTGATATGATCCACATAGGTTTCCTGTACGGATTTAGTTGGAGAATCAGCCAACGCTACGCTTTTAGGTGGGAGGTCGCTATTCTAGCTCTTGGAACCCCAACGTCTGTCAGTCTAAAAGTTATAGTAAGTATATCATAATTTTTGAACCATTGGAAGTCAACGTGTGTTAACGATAATAAAAAGAAAAGTATTTTGAATTGATCGGATCGTTTCTTATTAGATTTTACTAAGGAAAACATTTAGGTAATAGAGAGTTATATCATAGAATGCCTCGATTTCACAGATAAATAAATCACATCAGATAAATTGTCTATCAAATAGAACCTACGGTATGCTATGATCAATGAAATTAAAGTGCACGTAGTTTCGCAGCTGGGTACCAAAATAATACTCCCCACTATTATGTGGGACATCAAAGAGTTTGTGGGGTGATGGATTAGGCTCGTATCGAGCCACGCGCCAGATAACAGACGAGATATCTCGTGTAATACTAAACGATTGTTTAGCCCGGGGGACGGATTTTGTATTCTTTATTGCGTGGTTGTAGATCTGTAGTTACAGATAAACAGGGTCTTAAAATGAGACAACTTTGTTGATATCGCTTGTGGCATGTGTGTGATCGACCGCTTTTGCCTTCAAACTCCAAAGGAAGTTGAACACTAGTAGTGGACTAGTGGCGGTTGTTTCTGAAATCTTCCACAATCTTTGTCACCTTCGTTCAAGTTGACACATGATTTAGGCGTCATTTTCATCACTGATATTGATCATTAGCGTGGCAAACCAACGTAAGCATTATCTTCGTTCTCCAGCCTCGCTCCGCGAACCCTCAGCAAACCTGGGCAGGCTACTTGCTTTCTAAAGCTATCTTGGATAGCTATAGTAATAGAAGTAAAGGTGCGTACGGAAACCTGCCCCGAAGAGAGAAGAAGAAGAAAAGACTGAAAAAGGTGCTGTATAGCGTTAGCACAGGTTGAGAATAACTTCTACGATTATTATGACGACAATAAGTAATAACTACCTTTAGAAAAAGTTAGTAGTTAGGATTAAGAAGTAGGTACCAAAATACTTAATACTTGCTTTTGCCAGAGTGAAATATATCAAGGGTTCTAGTCGGTTTTGATTAAAATTGGAGCAAGTCAGGCAGGCCTTATATTATAAGCTTTCGACTAAAAGTTTCTTCCACTTCAATCAAATGATTTATGCGTAATGAAAATTTAAAATTGTAGAGATAAGGTTTTCAGATAACGTAATAGGATTTTTGAATAATAAATAGGCTTCTTCTAGGCAAGCGTGCTCTAACTTAGACCTCATTATTGCTGTTTCTGATTGTCGTCAAGCGCAATCCTATTTCATAATAAAAAATTAAAAACTATTTATTTAAATACAATATTAAATATTTATCACTTCACGAACAACTTGATCATGTCGAAGACGTAATCAATGCACTCGGATATTGAATGTATGGGAGAAATTAATTCAATTTTTTGGGGGAAATCATTTGGATTGAAGTCAAGGGGAGAGGTTTATCATATTACAGATTGCGTCTCTGCACCCTCGGCTGTATTAATAGCGTGCTGGGTAATTTTCTAAATTTTAATTACAAATAAGACCTTTTACTCTTTTGATACTTGTATTAAGGATCATCTTCAGCATCATGATCAACTCATCGCCGGCCCACTACTGAGCACGGGTCTCCTCTCAGAATAACAAGTGTACTGGTCTATTATAATCGCAAATCGTACAACTTTATAATACAGTAAGTACCTACGAGTAATTCGTGTGCGAACTTTGAGATATAGAAAATCTTTTACATTTTCTACCCGCTAAATTGAAACTGATTTATAACTGGTTTATAAATACCGGAACATTAATTTTGTCATGAAAATTAAATCGTGAATATTTAATATTTTTCTGATGAATTTGAATTTATGGCGTTATTATTCGCAATTAGGGAGAGCGAAGTTCGCTAATTAGGATCACGAAACCGCCAAGCAACTTTGTAAATGTTTGAACGGATCAGTATAACTCCAATAAAAACCGGAAGTGATAATTAAAACTAATTAAAGTTCAAAATTGGCTAAGTTATAATGAATCTCATGACGATTTTTATTCATAATATTTATAATATGTTGAAAAAATTAAAATTATAATAACGGTACCATTAAAATTTCGAATCCACGCTGCGTTTTAGGTACTTTCTAGGAATTCTGGATAAACTTCAATAGTTATTTTTACAATGCTTTATTGAAAATCTGTAGAAATTTAGATAAAATAAAATTCATACTAACGTTACGTGTGCAAAGTGTGTCTGTATCTATCTGGTAGCTTTTCACGGCCCATCCGTTTTACCAATTTTGATAAAATTTGGCACTGAGATAGTTTGTATCCCGGAAAAGTCATTCCACAAAACAAAATTCCACGGTCACGCGGGTGAAGGCGCGGACGTCATCAAGTATAATCATATTCATAATTTTATCTACTGAAACGTTCACAGCTTCCATTAGTAAACAAATTCCACATATACCTACAACTATATTATGATAACCGTAGATTTTATGATTATCTAAAATCTATGTAACCAATAAAATTTTCATCTTTTAAGAAGCCAATTTATTTAGGGGTAAAAGTTTTTGTAATTTACTGTGAAAGGGTAAAAGAATTTTCCTGCTAATATAGTGACGGATGGGTTTTCTTCGCAAAACATATTACTTAGTTCTGAAGCATGATGCTAACCTTTTTTAACCCCCGACCCAAAAAGAGGGGTGTTATAAGTTTGACGTGTGTATCTGTGTGTCTGTGTATCTGTGTATCTGTCTGTGGCATCGTAGCGCCTAAACGAATGAACCGATTTTAATTTACTTTTTTTTGTTTGAAAGGTGGCTTGATCGAGAGTGTTCTTAGCTATAATCTAAAAAAATTGGTTCAGCCGTTTAAGAGTTATGAGCTCTTTTCTAGTTTTCTTGTAGAAAAGAAGGTTAGATAACCGTTAGGTTCATAATATTATGTCAATAGACAAATGTCAAGCTGTCAAGATGGACGTTGCCTAAATACATAATTATTTATTTGAAAATGATGTTTTGGAAAACTCAAATACTTTGGATCGTCGGGGGTGTTATAAATTTTTAATTTACACTTGTTTAGATTTGATAAGTTGTTTTAGGGCTTTACTTTTTATTCATTTAATAAAATCACTTAGGTAATACTACTTAATTGTTGGATGTTATTAATCAATATATAATTGGATGTTATTAATCAAACTTATTAATCAACAGTTTATCTAAATTTTAATCTTACTTTAAATTGAATCTAACTAAACTTAACATTAAAAAAATTTAAAAACACAACTATCTTGCCACACTAATTTTTTTTTCAAACAAATTATACCAGTGTCACTCGGGATGATAATACAAAGATTCTAACGATATTCCATACATGAAAATTTGTTGAGGCATTTAGAAGTTATAGTGGGATAAAGAAACTCACATATAAATATATACGTTTATACAATACATTTTGCCTGAAAACATTACATTCCTTTGTTTGGGCAAACTATAAAAACTTCAAGGGTTTTAATTTATAAAAGTTAAAAAGCTACAAGATCTATGGATTACTATGCACACCTACAAACATTAAAGATACAAAAACCTTATAATATGTGATTAAAGTTTTGTACCTTTCAGTTAATAATATAACTAATTAAGCTTTAACAGAGCTCTCTCCGTCACTTACTCCATACAATCGTAGTTCCCATTTCATTTGAATATTAAGCAACCAAAGTCCATGAAATTTTGCAGACATAGTCTAGAAACTAATATCTGTGTCTGTGGTGTTTTAGATTTTTCTAAAAATATGTAGTTTTAAAATTACAGGGGCTCAAAGATTTGTATTTTTCTTTAAAAAAAGGCCCAACTTTGTGCTCGTTTTTCTAGACAACGAAGCAATTTAATGAAATTTGGAAAAACCACAGACCTAGAAAATTTAATGAATATTATGTAGTAAAAAAATTATCGTTATATATTTTATATTGTTATAATTATGTGGGAACTACGAAAACCAGAAATTACACCCAGAAATCTTGAAAATTTCGTACTGTCTCGATTTGTGCAAGCGGGGTGGTGAAGTGCGGGGGACGACACGTGAAACTGACAGAAACTGACAGTCTAAACACACGGGCCACATTTAGACTGCACCCAACTCCAAACTTGTCGATAGGTCTAACTAAATACACTGGTACATTTCAACTTGCGTTAGACGTATGCGTTACCTACTCAGACGTTGCCTGTAGATAAAAATATGTCTCATGTTTGCTGGCAATAGCGCATGCATCAAACCCTGCAAGTTGCAACTCTCTTGCAACCTATTCCTCACGCAATACGCACAGCTTTAATATTATAATTTTTGACAATGTATACCATATGTAATGCCATATCACAGGTCACTCTCTGATTTATTGCTAACAATTTACTTCCAAATGCAAAGAAATCTAAGTGTGTTGAATTCACACTGCCCAATACCAGGACCTTAAATGTCATAAATTCATTGATAAATAATCATATGTTGAAAATAAAGGAGAACCCCGTGTTTCTCGGTATAATGTTAGATGCAAAGCTTCTATGGAACACCCACATTTCAACACTAGATGGTAAACTCAGCTCTGCTGCTTACACTGTTAGAAAAATTCGACAGGTACTGACGTGGAAACTGCAAAAATTGTATATTTTGCCTATTTTCACTGTATTATGTCTTACGGACTCTTGCTATGAGATAAAGCGGTAGATATTGAGAAAAAAATGTATTACAGAAAAGGACAGGACGTGCAATTTATAATTTAAAACCGCGCGCTGCCATACAATAAAAATATAAGGAAATAAGTACCTTATCTATTATCTTATAGTAGCTTCTAAATATATTTACAACTAGCTAATGCCCGCAGCTTCGCTCCCGTGGATTTAGGTTTTTAAAAATCCCGATCCTTTCATTTCCCAGAACAAAAGTTGCCTCTCCGTAATAGCCCGTCCCCGGGATGCAACTTGTTTCTGTATCACGTAAGAATATTTAAACGGATGATCCTTTTTAAATCCCGAGGGATCACCAGGATTTAGGAATGCAATTTCTTACAGCATCAGAGTTGAGGTCAACGACAAAGTGTTTACTTGGTATAGATACCTTCAATATCAATTAATAATCGACACTTTTTAAATCCCATTATCTTTAGTAGTCAGGTCCCCTGCAACATCAGGGTTGAGGAGTTGGAATCCAATTTTTTTATTGAACAATGTCGCAAACTTTCTTTATCGATTAAAAAAACTAGCTAAAATTACGCAGTTAGGTTACCTGCCTTTCATGGTTTTGAGTCAACAGGAAGTACCCTAGAGGTTTTCTTGACACACACGACAGACAGAGAGATAGACAACAAAGTGATCCTATAAGAGTTCCGTTTTTCATTTTGAGGTACGAAACCCTAGAAAACGTAGGATCGGCATTCCGAACCAGTGGTAAATTTTTCTGACCATCCAAAAACACTTTGAAGTTTACCTAAAAGTTTACAGGAATAAAAATTTATCATTGTATTCCATTCCATTTCATTCTATTCCATTCTGTTCAAAGATAAATAGATAATAAAAATATTTGTCACCGAAACAATAATTTACGATACATCAACCAATATCAATTTTACTGATGACAATCTGACTATTACCAAAGTGAACGACTACTATAATATCTATTATATACGACTAACATAATATGTATTATAAATTGTGTGCCGTTTGCATTCTCACTAGGTTCTCATTAAGTTTGTTTTATTTGGTTAAACTTTCTGGCATTTATATTGTTATGACGTTTAATTGGCAAATAGTCTGTTTATTGGCTGAAACTCAAAAATTCAGCCAATCACAACAAAGAAAATATTGTAATAATGATTGATGCAGCTTTCTGTAATTGAAAACAAAATATTTGACATTAACTTGAATGTGACAGTGTTTTCCGAATAGGGTTGCCAGAGGCCCCGTATTTTACTGGTTACCCCGTATTTCAGGATACAGAAACCTGTAATTATGAAAATAAAATACGGGGCAAATAAAACTAAATATTTTTAGGGTTCCGTAACTCAAAAGCAAAAAAGAACTCTTATAGGATCACTTCGTTGTCTGTCAGTCTGTCAGTCGTTCCGTCTGTCCGTCTGTCCATTTGTCCTTCTATCCGTCTGTCATGTGTTCATGAACAAATATTAGTATTTTCAATTTTCAAAGTAAGATAACTACATATATCAAGTGGGTTATCATATGAAAGGGCTTTACCTGTTCATTCTAAAACAGATTTTTATTTATTTTTATGCATATTTTTTTAATGCATAACAGTTTTTGATTTCTCGAGTAAAATATCGGAAAAAATACCCGAATACGGAACCCTCGGTGCGTGGGTCTGACTCGCACTTGGCCGGTTTTTTACAAATTCAGTAGGAGCTGGCTGGCGAAATCAAACACTGACGTTATGTCCAGTAGAAAGAATATTTTCCTTTTGCGGCAATGCGTAGCCGAAACCCACTCGATATTGATCATGGTCGTAGCCAAGGCGGCGGGGCTTGGTTTGAGGATGTAAGCCTTTTTTATACAAGTTAGCCCGTGACTTTAATCTATTCTAGTGGTAAGTGATGATGCAGTCTAATTTCTTGGCCGTTAGGGCCATACTAACCATATAACTAGCCATGACCGAAGCCTCCCACCAGACCAGAAATTTCGAAATGGCGACTGCGCCTGGGAAGCCGTCAAAAACCTAAGCCTAAAATAATACTTACACTATTTCTTGCATTTGCTTACCAATTTTTTTTTGGAAATATATCAAACATTTCGCGCTCACTTCACTCGCGCTTTGAATTTCTATTACTTGGTGTAAACCCCGCAATTTCGTTTGCATGAATTTAGATTTTTAAAAATTCCGTGGGGGATTTTCCGGGCTAAAAAGCCGCCTAAAAAAAATGTCTGGGATGCAAGTTACCTCTGAATAGTAAGTACCAAAATTTTGGTAAAGAAGATGGGCCGTGAAAGGGTAACAAATAGATAGGCAAATAGATATATACTGTCGTATTCGTAATATTAGTATGGATAGGAAGCTTTAAAAATAAAATCTTGCTATGGCTACACTCGTTTCCCTTTCACTTTAATTTTTTCTGTATTGAACCAAAAACACTTACGCTCACTGCGCTCGCGCTTTTTTATTGTTGTATTTTATCTCACTGTCAAATTGAAAGGCGAAATTCCACTAACCAGGTAATTAGCCCATAAAGTTGAGCGAATGTTTTTTCCTCATGACAGGATTCAGTTCCGGCCCTAATAAAACCTCTCCCGCAATCGATTCCTGGCTATGGCCATAGTATTGATACTGTGAAGGTGGAATTACAAATTAAATGTAATTTTAAGTTGAAATGAGAAGATTGTATGCATGAAATGTATAACATTTTGCTTTACAACACTAAGAGTTTTTAAAAGCTATTTAAATAAATAAATCTTTTATTTAAAACCACATTGCAAACACAGTTAACCAATCAAGATACGGCAACATACAGAGAAAAAATACAAAACTTATAAATAAACTGAAATATCTAAATAGGCTTTCCATGCATTTCAGAGAGAACCACCGCCTATTTCTTCAAATACTTCAAATTTTCAAATTTCTTCAAATCTAAACCCCGTATTTTTGATGGTGGTAGCCTGTAAATCAAAAAGAGCCAGGTGGCAACCCTACTTCGACCTAGACAGAATGAAAAATTGTTTTCATTACTCGGTATGCCTACTGCCATAGTGTGACAGAAAGTGTGACGGTAGTTGTGACCTCTGATTGGCCGACTCTCTTTCACTATTTGCTAAAATTGATGATTGCAACAACAATTTTTTCTTTTTTGTAATCGAAAACAGAACACGGACGTCAAACAGGTTGACTAATTGCAATCATTTCTGACCGGCTAACATTGTTCCGCTAGTGGCTCAAACTCACTGTCGCAGCAAGAACATGGTAAATTCAGCCAATCACAGCAATTTGAAATTTGGTTATCACAAATGTACCGATCTAGGAACCGAGAATGCACGAACCAGGGCAGATAGAGATAAGAACAATAATATCATACGTAGGAAATCGACGGGGGATCGTTGGCAAGGATAGCCTTAATATACAAGAACAACCTTAAATCAAACTAGGTAAGTGCCTAATTCTGAAACTCGTCACAAAATGGGTGTAAACAAACGAACTCGCATCAATCACGACTCGTAGGCAGCATTTTAATGAGATTATTTCCTAATACTGAAGGACAATTTCCCGACTAACTATATTATTCATCTCTTGATGAATCGATTACGTGGTAGGGATTAGAAACTGTACCAGGTAAAGAGAGATTTAATTTTTGATGCTTTCTTGGCTAAAAGGGAGCAAAGTAGGCCAAAGAACCCAGAAAGGCTGTAAGTTCAAAAAGTTAGGTAAATATTATTATCTAGCCTGTGTCTACCCAACTTTAACCAATTTCCAAAAAGGAGGGGGTTCTCATTTCAGTTTTTTTTTATGTATGTCTATACAGGTTTCTCCAAAAACAAGATTTGCAATTTTTATACTCAATAGTTTTAAAAAATTTGCGAAATGGTCCCATAATTTCTGTGTTCAGGCAATAGTAGACAATGGGCGTCCAGCCTTAAGGCTTATTCAGTTTCCTTGGCAAAAAAATGCAAATGCCTTTTTATAATAAAAGATGAACCAAACAAGGTTTATAAAAGGCTAATTCCGTAATAAAATTAATAAATCATCCGGTGTATTTCATCATTCATCATCATCAAAAGGAAAATGTTTACGCACAAAACAAATTTCTAAGCAAATAGAATTACGTTGTGCCCTCAACAATACGAGAGGAAAATTATGCGCTTTAGGCAGCTGTTCGACCGCCAAAAGTGAGCGAGAAACGAGTTGAAGTAATAACTAGGAACGAGTTGGCGAGCAACGAGAAGCGAGTGTGTAGTTGGGATAATTTTGTCGCTGGGCTATGAGTGAATGTAAAATACATAATAATTAATCCCTGCGCAAACAGCGCGAGTGTTTCGACCAAGAGAGCATTGCTGAGCGAGTTTTTAGCTCTTGTCGCTGCAACAAACTAGTGGAGAGAGTCCTTGCCGGAAGTGTCGCATAACACATCACAGTCATCGATAAACTATTAATATAAAATAGAATAGAATAGATTTTTATTCAAATAGACTTTTACAAGTGCTTTTGAATCGTTAAATAATTTACCAATTTTTAATAATATATATTCTTTATTCTTCTCTTTTATTGTCACGGAAGCATACCTACATCGATTGTACGTCTCTTGAGCAAGGAAATAATCGATAGCTAATCGCTTCCTCGTCAGCGATCTGCTTAAACCCTAAGCCCTCTGCAGTTACTGAGGTGAAATAGAACTTTATATGCATGTAAATTGAGGAAGCTTAACTATTTTACTACAACAGTCGCTTGCTTAGTTATAACATACTATAGACAACCTTAATACTACGAGATAAATATTTAAAAAAACATTTGCCAGGACTTTGGAATAATATAAACACAACTAATAATGTTAATGTTTCGTCATCTATATACATATAATAAAATTGTAGAAAAGTGGTGTCTGTACAATGGAAATATATAAAAAAAAAGTAGCAGGGGTTGTTATTATATCGATGCCGAACCCGAAATTGTAATTAATTTTTTTTTGTCTGTTTGTCTGTGTGTTTGTGCACGCTAATATCAGAAACGGCTTATTCGATTTAGATACGGTTTTCACTAATATATTGTAGTAAGCTTCACTTAACATTTAGTGTTTATTTCATGTCAATCGGTTCATAAATAAAAAAGTTATGTCAATTTAAAGAATCACGGCGAACATTTTTAACGTACAGAGTATATGCTGCCCGAAAAGTCACTATTCCACGCGAACGAAGTCGCGGGCACAGCTAGTAAGAACTATGTCCTTGTGACGAAACATTTACATCACAGAGAATAAACTTAACTTAAAAACCTGCTTAATAATAATATCGATATAAGATACTCCATAGTGAAACTATATGTATACTATATAACATCAGTTTACATAGTTACCTATATTTAATTACTATACATGTCTAATAATCGTTTTCCCCAAGCACGTGCAATGTTAAATTAGCCAAAAGCCACCCGTGAATCCCGTCTCTAACATAGGGCATGTAAACTGGCAACGTCTTCATTTCATTAGGGAGCCGTGCTAACTCACCCCTGTAAAGTCTTCGAACGTAGAGTAAAAGCGAGGTAAGTCTTATTTTGAGAAATTTCTAAGGATGTATAAGTTCATTTTTAGGGTTCCTATAAAGTATAAGTAGTAGCTTTGAAATTAGGCATTGTAAGGTCTACATCTCCTGAGGATGCTCCGGTGTCGGAGCGAAACATACGTCAAGTGGTTTTGGGATTTGTGTGGTGCTGCGTGATACCATTAAGATTTGTCTGGTTTAGCGGATTAGCAAATTAAGCTTTTGGTTCCTTGTGAAAAATGTTGGAAAAAATACCCGAGTACGAAATCCTCGGTGCGCGAGTCTGACTCCCACTTGGCTGGTTTTTTCCCATTTTCTTTATTATTAAATTATAAAGTACCAACTCAAATTACAGGAATTACGAAATATATTATTGTTGACCCCTACTTCATCTGTGTGGATTTAGGTTTTCTAGTTAAGGTTTACCTGGGATCTCCCTGGTTTTCCGGAGTATAAGTTAAGTCAAGTTTATATTGTCATTCTACAGGTTTTTAGTTAAGTGCATGCAAAAAATCACGTCAATCTGTTACTTCGTTGCGGCGTGAATGAAGGTTAAACTAACAAAAAAACACACTTTCGCATTTATAATATGGGTAGAGATGCAACGTAATCGTTTTTTTTAAATCTAGCCGAAATTACTTTTAAGAGAAAAAAAATTCTAAATGTAAATCTTTCAGAGCTTAAAAATAGATTGTTTTGGAGTACTATAAAATTATTGGTTTTAGCATTATTTTCTTGTCCTATCAAACTGACAGCGACTCTACATCATTACAATTTTCTGTTACACTTTACTTTTTAATATAATTGAGATATACCACTTTACTTGTTGCTATGTGTCTAGTTTATCGAGTACCTACCTTATGTTTGTTGTGCACATTGCATTAGGATTGTTTGCTGGCGAAACCCCCTTGTACGACTGTTACATTTGAGATCAGTCTGTTGCATTAAACATGTTGATAAAAAAATTCCTCGAATGAGATGAGGAATGAATTTGAAAGCGTCAATAGCTCAACGATTGAGGAGCGGACTGAATTCCGAAAGGTCGGCGATTGAAACCCCACCCGAGCACTATTGTCGTACCTACTCTTAGCACAAGCTTTACGCTTAATTGGAAGAGAAAGGGGAATATTTTGGTCATAAATGCATGTCAATTTTCTAAAAAATATATTTGTATTTTAACACGAGAAGATAAATTCGTAATGCTTGTGCGTGTGACTACTAAGATACTAACGCGAGCGCGGTGTTTACGCTACTTTGGACAAAGAATTCTCATAGGTGTACCTATGAAAATGCTGTAAAGTATGGAGGCCCATTACCAGTCTATTAATTAATAAAAGTCGTTACTATAAACACTAAAAAATAATTAATTATGTTGCCATTTTGGAAGTATATAAATTTTACGTTTGCACAAATAAAGTGGAATAAATATTATAAGACGGATGGAAAGCAAAATAATGAGCATAATGAAATTCGCTTCAGTTACCCGGCTACTAAACAGTAAACACAAAAACTAACATTCAACAGTCAATCAGAAACAGTCTTTATGAACATAACAATACTGGCTAATATTGTGAGCACCAATTGCGTTTCGTAGCAAAAGTTATAGCATGTTGTAGCTATAGACTGACGCAATCTAGGCTAGTTTGAGCTAGGCAAATTGATCAAGTGATCAATTTCGTTGCGATTCAATTGAATTGATTTTTGATAATTTGAATTGATATTGATGCAAGTAATATCAATGTATGCGTAAATTGGTGAACTGTTGATATTTTATTTTCTTCGTATTGTGTCGTAGGCCGTAGCATGCGTTATTAATTTTTCGACGTGTACATATGAATCAGCGAGGAGAGACCTCAAGTTTTGACACCATTTTAGGGTTCTGTACCCGAACGGGATCCTATTGCTAAACCTCCGCTGTCAGTCTATCAGCGGGCTGTATATCATAAACCGTAATAGGTAGCAAGTTGAATTCTCAGTGTATATTTCTGTTGCCACTATAACAAGAAATAATAATATGGTGAATTTCAACATGGCCGCCATGCATATGAAAAATATTAAAAAGTACATAGTGTTATATCTTAATCGATGGTATAAGATACAGTCTTCACATGCGTTATTTGTACCTACATCAAGAACGCGCAATGGCGCTTTCAGGCAGGTTGAGCCATCATGTTAGTACTTATACGTAGCAGACAACATTTGTTACATAGTACAGAGCTTTTTCAGTGTCTGGAAACTGAAGATACGAGTACGTTCTTGTTAGTCTGAGTCGGCTTGAAGATAACGATACTAATTAAATTTCAACTTCTCTCAACGATGCCAATCGATTTCTCGTATCAATTAAAAGAGATGTTCCGATATCTATCTTTTGATACATCATATCATTTTTCCTGTTGTTAACGTTTGGAAAATCTTTATTAATATTATTTATTACTTACAGATTATTGTATTACACGTTGTAATAAATTCGATTTTGAGAAAGTCAATGCGGATTCTTTTAAGCTGTATAAATCGATGGCTTACTTCATAACTAGGTAGTTGCATTAGATAATTTCAATATAGTTTAGCATCTGGTCTAGAGTTGTGATCAGTTGCTGAACTGTACTGAAAATATCTATTGTTTTTGTACTAGTTATAATCTGAACTTTAAAAATCCACAATTGTGTAGTTAGTGCAATTGTGAGATAAGCCATCGAAATATTTAAGCTGATTTTGTAAAATAATTATGTAGTATAATAATATCAACATATTCATATATATTTTGCGACAGGTCGAGATGGCAATCGGGGTGGGAACACCCTAAACTAGGGATATCTATTCATATGCCCGCACAACGCCCGCACTAACCTGGTGCGGGATAGCACGGGTGACGTGCGGGTGTGCGGGGCGCTCCCTCGCCTGCCATGTCGACCTGTCGCGAACTATAGGTACTACAACATTTTGACTAACATTCATACACTGACGAAGGAGAGTTCAGTCACAATTAGGATTCATAAAATTTTGGTTTTGGTATTTGTTTGAAAACATTTGAAACTGACGTTGGGGTCCCATAGACCTCGCACCAGAAAGTGTAGCGTTGGAAGACTCCCATAGGTACCAGGTCGACAGACGACATCAAACGAGTTGCAGGGATTGGATTCAAACAAAAGTGTGGCGTATGGAGGTCTCTACAAAAGACATATTTTGGCCAGCCGTGGACTCTGTTCTAACTTTTGCTCAAAGCTGAGATAAGACCGAAACTTTGAGCGGACAAAGCCGTGGCAAAAAGATAGTAAAATATGGTAAAAATACGAATTTTCCGAAAATATTATATGAAAATAGCCGTATATTCCGCTTCCCAAAGGAAAATGCGCTCGTAATTAGCAAAAACAACAAGACTTATGTAACGTTTGGTCATTATCTACATGGAACCGCAGCACGCGTTCCAGTTGGCACAACTTTCTGACAAAAAGTTAAATTGAAACATCTTTATTTACGACCAAATGGAACTTATATACAATGTTATGTTATGTCAAAAACCAAACCTCCGTCGCCTAGGTGAGACTAGTAGGTGATCTGGCAAATGAAAAATTATGGAAAAAGTCCAAATTTCCGACATTTAATTAACGAATTTTTGGTCAATTTTAGCATTGTCCAGACTTGTAGCACAGTTCACCCAAGTAGTCAAATAAAAAAGATAAGTAAGTATTTAATTTTTCGTAAATCACTCCCTTCAGGTTCAAAATGTTGAATTCCTAAAATGTTGAATTCTTATAATGTTGAATTTGTTCCATTTAATTTTTCTCGTATTGTGCGAGAAGAATAATTCTCAGATCTAAAGATTCAGTAGTCAAGTTTAGGCATCGATATAAGTGTAGGGTCGTTAGGACTTAGACGTTGAATATATTATTGTATACTTAGACCATAATATATACATAGCTTCATTCCTATTAATACAACTACGTAAAATACGTGAGGGTGAAGTGTTCCATGAGCGTTGCCATAATGAGTATACTAAGCCCCGTACGTACATTCTCGTATGTACAGGGTTATTATGCAGGCTTTACTTTGTTACAGTGATGTTATATTGGGAACTGTATAATGTATATTTTGTAGACATAGCAGGGGTCTTCGGTTACCTTAATAATAAAAGACATCATATAGATAGATATCATCATGTACTTTTTCATTTACTTTAGCGAAAAGACTTTCAAGTCACCAATGTAATATTAACTTTTACATAGTATGTGATTTGTCATTTGAAAAATATAAGAATGCTTTGGACGGCGGCAATCACTTATTATCAGGTGACCCTCTCCTAGTTGTCTCGTAATTAATTATTCTCGATTTGTTGCTTTGTTGTGGCGTGATAAAAGGACAAACCAACACACTTCCGCATTTATGAGTGTCCCAAAAAGTCTGTACTATTATTATAAAGTATAAATGCGAAAGTGCAGTGTCTGTCTGTCTGTCTGTCTATCTGCTAGTTTTTCATGGCCCATCCTTTTAACCGAATTTGGCGAAATTAGGTACAGGGATAGCTTACATTCCATGGACGGGCATAGGCTACATTTAATGCTCGAAAAAGAAACATTTTCTAATGAATTTAAAAAAAACCTAAATCCACGCGGAACAATTATCTGCATCATCTAGTAAAGTATGAGTATAAACAGGATTAAAGAAGTTTATAAAATTTCTAACAAGTTTTAGAAACAATTAAAGTTTTCCGTACGGAGAGACTGAGCCATGCTTCGCCGCTAAGTGCTTCGGTTGATTTGTTTGACTTTCCAGACGTAACGAGGATTCGGATGACGATTGATGAGATTGGAAAACGAGACTTTTTATTAAAGCCGTATCGGATCTGAAGATCGCTTCGAAACGTATTACGTTTTTAATTTCGACGTATCTACGAATATATTTCTTTCTGTTTATGTACCTACTAATGTGTTATTTTTTTCTATTTCTTGTTTTCAGTGTACCTTTATCAACCCATAGCTGGCTAACTACGAAACACGGGTCTCCTCTCAGAATAAGAAGGATTTCCCAGACCCCAGAAGTTAATTCCCAATGCCCTACGCATACGTGTAATATATAATATAACAAGTATACATATAGTGCGCGATAGGTTGAGATGGACACACACCCACCCCGCACACCCGTACACCACAACGTCCACGGCTCCTGCGCTACCTCACTGCGGGTGAGCGCGGATGACGTACGGGTGTACGGGACGTCTCCCGCCTCATACCCCGATGGCCATCTCAACCTGTCACTTACTATACCTACTAGCGGATATAACCGGCTCGTGCTACTACCGTGGTACTACGCTAAAAAGAATGTGCCTAATGCATTGTTTGAGTGCTCTAAAAGCATCTTCGCATTATTGCCTTTCTAATGATACTGATTTGAGGCAGATCGGTTGGATGGTTCCAAAGTCTATAACCGACATAGGCAGAAACATTTTTAGTTTAGGTTTCACACCTACTCGTATATTAGGATATTTTGATCTGTTTCCCCTCTTTCTCGGCATAGATTACAATTTTATTTACATTTATCGTAGTTCACCTGTGGGTTAACTTGATTAATTACAAAAGATAAGTAGGTTTTTCAAACCTGACGGAGAATTATTACGCAAGCGCATTAGTCAAGCGTAATAGCAGCAAGTTCAACGCTAAGTACTCCACGACTTTCGTCTCAATAAATTAAAGTGATTTATTGAGAAAACTCAAAAGACTCGCGGCTAACTTTTGTCGTTTGCGGAAAGAAACAGATTTGCCCCGACTAATGAAACAGCCATTTTGTCTCGGCAACACGCCCCAGCTTTTACCGAGTTAAGAATTGCTGCGCTAAAAATAAATTTTTAAATGTTGTTTTACTTTTTTTGTCAAGTGCTACCTTCTCCAAGTATTGTGTTTACACTAAGAGCACAACCAACCCAACGACTTCCACAGACTAATAACTGGGTGCCATGTTTTGAAGCAAGTTACCTTACAAGTTACGATATAAAAAAAACTTATAGTATGTCTAGTGTCTACCTAACGTGTACGCAACTAGCGTACTCGTAGGTTTCGTTTTACTCAAAAATGCGTAAATATCGCGCCAGTGTCTATGTAGTAGGTCTGTGCTGCATAATATGAACATGTGTGCGAATTTGTCTTCACATTTTAAAATATGATTTGATTCTACTGAGAAGAGCCAGTCAAGAACTCAGTAATTGCTTGTTTTTTTTTTCAGCTATATTAAAATATTAATAATATTAATTGATAAAATTCAGGCAATAAGTAGCTGATTCCAGCGAATATACTTACTTATGGCCCGAATTGTCCGGATTCAGATCATCAGACGCTGTCACTAATTTGACTATGATCACGATCTGTATTTTCCCGGATTTGGATCAGACAAGTATACAAACACTCAAAAAGTAGCATATTATACTTAGTTTTTGTACTTCGTACTTCATATTATAATTTGTCTCGACAATTCCGACGTCTATATAAAACGATAGCGACAGCACCCATAAATGTTTTGTCTGTCTGATCAAGCAATTTATCTGTGAAATCCTGCAACATGGAACACTACTTTACAGGTAGGTGTGATATTTGCCCCAGGGTACATTAAGACGAGGCAAATAAAAGACTAAACACCGTTGAACGCAACGAGTTCTGTGTTACTACATACCTACGACTCAATGAATCTATTTAGTAATCTTGTACCTAAATGCAAAAATGTCTGTCTGTCGGTCTGATAGACTTATTTTTCACGTACTGTACCGTTGTATCGATTTTGGCATCCCGCGGAACGACATAGCCTACATTTTGTCACGAAATCCTATATCCTACCTATATCCACGCGGATAAGTTGTGAGATAGTTCAAAAATAGGCAGTACATAAAACAACGATTAACAACCCGGAAAACACGAGGAGCCAAATTTTAAAACTTATATTTTTGGCACCGGCATGCTTTTTACAGTGCCAGTGAATTAAATTAATATTTCACACTTGAGTGTGGTATGACCTACTTGCAACAGTGCCTAGTGAAACAATGCCTAATAAAAAGAAATACTAAATAAAATTGCCGACTCAGCATAGATGAGTTATACATACAGCGTTTATTCGATACAGTGAGTGATATTTGATTCAAAATCTAACCATCTCTTCTGCTTCTGGTGAAACGCGCCTACCTATAAAATATCTATGCACATACCCATATAAATGAAGCCAACGAAACCCACAAAGTTATTATTAGTACCTAGGAAGATCCTATCTTAGCGTTAGGTACTAATTAGGGAAGCAAATGTTTCCTTCGTACGGTAAAGGCTCCAGATCTTATTTTCAAAATCCATATTATTCCCAAAAGAAATAAAATAAGTTAATCCATTAAACACTGGTTCAACATTAAAAGCCAAAGCACTTTTTATATTTTGTCGTTATTGTTGTTAGTATAAAGTCCCTCTACTTTTTATCTCTATCATTTTCATATTACCCTACTTTAGCTGTGCTAGTAAGCTTAAGCTTGGCATAACTGTTTGTTATATTAAAATGTGATAATTGCTTTTTAATGTCCACGCGGCCATAATAAATTCAAGATGGCCATAGCATTATGCAAAAGTATGAACATTCTCTCGCGACATTACTCGCAACTGTGTATTTACTTACACCGGAGTCGGGAATAAATCTGAATAAATAAATACTACAGCACGTGCAGGCAGTAGAGCCTCGTAGCTTCCTAGGAACATTGCAAAGAATTAGGTTACAACCTTACGCTGGTGACGCTGTGGTAGCTAGCAAACTGAAAGCTATATCAAGCAGAAAAATGCAGAAAAATGGTATCAGGTTAGTTTTTTTTTTCAACATATGGACATATTTTGAATTAAATCTTCCTTGTATAATGATTGCAACTAGTTCACTGAATAAGTTTGATGATGACCTAAGATTTTTTTAAAGTTTAGTAGTTCAGCTTGCTTAATTTAAATTAAAAAAAAAAATTACTAAAATATTATAAATCTTCTCTGTTTTATTATTATAAAATTAAACCATTAATAAAATAGTAAACCCGACAAAAGTTAATGAATTACTACCCATATTATAAAAAACGCGAAAGTGTGTTTGCTTGTTAGTTTGTTCTTCAATAGGCCACAACTGAGCAACGTATCGACGTGATTTTTTGCATACATATAGTTGAAGACCTTCAGAGTTACAATAGGCTACTTTTATCCCGGAAATTCAAAGGGTCCCCACGAGATTTTTAAAAACCTAAATTCATGTTGACATAACCGTGGGCATTCGCTAGAATATGATATTATGACGAATATAAACATAAACTATCCACAAAAAAGTGGCGTGAAATCGGACGTAGCTTCTTACCGTCTAAAGATGGCCGTTGTTGGACAGGAACAGCTCATAGACATAGACATCATGTAAGTCAGTGTTATAAGGCTGGCGAATTAAACTATTATGTAACTTAGCTATTGTAGCAGCGTATGATAACTAATAATAAAAGGCCGCTCACTTATTTATAAGTTGTATTACATTTTTACAACATGTGCCGTAGTTATATTTAGAACTGTGGTAGAAAACGAGGGCCGGAGCTTGATACTCGACCGAGGTGTTTCGGTCTTGATGTCTCTGAGGTGAATGTGGTGCTTTGAACGAAGATTCAAATTGTGTTCAAAGTGGCAGCTGCAAAGTGCAATGTTTTCTTTGCAGCAGCCAGTCTTAGAAGAGGCTGCACGCCTCTTCACTATTTACACTTATTGCAAAAGCTATACCATAACCTTAAAAGTGGAACACAAGCTTTACCTCCTCGACAAACATGAAACCGCGGGTCTAAGGCGGTCGCATATAAGCGAAGCATGTCGCGAGGAGCATATTTGCGTGACATAGCGACTGTTCTACGTATTTGGACTTTGAAATTCTATTTCATAACCCAGTTTGAATTTTTATCTAGGAATTTCGAGCTACTTTATGGAAACAATGGAAGTTATGAAAATTAGTAGTATGTTCAGAATTTGTGCATGATTTGTGTGAAGAATATGGTACAGTGCAGTGCAATTTATTTTAGAAAGTCGAGTCCTTGCTTACATAATATATACTTATGAGACACAGAGAATGATATCAAGAATTGGTTGATGAGTTAAGGTCACAGACGTAACTTAACTAGGTAGGTACCTACTCTAATACTATACGAAGACAGCATATAGCTGCATCAGTCTTCTCCGGATATCCTCCGAACTTCAGTTTGAAGCTCTCAATCGTTTAATGACGATAATATTCTTAATCTGAAGTTTTCATCTTGATCAACCAATCGCCGGCTCACTACAGAGCACGGATCTCTTCCTCAGGCTGTCTAAAATGATAGATGGACAAAGTCGGGTCATCAGAACTTCATTTGCTACTAAACTACAAAATGCGCTTTATATATTTATGCATTTCTAAGCTTTCATTGAATATCTTATCAATTTACACATTCATATCTCAAGTTTAAGTAGCTCAACGAGTAAAATTAGAACTTGATAACGCTATCTCAAGGGCAGTTTATCTTCGTACGCACCCACGCCCACATAAGAGTTAAGTGCCTTAATAAATAAGTGAAGAAGAATTAATACTATCTTAATGAGTGACATGATAAAAAAACGTGGATGGGTAGCAGGAAATAAAGCGAACGACGCGATAATATGTGGATGTTCGTATTATATTGACACTGTATTAGTATTCGGACATATTACACATACATTGGAAGGCCTGTCCCATACAAAATGACAGCAATTCTTTGCGCCAAATCTAAGCGCCCAACTGAGCTTACGGAGAATTCAAATTAACATTTTGAGTCACATGGACTTTGTGGTGACGCTATATTGACAGATATCTCATCACTATTCACTAACATTTAGTTTCGAGTGCGATCACATAACACTTACTGCTGCTATCAGTGTCAAAATCGCGAAAATAAAGTTGATTCAAAAACGGGCTGGCAATTGCAGGTCCAGCGTCTTTTAGTAGAGGTCAGTGGTTCTGTGCCTAAAGTATATGATGGAAATATAACAGCAACAGCAAATAACGAGGTAATAAAAAACTACTAATGCTCTACAAAGATTTTCTGTTGAAGTTCGATTGCGCTATGCAAATAATTAAGTATAATTAACGTCATATCAATCGATATAGCTGGACCTAGTATTATGGTTTCTTGAAGGGATGTCTTACTTTAGTGTGCAAAGGTTTCTTTCCACTCACTTGTCTTCTATCGTGTTCATAAGAAACGAGGGGTTCGTAAGAAAAACTAAAGAAACTGATATGTATAATACCTAATTTAGTAAAGTTCCAATGAATAGCACCGATAGGTAGGTTAATTATTATTATTTAAGTAGGTCAAAATACAAGAAATATACCTATTTTATAGCGTAGATAAAAAGTCAGCTAAAAATATTAAAAGCTTTGCTGTCTATTTGCTGTATAAAAAGCTGTAAAGACAAGTGCCTCGTTAAAATATCGTTGAAGGTTAAGTGGATAAACAAGCTAAACGAATTTTCCCCGTTTTAATACAGCCTCTCATACAAATGACGTAATTTTCCGTTGAATTGAAAGTACTACTTGCATCCAGCAAGGCACTGCAATTGCCCCAAGTCGTTTAGCATAATACGGTAATACCATTACAGCACAAAGACCAGGGTGGGGATCAAAAAATAAATACTAAAGCAGGTTTTAATGTTAGAGATTATCTTCGTTGGTTGGAAGCTTGTATGAAGCTGTTCTTTTACACAAAAAGTAAGTAGCATGGCATAGTTACGTGAAAAGTACGCAATTAACTTTTTTATTAAATGTGTTTTTATTGCATCCAAAAGGCATTTTTAGCGGAGTATGGTATTTGGTCCACTTTTTTATAATGATAAGGGTTTTGTGTTTGCTTGTGATTTTTATGATGGTTGCAATTACAGATTGGGCTAAGTAGGTACTTATTTTGTGATCACTGTATAAGACTGAAACCTATAAAGTGTACTTAGCAAAGACTTAAAAGACATAGTTAGACGAATCAGATTTATGCAGATTTAACTCAGCCTTAAGTCTGATCACTCCTTATTTGGGATTCGAATTTAAAAAATTTGTCAAAAAGTTAATCATTCCTAACTTATTAATATGGTTAAATGTCATAATAATAAGTAAGACATCAACGAAAATTCCTACGACGCATCTGAAAGAAATTTCGCTGACGGAACATAGAAGAGATTAAAATGCCTTAAAAGTGTCGCGAATAGCACAGAGCACATTGCCGGTATTTAATTTTAATTTGGACACTCGCGTGGCGCCTCGCAGTTTGCTATGCACGTGTTAACAACATTTTAGCACTAAACATGCTGTACTGCCATTTAGCCCGGTATTTTCATTACAGCACGTCTAGATTTATTTACACAAGGGTCATCTAAGAAAATGAGAATGGGCGTAAGCCAAGCCAGCGGCATGTTTGGGAGATTAACAATTTCTATTTGGACGCAGCTTTAGCCAAGTTCTTTGATGTAGAATGTACCTAGAGTAGGTGCGCATCTTTAACATTTTATTTCCTTCTGTTTAAATTATGATTTTTATGTAAATTTGGCAGGTATAAAAAGCTAAGTTGGCGCTTTTATTTATTTTTTGTATAATTTAACACTTTGGTTTGAATAATTGTTTAAACAAATAGGTAAAATGTTATGAAAAAAGTTCTATGGTAAATTGATGGTATAATACCTATAAGATAATTTTGAAGCCATATTCCTACCTACCTAGACTAGACTAGATACTTACAACTTTTTCACTTTTGTCTTTTACGGCATTACAATGCGATTCACGTGCCTTACGTGTACGTTGATTACACTATCAGAAACCTTCTCGCAAGCTCCAACAACAACTGTACGTAGAAACTCAATCGGATCAACATTGCACGAATGCATAGGTAACGAACAGGCAGACAGATAAATGATTCTATATACGTGCCGGCTCTTCTTAGAAGGATCTGCTTTCAGACTGGACATTAATTTTTCAGACATGAAATATACCTAAATATATAGGTAAGAATTAATTAAGTTTAAAATTACACTTAAGACAGGTGTATAAAGGTGTAAATATAGCTCTTTACAGTTTTATAAGTTTTATACTGCCTTGTCTTTTTATTGCAGTCACCCTAAATACAGAATTGCAGCAAGACGCGAGGTTTCTACATTTGCAGCGAATTACCAGCCTTGTTGTCTTCCCAACTTATTATACGCTCCAAACAGAGGGTGCCTCAAACACACCACTTAGACACCAAACAAGGGTGTATTAAGTGTGAGTTAAAATTTAAATTGATTCTACCCTCCCTATGGAGGAAATTCAAATAGTGTACGGTGTGACGTGAAGCGGGTAACACTGAGTTTGTGGGATTCTTTTCCTGCAAATTGGGCGCCTCGGGCCGTTTAGTCACTAAAAGAACGGGGATTGGACAGGGCATCTATTTTTTGTACACACACATGCACGCGCAATTATTATTCGGTTCATTTGCAAGGGTGGAGGAAAGGATGGCGCTCAACATCGCCTCCGGTAGAGAAAACTATTACAAAGATCGAAGTCTCACGTATTTTTGTCTAATTACCATAATACCGCAATGAAAAATAAATCACTAATCATCATCATCATGATTCATCGCTGTGCTATTAATTAGCACAGCTCTTCACTCGGAATGAGACAAGTTGGCCAAAGTTTGCCACACTGGCCAAATGCATATTGACACGCCTTTATGAACATCATGGAGAACTCTTAAACATGCATGCTCTCTCATGATGTTTTGCTTCACCGTTAAAGCATGGTGCATAATAGTGCGTGACCGGGATCGAACCTCCGATCTCACGGATATGGCATTAGGCTACCTACCATGGCTCCAATAAATCAGTATCAGTACATATTATAATATTTTATTTCACTAATCCATCAGTCTGACCTCCATTGATTTACACGGGTTTTATTTAATCGAAAAGAAATGTTTTCGAAATATTTAGATCTACATATTTAACATCAAAATAGTATTTTAAGAATCAGACAATGAATACTTTACAATCAGAATTTTTGCAGTTAAGTTTGTTAACGATACAGGAATAATAACCAGAACATGTACTTAGTTATTTATTTTTTTGTTGCCATTGTACCAGATAAGGATACGTTAACAAAAACATTTCGTTGAGACGAAGATAATACGGGCTATGTATGTAAATTTTATCGATTTTAAAGTGTCCATATTTTTTATTCCTTTCTACTGAAAAGCAGGTCGCTCCGTGAGAGCATTTTCGATCGTTAAACGTGGAATAGCAACAAAAGAGCGTCTATTTTCCAAAGTACAATACTTAATTGTCAGGAATTTTTAGAAGCTTTTAGAGACGTATTGTTTCACATTGGAACAGTGACTGGCTATTATTATTGGCTCGAAAAGTGAAGAACAGGCTACCAAAGGATTTAATCAGGGTCCCTTCGCACATAATTCAAGGCTGCTTAAACCCAATAAGTCTTTATTGGGTTGCGTGGGACATGTTGGGTTTTAGCAGCATACGCGCAGCTTCATATTCAAAAGCATACATACTCGAAGGTGTAAGCTGTAGTCGAAGAATACAAAAATGTAGAGTACAAAAAGCATTATTAGGTATGTTGCTAGGTAAGTAGTTAGGTTTGCACTCGAAGATCTAGCATAAGGGCATCCCCATGCATGCTCGACGAGCAAACTTCATAAACGTAGTGTTTATAGCCATGCTAAATATTACATTGAGATTCTGGGTGTGATAAAAATTCAATATAGGTACTTAGCAGAACAGTCGTGTTTAATTTTTAAATCATTATTAAGTAGGTAGGTACTTGTTAGCATGGATATTCTTTCCTGAAAATAATAAAGACTATTTTTATCCTAGAAGTTTTTAAAAAACCAAAATCTACGCGAATTAAGTCGTGGACATAATTTAGTAGTAAAAACAAAATATCTAGTGATAAGTAGGTATCTAGTTATAAGTATAATAACAAAATAAGTAGTTTTCAAAGTAAATGCACGCTTTCGCCCTTTTCCATAAGACGTTGATACCCTTCCGTCTGCCCAAATCAATCTTAAATATTGAATTTGCCATGTAATCTGATGGAAACTTTTACGGGAAACGGCCCTCTATTACGTTTTAACGCAATTTGTTTCGAGTTTTCACCTTCCAACGCTTTGTATGGTGCTTGAAACTTATGAGATGGGGAAGAAATTCAAATTTTAATTGTAGACGTTTCAGTCTGCCGCATGCAATTTTATACACGCTTTGTTTTGTATGAATAATTCATTTTTGTTCACTCTGTGTGACCATGTATAATAGTATACCTACTGAACTTTTAAACTTTGGTATTATCAAATTAAAAGCGTTAATGGAAAAGTTTGGGTGTTTGTTTCCAAAACAAATCAGGGTGACTTAATCTATTCCATTAAAATTACATTTGCTTTGAAATAACATTTCGAACTATTAAACATTCTTATATGTCGTAATTGTCTCATTATTTGAGCAGTTATGTATGTATGACAGGTAGTTAGATTCTACCTGTGCTAGAAGTAGAAGAATATTTGACGAGTACTTATCGCATCTGATCTTAGGTGATATCTTCTCCTTCTTGTGCCTATCCACTATTGAAGGTTGGCCGTCATCTCTTCATATAAGTAATTTCCTGGTCTTTCGCCAAACGGGAAAGTCGTGCTACGTTGACTAAGTATCCCGAACCACTCTTGGATACTTCTAAGCCATGACTTTTTATTCTAGGTACCAACACTTCTCTCTCCCTCAATTTCACCCATCAAGAAAATATCTACTTATAAAACGCAAAAAACCTCATGAATTTGGTTCAGTTCCAAAAACTTCTTACTTCTCTAGAGAGGTCTAGTTATTTTTTAAGGAAAAAGCCAATAGATACACCCAAAATAGTAAACGACTGTGGGTAAAAATAGCAAAGGTGATAAACTGATCAAACATTCTTATTTTGCCTTGCCCCGACTTTTATTCCGTGCACAGAAATGGTCCGCCATTATGCAGCTGAACATCAACTGAACAATCGAAAATGTAAAGCCGGATTTCGACATCGATTTATTATTGACAATTTTCGCTTACGCCGGCATTATTTCAATGGGACAGTATTAATCTATGATATGGAGTGCATAAAGAGAGGTAGATACGTCGGAATACGGAACAATTTTTAATCGACTTTCAAAAAGGCAGGTCAAGTTTTCAATTCGGCAAGACTTTTTTTGCATGGACGCACTCGCAAGAGTCGCAACTGCCATTTACGTGAACACCGATCGATTACGCAAAACCAAATCAATCATTGCTATAATCTCAATTGTTGTGATTTACTAACTTAATGAAATTCTTGTAGTAACTATGCATTTTAGCCAGTAGTAAGAGAGTATACCAGAGGTGAGTGCGATTGTCAAACTACGGTTATAGGCCTTCCGAAATCAGATTAGAGAAAAAATCGCACGCATTTTTTATCATTGTGAATAAATATTGGCTAAACTTAGGGCATTAATTCAGAACTTAGGTCTAAAAGAAGGCAATTATATAAGTGCATTTATGCATATAAAGATGAATGTATGACACTTCGGTTTGGTTAGGAAGCGACGGTGAAACTATGGCCATACAGCGGACCTTTACCGCTTTATATTATATTCAAGTGAATTTATTCGAAAAAAATTCGCAATATCACGGGGTGTGTAGCTGTGGCATGTCTATATTTTTTAAATATCATGGGTATTAATGCGAATTTTTCACGGTCCGTGCACTTTTCAGGCTCTGCCAATTCACGGCCGGATTACGGGCACGTCAATGGCCGCTCCTCGGAAACTTCCCGCTTAAACCTTTTCATTCCCCTTTAAGTACGTACCTTATTAATTAACTAATTCTCGAGTTTTGAAACCTAATCTCCGACGGCGCACAGTGAAACTTAACATTTTGAATCTTGCCATTTAGCAAGATTGCTAAAGCAGAAGTCTTATCCTTTTAATATGAAAATGAAAAATGACCATCGTCATGATAGTTATCAACCGATAGAGGTCAACTACTGGACATAGGCTTCTTGTAGAGACTTCCACACTTCTTACGTCGTCTGAATACGGTGGCTCCCTGGCGATTCGTTTGATGTCATCTTTCCACCTTGTGGTCTTTCAAAGTTGCGCTTTTCGACGCAAGGTCGCCATTGTATCACCTGGACCTCAACGTCTGTTGGTTTATCGAACTATTGCTAATTTGCCCATTCCCACTTCCGTTGAACTATGTCGGTTACGGATCACCTAGAAAAACTCCAAGTATATAGCACTCTTTATTGAGTGAGCATTTTTACTTACTGTTTTTATTCAGCAATAAGTGCGCTATAGTTAACATTAAATTTCTGGCTTGGATTCGCTGAAAGAAAATTTTGGCCTCCAAAATCAGATGAGTGGTAGCACTTAAAGGTATCAGGTAAGATAGGACAGAAGAACCAATAGGCGCAATACAGTGTCTTGTGCCTTTTGGTTCTATCGACGCATATCTTGCACCTAAGCCTACACCTATGGCTGAATTACTGAGATATTAAGAGAGGTACAGGGTGTGTGAAAAGCATGCAATCCGCACTAAATGAGAATATCCATATGATGGTCAACACGCTCCCTGAAATGCTAATATTGCGGTGCAAATTTCCCTCCACTCACGATAGAATATTGAAACCGTGTTTGCACCAAACAAAACATGATAATTAATTAGCATCGTCCGGATCCCCGGGAGGATATCAAAAGAGAAACATTTGATAAAAATGTCCTAAAAAAACAAAATGTACAGAACGTTTCATTAAGGTAATTGCTATTTGACAAATCGCAAAAATGCTGTACTTTGAAGTAAATTGTTTATTTTTCTAAAGCATTAACATCTATTAAATACATGCAATTAAAAACTTCAGTTTGTGAAGATTATAAGGGCCTTTTTTAATTTAGTATACATTATCCCAATAATAAAAAAAAACAAGTTGAAAACATTGCTGTTCGCAACTTGTTCTGTAAAAGTTTTCTTTAACATCTTGATACTTTGAAGCCAACCTCCAGAAAATGATATGTTTAGGTTTAGCAATCAATTTGAACTGTTAGTTTTATACTAAATGTTTTTCATTTCTTAAATAATCTAAAACTAACCAAAAAACTTCCTGTGCTATTTATTTTCTTGCAGGCGCTCTATGGAATTCAGTGTCCACTGGACTGTCATGGCGGAAGGACTGTGCGCGTCATTTCGTCGCAAAATATTATTTAAAATGAATTTAAGCTTATTATTTTTGAATGAAAGTTGTGTTTATAATCGTTGAAAAATAAAATAGGGATTTTTTCATTTCTAAATGAAGCCTGCTTATATACTAAAATTTATTCGAAAGTTACGGTTTTACCAGGTAAATACTCGGAGGTTGTCATAGATTATGATGACAGATAGTAAGTGTTCTAAATAGGTATTATACCTATGTTTTTTAGGAGATAGCGCGCCTCGTTTCGGGCGCCGTGTTCCGAAATGGATTTCGTAGTAGTGCAAGTTTGGTGCAAGCCCCACATGACGGAGGGGTATGCGTCAGGCATTTCCTGTGTACAAAAAAAGACCTATATTTCGGATCCATTTTTCATCACTGACATCATGCACTATTCAAAGACTGGTCTTCAAGCATTGAGGAATTTTGGACGAGAGACATCTCGAAGGTTCCCGAAGGCTGCCTAACTGAGTTAGATTTGTCGGCTAGCTAGCTTTTTTTGAAATTGGACCTACTTAGCTGGATTGTGTGTTAGAGATTTCTTATGAGATATTATATGTACATAATATAACCATCATAAGGAAGCTCAGATTCATGCTGCGGGCAATGGGGAGAGCCTAAAGGTTGGAACGCCATTTCGGCGGCCGTGTTTCCTGCCATATATACCATAGATACCTGCAAGCCAAGAGTGAATAGGCATCTTCCAGGTAAGCGTGCTCCAACTTGGACCTCATCATTGCTTTCTTTAAAGCATGATTGTCGTCAAGCGCAAGCGCAAAGATTCAGGCGGCGCAAACCCGTAGCATGTGGAAGACCCTATTAAAGACCTATGTTCACTGTGGACGTCTGTCGGTTGATGTTGATGATTATGTCTTTAGTGCAAGTAGTTCAGTAGTTTCAGAGTTTATCGATAACAAACAAACAAACCTTTCCTCTTCATAATATATGTACTTAGTAGCGCAAACTTGGAAAAAATCTCGTGGAAACTCTTTGATTTTCCGAGATAAATGTAATTTTACCTGGCAGCCCTAATCAATTTTATCACTGATAATAATAACTAATTCATAACCGTTAAAACTAAGAGTCAAAATCTCGTTTTTCTAGTCGAGTTCCGTAGGCTCTTTGAACCCACCGCATTATTATCCCAAGAAAACCTACCATTAGATGTAGGAATAATGGAAAGAGGTCACAACCCTCAGCAATAAAGAATACGATGCGGAGAGAGATGTCACTCTCAAGGTCTTTAAATGTATCCATGCAAAAAACCACGTCGACTGGTTGCTCCGTTGCAGCGTGATTGAATATTAAACCAACAAACACACTTTCGCATTTGAAATATGGCCAGTGATTATAAGAAACAGTTTAAATCTCTCTCTGAGAGACGTTAGGCAAAGTGAACACGAATTATGACACTTCTGTGTTCTTATACAAGCTTAGGTCTCTCAATTTTGTCAATTAATGTCAAATTTCTTTCTCAGATCAAAACCTAGTAAGTGGTTTAAATTCAAGAGAAGTTTAGGCCGTAGTCTTCAACAAGAAACTCGGCGGTTGCTCTTTTCAAAGATTTGATGTACAATATTAAATTGCTTAAAACGCACATAACTGAAAAGTTAGTAGTGCGTGATTCCAGGATCGAACCCCCGACTTTCGATTAGGAGGCGGACGTTCTAACCACTAGGCTATGACAGTTTTTAAATTAAAGGGGTTTAAATATTTTAGTGTGAAGACTGGCCTACACATTTATTCATTAGATGTGCATCACTTTCTTTTTTAGGGTTCCGTACCTCAAAATGAAAAACGGAGCTCTTAAAGGATCACTTTGTTGTCTGTCCATTTGTCCGTCCGTCCGTCAAGAAAACCTATACAGTACTTCCCGTTGATCTAGAATCACGAAATTTGTTCTCGGATTTATTCCTTTACTTGGGCTATGAGAGTTGAGACCTATCTACCTGCCCATAATTCTAGGTTAACGGGAAATACCCTATCGGTTTTCTTGACAGACACGACAGACGGACAGACGGACAGAAAGACAGACAACAAAGTGATCCTATAAGGGTCCCGTGTTTCCTTTTGAGATATGGAACCCTAAAAACATTATGTAAGTATGCAAAGTATTTCCCTTGCAAGCCATATTTAACAGTTGACATGTAGAGGTCATTGACTTTTCCTATCTTACTTTTAAGTTTTAATGCATCATTAAGTATTTACTGTTTTGACATGGTATTTAGATAATGGGTGATATTTATTTTATTTAATCTAATTCCTTTGAAAAACTTAGTAAGGCGCATTAATCTATAAAAAACCTAGCCAGTTCATAGACTTACTATGTTTTAAAATGGTCAAAGCGACTTACTAGCTTTTAATTTTACTTTAATGTGGGTGTCCTTACAATACAACGGGACATACTATGAAAGTTAGGCTTATGACATAAAACGATTTTCGGAAAAATGACATTTACTTTGTTTTGATATGGGGCGGTCGATATAATTAGGTACTAGGGTAAAGGCTCAAGTAAATGAACAGATTGGACGTTTTTACATGTATTAAGAGCTGGAATAAAAAACCGGCTGATATACCTTTTTTAAATATTTTCTTACAAATTCTTACACTTTTTTCAATTTCAATTTCAAAACCGTGTTCCGTTCAAACCGTTCAAAAGTGTGTGTGCGTGCGTCCATGTGTGTGTGTGAGTGTGTGTGAGTATATACTTGTCTGTATGTTTGTACGAGTGTTTGTTAGTGTGGTATTGCGTTGTATAACCACATGAGTAGCGAACAGAGTCAAAGCTTCATACAAGCGCGCTACGATAGGTACACTACTACAAGCTTGAGGCGCGTGTGTGCGTGAGCACAGGCGCTACGTCGCGTACGGAGAGAAATCGGTTTATACCGGCTCGGCCTGTGCTCAAGCTCAGGGGCTGCAGTACACGTCGCGCGTCGTGTTTTCATTTAATTTAATGTTAATGATAATAATTTAAATAGTGTTTAAAATCTATTTTCTTGAACTGTCATAGATTTTGTTCAAAATCAATATTTGAGGATCCCTAGGATCACAAAACAGGATATTGTTACCAAATTTAAAAAAATCGACGCCATTTTGAAATTCTTTGTTAATTGACCGATTTCGTTCAAAATCGATATTTAGAGCTCCCTGGGATCACGAAATAAGAAACTGTTACCAAAATTTAAAAAAGTCGACGCCATTTTGAAATTCTTTGTAAATTGACCGATTTCGTTCAAAATCGATATTTAGAGCTCCCTGGGATCACGAAATAAGAAACTGTTACCAAAATTTAAAAAAGTCAACGCCATTTTGAAATTCTTTGTTAATGGACCGATTTCGTTCAAAATCGATATTCAGAGCTCCCTGGGATCACAAAATAAGAAACTGTTACCAAAATTTAAAAAAGTCGACGCCATTTTGAAATTCTTTGTTAATTGACCGATTTCGTTCAAAATCGATATTTAGAGCTCCCTGCGATCACAAAATAAGAAACTGTTACCAAAATTTAAAAAAGTCGACGCCATTTTGAAATTCTTTGTTAATTGACCGATTTCGTTCAAAATTGATATTTAGAGCTCCCTGCGATCACAAAATAAGAAACTGTTACCAAAATTTTAAAAAGTCGACGCCATTTTGAAATTCTTTGTTAATTGACCGATTTCGTTCAAAATCGATATTTAGAGCTCCCTGGGATCACAAAATAAGAAACTGTTACCAAAATTTAAAAAAGTCGACGCCATTTTGAAATTCTTTGTTAATTGACCGATTTCGTTCAAAATCGATATTTAGAGCTCCCTGCGATCACAAAATAAGAAACTGTTACCAAAATTTTAAAAAGTCGACGCCATTTTGAAATTCTTTGTTAATTGACCGATTTCGTTCAAAATCGATATTTAGAGCTCCCTGCGATCACAAAATAAGAAACTGTTACCAAAATTTTAAAAAGTCGACGCCATTTTGAAATTCTTTGTTAATTGACCGATTTCGTTCAAAATCGATATTTAGAGCTCCCTGGGATCACAAAATAAGAAACTGTTACCAAAATTTAAAAAAGTTGACGCCATTTTGAAATTCTTTGTTAATTGACCGATTTTGTTCAAAATCGATATTTAGAGCTCCCTGGGATCACAAAATAGGAACCTGTAACCAAAATTTAAAAAAGTCAACGCCATTTTGAAATTCTTTGTTAATTGACCGATTTCGTTCAAAATCGATATTTAGAGCTCCCTGGGATCACAAAATAAGAAACTGTTACCAAAATTTAAAAAAGTTGACGCCATTTTGAAATTCTTTGTTAATTGACCGATTTTGTTCAAAATCGATATTTAGAGCTCCCTGGGATCACAAAATAGGAACCTGTAACCAAAATTTAAAAAAGTTGGCACCATTTATAATTCTTTCTAAATTGACTGATTTCGTTCAAAATCGATATTTAGATCTATCGATCGATATTTAAAGATCGATATTTAAACTAGGCAATCACAACAAAAACAAACTTTACCATCTTGTTGAACAAATAACTATTGTTAATTAAATTGTATCCTCCAGTGCCAGCCCTACCAAAATAGTTATAAATTTTGCTCGCTTCTTAGAAGCTTTGCCTCTGTTTGCTACTCTATGGTATAACACCATGTTAGTAAATCTTAGTATATTTTTAACCGACTTTAAAAAAAGGAAGAGGTTCTGAATTCGTTGGTATCTTTTTTTTTATGTATGTTCCCCGATTACTCAAAGACGCCTGGACCGATTTGGATTTTTTTTTTGTTTGATAGGGTATACTTTGCAAGTGGTCCCATATAAATTTGGTAAAGATCTGATGAATATCTTTGAAGATGGAGAACAGAACTCCTCAATGGATAAGAGCAAATTCAATTTTTTTTTAATGTATGTTCACCGATTGCTCAAAGACGCCTGGACCGATTTGGAATATTTTTTTTTTTTGAAAAGCTAGGTATACTTTGCAGGTGGTCCCATATAAATTTGATGAAGTTCTGATGAATATCTTCTGAGATGGAGAACAGAACTCCTCAATGGATAAGAGCAAATTGCTCGCGATCAGTGTAATTGCTTAGTAATGTAAGGTTATTTTTAAAAAGTTGATTTGAGTTGTCAAAAATAATATAAAATTATTAATTTACCTAATGCAGGTAGTTTGATAAAATCGATATTTGGCTCATTCGATGTCATACCTACAATCTGTTGCTAGGTGGCCAACAAGATTGAACTTGCATAAATACGGGTGTTTCGAAGGTTTTAGTTCAGTCTCCTTCTGAGATTCGGAGCGATATCGCATATTTTCGGTATTTGGGTTGTGAACTGATAATTAGATGTTGTGATAGCAATCACGCTCTAATTAAATTATTTATTTTGGCATTAGTTTGTTTAGATTAAAACTCTCGGATAACCTTACACATTAAACTTGTGTTTTTTTTTGTGTTGGTTTTGGAGAGGACATTCCAATAATTCGATAAAAATATTTAAATAATACCTGCTTTTCTGAGTGACGCCAATAATTCAGAAGCGGGACGTGTCTCACGTTGCCTTAACAGGGCTCTCTCCGTCACTCGTTTCCACTCGTTTCATACAATCGTAGTTCCAATTTCATTTGAATATTAAGCAACCAAAGTCCATGAGATTTTGCAGACATATTCTAGAAACTAATATCTGTGTCTGTGGTGTTTTAGATTTTTCTAAAAATATGTAGTTTTAAAATTACAGGGGCTCTAAGATTTGTATGAAAACTTTTAAGACCGCGTAACTTTGAAACCGAATATTTTAACAGAAATCTGGAAAACCACAGACATAGATATTAGTTTCTAGAATATGTCTGCAAAATTTCATGGACTTTGGTTGCTTAATATTCAAATGAAATTGGAACTACGATTGTATGAAACGAGTGGAAACGAGTGACGGAGAGAGCCCTCTTAATTTCGCTTTGGTATCTTTTTGTAAACAACCCACATTTGATTAAATTTTTTTATTGAGTTTGATTTGGTGATTAAAATTTCTAGTTTTTTTTTTAAGAATTTAGTCTTTTGTGTAGTGGAAAGTAATTTGCAATAAGTGGTTCAGATTTCGTATACATCGAATGAGAAGTTAGTCGTTTGGATTTATTGTTGATTTGATATTAAAACTGAGAGTTCGGCAGTTCAAGGATAGGTTTTAATGATTTGACGGAGGGCAGGATAGCCCATGATTTGGATTTGACTTAGGGCAAGGAAGCCCGCGACTGACATGACAAGATTATTTAGAAACACGAGGGCGTGTTAAATTCAGGACGGCCGAACTGTAAGGTTATTTTTAAAAAGTTGATTTGAGTTGTCAAAAATAATATAAAATTATTAATTTACCTAATGCAGGTAGTTTGATAAAATCGATATTTGGCTCATTCGATGTCATACCTACAATCTGTTGCTAGGTGGCCAACAAGATTGAACTTGCATAAATACGGGTGTTTCGAAGGTTTTAGTTCAGTCTCCTTCTGAGATTCGGAGCGATATCGCATATTTTCGGTATTTGGGTTGTGAACTGATAATTAGATGTTGTGATAGCAATCACGCTCTAATTAAATTATTTATTTTGGCATTAGTTTGTTTAGATTAAAACTCTCGGATAACCTTACACATTAAACTTGTGTTTTTTTTGTGTTGGTTTTGGAGAGGACATTCCAATAATTCGATAAAAATATTTAAATAATACCTGCTTTTCTGAGTGACGCCAATAGTAAACAGTAGGGTTTTAGCTGGGCATGGCATATTATTATAGTACAGTGGGGCCACTAAAAATTTTGAAATAAAAAATTTTCAAAATAAAAATAAAACCGACTTCAAAAACCACAATAACTTAAATTATTTTTTACTTTTTAGTGTTTGTGATTTTGAAGTCGGTTTTATTTTTCTTTTGAATTTTTTTTATATTTATTCTGGTATTCTTCTTTCTTGTATATGGATCCCTCTTGGGTATCCCCATTTCTCTCTGTCTTTGGTACTATCAAGCTAATTTTCTCTCGCGATTTGCACAATAGCATTAGACCAACGCGTTTTCGGTCTACCTACCTGTCCTTCTTTCATCTGTAAAAATCGATACAATATGACCATTTGCATTTCAGTTTTAGGGCATGTCTCAAGGTGTCTGTAGGCTTTGTCTTTTTTCTTATGTCTTCAATTCTCACTTTGAATATTTTTTGCTTAATTTATGCACCTTGCCATCGCCCTTTAGCAAGTCACTATTTCTTTTTATATTCTTTGTCTGGACCCATGTTTGGCTGGCATAGGTAAGGCATGGCAGGATGCATGTATCTATAACGGATCTTTTAAGAGGTACTGGGTAAGCTCCTTTCATTCTTTCCTTTTGTGCCCAGTAAAACAAGCATACTCGGGCTACTTTGAGAACCCATTAGCAGCTAACAGCAAGGCCTGGACTCCAATTTTTATATGTGGAAGCTGTATTTCCTCGTTGCGTTTATGAGCAAATAAGAATAGTTAACTACTAAAAAAAATTTATAATTTGGCGCAAACCATCTAAACACCATGATGATTATTATTTCTGCGTTGTGAATATTACCAGAAGAAACAGCAAAAAAAATTGTTCCAAGCGGCTCTATTGTAACTTGCAGTCTGCAATTTGAACGATTCTGACTTCTGGTGATAAATCTGTACCTCAGCCCCAACCCAGTACCTCTAATCTACCATTCTACTCTTAACACATTCAGTAGCTGATGTTGCACTTCCAGCGACTTGGATGCAACAAGGGCGTTAAGTTTCATTTTCTCTGTAGTCATTTGGACTGTTTTCCAGAAAATTTAGGTGACTTTCAAACTAAGATAACTATACCAAAGGGGATAATATCATATGAAAGGGCTGTATTATACATTCTAAAACAGGTTTTATTTATTATTATTATGTAAAATAGTTTTTGATTTATTGCGCAAAATGTAGAAAAAAATATACAATAAGTCAAAAACTGAAAATCTGACATTTTTTTTAAAATTCCAAGCCGAAAATATACTTAAGAATTTATTAATAGGAATCGAGAGTTTATGCACTAGATAGAGTTCGTTCATTCACTGAAATTCCCAGTTCATTTACTGGCAATTTATCCTTTTGTTAAATAAAATAATTTATAATAATTAATACCACGCATTTTTTTGCGTTTTTGATATTTAAATAATTTAAGAGTGTATACCTACTGTGTATAGACACAGATAAAAAAAAAAAAAAAATTATATATAGAACGATTCTCATAAATCTTAATTTTAGGTCAAAGTCAGGGTAGTCCTTATTCGTTCATTTACTGGATCTTTTACCCTCCTACGTCAAAATACTAAAAGTCCGCGTAAATTTCGCAGATTGAAATGTCTGCTTGATTAATTGTCAATAGAGGGTCATGACATGTCAAAATTGCTAGTTTGAAGGTGAAATCGTCAATGTCATTCGCATAGGTTTTCCTCTTAAAAGAAAACACAGCTAATGTTCTCTCGTAAAAAGGGAAACCGTTGTAACTTTCTTTCCCATTAAAAACATAGAGATAAGCTCCGTCTACGCTGTCAACTCATACATCGTTAATTTTGCGAGAGCCTCCAGTTTTTATTGTTGGTTATTTTTCCTTCTCCCGAGGAACATATCGTAGTCCTAGAGACAGCCGCTGTAATCATTTACAATTAATTTATTTACCTAGGTAATACATAATTATTAATATTAATAAAAATCCAAAAATGTTTTGTCTGTTACTTATTTATTTCAAAACTACAACTTAAATGCTACTTACTTGGGATACATACATAGTAGGGTACAATTCTATCTCTGGAAAATGAAGGTTCCTACAGGATTTTTATAAATTAAATCCACTCGGATAAACGTCAGTAAGCAGTCTGCGGATAAGTTAGTTACAATAATTTTTACATAAATTTCCAATTATACCTATGGGTAGTAATGTACGAGTAAGCTGTAAGTTAAGATAGTTTGATATTAAAATATAGACTGCTGACTAACATTTTTTTAGTAGGTAACCTATTTGATGTTAGTTGACAATACAACTTTTGTAACTTATCATAAAATTGCCATCCGTTCCGAAACTAAAGTGAACCGAAGTGAAACTAAAGGATTATACTCGTAGCTCATTCATACAATATATATTATCGTTGAACTGTATTATGTTTTGTTGCTCATCTAATTCTTACATCTATCTCTTAATTTAGAATTTTGTTTCATTACTGATGCGAGGAAAAAAGCTATATCTTTCTACGGTACTTGGTAGTGAGCAAAAACAGGCTTCCCTACAGTTTGTTTTCCAGACCATTAGGGAATTAAGTGTAGGGTCTTTATTGTTATTTCTTGCCTTGTTGTTTATACTTAGGTAGACAAGAATTTAATTAGGTTTCCTTCAATGACAAACAAAATTATCCTACCAAAACATGAGAAAGAAGAAAGAAAATTCTGTATGTGAAGTAGAACCTGTGAGAAAAATTGTAGGGCCTGAGAATTTTCCAGAATGTTCACAAAGGTGTATTAAGTCTGTCAATTCGCACTTAACCAGTGTGGTATTTGATGGTCTAAGCTCTCTAAGCCCTCTCATTCTGATAGGAGCCCAGCAAGTTTTTGATAACTCAGTCATAAAAAATGGGTTAAAATAAATTAACAAATATGTCTAACATAATAATAGTTACAACCATTACTTCAAATACCACGAAATAATTTCAAAAAAGTCTATTTCACGTCAGATTTTCTATTAACCGCTTTTCCATGTAATATGAATTCAGGAAAGCAGCGAAAGCGTAGAGCAATGTGAAACATTTCTTACCTGGCTCCGATATTACAGGGCCCTCACGCATGTATAGGGTACTTATGGTATGGGATGCGCGCGACTGTTATCGGGAGCCTCCGAAGGCTTTGACCCTCCCCCTCAGTAAGGTTCTGGCTGCCGGGGAGGGTGGACGCGTTTGGGCGGCATTTCCCATTTTCCGCCCACGGCGTTACGTACGTACTGGTGGATTTGCGATGCTTCCACCCCAAGTTTTCGTTGTGCTGTGCTGTGTTTAAATGACTCGGTGCGATTGGACTTGTTTGTTGCAATTGTTGGAGTTTTGAGGTAAGTTTGGATCATTTAAAAAAGTTTTGCTGGGTTTTTATGGGATTGGTGTCTTTTTATTATTATTATTAATAATTTTTTGTTAAATGTTTTATGTTTATTTAAATAAGAACAAATTCTAATTAATAGAAATTCCAATAGCTACCTACTTTGGTTCCCAGCCATTGGCAGCCAGCGTGCTATACCTATTACTTATAACGCAAAAAATAATTTATCAAAAATAAATATGTAGGTATTTTTTTCTATTTTAGACCTTAGCTTTTCTCTTATATTTTAATTAAATTACATTACAATTTTAATCAATTAATTAATTTAATTAATTATTATATATCTTTCTTTGCTTTCAACCCCTGTCAAGAATTCCCAGATTCGATTCTTGAATAACTTTTACAGCAGTGCCTACCTAATCCTAAGTAACACATCCGTGCCTTATACATAGTCAATTTTTACACCGTACAAAAATGTACTTATATTGCACGACTTTATCGCCCTCATAACGCTCGAACACCTCACGCCATGCACTAATACATTTTTGCAAGGTGTAAAAATTGACTTTAACTTAAGTCGCTTAAGTCACACGTAATATAACGATAATAATAGTATACGATTCTCGTAACCTAAGCATCTAAGCTCATTAGTGCACGACGTTTAGCACAATCGCTAAGACCGAGCACTAAATCATTGCGTGCATTAATGGCTAAAATCACACGTATGCTTAGTATACTTTTTTATTAATTTAATTATACCTAGTTTTAAATTACATGTAATTAACAGGGCTCTCTCCACCACTTACTCCATACAATCGTAGCCCCAATTTCATTTAAATATTAAGGAACTAAAGACCATGAAATTTTGCAGACATATTCTAGAAACTAATATCTGTGTCTGTGGTGTTTTAGATTTTTCTAAAAATGTGTAGTTTTAGAATTACAGGGGCTCAAAGATTTGTATGTGAATTTTTAAGACCGCGTAACTTTGAAACCGAATATTTTAACGGAAATCTGGAAAACCACAGGCATAGATATTAGTTCCCGGAACGTTTCTACAAAATTCCATTGAGTATGATTGGTTAGTATACCAATGAGAGACGAACTACGTTTGTATGGAGCGAGCATCGAGTGACGGAGAGGCCCCTCTTAATGTAACGTGCGTTGCAGTACTAACTACTAAGCCTTTATTGTATGTTTCTTTAAACCGATCTATACAGAATCACCATATATTATATCATTCTAATCTGTATCAAACACTTGTACAAACAGGAGACAGAAAAAAGAACATAAATTACAACCAACGCTTTTCGGGCAAACGACAATGCCGGACAAAGATGTCAGGAATAGAGTCATTTAAATCCATTGTCATCCTAGAGATTTCCACGTGAACTATACCCATTATACCAACTCGTTTCGGTAGTACGGAAACCTACTGAGTTGGAATTTTGAACCTTATTATGAAAGTAATACGAAATAGCTCTATTGATCTTAGATGCAGTTTTAAGTTTGTCAAAACTAAAAAAGAATCTGTGATAAAACAGATAGCAGCAAACGATACAAAGGAGCATGACAAAAGGTATTATTACAAATAAACACACGCAATACAGACAGTAATAATAATAAAAAAGTTTGTTTAAAATATATGGATTATTCGATGCAATATTGTTAATTTACGAGCCGCAATGATTCAAACACAGTTAATACATTTTGTAGTAAGTGCGTACCTATTTGCCAATTTATTTTTTAAGTAATGTACGTAAATTATGATCATAAAAAAACGCTAATTAACCTACCTACTTAAAATCATTCTAGGATAATAATAGGCTTATAAATTATCATAAAACTCTTAATTATTTAAAGTAATAAAAACTTTTTATTAAAATAATGCACAAGATAGTCAGAACTGTATTAATATTTTAAAGTACTCTGTTTAAAGATTAGTTAGGTAGGTACCTACATAATTTTCCTACAAGATGGCGAGACTGACAGAAGAGAGAAACAAAACAGAATGAAATTAATTGAATTGCAAGTGGCTATTAAAATAAAATAGCTTATAAATTTCTCCTACAATTCGTCAGTGCTTATCGCAAGCAGCATTGTCCAATACAATCGGTAAGTGACTCCAATTCGCCGAAACAATGTGAACAATTTATATACCTTTATCTGATGTCACATCAAGCGGGCGTATCTATTACGAAATTGCGATTTGATAAATCGCCAAACATTATTATGGGCGGCGAAAGAAATGGACCTATTCAAGTTGAAACGACCTCGCGACTCTAAGCTCAGCTGTACAAAAAACCACTTTGTCACCAAGCACTAAAGCTCATATAAGCATTGCGTCTTTTATACACACTTTTAGCAAAAATAAGGATTATTGATATAAGGAAAATATTATGGTACCGGCGGGCGTACCGGCCCTTTGACGATGGCAAGTCTTTTACTAAATTGGTTGCATTTTAGGTAAATATCAAACAGAAATATTTAACAAGCCCCATTTTTTGTACGTTGAAACTAGATAAGGTTACTAAGCAGCAAAACCTTCCTAGAAATAGTTGCCTGAAAGAATGTGATCATTATAAGAACCTATTTCTAAAGAGCCTCATATTTTCAAAGGTTAACAAGCTCACTTGTGTACTAAAAGCTATTAACCTCAATATAAACATGCCTTAAGGATTTTACATGATTACGCAAAAATTACAATTAGGTACAGTGCTGTACCTAATTGTAATTTTGCTGCAGTATTGTATTAATAAAACTGTTTACTAAAATATATTAAGCATTATGTATATTTATAGAGATTTTCTTATTATGCATATTATATGCACCTATACAGGGTAGAAATGATAAAATATGTAAGGTTATTCTTAATACATACAGAACGGTGAAAGTTAGGATGTTTGTTACTCTTTCACGCCACAATGACTGAACTGATTTGGATGAAATTTGGACCGAGGGAGATAGCTTAGGTATATCCTGAATTACACATAGCCACTCTTTATTTCGGTAAATCCGGACGGAAATAAGAGTTTCCGCGGAATTTTCATAAACCTATATCCACGCGGACGAAGTCCTGGGCATCATCTAATAAGAAATACTACGATTATATCGCCGCGCCGTCAGTTAGCGAGCAGGCTTCAATTCCGGCCACGTGACATTCGTCAATCGGAAAATCTCTGGATTGCCTTCCTATAAGAGCGTTCACCGTGACCTCGGATGCTGCGGCTGGGTCGCTGCTGCCTGGTTGCGACCTTAGAGTAGGCTGTATACCTACACGGTAGTTGCGACTGTACTCTTGTGGAGGGATCCTCGATGTAGGTCATCAAAAATGCGACGAAATTATAAATGTGAAAGTGTATATATCTGTTTTTCTGTCTGTCTATCTGCTACCTTTTCACCGCCCAAATTTGGTACAGAGTTAGCTCATATCCCGGGGATGGACATGGGCTACTTTTCATCCCGGACAATTAAAGAGTTCTCACGGCATTCCTAAAGACCCATCTGCTTAACCGATTTATATAAAATTTTGAACCGAGGTAGCTTGCGTCCATGTAATTGACATACTTAGGCAACTTTTTTTCCCGGAAAATTAAACAGTTCCCGCGGGATCTTTGAAAACCTAAATCCACCCGGACAAAGTCGCGGGCATCCTCTAGTTACTAGTAGGCCATATAGATAGGACAGCAGACCTACCACAAAAAGCTCTATAGGCACACCGCAAGCGCCTAGTTTCCACAGCGGAGTCTATTAAGGAAGCGTGCCAGAACATTATCAGTCCGCTTTTCCTCCTCGGCAAGAAATGATCGCGTGTCCGTGTCTGCCGGGGACGCACGCGATATCGAAATTTCCTATACTCCGTAGATTACGTGGCAACTGATACTTTTACACGTTGCAGATTACGTCGCAACTATGATTCGACAGTTCCAGATCAATCATAGGAAAAGAGAAATACTTATTATATTATTAATTGCCTACCTGCATGGGATTCATCATTGCTGGAGTCGATTAATCATTTAATGGTAGAGGATTTCTTGGTATGATAAAATGGTGGGCTCCCAGATCCTTCAGCATTATAAAGAGCGTGACTTCGATTCTAAGCTGAACTGGCTGATTTTGATTGAACAGCTGTTATTAACAGAAGTTAGTGGATAGCCTCGAGAAAGAAGCGGTGGTATCCTAGTAGTTAGATGTTGGCCTTCTAATTGGGAGGTTTGTGGTTCGATCCCGGTCGCGTACTTAACTACAACTACTACTCAATTACACTAACTTTTCGGAGCTGTGTGCGTTGACCGCAATGTCGTAGACTATGGCCAAACCCTTTTCATTCTGAGATTGATGTTCAGTAGCGACTAGTGAGCTAGCGATGAGTTGATGATGATGATGATGACTGATAATAACGGAGACAGATTTTACAGCTTAACTTGTTCTTGGAGGCATGAAGGATGCTAAAGGTACAGATTCAGACCTTCAAACTCGATCACCCATTCAGTTACTGACTTGAACCGACGTTGTTTAACTAGCCTAATCGATTAATATGCCTTACCGTAGCTAAGCTACGCCAACGCCACCCCTCAGTTAGTTAATTTTGTGGCAATAAGGTAGATTTTGTAAAGTCGCAGGTTTTCTTTGAAGCCGAGAAAAGGGATTATGCAACGTCATCGCAAAAGTAATTGGCCTGTTGGTTGGATTCGCTTTTTATTTTATTTATCAAATAAGACTCACGAAGTCATGGGCAGCGAGAGTTAACTATAGGTGTCGTACCTAACTACCTACATATTGTATGTAGACTATACTATGTACCCACTATGCCACTGTTCTCAGATTGCAGGAGCTTGCCGTCATAGTTAGGAAGTGGGAAGTATGTAAATTGTGCAGCTGTTACTATAGCACAAAATGGACGCTCCGATATGTGTATCCAAGCAGAAATTTGTTGACTTACTATGAGAAAGATATAGAATCACACTATCACACTAATATTATAAAGGCGAAAGTTTGTATGTGTGTGTGTGTGTGTGTGTGTATGTGTGTGTGTGTGTATGTTTGTTACTCCTTCACGCAAAAACTACTGGATGGATTGGGCTGAAATTTAGACTGGAGATAGATTATACTCTGGATTAGCACATAGGCTACTTTTTATCCCGGAAAATAAAAGAGTTCCCACAGGATTTATAAAAAACTACATCCACGCGAACGAAGTCGCGGGCATCAGCTAGTATTATATAAATAGAGTACTAGCTGATGCCCGCGACTTCGTTCGCGTGGATGTAGGTTTTTTAAAATTCCCGTGGGAACTCTTTAATTTTCCGGGATAAAAAATAGCCTATGTGCTAATCCAGGGTATAATCTATCTCGATTTTAAATTTCAGCCCAATCCGTCCAGTAGTTTTTGTGTGAAGGAGTAACAAACATACACACACACACATACAAACTTTCTTCTTCATAATATTAGTGTGAAGTATGATATACCTCAAGATTAATATTATTCTAAGTCGGCCCACTACAAAGCACGGGCATTCACACACCTTTATGTAGAACTCTCAGGTATGCAGTCCTCCTCGTCGGCCTCCTATTCAGAGGGTCGGGTGTTCGACTCCCGGTACGCATTTCCACCTTTTGAAGTTATACCTATGCGCTTTAAAAGCAATTTAAATGTCACTTGCTAATGGTGAAGGAAACCTGTATGCCTTTTTTTTTTTTTTTTTTTTTTGTTGACGCTGGGGAATGCATTTACGCATCCCCCCCCGGAGGGAGGGTATGTGGGACTCGCCGGCCGAGAGGCGACCGGAATACCCACTAAACCCCAGCGGCGCTACTGCGCGTCGCCTGGCGACTGGGTCACGGGAACGGCAGAAGCAAACAACCGCAACCCAGCCAGCGACGTCTGCCGAGGCAGACCCTCCACTGGGGACCTGCTCGGTCCCCACCACAGCACCTCCGGGACGCACCAACGAAGTGCGTCCCCCGACCCTGGGACGCGCAAGTCGCCCATGTCCCGTCCTATGCTTCGTCCACTGTGCCCTCTGCTAGTCAGAGGGACACGCGGAGAAACCTCCCTCCCTGCCAGGTCATTAGCCATAGCCAACAATATCTCCGAAGAGAAATTATTAGCCATGTTACCGGGGCGCACCGGCCCGAACACTGCTCTTCCCCTCGGACGCATCCGAAAGGGACCAGCAGAAACCTGTATGCCTTAGAGTTTTTTTACATTGGGCCACTCTAATAATCCCTTATCTTATGTACCTATATTATCGTAGGTACTTACTTATCTATATTTTATTCTAATTCTATCATTCGAGAATGACTCTCTTTCCATTTCCACACCTGCAACCGCAGAATCTGTGGCAATGTGTAAGAAATACATTCTCGTTTAGAAAATATTATTGCGTGTGTTTTTCTGATGGTCTCGCACGCGATGTGAAAATTTTCTTTCGTTGGCAGATTACGTCGTGAGTCCTGCTATCATGTTTATGATTATAACATGAACGCTCCCTTGTCATAATTGGGTTTGGAAATGACTCTGTTTGTGAGCAGAAATAAAATAAATATTCATTGGTAGGGACCATGCAGGAAAGGAAACATACATAAGAAACAAAGACTACCAAAACTTAACATGAAACATCGTATCCCTTCTGTGGAACACAGTATGAGGTATTCATCGCGTTTTCTTCTGCTAGGCGTAACGTAACCTTAGGCAACGTTTTATCACTTCGCATGATTTTCTTGAACAGTTTGTAGGTAGATTAAAATTAGAAGTTCAGGAAACTAGTTAATGAGTCGTGTAGATTTAGGTTTTCTGATAATCCCGTGGGAAATCTAAGCCACTTTCCAAGTACCCAAGCTCCAAGTCTTTAAGTTATCCTGTTTCCATGGAAAAATAAAGTCTGTCCGTCATTCCATTGTACCGTGTTAGAAAAACAACCCCACAAACTAACACTCTCTTGCATATAAAGTAGGATAAATATTAGTAGTACTTAGGGATTTACAGCCATAGCCTTAGATTAAGGATTGGTCTCCACTGCGCTCCGTAGTGGAGCTGATCCTTAATCTAAGTTATCAGTTATCACTTATCAGCCATATTCAAATCCACGATCTTTTGGTAAAGTTCATTGGGCTCTAACCGCTAAGCAATCGCGGCATTCACAATACACGAATTTTTGTGCTCTACAAAAATGCTTTCCCTAACTATTCGAAACGTGCGTTTTTCTTAGTAAAACTTTGAAAAGTTAAGCAGTGCGTGAACCGAGGGAGATCTGATGTGTTAATTTAGTTTGTCATGCGATGGGAAACAGCTATTTACCCAATGGGAGGGTGAGGAATGGGGAAATTAGCGACTCATTGTTAATACTAGGTTCATTGTGTTTTATTCGATTATTGTGTTACTAACTGATGCCCCCGACTTCGTCCGCGTGGATTTAGATTTTTAAAAATCTCGTGAATTAAAAATAGCCTATATCACTTCGGTCTTCAACTAGCTTTATCCCCGTGAAAAATCAGGTCAATCCGTTGCTCCATTGCGGCTTGATTGAAACACAAACCAACAAAGAAACACACTGGCATTTACAATATGAGAATGTGTAATGATTACATAACTAGATAGAATAGACGTTTTATTCCAGTGACGATCGTAAATAAGGAAAGAGTTTTTTATTGATGTGAAAACTTCTTTAGGCGCGCTGGGCGATTTTGGGATGGTTAAAAAAAAAATCGCGTCACCAACATGCTAATACAGACATGCTAATTTACCTATTAGTGTTCGAAGTGTCAATTGATGTAAAAACCTACTGTGTTATGTTTTAATTTAAGATGATATACCCACTTAGGATACTATAATTTTTGAAAATCTTAACTTATCTATAAGTTGTATTATAGGTATAGGATAGAGATGTCCCATATAGCTTAGGTATAAACTGATAAACACTGTCAAGCGAAGGCGATAATTGGTAACACACAAAATGCATTTAGGAAGGTCAAGGCGAAGCGGCAATTAGATTAGATCGCTCCCGGTAAATTGTCCAGGGAACAGACAACTTTCCCTACAATGCACCCACTGTACCATTACAGAGGCGTAAAACTTTGGCTAGGGTTGTGACTTGTGACTTGTGGTTTTACCACAGAATACTTAAACCATTCAGTGGTCGGTTCAACTAGTAGGTAACAGTGTGACTCGTTGGGAAATGGTCTCCCAACGAGTCACAATCACAGCTACAGTGTGACTCGTTGGGAATCACAATGGATAAAACAGTCGCAGATCTTTTGTACCATCACCCAATCGTGTCACAGTGTGACTCGTTGGGAAGTGAAAACTTGTCGTTTTTTCTTCCCATCGAGTGACATTCTTACTCGTTGCAATTTTATCCATTGTAATTGCCAACGAGTCACACCCAGATCTACTGAGGTCTACAGATGAGTCACACTGTGACACGATTGGGTGATGGTACAGAAGATCACTCCTCAAAGACGTTTAAATAAATAGCGACTGTTTTTTTAACTCGTACAGTGTTGCTAAAAATTAACAAACGCCTCTCTTTCTATCGTGTAAGATGTTACCTGTCTCTCTCTAAAGAGAGTCGAGTGCCATCCAAGGGGTGTGCCGCCGTAGGTATAGGTACTTCTCAGGTCATGTGATCAAATGAGCTCGAATGGTTTTACCGAATATACCTAATATTGTATTTGTTATTTTATTTTACGGTTTAGTTATATTAAACAGGATTAACAGGCAACATGTTATTTACTGAAACTATTTGGTACATCAAGTCAGGTTATGCTTTATATTAGGTACAATATTGAAAGGACTGAAAACTACCTACGCATAAAATGGAAGATAACCAAAGCAAAAGAATGAAATAATTATTCCACAAAATGTATATTCAGATATTTAACAAAGTAAGCCTTTATGCTAAATAATGTTTGCAAAAAAAGCCATTACAACGCTTCCCGCTGTTTTCAAATAATCAATTCGCTACGCGCTGCGGTAAAAATATTTTGTCGTACATTCCACACAATGTCCACCCGTACTGTACTAGTTTGGCTATTTAACACCCATAATGTATTTTTGAGAATCAACAATGGACCAATGATTATGTTATACTGTTGTAAAGTCAGCCCAACGTCCAGAGGTTATTGTTTACCTCAAAGTGCGGGCTATTCAAAATGAAATGACAACTGATGTGACCACAGGAAACTTAATGCGAAGGGAGTAAGGCTCATTATTGATTGGTTTTAGTTTTTCCAAAGTGACAATATTTCGTATTTGCATCGAAAAGCGTGGGGTAAGAGGTGTGTGATTTATGTGCGTCTTTTGTTTTTGGCTGTTTAGCCAGCGCCGGTATCAATGGTGTAAGCTTGGAAGGTCGTTATTCTTGCATTGTGCCACCAGTATTGTCTCTAACGACATCGTTAGTAAGTAGCGGGTGGTCTTGCGCATTGAAATTCTATTGATGACGTGATAAATCTTCACCTTCATGTTATTACTGGGAACGGTTTGGGTAATTGTTTCGATTGCACTGTGACATTTTACTTGCTTTAAATTCAAGAGTAGGTACTTACTAAATATGGTCCTACAAAAGAATACAAAATAATTTTGAGTTTTTCAAAAGGTTTAATCTTTTTGATAAACAAATATTTTGTACTAGATCATGCCCGCGACATTGTCCGCGTGGATTTAGGTTGTTGTAAATTCTGTGGGAACTCTTTGATTTATTCGGATCAAATGTAGCATTTCACCTTTCCAAGGATACAAACTATCTTTATATCAAATCATTTTATATTTTTTAAATCACTTTATATTTCATCAAAATTGATTAAACGGATGGCCGTGAAAAGCTAGCGAACATACAGATAGACACACTTTCGTAATTTATATAGTATTAGTATGGATGGATTATAACATTACGTATTATGCTCTTAAATGTACAATTTAAACTAAATTGATTGCTTAACAAACGGATAGTTGTTATTATATTAATTAAAACTTTACAAAGCATAATATCTGAACACAGTATTGAGGCATCAAGCTTTGTAGGTAAAAGTATTGATACTGCATCTGTTAGTATTTCTGATAGTAGGCGTATAAAAAAATTTCAAAAGAAAAATAAAACCGACTTCAAAAACCACAAACATTAAAAAGTAAAAAATAACTTTTATTTAGCTACACATGTAATGTACCTAGGTATGAAGTCGAGCGAGCATATTAAAACAAAATTAGAAATCCAAGAGTGAAGCTCGCCCGACTTCATACCTAGGTACATTACATGTGTAGCTAAATAAAAGTTATTTTTTACTTTTTAGTGTTTGTGGTTTTTGAAGTCGGTTTTATTTTTCTTTTGAAAATTTTTTATTTCACAATTTTTAGTGGTCCCACTGTAGTATAATATGTTATGCCCAGTGAAAACCCTACTGTTTACTAAGCTATTGCACTGATCGCGAGCAATTTGCTCCTATCTATTGAGGAGTTCTGTTCTCCATCTCCGAAGATATTCATCAGATCTTCACCAAATTTATATGGGACCAACTGCACAATATACTCTTTCAAACAAAAAAAAAATTTCCAAATCGGTCCAGGGGTCTTTGAGTAATCGGGGAACATACATAAAAAAAAAAAAAAAAAGATTCCGACGAATTGAGAACCTCCTCCTTTTTTGGAAGTCGGTTAAAAAGACACGTTTATGGCTCGGATTGTAAAATTTATTTTATGTTTTCATGCATTAAATCTAAAAGCGTATGAATGGGTATTTTTTCCCAAAACCGTGTGTCACATGCTGATATATCGCCCTAAATGTAACAAAGGGAATTCTTTGTACTTTTGTCAAAATAAAACGGTATCATGGTATCGTCCCACGCGATATGGGAATGTCACATTCACCAAAAACGTCACATGCATCGACGATCTAATACTTTTCACGAAGACAAAAGATATAAGCAGGAAAAGATTGAAAACATTTGTAAGCTCCGGCTTAGTAAAGCTATTTCACGCGAATTTTAACTTATATGAGCTTAGTTTTTGTCAAAGCAAAGTTTGATTTATACTCGTAGTATATTGAGTTATTATTAACTGATGTGCTTTATAGAAATACATACAAGGTATTTTGCATATAGCAGCGCGAAGACTTCAAGTCATTCGGCTGAGTTGAATGGCTAGCTTTCCGGTAACTTAGGTACCGCATAGCCGCTAGACTTTATTCAGGTTGCCGTAAACAATTCCGGACTGCAACATCTTACTATTATAAAGCGCACTCAAACGCGTGCCTTGTGATATTGTTTATTTTTTTTTCACCTCATTTAAATTAATAATTTGCTTGCATAATCCGCCCTATTTAAACTTTCATAAGATTAAGTATTATTAATGCAGGTTTGTTGGTTTAAAAACTAAAACTACTAAAATTATGTTTTGCCATCCCTATGAACATCGTTTATCCCGTATTATCAGCAGTATCCCTAAATTTTACAACAGCAAAGCTACTAAAAAAGATTAATTTATTCCCCAAAATTTTTTCAATTACATGAAAGACGTACCTAACAAAAAAACTCAATATCTGTTCGAAACTGTTCAAACATTTTTATTGCTCAAACTCCATGATCGGCTCTAAGTTATTACAAAACCAAAGTTGTATTGTTGTCCCGGGACGGGTGATCCATGATGTCGCATTGTACATCCTGGCGGTGAACAATAACTTGACCATCGGGAACAAGCTTTTGTTACCGGCAGCTGAATATTTCTGTAATTTCTGTTGAGAACGCCTATCAGACCGAAACGGGGAAAGACTTTTGTGGCCTGGCTCGGTGATTTTGCTCTCGATCTAGACAATGAAGTTTTACTTTTAACTTTATTTTAACTTCAGTTTATTATACAAATTAAACTAAATAATTTTATGGTTTTATTATATTAAAACTGGGCTGCGTTGTAGATAATATTTAATAGGCAAAGGGTCCAATACAAATAAAAGTTTTACACACATAATTTTTTCTTATTGTTAAAACCAAATTACGTAGGTTAGTATCTGGTTTTCTTTCATTAGGATTTAAGACCGCTTTGTGGTGATTCTCTTTTAAAGATCAAAGCAATCTACTAATCGAAGTTAGGATATACTTTACTCGTGTCTGATATACGATGTTTACATAAAGAACAATAATTTAAACTTAACAGTTAACACCAAAGGTTAACATTATATTACCTACTTACTTCTAATGACGTCGACCGATGTTTCAAAATTACGCTATTTTTTGAGTTGCAGGCATTTTTCTTATTCTGACATATTTTGGACTGCCCATTATTTTGTATTGTATAAAACCGATAAATGTTTTATGTTACTTTTTGCAGCAAGCGCTTAGTTTATTAAATACGATAAGTGCACAAAAAATAAACATAACACACGCTTAAAAAGAAGTAAAAAAAATTAATGTCCTCCGATAGATGGTGACGCGTAAGTTGCTACTATTATTGGCTCTGTAATATTAATGGTGTTATCCAGATCCTTTTTTATGACAATATTATAGTGTCGATGATGGTTCCTTGTGAACTGTATAAAAGAAACCATAACTCATATTCAGTGAATGAAATTTGAGATTTGATGCAAAAAAATGTGTCTATTTTCTGAATGCTATTTTTAACCCCCGACCCAAAAAGAGGGGTGTTATAAGTTGGACGTGTGTATCTGTGTATCTGTCTGTAGCATCGTAGCGCCTAAACGAATGAACCGATTTTAATTTAGTTTTTTTTGTTTGAAAGGTGGCTTGATCGGGAGTGTTCTTAGCTATCATCCAAGAAAATCGGTCCAGCCGTTTGTAAGTTATCAGCTTTTTTCTAGTTACCGTAACCTTCACTTGTCGGGGGTGTTATAAATTTTTGATTTACACTTCTTATTATATTTCTTCGTTATACATGATGATGTACTATGTAGACCACATAGTCATCAGACAACCGACTTTACAAAGTAGAGTCTTTAGAGAAATATATTTTATCATCTATTTTTTTTTAATGTGTGTTTGTTGTGATCTCAAAATGCCGAGTCAAAGAGAAGCCCAACCATCGAAATATTACTTAAGTCTTTCTCACGGTTTAAGCAATGTTGTCCCACTGATTATGCTTGGACTTATGATTCAATATGTACATTTAGTACCTTCCTAATCGTACCAGTTTGCATATTTTACAATTTATTTCTTAGAAGTAAATATAGTTTTATTTTAGCTGTTCGTGCAAAACATAACAATTTAGAGAGGCGTAAAATCAAAAAATTATGTGTTTAGATTTAAATATAGCTAAATCTCAGTCCGTAGTCCTTTATTCTCTTTTTTTCTTTCACTGCGAACAATGGCGTGGATTCATGCTTTCCCTCCTCACTCCTCAGCCAAATAACCTCTCAGCTTTAACGAAGCAAGCAATAAAGAGACAGAATTAAAACTGAGTGGAGTGTCCTCTAAGAGATTTCACGGACATTCGGCATTAACACTACTCCCATAATGAGGGAGGTAGTGAAACTTTGGAACGATTCCAGAATAACTCGTAAACATTCCTGGAAAATAGCTAATGGGGTAAGAGGGGTGGAATTTTAAAACAATTTATTACTAAAGTGTTTTCTGTTGTAAGTCAATTAGAGTTGGTTTATTTTAAACAGATTTTAAGCTCAACCATGTTTGAACTATCAGGCCTCGTTTATGAGTTCGTAACTTGTATTACAAATGTTAGGAACGGACGAAGTTCATAGCATAGAGTATATAAAATCATCACTGCCGAGAAGCATATAAGTTTAAGTACAGGTTTAAATAGTCTTACAAAATTGCAGCGTATGCCCTAGAAAATTATGTGAACTAGTACCTACATATTTAAGTTAAAAACTGTAAAGCTACCTTTACCTACGTAATTATGTAAATAGACTACGTTGTATCAATATAATTATATTTGAAAACTCTGACACAGTATAGGTACCTACTTACCTGGGCAACATAATATCCCTAAGACTCACTTTAATTTAGGTATTTTTCAGTAAATCATTATGTTATGTGCGCCCAATTCTATTCCATAAGATACCAGATTACTGTTCCCTACTCGGATTTGCATACCTAGTGGTGTTGCATGAAATTCTCAGCACTTACATGGAATTAACATACCGCAATCAGCAGAGAATGGAGATTACGAGTTTATTGTGAGCTTTCACATTAAACTTAGGAACAAAAAGCTGTAATCTGATATTTTATTTCAATACCTGAAGAGTTATAAAGTAAACAGTAAGTAAATATCAGAGCTTTTTAGACTTAAAATTCTACAAGGAAATTAATTATAGTAAGTGAATAGTTTGTGATTATGGAACTTAAATTATAAAGATATTAAAATGAAATTTATTTATTATATTGATATTTATTTTATTGACGATGCCTGCCACAAAAAAAAAACATACTTACATAATAATATATCGTTGTTACCTCATACATAAATTATTAAAAGCGGCGAGTCGCTCGGTAAAGTTAAAACCTCTATATCTCTATGTTTTGGGAGCTTAACCCGACGCCAGGTATTAACCGGCTTAAACTCTCTACTTCTACTTGCAAACTTCACGATTAACCTGCATTAACGTATCTCTACATCAAAACGCGTTATGTTCGACTACTCACTATAACATTCTAATATTACGAACCCAAACAAGTACATAGGAACTTACCTTTGTACATATTACAAGTTTCTTCATGTTTCTTGTCTCGCAAGTCGCAACCAATACCGTATCCAGGAATACAGGCAATGGCGTGCACAAGTTTTGAAAATATGGTGGGTTTAGGCAGGAACCTATTTATTTGCAGGTCAAAATGAAAAACCGAGGCAAAATGAAGAACCGAGGCATGTAAGTAGGTAAGTCTAGAGTATTCATACCTTATGTTAGCTTAGCACACATTTTGACCTTATATAGCCTTTGCTTGAATGTAGGTGACTTTTAAGTTTATTAATAATTTTTCTTGAATGAGTAAATAAAACATGAAAGGCGGCTTAGATTTCCCAGAATAACTCATTATGTATGTTTGTAAGACTTGACCGGTGTAATCTTATCTTGATGGGCTGTTTTAAGATATCCAATGTTTACTCGAGTTTGTTAAAATTATGTGTGCTTGATTAGATTGTGTGGGTGTATGTTAGATATACATACTTAATCGTATTTGATACCTATTATGGGCTTTCCCTAATTATTCTTTTTTGAAATACTTAGCACATTTACCATCTGAAACCAAAATAAATCACAGCATGTATTTAGTTTTTCTAAAACTTTTTACACATGATCTTGGACTCAAAGTAAAATAAAAATACAAGTATATTTTTTGGGAGTTTGTCTGATAATTTTGCTATGTTTTAGCTTAACCAATTTAAATGTGCGTTAAGGCTGCACGTAGCTGAAATGAAAATCTTGGGCAGGTGGAGTTAGTTACCTTACTTCATAAGGCACAAAATACACATCTTTAAAGCAGCGCCAATCGAAGATTTCTTGGATAGATGGCTGCGGTGGTATGGTCATGTTATGAGAAGACCCGAGAATTACATGACCAGAAGCGTAATAGATGCTAAGCGCAGGACCCGGACGATGAGGAAGACCTCGACAAACCTGGATGTTGGTAGTATTAGTCACATAGTCGACCAGCCTTATAGTCGACCTTAAAACAGCTCAAATTTATTTATTTATTTATTTATTCAAAGGTACACACACAACAGGTTGTAACTAAAAATGGTCGAAACATAAAAAAAAAAGATCCTAATCTAAGTGACAACCCCTAATAGGTGTACACAGCAATACTATACCTAAATACATTACACAAGATATACACAGAATTTTTAACATGAAGGCTTAATAAAAATTTACAATAATATTTACAATATAAAATGGTTTACTACATGAGATTAGTATTTAAATGACAAATATGCATAGAAATTAAATCTTATATATATACGAACAGTATTTAAAAAATAAAGATGAAAGAAGAATGTTACGAAAAAAGTTGATGAATTTCTTTTTTAAATATATTAATATTATTGTTAAAAGATCATTATACAGGCGACACATACGAACAACTGGATTATAGAAGGAAGTATTATTCTTGTAAACATTAAGGACAAAAGGTCTAGGGTTTCTTAATCGGACATTAAAATTAATATTGATCAAAGAGAGTAATACGGGAGAATCTATTTTGGAGTGAATAATCCTAAGTAAAGATATCAAATGGTAATACTTCCGACGAAATTCTAGAGTTTTCAACCCAAATTGACATAATGACCATCCAAAACAAAACAACTTGGAGAAATATGGTTAGGAGACCTGACCCCAACTAATTTGGGAAAAGGCTAGGTCTATTATATACAACGAAAGCTGCGAAAACCCAGAACCATTTAATTCGATAATAATACATTATTCCTGATAACCGCTAATTACCATAGCTTCCCCACAAAACTGGATTTCAACATAAACAACCTATTGTAGCTCTGTCATTGTAATTGTACCGTAATTTAGTCATACGATACGGAATGCCGTATCACCGCGCTCCTATTACTCAGTGCCACTTTAAACTCTCGTATTAAAACCTCCTGTCATGTGAACATCAATTTGTCATTTTACCCGCATCTTGTGTTTCTGAGGAGATATCCTGATACTATGACAGCTCAGATATTATGTTTTATTTAAGACATTAACGAGTCGCAGGGAGCCACTGGATTCAGGTGGCGCAAGATCGTGTGAAAGTCCCTACATGCCTGCGACTTATCCACGGAATAAAGGTTACTTTTAAAAAACCGGCCAATTGCGAGTCAGACTCGGGCACTGAGGGTTCCGTACTTGGGTATTTTTTCCAACATTTTGCACGATAAATGAAAAACTATTACGCATAAAAATAAATGAAAATCTGTTTTAGAATGTACAGGTAAAGCCCTTTCATATGATACCCCACTTGGTATAGTTATCTTACTTTGAAAATTGAAACACATTTTAATTTTCTTTTAAAATATGATGTAACCACAAATTCGCGGTTTTCAAATTTATTCCTGTACTTGTGCTATCAGACCTACCCACCTACCAAACATGATTCTAGTTCAACGGGAAGTACCCTATAGGTTTCTTGACAGACACGACGGACGGACGGACGGACGGACGGACGGACGGACAGACAGACAGACAGACAGACAGACAACAAAGTGATCCTACAAGGGTTCCGTTTTTCCTTTTCAGGTACGGAACCCTAAAAATCGTGATGAAGTGATCTTTTTAGCTATGATGCCGTGTAGATTTTATCTGTAGTTATCAAATTATTAACAGGGCTCTCTCCGTCACTCGATTCATACAATCGTAGTTCCAATTTCGCGTAACTTTGAAACCGAATATTTTAACAGAAATCTGGAAAACCACAGACATAGATATTAGTTTCTAGAATATGTCTGCAAAATTTCATTGACTTTGGTTGCTTAATATTCAAATGAAATTGGAACTACGATTGTATGAAACGAGTGACGGAGAGAGTCCTCTTAAGTGTAATCGCTTTTTATGCGTATTACGTGTCTACTAAGTCAGTCATATTGTATGTAGGTTAGCATCATCATTAATAATTGCCAGGTAGGTATGACTGTAATCAAGTATGAACTTACCAACTGTAAAGCTAGAATGCTATAAACTATAAAAAACTGCAATTAGTTTCACTTTGTTTCAATAAATAAACAACAAGGAACAAAGCAAACATTTTCAGCAGATACAAAATACAAAAATCAAAGCCTCTTTTGAAATCACTGTTGTTGGTATCCAACGGCTGTAGTTTCCTGTCTCTTTTTGGGCTGTCTTGCCTATTGTATGCCCAGAGCTTTATACGGAACTAAATTTAAACTTGATCGATACGGATTATACCCAGCATCCACAGCACAGACATTGCAGACATTTTATTAATAGATCGTCTATTTAACTGCAGTTTCTAGGTACGTGATGTGCCAACCAGTGTTCTATTTAAGGAAATAATACTCAAAAGGTATGTAATATGTACTACTAGAGCTTTAATCCGGTTGAAAAGTTTCTGAACATTGGGTCAGAGTAAAATTACAAAAGTTTTTGCAACATGCTACAAGCTGTAATAGGTTTTTGTGTGTGGACTAAAAGATTTACAAAAACTAGATTATTCTTGAGTATATAAATTTATTTGTGGTCGAGTCATATTTTGCGAAAAGAATTAGCCTGGCTGTAGGGTGCGAAAATACAGCTAGTGCTCCTGAAATTAGTACTGGCAGAGGTTTTATTTTTGCATGTTCAATAAAAAAGAACTTGTGTGTAGTTAATCTGCAAAAGGGAATTTATAAAGTGCAGGTAGGGACAAGAGGTATTTTACAGGTAGAGCCACACCGTAGTTTACATTTTCCGAATAGCCAAAAACGTTCGGAATTGACGAAGTTAATGAAAACATTGCCAGCAATTACCCAACACCCATACAATAATAAACCAAAGTGTATTGGATAGTGACGATGGTAGGCTCAAAAATCAGCTCTATGGACGTATGAGCTTACCATTTCGAGCAAATTCACTAGGGTTGATTTACCCCGCAACCCTCCTGCCCATCTACCCCGTCTAGACCGCCAGCCAGCCAGCCAGTCAGTTTTATTAAACCTCTGGAAGTGGGAGGACGTTTCGTCTCCGTTCCGTTGGCGCGAATTTTTAAACGCGTGTGAATTCAAATTCCAATCGTGTTTTTCAGTGGTTGTCAATTGACTCTTTTTTTGGTGTTTTGGAACATTCGCTTTGGAATTTTGGACTTTATTCGATCACGTAAGAATATTCATTGGTTCAATTAAATTGACGCACGCAGATTTGGTTTGCATTTTCATCAAATTGTTTTATTTTATTCAAATCCAATTAAATATACTTACAGGATTTTAACATGCATTTTGGCGTTTTAATTAATTCGATATTAATATGCGCTTGTTTTATTTAAACAAATAGTTTAATTAAGTTATATTTTCCATAACAGATGAAAACTTTATGCATGCAGTTGATAGAATATTTTTTAGTGGCTTTCATCAATATAGTTTCCTGAAAATCGTAAATCTAACAAGCTGTTAAAATACATAATTGTCATTTTTATGGTACTAACAATTAAAGTTTATTTAATTAAGCTCTATAAATAAAATGCTGCCGTTTTTGATACATTCGTATTTCGTAGCCACCATTTTTTCTATGTAATTTAATTTATTTAGGCATAAGCTATGTATTTACCCAAAGTATATAATAATTTAAGTGCGAGTACCTTGATAGGTACTTTATTATGTCGAGTGTATAATTTTTCAATCAAATTAAATTACTTACTACGGGCGTGGAAACATACCCTTTCCGCACGTTTAACCTTGTTAAAAGCTTTATGTTGTATAAAGTATTAATTTTTTGTGCGTGTAAAACAAACATACAGGAAGTAAAATGGAAAAGCGTTCATGCGTGTTAACTTTGTTACGCGATCGGACTAAAATTGCGGAACAATACATAACCATTGATCACCTAGATTGAATTGGGTGTTCATTTTATCTTTGTTTTTAACCCCCGACCCAAAAAGAGGGGTGTTATAAGTTTGACGTGTGTATCTGTGTATCTATGTATCTGTGTATCTGTCTGTGGCATCGTAGCTCCTATACTAATGAACCGATTTTAATTTAGTTTTTGTTTGAAAGCTGGCTTGATCGAGAGTGTTCTTAGCTATAATCCAAGAAAATCGGTTCAGCCGTTTGAAAGTTATCAGCTCTTTTCTAGTTACTGTAACCTTCACTTGTTACAATAACTAGAAAAGAGCTGATAACTTTCAAACGGCTGAACCGATTTTCTTGGATTATAGCTAAGAACACTCTCGATCAAGCCACCTTTCAAACAAAAAAAACTAAATTAAAATCGGTTCAGTAGTTTAGGAGCTACGATGCCACAGACAGATACACAGATACACACGTCAAACTTATAACACCCCTCTTTTTGGGCCAGGGGTTAAAGATACCTCTATTTAATAAGAAAGAAGGATATGGAGTTAAGGCCCACAACGTTCCAGACTCGTGTGCTGCAGTCTTCTTTCCTAACATCAATTTTCAGATAGAATGTAGCCTATGAACCTTGTATATACGTCGGTGTAGATATGTCGTTTATGTATTACATTAATCATAAGTTTAGACACATAAGTCGTGAGTCGTGACATAATAGCACACAGACAGACACGTTTTCGTAAGATAAGATATGCCTGACCAGGAGTAAAACCCATGACTCCTTGATGGGAAAACATGAGTTCTAACCACTAGACTACCCCGGTTTATATTTTGATTTACATTGCAATATTTTTGCGCTCATCGTTCCGGGCGTTCATTATTTTGAAGCTCAATGGGAGTAACGAAAGGGAGTGAAGTTGAGAGTTAAGTGGAATAGCATTGTAAAAATAAGTGCAAAAGGGATGTCAAAATGTACTTAAGAGCGAAAAGTCGTTTTTCGAAGACATTTTTGCAAAGCTCTCAAGAGTTTGAGAAAGAAAAAAACGACTTCCGTCCCGTCCCGACCCGTCCGCCACTTATCACTGGCGGGCAAGAAGCGATGAATTAGCGAAAATATATCCTACCTAGTATAAAGCCCTGGACAGATACGACGCTTGGCGACAGTGATGCAGGATGGCTCTAACACGGCGTGTGGTGTGATAATGTCATACACGGAGCTGCGACTGCATTTGCTGCCAACTAAAATCTTCCTTTCATTGTCATACACGGGACCACTCGAGCAGTCGAAAGAGGAAGCACGTAACACAGCATAAGTAGCGCCTAACAGCAGCATTGCAAGTCCTTACGCGCGCTCTGCAGTGTGAACGCTATCGACAAGTTTCTTACATAGACGTTGTTTTAATTGCAAAATAGGTTTGCACTTAACGGCAATTATACCTTATGGAAAGTTATTATATGGTCTAAGTCGGAGCGTGCTTATCTACAACGTGCCTATTCAATTTTTTCTTGAAAGTATTTAACAGGGCTCTCTCCGTCACTCGTTTTATACAATCGTAGTTCCAATTTCATTTGAATATTAAGCAACCAAAGTCCATGAAATTTTGCAGACATATTCTAGAAACTAGTCTGTGGTGTTTTAGATTTTTCTAAAAATATGTAGTTTTAAAATTACAGGGGCTCAAAGATTTGTATGAAATTTTTTAAGACCGCGTAACTTTGAAACCGAATATTTTAACAGAAATCTGGAAAACCACAGACATAGATATTAGTTTCTAGAATATGTCTGCAAAATTTCATGGACTTTGGTTGCTTAATATTCAAATGAAATTGGAACTAAGATTGAATGAAACGAGTGACGGAGAGAGCCCTCTTAAGCTACACGTCACAGGAGACACGGACACTTTAAAGGCCTTCCAAACCTTAAAAGCTTATATCAGAAACGTTGAATAAACTAGGAGCTATGTTGAATATGATTCCGCCACGCGTTGTGTATGCCCAACTGTTTACCATGAAATTCGGATCATCAGTTTTTTGGCAACATCAAAAAGTTGGGAATTTCTTGTCGGGGGATTTTTTACTTTAGCTTGATACAAAACACGATAAAATAAAACTTTAGAAAATTACATTATAGTACTAGCATAATATATTAATTATTATTAAGTGCTTATAGTCAGTTTTAAAATTAAACAACTCAAATCGAAATTATTCTTTAAAAACTTTAAGGATTTGAATTCAATAAATATCTATTTTGTTCATAAAATATACCTAAATGCGACAAAAATAAAATTATATAATCGTTTATGAAACAGCGACGTTTTCAACTTAAAAGCTGAACTTGAAAGCGCAACTTATGTGTATGACTCCCCTTACTATGAAAAGCTTGCAAATCGTCTAAGCACGAATAATTTTAACGCACTTAAACACTTGTGCGTCTAGCTAGAGTAATATTATGTTCTTTTTGTCTTTTCGTAATGAAAGTCATTTGTACGAATATGCTACAAGAGGAAACGTTTTATCTTTTACTTTGATACATTATTAACAGGGCTCTCTCCGTCACTCGTTTCATACAATCGTAGTTCCAATTTCATTTGAATATTAAGCAACCAAAGTCCATGAAATTTTGCAGACATATTCTAGAAACTAATGTCTGTGTCTGTGGTGTTTTAGATTTTTCTAAAAATATGTAGTTTTAAAATTACAGAGGCTCAAAGATTTGTATGAAAATTTTAAGACCGCGTAACTTTGAAACCGAATATTTTAACAGAAATCTAGAAAACCACAGACATAGATATTAGTTTCTAGAATATGTCTGCAAAATTTCATGGACTTTGGTTGCTTAATATTCAAATGAAATTGGAACTACGATTGTATGAAACGAGTGACGGAGGAGCCCTCTTAACAACATTTTTTTCTCTTGAATTTTTATCGTACGTCGCGCGTCATACCTTTCGGTCTGAAAGCCCAAAAGAAATTTGGCGAAGGTGATTTATAAGTACCTATTAGTTGAAAATTAGTTCAGCTTGTAGGACTTTAAAAGCAATGCAGATTTTGATACAATTATTAACTTTGATATAATATTACTACTATAAATATTATAATAAGAAGGTAGACAGCGACAGACAAAGAGTCCACGTCATTGCTGACGAAGCCACATGCATTTTAAGAAATTAATGAATCTATTAACGTATGAATCAAAGTTGAACTTTACCATGCAGTTTAACACAGATATTCGATTTTGAGTACAAATTAACACAACACAGAAAATAATGGCATTCCGTTATCCCTGAATCAGTAATAACATAACCGTACATTCGACCGTTGTTTATAGTGCATCGAATGTTCATACAATATGTAGGGACACATAGTTACCTATCTCAGTTAATATAGTAGGTAGGAAATATTATGTCTGTTCTGTCTTTTTCAGCATCATACAAGTTTGTAGAAAGGCCTACCTTTAGCCTACTAAATAGGTAAGTACTCGTACCTAGATAACAGTAGGTAAATTAGTACCTACTTTCTTATCACTAAACTAGTTTGTATGTTTCGCAATTTGTTAAATGGGCATGTTTTAGTTTCAAGAACTAAAATGGAACTAAGCTCTTCTTTTGGCTTTGGTTACAAAGTAATGATTTAATAATGGTAGGTATATTTACATAATTATTAATCTATATTCTATATTAACCGTAGACCAATCTGCGTAGCCATCTGAGTAGCTTACCTATAGAGTATAGATCCATACTTAATATTATAAATACGAAAGTGTGTCTGTCTGTCTGTCTGCTACATTTTCACGGCCCGACAGTTTAACCGATTCTGACGAAATTTGGTACAGGGTTAGCTTATATCCCGGGGACGGACAAATGCTACTTTTTATCCCGGAAAATCAAAGAGTTCCCACGAGATTCCCAAAAACTTATCCGCTTAACCGAATTGTATGAAATTTGGTACCGAGCTTGCGTCCCTGTAATTGACATAGCCAACTTTTTATCCCGGAAAATCAAACATTTCCCACAGGATCTTTAAAAACCTAAATCCACGCGGACGAAGTCGCGGGCATTCTTTATAATTAATAAAGGAAAAACCTAGGAAAAATTAACATATCAACTTACAGCTTAGATTGCTGAGTTAAGAAGCTTGAAATTTCGCAAGGAGAGTTTCTCTATTTAGCGTAAACAATTACCCGATAAAAAAGAATTTTTAGAACATTTCAGTTGGACGAAACCGATGGCATAAGCTAGTCGTTCTCATCACCATTAGTAGGGTACTTAAAGGTCAACTAAACAATCGCCATAAAACACTTAATATTTTTGTAACAAAATAGTAAATAATATACACATAAAGTACACAGTACAAATAAATCCTCAGTAATCAAACAAATTACACAAATATGCCAAAATAAACAATCAGAAATAAACAACAAATGAAAATCGGAACAAATACTAAAACAAACACGCGTATCTGAGGTATCAGCCGAAACAATGATTTATTACGCAAAAAATGTAGGTACTGTACGTATATGGTAGGTAAATATTTAGCGGAGATTGTGGAATTTCGTTTTATTAAAAATACCGTGTATTTGGCCATCAATCTCATGGATTCACCGACGTCAATGTTTTATTTTAATCCCCGGTGAGCTATTTGAACTACTAACGGATATTAAACGCATATCGTGTAAAACTTCATTCAGTGTTCCACGAGTGTTTTAACTTGATTACGCGACCATAAAAATGTAATAAAACTTTATAATTTTATATCCATATATATAGTATATTATATGCAAGGAATTTAATATTACTTCGTAAAATGATAAGAACTCATGGAAGTAAATTCTTTTTACTAGTTTTTAGAGTTCCTTACCCAAAGGATAAAAACGGAGCCCTATTAATGTCACTCTGTTTCTGTCTGTCCGCCGGCTCCAGGTCTCTACCTCGTAGACGAAATAAGTTACAAAGCTCAAATAATAGCAAGCAAGCAAATAGCAAAAGCTTTCTATAGTTTCAAGTTTAAAATAACCACTATCAACTCCACTTCCTTCTATAATGCAAAACTAATTTCAAAAGCTTCACAGTTCAAAGGATTCAAATCAAATTTTGACTTTGGGTAGGTAGGTACCTAAAAGTAAAATAATGTTAGAGCTTCTCAAGACGACGAGTAAATTCATATTTCATATTGCCCAAATATAAATCTTTTTTTTTACTTCAAGACGACATTGAAAGTAAAAGCCGGAAGCATGGCAGTCACAAATAGAAACATTACTTCTTGTAGCAGTGTTATATGATACATTTGCCTGTTGGAGATGTAAAAATCGTTTCGTTACTTCAATACTCATGTGTTAGAATTTTTAAAAGACACCTGGTATGCATGTTTTTATTTAAAGGAGGAATAAACGCTGTGAGGTTAGAGTTCATTCAACTTACTTTGCATCCGACGGCCTAACCTCTAAAAAGTACGCCCTAACAAGGACAAAATACTATGGAACTAGTTGTTCGTCTGAGCCAAAGATGTCTCAAGCGCTTCAACAACTATTAAGGGCTTCACACATAAATGCGGGTTTGGAGCGTGACTTACCATCACAACTGTTTTGTCGCGTTACTGTAACTTTAATAGCTGTATTGTTAACTGTTTAGATGTTTTACGACACTGTGCTTGTACTGAAAATAACTGACACCCTTATTCACAATACATTTAAAAAGAAAATGATTTTGCAATAAAACCTTTTTTAACCCTCGACCCAAAAAGAGGGGTGTTATAAGTTTGACGTGTGTATCTGTGTGTCTGTGTATCTGTGTATCTGTCTGTGGCGCCGTAGCGCCTAAAACAATGAACCGATTTTAATTTAGTTTTTTTGTTTGAAAGGTGGCTTGATCGAGAGTGTTCTTAGCTATAATCCAAGAAAATCGGTTCAGCTGTTTGAAAGTTATCAGCTCTTTTCTAGTTACTGTAACCTTCACTTGTCGGGGGTGTTATAAATTTTTAATTTACACTTGTTGCAACATGTATTTTAAGTTGATGCTTATTATAAGTACCTATACGTAATAAATCGTGAATGTAGTTTTATAGTTCTGGGTTTTGTGATTTGAGTTAGGCGTTTTTGATTACAATTAATCAAATAAATAGTTATTTCCATTGAATAAATAAATAAGGAACAATTCTTGTATAATACTCCCATCTCAATCTATGCAAGCTTACTTGAAATACAAGCCTCGTGGCTTGTGCAGCAACAAACACTGTTGCGTTCAAAAACCGCTAGTATGAAGATGGCTCTAGCAACTGAGTATCTCTCTAACTTCCAGTGTCAAAGGGGTCATCGGTTACCAAACGGATATATCCCATCTATTCCTGAACGTTGTTTAGCATACAATATGTAGTACATATACATATAATAGTGTAGAGTGGAGACCATACGAAATGTGCATACACTCAAGCCCACGCGGGTCACAGTACTTAGCGCCTTCCTCGTCTGTTTGCGAAAACCGCAGGAAGCGAAAAAGTTAAGACGCCCGTTATATTTACATAAATATTTATAAGTCACACATGTCGTACGTTACGGTTACCTCCTTGGCTATTTGCATACAAAATTGCAGGTATCCGGTTAAAAATATTTAAATTTATAATAAAATTTAAGGGTTAGTTTACCTTACAAATTGCTCAGTTCCTTAAATTTATTGCAGAAAAAATGTCACCTTATTTACTCATTAGTAAGCAGAACATCTAAACTCAGAAAAGTCATTAGCTAATTTGTTATCGGTCCCCCATCCTGTCTCTCAAACAACTCACCCGGTTTCAATTGGCCCATCTTGTAGAGGAGGAAATTTTTCGGTAATAAATATGGGCATTCACCGTCTAAAAATATATACCACCTAACTCACCCTATTAACTAGAGCTTATCTTCTTTTTACGATCCCTTAGGGACTATAGAATTGACCTCTTATCTGCCGTCAAATGCCAAGGATAGGATGGTCCAATTTAAAATTTAATTTTCCGAAACCCGATACTTTTGCCTTAACTTTATATAGCAAATGGATCAATGGAGCGAGCGTCGCTTGAAAGATTTTCCGATTCGAAGAGGTCACGTAATTACTACCCCGACGTTCCTATCGGGGGCCCTTTGCTTTAAAAGCCTATTCTTGTCACAGATAAAACGAAGATATCTCGTGACCTCGGTATATCGTACGTTTCGAGGATAAGAGAAACAATGAATTTTAATACAGTGCGCAACCCGACCGGGGGTCATAAATAAGTCTTATCGAATAGGTAATTGGTAACGTAGGCGATCGCTCCTAAACCACGGATAGTGATATCCAACACGTAACTATAAATTAAATTACACCATCTTAACTCTAACGTATGCTTTCAACGACTAAGTGATTTAATGAGTAATTTCATTCACGATAACTTTAATCGCTTTGAGAAATGTTGTTGTGGTTTTCGACTTCAGCAACTGAGCGTTTCAAGTATGTTTTCTTAACAAAGCTTATCTTTTTATCAACAAGTATACTAAAGTGCAACTTCAGTAGTTGTTGTGTACCTAAGATATTATGTGGAGTTAAAAAAATACAATAACTTTTATAGCTTTGGAACACCTAACACGCGATCCGAATGCACCTCTACATCTTTCTTAAAAAAACAACACACAATCTATATACATATTATAACAAGTATAAATTAAAGATTTATAACACCCCCGACAAGTGAAGGTTACAGTAACTAGAAAAGAGCTGATAACTTTTAAACGGCTGAATCGATTTTCTTGGATTATAGCTAAGAACACTCTCGATCAAGCCACCTTTCAAACAAAAAAAACTAAATTAAAATCGGTTCATTAGTTTAAGAGCTACGATACCACAGACAGATACACAGATACACAGACACACAGATACACACGTCAAACTTATAACACCCCTCTTTTTGGGTCGGGGGTTAAAAAGACTTAACCTGACTGACTGATCTATGTGTTGTACAGCCTAAACCACTGGGGTTAGAAAAGGATGAAAGTACATATCATTTTTCAAGTTATTTGTTATATAGTTAGTGGAATTTGGGCGTATGGTCAAAAATGAAGAAGTACGTAGGTCATAAGTGCCTAAGTAGGATTTTCGAAATTCCACCTCCTAAACCATTTTCAAAAAGTCCACTCGAGCGAAGTCGAGGCAGGTCAGCTAATCAATTGTATTTTCTAAAGATAAAAATAGAAACGTACATTTACAATCCGTTTGTAGGAAATGGTTAAATTCCCGGTAACAATATTAAAGGCAGTCAAAATCCTTGAGTGACGGCGGGACCTAAATCCATCATCAAGTCTATCAAAATCGAATAAAGTGCAATTTTCCCCCATTACCGCCCTTCATATCTTCCGTCATTTTACGTATCGTTTCCGAACCTAAAAGAGGGTAAGATGTAAAGACGAAAATAATAAATCCGTATCGAATGTATGCACGGTTGGAGCGAATGAGTCTACGAAATATGATATTCGCTCGTGAAATTCGTCTGTCAGAGTTTCTGGCGATCCATCACCAATTAAATGTTGGACTGTTGACGATACATTATCAGCTGCGAATGAACTCTGATTGATGGTGGCTGGTATCATGAAACCGTAATATTTGTTCGCTAAAATTTCTTCTCAATGGGCATTTCAAACTTTTATCAGCCGTTATAAATTGTGTGTAAAGAATACAATAGTTATTTAGGTATACTACAAGTGCGGCATGTTGAAAATTACAGTCGAGGTTCAATTATATTGATTAAATATTATCGACGAAGACGACGACGAGTAAAAATTAGAAGGCACAGTGAATACCCTCACCTTCGGCTCAGGTATTCAATAGTTCTGAAAGGGTAATTTTCAATGCACACGTTTTACAAAAAAACACACATAAAAAACTTAGTCAGTTAAATTACTTGATATACATAGGTACATCTATGTTTCATCAGAAGGCATTGAGATCATTGAGATTTGAAATATTTAACAAATAATAAACGCGCGCGGAATTCCATTAAAAAAATATTTAATCCTATCGTACCACTTGGATTACAATAATGTTCCTGCACGGCTTTGTAGGCTAATAATTGTGCGGTAATATTTTTACTGCCCAAAGTGGTAAAAGACTACTTTATAGTTTTAATAGTGGTGAAACAAGAGCCACTTTACGGGCAGATTTATAGTGTAATTTCTAAGAAAAGCATTTTTCTAACAAGATTTTTACATATTTTGGAATTGAAAACAGACAATGGCTAAAAAGTATAAAGCAGAAATACCTGTTGATGCGTTAAAGGAAATAAGAGCATTTGATATTAAAATTTACATATAAATATTTTAGAGAGGGTTGTAATCGCAGCTTCAGATTTGAGCTTAATTATTCTATCCGCTGGATAATTAATTAAACAAAGGACGCCCCGCAGGCTTAGGTATAAATGACTGCTATTGTTGTTTGGGTTCACGGGGAAAAATCTGCCAAGCTTCCGGCCTCTGCGCTACCATTGTCGTCTCATTCCAATTTACTCAGTTCTTTCATCACGCGATGCATTTATCATTCGAGATATTTCTTTAACTTAATAAATTGTTTATTGAACGGGCGTTTCTAATCGTCACCCCGATGACGCTGGATATCTTTTTGATTTGCGCGACAGATTTGTAGTCTCTTAGTCGGGGGTCCTGGCCGTTCCCATGGCATGGGGTGTTACGCTATTTTAGTGTGCTGTCAGATAATTTATGGGCATGCAATGCAACGCTTTTAGGGAGATGGCTCATGGCACATTCGAGACAACGATTCCTTAAATTTATGCCACCGTAAAAATGATAAGTGACGTATAAATAGGGATCACTTAAGATATTGCCTTTGGCGTTGAGACGCGACTTGATGTGTGTAACTAATTGTTAACATAAAATTTCTTCTTTATTGGATACAAGCCGGCTGTTTGTTCAATTTAATGCTTATTTTATTGCTTTATTTTTAAAGCACATATGTAATTAATTAGTAACATCGGGAGAAGAAACTTTATACTGCATGAAAATTATCTTAATGTTTATATCGTCCAAAAGTTATATTAACTGTTTTTACATACTTTCTCTGTGTTATACATATTATGAACACCAACCAGCGCATTTGCCAATTTTTAGGTACTCGAGATGACTCACATTCCAGTCACAGTCTAGTTCTGATTAAATAAAGGTAAAACAAAACCTGTTTTTCTGGGAAAACAGTATTAGTCAGCATAGTTTCTGTTTTCCCTGTCTACTTTGCTATACACAATCCAAATTGAGTTATCGTAATTTCTACATACATCACACATACAAACACACACTATAATTAGTAACCATAGTTTACCACGCAGGCCAAATGCGGAATGCGGATTGGCATTGGTAGACCTCAAACTTCTTTGAAGACATTGTGGAGAACTTTCAAGCCTGCAGATTTCCTCACGATGTTGTCCTTCACCGTTAAAGCAAGTAATATTTAACTGCTTAAAATGCACATAACTCCGAAAAGGCAGACCCCGTATTCGAGGGTCCGGGATTTGGTTCCGGCACGCACTATACTACCATTGCAGGTCCAAATCTAAACTGTCTACCCCTAGGTACATACTGTGTATCCCTAGGTACATACATACGCTTAAATAATCACCATGGCCAATTAGGTTTATTTTCTTCCCGAATAGATTTTCTGATGGAACGTCAAATATTCAGAGGCTTAACGAGGCCATTAAGTAGGTGAATCGTTGGAACAATTTGGTACTCAAATTATTTGTCAAGAGAGTATACTCCAAATCGGTTCCAGATTTAGAGTCGAAGGGTTCTGAAATCCAAAAACAATTTGTTGTTACAATCGAAACAATGCCGGTCGAGGTTATGGTAATCTTTAGAGGCGGCAGAAAATTTCTTTCGGCTTATTTTGTAAGCCTGTTCCTTCTTTATATTCATAGATGTAAGGGATATGTTGGATTGGGATACGATTACATACATATGTTCGGAATGTTTTGGAATATAAAACATCGTGTAAATCGATCTAAGCATGTCGGCATCGTAAATAAATAATTCATGCATAATAATTATTTCCGTATTTGGTAACTGGGTTTTCATTGAGACTGAGCCATCACAAGTTTATTCATTTGTTTATTTATTGGCATCCATCCACTAATTCCGTCAATCATGACTGTAATGAACGATTGACGGAACAGAGAATTATTATCCAGATTTTGTCATGCGAGCAAGTCGTTGCATTTGAGGGTAGGTTGTCGTATCTACAATAATATAAATACCTAAAGCCTATTCCCAATTTTGTTGCTATGACTGTGGCAAAACTAACAGCAAACCTATAAACAACGATTCAAAGTCAGTTTTATTTTGATTCAATATGGCCGTGATTACGTTGATATAATATTATATGTAATAGATATGTTTACCTGTCCAATTGAAGACTTAAAACTAGGACACTTGGCTCATTTGTTGAGTACTATCTCAAAGACTTAAACGCTATATTTTGCAATTTATGAGTAAATTCATGTGAGATTGTAGTCTGGAGCAAAAATCTGTCACGACAAATAAAAGTACACTAATGTTATTGCAAAAGTTGATATCCTGGCACAGCGCAATGTCATGGAAAAAGCAATGAGGTGTGATGTACAGCTGCCAGCATTGTGCCTCGCAATGACAGCGTTTGTCGTTTACACCGCAGTGTTTTATTTTGTGAATTTGTTTTTGTTTGACTATATTTTGGAGCGCGACTACATTTTAGAAAGCATTTATACCTGATAGCCTAGTAGTTAAGAGGCCGAATTCATTATTTACGTGGTCAGGGATTTGATCCCAGGCACGCACCTCTAACATTTTGGAGTCATCAATCAAAACATCATAAAGAAACCTGCATGCTTGAAAGTTTTGGGAGGAGACCCGTGGTCAATAGCGAGATGACGATCGGTTCAAATGATGATGATGGTGATTGTTTTGGAGCTTTTTTAGCCTGTTTTATGTACAATTTTCAACTTTTTCGATCTACCTACCTTTAAAACATCTGTAGATGCGTGTTAAAATCTTAGTTTTTGTAGCGTCAACAAATACTTTTCCCTAATTTGTTATAGTGAGGTAAAAATATCTTCCTCTTCTCTCAGGGCACTTTTAAATCTTTTTAGTCGTATCTAGGACAACTTTAAATCTATGGCTGCATCCCTCCGGGAATAGAACGGTAGTTGAGTATATAAATTAGCTGTCAGGGCGCTAATCGCTCCGCCAGCCCGCGATGAAACTTTAGAGTCCATCAGTGGTTGTCTAAAAGGCCAACGTATGTTTCTAAAATAAGCCTACAATAACGGTATATTTACTCTATCCGTTTAGCACATTGATGGATATTGTTTCTCGGGCGGTTGGGAAAGGATTATGTTTTATCAACTACATAATATTAATCCGTTTCCGGATTACTAATGGATCCGCTTCCTAAATTTTACCTAACTTTTTGGCGTGCATTTAATGTGAGTCAAATAAAACCTGTTATCTTCTTATTTTATGAGAAGAAACTGACTGACGTGGATGGGCAGACTGACTGATCGACTGACTCATACTATATAAACCTACAGCTCGAAGCGCTCGATAAAACATGAGTTGTCGCATCCAGGTTCTCTCTATAACGTAGACCCCTAGAAACGATTTCAAGTTATCCCAATGAGATTTTTACAAAAACGAAATCCACCCGGACTAAGTTGCGTGAAAAAGCTAGTTTATGATTAAGAATAGAGATCAAGAGCAATATCTCAATTCTTACCATCAAGCAAAATACAACGTGGTGCGTCCCGGGATTTTAGCCGGCAAGAGTCCGATATAACCTCAGTGTCCCATCGGGCGCGGTGGTATCTACGACGGATCCCTACATGAAAAAAAGGTCTGATGGTTAATACTTTAACCTCATATTACACCCATTAAGAAATAATACTGTCTAACTGCACAAAACAACTTAGCAAGTTCAAAATGTAGGCTCACTTATGGCACTTATGATAAATCAAGACTGGCTTTTATTTAGCTTGTTTTAGATACATTTTTTTGTTAGTACCTAATATTTTCACAGATTACTTAAAGTTAATGTAAAGACGATGGGGTGTTTAATCCTAATTTTGAATCCAAAGTTAGCGTGAACGTTGCGAATTAGGGCGGCCGCTACAGAATCACACGGTTAGCAGAAAAATGGGTCTGGAGCAAAGTACAATAGAGCGCAATTACGTTCCGGCCATAATGAGCGCACCAATGAGATAGCGATAAAATTTCGCCTCACAATACCGCCATAATTAGAATTAACTGTCTCACTCCCGCCCACATCCGATGACCGTCTCAATTGTGGACCATTGACATTGTCCAGAATTTAGTCCGGATGACTTTTGTCCCTTTAAATTAAATCTAGTGTTATTTGCAGGCTTAATGCTAAAAATGACGTGAACTGAAAAAATGCATAAGTAACCGTTATATACAGCAGTCCATTCAGAATTTTCTTATCTATTGTATCGCTTGTAAAGTGTGGCTCATAAAACGTGTGGAAAAGACAACTTAGTATTAGGCTTGGTATACACCAGTGCGAAAACAGGTGAAGATGAGTGACTAGCAGACCAATTACATATCTGATAGATGACGCGAAAAAATGAATACGTCACCTAACTACAATCTGATTGGTCTGCTAAGCATTTCCGTCCATCTCCGTTCTAGTGGATACTGGGTCATAATATATATTGTTTATATAATATTGTTTAATATTCTTTATTGTTTTTCTTGTGATTTTGTGGAAAACTTAACATTTAAGTTTTCAACTGCTGCAAAAAGAAAATATTATGGTTTCTTATTTACGGATTGTAACTGATATTTCAACGCGTTGTGCATTATGAACCTTGTAAATGGCGTAAAAAATATTGAGTGGCACATTTACGAGTGAAGTGTTTTGTTTCTGCAAACAGCTGCCCTATAAATAAAGGGGCCCTTGTGTAGCCAGCGTTTCTTTCATACCCCCGGTTTTTGTTAAATCAATTAAAACGATACAGTTTCTTGAGAGCGTTTGTTATTGAAATTCACGGATTGCCTCTCCAGCGGGTAATTTAGAGGATTTAGTGGGAATTAGGAAGAATGGCCGCACAGTGGTGCTATTGTTGGTGGTTTTCGGAAACAATGCCTTATTGTACTACGACTTGGACGACTTAACTGTACTTTGATATTTGATAAAGCTACGTCTCTAACTTGGAATGTTTATTGTTTAATCTTTATTAGATTAAAGCTACTTTCAGTATACGTACTATGATACGTAATATGTATATATTGAAATTTAGATAATACTCCCTTGACCTAAGGCCATCAATCAAAGCTTCGAAATTCAATCTGTATTTTTAGACCCTCCAATTAAGCATAATTTAAGATAAGCCTTTAATTTTTCGTTACGGGTGGGCCTTTAGTGTAAGCCGGTCATTAGCCACCTTTTGTAGATCCATTTTTATACCTTTTGTCTTAAAGCACATCATATTTCTCGAAGGTAATCCATAATGCATGAGATACTGTTCCCTTCATAGCAATTATCTGTAATAAATCTGAAGTTAGAGCAACAGCTGATGCCTTTATATACAGACATTACATGATATACAAAAACACATGCATGTTTTATGAATCGAAGTGAAAAAAATTGGGGTTCAGATTATAAAAAAAATTCAGCTTATCGTTCGAGTGCCACTTCAGTGACCTCGCCTCGTCGACACAGGGCGACCGACATTATCTCCCAGAATAAATGACCAATTAAACAATCTAATTCATTTTGGCCCCAGTCCTCGATGGGGTGGAAGCATAAATCAACATGTCGTTGAGTGGCGATAAACATTTTGTGACTTCCAGCCCAGGTGATAAAAAATTGACCACTTTTTTCGGCGCTTCGCCGCAACGACGCTTTTAAAGGGTGACATTTTTTAGCTTTAACAGCTCCTTAATTGTGGCAAGGCCACCCTTTATGGCTTAAATTCGTCCCTTTCAACAAAAAAGAGTCCTAATAAATGACTATTCAAGGCTCCGAGCAAAAAATAATCGGTAGCCTCGACTCTAATAATAATGAGAGTTTGATAAAATTGAATTCTTCGCTTGATTCGCCGCTGATGCGTCGCCACTTAGTCAAATATTTTTTTAATGGTCGCTTAGGCTATTAAGTGGCAGCTAATGGTGTAAGCAAATAAAAGGTGGTTACACTTGTGAGTATTAAAGTGCCACAATGCGTCGTTGCGGATAAGAGGGTCAATATTTTGATAGCGCGCGTGGTGACGGTGGGATTGTAGGAACATGTGGTCAAACATTGTGCAACATCGAATGTAGTTGTTTAATCGCCGCGGTTAACGGCACGTACGGTCAAAACAAACGGAGCTGCGCTTTCGCTACGCTCCTAAACCATTACAATTTACATGTCATGGCATGGTACAAGTATGCTCGGCGATAGTGACTTTTTTTCTCTCTCTCGTCTGGCTTTAGAAAGATTAGCCAATGTCAAGTTATTTGTAACAAGTTAGTTGAACTGTACAAGTATGGACCCCGTCTGTGCCGGCGCTCGCCGACATACACGCGGCACCCCCTTAGAGCGCTTTCCAGTCAGTTTTAACAAAAAAAAAACACTCCAAAAAGGCAGAGCACGCCCGCCAGCTAACACCAACACAGACAAAGTCCGATAGTGACTTTGACATTGTGTAATTTCCGAACGCGGCAATTTGTTAAAAATGTAGATTATGTGTAAATGTAATGTCGACTTGCGTTTGTTCACATTTGTTACACTTGTTGTATGTAGTCCGTACAAAATGAGAACCCGCTCGCCATTTTGACTTTATGTGTCAACTATCATGTCAAAAGTGCAATTTACCATTAAAATAAGGACTAAAATCGTACTTTTGACATGAAAATTGAATAACGTTAAAATGGCGAGTAATGTCCCGTTTTATATTCCAGTCCCACACCGGTCAATAATGAAAAATTCTAAATTTTCAAATCCTGATCACAAACCTACATCCTAAATGGCTGAAATTGGTAAGCGCCACAAGTACCTAGGTATGCCTCTCTTATCGAGAGTTAAATTTTTGTTCTGTTTGCCGTGGAGAATGAGTGCTAAAAAAATTACGAGACATTTCTCCGCGGTTAATAGTCTCGTCTGGTAGTAGAAGGGCTGGCTCAATTTTTGCACATAGGATAAAAAAAATTGTATTATCATTCATCACCATCATGGACTACTGATAAAAGGCCTATGCCTTTCTCAAAAAGCGCCACTATACCCAGTCCTCAGCCTTCCTCATCCATCCACTTCTCGCCACCCTCTTTAACTCAGTCGATCTAACTGGAGGGCGCCCCATTCTACGCTGAGATATATGTTTGCGGTCTTTACTCTAGAACTTTCCGGCTCCAGCGGGCATCACTCCTACGGAAAATGATATAGTTACTTAAGTATTGCCATAAATTCATCTGATGACACTGTTTCATTCCAACTTCCAAGTGAAGCTACCTTTTAAAGTCATCTTTACTGATTTTTAATGTCTGTATAGCTCCTGTACTATAAAGAGTACGACGAAGACCGAAATAAACTCCTGCGGTGAATCAGCCGACAAGTCAATAAATTCGTGGACTTCAAAGGCAGATGTTCGCGGAAATGCAGTTTTTCATGTAGGATTAGCGACAAATACTAATTAATTTGCGTAAATGCCACGTAATTTGCTTTACGAGTAGGTACATTTGACATCCTGCAAAGCTAAATTATTTTGCTTTTATCAAAAGGATGTTTCGAGTTTTCAGTTACGAATGAATGAGCGGCAGAACGTCAAAGCGGGTTTATTTTTATTTAAATATCAACAAGCATAGTTTCTTTTTTAATTCATTAGTTAGGCAAATTTTAAACATGGCACATTTTACATTTAGCTAGAAGTAGGACAAATAGTTCGGGTAGGATTCACCGATTACCATACTAAGATTCTCTGGTACCCTTGAAACCATTCTGCTGTTTACATTTATAAGGCTCCTATTTAATGAAACATATGATTTATATAGCAATTTTGCTCTTCTGTCCTCCTTATTATCATCTTATTGTTCAAATACTAGTCATCAATTTTCCAGACCACCTAAAAAACTCAGTATTCTCGCTTCGAAATCACCACCTATGTTCATATATTTCCTTTTCCTGAACTGACTGTTTCGTGTCTTATTTTAGACTTTCTATTTTGTATTATGTATGAAGTCTATATTTTCATTGTAATGTTGTGTTTCAACTATGTAATATCATATTGAATAATTGCGGTGGCATTTTTTAAAGTCTGCTTACATTAGTATTTGTTTTTGTACAGTAAAAAGTTAAGACGTGAATTCAGAAGTGAAGATAAATTATTTAGTTAACATCCAGTTTCTCATATTAAAATAACTGCCTTGAAAATAACTGCCTTGAAATAAAAGTAAAAGTTTAGGGATTGTAGTTTACTAAGACTGAAGAATTTAGCGAAATTCATTCCATCATCTTATATTTCAAGTGCTTCGCGAATCTTAAAGGCAAAAATGCTTTAATGACTTGGAAAATTCGACACTGCTTGCGGGCATCCAGCCGAATTACAGTTTTATCGACGGAACGAAAAGATTTACGCGCACAGCTGTCTGTTTCTTGAAAATGTACAAAATGCTGACACCCAAATTAAATTATGGAACATACGAGTACTTAAATAAAAAATTGGGAAAATTGCAAGCGGTAATCATAGGTCCAGACTTTTCCAAAAATTTATGACTATCCTATTATAACGAAGTTTATTTTACTATCTACAAAATAAAATATAACTGGTATTTTGATTTGGCATACTGGAACTGAATATTAAATCAAGTTTAAAAACACGTCAAACAGAATCACAAAAATAGTGAAAATTACATAAATGTACCTGGTAGGTACTTTTCAAATGAAACTCTATCCATTTTGAACTGGTAATTTAGAGATATTTTATTTTACTTTGTTAGAAATAAAACACTTGTAACATTTCAGTTCACAGTACTTCGACTCCTCGAAGTCCAGTAAAAATATATTTTTACGACATTTCCCAGAGTACCAACTCGGACGGGATATAAAACTACATGTTTCGAAACGCTTGGAAATTATAACGTGCAGAACGTAGTACCTACCTACTGTTTGAATTTTGCAATACTGTTAATTAAACTTTTATAGCGAAATACTGCACATCTTTAAGGATAGTACAACGTCACAGAATACCATAATTTTGTTTCATCTAAAAAACTGTTGGATCACATTTATTTTTAAAAATACTTTTTGGATGGGTGTTATTGATAAGATTCTAAGAAGAGAGGTTATCAATTCCTATTTATTGGATAATTTATCCATTTTGAAACAGATATATGCAGTGTATTTCAAAATAACACTATCTACTGTTTTTCGTGTTAATCTTCATCATGTTTCCACAAAGAGACAATTTGCGAGTACTCAAAGGCTTCCTATGTTCATTTTCATGCGATGACATAATTAAGTCATCCCATATTATGTCATGTTTTGTTATAATTAGCTTGAATGACATTAATTCTTATAGAAAAAGAACCAGTTTCTTACATAAAGCTGAAATTCTTCACATACACATAGTTAATATGTCAGCGTTCGTAAAGTTCACTCAGGTTTTCTTTGAAAGTTCCACCGTTTATATTTTATCGATGTCACAAAACTGCGCATCGGCAAAGTTAGCCGCCACCGCTAGTCTCGTAAACTAAACTTTTATACATTTCTGCGTTGTGACATTTCTATTTCAAACTTCAAAGTTGCTGCTTGTTCGTTTTTATGTCCGATGACGTTTTGAAATTTAACTAATGTTTGATACTAATATAAAGCAACTTTGGCATATTTATAAACGCTTCTAACGGCTTCGTTATCTTGGTCCAACGTGTTTAAAAATATGGCAATCACATAGATATCTACTATTTATATTCCCATTTCCAAAACATTTCCGAATAACTGACTAAATTAATAATACTTTATAGTAGGTATTTAGAAAAGAAAAAAATTGAAAAGAAAGTTTGGAATTGTGCAACTATCGGCTTCCACATGTTTAATTTGGTCCTAGTTAAGTTCTTATAGAATGAGACTAAAATACTAATAAGCCTAGAAAAATCCACTCATATTCAACATATTGGTGGGAATCCTATAATAATTGACCTCTACACGTCTACCAAGCATCTATCGTACTGATACATCATCAGTTACTTGGCAAATCACAGTAATTACACTTTGGCAATAAGGCTGTTAAAATTTTAATTTACTACGTAAACTACGTCAAGAAGTTCGTGAGCTCATAATATCTTCACATTACTTACTATTCTATTTCTAATCCTCAATCGTTCATAGGCTCAAAAAAATTACCCTCGACAATAATTTCGTTTCTGCTTTGTGATGCCGCTTCCGGCATACACAATAGATGCATGCAAACTTCGTGAAATGGGTAAAAATAATCCTCTACCAAAGCCCAATACATCACGCGAACTGTCAGTTGAGACCGCACGAACAAAAATAGTCCATTGTGAGACGAGCGATGCTTTGTCAAAAACTTTGGTAAAAACTTGTGCAATTTTTGGTGATACACGCACAGACGCGTCTGCACAAAAATTCTACAATAAGCTTAATCCTGCACCCGAACACGTTACAAATCAACACGCATCCCAATTGACCATCAACGAGATCGTTACTTTGAATCAACACAATGATTAATGACGGTTACAATTAAAAAATAACTTATAATGTCTCGACTGACGACAAATAGGCGTTTGAACTCTTTTAATATTAGATCATAGAGACTGAAGCTCTCGCATCGCAACCTACAATTAATCAATTCCAAAATGGGAGCGAGTTATATTTTACAAGGCTCCTTTCAATCCTTCTTTGTGTGGGTCTTAAACGTCGACACTCGCTACTCCACCATAAATATGGTAGCCGTCGTCAAAACAAACATTATTCAAAAGGCTTGTTTTCATTTATTTTTACAATAACACTCACGTGTATAAAATCACCGCGTGTGATCTTGGTAGGCGCAGGTTTCGTGAGAGTTCTCTATTTACTTTTAAGGCTACTGTTAAAGAATTTACTCAATGTTAGCATAATTCATTCGAGGACATTTACCTTATAATAAAAGTCTTGAGTAGGTGTTAGTAAATGTTGCGCTTCTGTGGCTTTATAGGCTGAGAGACGAAAAAGAAATCTGTCAAATCAATACATGACAAAATAAATGCTATATAATTTACTATGCTTCAAGCATAGATATGTATTCAAGACGGTACAATGACTTCAAGAGACCAAATCCAACATTTAAGAGGATACTTGTCAACAAGCCCCCGTCGATTTCCTACGTATGATATTATTGTTCTTATCTCTATTTGCCCTGGTTCGTGCATTCTCGGTTCCTAGATCGGTACATTTGTGATATCCAATTCAAATTGCTGTGATTGGCTGAATTTACCATGTTCTTGCTGCGACAGTGAGTTTGAGCCACTAGCGGAACAATGTTAGCCGGTCAGAAATGATTGCAATTAGTCAACCTGTTTGACGTCCGTGTTCTGTTTTCGATTACAAAAAAGCAAAAATTGTTGTTGCAATCATCAATTTTAGCAAATAGTGAAAGAGAGTCGGCCAATCAGAGGTCACAACTACCGCCACACTTTCTGTCAAACTTTGGCAGTAGGCCTGCCGAGTAATGAAAACAAATTTTTCATTCTGTCTAGGTGTAGGGTAGGTGTAGGGTTGCCACCTGCCTCTTTTAGATTTACAGGCTACCACCATCAAAAGTACGGGGTTTAGATTTGTTTACGGGAGACATTGTTTCTTATATATTGTTGTATTATTGTATTGTTTATTATTGTATTTGAAGAAATAGGCGGTGGTTCTCTCTGAAAGCTTATTTAGATATTTCAGTTTATTTGTATGTTTTGTATTTTTTCTCTGTATGTTGCCGGGTCTTGATCGGTGAACTGTGTTTGCAATGTGGTTTTAAATAAAAGATTATTTATTTATTTCAATAGCTTTTAAAAACTCTTCATTTTGTAAAACAAAATGCATGTTAACTTAAAATTACATTTAACTTGTAATTCCACCTTCAAAGTATCAATACCATGGCCGTAGCCAGGAATTGATTTCGGGAGAGGTTTTATCAGGGCCGGAACTGAATCCTGTCATGAGGAAAAATACGTTCGCTCAACTTTATGGGCTAATTACCTGGTTAGTTGAATTTCGCCTTTCAATTTGATAGTGGAATAAAATACAACAATGAAAAAGCGCAGCGCAGTGAGCGTAAGTGTTTTTGGTTCAATACAGAAAAAAATAAGTGAAAGGGAAACGAGTTTAGCCATAGCAAGATACTTCTTTACCAAAATTTTGATACTTACTATTCAGAGGTAACTTGCACCCCAGAAACGAACATAAGCTTTTTATCCCGGAAAATCCCCCACGGAATTTTTAAAAACCTAAATTCATGCAGACGAAATTGCGGGGCATACACCAAGTAATACAAATTCAAAACGCGAGTGAAGCGAGCGCGAAATGTTTGATATATTTCCAAAAAAAATTGGTAAGCAAATGCAAGAAATAGTGTAAGTATTATTTTAGGTTTAGGTTTTTGACGGTCTCCCAGACGCAGTGGCCATTTCTAAATTTCTGGTCTGGTGGGAGGCTTGGGTCATGGCTAGTTATATGGTTAGTATGGCCCTACCGGCCAAGAAATTAGACTGCACTATTACCACTAGGAGAGATTAAAGTCAAGGGCTAACTTGTATAAAAAAGGCTTAGATCCTAAAACCAACCTCCGCCTCTTTGGCTACGGCCATGATCAAAATCGAGTGGGTTTCGGCTACGCAGGTATTATTCTACGCATTGTCGCACAAGGAAAATATGTATTCTTTCTACTGGACATAACGTCAGCGTTTGGTTTCGCAAGCCAGCCCGGCTGAATTTGTAAAAAACCGGCCAAGTGCGAGTCAGACTCACGCACCGAGGGTTCCGTATTCGGGTATTTTATTTCGACATTTTACACAAGAAATCAAAACTGTTATGCATTAAAAAAAATATGCATAAAAATAAATAAAAATCTGTCTTAGAATGTACTGGTAAAGTCCTTTCATATAATAACCCACTTGATTTAATATTTAGTTACTTTGAAAATTGAAAATACTAATATTTGTTCATGAACACATGACAGACGAAGAGACGGACAGACGGACAGATGGACAGACAGACAGACGGACAGACGGAAAGACAGACAGACGGACAGACAGACAGACAGCGAATTGATCCTATTTCCTTTTTGCTTTTGAGGTACGGAACCCTAAAAATATTTAGTTTTATTTGCCTCATATTTTATTTTCATAATTACGGGTTTCTGTATCCTGAAATACCAACCAGTAACCAGTAAAATACGGGGCCTCTGGCAACCCTACTCGGAAATCACTGTCACATTCAAGTTAATGTCAAATATTTTGTTTTCGATTACAGAAAGCTGCATCAATCATTATTAAAATATTTTATTTGTTGTGATTGGCTGAATTTTTGAGTTTCAGCCAATAAACAGACTGTTTGCCAATTAAACGTCATAACAATATAAATGCCAGAAAGTTTAACCAAATAAAACAAACTTAATGAGAACTTAGTGAGAATGCAAACGGCACACAATTTATAATACATATTATGTTAGTCGTATATAATAGATATTATAGTAGTCGTTCACTTTGGTAATAGTCAGATTGTCATCAGTAAAGTTGATATTGGTTGATGTATCGTAAATTAGGTATTGTTTCGGTGACAAATATTTTTATAATCTATTTATCTTTGAACAGAATGGAATAGAATGAAATGGAATGGAATACAATGATTAATTTTTATTCCTGTAAACTTTTAGGTAAACTTCAAAGTGTTTTTGAATGGTCAGAAAAATTTACCACTGGTTCGGAATGCCGTTCCTACGTTTCTAGGGTTTCGTACCTCAAAACGAAAAACAGAACTCTTATAGGATCACTTTGTTGTCTATCTCTCTGTCTGTCGTGTGTGTCAAGAAAACCTCTAGGGTACTTCCCGTTGACTCAAAACCATGAAATTTGGCAGGTAACCTAACTGCGTAATTTTGGCTAGTTTTTTTAATCGATAAAGAAAGTTTGCGACATTGTTCAATAAAAAATTTGGATTCCAACTCCTCAATCCTGATGTTGCAGGGGACCTGACTACTAAAGCTAATGGGATTTAAAAAGTGTTGATTATTAATTGATATTGAAGGTATCTATACCAAGTAAATACTTTGTCGTTGACCTCAACCCTGATGCTGTAAGAAATTGCATTCCTAAATCCTGGTGATCCCTCGGGATTTGAAAAGGATCATCCGTTTAAATGTTCTTACGTGATACAGAAACAAGTTGCATCCCGGGGACGGGCTATTACGGAGAGGCAACTTTTGTTCTGGGAAATGAAAGGATCGGGATTTTCAAAAACCTAAATCCACGCGAGCAAAGCTGTGGGCATTAGCTAGTTGTAAATATATTTAAAAGCTACTATAAGATAATAAATAAGGTACTTATTTCCTTATATTTTTATTGTATGGCAGCGCGCGGTTTTAAATTATAAATTGCACGTCCTGTCCTTTTCTGTAATACATTTTTTTCTCAATATCTATCGCTTTATCTCATAGCAAGAGTCCGTAAGACATAATACAGTGAATATAGGCAAAATATACAATTTTTGCAGTTTCCACGTCAGTACCTGTCGAATTTTTCTAACAGTGTAAGCAGCAGAGTTGAGTTTACCATCAAGTGTTGATATGTGGGTGTTCCATAGAAGCTTTGCATCTAACGTTATACCGAGAAACACGGGGTTCTCCTTTATTTTCAACATATGATTATTTATCAATGAATTTATGTCATTTAAGGTCCTGGTATTGGGCAGTGTGAATTGAACACACTTAGATTTCTTTGCATTTGGAATTGATTTGGAAGTAAATTGTTAGCAATAAATCAGAGAGTGACCTGTGATATGGCATTACATATAGTATACATTGTCAAAAATTATAATATTAAAGCTGTGCGTATTGCGTGAGGAATTGCGTATTGCGTGAGGAATAGGTGCAACTTGCAGGGTTTGATGCATGCGCTATTGCCAGCAAACATGAGACATATTTTTATCTACAGGCAACGTCTGAGTAGGTAACGCATACGTCTAACGCAAGTTGAAATGTACCAGTGTATTTAGTTAGACCTATCGACAAGTTTAGAGTCGGGTGTAGTTTAAATGTGGCCCGTGTGTTTAGACCAGTTTAGATTGTCAGTTCCGCCCCCCGTCACCGTCGGGGGTTGGTCGTCCCCCGCACCTCACCACCCCTCTTGCAGAAATCGAGACAGCACGAAATTTTCAAGATTTCTGGGTGTAATTTCTGGTTTTCGTAGTTCCAACATAATTATAACAATATAAAATATATAACGATAATTTTTTTACTGCATGATATTCATTAAATTTTCTAGGTCTGTGGTTTTTCCAAATTTCATTAAATTGCTTCGTTGTCTAGAAAAACGAGCACAAAGTTGGGCCTTTTTTTAAAGAAAAATACAAATCTTTGAACCCCTGTAATTTTAAAACTACATATTTTTAGAAAAATCTAAAACACCACAGACACAGATATTAGTTTCTAGACTATGTCTGCAAAATTTCATGGACTTTGGTTGCTTAATATTCAAATGAAATGGGAACTACGATTGTATGGAGTAAGTGACGGAGAGAGCTCTGTTAAGGCATGAATTACGCAATAAATAATTAATTTATCTGATTTTTAACATAACTTATCATCATCAAAGCTTCAGTTTACTAATTTAACATTTTGTTTCAAGAATTTAAAAACTTAGGCTCATATTTATGAATTATTGGGCTAAAGACAATTTTTAAGTTTTTGTTCTGTATACAATTTAACAACTATCTCTGAACCTACATATACATTTCCTTTTATAAATGTTCCAAGGAATCCGTTTAAATAAATATGTTTTCATGCGGGACACATTCAAGTTATATTAACCAGCTCCGCACACAATCTCGAATGTTAATAAACTATGTTGACGCAGCCAGCCGTATGTGAAAAATAAACACGATGAAGACCAGAGCTTAGTGCATTTGCTAAAGTTATCTCTATGTCGCGCCTCGAAAGTTAAATGTCAACAGTCAAATTATGTTTCTGAGTGTCATCACTTCACTAACGATGTCATTGTAGCCGTACAACTTCAGTATTACCAATATTGAAATAAGAAATGTAATAAAGGCAGTAAGAAAGATTAAGAACCTTAACTTCTTTAATAGGCACAGAAACGTCTTCCTTTTGAACTTTATTAAATGTATTATCTACAAGGCTATAATTAGATTACGTGAGCACCTCAGGTTCAATCGGGTAGAATCCAATCCTTTCTTAGAATATGTAACTTGCAAAATCTCAAATTTCTATGCAGCAGTTTGAGCCCTTGGATGAATAAATACTCTTTGAGCCACAGTGAGTTTGAGTAGTACTTTGGTATGTCAGTCAGTCAGTTCTTCCTTTTGCATATCAAAAATCTATAAAATCACTTGTCTTGAATCGACTTCATCATGGTAGCGAACGTGAATGGCCAAACTGTTTGTAGTACCGACAGCTACCACTAGTCACCACTCTTGGGTATAGGCCACTCTCTTTTTTCACTTCTTCAATTCTAGTATTCTGGCCGTTATTGTCACTGGTTTTTAAAATTCATCTAGAAGTAAATAAGTTTGTTAGGAGTCATACTCATATAATACAACGAATACTTACTATTACGAATAGGTACTTCACATCTACATCATTTCGGCGCGTCGCGCCGCCTCTAATCGAAAGAGCTCTTTGTTTATTGGATTGAGCGATACATTTTTTTGGTTAACTGCCGTCCCGTCATCGTTCAAGTGGCAATAAATTATAAACTTAACCTTGGCCACGTTTGTTTTGGTTAACCGTTTGTTTCTAAGAGCATCTGTGTCTCGTGAGAACTCTATGGTATGAGGTTTGAACTTGGAAATCTCCGCACTGGCAACATCTTACAATAATGCTTATTTTTTCTACTTGAGTGGGTTATGATAAATTTCTTTTTAACACAGTCTCTTATTTTAAAATAACGTTCTGGTTTGTAGCAGATAAAGGTCATTGACTAAACTTAACAAATATTTCATTTGCATCTAGCAATTATATTATATTTTATATTTTACTGTACGACTTATGTTTATGTTAATGTATGCTGTGACTGCCCGTAAGTGGAGTTGCATAAGAGCCCTAGAATTTAAGGAACAACATGTATTTAATCTAAATGTGTAACTCTGTGGGCGGTACATAAATAAATAAATAAATAAATAAAATCTCTTGTAGTAAGCGATTAGGTAAGAACTAGGAAGTAGGTAAGTTGGGGTCCCAACCCAAGGTGCTACAATAACGGCCTTCCAAAAGAAAGCGCAGCGTTGGACAGACGACTTCAAATGAATCGGAGGGAGACGCTGAATTCAGGCGTCGCGTCGTCAGGTAGTCAGGTAGTCCCTACAAACGAAACCTATGTCCAGATGTGGAGTGGGGACGTCTATCGGCCGATAATGACAAATTATGATGTTAAGAAGTAAAGTGAATTGCAACGCTATACAAATATACAGGGTTACTGGTAATATGTCGGCAATCTGTTAAGGGGGTGTAGGCGAAGTAATTTGCAACCAAATGACCCCTAATGACCCCTAGGCAAATGTCAACCATTTTCGAGTAATTTGACTTTTTGTGTTTTTTAGAAGAATTTGAGGTATGCAACTTTGAAAATTTATAAAAAAAAATCAATGCATGAATTTTTTTTATTTTTATTATTATTTGCTTGCTAACACTTCAATACATAATAATCAACCATAAAATGATACATATCTTTAATAGTTTTTAAATCACAGCTACAAATCTGAACAAGTTTCATAATTTACACCAGGTGGTCTGACAAAAATGGTCGATTTATGTAAAAAATTACTGAAGAACTTTATCGGCAGAACACATGAAAAACATGTACAACTTCTCAGCTATCCAACGAGATACAATATGGTACCAGAAATTAGAAATTGGCCGAAAAAAATGCAATTATTTTGAAAAAAATGAAATCGTCTTAAGAATACGAAATAATATCTCAACGTCGAATTTTATGGTAATATTCTTATTTCTTATTTAGGATGAGTAATGAGTTATAATTAATCTTACAATTCATTTTCGAAGTATAAAACTCTAAAAATAACACTCTAAAAATAATGAGAGTTCCAAGAATGACATTTTTAATCCTTTGTGTGAATACGTGCACCAATCAGCGCTCTCGGATAAGAAGAGCTTAAAAACTTTATCTAGTGACTGGATAGAAAAAACAAAGGCATAAATAGCCAGATTTGCCTAACATTTTTCAGAGAATAGGATAATAATTAAAGCACTGGCAAGTACAATAACATTAGGTGAAGGGTGGGATCCTTAACTTATTTAATTGTATTGTATTTATAAATTCTTAGACTTAAAAGATAAGACATTTAAAATGTTTCATAATTTGCGCAAAACTGCAAAAATTTACAGTTTGGTTGTGCCACTCGTACTGTACAGATCATCTCTACCTAAGTTGGTACCTACATCATTGTGAATTTGGAAGTGAATTGACCTGGCTTTTTCTTATGGACTGTTTCTGGCATACTCTGTGATTTGGCTTGTGATTGGACTCTGATTTATTGCTCTCCCGACAATTTGGCGCGTCAAAAGGACTAATGGCTGCAGAAAGAACCCAGTACTCCAATGAGGAATACGCCAATATCCTTTTTTGTTATGGATATTGTGACGGCAATGCTTTGGCCGCTCGCCGTGAATATCTTCGCCGATTTCCTCCTCAGAGGAGGCCCAATTCCTTGGCCAGCAAGATGTCCAGACCTGACACCTATGGACTATTATGTCTGGGGACATAATATGAAGAACCTAGTGTACGATGTCTCACCAGTGCCATCAGTCGAAGAATTGAAAATTAGAATAATAAATGCAGTTAATTCAATAAGAACCAATTTGACAAGTAATGTAGTAAAATCTCAATTAAGAAAAAGAATGCGCCTGTGCATAAGAAATAGAGGATCACATTTTGAAAATGAACTTTAGAATTTAGTTTTAATGGCTTAGTGTAACTTATCTACGTAATTATTTTAAACTTCCTAAACGATTATTGTAATTTTTGATTGCAGACGATTACGTCTTTTTAACAATAATTGTATTTTTTTTCGGCCATTTTCTGATTTCTGGTACCATATTGTATCTCGTTGGATAGCTAAGAAGTTGTACATGTTTTTCATGTGTTCTGCCGATAAAGTTCTTCAGTAATTTTTTACATAAATCGGCCATTTTTGTCAGACCACCTGGTGTAAATTATGAAACTTGTACAGATTTGTAGCTGTGATTTGTAAACTATTAAAGGTAAGTGTCATTTTATGGTTGATTATTATGTATTGAAGTGTTAGCAAGCAAATAATAATAATAATAAAAAAATCCATGCATTGGTTTTTTTTTTATAAATTTTCAAAGTTGCATACCTCAAATTCTTCTAAAAAACACAAAAAGTCAAATTACTCGAAAATGGTTGACATTTGCCTAGGGGTCATTAGGGGTCATTTGATTGCAAATTACTTCGCCCACACCCCCTTAACGGATTGCCGACATATTACCAGTAACCCTGTAGACATTCATCTTTGAATGTACCTATTTATCTACTAAAAATAAAAAGTGTGGATGTTTATATGTTTATTATTCAATCACGCAAAAACTACTAGATGAATTTTGCTGAAATTTAGAGTAGAGATAGATTATACCCTGAATTAATACATAGGCTACTTTTTGTCCCGGAAAATCAAAGAGTTCCCGCGGGATTTTGAAAAACAAAAATCCACGCGAACGCAGTCGTGGGCATCAGTTAGTAATTTAGTATTTTTTATGAACATAGTTAATATCGCCTCCAAAATGATAATAATCAACCATTTAATAATAATCAGTTACTGCCAATCTAAAATTCAATACAGCATCTAATTTTCGATTCGATTTCCGATTCGTATGAGACTAATGAAGTTCCATTCGAACACATTATCCGGTGAATTACTGTGGCTCAGCGCATTGCTGTTGATTAAAATCGAAAATGAGCACGAATTTAGTTTATCTATTTCGACATTAACGGTCGGGTTCGGATGTGATTTTAGAACTATAGTGTTACGCTGTAATTCCGGGTGCATGTTAACAGACAGGCTACGAAAAGGCTCAGCTATTACGCTATAAACGTACGATCTCGCTATGCAAGTTGATTAATTATTCCTCATAATATAGTTACACATTTTGACGATAGGTTCTGCATCATTCAATTTTTTTTAATAAAAGTAGGGGCTGCTTAGCAAGTCTGCTTTTGACACAGCGAAGAACCTTACTGCTATAGATTAGGCCGTTCACAATATTTCATGTTGATCTCAAAATTTTCGTTATACAGTCCAGAATTCGGCCGTTATCACATACCAGGCAAAATTTATTGGCTGTCCCGTAATCTCCCTATATTTATAACATGTGTCCCAACCTTATCTCCGGCGGCTACTGCAGCATCTTATTACTGAGGATATTTTTATCATTGCCCTATAAAACGTGGACAAAAAATATTAAATGTTATAAAAAGGCATATGTATTTATGAGCGCTTTTACATGTGACTCTTTTTATATGCTTTTAAATGATAATAAATTGGTTTCATTAAGTGATTTCCCATGTCATCCTATAATGAAAGAGTTAAAAGACTATCTATACATGTAAAACAGTAAAGTGACTGACTGACAGACAAAACATAGCCTGTCAGTGGAACTAGGAAATCAAATATCGATAATTTAAAATTAGACAGTAAGTAGGTACCTACCTGGTATTTAGCAAATTTTTTTAAAAGAAAAAGTGTAATTTTTTGCGTAATTTTTTTGAATCGATAAAAGTTCTTACTAATTAGGTAGGATCTAACTTGAAGAAGCATGTTGGAATAAAATAATTAATAATTGAAGAATATTTAAGATAGGCGCTAAGCCTATACCTGTGAAAATATAATTTAACTCCAACGTATATTGCCCCCAGGCCAGTAGAGTATGACGGAAGTTTATATCAAAAGTAATTGAGCCAAGTAATTTAACCAGTCAAAAGTTAAATCAGGGTCATGGATTCGTGGAACAATACAAGCCAATAAACTCATCCTCTAAGGGTTACAGATAAAGATATTACCCGCACATCTCTTTAGATTGAATGTGTTCATTATAATATTATCTACAAATTAATGTTAACCACCATTGCGATAGAGATCATATTCCGATATTTCGGAATAAATTACGCAGTCCACTTGAAAATAAATTAAATACATATTATTATTTCCAATTTGTAGTAACTGAAAGGGTTAGGAAATGTCAATATCCATTGATTCCAAGTAAACCAGTATAAGGATATGTCAATCTTTTTATATATGAGAAAAATAATAATAATTCTTTTCGAAAACGCATGATATAAAAGTGACATTAAGATGTGACCCTAATATTTTGTTAGTTTAATGTAGGTAATGACCTGTGTTTTATGCAAGTACTTGTCTTGTCTGTCTGTCTGTGTTTTTATGTAAGTACCTGTAGAACATCGGGTAGTAATAATAATAATTATTATGTCATTATGTAATTGTACTATTAATCATATTACTAAGCGTAACGGTAATATTCTATCAAATTAATATTACATATATTAATTACTAAATACTCTACGAGGTCTATAAATCAGGACATAATCCGTCAGGTATTAGTGATGAATAGAGCTGCTGCAGCTACATTTGACACCGCCTTATTATCATTTACTGTGACCAATATACCTAGCTAATTATTATTATTAGTGTCTATAAACTGATCAATTAGTAACGAGTAAATGTTTCTTTATGGTAAAATATGATGTTTTTAATAAATAAAGTCGAATGCAGCATTTTTGTTCTATTTATTTACATTCTTTGTTATTAGAAGTTAACTTTGGAATGAAATAAAAGGATTGCGTTATGCGCAGTCAATTCGGAAAGCTATTCCACAACAAGTTAGAGCTTCAAATCTCACTCTGACAGATGTTTACAGTCTCCTTAGTATTCCAAATAAATATTATTTTGTTTACGTTAAATCTCCAGTCCGGGAAGTGTCCGCTACTTTATCAACGTCTGTTTGCGTAATTTGATTTTAAAGGTCTGACAGCGGTTGGAAAATTCGATAATAATAATTATGTATGTGTACGTAACGTAATTTCATTTGAATTGAAAATTGAGAAAGTCACTTTGTAATACTTGCTTTCATAAGCGTTGATCTTGGAAATGAATTATAGGTATGTTATCTAAATCACACTAATATTATAAAGGCGAAAGTTTGTATGTGTGTGTGTGTGTGTGTGTGTGTGTGTGTGTGTGTGTGTGTGTATGTTTGTTACTCCTTCACGCAAAAACTACTCGACGGATTTGGCTGAAATTCGGAATGGAGATAGATAATATCCTGGATTAGCACATAGGCTACTTTTTATCCCGGAAAACCAAAGAGTTCCCACGGGATTTCGAAAAACCTAAATCCACGCGGACGAAGTCGCGGGCGTCAGCTAGTGTAATATAAAAGGAGTATATGACTGACTGACTGATCTATCAAGTATCAACTCACACCTCAAACTACTGGATGGATTGGGCTAAGATTTGGTTTGCAGATAGACATTTTATGACATCCGCTAGAAAGGATTTTTGAAAATTCAACCCCTAAAGGGGTAAAACAGGGGATTGCAATTTGTGTAGACAAAGTCGTGGGCATTAGCCAATTATTCAAATACAGCAATAAGATTTCTTTTAAGTAACGAAGTTTCAGTGGTATAAGAATGAACATACCCAATTGGTTAAATTCAAATTCAAATTCAAATTATTTTTATCCAATTAAACTTTTACAAGTGCTTTTGAATCGTCAAAATAATCTACCACTGGTTCGGAATGCTGTTCCTACCGAGAAGAACCAGCAAGAAACTCGGCGGTTGCTCTTTTCAAATGTACAATTTACAATAATATTTACAATTTACAATATATTAACCTAATTAAAATTTGAAACTAGTTGTTGTCCGCGCCTCCGTCCACGTGGGATATTCTCTTCTATTCTATTTTTAATCTTCTTCTTTTCTATTTTTCCACGTCCTTTTCTATTTTTTTCGAGGGAATCTCTTACATATTTTTTGGATAAATAACGTAGCCTCCAGGATTTGAGCTACCTCTACGTACTCATAAAATTTTTAAGTGGAGTCGTAAAAAAAACAGACAGAGAAACACTTTTGCATTGATAAAAATATATTAGTATAAATTAATATTGATAACCTTTTTGAAAAATATTTTTTGTTTCAGATGGTAGTGCTGAAACATGATTAGAAGTTTGATTCGAAGATACCAAGAGTTGGAAAGATTGAATATGTGGGAGTGAACAGCCAGCATGGGATCATTGGCTGCGGTGACTGCTCTCCTGGGACTCTTCTGTCTTGGTAAGTTTATTTAAGTTTTATATTGGGGATTTTTCAAATGTTGGATAGTAGTTCGAAGAAGTAGAATGCGGAAGTCCATGATATAGAAAGAAGGATAAGCTTAATTTATTATAATCCGACAAAACAGACGGCCACCCTTTCACTGCTAAACATGCGGGAAAAGCAAGCTACGAAGCAAGCAAAAAGAATCACACAAATCCTCCAAAACACACTTAACCTTCATTTCTTTACAAGTTTTGATTTGATTTACAAAGTACGATAATAGCAAATTTTCTTTATTCTACTAATCATACCTACACTCGGAGAACATAGCCTACAAAATGACCTATCTTCTCTTCAAAACGAATAGACTCCTCACTAAGATAATATAATCAGCATTCGCCAGTCTTGGTACGTTATAATATTTGAAACAATCCATCAGCAGATTAAAGAAAACGCCCAATAAATGAAGATAATAATGTTTTCCATCAAAAACTCATTCCATATGTTGTACTTACAGAGAAATAAAGAATTCATGGTGAAGTCAAAGTTCAAGTCGCGCTAATAGTCGCCCTCCCATGGGGTTGCATTCCCCCGCACTATCTTAGGGCTGTCAGCTCACCACGAATCAATTTAAGGAGTAGGTATAAATTACAAAGAACATAAAAAAATATTTTTAGTTCCGCTGATATTAAACGTCATTTATTTATTTATTTATTTTATTTAGAAAACTTTATTGCAAACACAAAGATATTATATACAGAAAACATAGTATCATGTCATAATAGTAAAAAGCTTCGATTCATGTATTATATCTATGAATGTATCTATAATGATAATCATTATTTGATACTAACAACTTAGTCAAATTGTAGTGAATTGTTGTTATTATCATTTCTTAATAATAGAACTCTACAATCGCTCAAATAACAGTCAAGCAGGAGTATCAACAGACAGTACTCAACAGATAACAGATAAACAATATGGTTTATATACGTTACAAAGCTTTTGGTAAGTAACTAGGCTGTAATGCGAGAATTTTTGAAAGGTTGGCAGCCCTACGGACTATTAGATATTTAGTGCCACATCGTACCATCTTGGATTTAAGCCACCACTTAGCTGAATGTCGTTAGAAAAATAACTACTTACCTTCAATATGTCGCAGTTTTAGAGTAACTATTGAGAGAATTGTCCTGCGAATTCTTGCGAAAAAAGAAGGGTCTAATAGATTTCTTTAGGTAGTCAAAATTCACCGGTGAGTGTTTTACAAATATCTCCTATCTAGTGCAGATTTATCTATTACGAAATGCTAATTAATTACGTCGATAAATAAAATTATTAAAGAAATACAAATATCCATAACATCCATAATCTATTTAAAAAGAAGATCATAACTTCTTATGTGATAAAAACCATGTCTAACCTACAAACGTAATGAATCCCATGGGTGCTATAAAAATGTAAACGAAAGCGTAACTTATTGACAAAACTCATTAGTTTAACAAAACACACATGCAGAGATTTAGTGACGCATCTGTCTATTGCATATATTTTACAATCAGCCGAACTTGGAACAGACTACAAACTTACCAAACAGAATGATGTATATTCCCCCAGTTAGAGAAGTCACGCTACAGTATATTTATTTTAGCTGTGGTTCAGGAATCGATGAATAAAAACGCCGCGCCCCAGGCGGTTATCAAAGCGTAAAGAAGTTAAGCTAATGTTAAACGACGCCTATCTTTTGTATCTAATGTGTGATGGATGCTGCGTGAAATATGGTTAAAAAAAATGAAAATAAAAAGAATCAATCGCCCGAAGTACTCCGAATACAATAGCCATGCGTATAAATCTTTGTAAATGAGATGATATTATTTGAAAAATGACTCGTATTTCCAATCTGATTTCGAACAAAAGTGACTTTTATTTTATGAATATTGACACATTTTGACCCCTATTACTAATATTTAATGTATGTATAGTATCCGATTTAAAAGCATCGATACGGATCCAGCAGTAACTTGTTTTGAATGGATAGAAGCGGAAGTTTGAACAAAAGAGCGCGAGTAGTAAATTAGAGGTTACGATCGAAAATCATAAAATTCAGGTCGAAAATATACGTTGTTATACCTACTCAAACATACGTAAGCAAACAGGAGCCTCTCTTTATCATTGAGAATCGTTTTTTAAATACACACGTCACTGCTAACAAGCAAATCTTTATCTGGACGGTCGATCGCTAAAATATTTTTTGTGTCGCTTTAAGCACTTATCCGATCAGATAGCTTTCAACTTGCAAACTATACCCTTTTATCTGCCGGTATTAATGGAGACAGTTCAGAAGCAGATAAAAACAGATTGCTTAAGTGTTTTCGGTGCCGCCATATACGTTTTGCTCGTTTTTGCTAAATCTGTGATTGCGTAATGCCAAAATGTTTCTACATATGTATTTTTTGTAAAGGCAGTCAGTCCTACCAGAATTCTTGTGAATATCTACTTCTTTTCATAAAGGACCTTCTGGTTTATTTAGAAAACATTATTTATTATTCTGATATATATGAAACATTCATTAAGCTTAAAATTTTGTTTCATTTAAACGCAACAAACTCCAAAATCTTTACAAGAGTTCTGCAACTTTATTGACCGCTAATACTTTAAATACAATTGTTGGGATACCTATATCTTCATTCACTTTCAAAATAAATATAGTATGTACCTACATATACTTATAGAAATAAAAATAGGTATATCAGTATCAAAAACACACTATCAATGTCTATATTTTTTCAACTGTCCACGCGTCGGCATGCTGAGAAAACAAATTGAGAAGAAAAGAAACATCACAACTGTCGCCAACGTTTCCGTAAACTACTATAGAGAAATGGCTACAGCTCCCACAACGTTGAACTTTACTTTGCCAAATTCTAAACTCTCTATCCTTTCAACCCTATTTCAATGGTATAAAGCTCAAAATTAGACGATGGTTTTGCAACGGCTAGCAAAATCGGTTATGTCCGATTGTTTGCTGTAAGGCTGCTCCCATTTTACGCAGGTATGGGGACCCTATGAAAGACGACACTGTGTCAACAATTTGTCTCTGCATTAGAAGAACGCCTCGCAAGATAAACACAAGAATCTCACGAAATTCATATTAGGCTAATCCGGCCATCCGTTGCATAAAGACGGCTAATTTTCAACACATGTGTGACAGTGTTTCGTTTTTTTGCATCGTAAAGTTTAAGTGCTATTTCATTAGCCGTGACATTTCTTGAACTTGGAGCTATTATTCGATATTTAAGAAAATATGTCAAATCATGGAAAAACTTATACTTATTAAATAGTTTTGTATCACAACTAACAATATATATATATATATATATATATATATATTTATATATATATATATATATATATATATATTTATATATATATATATATATATATATATTTATTTTCATGTACCAAAGTTGTAGTTACAAAGTTAAGATAAATTAAGCTATGTACAAAGGAAATGCTTATCTCTAAACAGAGATTTCTTCCAGCTTCCCCGTGCAGGTTGTGAGTAAGGTGCATAAATACGTGGAATAGGTCCCATGGTACTAGATTTATAAAATGGTTAATACAAGTGCAACAATAATATTTACACAAATATCTTCCAATAAATACCAAAATAAAATGCTTACATACAATAATAATATAATAATAAATAGTTATGCATAATATAATAATATTTGAACCGACCAAGATAGTCGAGAGAGGAAAACATGTCAAATACGAATAAATATAATATATATAAAATATAATAAAATACTCTATTGTAATGTAATGTGTAATATAATTCATAACCGATAGTAATATCCTCTATCTGTGATTGAGAAGTTTGAAGATGTCAATGAAACCATGTACCCAGCATCAATATCAATTAACAATCACTACAATATCAATTCACAATCAGCATTCATACCTAATAATAAATTGTAATGTTCTATTTGTCATGGTAACCGAATTCATGTGCAGACTTCCAAATAAATCGATTCAACAGCTGCCTGTCGCAACGTTTCAATCCACGAACTTGTGAAATATTATTCAAAAATATTGAAATTACAGAACGTGACCAAATATAAAAGAATAGATTCCATTATTTAGTTATAGGTAGTTAGTTTAGTTATAGCTGTCTACTTGCCTTATGCATCCAGTAATTTAGCAGATACAAATCAGTTTTACCCAGGATAATATTCGTCGTTAGTAGCAAATGGTGCTAAATGACGCCAATTATCAAATGTTTCTATTATATGAAATAGCGTAATAACGGGCCAGCGTCACATTGCAGAGGGTCCCAAAATTTGAACACGTGTTCAAAATTCGAAAAATCATGATTGCCTCCTTAGGGAGCCAATCACGGTCATTAGAATTAGATATTCGAAGGTCAAACGACTATCGAATTACGTAGGGTACGAATACTTGATGCTAGGAAATAAGATATCAATGTGTCTCTTGATACCTAGAAAAAAGCAGACTATCTTCATAATACAAAAATCAATATTTATTCATGAATTTTTTTCCAGCGGTTTCATCTGTGTGGATTTGCTTTTAAACCCCCGACCCAAAAAGAAGGGTGTTATAAGTTTGACGTGTGTATCTGTGTATCTGTCTGTGGCATCGTAGCTTCTAAACGAATGAACCGATTTTAATTTAGTTTTTTGTTTGAAAGGTGGCTTGATCGTGAGTGCTCTTAGCCATAATCGAAGAATATCGGTTCAGCCGTTTGAAAGTTATCAGCTCTTTTCTAGTTTTCTTATAGAGTTTTTTGTGTCGGGGGTTGTTTTGAGTTATTCTTGAGTGCCATTGTAGTAGGTACTTAATGAACATGTTCTTTTTTAAAATTTCTAGGTCCAGTGATTAAGACTTTGTCTACTGTTTTATGTTGTCTGGAGACATTAATAGTAACACAAATATGACCATTAATTTAAGTACGTGTGAAGCGATTGTGTGACACCACGGAATTGGAAACCAGCTTATTCATTTACTGTGTGTGTTTATTCCTAATGTTTTCGAGAATATCTTCCTGAAGTCATTTTAATTCCATTTGTTTCAAACAATCAATTTAATTACTCAGTTTTTAATAAACTCTGAGTGCCAGAGATTTCAATTTGAGAACACTGAGCGATCAAAATGTATTACTTAATTATTATTTTACAAGAAAATATTTTAAACAAAAATGTTCAGAAGAATGCATTTGAAATATACTTAGATTTGAATAAAAAAGATATTTCGTATTCTACTAATGATTTTATTGCAAATAAGAAAGTTGAGTTTAACTCAGTCCACATGCCATGAAACATGAAAAATATCAATGCCGGTTTTTCATGTTTTTGTATCAAAATGTATGCGCCTGTAACAGCTGGAAATCAAAATATAACATCATTATGAAATCTCGTGTTACCATTATGTAGACTAGAATAATAATATCTATAGTATGTAATACTATTTGAAATTATTACTATATTTTTTTAATTAATAGACTAGCGCTTGGCTGCAATCAGGCCTGCTGGCAACTTGGCAAGTGCCACACAGACAACAAAGTGATCATGTAAGGGTTCCGTTTTGCCTTTCGAGATACGGAAGCCTAAAAAGTGAAGGTCACAAAATACAGATTTTTCTGAAGGTTTCTATATAAGGAAGTAGTAAAAGGAAACAGTGAGAAATGACACAAATGACAGGAATAGAGATCGCTGGCAGCAAATTAATGATCCAAATCCAAGTGTTTTCACAGTTACAAGCGACATAGAAGAGGTCTAACGGCAAAGGGAGTGATTTTTCATTTGCACGCGTGTAGTTATGTGCCATTGTTCAAAAATCTTTGTTAAAAAAGTTCGCGAGGGAGCGTTATGTCCCCCAGCTAATTTATACTACTTGCACATGTTGACACGCGTTGCGAAAAAAAAAATTAAAAAAAATCGGTTATAGTTACATGGGTTTCCCATTTAAGCCGCCACGCGGACGTTTTGATAGAGCTGCAGTTTATTTATTTGTTTTTGTCCAGTTCTTTTCTGACATCACGAGTCACGACTTATAGAATGAAGAGTCTCCTTCGAAAGAACGCTCCCGAACGCGTCTCGTATAAATTAATTTTTATTTTATTTTAATATTAAATCAGACTCAATAAAGTTTTCCGTAGAAACTCTCTAGAATCTAATATCATTATCTCTGAGTTATTTTTAATATCACTTGCTTCCAACGTGAGAGAATACTATGTTATCATTGGATTATTTTTTACATTTATTTTACAATAACTGAAATTTGTCGAAATCAAAAAATTTTCACTATCATTTAACAAAATATATAACATCAAAATAGTATTCTCAGCGCTATTATATTATACTCGTATTAAGTTATGTAGGTAATTTAGGATAATATGCTTAAGATTTTGAGCATAAAAAAACCGTGTTGTATCAGAAGTTGTGAATATTACTTATTATGAATAATAAATTAAGATATTATAGGCTTTCACTGTAACTCATCGGAATTTTTTCCGTCCGATATACCTATCGATAGTTCAAACGCAAGGCCAAGCTATAAACTTTAGTTTTATGTGCGATAAAATAACGTATCGAGATCAAAATAAACAATATTTTATGGACGTGGCTAAATCTTTTATCGTTTTGGTCTCTTTTTGCTATAAGATCTAAGACGTCGTATAAAGTATTAGTTAGATATGTAATTATGTAACAATGTTGTGCTTTTTATTAGAGGTAATAAACTATTTTGTTTCATTTTTGTTTTGTCAACGTTCTATAGGATCTCATAAACTAAAGATAAACATTAACATGCAGATTAGATATCGAGTTAAATGCAAAACTTCACTGGATTCACTTTTCAGTTCATCAAAGTAACATATACATAGATATATGTACCTAGGGCAGAAAATAGTACTTTGAAGGTACGTAGAATTTGGTTTTATCACTACGCAGGTATGGCTCAATATCAAGGAAACTTGAAAGTCCGAAAATCAAATCCTACCCGTAGCGGATATTTCACACTTAATCGAGCGGGAAGAAATCGTATTTTGCTTACGGAATTTAAAAAAAAATCCAAATTAGGTCAAGTAAAAATAAAGTAATCTGGAATATCAACAAGGGAGAAAAAATCGAAGGATAACAAATGTGTTCAAGATTCAATTATAGATTAGCTCTACCATCGCACCACACAATTGCAAATCGTAATACGTGAATAAATAAACACAATTATTTTGCACAATAGAGGCAATCCCTGTTTTGTAACACGAATATCGAGTCCCAGTATCGGTTCATATTGGATGAAATCGGCAATTTTTTTCAGCGATAGGTTTTCGCTATAATAATGGCCTGAGGCACAAAAGATATACATCAATTCAAGTGTCAAAAACTAACATCTGCGCTCGTTCGTTGTAAACAGAGTAAAATAGTGAGGGTCCCATACAAGATCCTGGGGGACGTAGGCCGTAGCCTGTGTTTATGGCTCATTATTATTGTGCACCGCTTTAAAGTAGCTGAGAATGACGCACTCCACCCATTATTAATATATGTGGAAGCCTACCGTGGTCTATTGTTGGCTGAGTTTAAAATAATACCTTGGTACTCTTACATTAACTGAAGTGGAATTTCACTAAGTATGTTTGTAACGATTTGCTGTTGTACCAATATTTGTATTGAAGTAATTATTGTGGTCTCTATTTTATAATGATAACTAACTAATGTTTGTTATGCACGTTGTCTTCACGGATATCCAAACTTTGGTAAAAATAAACTTTATCTAAACTGAAGTAGCACAAAGCTATCTAAAGCATATCTCGCACATTTACGTTAATAGGTATATCAGTCAGCCAGATCTACTTGAATATATTATGTACATGCATATTGACCACTTTGTCAAAAAACTTAAGATTTCCATATAGGTTCTCTCAATAACGTAGACTAGATTCTACATGTTCTTCTCGTTCTTAATCCTTACGTCTAGATACTAAGAAAGGATGTTTAGAAATCCTTACGGGTTGTTTAAATAATCTAAATTCACGCAGATAAAATCGCGCAAATTTGCTTTGAATAGTCTTCAACTCTTGTTGATAATGTTAGTAGTTTCTCCATCTTCATTAATATTGTTGTGTTTTCAACAGGTTCCGTAGATGGAGGTCTAAGCGATGACTACATGAGTAGCGGAGAAGCACCGTACATTATCGAGCAACCGCTAGATGTAACGGTTGCTCGACACCAACCCGCGACACTCAACTGTCGAGCTGGTGGTTCCCCAGCACCTACAATAAGATGGTACAAAAGTGGAGTGCTTGTGGTGTCTGACACCCATAGGAGCCTCCTTCCAGCTGGAGGACTGTTCTTCTTAAGAGCAACCCATGGACGGGCCCATTCGGATGCAGGAGTGTATTGGTGTGAAGCTACTAATCCGTATGGAACAGCTAGGAGTCGTAACGCTACTTTGCACGTCGCTGGTGAGTTGGATTCTACTTATCGTCGCTTAAGTTAACCATTTCGGTTTTAACATTTCGAAGCCATTCTCTAAACAATCGAGAGATGCGTCGTGCAAGCCAGTCAGAAACAACGCAACCTCAAAAATATACCGCCCAACAGACTTCAAAAGGCAACTTTACGGCAAAAACAAAACCTCTGAAGGCAGCAAGATCTACTGTAAAGTTGCTAAAGTTGCTAATTTTTATATATGTATTATTTAGTACTAACAGTCATCTTATGTACCTAATAGTTAATTATTTATGTAGATTTGTTAAAGTTACTACCATTTGTTTTTTCCCGGGCTACCCGGGTAGCTGGAAGTCAGCGCCCTGGAATATCAAATATTTGCGCATATTATTTTTATATAGAGCATAAAGCTGCAGTACACCCATTCCGGGTGTTGTCACATATAAACATATTAAGTAGGTACAATTTATTGTGTTTGTTTCTGACACTACCATAGAAATCATATAATTTTCTTTCTTTCTTTCATTCATTAATTACTTCTAATCTTATGTAAACTGATGCCTTTTTTATAGTTATTCGTGAAGAATTTCGATTGGAACCTGTCACAACCCAGACGGCCCAAGGGGAAACAGTGATATTAGAATGTTCCCCACCCAGAGGTTCTCCCGAACCCACAGTTTATTGGAAAAAGAACAGAGAAATCTTACACTTTGATGGTGATTCCAGGTAATTTTTCATCACAATTTTTTCACCTTAAAAATATTTTTTGTAATGTCATAACCCTTCTCAGTAGTGAGCCGGCGATCGGTTGATCATGATGATGAATAAAGTAAGCTTTGTATAAAATGTCTAAACTGCCTTATTGGTCTAGTTGTTAACATGTTCGACTACGGCGGTCCTGGGTTCAATTCCCGGGTTGGGCAAAAAATTAATCAAGTTTTCTGTTAAAAAAATCTCAGTACTAACCCGGAGTTAGGGAATTGGTGGTTTTTCATTATCGTACCTCGGAGAGCACGTAAAGCTATCGGTCCTGCGCCTAATCTTTCTCCGGTCGTGTCGTATTGCCATTCCATCGGGCTATGAAAGTGAGGGAATAGAAAGCACAGTTTTTACACACTATGATATCTATGAAGCCTTTTCTACAGAGATTGGCCCCCGCGGCCGAAATTTGGTTGGGAGAACCATATCTAAAATAAAATAAAGTAAAATTAAATAATTTAGTAGGTCAACGAACTCAGCTCAATATCCCAACCTAAGTGAATAACTTATGTGGGCACTAAACGACCATTCGTAACAAACTTTTGGATTGCGGAAAGCTGCCAAAGTTGGCAGATATATTAAAATGTGGAGCTTTGGGATATCCAATGAAAGTTGCTCGCCAGTTCGATAGAGCGCACTTTACGTAGAATCGAGGGTAGTCGATAAGAGCACTTGTAGTTAAATGGAACGGTGGAAACACGATAGTCTTGTGAATCTCTACTGTATAAAGTTGCATGATTTCTATGTCCCGTGAGTGAAATGAAACTAGAATAGATATTTATTACTTAAAAACTTCTTCACGCCAGAAAAAAAATCATCAAAAACATATACTTTAATATTCATTCGGAGTTACAGTATAGAAAGTCAGATCAATAAATTTACTCTGGTGAAAGTAAAAAATGACTTGTTGTTTGTTTAGGATAATATCGCACCTTTTTTGTTAGAGTTACGCGGCATATTTTCGGCTTATTGAATAACAATCTCCGCTAACATCAAATTGAATTCCGCAAAAAGTTTTATTGCCAATTCATTTCCAGTCGTTGTCTATGAATTTTGATGAGGCATGGCGTTAGGTAACATCTTGAGGGTACGTCGTGTATGGCGAAGCATGAAAATAATTAACAGTAGGGAGACTACATCAAAGTCATAAAGAAGGGGATATTTGAAGAGCTCGACAAGCAATCAAGTAAAAATCTGAATAGTTCTGACTCGCCGGACCCTTTATTAAATGTTAATTTCCTATTGAATTATTCCGCCCAATATTTGAATGACTTTGTTACTTTGAGCTTTGTTCGAAGTAATGAAAATGAAATTCTTAATATTATTGAATAGTAAAAAGACCCTATTTAATGTATACATAGTTTATTATGTAATATGGTATTGCTTCAGAATGCATTTAGTAGACGGCGGAAGTCTCGTAATACAAGACGCGAGGCAAACTGACGCTGGCAGATATCAATGTATTGCAAGGAATGCGGCTGGCACTAGAGAATCTGCTGTCGCCACGCTTAGAATACACAGTAAGTACTAAGTAATAACTAAACTCGTACTACTCTTATCTTTAGGTAATCTAATGAAAGATAAACGTATAGGAAAGGAATATTCATTTTTTGCTAATCCTTTGTTACGTAACACATTTTTTTTGTAAAGTACCTAACCACAAATTCACGGTTTTCGAATTTTTCCCTTTAATTGTGCTGTAAGACTTACCTACCTGCCCATGATTCTAGGTCAACGGGAAGTACCCTATAGGTTTTTTGACGGACAGACAGACAGACAACAAAGTATTCCTTATTTCCTTATAAGGGTTATTTTTTACTTTTTGAGGTACGGAACCCTAAAAAAGGTACAGGAAATATCTTTTTATCTATTGAAGTTGTATTTCTTTAAAAAATACATTAATTTTGTTGCAAATCTGCCCAGATCACTCAATTAATTTGCATAAAATAAATTGCGCTGTTACTTTGTTTGTGTATTACTGTAGAAAAAAAAGAATGTGTAGATTTTTACTCTTAATAATTTTAAGTGTTTTTGTGCAGTTAAGCCATACTTGATCGCTGGCCCAGAGGATGTAATTGCACAAACTAGCGGGAGTGTTACCTTCCAATGCAGAGTGGGTGGCGATCCCCTTCCTGACGTGCTATGGCGGAGGACAGCCGGCGGTGGTAACATGCCACTCGGCCGTGTCAAAGTCCTTGACGACAGGAGCCTCAGGCTTGACAATATTGTTCTAAGTGACGAGGGAGAGTACACATGCGAAGCTGACAATGCAGTTGGTGCTGTGAGTGCGAGTGGATACTTGACCGTTTACGGTGAGTTAGTTTTCATGATAATATAAATTTTCCTAAACGTATTTAATGAATTATGTTGCTTAGTTTTATATAATTCGAAAAAAACTTCATATCTTAGATTTTTTTTATTGAAATCAAACAATGATGAGTCATGAAAAATAAAGACGATTTTTTGTTCCAGATCCACCAACGGTAACATTGAAACCAACTTCAGTTATTGTAGAAAGTGGCTTTCCAGCTACTTATACTTGCACTTCATCTGGTAAACCTGAGCCTACAATGTTCTGGAGTTTAGAAGGCAATAGAACTATTATGCTACCAGGCACTTCCAAAGGAAAATTTCTTGCTTCGGCTTTAACGGATGGCGTAACTGTTTTAACAATCAACGGTACAAATAAAAATGATAGCGGACACACAATAGTTTGTTCAGCGGTTAACTTTGCTGGCAGTTCGTTTGTTAGAGGAAAACTAAGCGTGACGTCAGACGATGACCGCCCACCGCCAATCATAACAAACGGTCCCTCTAACCAAACGTTACCTATAAAATCGATGGCTGTTTTCCCCTGTACGGCTAACGGCACACCTGAACCAATCATTGCGTGGTATTTCGAAGGGGAAGCATTAATACAAAATCACAGAAGAAATATTTCTGCTGATGGAACACTTATTTTAAGAGATTTGGATAAAGATGACAGCGGTACTTATACTTGTGTCGCCTCATCCAAGCATGGAAAATACGTTTGGAGCGGAGTATTGATAGTTGATAGTCCAACCAATCCAAATATTCATTTCTTCAGAGCAGCTGATACATCTGCTTTACCTGGCCCGCCAACGAAACCGCAAATTTATAACATCACAGATACCAGTGTGACTATAACGTGGAGCCAAAATAATAAAATTGGTTCTTCTTCCATTATTGGATACCAAGTGGAGATGTTTTCAAAAGAATCTCTGACAGGAAATAATACTCCTAGAAATTCTCGAGGATGGGTCGTTGTATCTAAAAGAGTCCATCAGACACACTACATAGTGAAATCTTTAATTCCTGGGATAACTTATATGTTTATTGTAAGAGCAGAAAATTCACATGGTCTGTCTGGACCAAGTCCAGTTTCAGAGGCTGTGACCGTTGGTGAAGATAACAATTCATTATGGGAGGGACGAATATTTTCAAATAATACTGAGTACAGAAAAAATATAATGACTGATAATATTGTTGAACTTATTGAGGCGACGCCCATTGACTCTAAAACAATAAAACTTATGTGGGAAATACTTAATTTTTACTACCTCGAAGGACTTTTTATTTACTTCAAACCCTTAGATAACCAAACAATCGAGTATGAAATGAAAACTATTCTGCATTCCAACGATGTTTCCGGATATGAAATAACATCACTCAGGAAGTACACGAAATACGAATTCTTTCTTGTACCCTTTTATAAGAAATTTGAGGGAAAGCCTTCAAATTCCAGAGCGGCGCAAACGCTAGATGATGGTTAGTTGTTGTGTTTTTAAACAGTTGCAAGAGATTAATATAACATATGCATATAATGTAGTAGGTTATTATTAACATAGTAGTTAATAATATTAATATTTTTTTTGCAGTTCCTGATGGACCACCCACGAATATTGAAATGTATATTTATAATTCAACAACTGTGCATCTTAAATGGCATCCTCCAGAACCTGATTTACAGAATGGTGCCATTGTAGGGTACAATGTAGTATTAAATTGGTTAGATATACCAGCTAACAAGTCTATGGTAGCTATAAATACTACCGTTCATCAAGCTACTAGCCTTATTATGACTAATTTAACGTCTGGAGTCAGTTATTCAGTTCAAATTGCAGCAGAAACTATAGTTGGCTTGGGACCCTTTAGTCAAAAAGTCTACTTGAATATTGATTCGCGATCTGTTGGATTAGACCCATTATCAAGGTATGGCATTTTCATAACTGTCATATAATTAAATAGGTATAAGAATTGATTCAATTTCATTATTACAATTTTGTTTTCTTATTCTAGATATCCCAATAATGGAGAAGTCTCAATTGTTGCTGGAGATTTTGTAATGGAAACATGGTTTTACTTGTTGATCGGCGCAATTGTTCTATTCAAAATAATAATAATTGGTGGCATCATTTATATCCGAAGACACAATATTTTTGCGAAAAAATCAGCTCTTCCAAATATCTACGGTAAAGCAAACTTGATTTGTTCTTTGTATAACTATATTTAAAAGTTTATTTATCCATACTTAATAGTATAAATGCGAAAGTGTGTCTGTCTGTCCGTCTGTCTGTCTGTTACCTTTTCACGGCCCAACAGTTTAACTGTTTCTGACGAAATTTGGTACAGGTTAGCTTATATCCCGGGGATGGAATTAGGCTACTTTTTATCCCGGAAAATCAAAGAGTTCCCACGGGATTCCCAAAAACCCATACGCTTAACCGATTTGTATGAAATTTGGTACCGAGGTAGCTTACGTCCCTGTAATTGACATAGGCTACTTTTTATCCCGAAAAATCAAACAGTAGGTACCCACGGGATCTTTAAAAACCAAAATCCACACGGACGAAGTCGCGGGCATCCTCTAGTTATATAAATAAACAAGAATGAAACACTATCACGACATACTTAAATTTTTCCCTAGAATCAGCATCAGTATTTCAAAATTAAAAACATTCCACGGGTGTCGTAGGGTGGTAAGGGTGCCGAGCGTTTGTTTGATGGAGGTTTTGCCATGCGAGGGGTGGGAGGATGCTAGATTACTTTCAAGTTGAAAGGTAGCACGAGTCCTCTCTTCCTAGCGCAGTGGATCTCTTTCATTTCGCATTCATGTTGGCAGGCACAAAGGAATGATACAAATCCGAAAAATAAAGACCCAGTAAATGTAAATGTTTTTTTATTTTGTTTCCTCGAGCCAATTCGTTTGTTGATTCACCCAGTTACCTTTAAGCCAATTCTATTAACTTTGTTTGTGGCTCGTATACCTTTACTTTAGTTTATCCGATCTCCAGTCCCAGTAAACATGCAGGTGAAAATTGAATACCTATAGGTACATATTATAGTTGTTTGTTTGTTTTAGATTCAAATGGTACAAGTTTAGTGACTCAGATGAACATAAAAGCGGCTGTCTCTTTATCACACCCACTCAGTAGTTGTTACAACAAAAATACAGTTACGAAAACTGAGTCACTTTTATGGATGGAAAATCAGCCTGGACTGTGTATGTCTGGCAATCAAACGAGTCAATGCAAAGAAAAAACCAATTCCGAATACGACAAAGTGACCCAACAACTGCCCGAATATGCTGAAGTAACAACTTCCAGAGTAAATGGAAATGAATGGAACACGAGCAAAACCGCAACATCCCCCGCCGCCTATGCTTCGGTTACACTAGTGGCCAACACCCGACAGTGCGTCAGTTCTTTGGTAAGCAGTTACAATATATTATGATAATTATTATTGTTACGAATTATTAATTTATTGTTTCGTCTGCAGCATAAAGTGCTGTATATTTTTATAGATATATGAAATATTGTATTTGTTAACAGGGTTGGTTCCCTCCCGGAGGCAAGAATGTAGACAATTACGAGAGCCGCTACGCACCAGATGAAGAACTCTACCCCGCAAGCAATGGAGGATATTACAATAGAAATGTTTATAGTGAAAAATATTTTCAAGGACATCCTAATGTCCTGAAATTTTACGATTTGCCTTCCTTAGAGAAGACGCAAAAAGCTCAAATCAGATACAATCAGAGCTTAGAAGAAAGGAAACCTGACAAAAAGGTACAGACAGATGCAACTCAATCTCTCATAGGGAGAAGTTATGGGGGAAATTCTAGAAAAAATTCCGAATCTGAAACTACGTATAGAGCGTTTGGCGAAGACGAATCGGAAGATGAAAATTATGGTGATGATTGCGGTTACGATGAATTGCAAGCGATGCAACCGCAAAGACCGAGACCTAAGCATCAATATGAAAGGCCTAACTTTGACAACGACGCTACGCGAACACTAGCTCGCCTTACTTCTTTTAGACATGGGCAAAATCTTCTAAATGGTACGCAAGGATCACATGCGCCTACGCACCCTCCTGCCGCGCCTCATCCACGAATCGACTCAGTGACGCGGTAGTATCACGCCTTGCCGGCTTTCGGCGACTTGTGCCAAACGGACGTATAGACCGATGTATCTTTAATGTGCACTACAAATAGTGACATCGTTATAATCACTGTTCTTCCGCACCTTGCAAAGATTAACATTGTCTAAGAAGTAAAGACTTTCTATATACAAAACTAATATTGCGATAAGCTTTTTGGCTATGATTTAATTAACTTTAAAAGACTGTAAACTTATCTTCGTTTCAAGCCTAATATTTTCTTTCTAGTATTGTAGTATTATATTATTTTGTAACATAGTTTTATTACGTATGATAATAATTATTTATTACGTTCTATCGAAATTGTAGCTAGTCTTATGTAAAGTTAACACTTGTAAATTATGTAAATAACTACTATTAGTCGATTATTGAAAAATCTTATGGTAAAAGTAATTAAAACAATTATTATGTAAATGACAAGAAATGTTTATCGTATTATTGATTGGATTAATAAAATTAATTTAGTCCGGCGAATATCAATAAACGAATTTGTGAGATATATATCACTAGATTAAGTTTTCAAGTAGAAACTGAAGGAGTAAACGCTTGGCAATAATTCTGTAGTGTAAATATTTACTTAGATAAAACTTCAATTAGTATCATCCATGTGGTAGTTGTTTGTGAAAGAGACTTAGGTATTATTACTGTAGCACACTGATACACAGAACAGAATGGCAATAATAAAGGTTTAAAAATGTGTAAAAAAAATTAACAATGTATGTAGTAGTATGATTTAGAACAGGAGACGAAAGCTGGAATTAATTACACCTACCCTAGTTTGAACACTCAAGAAAGTTTATCGTTAGGTTTAAAAGATATTATTTTAAATTATAACAAGATTTGGCCGATCAATACAAATATTCTTAGCCAAATCTTTTTGAAATTATTTCATTAGCTTAGTCATCAATTAGAAATAATTAAACCCAACTAATTTACTAACATGTTTTTAGTTCCCAGTCTCAAGCACCCATAATTAGTTAAAATAAACCAATACGAAAATGCTTTTAAAATACCTAACATTGTAGAAAGCGGTCTGTTTTGTTAGTGACCTTAGGGATATTCGACTAATTTGTTTCATGTGCCATATTAATGTTTCCTATTTGTAGCAAAGTAACATTGGAGTTGTGAAATTAAATTCAGATGATACTTACGAAAAAAAAAGAAAATTAAAACTACGTAAGGTAATGTGATATGTATAGCCACTTGTTATAAAATATAGCACTACTTGTATCATTGCATATCATCTATAGGTACGTAATAGTTGCAAAATGTTAATTTAAAAGAAAGCTGCTATGAGTCTTATATTGATTGTCTTCATAGTCACCCTATAGCCCATGGCCACATTTGACGTTATCAATAAACTATTTTAAAATAGTAATTGATGTATAACTGTACCTATTTATATTTATTTATTTATTTGTTCACAATCTCACACTTTTATTATTGTTATAACGGTAGAATTATGAATGTATTTGAAAACTTTCAATTGAAAATTTCATATTGTTAAGTAAGATAAGGCATGTAAGGTACGCCAGAAATCAGGACGTAGTCTTACGTATGTCATCCCCCACGCTCTTGATTAGGCCTGTTATCCACCTAAGTGGAGCGGAAATGTTTTCAGTAGATCAATGAGGTTATTGATACATTGACGTGAATATATTTCACATATCTATCAATAATTATACGATTGGTCTGCTAAACTTATTTAGGTCATCTCCACTTAAGCTGCGGTGGGCCTTATTCTTTTTATTTTTGACAATTATTTAACTTAGAAAAGTGTGGTAAAGTTGACAAAACTGTATGATTTATGTAAGATACATAAGTCTTTAACTTTTCAATTATCAATAAATTCCAGAAAGTATTGATAGCATATTTATATATTTCAATATATTGTTCTTCTTTAGAATTCATAAATGGTTTTCATTGATAAAATTAAAAAAAAAATCATCTGATGCTCTCATCAAATGTGGCCACGGGTTTTAACTATTGTAAATATGTAAATCAAGTTGATCGTGTTTTATACTTCGATATTTAAAATCAGTGCGCTTTTGTTTCAATTTATCATTTTGACTGTCGTATGTAAATGATAAAAAAATCGTTGTTAAAAACTGTAGGTACGCGATTTTAACACAAGATACTTACTTACTATGAAAATAAAGACTAAAAACTTCGCAAACTTGCCACAACCCACCTTATGCCATCCGACAAAATACTACGATTGCGTACGAGCACAGTTCACAACAGTTATGTAGAGTTTACACGAAGCCAGTAATGCTGGCGCCAGTCTGCAGACAAGCCAGCGTTGGCCTGGCCCTTGTTGTTTAGACGCGGCCAATCATTCACGGATTTTTTCTTCTGGTGTGCACACGTTTGGAAAAACAACAAAGAACACACACCGTACGGACGTTCGCCAGTGACTGGCGAGACTCGTCTACACGTGTCCGCAACGCTGGCGCGGGGGTCGAAGGGTATGCGGGCGGAGGTCACTGGCTAGAAAAATAGACGGTCGCTCTATTCTCGCCAGCGTTGGCAGCCAGCGCTGGCTTGGCTTGAAAAACTGTTTACACAAGGCCAATACCAAGCCAGCACTGGCTGCCAGTCTTATTGGCAGCCAGTGTTGGCTCCGTGTAAACTATGCTTTAGGGAAATTCTAACAAAACGCCACTGGCAGGCGTCTTTGACTACATTTGACGCAGATAGCCCTAAAGTAGCCCTATTTTTCTTCGATTGTACGTTACCATAGCCTTATATTTGACTTATCGTCGATTCAGGACTAGACCGAGAACTCGCTCACATCTAGTTCACTCTGGCCTAGTGGCTAACAAGTCAGCCTCCTATTCGGAGGGCGGAGGGTTCAGTCCCGGGCATTAAATATCACTTGCATTAATGGTGACGGAAAACATTGTGAAGGTTCCTGTTTGCTTGAGAGTTTTCCATAATGTTCTCAAAGGTTTTGAATTCTACCAATCTGCACTTGGTAAGTGTGGTGGATTATAGCCAAACTCTTCTCATTCTGAGATGGGACCAGTGAGCGTTGATGGGATGGGTGATGATGATGATGTGATACAGCGCGTGGTATGGAATGGGTAGGATATTACAATTAGGGTAAGATTTATAGAGCGCAATTTGACTTTGCTTCGACTTAAGATTGAGTTAAAACGAGACAGATTTATGTGAGAGATATACATCTGTCTCGTTTTAACTCTGTCTTAAGTCTGAGCAAAGTCTGAGTGCGCTCTATAGATCTCACCCTTAGTGTGCTCGGGCCATAAGAGAATACAATGGTTTTATGGAAATAAAGATTTCATGTTGTAATAATTTTGAAATTTGAATTTTCGAAAATATCCTATGTAGTATAGGTATGATAAATGGTAAATAAACAGTTTATTAACATATAATGATAGATTTCAAAATGTTAAATTTGCTATATTGTACCTACCTAGTACCTACTAAGTACCTATAACGGTATCGCGCACACGAACCCAAACTTTGTGCACAAAAACGCCGATGTTAGTGGAGTTTAATAAAAAAAATGAGTAAACTTTTTGGGTAGAAAAAATGTCTTGATTAAAAATACAAAATACCTTCTAGTTCCTATTTTCACGCATTGTTAAATTATATGGTAAGTGGGTATAAAGTTTCGATGTCTTATTCACAAAAGCTAATTAAAATGTATAAGTACCTACCTACCTGCTTATTTCATTTTAAAAGAGGTATATAACTTTTGAATTTCCTCCCTGTTTGTGGCAGTATTTTTGATTAACTACTTATATAAAATAAAATATAAGCGATACAAATTCGTAGGTATTTAGTTTATTTATTTAACATACAAAAAAAATTCTGAACACAGCTAACGTACGTAATCACATGCGGCATTATTAATATATGCAATCTAGATGTTAACAGAATTATTTTTATCCAAAACACCCAAATCTGTAAGTACTGTGTAGCTAGTTGTAACAGTATTAAATATATATAAAATGCAGTAAAAAATGTGTAAGGGATTATGTTGTCGACCATTATGGCTTGCGCAGACGAAGGACTGTTGTACGCAAAGGACAAAAATGGGTCACTTAGGCTGAGATCTATAGAGCGCACTTTGCCTTTGCTCAGACTTAAGTCACTGTTAAAACGGGACAGCATTATATACCTACTGTTGGCGTAAATCTGTCTCTTTTTAACTGAAACTTAAGTCTGAGCAAAGTCAAAGTGCGTTCTATAGATTTCAACCTAAGAAGTAAGAACTGCATCGCATAACGCACACGATGGACTAATAGTATGCCGAAATACCGTAGTAAAAAGATGAGGGACTTTTGTCCTCTGCGTATAACAATCCCTCGTCTGCGCATGGCTTTATACTTAATACTATCATAGAAATGTTTATACGCAAAATATGAAAAGTATACTTTATAAAGTAATATGTAAAGGCCTATTTTTGTGTGTGATAAGGATACGGTTACGTTATTACAACACTGGAATATAAATATTAAATGACGTCACAATAATCAAGACCCTATTTTAATTTTGTAACGGTCTTTGGAAACCTATTTTTAATAAAATAATTTAAATTACTAACTGAAAGAAGTTTTATTTATACCTAATCAACTGTATAATGGTTAAAGAATGACTTCTCACTCGCAATTTTAACTTTATGTGTCAAATATGATGTTAAAAGTACTATTTTAGTCCTTATTTTAAAAATGAACCTTACTATTGGCATGACAGTTAGAGTTAAAATGGCGCTTGAGAACTCATTTTGTACGGACTATATCTACAATACTTAACTACTAGATCTAGAATACTTAACAGCTGTAATCTGTGCTCTAATTGTAAGCAGAGTGAACGAGGGTAAGATCTAATTGAGCGTCTTTAACTTTGCTCATCAGTTGAATCACAGTAAATTGCACTGATGAAATATTAATAGAGCGTTTTTAACTTGGTGCATGAGTTGATTTAGGTGTGTAGGCAACGGTAGAGGCGAAGTCTGCGTGAGACTAACCAAGCGGGACAAGGACAACGAATACTTAAGCAACATCAGTGCTTCTCCGAAGGTAAGTATCCCGGTGACGCTAGCGCGACCGCAGTGCTGTGCCATAATGGGAAAATTATCTTGACAAGGGTAGTCATTTCATATGTTTGTAGTCATAGATTTACCTCTATCACCTTACATTCTCTAGCTGGTAAGTGCAAGCCGGTTTACAGAAATAGCCAATATTTCGACATAACACAGGTGCCCATCTTGAATGATCTGCAAAAAGTTATAAGGAAATAATTCGTTATAGATATTAACTAATTATAATCTCCCACTTATTATGAAGGTTCAAAAGATACATAGGCACTTCTGTAAAAGTTGGTCGGTAGTTTAAAAACAATAAAAATAACTTAATAATAAATTAAAATAACGTAACTTCTACCTATTGATTTAAACCCTATTGAAAATTAAAATAAGTATTTTTCGTTTTTGCTCATGATATTTTTCGAATTTCATAAACGAGCACCATTGTTAGCTTCATATCAATATTAAATTTTCGATAAACATCAATTTACAATTCACTACGAAATAATTAAATAAACAAAGCGACCACACGAGCCAATCGTTGGTTTACTCTGAATAAATAAAGTGAAATTAAATTGAATCGAATGTAATGTATCCGCATCACTGACCTCTACTAAAAATAATAGACCCGCTGGACCAGCGATTGCTGGCCTGTTTTTTAAGTAACTTGATTTTCGCCATTTTGGCGCTCATAGCAACGTACTCAGAACAAATTAATGTTAGTCATGAGACATCTGTCAACATAATATCAACACGAAAACCATTTGACACAAAGAATCAATTTTAATTCTCAGCACAATCGCTTCGAATCGGGACAAAAAATCATTGTCGTTTTGTATAGCACACCTCTTCCAGCGTGCATGTATGTCCATTTCAGTGATCCGCATTGTATCCATGCTATTGTCATCACATTTCAATTTATGAAGCAGCAATTCATAAACCAAATCTCTGTTCGACACTCGTCGTAAGTACGTTATTGGCGGATATTTAGCATCCGCTTGTGGTCCGGTCGGCTCGTCTGAAAATGCCTGATAACATAGTTAAGCTCATTAAGGACTCTCGCATACGCTAGACAAGACAATGTGTGCGCTTCGAGCATTGAACATTTGAGCAAACAAATGAAACGCTATATTTTGTCCGTAGAGAACTGAAATACTATTATTATTTCATCGTTATAATATTCATATTAATGTGTATAATGTTATTTTTAGGAAAAAAACTACGATAAAAATTACTCACATCAGATTTTACAGCAACTAAATTCATTTTACTTTATAGTGCCCATAACTTCGTCCGCGTGGATTTAGTCTTTTAATCCCGTGGGAATTTGATTTCTCGGGATAAATAGTCGCCTTTGTTGCTCTCCAGGTAAAAACCTACATATCCATGCAACAATCACATCACTTCGTTGCTCCGTTGCGGTATGAATGAAGAATAAACCAACGAAATTACGCACTTTTGCATTTATAATATAAATAACTAGGATTTTAGGTAATGCTTATTAGTTAAAAAGTTATAATATTGTTAAATGTTGAGCTTACTTGACTTCCACTATATGAATAGTGGAAGACGAGAAGGACCTATTATTTTATAAATCCTTACAGAGTCGTAATGTCATTGATGTCATTAACAAGGACATTGTATATGCCTTTGTAGAGAATAAGATTATGTTATTCGTTGAAAACTGCTTAAGTGACTTCATCATGTTGATTACAGAATTTTAGTGACTGTATCCGCCCTAAACTAAAAGGTTACATCAACACCGATCGCGGATGCCATTCATCTTTATCTTCCTAAGTACGTAATGAATGGGGACATTTCCAGTTCAAACCCAGAGAGGTACCATAGCACTAGAGGCGGTGATGTCCCGCAAAATAGCCTCAATCGCTGACTCATGCGACATTCACCATATGATTTTATCCGCAAAATTCTGTGATATGTAGAAATCGTATGGAGGCACACGCACTCGAAAAAAATATGAGTGGACATTTTGTATTATTATGCTGCTACAAACAGAATAGACGCATGACAACCACCTACGCCAGCCAACTTGCGCTAACACGCTTGTGCCATTCCCTTACCATGGGACCCCACAAATCATAGCGCCTTTCTATAATAATATATAGACTAGTTCACCGTTATGGACGGGCCAGCCCCGGTTCCAAGCTTAAATCTTTCTAAGCCTCGATAGCTCAACGGTTGAGGAGCAGACTGACTTCCAAAATGTCGGCGGTTCAAATCCCACCCGTTGCACTATCGTCGTACCCACTCCTGGCACAAGCTTTACGCTTAATTGGAGGGGAAAGGGGAGTATTAGTCATGATTAGCATGGCTAATTTGACGCTTTATGTACGAGGTCTGCATTTCTATGGTCCATAACTCAACGTTAAAACCAGTGTCATCGAATCAATCGAATATTCGCATGTGCTCAATTTGCCCGGGATAGGAAAATCGTGTACATGCATTGAATTTTTGCACAGCTTGCGCTGAAACAGAGTTTCGTTGAAAAAAGAATCGAAAAATCCGTGCGAATCTATACTATGAAACCGATAAAGTTTTTAGAGCGAAATAAATCTGTACTATTTAAAACTGTTAGAGAAGTATTTTTATGCACTGAAAATACATCCGTATTTTTTATCAGCTAACATTATTTTGAGGAGATTTGTAGGAGATAAAACAATATTGCTGTTAGCTGTTAGTTGAGTCATAACCGTTTTCAGATAGAAATTTGTGAACATCAAAGTCACCGAAAGCGAATGTGAGTATGATAGAAAAGAGGGGAACCAACATAGAGTAACCAAGATAGCTCAACAGGTTGCAAAGCTGAACTGGCAATGGGCAGGGTACAAAGCTCGAAAAACCGATAGACAAGATGGTCCGATAGTCCCTACAAGAGATCTATATCCAGTAGTGGATCTCTATAGGTTGACAATGTTGATGTTGATGTATAATTCTGACTAAGCGTCTTCTTCTTTTCTGGTACCTAATTAAAAATCAGTGGGGTAAGTATAATTTTTCTATAGCAATTAGGTATAAGAGTAGGTAGAATCGCGGGCAAATGTAGTCTACATGAATATAAGCGCCAAGTTTCTCTCTTTCGTTCCAGTTTTTCATATTTTTTTCATTGAATAGTATGTGGACTGTGGAGGGCGCGGTCGCCCCGGGTATCGTTTTAATTTTCCGCCAGCGTGGAAATTTACACCATCTGAATGAACCATCAATTTTAATGAGCTTTAAAAGTTAACTGATCAACGGCCTCGGTGCGCCGCGCTAGGAAAATGTTTCTTCCGTTAGAAAATTATATGCACCACTGAATGCAAGTGAAATTTATTTTCACAGAGGTCAAAGAGCTTTCATTCGATTTATTTTATTTTATATGGGTTGTTATTACAATCGCCAAATTAACTTGTACTGACGAATAAATTTCGCACACAACACAGAAGGTGTGACATTTTCTATAGTTGAATCTAGAGTTAAATATTATTTTTGTATATAGTTAAAAATAATTATATGTATCGTTTCCATAGTTAAAATGCATTTCCTGTGTTTAAAAAAAGATCGGGCACAATATGGAATGGGCGTGTAGACTATGTGGTAAGAGTGAGCCAGGGCTCTACTACAGGTTTACCTATATCGGTATTATCTATAGTATGGATAGGTAGTGCTATTTGTGTTAATACCGCGAACAATATTTTCGCAAAGAGCTATTTTCACAAGCAATTACTCAGACAGGTATTTTAAAAGCAGGGCCCGCAACCACTCGGGCCGGCTATTCGGTGACGGATATAATTCAATTAAGAATTAATTGCTTGATTAAGTTGCGTCCTCATCGAGGGGTGTTTTGTTCTATTACCCGAAATATGATTTCGAAGGTGTGGCGTTTTTAGGGTCAATTTTGGTAATGGGAAACGTTTGTTAGGCTGGACGGTGACGCCGATGGATTTTATCGGTAAATAAAGCTCAAGAGACGATCGATTAGATAAGAACTAAACAATCGATTTGATAAGAATTAAAGTACCTATGTTTTAAATAGGTAGTTAGGATATATATTGACAACAATGTTGACATTGTATAACTGATTATTTTTGAAATTGATAACCCTTTTTTAAATGAAAATTAAAAACTTCAACTCGCGTAGGTACCTACTACACCTACTTAAATATACATATGAATATATTTAAAATTAGATGAGTACCATTTCATTTTGTATCACAATTTGCGTAATTGTATTGAGCACTATCTCTAAATTGACAGGCCAAAGTATAGTGGTATCCTTTCCGCGAGGAAATATTATATAATACAATAGATCTGTCATTTTAATTTGGATAATTTGTACAACAGAATTAGCCAGAATGTCGAGGATTGTTGTTATTTAAATATCTACGCAAGACTAGAACAAAAATGTTTTAGCGACCTACATCACTAAGAATACATTAAAATACGCGTGAACATAAAAAATTAACCAACAAGAGTAGGTTTATTTTCTACTTTTCGCCACGTATCCGTAATTACCTACTTAAAATTTAACGTCTACGTCTAATTAGGAAAACATAAAACGCATATAAAATTTCCTCTCATGTAGGAAAAAGGGCAGGATAATATACGGCTGCCCTTAAGCCCAAAGTGCCCTTAATACTGTGCTTAAGTGGGCGAGGTACAGAGATGTTCAGAGGCTTTTCGGGCCCAACACTTCTAAGCCTTTTAATATCGTACCCTCAGTAGGCCTTTCATCGGATCTCTTATAATGTTCTTTACTTTTTTAATGGCATTCGACGCTGAAACTGTTAAAGTTTGCCTTTACGTAATTGATATACTCGCGCTTTGATATGTGATTAGGGCTCTTTATAGCTTTTAGTTGAGTCATAGCCGTTTTCAGCTAGAAAATTGCGAACATCAAAGTCACCGAAAGCGAATGTGTGATAGAAAAGGGAGTGTGATAGAAAATACCGTAAAGTGGGCTAAAATATCTAGATATCTAAGAGATCTTAAAATAAATGTAAAAGATTTTCATGCTCCGAAATGTAATTAAACTAAATGGATGCACATTTTACATACGACGCTTGCAGCACGCGATAAAGCAATGACATACGTGATTCAGCCTAATTCACTCAATTCACAGTCATTGTTAGACAGTAACGTCCCATAAACCGGCGATGACGATTGCTCAAATTTAATTAAGGCAACTCGACTAACCCTTTGCAACGATAGGCCGTAAAGTTGGCCGGCACATGGGCCCGTGCCATACAGTTTTGTAATTTTATTAATGATGTAATAACAGTTCTGTCAGACCCATGCGTGTGCCCATGAGCGATAGAGCAGTCGTTAGCTCGGACGGGTTAATATCGAAGGGTAGGATTGGGGATTATCTATGGGTAACTGGTATTACTATAGATATTAAGTGCTCCGCGCATTACTCCTCTTTGTATAAGTGAAAAACGCTAGAGCGACACTTTCTTTGTGGGGCGTTGTTTTGTGAAAATTCTTGATTAAAACGGGGAGGGACCGTAGGCATTCAGGCCTTACAGCTATGCGTCGACATTCATACCATTGAGACTTAAATATTATACTCAGATATAAAATAGCTGTGCCATTAGTAGGTATTTGAATGGTAGTTTTGTGATCAGGGTTGTAAAATAGGTACTTACACACTTAATGCACATAATTCATACTAATTATAATTAATATGACAGTGTGTCTGTCTGTCTTTCTATCTGTTAGCTTTCACTGCTCATCCGTTTAACAGGTTATTACGGGTACAGAGATGGCTTGTACCCCGAGGACAGACATAGACTACCTGTTATCCCGAAAAATCGGAGATTCATGTCGGGATTTTTAATATCCCAAAACCTACGCACACGAAGTAGCTGACATCATCTAGTATGTATGTACATAATCATCACCTGAAAATTGTCATTGGTTACGTATAAAGCCTTTATAATGATTTTAATCTTAACGGTATCTTAAAATTTCCCAACACTTACTTAAGGGTACAAATTGATCCAGCAAAGTGGGTTTAAAGTCTTTCGATAATAATTTTTAAGACGCAATTTTAGCTGACTTTGTAAGGCCCTGCTCGTTTTTCAGGGAAGTTTGAAAACTTTAATGTCGTCAAGTTCCTGAGTAATTGAGTCTGTAGTCGACAATGCCGGTAATCTCCGACGAGCGACGACCTAGCCATTTATTGTTATGTCGGAAAGTTCCAAAGTTGCTCTCAAGTCGCAAATTGTGGCAATTTTGTATATACAAGTTGAGAGCGCAAATTTGTCTCAGTAACAAGAGCTCTTTTTCATCGAGCAGGTTACACAAGTTATTTTTAATTCATCGGGAAAATTATGATGGCTCTTTATGTATCCCATACGAATCCAAAAATTCTCGATCCGGAGTAGCCGTAGATTTGTATGAGAGGTTGCGCAGGATATCTAACTGTGTCCAAGTTTCGTTTTTCGAAGCCGCAATAAAATAACCTTAGTATGCAACCCCTCATATAAATATTACCACGGATACCTACTTAGGATTGAAAATTTTTGTATTCGGATCAGGTGCAGTGCGTCAAGAGCCTAAGGAGCAATGCATACCTCCAAGCAGAGTGGAATGGAGCCGAGGCGCGGCAGCTTTTTTGATAACTACTCATACTAAGCGTGTTTACTTTGTAGAAAGTGCGCCTAAAAGCTGGGACACACCAAACGCGTATGCAGCACGTAAGCGTAGACGTAGCGCGTACCATGACGTTGTAATGCATGGAACTGTATGAGATATGACATACCGCTTGCGTGACGTGAACGTTCGCGTAGACGTAATGCGTGCTGTCATCAGTGACGGATTAACCCTTAATCAAATTAAGCAATTGCCTAGGGCATCACGTCTGAGGGGGCACCAGAAGAAGCACAAAAAAATCCGTCTTTAGGGCATTCACGTCTTACTCTCACGTCACCATTAAAACCACACCAAAAAACTTTTTTTGGTGTGGTTTTGGTGACGTGAGAGTAGAAACTTTTCTAGTACTAATTTGAAAATTCACGCGTTTTAAGTTGACATAGAGTCCGATCTAGAATCATAACCCCACTCCCGCTTGCCCACTCGCTGCCCAACAATTCGAATGTCCCCGAAAGCCGCAAGGCGCATTTCAATAAATAAATAAATAATTAGGCTTTGGTTTTTATTGTTGTCGCACCTACTCCACTTCTAAAGTATGTTACATCTCATCATCTTATTTTACAAAACACTAATGTTTTTAGGCGGTAAAGGTTTAATTAAAGACCGATTCTAGTTGACATACGGATAGGGGGGCCCACAGGCATGGATTGCTTAGGGCATCAAGTAGTCTTAATCCGTCACTGGCTGTCATGTCTATGGATTCACGCGCGTCACTACGCGCGTGGTCACGTATACGTGCTTGGTGTGAATCGGCCTTAAATGTGCAACGCGTACTTTGAGTCTTCTCCTTGGTTTGTTTTCAGTACATCAATTTTAATAGTAGTTAGGTATGCCAAAAAACATAAAGGAATTATCAGAAACACTCTTCCCAAATCCACTCCATCTGTATGCATTGGCCCATAAGCACTATTTTTCTCGAAATGTTTTTCTTTTTTGGATCTATCTCATCAATAGTAATATCATCAAAATTAATACAATAATAGAGTTAGTTATTTAGGTACATTTTTAACCGATGTCCATAAGGTTTTCAATAAATATTTTTATAGAGCCAGGCAAGGGTGCGTGCATACTTGACATAAATTAGGAGGTGCTGTCGTCTGTACGCCTTAGTTGTTTTGCTAAAGTTCCTAGCAAGTCTCACCCCTTGTATGATACTTAGACACGAATGTGAAGTTGAAAAAGGTAAAATATTGTATAGCACTATCGCTAGCTTATGCTTGTGACTTTGCCCGCATGGACTCCACAAATTTCAAACATCTATTTTACCCCCTTAAGGATTGAATTTTCAAAAATTCTTTCATAGAATAAAACAATACACGTGGGGGCCCCAAGGGTCTAGAATGGTGACCTTGCACCAGAAAGCGCAGCGTTGGGAGACTAATATTTTTAGCCTTTAGGCTTTTGCTTTAGCAAAAAAACTTTTATAACTTTATGCATATCTACTTTTATCATATAGTAGAAATATAATATTTGGTTTCTGTAAATACTACACAATTCTTCAAAAAAAAAAAAAATCTTAATCTCATTTATATTTAGTTGCATTAGCTAACGAAGTAATCAAGCACGCTTGTATAACAAAAGGGAATTGTAAAAATAATCTTGTACATTGTGCTGTTAGCGATGTCGTAGCCAGATAAGTGTGCATCATCCATCATTGCATTAGAGGGGACGCAATATTTATTGATTTTTACCAATTTTCGCCCACCGGTCCATCGCCCATCCCAACTGCCGATAGCCGTGTTTATGTACAGCTAAAAGGATTTCAGCTCTTTGTAACACAAAGTTTCGATATTGAATTAAAAAACAGCGGCCGTGGATTTTGTTTTTGTAAACCTTGTTTAATTTTTTTATTGGAAATTGATTGAAAGGTTTTTTATTAAAAAAGAGCAGATACTTAATTTCATTCTATACGTACATTACCTATGAACTTTTGCCTATTGTATTTGATGATTAATTTACTTTTAATAAAGCAATAATAAGAGTTAGTAAGACATAAACAAAATAATGCATTAACAATCAAAAATATACAGGTATACCCATTTTGAATAAAAAGCTTTGGCTTTAGCTGTGTTTATTTCAATTAAAATTGATTATTATCAAAGGCATGGTTAAGTTTTTATCAAGTTGTGAGATGCGTCATCCGCGATATATAATATTGTCTACTCTATGACAACGATTACCAGCTACAACCCGAGCACAACAAATGCGACATATTTTCTTAGCGACTTTTCAATGCGTTTCTGATGAAAAAGCTGCGAGAGAGCGTTTTCACACCGATTGTTCTTGGGCTGCTAAAAGGAGTAGGTATAGACAAAAAACTCAATTTTCTAAACGTTAATGACTTTAGTAAGTGAGTAGGCAAGTACTTCTTATATCAATCTTTGTACAAGCGTTAATGATTTTAGTAAGTATTTGCTATAACAATCCTGGTACAAAAGTCCTTCTGTTTTATATAGTGTACGTTCAATTCGAAATGAAAATTGAAGTACATTAAAAAATACAACGTGCTTTTAATTTAAATGATAACGATACAAAAACAAAGCTGACTTTGACCCGCAAAGCGAGCAAATATATTGCGCTCAGCTGCTTATTCTTAATAGTTTATGCAAATGTGTCAACCGCTCCGTGTTTATTACAGCCTAACCCCCTCCCACGCCTTTGTCTTACCGCCATCTCATTTCAGAATGAAAACAAAATGCTGATTTGCATGTGCAAATAACGCTGTAGTGAAAACCAAATAGTAATTTGGCAGACAATGGAGAGTCAGCTGCGTTTGTCCTCGATGAAGAAGGGACAAGAGTTAAACAATAAATTTCTTGTAATGTTATTCAAGTTGTTCACAAAACTGCCCTATTCTGACACTGAAACACTGCTGTATTCTATTTTAAACAGTATCAATAGTTTTGTTATTGGATTTCAAAGAAATTGAAAAGTTCAAAGGTGTCAAACAGGGCCAATAGATCTAGCGTAACTTTTAAAGTTAAAAAACTTAAGAGGGGTCTCTCCGTCACTCGCTCCATACAAACGTAGTTCCAATTTCATTTGAATATTAAGCAACCAAAGTCCATGAAATTTCGCAGACATATTCTAGAAACTAATATCTATGCCTGTGGTTTTCCAGATTTCTGTTAAAATATTCGGTTTCAAAGTTACGCGGTCTAAAAATTTCACATACAAATCTTTGAGCCTCTGTAATTTAATACAACTACGTATTTTTAGAAAAATCTTAAACACTACAGGCACAAATATTAGTTTCTAGAATATGTCTGCTAAATTTCATGGACTTTGATATTCAAATGAAATCGGAACTACGATAGTATGGAGTAAGTGACGGAGAGAGCCCTGTTAACATTATCATCATGGTGAATCTGTTATTTAGTACGGGCAGGCAAAAATTGCGATTTAACATTTCTGTATTGGCAGATTACCGTAACTATCGAGTATCACATTTCTTAACTTACCTACTTTGCACTCTCTTTATTTATCAAATTTTGCGTTACTCCTATAAGTATTCATTTTATCTAGTCTCTCAAATAAACCACGCATATCCATGATATTTTATTTTATACGCATAATATTCTAAATAGCGAAAATTTCCGCTATCAATAACACACAAATGAAAAGGAATCTAACAATACTTCACTACCATTTTACTACCAACGCAATGCCGAAAACATAAAAGTGTCATGTGCATAATGCACCCCATAAATATTATTCCCAGTAGATTTAGCTAATGCTACTTAGTCTGTCTCCAGAGATGTAGGTCACCATTTTATCTATCCCTTCCTAATATAATATCCATACCCTGTTGCTTCCCATATAAAACTTGGTTTGAGGAACATTTTTGAAAAGTTTGTTTCAATCAAAAACCGCTCTTAAATATATTTTGTCGGATAGGTCCATATTCCGTTGTTCATTGACTCTTAAGTTGCATATCCTGTGATGGCAATGATTTGTTTGCATCTATTGCATAGGGTGTGTTATGTTCGAGACATGCGTCTGCACTAAGTACACAAGTGCTCATAATTTATAGCTCAAGAAAGGGTACGAAAATAATCCTTTGTCAACAAAATCTTAAATATTATAAGCTCAATTAAACAGCTTTTTAAACTTTGCTGGCTATAAATTTTGTTTGAGAATTTAGTTAGATTGTGTTTGTCGTGAATTATTTACATAAAAATTACTGACATATTTTATTCTATATGAAAACTATTTTAATAACGCAACTATCAGATACCCAAGGATTTCAATTCTTTATAAGTATTTACCTACTTAATACTAAGTTTCGTTGAGAACTGAAATATTTTACAAACTAGTCAAAACTATTCCTGTAGTTTTTCAACTACTTACAATTATTTACAATTTCATTTTTCAAACAAAAGTTTCATAGGCAAGAAAAAAATATAACTGGAACATAGCAATGCAGCTAAAGAGCTAGTAGGATATAGGTGTAATTCCTAGATGACTATCCCATATGATACGAGTACATTTTGAAAGTGTCCCCATAGTTCGTCTTAACCGCGCATTTGACACAGTTCGATCCCGAATCCCGAAAGGCCGATCACCCTACATTTCTGTTTGCACAGTAACCTACATTACATCGTATGAGGGATGCCATCATTAATGATCACAGCGAGGGTCACAATTTGGGGGATGACAGACCCTCCGTGACTGTGAATGCATTGAGCTACGTCTCATCATCTGTGACAATCGCTGAGAAATTTGACTAAGGCCTGCTTCACATACTTACTCGAATCGCCTCTGATAAATAACTGCCCAACAAGGTTAGAATTCGTATAATGCCAAATTTTGGAATATAACTAAGAGACTAGAATAAAAATAAATAGAATAATCAAAAACCTGACGAACAAATATGTGGGAGATAAAAAAATAAGTAGGTGCAAAATAGTTAATCAGTGAAATTTTAAATATTTTATAGAGGACCTAAGACACTCGAAAATACTTTCGTCCTTCACAGGCAGCTACAAGCAAGTCAAGTAAAAAATTCAATAATATTCGCCCAAAGATGAAAGTAAATAAAAGACATACAATATATTTTCTAATACAATTGTTCTCTTACAGTTGATCTTCACCGGTATTACCCTAAATAAGTAAAGAATCTAAGCACGTTAATAAAAAGGCATGTGAGATACCTACAGACGAACATATTGTATTATTAATATTATAGACTGGACGAAACTATAAGAGTTCCCTGTTTTATAGCAGAACTCTAAAAAGTTTTATATTACCTGTAGACTTCCAATCCAACGTAGTTTTGAACTTGTAACTATAATAGCAATTAACAACAATGTACACCGAGCCTTAATCTGTACATTGGAGACAATTTTGTAAGTTCTAAAAGTCAATATAAACAAGCTTCTTGGAATTCTGGTCACGTAGGCGGCTCGGAAGTTTGTACGGAAACCATTTTTATATTTGCTTGTCCAAATGAAATTGTGTTAACGATATTAGGGAAAGGGAAATTGCTGTTAATAAACGAACACAATAATGTGGACCATTGCTTTGATATTTAGACGAATATATTTTGTAGAGCCAGGAGTTGTTTGCCTACGGCTCCTAACCTAACCTATACTAACCTAAGGCTCCTCACTTATAAGACTGCAGCTATTGCGCCAGGGATTAATATAGTTAAGGTTAAGCTCTTATCTCGTCAAACATAAAGCAATGCAAAGCATAATATCAGTAAGGAAGCCGCCTGTTATTAAAGGAATATCAGAGCTGGTTCAGCAGCAATTTCAATATCGGATCGAGTCCGTGGCCGTTCCATTGTGACCACCGTCCGAGTGGTCGGAAGTACGCCTGAAGAGCGTAGTGGGCGTCACCGGCCTTTCATTTCTCCCTATACGTATATTCCAGCATTTACAGCGCTTCCCAAACTTTACTCAGGGGCCTAGTAACTTCTGTACTTTAGCAATTAGTATCAAGTACTTTCATTGAGTACTACTTATATCTATCTAGGCTAGGTGTGATGCGTCTGTAGAACTAGTAGTTTAAAAAAAGTCGAAGGCACCAACGAACCCGTTAGTTCACCCAGAAGGCTGATGGTTCAAATTAAAAAGTTGAAGCAAATTGACAGCTGTTGTGTGTGTATGAATGCAAGTATTGGCTTATACTCCATACATACGAGTAGATAGTGGTGCGGTGTTTACGCGCCTTTAGGTACAAAGACACCTACGAGCATGCTTCAAAACATGACGGCCCGTTACCAGTTTATAGTCATTGAGTCTATAATTGTAGACCATAAAGATATATATACATTATACAATAATGGGTTACATTTATACCACTACTACCTACTAGTTATACGCGGCAGTTTGAAATGGCAATCGGGGAGGGAACGCCCCACACCCCCGCACATCCCCCGCGCTAGTCCGTTGCGGTCGTGTGCGATGTGTCCCCCCGTCTCTTACACCGATTGCCATCTCAACCTGTCGTTGACTATACGTTTATGCTACTTTGACTAAAAGTTGTTTTAACACACCAAAATAATATGTCCTACCTAGTATGCCTATTTTATTGACCATGGCTTGTGGGTGAAGTTTAATTACTCGACAGGAAAAGACAAACGTTTCCGTAGTTTGGCGGGTCGTGATTTAAACTTTTGGAAACATTGGTTTATTCTATTCAAATTTTTACCCCCAGCTCGTTGGGTACGCTCGATGAGTGCTCTAACGTCCGTTCTATGCAATTTGATGAAGCCAACGCGGTGTACGCTATTGAGGATCAATAGGATTGCCCACGACAATGCTGTGATTTAATGGAACCAATCCAAAAACTAGCCCGATGCCCGAACGTGCCGTGTTTTTGATTAGTGCAACAGACTTTGTCTGTTTTTGGAGCACCTGGGGAACAAGGGTTTACGGTTTTATATATTTTTTTAAACAACGAACAACATACTGATTGTTCACTGATTTAAACGAATAAGACTGTATATTATTTACGTTGGAAAATGTTCATTTAGGGAACTCAAAAATTATATTATGTACCAACAAACCAATTAACCTGGAAAATTATGCCTACCAAAGATTTCCATTTTAGCGAGAAGATTGAAACGCAACTCCATAAAAAACTAACTTTGAAACTCACAAAAATAACAATAAACTGTGTAAACTAATTAAGCTACCGCGCCCATGTGTATCATAACCGTTATGCAAATAGCGTGGCACATTTCATTAAACTAATAAATCTGACAACAACGACAAACAACTAAAACTGAGTTATAACAACAAAGTCAAATTACTGAAGGAGTTTACCACAAGGGGGTGGGCGACAACCGACACCGGGCGGGCGGCGCGACTGGAATACAGATGCAGGCTGGAGACTCCTAACTCTCCCAAGATTTTCGGATCGGGATTTTCCTTTCTTTACAATGGGCCTACTCTGGGGGCATATCAATTGCAGGCGGTTATGTCGTTAGAAACTTCCTCGGAGGGTATACCGACGCCTCATCGATTTCCTGGTTAGAGTCGGATATATTTTTGAAACGTGTTTCGCTGACTCAGATTTCTTTTTGTTTTCACTAACACTCTTCATTTCTGTAGTAAAAAAAATAAAAATTATCGATTTTTAACTGATTTTGAGACTGAGATGGCAATAATGAGAAAAACTTAAGTCCCGATGAGTTTGTATTGTTGTGGACATAAAAGTTATCAATAGATAGGTAACCTATACCTAGTACGCCTATTATTGTGCCTTGTGAGATTTTCGCAAACCAACCGCATTTAGTATCCTCGTACGCACCTGTAGTTTTTAGGTTATTTCTTGAGAATTCTGAAAATTATTAAATTTTCAGTTAAAATACTGATTATCGTAAAACAACACTAGCACACGAAACCAAAATTTTGAACCACAAAATTGAACAGTAGTTTCCCTATAACCATAAACTTTACTGACCATCTGTAATTGAAATTGATACGTAATCGTCAATTAGAACAGTTGGCCATATACCTCCTACTAACTGCTTTTAGTATAATTTCCCCAAAAGTAATGCATTCCTTTGTACTAATCCGGTATAATAACGTCGTTCTTAAATCCCCATAATTTAATTTACATAAAAGTCCAGCCGATTCGTTTTTCTATAAAAGGGGATTATCTGTACTAAATAGTGATCCCGGGTGTATTAATTCTTTTGTTAAAATGTACATGTGTCCACCCACATAAAAGTTGTAATGTAGGGGAATATCGATTCATTCAAAACTCAATGGAATCAAAATAATAAACAATGGTTTGCTATTGAATTTACCAGCTAACTAAATTGTGGTCCATTTTTATTGTAGGCATAGGCACTACCTATTACGAACTTTTTTTGGATTCGATTGCAAGTTAGCCTTGATTGCGATCTCACTCGGCGAAAAGTGATGATGTAGTCTAAGATGCAAGCAGGCTAAACTGAAGGGATATAGCAGTTACCCTTTTTCTGTTTTTTATTCTGATCCAAGTCCTTGCTGCGATTTCACTTGGTGGTAAGTGATGATAAATGATGATGCAATCGAAGATGGAAACGGACTTTCTTGAAAAGGGTGTGGGTGTGCTATGGCAGTTTTTTAAATGCATATCTACCCTTGATTGGTTTCTACGTGGCATCGTATCACATCGGCACCGAAAGGCTAAATCACTTGGCAGCACGGCTTTGCCGTTAGGGTGGTAACTAGCTTAGCTGATGCTTAGAAAGGCAAGATTAGACCAGAGACAGATCAGAAAATTTTAATTTCCCAAATTGCGCTTGCCGGGAATCGAACCCGGAACAACTGCGCTCAGCGCTCACCATTTCGCCAGGTAGGTCGTCAAACTTTGCATGCATCACCGCACCACAAGGCACATCTTTGTCGATCAACGGCCAAAGCTTCCCACCAGACCAGACCCGAGACATTAAAAAATTCGTTTAATTTTTCTGGTCGGGTGTAAGCTAGCTAGCTACCACACTAGCGCTAAACCGGCTCGACAAAATTGCCATAGATACTTCTTTTTATGATTGAAGTGAACGAAGACTTTCATCATATCTATCCCGCTTGGGATTGGTATGATGAAATTTTCCTACCCATATAGCTAAGTTACCGAATAATAAAATTAGCCGAGTGTTGACATACACACATTTTCCAAAGCCCATTTATTATGTGCCTACCTGCAGGTGTACTAATGTAAAAGTAGTACTTATGTTAATAGTAACCTACATTGATTTTCACTAACTATAAAATTCTGAGTGGTATCCTAAAATAATATAAAACAGAAATCCCTGCGATTTAAATAAAGAATCGAATAGAAAACTTTTATTATTTTATTCGAAATATTTTAATCCTACGGGCCGCTTCAAAGATTTTAATCAACTTAATATGAACTTTATTTCCTATAAAATAAGGTCTTAATAAACATAAAAGGGCTGATATTTCGCAGGTGGTAGTTAGGTAAAGATTCCGGAATCGGAGGCCCGCCTAAACTCTGTTCAGAGAGGTGGAAAATTGCATTCGTTATCGCATATCCGTGTTCGACTGTGCAGTTGTGCTCTGTTGGGGATGAGACGATTGTAAGCTTACATTGAGTATCGATTTTGTAGCATGCGGCCAATCGAGACTTTATATTGTACTGTATTAAAATCGGCAATGCATATTGAAATCTCAACTTTAAGGTGCGACGCACACTTGCTGAGTAGAGTGGATTCGAGGCGCATTGGTTTTTTTGATTATTAACACAGTTCACGACAGTTAAGGGAACGTCACTGGTAGGCGTCAAAATGTTAGTAGTTGATGCTATGAAACGCCTATTATTCTTTGAATTCACGACACCCATTAGCCTAATGTGTGGTCAATTCAGAATCAAACCGAGAGTTCCCTCAGTCCAGTTCACTCTGTAAAAACTGAAACTAAGCTTTATACACAATCCTTTGAATCTCCTTTATGTTATGTTTTATTATACTAAGAACTTCTTCACACTAGCGTTTCTCAAGCGTAGGCGTTCGTCGAGCATAATATTATAATATGCGTAACACACCGCGGGATAGCGATGTACGCGCGGCGTGAAATACTGATAATTTCTCTGCAGCATCAATAATAATATAAATTCATTTTACTATATACCATTTACCTACTTACTATTTACTAAGTATAACTTTTTTTTAAGTACTAAGTATTTCTGATTTAGATGAAACATAGACAAAAATAAGAAATACGCTTTCATTTCTGTAATTCATTTTGCTTATTTCACGTTTATTTGTCACATAATCGCTGTTTCCTCTCACTCATAAAGGTGAACCTTTCCCCAGCTCGCACCTACTGTTTCCTTTCACCTCCCACCTCTTTGTGACACACGACATCTCCTGAATGACCTCTATTCATCTGCCGACGCTCATTCGACTAATGGAGTTGCCTTTTTAACGTACAAATAAATAGTTTCAAAGCGTTGCCGGTTCATATAAAAGGATACTAATTAATTAAAATTTTCGCTGCGAGGGCCGAGTAATAAATTGCAATGATTTTATCAGTAGGTAAACTCTTCGCGTTTCATAAAGATATTAAATATTAAGGAATAATTTTGTGAATATAACATCTTTTTCATCCGACTTCACCTGCGAAACATTCGATGTCTGACTTTAGTTCCAATTAACCGATTTTAATTAAAGATTTTTAATAAGTACCTACCTATTTAACTCAGATAAATGCTCTATGGAACTGTAAGAATTTAATTTCAACCCCTATTAGGTATCATATAGATTGTTGATTGTTATTTAGAAATATGAAAGTAACAAGTTGTTTTTAGAACTATTTTTTTTCTGACCTTTTTACTATAATAATAGGAGGTAAGAAGAAAATAGTAAGAAGCTTAATTTTTTGATAAAAATGTATAGATATAAAACTGCTCAAGACTCAACCCACGTCGGAGTTGAACACGTGCATTGAGCCGTTTTATGTATATTTTTAGAGGTAAATTTTGTAAGTTTGTTTGTAGGGATCTCTGGAACTAATGAACCGATATTGAAAATTCTTTCACCAGTAGAAAGCTACATTATTCCCAAGTAATATAGGCTTTATTTTATTTTCAAAAAAATTGTAGATCCCTGCGAAAATTATATTAAGCTACCCGCGCAAAGCCGGGGCGAGTCGCTAGTAACAAATAAATATCACTCACAACTGTTTAAACCATTATTTTTTTATTAATTGACTTATTAACTAAGTAATTAAATTAGAGATGGTGTTTCTTTTATAAATAAAAATGGTTTTGTCACCTCAAAATACATATTATAGGAACTCATCTAACTGATATACTTAATATTATCACAATGGTAGAGTGAACTTATACAAAAAATGTTTTGATGAGATCACAAAACCATCATTATCAGAAACTAGCTTATACCCGCGAATTCGTTCGCGTGGATGTAGGTTTTTAAAATTCCCGTGAGAACTCTTTGATTTTCCGGGATAAAAAGTAGCCTATGTGCTAATCCAGGGTATAATCATCTCCATTCTAAATTTCAGCCCAATCCGTCCAGTAGTTTTTGCGTGAGGGAGTAACAAACATACACACACACACACATACAAACTTTCTCCTTTATAATATTAGTGTGATAATTTTCTAAACAATCTGTGTTATGCAATGCAAAAGTAATTAAGTATCTTGCAAAATAAAATACCAATCTCGTTCGGCAGACTGCCAGACACATGCCAAAGTAATTGAACATTCTGTTGCGCCTTCAAATATTTCTTGATAAGTTGGCAATATAGCCTTCTTGAGTGCTTGCATTTATAATCCGTCGCCCTTCGAGGATTTTCGATTCTGCGTCTCGAGCCGCCCTTTAGTAATGAAAATTCTAGACGTCTCCGCGTGGATTTTCAGTTATTTGAGGATCGCATTCGCATTGCGACCGGAAAAATAGGCGTCGTTCGCCTTAAGAAAATACTTTTGAAGGACTTATAATGTTGCTGTGACGAATTCACAAGACGCTTTTTTTTTCTTTTTTTTTTAAATCTTGTTTTTTTGGAGTTTTTTTCCATTTGGAAAATGCCACTCCGTAAGGCCACATTAGGTATTTCTATTTCTATCACTTTCTATTATGTTATAAAATGTATTAGGAAAATTGATTCTTGATTGAAATCAACTAAACTTTTTTGAAGGCTAAGTTATCATTGTCATTGAATAACAAAAAAATCATTAAGCTCAGGACCTTCTTCTTAATTAAGGCAATGCCGTTCACTACTGTGGTGTCAGAGAGGTTATTAAATGAGGAATTTCTTGGTAGCGCACCCAAACGTACGTGTAGTTCTGATTATTATTAACCAATCAAGCTCAATTGAATTTAGATTTAGAATTTAGATACATTCTAGAAAAAATATTTTTTGTAGTTTTCCAGATTTCTGTGAAAACGTATACTTTTGAAATTACATGGGCGCAAAGTTGACATACTTACTGATAAACTTTGAAACTACACATTTTTACGGAAATCGTGCGAACTTAAATTAAACAGACATAAGTTTATTATTTGTCATTAAAACGTCTATATTTCATTGAGTTAGATAAATTGAAATTTAAATGAGAACTAACTACGTTTGTATGGAAAGCGCTGGGGAAACTCTGAAAGCATCGAATGGCAAAGAATAACCAACACGTTAGTCCGCTTTGAAGAGGAATCAGGATGGGTGCAGAGGTGCCATGAATGAATAAACTGGTCATGAATGTTTTATAAGTCGCCTGGTGATACGGATCAGAGCCGATCGTATAAAAAAAGTATTTATGAGTTTGTAAAGCGACACTCTTTTGAATATAACTACAGGATTTGTTTCATCTGCCTCAACGATCATATCTTTTAAGACCCACGCGTCGCTTTATTGAATGCTGTTCTCTGTAAATGTTGGGTGCTATGCCAGGATTCATTAGGAATTTCAGACCGCAAACTCGAAATGGGACAGCTAGTTAAAACTAAATTAAAAAAACTAAATAAGTACATTGGTACAGTACCTACTTTTTAACCCCGACCCAAAAAGAGGGGCATCTGAGGTCTGTGGCATCGTAACTCCTAAACTAATGAACCGTTTTTAATGCAGTTTTTTTGTTTGAAAGGTGGTTTGATCGAGAGTGTTCTTAGCTATAATCCAAGAAAATCGGTTCAGCCGTTTGAAAGTTATCAGCTCTTTTCTAGTTACTGTAACCTTCACTTGTCGGGGGTGTTATAAATTTTTAATTTACACTTGTTTACTAAAACTTTCGTCACAAAAAGAGCATATAAAACATGTACCAAATAATTAATATAACGTAGTATTCATTCGCATTTATTTTTGTTTCCAAACGGAAATTTGGAGCGCAAGCTTTTGTCCCGGCACAAAGGGGCACATAAATAAGGTTGAAGATGTGAATATTTTATAAATTTTCCGCCATTATCGGATAGGGTAAGGATGTCCGGGGTATGATTGGGGAAATCTGTTGTTGGTCGCGTGTTCAATCGTGATTTTATGTCATATACTTATTTTTTGTTGAAAAGAACAGTAATATTAAAATAACATTACGTATGATTAGATTAGAAAAAGGTGTAAAGACACCTGCAGAATGTCTTTTTTAATAATAATTGTAATAACAAATCAAACTAAGTTTTATATTTATCTTTAAGAAGATTATGTTTTGTTTAACTTTGTTTTTATCAAAAAGGCTCGGCCATTCCGCTCCGTTAGTGTGCGCTGAACGTTACTCTTAATAACATTTTAGTTTGTGTTTTCAAACTTCACCCTAATATTATAAAGGTACAATTTGTGTACGTGTGTGTGTGAGTGAATGTGTATCTGTGTTTGTTACTCTTTCACGCAAAACTACTGCACGGATTGTCTGGGAATAGAGATAGATTATACCTTGCATTGAGCAAATGAATATTTCTGTTCAGTTGGACATACTAAACATAACTTACACTCAACGTTTCCTTTTTTTAAAGATACTATTATTATTAAAGGGAACTGTCTGACGCCTTTTGCATGTTGTAATTACTCATAGGTGCCTATTTACATGATTACACTTAGAATTGCTGTAGTATTTTGGTACCAGTCCGTACGTGCAGTAAATTGTACATCTAGTAAAATGGAATATATTATTACCATTCTATTCTGCTTTACTAAATAAATCTATCTATGCGTCGTATACGTCTTTGGGAGTTAGGACTGATAACTTAACATGCTCTCAGAGGCACCGAGGAAATAATACCAAATCAGCCCTCCAAAGTTGGTCATCCATTCAGTTACCAACTTGAGTTACTGTTGCGCGTGTAAATACTACCTAAACAAAAGCACTATCGATCTCCTAATCGAAAAAACAGCTTCAAAGCAATTTTGTTGTTCGGAAAATTGGAATCAATTCGTTGCTTATTAAAAAAATAAAAGAGTAGGAGGGGATGTCCAAGGGAAAAGTTTCACGAGATTAATTCTCTTGATAAAATTTCACGGTTCAAGAAATCCAACTACCGGTTGCGTGGGGCGATGAGCGATACTGATTACCTTCCAGTAGAGCCTTACGACTGTATAGAATAAACGGAAAAATGAGTTCATTCAGTGGCAGCTTGTTGTTGCTATAAATAGATAGGTACAGAAATTATTTTTAACTAGATGATGCCCGTGACTTCGTCCACGTGGATAAGTAGGTGGGTTTTAAAACACCATGAGAACTCCTCGATTTTTCCGGTATAACATTCTGGGATTATTTGTTCGATTAGTTTTTGTTGTAACTTTCACCAGTGTAGTGAGTTTTGTGAGTATTGGAGTTTTTCAGCGATTCGCCTATCTGAAGTGTACTAAATATTGTAATTAATCATATTTGAGTAAACTAATTTTGAAGCTGTATGAGTATTCAAGGAAAGGGGTCAATAAAATTATGAAGATAGGAGGACTAAAAGTCGGAAAACCCACGGGCAAAGCTAATGTTTCAAATAATTAAACCTCACCATTCTACGTCACTCGTAGCTCTACCTTCGTTAACGTAGCCGGCGCGTCGCTACGGGTCGTAGCTGGCGCACTACAAGTCCCCAGAGATAGAAGCCTTCGTAGCCTCGTAGCCTCCAATGTTCTAGCATTTACGCTCGAAGCTAAGCTGACGTCTTATTATTTTTACCATGGCTTTCAAATTGAATTACTCTAAGTATCCAGTCAAATTCAAATTCAAATTCAAAATGTTTTTATTCAATTAGACTTTTACAAGTTCTTTCGAATCGTCAAAAGCATCTACCACTGGTTCGGAATGCCTTTCCTACCGAGAAGAACCAGCAAGAAACTCGGCGGTTGCTCTTTTCAAAGATTTGATATACAATATTATGCCATGTATAAAAGCAATTGAAGTCCTGCGCATTGCTGGAGCGAATCGAAGTTCAAATCCACGCTTTTTTATCATTTACATAATCTTCGATAATATAATATGCTTTTCTCAGGAGCATATTTTTAATAGATTTTTTGAACCTGTGTAAAGGCAAGTCTAAAATTGACTGAGGAATTTTGTTATAGAAGATTATACCCATTCCCACAAATGACTTTTGGACCTTCCTGAGACGGAGCGTAGGAGTCGCAAGCCTGTTACGGTGTCTAGTCAGCCTGTTGTGTAGATCGCCAACCCTCTTGTAACTAAGAATATTTTGTCTTACAAAAATTATGTTGTTGTAAATATATTGAGAGGCTACGGTAAGGATACCTATTTCCTTAAATTTTTCTCGAAGTGAATCGCGTGGTTTTAAGTTATAAATTGCGCGTATTGCCCTTTTCTGTTGTAGACTTAAAGGAAATTTAATATCTTTTCATTGCCTTTTAACGTCGGGTCTTCGTGGATTACTAGAGGAATAAAATTGCCTCGTGGTCCCAAAGGTACAGATAACGTTATGTTGTACGGATTTATTTTTAAACTAGTTGAGCCGCCCCGACTTTGCTCGGGAATAATTTCTGAAAATCCTTTCTTAGTGGCGGCATACGTTAAACCGAAAATCTATATGCACAACCTCTACTTTCTATACCCAGGAGTTTTAACTGAATGTCAGTTTATCTATTTCCACATAGCAAAAAATAACTACTTTTTATACTTGTTTGAAACAAATAAAATTAGAAATAGATGAACTGTCATAAAAATAACTGTCTGAGTTTGTTGTGGGCTTCTTCTCGGTCCAGGGTGCGTTTGGAACACTCGTAGTTTTCGTTTTAAGTTAACTTACGTAATTATTTAGGTATCACTCCATTGATGACTGATTTATTCTGTGCATCACCCTTACATCAATTATTTATCTGAATAATTCAATAACTGATAATAATCAAAAAGTATAAGTAAAGTATGCAATGGTACCTATTCAACTTGAATAAAAGCTTTAACTTTGGCTGCATATCATCTCACAACTTAAACCACTGAAAACTTTAGACTCTCACTAAGAAAGGACATTCAGATATAAACCCGAACAAAGTCAGTGCGGATCAATTAGTCGTGGAAATATAGATAAATATATAGGTGTTAATCCAAACCAACTCAAGCCAATAAACAAAGGCTCATAGCTGAAACACCACAACCCCTAACAGCTCGAAGGTCGACTCATTTGATTCACAGGCCATTGACCGCAAACGGCTGCTAAACTTGCGACCATTAGACATTAGAGGCACCTCAGTTATTTATTTGACTCGCGCAAACTGCGCAATTGAAGATAAACTATTAAATTAAGCACCAAACCGAGCCACAAATTGTGAACAACAATTTCGGGAAATTGTCATACTTGATACATTTCATAGCAGTTCTGGAAACGACTACATTTTACAGTTGTTTTTAACCCCCGACCCAAAAAGAGGGGTGTTATAAGTTTGACGTGTGTATCTGTGTGTCTGTGTATCTGTGTATCTGTGTATCTGTCTGTGGCATCGTAGCGCCTAAACGAATGAACCGATTTTAATTTACTTTTTTTTGTTTGACAGGTGGCTTGATCGAGAGTGTTCTTAGCTATAATCCAAAAAAATTGGTTCAGCCGTTTAAAAGTTATCAGCTATTTTCTAGTTTTCTTGTAGAAAAGAAGGTTAGATAACCCTTAGGTTCATAATATTCAAGTGTCAATTGACAAGTGTCAAGCTGTCAAGATGGGGCGCTAGCCAGGTAACCTCCCAGTGTGCCTGGATGCTGCTGGTCCCTTTTGGATGCGTCCGAGGGGAAGAGCAGTGTTCGGGCCGGTGCGCCCCGGTAACATGGCTAGTAATTTCTCTTCGGAGAAATCGGAGAGATTGTTGGCTATGGCTAATGACCTGGCAGAGGGGGAGGTTTCTCCGCGTGTCCCTCTGACTAGCAGAGGGCACAGTGGACGAAGCGTAGGACGGGACACGGGCGACGTGCGCGTCCCAGGGTCGGGGGACGCACTTCGTTGGTGCGTCCCGGAGGTGCGGTGGTGGGAACCGAGCAGGTCCCCTGTGGAGGGTCTGCCTCGGCAGACGTCGCTGGCTGGGTTGCGGTTGTTTGCTTCGGCCGTTCCCGTGACCCAGTCGCCAGGCGACGCGCAGTAGCGCCGCTGGGGTTTAGTGGGTATTCCGGTCGCCTCTCGGCCGGCGAGTCCCACATACCCTCCCTCCGGGGGGGATGCGTAAATGCATTCCCCAGCGACAACAAAAAAAAAAAAAAAACTGTCAAGATGGACGTTGCCTAGATATACATAATTATTTATTTGAAAATGATTTGTCGGGGGTGTTGAAAATTTTTAATTTACACTTGTTCCTAGTTAAGTTTTGACGGCCTATCTAGCGTAATGGTGGCCGTTCAGAATTAATAATAATATCACTACCCATATTGTAAATGCAAAATTTTGTTTGTTTATTTGTTTGTTTGCCCTTCAATCACGTCGCAACAGAATAGCGAGCAAACGAGTAGGCGGGTCACCCGGTGTTAAGTGATTACCGCCGCCCATGAACATTTGCAGCACCAGAGGTACCTACCGCATTGCCGGCCTTTCAGGGATTTGTCGGTCCACCCCTTGAATAATCCCACGTTGTAATCTAGTGGGAACTGCCGATGGGAGTTGGTTCAACAGTTTGCATGTGCGTGGAGAAAAGGATATCCTCAGAATATTCCATAATTTTTTACCATAATTTTATAGCAAAGTACTTAGTATAAGTAACAAAGTAGCAAAGTTGTAAGTAAGTCTCTTCCATTTAACTTTATTCCTAAAGCGTTATCGTCGCTACAAACTTGCTCAGACTTGAGTCATGTCGCGACTATGAGCCAAACCAATCTACACAATTAGACAGCTTTCTCGTACTTCTTGACACATGTTTTGTAAGTTGCTTTCGTTATTATATTTGTCTTAAAGTTTTAGGAACTTTTAAAAGCTTTTTATGAGGGGTCTTCAAATACGTAAGTGCGTACATTTTGAGAACGCACTCACCATAAGGGGTTTAAATTTTCGGGGTAAATGCTTTTCAATCGATAAATATATCACTTGATTTAACGGTAAAGGAAAACAATATCTTGAGGTTTAAGAGGGCTCTCTCCGTCACTCGCTTCCACTCGCTTCATACAATCGTAGTTCCAGTTTCATTTGAATATTAAGCAACCAAAGTCCATGAAATTTTGCAGACATATTCTAGAAACTAATATCTGTGTCTGTGGTGTTTTAGATTTTTCTAAAAATATGTAGTTTTAAAATTACAGGGGCTCAAAGATTTGTATGTAAATTTTTAAGACCGCTTAACTTTGAAACCGAATATTTTAACAGAAATCTGGAAAACCACAGACATAGATATTAGTTTCTAGAATATGTCTGCGAAATTTCATGGACTTGGGTTGCTTAATATTCAAATGAAATTGGAACTACGATTGTATGAAGCGAGTGGAAGCGAGTGACGGAGAGAGCCCTGTTAATTAATGCAACTTGCATGCCTGACAGTTCTCCATAACGTTCTCAAAGTAGTGTGGAGTCTGTCAATCCGCACTTTCCCAGCACGGCGGACCATAGCCTAAGCCCTTTTCATTCTAAACGTGCTCAGTAGTGAGGCGGTGATGGGTTAATCGTGATGATTATGATAGCTTAGTGTCTGGTCTGAATATTCAGATCTTTGTTTTAGTAATTTAATGGGAAGCGCCTATTACAGTGCCAAGTCGCCGGAACAAGGGCGCGACAAACCATAATTTATAGAGCAAGGTGGTGACACTCACCGCGTACCATCTGGTGCCCGACAAGAGCTTTTTTTAAAACCAAATACAAATTAAAGAAAAATGTATTATTTACAGCAAAACAAAAACTTTTTTAATTTTTTGCCTCCAGTTTGAGTTACAGTCAAATAATGCCTGTTAAAAACATATTAGCAATTTTTCAGTAATAAATATTTGTAACATAAAATTAGAAGGTGACTTTAGCTGTCGGATAACAGTAAAATATTATTCTCGTAGGATCTAGAAAGAAGGAAAAGCTGTTAAATACGTTAAATATTATGCTAAACGAATTTATTGTAGTTATTTAAGAGAACTGACGTCGTTTTAAAGTACCTACTTCTCTAAGTTTATTTCGAACTACGTCCGTGACATTATCCGCGTGGACTGTAACACAAATATCAACCCCTATTTTACCCGCTTTGCAGTTTAATTTTCAAAAATCCTTTCTTAGCGGATGTCTTCATTATAATAGCTAGCATGCCAAATTCAAGACCGATCCGTCCAGTAGTTTGAGCTTTGCGTTGTTGAATCAGTCAGTCAGATAATCACCTTTTCTTTTTAACCTCCGACCCAAAAAGACGGGTGTTATAAGTTTGACGTGTGTAGGTACCTGTGTATCCGTCTGTGGCATCGTAGTTGCTAAACTATTGAACCGATTTTAATTTAGTTTTTTTTTTGTTTGAAAGGTGGCTTGATCGAAAGTGTTCTTAGCTATTAATCCAAGAAAATCGTTTGGAAGTTATCAGATCTTTTCTAGTTATAACTGTAACCTTCACTTGTCGGGGGTGTTAGGTATAAATTATTAATTTACACTTGTTATATATTTAGATAAAAAGCTAACAATTTAATTGAGTAGATATCTCATTACTATTCATGTACCGTGTACCGTTGTTCAGCCCATTATACTAAGTTTCGAAATGGAAAAAGTTTTTCAGAGCCCAAATCTTTTTTCTTAGAGCACATAAATAATTGTTACTGCAAGCTGTTACGCACGGATGAAGTTCCTCCTTCTTAAGATTAGAACGAGGGTCAAGTTGCACGTAGGTAATTATTTAGCGCTGTGTCCTTTAAAATGTTGAACAGACTGTTAGGGAGCCATAAAATGAATGAATTTTAATTTCGTTGTAAAATTTTGCCATCTATTTTGAAGGCAGATTTAAAACGCTTTTTTATTTATTGTAGATAAATTCTATTGTATCTATGTACCTTACTACCTACCTATTACATTAATTACTTTTTTATTACAAAATGCGCTTTTGATTTAGGTATGTGATTTTTGAAATCAAAATTCTTGTATTTGCGGTTTTTTCTCTCTTGTACCTTACTAAGTACGTATTAATTTACTTTTTATTTTCTAACAAAATTACTAAGTAATTTATATATAATAATGAAAGAAGATAGTTTAGCGACATTCAATTAGAAAACAAACGATTAACATACTTTTCGGGTTAATACTTAATTATATTTTTAATTTTTCCAGCGTGGTTTATGCTGAAAAGGTAAAAATACTTAGTTGAGTATTTAGAAACATTCTTTTACACACTCTATTACAAACTTAACATACCACCCCACGGTTGCTAAGTTCGAAGCTGATTAGCCATGATTCATTGGGCGATTATCCAACCACACCGTGTGGGCACACACCGGAAATACATTCACCGGAATTGGTCGGCCATAACTCAAAGAGAGAACGTCCGGTACATATCTGATAGCACACCATACCTTTAAATTGGTATTGAAACTAAGTGCAAGTATACCTTTCTACTTACTTTATACCTTTATATTAAAAAAAACTCAGGTAACAGAAGAGCTACAAATTGAATGGGTTCTCATAATATTTGAATTTTTCGAGTTCTTTTAATGATGAGTCGTTTATGTACCTACTAAATATACTAAAAAGTGATCGTTCGCATCCAACGCCGCGCGTGCCGCCGACTGTAAGCACGTTCACTGTGAGCCCCACAGTGTGAACTCTTCACACTAGACGCTGACAACTGGCATGACTCTTTCATTTTTATAATTACTGTTCGTTTTTAACACCCGACACAAAAAGAGGGGTGTTATAAGTTTGACGTGTGTATCTGTTACCTGTGTCATCTGTCTGTGGCATCGTAGCTCCTAAACTAATGAACCGATTTTAATTTAGTTTTTTTTGTTTGAAAGGTGGCTTGATCGAGAGTGTTCTTGGCTATAATCCAAGAAAATCGGTTCAGCCATTTGAAAGTTATCAGCTTTTCTAGTTATTGTAACCTTCACTTGTCTGGGGCGTTATAAATTTTTAATTTACACTTGTTGTATAAGATTTAACTCCATGCATATTTGTCATTTAACTATTTAAAATCATATGGATAGTGATAATACACTAAACTAAAAAAGTAACGAACAGTTAGCGGATGAAATTACGTAAGCGTTTACGTTACGTTAATATTTACGCGGTAATTATGAGCGTGAGCTTAGAAAACATTATTGTATGGATTTTTTTCACGATGAACTTAATACTCGTACGTAAGGTATTTATCTTGTAGATAACGGTTCGTAAGCTAACCGGGATTCTAGTTCTGGCCAACATCCTCGATCAAATAATTTCCATTCAAACACTTCACCCAAAGGTCTACTGGTCTCTTTATTATGATGTAAAAATCCATTTTTTTATCCCCACGTACCTACAGAATATTTTAGCGTTCATTAATGTTTGACTTTCTTTCAGCGATCGCGGCTCTGGCTTGGAACAAAACTCATAAATATGTAAGTGATGGTAACTTCAAATGCGGTCCATGCAAAATACAGCTCTCTCCACTTTTCTTTCAGGAAACAGGTCAACTTTATATACTTACTCTTCAAAGAATAGCTACTAGAGAATGAAATCAAAAGCTTTTTTGATTTTAACAAAAGATCTCTTAATGAACGTGCTATGTCATTTTTACTTTACTTAAATAATATCATAATATAGGGATGGATGCAAATTTTTATTTAGGGTCCATCTGGCTTAGTATTTTGTTAGTTTTTAAAAAGTACAAAATAAATAATCTTTACAAAATAGATCATTGTAACGGATACCAGGAATTAGCTAGTAAGTAGGTATAATATGAAAATACTGTGAGATACCTTGTTAGAAAAAGCCATTGATATAATATATTAATATGTAAAAGTGGTTAGATGTTGTGCTCTTCGAAGCAAATAACTCAATCTCATAGACGATATTTATTAAATATTCTTTCAGATAGAAGGGATGCCAATTTTTTATATGAAATTTTATTGTTATGCGAAAAATCGCAATACAAAACAGGGCATCTCAAAATTTAATTTATGCGCAACTCGGAACTTCCATCTGTTTTTTTCGCATTACGTTTTTTTTAAACGTGCGCCGTTTCCTCACAGATATTTAATTTATTCGTACAAGCATTACAAGCCAGGGAATTCTTTGCGAATAAAAATTCACCCCTTCCGCTTGACCACTGGCGCTGGTCGGGTCATAACTTGGCCCGTCCAATAAAATCGTAATTTTTTTTAACGTTGCGAAATTGGACGGAAGCGAAGGGAAAGTTCCGCAACAAAATTGCGGGGGTCGTGTGCTTGCAATAAATAATAGACACAATCTGTGTGCGTCGCCTCCTCGACAGCGTCTTGCGTGCGTGTCTGGGATATAAGTTGGAATAAGACGATTTGACACGTACCATTTAACAATTTTGCTAGCGAGATGAAAATCCTGTGCATGTTTTCTTGGATTCTATTCTTGTCTATTCACAATTGCAACCTTTTCCGTATTGCTTCACAATATGGAAGTACTCTAAAAGCCAATTTTGTATCATCCAGGTTTACAAATGTTTACAACTATGCAACCAAATCCGTATGTAAATTGCAACCTTGTCTCATACTATATAGAAAAGTTAAATGAGATGGATAAGAGCTTCTCCCTCTCGTAAATCAAAGAGTAGGTATATCTCATCGCGTCTCTATTTCTTTTTTCAATAAGTGACATTCTTGTGACATTTCAATTATTGAAAAAGAAAATAATAATTATTTATTGACGTCATCTACGCTCTTAAATTTATTGATAGTTAGATATTATTAGATAAGTAGTAACAGCACGGCTTCGACGTCACTGGCAGGCATCAAAAGTTAGTACATTTGACGCTGGTAACGTAGCTCTAAAAGTAAAAATTCCCTAAAACTGGCCCTATTTTTCTTTGATTTTACATCACCATAGCTTAATATTTGACATTCAATTCGAGATCAATTCAAGAGTTTCTTCACTGTAGTTCACTCTGTTTGGCTCTATCATTTGTATGGGATTACGTAGCAGAGAGAGAGAGAGAGAGAGACTTTCACTCTAGGTCACCCTGGTCATAGTTATTATTCTTAGCTATTGTATATAATTATATTACACTAAAGACGCTGACAGGATTGCCAGATCCGATTTTTAAAATCTGGAAGCTGAAGCGTTGCTTTGAAAAATCTGTATCAATATGAATATTGCCAATAGAAAAATGTGTAGATTTCCACCATTTCCACAAGAAAGTCTGTCGAAATCTGTGGGTTGCCACTGTAAAAATTTGTAGATCTACAGACCTATAAGTCTGAGACCACTGAACGCCGACTATTATTAACGAAGAAATAAACATAGATTGATGGTGATTGCGATCAATCGGAAGAATATTCGTACCAAGAGCCTACCGACAGCAATCGTAAATAGTGTCACCGCTCCCAGTGCCGCCTATGATCTTCTCAGGGCCAATGTCACTGAATGCGGTGTGTTGTTTAGGTTTGAATACGTTACTCCATATGACATTGTTAAAGTGTTCAAATCTTTACAAAGCAAAAAAACCGGAGATCTGTGGGGAATATCAGTAAAAATAATTAACAATATTATTGATATTATTGCGCCATATCTAGCCTTAATTTTTAATGAGTCTGTGGATACAGGCGCTTTTCCAGATCTCATGAAATGTAGTAAATTGATACCTCTTTTTAAATCGGGTAGCAAAAGTGACCCAAACAATTACAGGCCAATTTCAATTTTGCCAACACTGAGCAAGATATTTGAGAAAATCATGCTCAATCAACTGCTTCAGCATTTCAATTTTAATAAGCTACTCCATTCTGAACAGTATGGCTTCACTAAAGGTCGATCAACAACCGACGCGGCCGCAATGCTGTTAAAGCATATATTCAATGCGTGGGAGGGGTCACAGAATGCCATTGGTATTTTCTGTGATTTATCCAAGGCATTTGATTGCGTTGAGCACGAGACTCTTTTAGTTAAATTGAGCCACTATGGAATCAAAGACACTGCGCTTGGTCTCATTGCGTCCTATCTTAGTGATCGTATTCAAACAGTATGTGTGAATGATGTGAAGTCATCCGGATCAGCCTCACTAATGGGTGTTCCTCAAGGCTCTATTCTAGGTCCTTTCATGTTCTTAGTATACATAAACGATTTACCATATGTAGTCCAAAATATTTGCGATATCGTACTATTTGCTGACGATACGTCTTTGATTTTTAAAGTCGATAGAAATAAGGACAATTTTGACGATATAAATGGTGCCATATCTCAGGTAACTCACTGGTTTACTGTAAATAATCTACTTTTAAATGCAAAAAAAACTAAGTGTATTGAATTCGCACTGCCCAATACCAAGAACACAAGTAACATTAATTTAAGGATAAATAATGATATTTTGAAAATAGAAGAGACTACTACATTTTTGGGGATAACCTTAGATGCGAAGCTGCAATGGGGCACCCATATATCAACTCTTGCTGGCAAACTAAGCTCTGCTGCTTACGCGGTTAGAAAGATTCGACAATTAACTGACGTGGAGACCGCAAAGATAGTATATTTTGCTTATTTTCATAGTATTATGTCTTATGGAATCTTAATATGGGGTAGAGCGGCAGATATTGGGAGAATTTTTGTATTACAAAAAAGGGCAATACGCGCAATTTATAACTTAAAACCACGCGATTCACTTCGAGAAAAATTTAAGGAAATAGGTATCCTTACCGTAGCCTCTCAATATATTTACAACAACATAATTTTTGTAAGACAAAATATTCTTAGTTACAAGAAGGTTGGCGATCTACACAACAGGCTGACTAGACACCGTAACAGGCTTGCGACTCCTACGCTCCGTCTCAGGAAGGTCCAAAAGTCATTTGTGGGAATGGGTATAATCTTCTATAACAAAATTCCTCAGTCAATTTTGGACTTGCCTTTACACAGGTTCAAAAAATCTATTAAAAATATGCTCTTGAGAAAAGCATATTATACTATCGAAGATTATGTAAATGATAAAAAAGCGTGGATTTAAACTTCGATTCGCTCCAGCAATGCGCAGGACTTCAATTGCTTTTATACATGGCATAATATTGTATATCAAATCTTTGAAAAGAGCAACCGCCGAGTTTCTTGCTGGTTCTTCTCGGTAGGAAAGGCATTCCGAACCAGTGGTAGATGCTTTTGACGATTCGAAAGAACTTGTAAAAGTCTAATTGAATAAAAACATTTTGAATTTGAATTTGAAAGTGACAGATTCGGTCCGCCCTTTCCTTGTCTGCGGTGAATGAAAACCGCGATGCACCCTACCGACCTATTATCCCACACCTCAAGAGTAGCTTTATACCTATACGTTAGAACTTGATGTAAATATAAAAGAAAAAGTGAGCCTAAAGTTTTTAGTCGATCACAACAACGTAGCCCTCGGCTTGGCTGTGACTTCCCCTAATGGGTAAGCAAGGATTCACGAAGCGGGTTAACTTGGAAGGAGTATTTAGCACTTTACCTTATTGGCTTCTTTCTACACGCCATCACACCGACTATTCCGGTAGACCTACCAGACCAGATCGGAGATAGTTTAAAAGTTATAAGTACCTTTTCAAATTATCGGCCCCCAAAAGGATGCATTAGAGGCACTTAAACGTTTTGTAACCTAAGAAAGGATTTGCTTATCCACATGATGCCTAGTTATTACTTTGCTTTAAAATAGCTTTTATTCTCATAATATGGCCTAGCGAACAGGAACTGCACTTCATTTTAGACCACATTATTACGCAACTGCACAGGCCCACTCCCCATTGTTAGCTTTGTACGAAAACGAGAAATTCAAAAGGCATTGTCTAAAAGAAACCCACTAAAAAGTATTTTACTAGTGGGGAGAGGGTTGTCTGCTTTTTAATAACTATTTTAAGTATATAAACATATGCTATAAGATCTAGTTTTCCAGGTTCCACCGGTTCCGCGTGAAATTCTTTTCAAGCTGTATTTTGAGTTCCAGTAAACTTTTCTTGTAGTTTCCTCTTATACCTACTCGAAACAAAGTGTTATCAATCAATTTTTTAATAATTAGCATAAAAGAATAAGCAAAAGCTGACTGATTGACTAATCTATCAACGCACAACGCGAACCACAGGAGTGATCGGGCTGCATGCAGATGTCTGTTAGGTATAAGGTAGACATCCGCTAAGAAAGGAAAATTTAATCCATATGAGGTAAAATAGGGGTTTGAAGTTTGTGTAGGCGATGCGGACGAAGTCACATGCATAAGCTAGTAGCCGAAAAACCAACATAATATTTTTTGAAAGTAGTAAGTAGGTATATCGGCTGCTAGGTAGTATTTCGCAGCGAATCAAAAAAGTCATTGGTAGGAAGTGCTTTCTTTTTACATTTTCTTATGGTACTCTTTTTTAAAAAAAATAGTACATACTTCCTGTATATAGAGTTGGTCGATAAATGTGTTCCACCTTTCTCTTGTCTGTGGTAAATGAGACAGCCCATAATGCTCCCTAGCATTCTACGTCTCTTATTGACGAGAATATCGGTTTAGGTTATAAGGTAATAGCGGTTTTGCAGAAAAATAAGTTAACTTGTTAATTCTGTGATATTTTTTTTGTAGGTTTAGTAGGTAGGTAGTAGTTACTGTGATAAGTGTTATTCTGAAGGTTATCACAATATTTAAGACGTGATTGAAGGACAAACCAGCAACTTAACAAACAAACTTTGACATTTTTTTTTATAATATGGGTAGGGAATTAGTGTGCAATGAAGAATTTAACAACCTATCTTCCCAAGTTATTTATTACAAGTCAGCGAAGCCGCGATTTAGCCATTTTTCAAAATATCGTTATAATTTTCAGAGGTTAAAGACTTCGTTAGACCTCTTTAATTATATTCAGATAGGTACTTAGGTGAGTTCTAAAACAAAAGACTATGTGAATGGTTTTATTATATAAATTGTTAAGTCTTTAATTGCATAATGAGCACATCATAAAATTATAGCACACTCTACCTTATTTTTGGTTGTAAAAACAGTTTCAAAACGAAAATTTTATGAATTAGACCACAAACTTTATAATGCGCCGCTCCATACCTTCCTTCCGATTGCGGTTTCCGCCTTTTAAAACAATTATGTTAATACGTTCGCCGCTAAAATACAACGGTCTGAATTTTTTTTTGTTTCCGTTTACATTAATTACTTATAATGTAATATTAAAACGCCCTAAAATTAACTTATGCATACTTTGTTCTAAAGCTGTTTTAAAAATTAATATAGGAATGGTCCATTCAATTGGTCCAGGGGCAACCAGGGGTGGTCTTTTTGACGACTATAACTAATAGTAATTTTAATTTATAATGATTAATTTTTAATAAATATATAGGAATGAGCAAGAATATTGTTATAAATAATAATAATTGTCGTTGAATCATTAGAACATTCTATGTAACTTTTAGTGTTTATATCCGGCATTTTAATTTTTTTAATTAGGAACTTATTGTATCTACTTACTCCGAGATTCCAAAATGTTTTAATTGTGGTGGATACCTTATTAAAATCGACATAGGAGGCAAACAATCACCATAATACTTATTATACTTACTTTTAGAAAGTAAGTAGATGAGATAATTGCTTGGATACCTACGTCTGAAATATTTAGGTCCAGCCATAGGTATAAATAAACAAAGGTAAACTTACGAAGGTGGTGGGACTCATAACAGGGCATAGGCCACTAAACAAACACCTTTTCGTTATAGGTGTTACCGACAGTCCTCTGTGCAGGGCCTGCATGGAGGTCGATGAAACACCAACGCACGTGCTCCTGGAGTGTGCGAGCGTGGCAGAACATCGAGAACGCCATCTGAGATCCCCAACCTCACTTCATGAAGCCCTCGGCAACCTGGACGGTCTACTTGGCTTCTGGAGCGAGCTTGGATGGCTGGAGTAAAGACTTCGGCGGGGAGGGGCAACGCACGCACAACAGACGGAAACGTTTAAGTGCGGAAACCAGCCCAGAGAGAAGAAAGAAAGAAGGTATAAATATGTAAATAAATGTTTTCATTTTAATACAAAATGATTAAAAATGCAATACCTACTTAGAAGTACCAATAGCAGCGGCTGTTGCTCCCTATGTCCCTATGTCCTACATTGTAATAAAAGTAATAATTGGATTTGAATCACTTTATCCAGGAAGTGACCTACTACATATTGTTACAGTGTCAATGAGTGCAAAATGCATGTTTATTGTTTACCTCTACTAAATACTCATCCATACTAACACACTATCGCAGTAATATTATAAAGGCGAAAGTTTATGTGTATGTGTGTGAGTCTATCTGTTTGTTACTCCTTCACGCAAAAACTACCGAACGGATTGGGCTGAATTTAGAATGGAGATAGATTATACCCTGGATTAGTCACTGAGTTGCTGTTGCTGATTGTCACATAAAATATAGGTATAGGTATCTATAGGTAAACATTAAAACGAAACAGAATAAAAAGAATCTCGGATAGCAAAAAGCATTTTTGCAATATATATTAATTCTTTATCTATAGTACTAAGAGCAAATAGGTCATTGCATAGAACTGACAAATGCACCATTGTGAGTTACTTGAGCAAATACCTATTTCCTATAGAGAACAGGCTCTGCTTCGCTTAGCTTCAACACCACTGCGCTGGGTAACTCTGTTTTTGACAGTTAGTGGATAAGTTGTTATTGTGGTTACGATACCTTTGTTAGCTTACAACTTTGAAAGTAATTAATCACTTGTTTTGACTCAAATGTGATATAAATTTAATTGATATAGGACTTTCCTAGAAAATCAGGCCATGATAGTTTAACAAATTAAAGTTAAGCGAAGTTTCCGTAACTCACTCTCCAGTGCTTGCCACACAAACGTAGTTTAGTTTCCATTTGAATACTAACCAATCAAACTTAACTTTAAAACTACACATATTCACGGAAATCTGACAAAAAACAGAATTCTAAAGATTAATATCATGATCTTATTATCAGGGAAAAAGTATAATACTGGCATACTCGTATAATATGTTGATATGTTCAATAATTGCAATCATTTTGCAAATACCAAATGCACGTGGTTTTTGAAGAGCGAGTGTAACTTATATAAAGACACCTAAATTCCTGAAAAGTCGGCAACGCAATAGCGGTTCCTCTGGTGCTGCAAATATTCTTGGGTGGTGGTAACCACTTCACATCGAGTGATCCGACGCAACTGCTCGTTTTCTCGCTGTATAGTTAAAAAAATGCTTTAGATTTTACTATTAGCTTTAGTAACAACATAATTCCAAAATACTGAAGTTAGCAAAATCATCTCAAGCAAAATAGTTTAAATATAAATAACATTATGTTGGAAAAATAGCATCACGCACAAAACTTGACAACAATAACAAACATGAAAATATAACCAAATTCACAAAGCTCACGTTGCAAAACACTGCCGAAGAACTTTTGTAGAAAACATGCGAAACAGTTCCTAAGTTTATTTTGAGACTGTATTTTGTACACAGCAGAATGCACTTCAACTAAACATTGTGCTAAAACAGTAAACGCTCCAACCATAAACGCATGGACTATGGAGTAACATGACCACTGATATTATAAACTAAACAAACATATTTTTCCAAAAAACGTGAAAAAAACATTTTTTTGCCAAAAGAAATTTAGTGGCATATTCTGGCAAATAACAGCATATAGCTGAATTTAGAATCCGCATAAAGAACGAAGTTGAACTAGTCTTGGCCCACTCGTGTTTCGTAGCGCCAAGGATTATGACGATTGATGTAATTTTTTTCGATAATAATCGACATCGTCGTCTTTGTCATCATCAAGCGGCTCTTTCTAAATACGGATCGATATATTATTATGGAATCAACATACAGGTCACTAATATTTATCGAAATAATAATATGCTGAATTACCGTTTTATTTTCGTTAATTTTATGCGAGTAATTGAATATTGTAATTTATTTTTCTTATAAATGTTATTGCCAAGTCAATTAATTTTATGATTCCTGAATTTTTATTTATTAGTTCATTCAAATCTTGGGTTTTGTATATCAATGGATATGACGCACAAAAGTTAGAAACAATAATACGCGGTGTGTGCAGGGAATTACCATAATGCTGAATAACAGTTGCCTGGGAAAACGCATGTGGCCAAACACCGGGACACAGCGACTGTGCGGTACGTTCGGTTCGGAACAATATTGCATTATAATAAAAATACTTGTAAAATGAAGGGTTTATATACTCGTAGCTACGTATAATGTACGTGAAAATATGTTTATTTTTCATTCGGTAGGTATAGCTAGCTACAATGTATTCAGTAGTATATATTCGATTGATATAATTTTACTCTCAAGTTACCGTGTTGACACGGTACTAGTGTACGTACGGTGTTACAGTTACAGGATACATCTAATGATATTTTGCCGGAGCACATAATCCTCTAAGTACCTAGTAGGTGTCTACAGATACGTGTAACGAATTCCTTTGGCGGAAATATTAAAGTTGCTTTTTCAGAAATTAAGACAAACTTGTTGAGCTCATGTAATAAACGGACGAAAACATTCTGACTTTGTACGGTAATGTTTTAATTACTTCCTTCTTATTGTCTTATAACTTTGGAGCGTATTGTGCCGCCCTCAGCCTAATTAAGAACGCTTTTAATTAAGCCTTTCATACTCGTATATACCGCTTAAAAGATTTCACGCAGCGAATTTAGAAAATAAGTGTAAGCTTGGCCCATATTAATTATCTATAAAACATAGTTGGCGCCACTCAAATCATAACATCATATTAGAAGGCGTCATTGATTGGCTGAAGTTGTTCAACATCTGATCGATAAACGTACTGTATATAAAATTCTTATAGTTTTTAGTTGATGAATTGTAGCATAATAAAGGATAATATTTGTAATCAATATATAAGATGAAAACATCTTTATTACTTAGATGATTTGTGAAACGAGCTTGATGATTTGTATATTAGTCACTAAGTTTATTCATTGTACAATTTGGATTGGCCGATAACGATAAGATAAAAAGGGGAGTGGCTAATAAACGTGGAGAGGTTACCTGTAAGAGTGGTTTTAAAACGACGACATTCAAAAATATACTAACGTAAGAGGAACAACATTTATTTGACACAAATGTAAAAGTTAATAAATTTAAATATGAAATAAAAGTGTAATAATTTATCATAAAGATTGTGTTTGTGATTTCGTCAGACCTTACCCAAAAGGTCAGAAGAGGGACATCAAGAAAATATAATATTTTCTTGTCACGCTCACGACTCAGAGAAACAAGTGGAAATATACAGAGGAACGAGAAAGAAGTGGAGGTCTAGTAGACCACAGACATTTTGGAGCACAAGGCCAATATTTGGGCCTCAATATATCAAAGTACCTAGTCATGGCATCAAAGGATTTCTGGATAAACGGGTAGGATCTTTCCATGATTTTATTTTTATTGATACCTATTAATGGTAATTTTTTTTTATTTGTGTGGGTTTTCGTTTTGTTTGTTCTACATTTAGTTATCATTTTGTTAGAAAGCTTTGCTCCGAGTTGGAATGGAAATTATATAACGTTATGATACCTAGAATTACCCACATGTTTATAATTCATCTTGTATATTGGTTATACAAATGCGATCGACCTTCAAATTGTGGTTTAAATAACATTGAGGTATTTAGAAGGCTTATTTTACAATGAAAAATGAAAAATGTTTATTTACAAAATACAGTCTTGTACAATTTTCCTGTGTCTGTGTGGTGGTACCCGCACTAGGTTATCCTGTATCGTGGGTACAATGGAATAGATAGTGAACATAGTGTTAAACAATATAAAAAGTGTGGTTTACTTAATGATGGGCGTTATTGTTACTTTTAAATAGTTTTCAGGATGTATCTACTATGTCCTGCCGGGGTTTTATTTCTCATTAAATGATTTCACAGGTGAATATCTCACGGAACGTGGTATTTCAATCTTCACACTTGTAATCGTGTGCCGAATTAGTTTGGTTAAGAGTTACGATAGGGATTTATTTTCACATAGTGGTTTTGTTTTACGGAAGGTAGGTTCTGGATTTAGGTTCAATCGTTTGCTGCACTCATTGTATAGATAGATGTTTTCCTTTTTCTAGCACACAGTGACGCGATATTATCACACAGCACTCATTGGGCATCTTGAATGGTGTTTTGTGAAATTATTATTTTTTGTAAACCGCTTTGGGATAAGGTAGAAAAAGTTACATGAAATAGCTTTTCGTTTTACGCCTGCCAGTGAAATAATCCGTCTCTACTTGTAATGGTTACTAAGTGATTGGGGATATAAAATGTTAATTGATAAAAATGAAGGTGATCCGTTGTAATAAAGTAATAGTGACCAGGGTTAATAAATTGAGCATTTTGAGAAATATAAATCCTAAAATGGGTGTAAAAGTAGGTTTATCTTATCTGGTTATTCTTTAACTAAATTTAAAATTATGGTAGGTAGGTAGTCAGATAGTTTTAAAATACGGGGTGCATAAATAAGTGTTTTTTTTTTTACAAAAGTGAGGAGAAATGTTTTCATTTATCTATTTTTACCACTTGAAACGCGTAATGTTTGAGTTTCAAACATAACTTTGCTGATAACAGCTCACCATGAACAACCCATGGCCGGCCCACTACTGAGCAACAAGTGTCTCCTCACAGAATGAGAAGGGTTTAGGCCGTAGTCTACCACGCTAGATAACAGCTAATTTACTTTTAATACTGGCACAATAATTTGAGTACTACGAGTAGCAGGTAGGTATAGTATATGGGCAGCGGGGTTTTTTTTTTTTTTGTTTACCTGTATTCACGCAATTAACTGTGTACTGCCGCATTTAAATGCAATATGATTTTGTTTTTATTGGATTAACATCGCTTGGCGGGTTAAATTCCTGGCAAATGTTCTATTAAAATTAGAGTAAGTTTTTTTTTAATGGTAATATACCTACAGTACTGCCCTTAGGGCAGGGCGCGATTATAAGTACCTACTACCAAAATACTATTTTCTTTGTTGTACGAAAGAAATTTTAGGCAAATATCTTTGCACTACGCTCGCGTTTGTGGCATGACATTATCCCAGAAATATATTTAAAAAAATTTTCACGCTCGCTTGACTCGCTTCGCGATAGTTCAGTTTCGATATGCATTTAGTTAACGAAACTCTCAGGAAACCACGTTTGTTGTGCTCTCGAAATTGATCAGTCTGTTTGATAAAATCGAAATGCGGTGCCTTATAAATTTCGCTTAGGAGCGCCGGTAGTATCTCATGATAATATGAATAGTGATCATAATTTTTTTTTTAGGCTGATTAAGCATTGAAGGTTTTTCGGCTGGTCTGGCATTTCGCCTGATTTTATGTTTTTGCTTATTTAGCGCGTTCAGGAAAGCTTTGACAACGTTTTATAACATGAGTATATATATATATTTTTTTGTTTTAGTTACCGAAACAGAAAAAAAAAGCATTAAAGATGTGGGACCGAGGGATAAATCTAGTGTGATTTTTGGTTGGATTATGAAGTTGTAGTTAGGGTATTTAAAATAGAAAGATTTCAATTGTAGGAAATGATGTAAAACATGTTGAGGATAAGTTGTGTAATAAAGTCGATAATTCACTTGTTGGATGTCACGTGATCTCATTGCGAGGAGGAATCTTTTTCTTGTCTCTGTTTTTATAAATACGGTGTTCTGACGGGTTTTTTATTTACGTCTCGGATTATTGAATACTTTCGGTGTTTGATTGGACGGTTAGAGGTTGCAAAAGCAATCGCCCTCTAATTAAAACATTTATTTAGGCATTAGTTCAATTTGGATTAAATCTCGCGAAAAGCCACGGTGGCTGTCTCTCGCGCGTCTTGGAAAGACATTCCTAATGCCTGTTTTTCTGAGGGAGGGATGCATTATCAAGTGAGATGAGCTGCAATGTTTGCGGCTGACTATTTTGGAAAATTTGCAATCGTGGCAAGTGGAGTAAAGTTTGACTAAGCTATTTAATGAACAAAGTATATAATGGATTTGGTGAATGGTTATATTATATAACATTTTGATAAATGGATGAATTTGAAGAGTGTATGTATGTGGTTGATGCACATTTGTTTCATATTTTTACTTAAGTTATAAAGTATTACATTTGGTGAGTAGTTATTTATATTTGGTAGGGTAGGTTTGATAAACAGGTAGTTATCTTGATTAATAAGTGAGTTATCATTTTATAAATGCGTACTTTAATGTTTGATGAACTGGTATACTTGATAAATGTGCATATTTTCATACTTCAAAGACAAGTTGTACCTATTAGTTTCTTCAAGCTTTTAGTTGCTGATAATTATATTAACATTCTTTAGAGCGCATGTCCTATGGACGAAATCGTTTATACATACTTTCACTGTTTGAAATGTTACAATCATAAAGATATAGTTATGACTAGAGGGGGTCATAGCTTGTTGCCGCTCTTGTACATCCATGTGTCAACTAGGTATTGTTATCTCAGTATATTTCAGGGAACCTCCGTTCGGGTGAAAGCGATAGCTGTTGGATAAATGCTTGTTGGGTTATCAGAAGACCGTGTAGTCTTCGATGAGGTTACTTGTAAATATTATAGCGAAATAGTAAGTTTAAAAATAGAATGAGGCTAAACTAAAAAAATGAGACAAAGATAAAAATAATAACTTAAAGCATTGAAACAGCATAAAGTGAAATAGTAACTTACAAACTATACATACATATTTACGAATTATGTAGATAGATATAGTATTACTGGATTATGTATATCAAATAAGAATACTGTCAGCTCATGTTTTGTTTTCGGCGTGGTAATTTTACGCTTAAAACTCATAAGAGATATCATGAGCTTCGCTTTCTGTAAAAGTTATTAGCTTTAACAGTTAATTGATTTATTACATTATTTATTTATTATACACTCAACAAGTAAAAGTATTTTGTTTTGACAAAATCCAAAGAAGTACCTATTGGATTAATAAGGCAAGGTACGAAGCATTGGCTGGATTTTACAACATTTAAAGTTTCCTGTTCATTTTTATCATTGAGTTAATTTGAGGCGGAAGGATCCTCTGGAAAATTTTTAAGATTAAGTTATTAGTAAGAAAGTATATTTTGATTAGGTTAGTTTAAAATGTACAGCCGGTAATTTAAAAAAAATATATATATTTAATTTTACATAATAGGTGAAGCTGGTTGATGCACCAAAAATCGAATTATCATAGGAATTTAATTAAGCTAACATTTTTATTTATTATCAACTTCAAATATACAGTAGCAAACTGATTAGTTGGAATACATGCTGTGATTGGAATATTTAAGTTCCGATAGAAGAATCTATATCGTGGCTTGTTCCTTTATGGACAAGAATATTTTTTTTGACTTGTGGGACCACTTACACAAAATATCAACGTTCGGTTTGGAGGTCTTCCATGGCTATTCCTACAGTTCCATGAGGTATTGAAGAGGTTAACACTTTGTCGCTCATCACATCAACCAGCACGGCATTTGGGTATGATGGATGGATGTAGATAGGTACACATTTGATGGGGGGGGGGTTTAGTGGTTTGTATCAATAGGAACCAGGGGTTGAATGAGGAAGGCTGAGGACAGTACGTGTGGTGCTTACTAGGGAAGGTTTATGTTCAACAGTGACCTTATGATGATGACGATGTAGATGACGATGATGATGATGATGGACGTACGAGGACGAATCTTTTACGAAACGAATAAAGGAAAATCGAACAGATGCGGGTCATTACGGTTAACATATAAAATAATGTATAAGGTACCTACTTTCTTCTAATCTTTATGATCGATCAGCTTGTGATAGAGATCTTGATGTCGTAGAGAATAGAGATGTATCGAACGGAATATTTATTTCATTTTTTTTCCTGCTATTATGTTGATATCGCTTTTCTCTATGAAAAGGAATTAATGATAAACTAATAGGTATCATTCGGCGGCGAGTCGCGACTGTGTCGTTCCCAGGGTCGAATTTGGTAGTTCTGCTTATGTTACTCGAAACGACAAAGTACGCCATATGGTGCATATTATGGCTAAAATAAAATATATAAGTATCATGTGAAATTATAAATCAAAGATTCTTTTTGCATGTAGATATTATATGGTTAAGAGGCACAAGTGACGCAACTACTGTACCCTGGCGTTTGTTTAACATTGTCCATTAGTACTTCAGAATGTGGATTTTGCTAGGGAAAAAAAAAAAAAAAAAAAACAATAGGTAATTGTAAGAAATATGGGAAGCGTAATCTGCATTAAAAGAAAAAGTTTGAATTGGAAGCAACCAGGCATAGGATTTTCATACATCCGTAATCACGTTCCTTTCAACTCTCTAACTATCACGGTTCACGATACGCCGTTCACGGTTCAGGCCGTGACGCACGTGCAGACGGACAGACGGACGGAGAGCAGAGGTTTAGAAAATAGGGTCTCGTAGGCACCCTTCGAGGGGTACGGAACTGGAGAAAACTAAATTATAATAATGATAATAGGTTTTCTAGGTTACCAAGTAAAATTACTTCTCTTAGGTCGGATTGTATTATGATGGATGCTTATGAAACAAAATTAAATGAACGGTCTACTCAAAGTGTTTTATGTTTGCAGGATCCAAGGATGTTGGAAATGAATAAATGAGGAAAAGAAAGACCCAAAACTAGGTATGGGTCAGGGACACAAAGTCCCAAGGAAGGAAAGCCCCGAGGTTACGGGCTATGGACAAAAAGTCCTATAGGAGGAAGGAGGTAGACCCTAGGATAAGGGTCATTAAAAATTTGGATCTGGAGGGAAAGAACCCTAGGATAAGGGTCATTAAAAATTTGGATCTGGAGGGAAATAAGGACAATCACATATGTATCCCGGTAGAAGAGAGACGCGCCAAGGCTCGGAATCCGCGATTTTCCAATAAGAAGGGAAGAAGAAAATATGTGCGTAAAACTATTGCGTTGAAAGTGTATGAAAATGTTTTGTGATTTAAATCGAGAACTGGCGGCGATTAACTTTAAGTTTAGAGAGTTTATTTTATCAAAAGGACAAGAAGTTCACTTACACATATTCATATTAAGAATCGCTCCCGATTCTAAATATAAATATAGAAGAAAACATAATCTTTAAAGGTATGGTGACTATACAATAATATAAAAAGTCAAAACACGTTATATTCGTTAACAAACTATACCTACATCTAGCTAAGATATCTATGGTGTTTGACACTGTTTGATTAAACTTTAAACTTTGTAAAAGATTTTTCCTCCAGTATGAGTTTCGGCAAGTACATTATGTAGTAGAGCTAGGTAGTTTACATACCATAATTAGTCCTAGCTTTATGTAATCGTAGCATAATAGGTATGTTCGTTTTGTGTACCATATTTATGAGATTTAGCTTTATAGTGATGCGTGTATGTACGGACTTTAATAGTATTTTCCTAACAAATAGACATATTTTGAATTTGTATAATTGACTTATATAATATAGTTCATCAGTTTTCTTATATAATTCTTTAGTGGGAAGGAGAGTCTAGTTGGAACAGAACTTTTAACAATTTATTTTGAGATACTTGAAACCCTTTAAAGTAGTTTTTAGTAATTAGTTTTACATGCTCATCCCCAAATCTCTATTGAGTGTTCCTGTAAAATATTGGCTTGTGAGTTATAATTGATGCTTCGGACTTTATGCATATACCTACCTTCTTTGATTAAATTGAGGCCTCCTTTAGTTGCTACTGGTCTCGCAATTTTTGATATCTTTATGATTTTTGAAAAATTATTTATAAATTTAGAGTGTCTGCATCTTTTTATTTTAATATTAGCGGAAGAGAACAGAAAAATGAATTTTAGATTAAAGGCTAAATTTGAGTGCTACTGTAGACTGGCAGGTAAAGTTGCGAGGGTAAATAGTTTGGAATTGAATTGAGTTTATCTGCTATTTTCTAATTATATCGGATGGAAAGGGGTGCTGCGAGTGCTCTAAAATTAAGTTGCAATCATAATCAATACCAATGTATCAATAAAACTGTATATTCCTTCTAGTTAAGTTAGCAAGAATATTAATTTAATTAATTACTATCTTAATTTTTTTTTTGTTTTGTTGAACTAAGTCTTTGTCATTTTGGTTGTGAAGTTTACATGTTACTTAAGTTTTAATTTTTTTTTAAAAGCGATGAGACTCGCTTAAAACAGGATGGCCGAGCTGTAAGCTTGGCCCATATTAATTATCTATAAAACATAGTTGGCGCCACTCAAATCATAACATCATATTAGAAGGCGTCATTGATTGGCTGAAGTTGTTCAACATCTGATCGATAAACGTACTGTATATAAAATTCTTATAGTTTTTAGTTGATGAATTGTAGCATAATAAAGGATAATATTTGTAATCAATATATAAGATGAAAACATCTTTATTACTTAGATGATTTGTGAAACGAGCTTGATGATTTGTATATTAGTCACTAAGTTTATTCATTGTACAATTTGGATTGGCCGATAACGATAAGATAAAAAGGGGAGTGGCTAATAAACGTGGAGAGGTTACCTGTAAGAGTGGTTTTAAAACGACGACATTCAAAAATATACTAACGTAAGAGGAACAACATTTATTTGACACAAATGTAAAAGTTAATAAATTTAAATATGAAATAAAAGTGTAATAATTTATCATAAAGATTGTGTTTGTGATTTCGTCAGACCTTACCCAAAATAAGCTTATTCAACTTGTGGAAAATATTCCAGAAAAACGCCGCGTCTCATTGAAAGGATATTTTCATAGCTGTTGTTTGAAAGTGAGAGAATCGATTTACTCAGTGGTTGGAATAGATCCATTCTAATTTATAGGTATGCGAGAGTTTGTCTGGCTGCCTGTTTGACTGCTATTTTTACGACCTATCCATTTAACGATTTTGACGAAATTTGGTAAAAGGATAGCTCGCATTCCGGGGATGCACATAGGCTATTTTTTTTGCCTAACAGTCAAAGTAAGTAATTAAGTTCCCAAGGGATTCTTTAAAAAGTCCAAAACTTAAATTCACGTAGATCTAACGTGGATGAAGTTACGGACACTTTTGTGCAGCTTTGGTACAGATGGCTTGCATCTTGGAGATAATATTCTTTTCAACCTGTAAATATTAACTAAATTGTAAAAACTACATTTAGATAAGTATATCAATGTATCTGATTATGCAGGGGTTTTGTGTGATCTACGCAAATGTACGCTGCTTAAATACCGAGTTAAGTAATTCTTTATATACCGAGGACTCGATTTAAATTCAAATAACGTACCTAATGGGTCCCAACAACCACGGAGAGTGCTGAGCACAAAAATGCCTCAGCGGTTTGCGGTTTGACTTTCAGAGTCCCAGCACTTATGTAAATACGACCTACATTTGCTCCCTACATTACGAGTACGACCTGTGTTCACAGTCACTGAAATGGACCATATACAAGTACACTGGAAGATGTGTGCTATAAAAAATGACAGCTATTTTTTATGCGAATTCGAAGCGCCCAACCGAGCGTACCAGTAGTTTAAACAGACAGTTTGTGTCAAATGGACTTCGTGTTGACACTGTGTTGACAGTTGATGTCTCATAACTAACATTTAGTTCTAAGTATACTCAAATAACGCTCACTGCTGCTATCAGCACCAAAAAGGCGAAAATTAGGTTGCTTCAAGAACAGGTCCAGTGTATATTAATAGAGGTCAGTGGCTCACAGTACAGTATGAATATTAGATTAAAAACCCCGTAGTCCAGACGCGTTAGACAATTTGCTATTCCGTTTGACTCATACAACCGTCAGCTGGCGTGATAACTGATTTATTAATAAGGTTATCAAGTAATAGCGTCTAAGCCAGCTTAGTCTTTGAATTACCTGTGCAACATCTAGAAAGACGGCATTATATAGGCTCAATCAAAATATGGATAAAATATGACTTCGCGATTTAGGTTTTTAAAACTCCCGTGGGAACTCTTTAATTTTTCGGGATAAAAAGTCGAGTGACCGCGACTTTTTCCGCGTGGATAAGTCTTTAAACATCTCGAAGTACTGTTTGATTTTCCGGGATAAAAAGTAGCCATTATGAATGAAACTGGTAATATCTTTGATTTTATTTGGACTTATCGTGACTTTATTTTATACAAATAATAAATATTGTGCTTTACTCAAATATCCTTGCTTTTACTAAATAAAGTATGTGTTTTCTTTCTTTCCTTACCAATAAAGAATTCTTTATGCCCTACTTTCTGGCGGCCTTTACGCAACAATTCAACCTAAATAATGGTTTGATAATATACCTACTCGTATTACATGAAGAAAGTTAAATCATATTTTCCGTATGATTTCAAAAAGATAGCCATATTGTCTTGTTATTGGTAGGGTTAGAATGACATAAGTGATAGACATAAGAATCAAAATTAAAGACGACGAGTTATCATAGGAAGCCATTGAAAGAAATTCTAAAATTACAGGTCAGTAGCATAAGTGACTGTAATTGGTAGTAACTGAAGTATTTTCCGCAAGCAGGTCTCATTGAAAAAGTATCACGGCTCGAATTACTGGTTGATGACCCCTAACGAGCAAAATTGATTTCTTTCCCCACTGGATTGTTATCGTCTTTGAAAAAAGTGTTTTAATTTAAATAGAAAGGAACCTTTTAATAAATCTTTAAATATTATATACATACGCTTGACTGGAATCACACTAAATAAGTTATATGTGATAATTCAGCCTACCTACATCTTAATTAACTCGAAGGTTCGAAAGGTAATATTTAGTCAACATACAGTATAATTATGGGCTATCAAAATACAGTAATGAAGTGTAAAACTACATAGTATTTTAGTAACGTAACAAAAAGCGTATTGCATTTTAAATAAAATATTGACCCTGTTGACTCAACGGGACAAGATATTTTAAAAAGTTTAAGAAGTTGAAAGATTTTTTATTCGAAAATTCAATTAATATAATTAATGGATCTTTGTCTTTTGTCTATATTTTTATAATTTTCGTGTCGTGTCAATAATAATAATATTATGTAGGGTAATAATAAGATTTGGTATGAAATTATAGTTACCTAAAGTAAAATAAATTCCGCCGGAATTTGCTTAATATCTGATATGAGAGAAAATTGGTTATTATGGAAATTTACCTAAGTACATACAAAACAGATACCTGCCTATAATTGTCAGGAATTTCTTCTGAATAATTACGTCTTTGTGGAGCATCAGTGTCCTTTTGTTTAGAGGCAAGCCAAGAATAATAACAAAAGATGCTAGACAAGGGAGCGCAAACAATGATGTCTGCGTACTATGAAACTCAGACTTCAATAGGGGTTTTTCAATCTCAAAACTCAAATTCGATGTTTTATCTAGCATAATTATATTAAAATTGTTATAATAGTGAAGATCTTATTAAGTTAGTTAACATTTTAGTACACCCCCGTCATTCCATGCAAGTGAATTACTGATTTAATTACCTATTAGGTACTACTACCGAAACATCGGCCTGTCCGCACAGGGTTTATGTGTGTAGGGTAACGATAGGACTAAGGCCAGAGGAGTAAATCAAGCGGGCCAAGGACAGGATCAATTCAACTCGGAAATAACCTTTCGGATATAGTGTCATATGCCAAAATTTGCTGCAAATGAGCTCTACTTTCAACCTTTGCAAGAAATATATCGCACTAGCCGAACACACAAACTTTCGCCTTTATAATATTGGTGTGATAGTGTGATTCCCAGACACCCTGTATCTTGAATTTTATCTTTTGAAATAGGTGACTGCTGAGTTTTTTAATAGGATCTGCTTTCTCCAATGTTAAACTCTTAACTACTAGAGTCTAGAAGTTATTCTTCATAAGTATAACCTGTCCAATAATAAAGGAAAACAAAACCAATACACAAAATGATAAATTATTATCATCTACCCTAGCCAAGTAAGCAATACCCACCAAACCTCCGAAATAAGAGCACTTATGAAGTGACAACGGAAGGTTCCTTTCCTGAATAATGGCCGCCGACTTCCGGCGATATATTTCCGCTATCTCGCGGCAACATGGTGTCCGAACTTCCGCTCGACCGTTATGGTGTGTTAATCGAGCATTATGTCTGCCAAATGAAAAACTATCCTTAGACAGCCTTTATTAAAGGTAATTTCCATAGAAGCCGAGTTATCTCTGATATTTATGACTTATTATACCCACCAGTGGCTTTCTCCATAATTCTTCATAATGATCTATATACTCTTATCTACTCTATAAATTACTTATGTATTATATACTTACATATTATAATATTTTGTGTTTTGAAAAGAGCCACTGCTTATGTTTCTTTCCGGTTCTTTTCAGTAGAATTTGCTTCCCGAAGCGGTGGTAGAGTCCTGAGTTGACATAATGAAACAACTTGTCCTACATAAAATCAATTCATTCATTTAATTAAAATTTCCGCATTTCGAACCATTCATTAAAGATTTACTAATAATACCAATTGATTGACTTTTAAGAATAAGTGAACTATATATTACTACTACCAAAACATTTTTTTAAAATAATAAAAATAGAGAGCAAACGAGCAGGCGGGTCACCTGATATTAAGTGATTACCGCCGCTCATGAACATTTGCAGCACCAGAGGAACCGCCAGTGCACTGCCAGCCCTTCAGGAACTTGTTGGTCCACCCCTTGAATGACCCCATGTTGGAACACCATCGAAGGGAGTTGATTCCACAGTCGAGTACATCGAACAAAGGGAGCACAGTGCCAGAGTACAACGGGTGGTCGAAGTGCACCAGGCACCCAAACCCCCAAGGTGGTGAGGGTAGAATATCGACCAACCTAAAATAAATTCAATATAAGTATTTCCTACTAATATGTACGGGTAGATATACCATTACTTACCGATCACCGTATCGGCATACAGTGATCCCAAATAGTTAAGGGGATTCAGCGTAATTAATCAAGATTTTCAGGTGACACGATAGATTGGATTCCATCATGAATTGGCTCCGTGTCACTGATAATACAAGTCGTTATGCAACCCGTATAATATGGGATGAATGTGCCTTTTGGACACGTACTAAGTATGTACAAATACAACATTGGATTTTTTTTACCAGTCTTTGTAGCATTATCATAATCATAATCATATCCAACCCATCGCTGGCCCACTACTGAGTACGCTTTCCCCTAAGTATGAGAAGGTTTTATGCCATAGCCTGCATCGCTGGCCAAGTGCAGATTGGCAGACTTCACACACCCTTGAGAACACAATGGGGAACTCTCTGCAGGCATGTAGGTTTTCTCATGATGTTTTCCCTAAAACAAGTGATATTCAATTGTACACAATAAGCATGTGGTACAGTTCCTTGCACCTGATGGTAATACAATTTCTAGGAGCTGCGTTGGCACGTAGTATCACAGTACCCATACATTAGATGTATATGTACTAATTTAGTTCAATGTTACTAATTTCTTGTGCGTTACACAATTTGCCCCCAAGTTAGTGAGTTCTATCACTAGGTAAAATCTTAATACACTTATCACAATTCTGTCTGCGAAAACCAATTACTCTACTTCCAATATAACTTGTAGACTACATTAACGATATTAAAAATTCCGTGAAACGAATGCTTTTCGCCAACGATTTGGGGTTGTACATAAAATCAGTACAAAAAGCTCCCCGAGGAACGTTGTGGAGCTAATGACACGTCCTTCTCGTGGCACGTGGCGCGCACGTGATGGTATACCCGAATAGTTATTATATAGCTATCTTGGAGTACAAAACATACAGGTTCTGAAAGCATTTTAATTGGAGTCCTAATACTTTAGAACTTAGAACGGAAAATCTAAAGAGTGCACTTAAAAATATTACTGTGTGAGTTTTTAAGAATCTAATTTTGATTGTCAACTCCCTATCTGCGATTTTGTCTGATTCGTGAATGATGATTTTTCGCAACAATTTCAATGAAGAAATACTATCCTGGTGCTCGATTGTGGTAGAATGATAGCTAAGTACAATGTCACGACCGCAATGATCTGTGATTGGTTGGCGCTCGTTCACTATTGGCTACAATGCATTGTTGCAACAAGAATATCATATATTCAGCCAATCACAACCATTGCGATCGTAATAATGATTGATCTGCTAAGCTACTAGAGTTGATAATTCATTCAGAGGCGGATTGACGCAGTACCAGCAACTTTCTTCTCAACTCACCATTTACTGATTATGCTATGAATTTACTTTTTTGCCAACTTTTATCGAAATCGGTTCAGAGGTAAAGGGCTTGAAGAAGCAAGAAACGTCGAACAATAAAAACATTAGCATCTGTCTCTTCATAACAACATTAAATAAAACATTAGGTATGCAGTAATTATTATTATAATGTTTTTATTTAAGTAAATTATTATTCATTCACTTAAAAACATTCCTTTGAATAAACTCGATACACTTTAAAACCTCAACGAGTACTTAAGTAAGTCATACAAATGTATGAAATCTCCTTGAAAACTTCGTAGTTATTATTCTATAGGTAGGTACCATAAAAGTAAAATTACGGTATTTTCAGGGATATGATCACCCACTGTAACTGTGGGTAATCGTTTAGTTCCTTATGTCAAAAAGGGTTTGGAGATTGAAAATGGTAAGATATTTCAAATTTATAGCAACATTTCTCACACGGATTGCACTATAGCCAATTTTCTATAAAATAATATAAGGGAAAATGCTGTAAAGTTATACAAAAAACCTATGAATCCGAATTACTATTACACATACGGATAGTGAGAATAAGGTATAAGTATAAAGAAGGTAGTTCCGTAATGTAATTTTGTAACCAAAATTGTACAAGGTAATTGGATAATGACTGAAATGCATTAACCACAGTGAATCAACAGTAGTCGAACTGTACGTAAAGGTGTGACTTTATCGCTTGATCGAAGATTGATTGATAAATAAACTAAAAAGCCGTAGTTAGGGAGACATAATTGAGCGAATTTCCTCACATTCCACGCAGAGGGTGCTGTTATCGGACTTATTGCTGACACACTGCTCTGTAGTTCAGCAAGCGCAATTAAGACTAAATTAAATAGGTATAATGATATCATAGTGTTATAATTAATGTAAAAAGAAGTATAAAAGCCGCGTACGTACCTATCTACTTAAAGTGAATTAAGTATGAATACACCATGTATCTAATGTCACCGTAACTTGTCTAAGTGGGTACATGAAAATAAAAATTGTAAGTGTCAAAGTAAATAAGTTAAAGTATGATATTTAAGGGCCATCATAGTAAACACCAGCTTTTAGATCAACGATCGACGATTTAGTTGCTTTTCGGAAGCTCGAAATTTGAATGTTCCACTCCGCATCTACGATCCTACAATTTCCAGTCACACCAATCAAATCGATTTTCGCAAGCTTGACGCCGCGTCCGCACGCTTCCAATTGAACGAAGAATGTCGATAAAACGCGATACGACATCAGAAAAATCGCTAAAACGTGCGGTTTCAATACAACGATCGAACGCAAAAAGTAGTAAAATGCAATGCGATGTAGTCCCAAAATCGCTGTTCACATATGAAAAAATTATCGTGTCTGCTATGGCCCTAAATAAAGCGCGGTATGTGTAGAACTTTTACAATTTCATTAGACAGGCAATTCCTGAAGCAGATTCCAAAGTTTTTTCCTTTCTTCTTTCAACTACGACCAAAGGCTATGTCTATTTCTAGTATCAAACTTGATGCTCCTTGAGTTTGCATATTTTGTTGTGTGGCACCTAGAATTTATTAGATTAAGGGCAAAGTTTTCAATAGTTAACTTATTCATCACTTAAAAAAATTTGACCTTAAAAATATTTTATTTAAAAATCACCAAAAACTTTTATTACAAAGTAGCATGGAAGTACCAAATCTATGCATGCACCCGAAACTTTTCATTCACGTTGTTTACGTTTTTTTTTAATTCTATAATCCTTCTTCTATAATTGTTGTTTACAAATAAAGGAATAAAAATAATATTGTCTTCTCTAAGTAGTGTTGAAGCTTTGTGCCTCTCATTGAAATCGTTTAAAGAAGCGTTCAGAAATAACCTGTTAATAAAAGATACTCTCCTGGATTTATTATAATATTAGTATGGATCATATTTTTTACGACAATGTGTTATAGCACACGCAAGGGTGTTCAACGTACCGTGCGACATATCTGAAATTAATTCCTGTTTTGTCATTCCCTCACTTTATATTCAGGGCTTAATGACGTTGTGATATAAAGCACTATACTGAAGGCTTCCGCGCTAAGATATCGCGGACGTGCGCGCATTGTAAATGGAAAAACACGGGTTTGCTCTTACTGGACCATAGGACAAAAACCAATATTTGGAAGGGGTTCCATTCAAACGCACCCTTTGGTAGTAAAAAACGTGCGATACCTTTGATTAATGGCCAACACGAGGTATTGTGGTAATGATCGTGCACTGTTATGTAACGCAAATTATGTATGGTAATTTTATTACTGATTTCCGTTTATTATGGCATTTCAATTTAATTTTCGATCGAGCTTTTATTTTCCGAATTACTCATACATGCTAGTATTATAAATGCAAAAGTGTATCTGTCTCTTTGAATCTGTCTGTCTGTTACCTTTTCACGGGCCGCCACTTAACAGATTTGATGAGAGTATGGTGAATTTATTCTGAAAATCGTACGCTCAATCAAGTTATATGAGATCCTAGGAGTCCACCATTATTAATCTTTAAAAAAAAACTTCACCGTGATGTTACTTACGAAAGGAGTTACAACCCCTTAGCGATGAAGAGATAAAGAATTCAACGCAGAGAAAAACATGCTATACAGTTTTTTTTTTTGTATTTATTCGATTTCATACCACACTTTTCAGATTTCATGATAGTTGGCGTTAATATAATAGTCTTCAAAGGAGATTAACCGTGCCAATCGGGAAACACAGAATAGTTGAAACTGTTGATTAAATATTAACAATAATCTGCTTCGTTCCATTTAGTAATCCAATAATCTGCAATGGTAAACTATTATTTATGACCGTAATGGGGCACGCATTAAAATTATGCGGTCAACGTACGTACATACATTTCAACTATTTTAATTATTCACAAACTCTGCATTGGCTAAAATGTAATAAACGAAATGTCGCATGTGTAAAATAATTCACGTTAACATGTTCAAATTAATTCGTGTGTTATCTGACTAATGAACAAAGCCCTCTCGGAATAGCGAATGTCGGATAAAGGTCATCGTTCAGAGTTTTGGGGCAAGAATTTTTTTGGTAGCCAACAAAAACAACGTATTTTTAATCCCCGACCCAAAAAGAGGGGTGTTATAAGTTTGACGTGTGTATCTGTGTATTCTGTCTGTGGCATCGTAGCTCCTAAACTAATGAACCGATTTTAATTTAGTATTTTTTGTTTGAAAGGTGGCTTAATCGAGAGTGTTCTTAGCTATAATAGAAGAAAATCGGTTCAGCCGTTTGAAAGTTATCATCTCTTTTATAGTTACTGTAACCGTCACTTGTCGGAGGTGTTATAAATTTTTAATTTACACTTGTTGTCATCCTTAGTACACACACTATTCTGAACATTTTTCATTAATAATTTTTTCATTTTTCATATTTTTTATTTTACCTTAGTACATTTTTCATTTTCCAGCAATATAAATGTATCCATTTGGATGCATCATTTTGCTAACTAATAAATCGCTCCGGTTTCACTGTTATATCCTAAAATCCGCCTCTGATAAAGTCTATTTATTAATAAAAACTTCAATAAAAGCCACAAATAGGCGTCTCATAATAATTAAAATAATATTAAATCCTATTATAAAAATCATTGCTGAAGAAATGTAGCCAGAATAATTACACAAGATTAAAAAACTCCCACATTAAAATAAATATAATGATGAGGATATTATATCACTTGGAAATGGATTATCATTACCATACGGAAAACGCAAATTACTGGAAATTAATGATTAAATTTTTGCAGTAATTTGCTTCGTAATCCAATAATCTGCAATGGTAAACTATTATTTATAGGAGAGACGGGACAAGCATATTAAAATTACGGTTCGTACATACCTACCTGCCTATATATTAACAATTTTAATTATTCACCAGATTCCACACTGGCCAAAATGTTTTAAATTAAATTCAGTGTTTTACGACATAATATGTGTTAAGAATTAAGATTTATACATACTTAGTATATTATATATAGTTATATATCTTAAAATCCTAATGATTAATTCAAAGGTGTGCGTACTAATAATATATTTCATTTATATAAATTTATTTATGTTGAAAAAAAAATCAGCATTGTTTTCAATGCAAAAATTATTATTATTGAAGAGGTCGTATCTATAGGTTTTATCTCAGAGTTCAAATTAAGCAAAATGTTCGTTGGGAAGAGTAACATTGTAGTTTGTTGTTATCTAATTATGATCATATTGTTTACAGTTACTACCTACCGTTACCTTAATTTGAATTACTAAAACAAGTATCCAAATAATTATAAATATAGATTGTTACGGCTGTAGGTACTCACATGAGTTTAGTCTTAACAATCCATTCTTATAATGGAAATAACTCACGATAGTTTAAACGTTAAAATATACAAATTATGTTACAGCAATAACCTCTCAACTTATTCACTTATCTTTCACTTTATTTTCTTTATTTAACAATCTGTACAAAAAAAGCTTTAAATAGAAATGAAACGATACTCTTACATCCTTCGACCAAAATATTTTGACCAAATACTTAATCTCTTAATAAAAATTCTTCCTTACATTGTAGCAATAGTAAGCTGTGTGGCATGTCCTAGTTACCATTAACAAATAAAATATGAATATGCTCTCTACTTTTCTGAGATTTATTAAAGGTATTAGAGGAAAATTGAGAAACGTTATTCATGCGCAGGTGTGCTGACGATTTGCTAACTTGCCATATCTCTGTAGGAAAATTGAGTTGGGAAAATTTCAGGGAAACATAAGTTTGCATGGAATATTTTGGAGCCAGCTTTACTTGTAGCGATTTGATTTATTTCACTTTTTATTGCAGTTTTGTTATTTTTATTATAACAGGTGAATTTATTAAAGACCATGCAAGGACCTGCATCGTGCTGTAGTCAAAGTGAAGTCATTTATGATAGACTGTGCCGCTTCCGCGCCTCTTCCGGATGCAAAAATATCGAAAACTTCCCGGCGTAGTACGGCCCGCTCCGTGTACGGCGTAGATTATGAATCATTATCAATTTATTTTATCCTCAGTAAATTTGAAATTTCTGGGTGGTAAATCTTTTGTCATATAAACGAAAAATTAAGTCATAAGTTACATAATTAAAAAATCTTAACTTTTATCATAAAGATATTTCTCCAGAAATCAATAAACCAATTAACAGATATAAAAAATGAAATAGTTTAGAAGCTTTCTAAGAGCGAAAAAGGTATAGGTAGGTGCGTATTATGTAGGTAAAGAGAAAACGAAATAATAAGAAAAATATGTTTGCGTCATAAAACCCTATACAAATTAATGTCTTTATAGCTGCAGATCCCTAAAAACATCGCAAACGCGAGTTAATAGCCAATATGCGATGCCAAAATTGCTTTTGTAACGTTGTTTTCCCTGTAACTAATATTGCTTTAAATACATTATCACCATCTTCCATTACGGGAATATCAAACCATGGTTTCTTATTTGTCTTTTCTTTTTAATATCCATTAAAAGCGTCTGAAAGGACGAAGGTGCAAAAACTGCAATTCACTGTTTGCATACGATACGATGCTTGTTAAATGAGGTGTTATTTGGAAATACTTTTTTTTATTAGTGAAATTTTAATCTACAATGTGAGTCTATTCCTCAGTTTATTTAGATTAAAACTTCAGATATACCTATTCTGGCGATAAGTTTACCTAAGTTACCAAGTTTTGTATGAATAGCAAAAAAAACATCAAGATTTTTAATATGGCCATTTAAAGATTTAAAATCACAAAATATAGAGTGAAAATAGCTAAAAATGCAGAATTATCGAAAAGAACATTTTTAGAACGAACCTGTTTTTTAGCGTAGAATTATACGTAGCTAATGTAGATTGTAACTTAGGCCTGCCAATGTTTAGATAGGTGCCATTGTTGCCAATGTGCGAAATATTTTTTTAAAAAGACTGTAACAAGTTCAAAATTCGCTCTTTTCCAGCATTTATTTAACTTATGAATAAATAACTAGGTACATACTGGTAATTTACATGATTGTCGTATTATTATTTTTCACTGAATTCATAATAACTGTATCTTACGAGTAGGTACATGCATATTTCGCAATATTGAATCCTTTATAGCTCTTATACTTTGAACCAAATAAATCGAACCGCTATCGCTAAGCTGTTTTCTGTTATAACATTACTTCGAAGACATCTCAAGTGGTTATCCGTAATATTAAATTCTGTATGCAATATTCATATTACGCTTGCTTACTTAAAGAAACCATAAATAGAAAAAGTACCTAAAGTAGTACTTATACATTATATTGTTTTGATATAGAATGAATACATACCTTAAATTTTCACGTACCTACTACCTTTTCGATCTATGCTTTTGACGAACCAATTTTGAAAAATTTCTTATCAGAGCTTAGAGTTATACCCAATACAAGTCATTGTAGGTACTTTTTATTTAAGACAAATGACCTTCTGAGATTATTCCTGTTTCTATTGAAGACAACCATATGAAAATCCTTACAGTATACTTTCTGAAATTCCGTAGGAGGAGGAGTATTATAAGTCCATGAGGAAGAGTAAGACAGCCCTATTCGTAATCTAATATTTTATAAACCTAATATAATATTATGTGACCATATCTTGAGCTGGAAAAAAAAATATTACGATTACAACAGTAAGTAAGTAGACCTGCCTCAAATAATATCAAAGATTTTACTGATTAGTCCTCTATCGGCATATTTCCATTTGCTAAAGAATTTCACCGTAAAAAGGCGAACCCTTGCAAAAGACCTTTCCCGGGATGAAATGTAAATATACGGTGATATGAATATAAATGCCAGCTAAGTAGATCGTGGGGTTACTATAACGGTTCGACTCAGTTTGTTATTGCAAGTTTGCCATATGCGTGGAGCGGCGAGATAGCGCAGGTACCATCTTAGTAGGAAATCTATATGAGTTCTGGCATTATCCAAAAGCTTCTTGAATATAACGCTTGCCTACCTGCTTAGAGAAAGAAATAACTGAATAGAACTAGAAGGCATGAGTAGTAAATCTATAGTAAAAAGTCGTTGCGCTTTGTCTGATTTTGTACTTGACTATAGTTCCCTCTTTTATTTGCTGGGTTGGTATGGCTGATCATAGTAGTCATAAAAAATCGTAGTGAAATGTGTAGGATACGTCGTAGAAACTAATATCAGTATGCAGTTTGCCAGATTTCTTTAAAATACTTAGATATTCAAATTCAAATCAAAATATTTTAATTCATTTAGACTTTTACAAGTTCTTTTGAGTCGTCAAAAGCATCTACCACTGGTTCGGAATGCCTTTCCTACCGAGAAGAAACAGCAAGAAACTCGGAAGAAACTGTTAGTTTTTAGATGTCTACTTAATTGGTTAATGTTCAAATGAAAACCAAACTACGTTTGTATGGTGGGCGCAGAGGAGCGCGCTAGGGAAACTTCTCTTAAATCTCAAGACTGCACCTCCTGTGACTGTACATAGCATAGTATATTACGCCGCGCGACATTACAACGCACGTATTGTAAAGGGTGCCTTGAATATGCATATTGTCTGGTACGAGTCGTGAGAGCACTTCGACGGAGACGCTAACAATAGGCCAAGTGTAATTTCAAGTTTTTACGGCTTTATTGTTGTAAGTATCTTTTGATTTAAGGCTTTAAGCTGTCGGTTTATTCGTAGAACTTTTGGTCGTAAAAGTTGAAAAAGTTTGTTGGCTTAAAATCACAGTAAAATAAAAGAAAAGCTCTTAATAACTTTGGGCTTAAAAATGGGTCTAATCTCTAAAAAGTATAAAACAACGTAGCGATCCATTATACAGTTCCATACATTACAACGCAATGGTACGCGCTACGTCTACGCTTACGCAGCCTGTGTGAACGAGCTGTTAGTTAGATTTTGCATATGGTTTTAATATCATGACATGACAAAAAACATACATAATTACATAAATTTAAAATGCCGCGTGGAAAGTCACTTTTTACGCATCATAAAAATTACTATTTAACCCCCGACCCAAAAAGAGGGGTGCTATAAGTTTGACGTGTGTATCTGTGTATCTGTCTGTGGCATCGTAGCGCCTAAACGAATGAATCGATTTTAATTTAGTTTTTTTTTGTTTGAAAGGTGGCATGGCATGATCGAGAGTGTTCTTGGCTATAATCCAAGAAAATCGGTTCAGCCGTTTGAAAGTTATCAGCTGTTTTCTAGTTACTGTAACCTTCACTTTTCAGGGGTTTTATAAATTTTTAATTTACACTTGTTTAAATTAAACTTATAAAAGCTAACTGCACAGTTCTTATTTACTCCCCGACAAAAGTATTTTGTATGTAGGTACTTAGTAACCATCTACAAGCTCCCAAGTCTTAAATACACACAGTAGGAACGTTAGTTTAGGAACGTGGTTAACATTTAAGAGCTTCTCAGTTCTCACAATCTACATTGTTAACGCAAAACACGCCTCAGCAACGAATTTAATTAAGGATTATTAGCGTAATCGCTGCGAAAGCCAACTTACTCCGATAACTAGGTCACTGAATATTTAAGAAGCTTGCGGTTTTCGAGATGTGTGCTCCACATAATTTGGCATGTGTTTAGACATTCTGTCATGAAAGGAAATGTGTAATGAAACACAATATTATCTTATCCTTTAGACTCCTCCGCGCTCGGTCTATTTTAATTTAGGTACTTCATCGTCATACACGTGTATCTTTATTATTTTGTACCGGATCTTCAGAGTTATTTTCAAAGCTACATTAGTTTCGTACATTTCGTAAAATGAAGATCATAATAATACTTAGCTAAGAATCTTTTTACAAAATGATAGAGAGACGATAACTCTACCTACTTGATAGCTTTAAACGAAATCTAAATATATAAAACTGAACTGTCAACGCACAGCTCAAATTACTCGACCCATTTGGCTGAAATTCTATTATGACGTAGACATCCGCTAAGACAGTATTTTTAAAATTCAACCCCGCAAATATAATATAACCTGCGACTTTCTTAATCTTTCCCCTCAAAATGAAAACATTGACGTAGATCCTCACTAAGAAAGGATAACTGTAATAGTATAAGTCTGTTTTTTATTTATTTATTATTTTAGACTAGATGATACCCGGGACTTCGTCCACAAGAATGAGTATGAATAAATATACGTATGTACGAATATAGATTCACTAAGTTGTAGTGTATAATACAGAAATCAGTGTGGTGCGGTACTTTCACACAAAATTATATACTTTATATAGATTTTACACTTATATCCTTACTACAAATGTATTTTGGATACTTTTTGCCGACGACGCGACGGTTGTCGGCAGGAAGGATGTGTTGCCGAGCTATTCTAATGGGATTTCCGACAAGTCACGAGTAACGGCTTACTGCACCGGCTAGTACTTACCTACGCAAGAACATTTTAAAAAGTGTTAGCTTTTTGCATCAACAATCAGCATGTTTTAGCCATGCTAAATAAATCATGAGTAATACTCCCCTTTCCCCTCCAATTAAGCGTAAAGCTTGTGCTAGGAGTAGGTACGACAATAGTGCAACGGGTGGGGTTGGAACCACCGACCTTTCGGAATTCAGTCCGCTTCTAAACCGTTCAGCTATCGAGGCTCTTATATTTTATTAGCGGTTGACATTTATACAAATAGGTGAAGATGCCTACGACTTTGGTAAAGCCTTAAAAATTGTTTAAGTGTGAGTTGGACTTGCAAAGGAAGGGTTCCGTATCATCTTACAAGAAATAACACTTTTTTTAACTTTTTGGCGACAGTTTTGTAATGTTTAGTAGGTATTTGTTGTTATAGCGGCAAAAGAAATACACATTCTGTGAAAATTTCTGGTCTGCACCTATTATGGTTCACGAGATACAGCCCGCTGACAGATAGATAGACGCACGGATGGACAGACGGATGGACAGCGGAGACTTAGTAATAAGGTCCACTTGGCACCGTTCGGGTACGGAACCCTAAAATGTAATATAGTTACAGCCTCAAAATACGAAAATAGCAATAGAAATATACTTAGTAGGTAACTCGACGGTAAGTTTTAAACTAATAAGTAGGTAACAGTTGCAATTTGCATGTTTTGCTACAAGCCAAAACACAGTTCGTGACCAACCATAAATTAATAATACGATTTACCATAAAGTTTTTTGAAACCATGTAATTATTATGTGCATTTTATGAACAATCTGTACAATTAAAAAAAAAAATCTAGAGATCTGTAAAAGTTCATTTTATTGATTTATTTAACATAGTGCGGATTCTGAGGTATTATTTAACTAGAGAATAGAGCAAACATAAAAGTTCTGGGATGGAACAATGCGAAAAGTTCCAGAATTGAGCAAATATAAAAGTTCCACATATATGCATATTACCTACTTCATACATTCGCCGAGTTCCATAATTAAATAAAGTTTCAGGTAGGCAGGAAAGTTTTTAATATTCATAGGGCGTCCGGGTCCTTGTAAATGTTTTATTCGTTAACGAGTCGACGGGATTAGGGTAATCATGTCACGTTGTTGATGCTGGAGCCTTTCAATGAATACCCATCATCAATATCAAAATAGAATTTGTTATAGGATCTTAATTACAAGTTTTTAATTGAAATACTTTTAATAAAACGATGTCGCACTCTTTTTTATTAACCCCCGACCCAAAAAGAAGGGTGTTATAAGTTTGATGTGTGTATTTGTGTATCAGTGTATCTGTGTATCTGTCTGTAGCATCGTAGCTCCTAAATTAATTAACAGATTTTAATTTAGTTTGTTTTTGTTTGAAAGGTGGCTTGATCGAGAGTGTTCTTAGCTATAATCCAAGAAAATCGGTTCAGCCGTTTTATTAGTTTTTTTCTAGTTACTGTAACCTTCACTTGTCGGGAGTGTTATAAATTTTTAATTTACACTGGTGTAGGTACCTATAACAAGTTTCTTTACCTATGCGACACTGGCGAATCAACTACTATCATATACTAATTAATAGGTAAGATAATAGGTAAGAGGAATAGGTATGCTACTAGCCATACTCGGGAATTGAATTGAATTGAATAGAACTAATGTTTGTATAAAAACTAAATTTTCATTTTTAAGTAAGAAAGTATGAAGAAGTAAAAAAATGGGGTTTTAGCGGAACCATGTCAAAGCTCAAGGCACCACTACAAGAAGGAAAATAACAATAAAAGAACAGAAAACAACGACAGAAGTAGGATATAAAAGTAGGTCTCATCGCTTACTAGCGATCTCCACTTCAACCTTTGAAATATGCAAAAGAAGGCAGTATCCAAAGACAGGAGAGCATAGAAAGCTACTAAGCTACGCAGGCCAAATAGAAATCAAACACCGTCGTATAAATTGATTACCTTGTGGAAAACTTTCCGTTTCCTTCACTTCCAGTGATCACAGCAAAGCAATCCGTTTATCTAATTTGTATTATTCTGTTCAAAGCTTAATGGGTACAAGGATTATCTGTAACAGACGTCTCAACAGCCGTCTGTCTGTAGGCTTAAATTTTCATTATATTTACTGGATAATTCAGTGCAGGAGCGGCGTGAGACTAGGGAGATAGAACGGATTGTACCTGCAACACTGAGCATTCGATTATGGCTTATTATTCGCTGTTATTTATCTTTGCTGCCATAGACTGTTATACCTATTTGATAACCAGATTGTGTTTTTATGTAAGAACTTAACCTAAAATTAGTCGCGATCCCAATGGATCGGAGACGGTCAAAGTGAAACAAAGAATCCAAGGACCTGCAAAGCCCCAAAGCAGTACGATAAAGAAGAAGAAAAACTTAACGGCCACAATATCTAAATAAATTAAACACTTTCGTCATATCTTTCACAAGTCCCTTATTCAAAGCTAAATTAAGTTTTAATAACGAGGAGAATTATAATGAAAATTTAATGAATTTAATTAGGATGATTATTTAAGAAATAGGTAGGTATATGACTAAAACTCTTTTCAATAAGCTGAAAATATATTATATTGTTTTGTAAGAAACTAAGACACTAAAAGTAGTAATTTCAATGTTTGTTTTTTACCTCCGAAAAATACACACTTCTTTTATGGATCTTTAAAGTTCTACTATTACTCGTTAGTAAAGGAAATAGTCAATCATTCATAAATGTATCCATATTTTTATATATTTTTATCATAAATACTTCCATTCATTGGGCATGTCGAAGGAACTCGATTGATCAAAATTATTATACTCATACCTAAGTTTGGTACCCCTGTAAGTCGTTCATATTAGTGGATTACACGCAAAAGCTCTTTCGTATCCAAAGGCGACCAATAATAATCGGCTTTTTGACCCATCGCTATGGGTAAATGGGCGTAGAAATATTCGGTTTAGAAAGGAGTTTTCTTGGCATTCATAGATAAATATTATGTATAATCCGTCGTAGAAAATACCATAATCAAGTGACTAATCCAGGACCTTTAATAGATCCATACTAATATTATAAATGCGAAAGTGTGTCTGTCTGTCTGTCTGTCTATCTGCTACATTTTCACGGCCCAACCGCTGAACCGATTTTAATGAAATTTCGTACAGACTTGGGATACATCCCGGGGAAGGACATAGGCTACTTTTTATCCCGGAAAATCAAAGAGTTCCTAAGGGATTTAAAAAAAATCGAAATCCACGCGGGCGAAGCCGCGGGCATCCCCTAGTAGGTATATATATTTTTCTATAGATTTTTAGAAGAGCATTAGGTAGCATTTTGTTACTCTAGTCACATTATTCTAAAATATATAAGACCAACGAGGTATACGTGAAATGAAATTCAAGTAGGTACCTACTGCAAGAAATGTTCAGTTTAAAGAAAACTAAAAGATGGGGTAAAGTTGTAAAATTTTAAAAACAAAGTTGAACATTGGCGTGAAACTGCTAGAAAACTTAAAGTTGGTTTAGCTTCGCTACATATCGCTTCAAAGATTGATTATAGGTACAACAAAACAATGATTTTTAGAAGAAACCTAAGAACAACTATTTTATTATTATAATACATTATGTAATAATAGTATAAGTTAAATTCATCAAATTCACATCTAAATTCTCAAGTGAAGAGTCAAAACTACGGTACTTGACTCAATTTGTAGAGCAACATTCCCCCCCCCTCACCTCCTATGTCCAGCAGTGGACGTGTAGCGGTTGATAATGTGGTATAATGTCATTGTCTAAGACCCATTTAGTGAAGAATGGAAGTTCTCCAAACAACCGGTCCGTGAGTAACAAATTGTAATGCAACGTCAGACAACACCTCGGCAGGCACTCTGACGAAATTGGAAGCGAAAATAAACAGAAAACTTCCTGCGAGATTACACCTGACGAAGATGCAAACGTTATTTTAGAAAGATGCCGGCTCAGGCGTCGATTCGGATATTATGTACTTCCGTACTTTACTCTCTATTTCCTAGACTGCTCTACTCGTGTTGAAGTCAATAAAGTTTATTTCCTTGACTAGTAGTTTCACCCTAAGTTTTGTTTGTAAACTTGAAATATCTGCAAATACTCGTATTCACCAGGATACAGGTACCAGGTACATTATGTGTTGAACAGAGCTATTTTTTTAACTACTACTACTACTACTTCACTAGTACAATTTTCTCCAACAAAGGTTAAATTATGGGAGTGAGGTTCAAACCAGTTTGAATTCAAAACCTTTCAGATACTTAATTAAAAAATCTTAAGTTAAATTAATTTCCGGCGTTTCACGGAAAGCGAATTTTCGCACTTACAAATAAGTGCAAAAATACACTTTCCGTGAAAACTACCTACTATGTTATATTATTGCTATTGATTTTGGTCATAATTCTTAGTGAAATGAACGAGTAAACGATAGTATTTATAGTGCGAAGTTGAAAAATCACAGTTCAGTCACTGCGCAGTAGTTTCTTTCCCATAGAGCGCATTTTGCATATTGTCTTCATACATAGTTTCCTGTCCACGCGCCCCGGGCGCTTGCTATAGGTATGTTAATAAGTTGATTAAGTTGGGCATGAAGGCCCTTCAAGTCCTAAATAAAACTACTAGGTATAAATAAAGGCCTTTCACTTAATATCGCACGGATATAACTCATGTAGAATAAAAGCGTCTGAACATAACTCGAGCCCGAGTCGCACACGGCAGGTCAGTCCCGGGATGATGAAGGCACGTAATTCACCGCGTCCCGGCTCCAGTGACAGATGGCAGTTGCTGACTTGAATGTACGTCGAGTGTCGAGCTTGGATGTGGTATGCCACTCTTCGTTAACGGAGTTATGACGGCAAATGCTGCTGTTGATGAATGGACTGTATGTAGGCGACAATCGTTGTACCTACCATATACCTATAATCTATATGCTTGTAACTTCAATTACTTTTATACATGGCATAATATTGTATATCAAACCTTTAATGGTTTTACAAGTGTAAATTAAACATTTATAAAACCCCCGACAAGTGAAGGTTACAGTAATAAATAGAAGAGAGCTGATAACTTTCAAACAGCTGAACCGATTTTCTTGGATTATAGCTAATAACACTTCCATGAAGCCACCTTTCGAACAAAAACAAACTTAATTAAAATCGGTTCATTAGTTTAGGTGCTACAATGCCACAGACAGATACACAAATACACAGATACACACATCAAACTTATAACACCCCTCTTTTTGGGTCGGGGGTTAAAAAGAGCAACTGCCGAGTTTCTTGCTGGTTCTTCTAGGTAGGAAAGGCATTCCGAACCAGTGGTAGATGCTCATGACGAATCAAAAGTACTTGTAAAAGTCTAACTGAATTGAAAATATTTTGAAAATTCGATTTTGAATTTTTAAACACTAGAACAAGAAACTTGTACAAAGCTAAATGAAGAATTTCGGAAAAGCCTTCTAAATTGTATTGAAATATGACTAGATGTAACCCGCGACATCGGTCGCGTGAATTTAGGTTTTTGAGAAATCCCGTGAAAACTCTTTGATTTTTCGGGTTAAAAAGTTATCTCTATATACCTACTAAGTTTCGTGATAATGAATAGGCCGTGAAAAGCTAACAAACAGAAAGAAAGACAGAGACACACTTTCGCATTTATAATAGTAGTATAGATGGATTATAAACATAATTATTTTTATTCGAGAAAATCAAAGAATTCCCACGCGATTTTAAAAAAAACCTTAATCCACGCGGACAAAGTCGCGGGCATCATCTAGTGAAACATAAAATAACCATTCGTTTAGGCCTTTTCCCAGCTCCATATATTCGAGGATAGGCCTCATTTGCTAAAATATCCATGCCATCTGCGACGCCACCACTGGTGTACAAGATTTATCATTCGCGCGACACTACTTTAGTTTCCTGTCAGATATTAATTATTTGAACTCCACTATGTTTTTGGTTTGGGTACAGAATAAACTATTTGTAAAGTGACCCAGTTTTCTTCTTCTTCTTCTTATTATATTTTAGTAACCAGTTGTGTGAAACCGTTTCTTGTATCATAGAAATTATAAAAATTTAGTATTTGTTTTAATAAAGTTTTAACCAAAACTATGTTGCGTAGGTACTAACAACCTTTTTAAAACATCACTTCCATATATTTTTTCCTATTTTTATTGTTTCCAGTTCATAACATTGGTTGAAAAAGATTTATAAAATAAAAATCCAGACTTCAGGCTTAGGTTTAAAAACCTAAGAGTATAATTTTCTAAATCGAAGCTAGCATAAAGGCATAGGCATCTTTTTCTAGATAGCACGTTCAATTTCAGACTGTCTATAAATTTAAAAAAGTATTTGCACTAAATTCACACACAATGAGAATTACTAATGAAAGAATTTTATTTAAAAACTAGCTGATGCCCGCAGCTTCGCCCGCGTGGATTTAGGATCTGAAATCCCGTGGGAACTTTTGTATTCCCCGGGATGCAACGTGTTTCTTTACCACGTAAAAACATTTAAACGGATGATCCTATAAAAATCCCGAGGGACCACCAGGATTTAGGATTTGCAATTCCTTACAGCATCAGGGTTGAGGAGTTGGGTCCTCGAGGTCAACGACAATGTCTTTACGTGGTACAGATACCTTCAATATCAATCAATTTATAACCGACAGTTTCTAAATCCCATCAGTAGTGATGGTCAGGTCCTCTGCAGCATCAGGATTGAGGAGTTGGAATCCAATTTTTTTATGAAACAATGTCACAAAGTTCCTCTATCGATTAAAAAAAAATTACGCAAATCGGTTCAGAAATCTCGGAGATTTCGGTGTACATAGGTAGAAAAACACAACTCCCTTTTTGAAAGTCGGTTAAAAAGTAGCCTATGTTACGCCCTGGTCAATCCTCTACTTGTCTGTGAAAATCCCGTCAAAATCGGTTCAGCCGTTCCGAAGATTAGCCTTTTCAAACAGACAGACAGACAGACAGACAGACAGACAGACAGAGAGACAGACAAAAATTTTAAAAACGTGTGATTCAGTGTTGGTATCGTTCAAATAACCATATGAGCTTAATATGAGGTAGTTATTTCGAAATTACAGACAGACGCTCCAATTTTATTTATTAGTATAGATGTATACCTAAACATTTGATAAACACTCGTAGAATTTCCATACAAATCCCAGTTCCAACGTCTACGCATAAACGAGGGCTCATCATATCGTCCCATGAGCGTCCCATCCGCGTATCTACCAACTTTACAAATGGGCAATTGTACTCGGTTCATTGCCCCCTAGAGCTTACCGGCCTTTGTCCTTTTGTAAAGAGGCCGTTTTCCTAATTTCAGGAGTATTTTGTTACTTTCTTTATTATATTCTTTGAGTGAAATGCATAAAACTTAAAGAAAATAAAAGCAAAAGAAGAGGTTCTGCGTTATTTCTCTTTAGTAAGTATTTCTAAGTTTGCGAGTATGATAGGTACACTCTACTACTTTGTTTTTCAGAGTATTGTTACTAAATAAAATATTTAGGGATATTGTGGCTGATTCTGTTGTACAAAATCTCTTGATTGACAAGTCTAAATCTAGTGCTATCCTTTTCTGCAGGTAGAATTATGAAAGAGATACCAATGCATTTAGACGTGTCATTTTAGTTTAGAGATTGTGTACAACAAAATTAGCCACAATATTGTTCTAGGTATACTGTTGTAAGGACTTAGACAGATCAACGACAGCGAGGCGCGAATCAAGAAATTGTGAATTCTACAAGTTGTGATGAACTTGGTATGAATGCGCTGTAAAAGCTATTGGCTACTGGCTACTGCTGTCGTCCTCGCACTTCGCAGTGTTAAAAGTTTCATATATACTTAATGGGTATGTTATAACTTACGAATCTGTATTTGCTACTGCAGTTGTGCGTCATCGCTGCGCCGTTACGCTTATTCAGACCCTTAAATTAAGTTAAACAGTGAAACAACAGAACATTGGGTAAAAGGTATAGGACCGCTTACATAGCTATATCCTCTGGCAAAGTAAAAGCAAGGGTTGACCGAAAAGATGGAGAGGCATTAAAGCAACCCTTTAACTTAACTCGGAATTACAAGTACCGCTGAGAACGGGTTATATTTGCCTCGTAACGTGTTATATAAGGATGTAAATTGTACTGAAACATTTAGACCACGTACAGCCCTCGGGCACAGGGATACGGATATAGGGATAGTGTCGGGACACGGCCCCCTTGGATGTGTTTGGAATGCGTTAAATACTGGATATGTAACAGTTTGTTTGTTTTCCCCAATTGACGATGGAGGCGGGCAGTTTTCTTTGAATCCGATCTAACAAAGCCATGTCTCAACTCTCAGACATGCTTGTTTTGAGCAACTATGCCTAGGAATTTATATTATAAAACCCAGGATTGTATGAATATTGTTCGCTTGGTATTGTGCCACTATAGTTATAGGTCTACGGTATATGACTATAATTATGTACTCTTGTTCCCACTGGTGAGTCTTAGGCATAACACAATGTGTCATGGTGCTTTGCCAAGTATGCAAGTATGAGGATAGTGCCATTAATACGCACAGTGATACATCATTACTTGTTGGCATTATACTTGAAGATCAATTATATTTTTCAATTATACCTACTAACCCTACAGGTGTAAACTTGTGGAGTAATTACCGCCACCTGTGATCTTTTGCAGTACCTGTGCTATTGGAATTAGTTTTTAAAAATCCCGTGGGAACTTTTTAACTTTCTGGGATTAGCCTATGTCCTTCTCCGGGATGTAAGCTAACTCTGTACCCATCAAAATCGGTTTAAACTGTTGGGTCGTGAAACGCTAGCAAACAGACCGACACACTTTCGTATTTATAATATTAGTATGGAAGTATGGATTTGTTGATCCGCCCGTGGAATAACCCCACATTATAATAGTCTACTGACTTGCGGGTCGTCTCCAGATCACCATTGATATCTTTTGACGTAAATCTTGGCAACTTTAAACCAAAACCAATTTATTTGGGCGACATTCAAGTAATCGCAATGATGTTGACAAATAGACTAGCCAACCGTCCCGCCTCTTCGCTGTTCGATCTTTACGGATACAGCGATACAATATTTCATTCGATTACGAGAACAGGAACGATACAATAGCGATAAATTAGTCGCGGGTCACGATTTCCAATGGATCCGTTTCGGATTTCCATGGAAAAATAGGCACTTATATTTTATGCTGCTGAGTAATTATAGTGTGCATATTTTATTTCGATTTAGCATAACAGTCCACGGGTTTAGTTGTAACTCGTTGAGTTATATATTATAAAATTATTTAGTATTTTGTTTATAAGAGTAGAGAGGTATAATCTGCATATCGGTGGTTTAAGCCGACAGCTTTTCATGGTAAGTACCAAACAGAGAAGCATTCAAACAAATACAAAGCCCAGAATTTCTATTATTTGAGACAAATCGGGTCCAACCCTTGCGAAACCCCGAGACAAGGCTAATTTTCTTCTAGTATTGTGATCTGATTTACATAAAAAAAATTTTTTGTAAAAACTGTAAACAAGTTTGTACCAAAATAGAATAAGTTTTTTTGAAGATTACTATTTCTAAAGATGCTCAATAATATTCAAAATGATATCGCAAAATTCAATATTGGAATCCTCTTTCAATACTAAACAATGTTCAAACTGGATCGTATTGTAAATCGAGCAGTTACTCGGCCCGACACGGCATTTCCATTACAGGCGATACCGTAAGTTTTTCTCAAGCTATTCTGATTTCCAACAATCTCATCAAATCACGGGCGGCGAAAGGTAGCAAAGGGAGGCTGATTGAATTGAAAGCTCGGTACCTGCTATACCTATTCCTTTTCCGCTTCCCCAAACCGAACTTTTATCCAATGTTAAATGTGTTTTAATCTGATTGAACTTGCGACTTAGATAAATTGTTTTGCTTTTGGTTTTTTTTTTTTTTTTTCTTTTCGTATTTAGCATGATGATTAGTTAACGACTCACAGAGAAAGAGACTTGTGGATTGCACAATACCTTTCAGTAGTTCGTCTATCACGAGCTTGATAATAGTTGATTTATTCAGCGATAGCGTAGAATTTAGATTATGTGAAACCTTTTTTAACCCCCGACCCAAAAAGAGGGATGTTATAAGTTTGACGTGTGTATCTGTGTATCTGTGTGTCTGTGTATCTGTGTATCTGTGTATCTGTGTATCTGTGTATCTGTGTATCTGTGTATCTGTGTATCTGTGTATCTGTGTATCTGTGTATCTGTGTATCTGTGTCTGTGTATCTGTGTATCTGTGTATCTGTGTATCTGTCTGTGGCATCGTAGCGCCTAAACAAATGAACCGATTTTAATTTAGTTTTTTTTTTGTTTGAAAGGTGGCTTGATCGAGAGTGTTCTTAGCTATAATCTAAAAAAATTGATTCAGCCGTTTAAGAGTTATCAGCTCTTTTCTAGTTTTCTTGTAGAAAAGAAGGTTAGATAACCGTTAGTTTCATAATATTATGTCAATAGACAAATGTCAAGCTGTCAAGATGGACGTTGCCTAAATACATAATTATTTATTTTGAAAATGATGTTTTGGAAAACTCAAATACTTTGGATCGTCGGGGGTGTTAAATAAATTTTTAATTTACACTTGTTATTAGTTCTGTTCAGAAAAGTTTACTGAGGATGATTTGATACCACAGTGGTGTAATTAAATTGAAATACTCGAAGAATATTTTAATAGGCAGTGTATAAGGTTTCGTTATCAATGACCTGATAGAGGTTTTTACTTGCAGGCAGCTTATATCCCAGAGACAGATATTTCATCCCGCAAAATGAAAGAGTTCCCACAGGATTTTTTTAATAAATCCATAATAATCAATTGATTGAATAATGATCAAGATAATATTATTATAATTAATTCTTAGAACAGTGTATCACAAACAGGTATACAAAAGGCTACTAAACTTTAGCAAGCAACATCAAACTTATATTGACAGTTTTCCTAACCGACTGTAGTCGCGGCGAACTTTTCATGAGAATTGCATGCCCCATCAGTTTATTTATTTACATGGGGTCGGTTCGATAAATCCGAGACTTCCTATTGCAAGGGTGAGTTTTATTGAACATATATTTAGTTCACACCCAAGGATCAATAAAGACGAATATAAAGTTTTGTTACACCAATACATTTTCATGGCATTGGATAGATCAGATTTTGTTTTCCTGAGGTAGAGTAACTTTTTCATTTTAAAAATAATCTTACCAATCTCCAAAAAACTTAATCCACCTGGACGAAGTTGTGAGAATCATCCATTTGGTACAGAGGTAGATTTCACCCCTAGGACAGGCCTAATGTATTTCCGGGGTAAAAAGTACCCTATGGTACTTTTTACCCCGGATATACATTTTTTTAAATCTAAATCTACTCTGATGAAGTCGCGGGTAATATCTAGTAAAAAATAAATGCTATAAAGTAGGTACGACACATTTAGACCACTGTATAGCCGAACCGCCCAATTGTCTAGCCGGTGTCCAGTTCCCAAACCGCAGCCTGAACTACGATGTTACCTGTCGCTTCCCCTCTTGAGTCCCCCCTTTAGTTGGAGTTAGATATATCACACAGTCTAATATTTTAAGCCATAGTAGTGGTTAAGATTTGCGTCTGGTGGTGCGACCACAGTTTTCTCATTTTGTCTTTTGAATGCAACTTAATTAGATGATGCCCGTGGCTTTGCCCGCGTGGATTTTGGTTTTTTAAATCCTGTAGGAACTCTTTGATATTCCGGGATAAAAAGTAGATGTCCTTCCCCGGGATGTACCCCAAGTCTGTACCAAATTTCATTAAAATTAGTTCAGCAGTTAGGCCGTGAAAACGTGGCAGACAGACACACTTTCGCATTTATAATATTAGTATGGAGCATAGATTAGAAGTCAGAATGTGCCTGTAAATGAAAATTAATGAAGTACTTACTTATAATATTATGCGAGTACGTTTTGATTAAAGTGTGTAACTTTCTTTATGTTGTATGCACAATGCACATTTATTTTCTCACTTAAAGTTAATATTTTCAATGAAACCTAAGTGTGCAGCTAGTTTATATAGAACTGGCGAATGGCGGAGACGTGGCTCGGACCATATACCAATGTACTTTGTGTCTCGGACGCATGTCTCCTTCCTAGAATTTGTGATATAAGTTTGACGTATGTATCTGTGTATCTGTGGCTCTGTGTATCTGTGTATCTGACTGTGGCATCGTAGCTCCTAAACTAATGAACCGATTTTAATTTAGTTTTTTTTTTGTTTGAAAGGTGGCTTGATCGAGAGTGTTCTTAGCTATAATCCAAGAAAATCGGTTCAGCCGTTTGAAAGTTATCAGCTCTTTTCTAGTTACTGTATGTACCTAACTTTCACTTGTCGGGGGTGTTATACATTTTTTAATTTACACTTGTTTGAATATGATTATGGTAGAATTCAAGACCGTAATTCAATTAGACCACAGTATCTACATTAATTAAGCCCAGGTACCCATACAACGAACGAAAGTCCTCTGCCACTCTAGCTTAGCTCATTTAAGCTCTTTCGGGAAGTCGATGTCCGTGGTAAGCCCATTGTGTCTGGACCACACCCATTGTCCACTGTTTAATATTGCAACCACGGCCTTAACTTTAAAGAGCATTTTTTATCATCTCCACTAAAATTGCTGGAAATAATTGGATTTTCTAATTTTGGTGGATACTTTTTGTTCTAGAGCAAAAAAAAGTAGAACAGATATGAATGTAATAAGAATAATTGATTTACAAGTTCCTTTTTGTTTCCAATGGAGTGGGGCTCGACGTATGCACGTATTAGTCAACTCTTCTGGACTCTGGAGGTCTGAGAGAAGAGTTTGCAGAACTGTAAACTTTTTTTTTCTCTCTCATCTTTACAAAGATTAGCCAATGTCAAGTTAGTAGTTATTTGTAACAAGTTAGTTAAACTATACAAGTATGGACCTCGTCTGTGCCGGCGCTCGCCGACATACGCACGGCACCCCCTTAGAGCGCTTTCCAGTCAGTTTTAACAAAAAAAAAAAACACTCCAAAAAAGCAGAGCACGCCCGCCAGCTAACACCAACACAGACGAAGTCCAAAACTGTAAACTTATACTTTCGCGTTAAAAAATTACCAATCAAAGACAGTCTGTGTATGATCACTAGACCAGGGTAGGGGCGCAATGGCAAAACTCACAATTTTTTGAAACTGCGTCCCTCTCGCGTGACGTTTCACCTTTTCCTACTTAAAAAGTGTGCCTCCATACAGATTTTTTTAAATTTCCAGGAAAACTATTCAGGCTAGGATAAAATAATCTAGGAGGAAATTATTGCTCTTTGATTATCAACTTCCATTCATTTTGAAAATGTCCCAGCTATAATACCTACCTACTACTTATGTCCTAAAATTGAATAGTCTGTCTATCGATATATCTGTTTGTTCGCACAATCACACTGAAAGTACTGAACGGATATTAATGCAATTGGGAACATTTATTTATTTGCTTGTGAGGCCTTAATAAATTATCCAAATATTCTTTCAATTTTTATCTTTAAGAATATTAACATAATTAGGTATTGAAATGAAAACGTACAAATAATATTAATTGACAGCATTCGTTAACACGATAGTGTAAAAGCGTGCATTTAGCGGAAATTAGAACTGTCGGTGTGACAAACGAGGCAAGGCTAATTACTATGTCAATGCCGGGAGTATTGACCGTTGCTATTGCAAATTGGCATGTAAAGCCTAGATATGGCTATTTCCACGAAGTTAATACAGTTTGTTAAGATACCTGGTATGTAATACCTAGGTCATTGGATTACACCTACTTAATTAATCAGAAAGCCTCAAAAATACCAAAGGACCATGGGCATTTTTGTGTGAACTCTGCCTGATACGCAATAGAGTTCTAATGTATGTAAGTTTATTGCTTACAACCTACTGTAACACAATAGTTTATCTCATGAAACCACCGGGTATGTAATTAGTCGAGGACATATAAAGTTATATTTTTTTTTGACGATTTTCTTGTGAAAATTCAATCACCGATGAAAAAGTTCATGCTTTGCTGCATTTTTGGTCAGCTTATCACTTGGGTAATAAACCAGCAAACATACTTTTGCATTTATAATAAACGTTAATAAAGGTAGTGATAACAAATACCTTAGTAAGTACTCATTCAGCATCCTGAGGTGAGATACTATTGTGCAAATAATAATCAAAACACTGAAATCCTCTCAAAATCATTTTCATATTTGACAAAGGTACCAATCACAATCGTTAATTGTGTTTACCAATTGTATAACACGACAATCAATGTGAAATAATTACGTCCTTAATTATATACGTAAAATGCAATTTACAATAGTTCCCATTCGTGGCGTGTAATTAACGACGCGGTACGCAGGAGACGCGGGCAATTTGTCATGGCACTACGGGCTCACTGGCACGTCAGCTTAAAACCCAGTAAGTTGCGTTTTTGCCTAAATTCTTTTTGCAATAATAACCTCATAGAGTAATGTGAACTTTGAAGTATAAAGCATTTATAGGTTAATGATTAACGTTTACTTAACGTTTGACAATTATTGCACGAATCTCCTGCGTACCACGGTACGCAGGAGATTCGTGCAATAATTGTCAATTTACTACACCTACAGGCTCACTAGCACGTCTGGTCAAAACCCAGTAAGTCGCATTTTGCCTAATTCTTTTTTTACAATACTACCTACATATAGTTCTCCTTTTATTTCTTGCATAGCTCCTTCATTACTGAGTGTCGTTATCGTGGCTCCTTTCTGATAACACTCTCTTCATGAAATTTTTCCAACGTATGCTACGTTGGAAAAATCCTCCGCCATATGATAAGCACAGCTTTCCTGGCTACGTGACCTCATGACAGATGGTAGATAGCCTAATTTTTTCCCCGACGTACCTACTTAAAATAGCGTTGATTATAAAGCATTTATAGGTAGGTAGTTACATTTCTAATGCAAAAACTCTATTTTAGAAACACAGATGAATTCACAATACCTACTGCTCGAAGTCATGGCGCTATGGATACAGTGTACCTAATAGTAGTTACTTTCCAGATACCGAATCATCACTTTATGAAGACGTTTAGATAAAAAGCTTAGAAGCATTATATCTAAATTATTATCCAAAACATGAAGTTTATTTAAGTTAGAAAGAACCAACAAAGATGATTTTTTTTTGCTTTCAAGAAAAAAGTTATTTGTACTTACTGGGTTTCAAGCTGGGGCAGACAACGTAGTAACGCAAACTGTGACTCGTGTAATCTATCCCGGACATTTTTAGTTCATAATGGAAATATACAGCGTGCTTCGACCCCTAAAAGGATTGTGCTATCCACTGCGTGAACTATGGCCAAATGTCGTAAAAGCATTTTGGAGGTAGCCAGACTAAAAGGCTAGCAAGATTGATCTCGTAAATCTCGACTCGGTCTGTGGATATTTTTATTTTTTAACAAATTGTCCAATAACTCAAAATTTAAAAAACGCCCGACACAAAAACATCTATAAGAAAACTAGAAAAGAGCTGATAACTGTCAAATGGTTGAACCGATTTTCTTCGATTATAGCTAAGAACACTCTCAATCAGTTTTATTATCCTTCAGCAAACAAAATAATAGGAAATCAATGCTTATTTTTCCATGATTAGACCGCGTACCTATTACCTATAATAAATAGTAGATGCGAAACAGATTGCTATCATTACATAGACAATTGATGGACGTTTGTAAATGATATTTGATTTGCAATCACAGCGTACTCGCAAAAGTTCGATACAATGACATAATAACTGACTTCTGTTTTTAAGTTATTATGATTCAAGTTTACTTGTGATTTAAGTTTTTTTAATAAAATTTTTAGAAGTTATATGACAATGTTTCTGCTAAATATTATATGTGTATTTAATTTCTAGTATCAGTTGTTGTTATTTTTTTATTATTATTTTATTATTATCAATTGTTGTTGTTACATTAAGTTTAGGTACCTACAATGTGTAAATACAGTACAGAGAATGAAATACTAATTATTTATTATCTATTATGATATATTTTTATTATGATTATGCATGTCAAAAAAGATTAGCCCTTTTTGATAGAGAAGACTTTTTGTTAAGTTAGATGCTTAGAATTAACATTTAATTAATAAATATTTAGTTACCACATCATAATATTGTTTTTATTCCTATTTATTACAATACGACTCAAAATTTATCTACGAAAAAATTAATTATCTATCTCAAATTCTAAAGTCTTGAATATTCAAGCTGAGGCTTCGACTAATAGTTAGTTCTACTCACAGCTACGGCTGCTAATGCAACCGTAATCGGTGAGGTCCATTGTTGCGGTACATTCGTAACGACCGTAATACCGTTGCGGTTTTGGCTTTTAACCTTTGTTTATTTTGGCTTTGCTTCTCTGCATCTAGATAAAAGCACCTGGAAATTCGTTATGGTACTTAGAAGAATCAGTGCAAATCTATACCAACATTTTCAAAAAATATTCATTAACTTTCAATCAATATAATATAATAATGTATTTGTATAGTATATAATTCTGATGATAGAATAGAATAAAATATATTTTTATTCCAATAAACTTTCACAAGTGGTTTTCAACTGTCAAAAGAATTGATACCACCGAATGGAATATGGTTTTTAATGCCATCCCTACTGAGAAGAACCAGCAAGAAACTCGCCTTTCAGTTGTTCAAACTATTTTTTGACGGGGTCTCTACAACTAGTAAGGAATATGAAATTTCGTGGAAAGGAGATCATTCTAGCTCCATACATTTTTGGGCCTTTTCTGAAAGTGCCGGCCAACGAAAAAAAATGGTACGGATCGTTAGAACTAGCCATTTGGAGTAATAGTTAATATGGCAGAAAAGTTATAGGATTGCTCTGAGCCAAGTTATACAAGGTCGAAGATTCGTCATTTTCATACATTTTATTGATTTCTAAAAGTGCTGGGAAACATAAAATAATGTTAGATATTGCTAGAACTAATAATTTAAAGCAATTGTCATTATGACCCGAAGGCTGTGGGACCATTATATGTCGTGTTATACAAGTTATACAAAAAATTAATATACTTTGTATAATTAATTGTAACCGATTTTATGATTTTGTTACTGTTCTGATTGTTTTATATGAATTTGAATACACGCACAATTATTTTGACTCCCACGAAGTGCTGGATCAGCTGCAATGTAGACAAAATTCGTTTATACATACCTGGATAATATGCGGCCTTGTAATACTAGGTGATCTCATCCAGCCATCTCCCAAACTTCTGCCACTGGGATATCTCCGGCGAGCTCTGTGATGAATGCACCATTTGGTTATAAGTAATGTTCACCATAGTAACTACGGGCTTGCTTCAGTCGATAGCTGCCCAAAGCAACCTGCGTCGATTCTTCTGTGAATCTAGGAAAGTCATTGAACGGAGGATGTTGGCTTCCATAGCCTGGAAATGAGCTCTCCTTCTATTATAATTACATATTTTTTGTGATAACAAGTTCTGCTGAACTGTTTTGCTCACTTCTCGTTCATGGATTACGTCAAGAAAATCACGTGCATGCACGTTGTTGTCTATCAGAACATGATAGCCGTTCAGCAATGCTGACAAAATCCTGAAATAATCGATCATGTTACTTAATGTCCGGTTACAAACCCTGAATAACTCTGAGTTAACAAAAATCTCTTCCAAAGCGGTCGTTAATCATTTACATTATCCAGCAGCAAATGGTAAAAAGTCTAGATTTATTGGCTTCGTCAGTAGTTAGCTGGGTTTTTACTGATGTTTTGTTACTGGCATTTGTGCCACATAACCGCACACCTCAAGAAAGAAAGATTACCTCAAGATTGTTTATGGTATCTCTAAAACCATGGACTAAGATAAAAATCCAGTAAAAATCTTCTATATTATTTAAAATCTACGCATTGTAAGTTGCTGCAGCGTGTAGATTATTGTTCCATCGCAACAAATATAAAGGCTTTTAGTGGTTTCGGAACTTGTGGTTAGGGTATGAGTTTCACTGAAAAAAGTAATTAGTGCTTTTCTGAAGATATATGTACATGCCTGGTTCTGTCTGTACATGCCCTTTATAGATAGCCTTTCTTTCTTGAGGCATGCGGTTATGTGACACAAATGCTAGAAACAGAACATTTAAATGAAACCCAGCTAATTACTGACCAAACCAATAAATCTAAACTTGTTACCATTTTCCGCTGGATGGTGGAAGTGATAAACAAACGCTTTAAAAGAGATTTTCGTTTGCTCAGGATTGATCAGAGTGACCGGGCATTAAGTAACGTGATCGATTATTTCAGGATCGCGGTAACACCGCTAAACAGCTATCATGTTCTGATAGACAACAACGTGCATGCACGTGATTTTCTTGACGTAATCCATGAACGAGAAGTGAGCAAAACAGTTCAGCAGAACTTGTTATCACAAAAAGTATGTAATTATAATAGAAGGAGAGCTCATTTCCAGGCTATGGAAGCCAACATCCTCCGTTCAATGACTTTCCTAGATTCACAGAAGAATCGACGCAGGTTGCTTTGGGCAGCTATTGACTGAAGCAAGCCCGTAGTTACTATGGTGAACATTACTTATAACCAAATGGTGCATTCATCACAGAGCTCGCCGGAGATATCCCAGTGGCAGAAGTTTGGGAGATGGCTGGATGAGATCACCTAGTATTACAAGGCCGCATACAATCCAGGTATGTATAAACGAATTTTGTCTACATTGCAGCTGATCCAGCACTTCGTGGGAGTCAAAATAATTGTGCGTGTATTCAAATTCGAATAAAACAATCAGAACAGTAACAAAATCATAAAATCGGTTACAATCAATTATACAAAGTATATTAATTTTTTGCATAACTTGTATAACACGACATATAATGGTCCCACAGCCTTCGGGTCATAATGACAATTGCTTCAAATCATTAGTTCTAGCAATATCTAACATTATTTTATGTTTCCCAGCACTTTTAGAAATCAATAAAATGTATGAAAATGACGAATCTTCGACCTTGTATAACTTGGCTCAGAGCAATCCTACAACTTTTCTGCCATATTAACTATTACTCCAAATGGCTAGTTCTAACGATCCGTACCATTTTTTTTCGTTGGCCGGCACTTTCAGAAAAGGCCCAAAAATAATGATCTCCTTTGTACTATAACTACAAACACCGAAAACAATCACACTAATATTATAAAGGAGAAAGTTTGTATGTGTGTGTGTGTGTGTGTGTGTGAGTGTGTGTGTGTGTATGTTTGTTACTCCTTCACGCAAAAACTACTGGACGGATTGGGCTGAAATTTAGAATGGAGATAGATTATACCCTGGATTAGCACATAGGCTACTTTTTATCCCGGAAAATCAAAGAGTTCCCACGGGAATTTTAAAAACCTACATCCACGCGAACCAAGTCGCGGGTATCAGCTAGTGATTCATAAAGTAATTTGAAAGCTGTGACCAAAACATAATAAAATTATGTACGGAACTCTAGCAGCCAGGCCCTACTGTCATATTTTGGCTGTTTATTATTATTGAACAACCAGGCAAAATTCGTATGCACAAAAATCGGGTTTACGCTAAAAATTTTCCGCTAAAATCGTGAGTCCATCAGGGCATCAGGCTGGCCGAATTACCAGCGAGCCCGATTGTTGCGGTCCGCGGGTAATGGACTCAATACAGATGCGGCTTTAGCTTTTAGCCTTTGTTTACTTCGGTCTCGTAGCTCGGTCATTTTGTAAACCATTCCGCGTTTTCAGTGTGTTTAACTTGCGCACTAATTGTAAGTTATTTTATCTAGAACCTTGGTCATATAGACCTACAAACGCACTCGATTTTACAATTTTATACATAACATAACATTACATAGCCCAGCCAATAGGTTCTAGTTCAGCTGGCGCTTGGGCGGTGGCAAGGGATCTCCGGATGATGTCATTAAGGGTACTATGGCAAGAGAAGCGACCAGCGCTTTTTGAACAAGAGTCCATGGTGACCGAAGGCGTCAACGCAGTCACCACAGTGGCATTGGTGAGGCTGGTTTATTGTGTGTTAAGCCTAATACCAATCAAAACAGAAAGAGTGGCATACTACTCTTTCTGTTTTGATTAGTCTTAGTCCAACATAGTACCACAGTACCAAGGTTGGTTTTATATCTTTTTGAAATACGAATTATTAATTATAGTTCATCTTCATCTCGATCATCACGATCAACTCATCGCCTGTCCTAAACTAACCTAACAAGAAATTAAAGATTTTAAAAACCTAAATCCACGCGGACGAGAACACAGACGTTATCTAGTTATTATACATAGGCTACTCAAGAATACCCAACCCAGAGGATCTTAGTAGATACTATCAGTAAATCAGACGACATCTTGTTTTGTAAAATTTCGTGGAAAATTGATACTTCGGTATTGGGTACAAACTAGCTTTTTCCTCTTTATAATATTAGTAGGATAGATGAGTGGTGAACTAATCCATAGTTCACGAGGTCTGTGAATCAACTTTATGCGAGCTTGTACATAGACTATGATTATGTAAATTTTAGCACTAAACAATTAGTTCAAAACTATAAACAGTCCCAAACAACGCGATAGTCGGCGTTATGACGTCACGTTGCACGCCTAGACTAAAGTTAAATTGAAACTGGTAACCAAACCGCACTCGTATGATTTATTAGCCGCTTGTGAATACGCTATTTAGTTTTGTGTTCAATTTAATTGAAGGACTGTTTTGTTCTCATCTTATCTAAGCGACTTTTTCAGGTTAAATTAGCTGTAGTGACAATGTCAGATTGTAATTTTAACGAGTTACAAATATTTTTAGTATGTTTAGAAATTTTTTAATCATTTGGGAAAAGGGACCACTTTTCTTTCATGTTTTATAATTGTTTACTTTCATTAGCAGGGTTCACTAAGCGCATGAGACCTGTTTGATAATTCAATTAAATCGAAAGGCATTCCGAACCAGTGGTAGATGCATTTGACGATTCAAAAGTAGGTAGGTACATACTTGTAAAAGTTTAATTGAATAAATATATTTTAATTTCGATTTTGAAATCTTGAAATCTGTCAAAGAATTCCCGATTATCTGCAGCACAAAGGCAAATTCAAAATAATGATCCCTTATTCTATGGGATTTGGAATATATGACGACCTGTCAAACAATCACATGTAAGTTTAATGTTTTTTGATGCAAACTCGGTTAGCATCACCGTAATAAGTACTAGTTCACTCTGGCAATGCTTATCTTACAATACAAGCTCTGCTTCCCGTATTCATTCCAGGTAAAATGAACTAACTGTAGGTCAAAGGTGGTGGGTAGCGATAAGCCGCGGTGAGTGATAAGGGACAGTTAATTCAACAGAACAAAGGCAAAGAGACCGTGTCCGCGCACCGGTTCAACCCTTTGTTGCTATTGCCACACTGGACGATAAAATTATCGTATTACTTGATAGTCATTATTTTTTTTTTTTTATAAGGTTCCATACGTCAAAAGGGAATCATGAAATTTGGCAGGTAGGTAGGTCTTACAGTACAAGTAAAGGGAAAAATTCGAAAACCGAGAATTCGGGGTTAGGTACATCGCAAAAAATATTAAAATATGTTCATGAACAAATAAATAATTAGTGTTTTCAATTTTCAAAATGAGATAGGTATCATATTAATTATGAAAGAGCTTTACTTGTACATTCTAAAACAGATATTTGTTTATTTGTTATTATTTGTAAATAGTTTTGATTTATCGTGCAAAATGTCGGAAAAAATATCCGAGTACGGAATCCTCGGGGCGCGAGTCTGACTCGCACTTGACCGATTTTTTGTGTAGGGGTTTTACCTACACTTCAAAGAAATTTCTAAATAGGGTGTAGGATAGGGTGCCTTTTTTCACTACGGAACCTTAAAAACGATACGCTACACTAACCATGCCTATTTTAGCACCAAAATAAAAATAATACTGGCTTGCTGATGAGTTATTATCTAGAATGTTTTCATTTTCCTTTCCCGAGGCCCTACTTTTAATGCACTTCGTATACTTTAATGTTTAAAGCCTTTGTGGGTTGCTCTTAGCACATCGGAAACTTGTCGAAAACTATCAAGAACGACGTCAAACCTCCGGTCTTATGTCTTTGAGCTTTTACGTGCTCAAAAATTCACTTTCAGGGCATTTAGTTGACGTTTATGTTAGACAAAAGTGTAGCGACATTTTTATGACGAGCAGAACATAAAATTAAACATCATTGTCAAGTAAAATAATGTTTTTTTACCCATAAATGTCAGTACCATAAAACTATATAAACTATCTTTGTTTTCTTAAGCCTCGACTTCGTCAGCGTAGTCTTTTGGTCGAAGATTCAGTTGGACACTAAACATCGCTAACATGCAAACTTCGAACCCAATACATTTTTTGGCTCTACCCGAGAGCCGAACCCAGGAGCTTTGCAGCCGATAGACCAACGAGGCTCGCATAAGCAATTAAAGTCATAGACAAGCATATTCCTAGCGACTAGCACGTTTGTAGTAGCAATGACAACATCTCATTACTGTTTCGTTCCCGGGGCAAATGGGAGTTAATTTCATTAGCGCGAGACCAACGAATCGTGTGATAACTTTACTGATGTTATCTGGAAGGATGCCCTTGGGACCTAAATTAATGTTTGTAACGTAAACGGAAAATCAACTATTTAACTTGAAATTTAACCCATTTGCATAAATAGGTATACATTTGAAATAAACTTTATGGCTCCCATAAATCTCCAAATTTGCACTAAGTAGGTAGGTACCTAATATTAATTAGACAAATACAGCGTGTTTAGAAAATAAAAATTTTAAATAACCTTATCGCACTGATTGTGAGTAATAGGCCGAAAAAATACCTGGTATTTGTATTTACCTCTCTTATTAAGTCAGTTGAAAGTTTTTACCAATAGAATGCCAAGAGAATTCAATATAATTGACTCAACCAACTATCTCTTGATTCATCCATAAGAACTCTTATCAACCGTAGCGAACAAGAACTTCAAAAGTTGGCACAAGTTTCACATTTGAGAGCATTAATTAAGAAGTTAATGAGATCGTATCCTCTTTTGTTTGGATTGTGGTTAAGTACTAGATAAATAACTTATCATGAAATAAACAACTCGAACTTTTCGTTCTTGGTAAAAAAGAGTATTAATAGTCTCAGTCAACCTATTGTTCTTTTTTCATATTCTTAGTTTAGAGAAGTTACTAAGTTAAGAATAAGTTGTTCAGTTAGCATAGTTTATAGCTCTCATTTTCATTCTTGAATCTTCCTAACGATTTCTTAAAACAAAGTAAATTAAATTTCAGAAAACTACCTATTAACATTCAGTTCGTACAGTAATTAAATAAAGGTACCTATATGCAGTAAAATAAACAGCGCACTCTAAGTTTTTAACATTTTTAACAGCTTATAGTTGCTACTCGGTAGTAAAAAAGCAAACTTCTAACTTGTCATATTGACAAGTGATTTCGTAAGAGACTATCTTTTGGCCGCAACTTCGTCTGTATGATATAACTTAAAGTAGCTACATGGGGATAGTGCAGCTATATCGCAGAGAATGAATTGTTAGAATCTGATCATTCGTTTCGGAGATTGCCTCCTGCATCCAAACTTACAGCCTTTATCCATACTTAATATTATAAATGCGAAATTGTGTCTGTCTGTCTGTCTGCTACCATTTCACGGCCCAACAGTTAAACCGATTCTGACGAAATTTGGTAAAGAGTTAGCTTATATCCCGGGGATAGACATAGGCTACTTTTTATTCCGGAAAATCTAAGAGATCCCACGGGATTCCTAAAGACCCATCCGCTCAACCGATTTGTATGAAATTTGGCACCGAGGTAGCTGTAGCTTGCGTCCATGTGACTTAGACAACTTTTTATCCCGGAAAACCTAACAGTTGCCACGGGATCTTCAAAAACCTACATCCACGCGAATGAAGTCGCGGGTATCCTCTAGACTCTTTATAATAAGTACTAGTGTAAACTGTAGATAGTGTAGCTCGCAATTGTAGCGTAAGAATCGCTAATTGTAAAATCACAAAAAATCCCAGTAGTTAGATACTTATTACCGATACTTTACGAATAATAATAAGTATCTTAATAATATTATACGAGTGTCTTGTAATTAAAGGCTACTTAGTGCTGGGTCATGGCAAATCTCCGCGTAAATGATATTTGGGAGGCCGCAGATTTCGGGCTTCGTTTTTTCTGCCCCAGGTGATGGATTGCTGTTTTCTTGTGTAATTTCCGCACACTAATTACTGCGAGACTTCGTCACGTGGCGGAAAATGAGAAAAAATTCAGCTGTGCTCGGAAAATGTTGCATTATTGCGATTTAATTTTGTGCTGGTCTAAGCTGCATGAATGGAGCTAAATGCGTTTAAAGTCCCTATGTTTTTACATAGGTTTAACTTCAATCATGGGAATTATATTAAGTAAACATTACTTTTTAAATAGATAACATAATTTGCATTGGGATGCTGGCTTATACTTGTAGGTACTATACTAAAGTTTTGAGGATGGTGATAATTTTTTTCTAAAAAAACTTGCTATAAAATGTAGGGCAATTACATCAAGCGATGTCCAGTATAAACTTAACAAGATGACACACTCCAGTTTCGATCGGAACGTCTGAAAATCTTTTTTAAATGAATGCCTTCTTAAAGGAGTTTAAGAAAACAGCGCCTTTGAACTAGACTTTGCTAAGTAGCTTAATCAGTCAGTATCTAAATTGAAAAAAAAATAAATCATGGCAAAAAAATAAATTAAAAAAAAAACTTTGTATTACCTATTTGGAACATACATGATGTCTGTCCCTACCGGTTTTTTCTCTAACATATTGTAGGTAAATCGGACAATAAATTCGAAAAGCATTTCGCTCAAGTAAAAATGTGGAGGTATTATGTGATCAGGTTTACCTTTATTATATTATCTACAAAAAATCTACTTTTTTTTTTTTTATTTATTATTACACCAACAACTTCCATACAAATAAGACAAAAAAAATTACAAAAATAACATCAGTATGGTTGTCAATTACAGGTGTATAGGTACTTTGTAATAAAACTAATCTAACACTAACCTAAAGTACAAATTCTTAATATATGTATATATTTTTAAAAACAATGGAAAGTTAAACTAAAAAAAAAAACACAAAAAATATCCACTATCAATGATCACTAATTAAAACTATTCTCTTTTTAAATTTGTTTAATTTGTCGTGAAAAATGTCCACATCACTAGCGCCTGACACACATACGTCATTATAGCATTTAAGCATGCGAGGAACAGGTGAGTAGCTACACGATAAGGTCCGACTATATGAAACATGAAAGAGACGTTTTTCGCGTATTCTTACATCAAGGCGAGGGATTTTTATTTTTACTTTTCTCTAGTTACGTTATGGAATAAAATCAAGGCGTAGCGCGTAGGTACATAACTGAGTTTTTCTCTTTCCTCGGTATATAAATACATAGATCCGACAGTCAGATCACGTCGTGTGTGAACACGAGTCGGAGACGGGTTTATTTGACTCCCCCAATCAGTCGGTACCCAAGACAAAGCGTTTTTGTCAATTCTCTGAATTTACGTCTAGAATTTTTTCCCGTTTTGTATGTAGCTGGATACCTCGGCAGGGCTTCTTCATAGAACACGAGAAGAATGCACAACACGTTCACAAATAGTTTTTTATAACATCCGTTTGACTATTATTTTATTTAAAAAAAAAGTCAAGATATTTGGTTTAGTGAAATCGATTTAGTCGTTGTAGGCGTGAAGGAGTACAAACATTTGAATATCCAAACTTATACATTATATTAGTAGCAAGACTTCAGAATAAAAAATAAATGCACATTTGTATTTCTTCGTAAAGTGCTTCGTTTATTTACAAGAAAATTTTGCCTTACAAAATTGAAACATAATTTTTTTAAGCCTCTAATATATCGATAGACAACAAAAGACGTCCATTTGCGAAAATTATTGTCCATTATGATATTAAATCTCACGGTGAAGGCAAGGTGTGGGCGTTTCACAAAAAAGTCCATTATTTCGCTCACCCTCTTAGTTTCTTTGATGGACTTGTTCTCTCGTGTCGACGAAACATTAACTTAGTAATTAACCGGGATTTATTTAAGAAAATCTATATTTTTAAAGGATAAAGTAAAAAAAATTAGGTACGACATTTCACCGCAGTTGATAGCTTAGCCTTATTCTAGGTAACATTCCACGCGGGTATGATTCGTACAGTACGTAATTAGATAAGGCTAGCTTTAAGTTTTAATGTAATATTCGAAATTTTAAAAAATTATACAAATAAAAAAATAGCATATTAAGTTGTTTGTGGCTCAATGATAGCTTATTTAGAATGAGTTGAAACTATATGATGCCCGTAGCTATGTCAAAAAATCTCGTAGGAATTTATTAGATATTCGGAGATAAATACTATGTAGGTACGTCTCCAGTACGAAAAATATCTCTGTGTCAAATTCAGTCATTGATGATTCATACCGAGAACAGACGTACACTTTTTTGCATTTATAATATTGACTTACTTTTCATACGCCTGAAAAATAGTATATAAATACAAATTACTAGTATTACCATAAATTTATGGTATTATTTGGATTTCTGTTAGTGTAATACTCAAATCTATCACTAATAATCACAAAAGTGACAACGTCGTATCTCGCAAAAGTAGCATAGAATCGCTACGAATACCTACGGTTGGCTACGAACCTCTATAATAACCACCTACAACACAAAACTAAAAAAAAGATTCCAACGAATTGAGAACCTCCTCCTTTTTTGGAAGTCGGTTAAAAAGCAAAAAGATGAGAATGGTGTAGTCTCAGACGTAGCATTTATGAGAGAAGACTACATGAAATAAAATTTAAATATGTCGAATTTGGAAATTATTTACCCTCGTATAATACACTATAATATACCAGAAAAACATCGTCTTTACGTGTCTTGTAACGTTATTTTCGCAATTTTTCCGTAAATATTGGATAGTAGGTAAACTATTTAGGAAACAGGTTTTGTAATAAATCTGGAAAAAGTCATAATACATCACTTTTTTATAACCAAGTGAAGCTAGAATCCTGCAATATATTTTTTGTACAACTCCATTCATCATTTTCCTTGATGCCCAATTTTCTTGATCTAATAACATTTTTCTTGTTAGCTTTAGCTTATTATTTTATATACGTAGAAAATAAATATTAGAGCAAAAAAATAATTGTGTCAAAAATTATTACTTATCTTATAATGTACCTAACTTGTCATGTAAACATAAAATAGAGATTTTTTCCAAGATCGTAAGATTGTAAGTGATGTGTAACCTGTGAGTGTAACTTTGAATAAATGATTTGACTTTGACTTTGACTATATATACAGTCTTTATACAGTCAAAGTCAAAACCTTTCTGACTCTGAGAGGAGACCCATGCTGAGCGTATTACAAAGCAGTCTGTAGTGAGCTGGCGATGTTAATCATGATGATGATGATGGCGTATATGTTATTATGCCTACGAAAAATGTACCACTCCAGTCCCCAATCAGCTGATCTGAGTAGTTGTATCTGGGTCACCTCTTGGGTCCGCCAATCATAAACAAATGACGACGCTGTTGACTGTCCCAGTCTAGTCAATAATGAGGTTGATGCGGGTCGCGGGTAATAAAATTAAGGCTTTTGTTTGCCTCGAAAACATCGTTAGGGAAGTAATATTGGAAATGCTCTAATGACTTAACTGCCGAGCACTTTCAAGCTAAATTGATATTAAATTCACAAATTATGACTTTGTGATGACTTTGGAGGTGCTTTTTTATGATTTTTGTTTCCAATTGCTTTATTTTATAAAAGTCTGAAATTTTATGGGACTTTAGTCCGATATGGACGAGCCAGCCCCATTGTAGCCTAATTAATTACACTCTAAATTACTTGATGAAAGTTGGAACGCACAAGATACAACTGAGGAGATTTTACTATTGCAGAAATATTTTAATAATCGATTTAAAACCTTTTGTCGACGGTAAACTGAGAACAATTGACATTAAATAAATAACAAATGGTGTTAGATGCACAATCATGACATGCATTTGTTAGTGTACTGCACGACATGCATAGAGTCCGCGACAGATTGAGATGGCAATCGGGTTATGAGGCCGGGGGATGCCCCGCACACTCGCACGTCACCCGCGCTCATCTACATCGGGGTCGCGCGGGAGCTTTGCACCCGCACAACCCCCTCGCTCCCCGGGCGGGGCGTTCCCTCCCCGATTGCCATGTTGGCCTGTCGTGTAGGTACTATACATTTATGATGTTTTTCTATTGCTTTACGTTAGTCAAGGTCTAATAAATAAAATAAAAACTGAATTTGATGCGCGATATAGTAATTTAATGTATTTATAAGTGTACATATACAGCTACATACCTACCTATTCTATTCATGTGTTATCGTTAGGTACCTAGTGGTCAAATCTCTTTAAAATATTACTATCAAAATAATTATTCTTTTCATAGCTCTGCTTCAACGCTTTGTCTTCCTTTCCAATTTGGAAAACATGTTATATCATCATATTCATTATTATTGGAAGATATCAGTCCTATCACACGTAGGCGAAAACTGTTTCAGTGGGTCCCTAATAGGATTACTGGTTTTATTACTAGCTGCAGAAATATCGTTAGGAAGGCAATTTTGGCGGCAGATATTGGCTATTAGCGAACTACGTAATGTCTCCACGTTATTCATGTATAGACCCAAACTTGAGCATGTTTGAGGTTTAATCCTATATAATCAGCGGTATCAATGCCCCACTAGATGTGGCGTTTCATAGAAAAATGTTCCAAATTCCAACGAACATCGGTATTCACACTCCTGGCAATCGTAATTTGCTTTAGACTCAGTCCGTTTCTTTGAACATAGTAATAAATAATAATTGGTGATTGCAAAGTTAGAACAAATGTAACAGGGAAGGCACTAGCTCCCATGTCACAATTTTTACTTCTTTGGGAGTTAGTGGTCAAAAATTTATGTCAGCATTATTTTTGAAAATAAATATCATTTATTGTAGATAACAGGCTATAGGTACCAAAGCTACCTATACCTACTCAAATATGATAACTGATAACGTGAACAGTAATTTTATTTAGTGTTATCGCGTCAGTTTAATTTTTACTAATAGAATAGAATAGTGCGTCTATAGGTGTCTATAGCTAGCTGATTTTTTATTTATTTACTATAGACAAGCGCTTGACCACAATCACACCTGATGGAAAGTGATGATGTGGTCTAAGATGGGACGCGTTTACCTAGAAGGTGCCTATTCACTCTTGTTTTAAAGATACCCGGATTGTAATTGGTAGGAAACACAGATCACGGGAGAGTATTCCAAAATACGATTGACAGGACTGTGGGCATCGATGTTCGTTGGAATATGTTGTTACTATGAAGCGCCGCATCCAGTAGAACACTTATGTCGCTGTAGGTATATAATGCTGAACCTGTAATGCGAATTTTGTTGGTAAAGCGGGCACAAAATTGGTATATTGTGTATGACGTGAAGAGGATCATCAGGATATTTGTTAAGCCACGGTAAATACCTGACTAAATTTTCCTGTAATAGTTAGGATTTTGTGGTCAGTGTAATATCATATGGATAACCTTAAACTATGTATTAGAAACTTATCCAATACAATTTGGATACATTGCCTAAACCCATACTAATCTATACATATAATAAAATTGTAGAAAAGTGGTGTCTGTACAATGGAAATATATAAAAAAAAGTAGCAGGGGTTGTTATTATATCGATGCCGAACCCAAAATTGTAATTAATTTTTTTTGTCTGTTTGTCTGTTTGTCTGTTTGTCTGTTTGTCTGTGTGTTTGTGCACGCTAATCTCAGAAACGGCTTATTCGATTTAGATACGGTTTTTAACCCCCGACCCAAAAAGAGGGGTGTTATAAGTTTGACGTGTGTATCTGTGTATCTGTGTATCTGTGTATCTGTGTATCTGTGTGTCTGTGTATCTGTGTATCTGTGTATCTGTCTGTGGCCTCGTAGCGCCTAAACGAATGGACCGATTTTAATTTAGTTTTTTTTGTTTGAAAGGTGGCTTGATCGAGAGTGTTCTTAGCTATAATCCAAAAAAATTGGTTCAGCCGTTTGGAAGTTATCAGCTCTTTTCTGGTTTTCTTATTACTTTTATCCCAGGACCACCAGAGGTTACGTATTTTCTGACACAGGAAATATGTACGATTGAGTAGTGTTAAGAAAGCATGCCTAGCCTACGTGCTAGCTTGCTTAGACGGCCAATTTTCAGGTATCTGATAATCAAGGTACATAAAAACATTACTTATCTCACGTAAATTCTTCAAACTGATTTTTGCGTATATTTTAGGCAATATCCTTAAAAATATGTCACCAATACTCCCAGACACTTCCCGCGTCGGCCGTATTGCTTTGCAGACGCTTTAAAGCTCCCAAAATAAGTAATTACTTAACTGCACGTAAATTCTGATGCTCCATTTTTATATATGTCCACCAGACAACTATTTTAAAACCTTTTACAAGAAGACAGACCGATCCATAGGGCCAATCATCCCCTAAATTCAATTTTAATGCCTCTGTGGGTTTGAGCGCGAGGGCATCATTATCTACGCGCATGAGACTGAGTAAGACATGTATATTGACATATATATTGACTTCTCTCTCACTCTCTTATAGTTTACTTATGTCAATTAATTATTAATATTAAAAAAAATCTGCTAAAAATTAAAAAAATTGGAGAATTTACGTGAGGTAAGTAATGTTTTTATGTACCTTGATTACCTGATACCTGAAAATTGGCCGTCTAAGCAAGCTAGCAGGTCTGTAGGCATGCGTTCTTAGTACATAGTAACACTACTCAATCGTCCACATTTCGTTCGTCAGAAAATACGTGACGGCTGGTGGCCCTGGGATCTTTCACTATTGTAACAGAGGTTCATAATATTATGTCAATTGGCAAATGTCAAGTTGTCAAGATGGACGTTGCCTAGATACATAATTATTTATTTGAAAATAATGTTTTGGAAAACTCCGATACTTTGGATCGTAGGCGCGGAGTTTCTAATTTATAAAATATTATAATCACAGTTAAACGAGAAAACATCAATTCAATTATAATATCCAACAGTCAACCAAAGGCCACGAACAATCAACCCAAACCCAAACCATAGTCAAACTATTTTTAGGGTTCAGTAGGTATCTGTAGAAAAAAAAAGATGTAGCCTCGACTGTTGTAGTCGCGTAAGCGTGCATGGCACCATTAAATATCGTAGGAGGCGATGACCCTCCGCGCGGCTGAGGTTCCCGCATCGTAGTCGCTTTGTCGCGCAGGTTTGGATGATGCATTAGGCGCACCTTCTTTTTATTTTATCTGCTTGAACTCAGCTTATTTACTTTGACAAAATACGTTTAAAATTCATCATCATCAGGATCAACAGCACAAGTCTCCTCTCAGAATGAGAAGCTACCACACTGGCCAAGCACGTATTGGCAGATCTCACGCACCTTTGAGGGAGCATTATGGCCAACTCTCAAGCATGCAGGTTTCCTGACGGTGTTTTCCTTCACTACTTCGTTGTCTGTCTGTGTGTCATCTTTCAAGAGAATCAAAACTTATTAATTGGGTACTTCCCGTTTACGTAGAATCATGAAAGGCAGGTAGCAATATCTTATAGCCCAAGCACTCTACTCCTGTGGCCCAAGTAAAGAGAAAAATCCGACAACTGAATTGTCATTACATTAAAAAAAACTTGTACGGAACTCTTCATGTGTGAGGCAGACTCGCACTTGACCGGTTTTTGAAAGTTATGTCAAATAAAAATTTGACATGCAATAACAAACAAAATGAAATACAAGCCACTTTATTCCTTATTTCATCGGGTGAAAGTCGATTTCAATTTAATCGTAGGTATATCTTGAAAACGAACTATTATACGACTACGTAAAATGGGTACATTTTTAAAGCAACGACATGTTAGAAACAGATATTTCGTTTTGGTCGTGTTAAACTATGTGAGTCATTCAGATAATTCTTGATTTAGTGATGTTCGGTCAAAAATATTTCATGGAACGTATAATTAACATAACATTGATGTTACTTTTGAAGAGATATTAGCTGCCTTATTGGATTTATATTATTATAGAAATTGGGTTTTAGAATGGCACAAATAAACGGTAATTTATGAATAAAAGTTTAAAAAGCGTGAAATAAAAATTAAATTAAAAATTTAAAAAACCCCCGACACATAAACCTCTAAAAAGTAAAAAAATTATAGGTAAATATGTATGGGCCCTTTAAGAATAGTATAAATAGTAAAGTTTTTATCCAAGCGTTCGTTGCGTCGGGGGACCGCTAAAGACTATTCTTTCTACAACAGATGACTTTCATAGTTTATCATAGGTAGCGGTCCCCTGGCGCAACGAGCGCTTGGATAAAAACTTTACTATTTATACTATTCTTAAAGGGCCCATACATATTTACCTATTATTTTTTTACTTTTTAGAGGTTTATGTGTCGGGGGTTTTTTAAATTTTTAATTTAATTTTTATCACTAATATATTGTAGTAAGCTTCACTTAGGATTTAGTGTTTATTTCATGTCAATCGGTTCATAAATAAAAAAGTTATGTCAATTTAAAGAATCACGGCGCCTCGCGCCTGAGCTTCCGTGGCTATATAAAGCGCGAAAAGTCACTATTCCACGCGAACGAAGTTGCGGGCACAGCTAGTATCCATAATACAAATGCGAAAAGTGTCTGTCTGTCTGCTAACTTTTCACGACCCATTCGTTTAATCGATTTTAACGAAATTAGGTAAGTTTGCATCCCGAGCACGGATGTGGGCTATTTTTTGACCCGGAAAATCACGGGATTCTTGAAAACCCTAAATACACGTGGATGCAGTCGCGTGCATAATCTATTTGATACAAAGATAACCTTGGTATTATCCCGGAAAACCAAAGACTTTCCACGGGACTTATAAAAACCTAAATCGACGCAGACGAAGTCGTGGACATCATTTAGTAGGTACATATTTTCTATTATTATTGATAGGATTAATAAAAACTTATCACTGCTCAGAGCTGTTTAGGAGTATAAAATATTTGTTCAAATGTAAATTGTTGCCGCTACTACAGAACGAGATAGAGCAAAATAAAATAGGATACTTAAGTATAGGTTTAGTGAAACGAATTAACTACTTAAACGAGCTTGAAATCTTTAATATATTTTGTATTGTAATTTAGAAACTAATAGGTATTGATTAGCGCAAAGGAGGTCAGGACACGATCTCATTAACTTCTTAATTAAGGTCCTCAAACGTGATCCGCTTACAAATTTTTGAAGTTCTTCTTCGGAATGGTTGAAAATAGCTCTCGTGGATTAAATCAAGTGATAGTTGAACGAGTCAATTACTGATGTGTATCGAAATCTGTCGACATTCCATTGGGATGTATTTTAATTTGTCCAGGCTGGGGCTTTAGCGGTGTTTTATAGGAAGTTTCGGTCCCCATGCAATAATTACATGGCACGTAGGGCTGCCGTGCGCCTCCGTAATTGCTGCGTGCATTTTCGAGACAATAGTTCCGTTCAATCAGTTATGGTAATGAACTCGTAGCAAGCATCGTATGTTGTTCCAGAGTAACCATTTACAACTTTTTTGGACACGCAAATTTACATATCATTTATATTTATTTAATTAATTATGATACTGAAGGATAATCTATTTGTAGAGAGGGGAAGGCTAGGGCTGCCGACTCGCTTTAATTTTTCAGGACGTTGCGCTTCTGAAGAACACTTTATCTTCCCCGTATAGTCGTCCGAATAAATCTGTATCTAATTAATAAATTATGTATAGCGCTGATTCGCTAACATTACCAAAGAGATCACAAAACATGTGTACGATCACATTATATCGTAACTAGAGGATGCCCGCGGCTTCGCCCGCGTGAATTTCGATTTTTTAAAATCCCGCAGGAACTCTATGATTTTCCGGGATAAAAAGTAGCCTATGTCCTTCCCCGGGATGTAGCCCATGTCTGTACCAAATTTCATCAAAATCGGTTCAGTGGTTGGGCCGTGAAAACGTAGCAGACAGACTGACAGACAGACAGACAGATAGACAAACACACTTTCGCATTTATAATAATATTAGTACAGATAATATAATGTCGCTAAGAAAATAGCTTTTGAAGAATACTTAACAGGGCTCTCTCCGTCACTCGTTTCATACAATCGTAGTTCCAATTTCATTTGAATATTAAGTAACCAATGTCCATGAAATTTTGCAGACATATTCTAGAACCTAATGTCTGTGTCTGTAGTGTTTTAGATTTTTCTAAAAATATGTAGTTTCAAAATTACAGGGGCTCAAAGATTTGTATGAAAATTTTTAAGACCGCGTAACTTTGAAACCGAATATTTTAACAGAAATCTGGAAAACCACAGACATAGATATTAGTTTCTAGAATATGTCTGCAAGATTTCATGGACTTTGGTTGCTTAATATTCAAATGAAATTGGAACTACGATTGTATGAAACGAGTGACGGAGAGAGCCCTCTTAATCTTCCCCGAAAAGTGCAAAAATTAGTTTGGTAATATTATCAAAAAAATCATAAAACGTGTGTAAGATCACATTCATCTTAATACGATGTCATTAAGAAAATATAAGACAGGCTTTGTTTACGTAAGGCACTTGTCCCACCGCCAACGAGGAAGCGACTAGCTATCTACTGTTTTTTCTCGCATGAAACATACTAGATAACTAGGTATCTAGTAGTTGATCGCTGATTGTGTATTGGGTATTGTGTCGGTGAGAGATCTCACCACTACTTCGTCGCAGCTACAAGAGCTATCAAAGAAAAAAAGTCGTTCAACGACACTCTTGCTGGTCAAAACACTCGCGCAAGTTGCGCTAGAATTAAATGTCTATGTCTCGCGAACCGTACGAGTGATCGCCCGTCAAACTCGCACAGTCACTCATAGCCCAGCGGCAAAACTATCCCAACTATAACTATACTCGTTAATTCTTGTTGCTGGCTAATTCATATTGTAGTTGTTAGCTCAACTCGTTGTTCGCTAATCGTCGGCAGTCGGACAAGTGCCTAATTGAGATAAGCGTAACAAAGTTTACCTTTGTTCTGTATGAACGTATGTCATGCTAATGAATACATCAAGTTCACTGTACTTGTGAAGATTCATTTTGATCCCAAGGGTGCCCTTCCACATAACATCACTAAAGTTATCACACGATTCGTTGGTCTCGCGCTAATGAAATTAACCCCCATTTGCCCCGGGAACGAAAGGCTGGTAATGAGATGTTTTCACTGTAACTACATACGTGTTAGCTGAGAGGAATGACTTCGGCTATTAAGGGAAAGAGAGCCCTATAATAAACTTATTTTTGAAGGTCCAAACTTTCGGAGACCTTTGTTAACCTTTTTTGTTACTTAAATATTATTTTTAATTTTTTCCGAGATAAAAGTAGCCTATGTCACTTTTCAGGTCTTTAACTATTTCCATATCCATACCAAATATTTTCTGGCAACATTTTTCCTTAGTTATTCTGCCATGGGTCTAGCTTAATTAAGAAGGATAATGAGGCAGATTATTACATTAATTAAGATTAACTTTGCGTTTTTCTAACACTGGAATTCGTGTTAGACCCGAGAGAATGAGATTTTTAGCTTAGCGGTTTTTTTTTTTTAGTTAAGTATTGTATGATTTTACTTGGTCCATTTAGGCAACGGATTTCAAAATATTAAAAGACATTCAGATATAGGACTATTTATTCGCAAATATCATCACTATACATATCCTTTAACAACTATAATTATATGAATCTGTCTTTACGCTTTAAACTTTTTCAGGACTAGTACATTCTTATAATTTTTTCAATCACATTTTTTTTTCACCATCTCATAAGTAGGTATTTTTATTTGACAGAAGGAATTGAATATACCAAACCAACCCCGATTATTTTCATCACGCCCCGTACATCAGTGAATCTGATATAATACTTACGCCAATAATTTTAAAGTCCACCAGATTTTAACCCTAAAGTTTCTCAATATATATTCATATTAATCCAGCCCACACAAGCTCTGCCCATGTTTATAATATCAAACTTTAGTTTGGAAAATTTAATTCATGTAATCTGAAATTCCAACACGACGCACAACCTTGTGTTTTAATATAAGTAACACTGTAATAAAACGTGGTGAAAAAATAAAAATTCACTTATTTTATATACCCAAAACTTAAGTAAGTTCCACAAAGCATTTAATTTACGTAAAAAATACCGTTTTATATAAAAAAACATCCAACAATTTCTAACTCTTTCATTCAATTTTAACAACTTTTGAAGTAACATAGCACTCTTTTTGAATAAGAAAAACAAAACAATTTACTAAACACCAACAAAAACGATTCGTACATTTGAAGAATGCCTAATCTCTTTTATGAAATAAGAAACGAATTCAAAGCAGAAAAATGCGCGAAAAAAGAGAAAAGAAAGTATTTTCATTAAAATTCGCCGAGTTGAAATTGACTTTGTGAGTACAAGCCATCATATAGTTGAATAATTCATAACACATTTTAATTTTGCTTTATGAATCGTTTTTACTTAAATTATTAAGTTAACGGAACCTGAATATTTATTGTATATATATATTATGTAAGTATCAAGTTTAATTACTTACCCAAGAATCTTATGAAGACCGTGGTGGTTCCAATCCCCAAAAACAAAACTGGAGATTTGTCGAAATTGAACAATTATAGGCCCATATATCACTGGGTACTATAATTGGTAAAATATTTGAAAGACTTTTACATCCGTTTCTTAAAAATGTTAGTATCAACGATGCGCAATTTGGTTTTCGTGCCGGTGTCTCAACTGATTCTGCTATTTTCAGTCTGAAAAACACTATCAAATACTATACTAACAGAGACACTAGTGTATATGCCTGTTTTTTGGACCTAAGCCGAGCTTTTGACCTTGTAAACTATAATTTGCTATGGTCGAAACTCAATAAGCATAAAGTACCATCTAATGTTATAAATCTTTTGAGATATTGGTACGAAAATCAAAGCAACAAGGTAAAATGGGGCGATACACTTTCTAACGATTATAGGTTAGAATGCGGCGTACGCCAGGGTGGATTGACATCGCCGGACCTTTTCAACATTTATGTGAACGACCTGATAGAGGAGCTGAGAAGCACCAAAATCGGTTGTCATGTCGGCGGAGTTTGTATTAACAATTTAAGTTACGCTGATGATATGGTGCTACTCAGTCCCTCTATCAAGGGGCTACGGAAGCTGTTAGATATTTGTGAAAAATACGCTTTAAGTCATGGACTTAAATATAACGTTTCCAAAACGGAGATGATGGTATTTAGTGTTGGGATATTTTGAATTTATAGGAAAAATATCAGTAAAAAGAAAAGCTTGGACGTCCTGTTTGAGATATATATTTGAAGTGAGTTAAAAAGTCATCGAACGTAAAAACAAAAGGATTTTAGAAAAAGAATAAGAATAAGAATATATTTAAATATAAACAATTTAGTTTACAGCCAGTTCCAACATCCCCCTTTAAACTAAATTGTCTTACAAAAAAAAAACTTAACATAACATATTAACACACAGGAACAAAAAAAATAAAAACTAACTAAGACCTAAACTACCTATAATTCTACTAGTTGCGATAGGCCCAAGTGGTTTGGTAAGAATATCTGCGGGTGTATCACAACTTTTCATATAGTCTAAAGTAATTGTATTATTACTAACTTTTTCTCGTATAAAATGAAAACGAGTGTCAATATGCTTCGTCCTGCTATGGTGCACAGGATTGTGAGCTAAGTTTAGTGCACTCTGACTATCTGACAATATCTTAATTGTAGATATCTTACCGGTAATATCCTCTATAAATTTACGTAAATAACAGGCTTCTTTAGTTGCTGCAGTAAGAGCCATGTACTCAGCTTCAGTGGATGACAGAGCAACAGTTGGTTGTTTCTTTGATTCCCAAGACACTGGTCCACCAGCTAATTTAAAGACATAGCCCGTGTAAGACTTTCTGTCAATTGGACAATTTGCCCAATCAGCATCTGCATACCCTGTTAACGGCTTTCCAGTTTTCCTATATATTAAGGAATACTCTAGTGTACCCTTCAAATATTGAAGAATCCTTTTTGCTGCTTTCCAATGTTCCGTTGAAAAACACGTATTGAATTGGCTTAAGTAGCTCGTTGCAAATGCTATATCAGGACGTGTATTGACTGCCAAGAACATAAGGCATCCTATTAGATTTCTGTAAGGCAGCAGCAATGACTCACCACTATCGTTTCGTTCTAATTTGTTGTGAGCTAAAGGAGTACTAGCCGACTTGCATTCACTCATATTAAATTTGTCCAATATGGACAATATATAATTAGATTGACTAACTTTTATGTAATTTTGATTCCTTTCTATTTGTAATCCTAAATATGACTTCAAATTGCCAAGATCTTTCAAACTAAAATATCTTGACAAGTCATTTTTAACAATGTCAAACGTCACGTCAGAATTATAAAAGACAATTATGTCATCCACGTAGACACCCAAAATAACAAATTCATCACCAAAAAGTTTCGTAAATACACAAGGCTCCGAAGAAGTTCCTACAAAACCTATTTTTGAAAGGACTTCATTCAATTTTTTGTTCCAAGCACGAGGTGCCTGTTTGAGACCATATAGAGATTTTCGAAGCCGGCAAACCCTGTCTTCTTGGCCTTTCACACAAAAACCAAGAGGTTGTTCCATAAATACTTCTTCTTCCAAATCTCCATAAAGAAATGCTGTATCAACATCCAAATGTCTCATTTTAAGATTTTCTTCTGCTGCCAATGCAAACAAAGTACGCAGGGAAGAATGACGAATCACAGGCGCAAACGTCTCATGATAATCTATATCTCTTGTTTGATTAAAACCTTTGACCACTAGCCTTGCCTTATACTTGGTTATATTGCCATAAGCATCCTTCTTATGCTTATAAACCCATTTGCAGGGAATAACTTTTTTATTTGGTCTGTCTACTAACTCCCAGGTACTTAACTTCATTAGTGAATTGTATTCATCAGTCATTGCTAAATCCCATTTTTTACCATCTTCTGAATGTACAGCTTCAAAATAGTTTGTTGGTTCACCTGAATCAACATCAGTAGAGACGTGATAAGTTAAAAAATCAGGTGGCTTTCTATTTCTAGATGGGTATCTGGGTTCATTACTTACTTGCGTTTGTTCAATACAAAGAGACTCTTTATCCATGTTCACAGGAACAGATGATTCTCCTTCTGGACTACAACAATCAACACAATCATAAAATTGATCATCATCAGGTTCAGTATGTTCTTCAAAAAGTAATACTGACTCCGTATTTTGAACTATAGGTTCTGATGCATTTTCCTTTAAATTTGTAAAACAATTCTCAAAAAAATTTGCATCTCTTGACTTAATAATACGTCTTGGATTTGCAGGATCCCGAAAAACATAAGTATTAGGATCTTCCGAGTAGCCAACGAAAATTGCTTCCTCTGCTTTTAAATCTAGTTTCCTTCTATTACATGAAGGTATATGTACTAGAGCTCGACATCCAAATACTCTTAAGTGACTTAGATCACTTTGTCGACCACTCCACTTATCATAAGGTATTTTGCCACTCAAAGCTCGATGAGGGGACCTATTTTTCAAATAAACAGCAACTTGGAAAGCATCTTGCCAGTATGCATTAGAGAGTGAGCTTTCGGCCAACATTGATCTTGCTTTTTCCGTTATTGTACGGTTCGTTCGTTCTGCAACTCCGTTTTGCTGCGGACTATAAGGTGTTGTTACTTGGTGCTCAATACCATTTGAAGAAAGATAATCAGAAAACTCTTTATTTACATATTCTTTTCCTCCATCGGTTCTAAGAGCCTTTATTTGAAAACCTAATTGTTTCTCAACTAGAGCTCGAAATAATAAAAATTTATTCATTACCTCAGTTTTAGAAGATAAAAAATAAGCAAAAATCTTGCGAGTATAATCATCTATAAATGTTAAAACATAAACGTTTCCTTGAAAAGATGTCGTGGACATTGGTCCGCATAAATCACTATGGATTAGTTCTAAAGGTGATGACGCCCTATTATACGGTAAATTTTTAAACGGTTTTCTGGCTTGTTTGCCTTTTACGCAAGCGATGCAACTATTTTTATCAACCTTAGTAAAATCTACTCCTACCTGATGATTCTTCAATTGATTCATGCCTATGCGACATAAGTGTCCTAACCGTTTATGCCAGAGCTGATACTTGCTCAGACAGTCAGTGTGCACCTCGTACGCAATATTTTCACTATTCATCTTAGGTGGAATATTAACAGTACAATCAATTATGTACAGTCCACCACAGGGCGAAGCATGAAGGACAGAATCACCTGAAACACAAAAAGTATCATTTTTATAAAAACTACATCCGCTTTTGTCGAAAACACATACAAAACCTTTATCAATAACTTTCTGTACTGATAGTAAATTAGCCTTTAAATCTGGTACTAGGGCAACATCACTTATTGTTTTTAATACATCACCAGGTGTCTTAATAGAAATATTTCCTATTCCACAACATTTAACACTTTCACCATTTGCAACAGTTATATTTCCAGTATTCATTGACCTAATGTCCCGGAACCAATCTTTTCTGAAAGTCATATGTTTTGTAGCCCCAGAATCTACATACCAAACATCCTTATTTGAAAAATTAGCAGTAAGTGCTGTGATCGAATCCGTGACTTCCTTTGGTTTGGATTTCATTCCTTTGGCCTGGAAAACTGTATTTGTTGGTATGGTGTCATTTTTAGACATTTCATTTAATAGTTTTGTTTTGACCAAATCAGAAGTAATATCGATGTTGCAGTTTTCAAGTGCCATAATCAATGGCTCATATTTCGATGTGAGACCTCCTAGTAATATAGCTGCAATCGATTTATCTTCTATTACTTTGTCTATGTCAGCTAGGTCTTGTGCCGTTGACAGAACTGCATCTATATATTGTTCAATATTCTCAAAGTCTGAAAGACTTAATCTATAAAGCTTACGCTCTAATGCTAGCCTTAGGCCCATACCTTTATCCTCAAAAGCTGCCTTCAGGGCTTCCCATGCTTCGGCTGCAGTTTTTGCACATCTTACATGTGTAATCGCTACACCGTCTAATGTTAAGCATATTTTAGCCAGAGCCTTAGCGTCATTCCTTACCTTAATTGGTGCAGCGGTCGTATCTCCTTCTGGATACCCATCTATAGGAAACCAAAGGTCCTCATGCAGTAAATAATTCCGCATTTTAAATTTCCAAGTTGGATATCCTTCTCTATTTTTAAGACTAAAAGGAGGAACTGACGACGAATGTAACATCTTGTTACCACTTATATCTCCGCTTGCTTGCGACATTTGGAAAGAAAAATATTTAAATATGATTTTCCTTGTTCGCAACAAATATAGCAACACTGGACAATTAACACCACTTTTCCACTTATGATTTTTCCCAAGAGCCCTTCGTGCTGATAACGTGTTGGGATATTTTGAATTTATAGGAAAAATATCAGTAAAAAGAAAAGCTTGGACGTCCTGTTTGAGATATATATTTGAAGTGAGTTAAAAAGTCATCGAACGTAAAAACAAAAGGATTTTAGAAAAAGAATAAGAATAAGAATATATTTAAATATAAACAATTTAGTTTACAGCCAGTTCCAACATTTAGGTGTGGAAAGGGTCCGGACATTGTCCCTCCAGTGTATATGAATGGTGTGGAAATTCGGAGGGTGGCGACATTCAAGTATCTCGGTCACATCCTGACGGAGAACCTCAGTGACAATAAAGATATCGAGCGTGAGAGGAGGGCGCTTGCCGTAAGATGCAACATGATCGCGCGTAGATTTTTCCGCTGCAATGAACAAGTAAAGAACACTCTTTTCAGAGCATTTTGTCAAAACCTTTACACTTGCCAGCTATGGTTTAACTACACAAGACGCTCGTATAGTGCCATCAGGGTGCAGTACAATGATGCCTACCGCATCCTGATGAAACTACCGCGATTTTGTAGTGCATCGAACATGTTCGCATCGGCAAGAATGCCAGACTTCTTCGCGATTATACGTTCCCGAATAGCTTCCTTTTTGGAGCGATTAAGTCACTCAAATAATGAGATTCTACGGACGATGTATGAGCACTTGGATGACGCCATTTTCCGATATTGGTTGACGCAGCATCGCAGTGTGAATCGAAAATAAAGATATAAATATAAGACGGTAATACATTATTGTACCTACTTATTTTTGTCTTTATTTTATTTAGATTTATTATTATTATTATTAAAAACTTTTGACTTGGTATTGGAGATTTATCTCTTTGACAACATTTACCTACAAGTTAGGCAGCTTCTATCTCTGTGGCACCAATTATTACCAACTGCAGGCGAGATCAGAGTCAGAGGTATATCGGCGGGTTATTTTCTTAAATAACTTCAAAACTATTTAATTACTGTTTTGAAATTATAAAAAAATATTGACCCTCTCAACAAGCTCTTTCATTTGGTCACACAGTACAGTTTACAAATCTTTTTTATTAATTTGCCTTCAAAAGTGACTCTCAGACAGACAGACAGATAGACAGACATACGAGTGATTCTGTAAGGGTTCCGTTTTCATTCGGACATAGGGAAGCCTAAAAAATAAACGAAGTACCTTCCTAAAATTCCTTTGCTCTTGAGTCATAATATTATTTTCATTAATTGGATATTGAGACCGATCACAGTTGAAGTTACTAGGTACTTAGATACTGAACAAAGTCCGCCTTTACTCTGTTCAATGCAAATAAAAGATCACAGAATCAATTCAGGACTGTCTGTAGTCTACTTGAAATTCAACATTCAACCTTCAAAGAGATCATTACGACAAAAATAATTTCCATAGAAACGTGATCTTTAATATAATGTGTTGACTTCATTATCCACGTACATATTTCCCTATATTCTAATGGTTATGTGATATTATATTTTCCATTTCTGTGAAACTTTTCTCTGCAATTGATTATTACGGATTACCGATTCGTATTCCGTACGGTAGCATTTTCCATTTTTAAGGGCGTAACAATATACTGTGTTTATATTTTGTCATTTTTCTGTTATGAACAAAAATGGGTGGAAAAGATTCTATAGAGAGCTATCTACTAAATGATCTCATCACGTATACAATGTGTTCTAAGCGTCACTTAGAAAAAACAGGTATCATTCAAATATTTTTAACGAATTATTTGGAATACTTTCCCAAAACCTATGCGTAGAACGCAGGTTCTACGCGTATAGGTTATCCGAAAACCAACTATTCCTGGCTCTAACATTAAAGCTATTAATATTATACTCAAAGAAAAGTATGAAGAAAATCTTTTTCCGGACTTCCGAGCCAATCAAATATTTTTGCAACGGGTTCGGAATGTTATCTTTTAATATTAGGCTTCACTGATGTTCGGATGCCAACTGCCAGTTCTAATATTTTCCGCCGATATAAGTCGGTCGAGGAAAGAAAATTAAGTAAGTATTTAATTACTTTATACGTGAAGCTTTTGCGCAAAAATTTAAGATGTATTTAATAGCGCAATATTCTTGTACCTACTTATTTATTTTCGACTTACCTTAAGAAATAAATAGTGATTTAAGTATGTTCGTGCAAAAGTCACGTCGATCCGTTGCTCCATTGCGGCGTGATTGAAGGACAAACCAAGAAACAACATACTTTCACATTTTTAATATGATGATATAAGAAATCGATCGGGGATCAACAAGAGGCTTTTCCTAAAATAAATGCCCTACTTTCCTTTAGCCATTACAAATTGGTGTCTATCAGCCGAAACATCCCGGAAATCACGTGTAAAATCTCCATTAGACACACCTCCGATTGATCCGGGATAAGCAGCCATCTATTGGACACGGCCCATCACCGGAACTCGTGACCCGAATCCCGAATAACCCAAAAGCTTTCGCACCATGCGCTTTAAGTTACGAGCTTGCGCGATTAATAGGTACCCAATGGTACCTCTCTATTCTCTACAGTCATATTCCTGAGGGTTTATTCCATTACTGAGGGTCGTTCTCTTAGGTTAATAATTGCGGTGGGTTCCCATATCCTTCTACATACAAATGGACTAAGAGAACGCGACTATTAGTTTAATATACAGTTATTATCAGTTGGTAGTGATAATAACCGGGACCGACGCGACGGCATAACGTGCTCTCCGAGGCACGGAGGAAACGAAAAGACCAAAAGACCTCTGAAGTCGGTCACCCATCCAGTTACCGGCTTGGGTCAACAATGCTTAACAATCATAATCGATTGATATGCATTGTCACAACTAGGCCACCGTCCCTCACTGGTACCTACTTATACAAAAAATATTTCCTAAAGCAGGGTACACAATTCTGCCGTTTTTTTCAAAGTTAAAGTCAAAGACAATTACTAGGTACATATAGGTACCTACCACAGCATACTTTTTGAAAATACAAACACAATCGTTTTTGAAAATTCCCATGTTGTTTGGCGATAACTGAAAAACTACTTTACGCTGTTAGCGGCTTTTAGGATTTAGGCTTTTCCGTACCATAAAATTGAAATTCCTATTTTTTTATATCAAATCAAATTATAATTATTATAGTCTAAGATATGAAACTGTTGGAACTAATTCAGCTGAAGAACGTAGGAAAGGAGTAAGGCCCACACTATCTTCCACACTGAGTTAGTTAACGTACAATTTTAATCACTCGTTTTGCCGTTTTTTTTTAAAAAAATATATTTTTCCTTTGTAGAGTCGCTAATAGCTTGATCCATACGATTACTGCTATTCTCTTTTATAAGGTTGACGAGCAATGATCTTTCGAATTTCGTGTTAAACCTGTTACTTTTATTGGACTTTTATACAGTCCATAAACTTGAAAAAAAAATAGATAAATCGAGAGATTGCTTTGCAAAGTTACATTGAAACTTATGTACAAGTTAACTATTAATAAAAGACTGATAGAGAATATGTGTAAAAAACATAATTTGTGTCGCATCTGGCGAGTTATTTATTGTTTTTAAGGTAAACGTGAAGGTTTAATTTAATTACTGCATAGAATTTAAATTTGGTTATACACAAAAATAACACGCAAATATAATCACTACCCATGTTATGTGAAAGTTTGTTAGCTTATTGGTTTACTGGTTTGTTCTTTGGTTTGCTATAGTTCGCACGAGATTTTTAAAAACCTTAATCTACGCGGACGAGCACTAACTATTATTAATGACTGACTTACTGACTCTATCAACGCACACCTCACACTACTGGACGGATTGGGCTGAAACTTGGCATGCAGATAGCTACTATTATGACGTAGACATCTATTAAAAAAGAATTTTTGAAAATTCAATCCGTAAAGGGGTAAAATTGGGGTTCAAAATTTGTGTAATCTACGCGGACGTAGTCGCGGACATAATATTAAGCTAGTTATTATGATAAAACTGAACTTTTTGAGAACTAAGTGTAAACGGAACCACAATCAAACCTAATCACGGACCCTCGAGCTAAGAACGAAGCAATCACTGTAGAATATAAATCAAGTATAGTGGCGTATTAATTTGACCTCCTCCGATATCATCTGTAGAGACTTTGCTATATGGACCGTGAACCGCGATCCCCTCGAAGAATGAGCTCCATCCAATCGGAAGATACGATAGCAATTCTTGTTATAACGAGTACATTGTTTTCCTCATATTAAAAAAATAGTTTTATTATTTACAGGGGATTTAATTATTTTCTGTATGCTCCTGAAAAAAGCTTATTATACAATCGAAGATTATGTAAATGACAAAAAAGCTTGGATTTGATGCGCTCCAGCAATACACGGCGCTGCAATTGCTTGTATACAGTATGGCATATTATTGTAAATTATACATTTGAAAAGAGCAACCGCCGAGTTTCTTGCTGGTTCTTCTCGGTAGGAACAGCATTCCGAACCAGTGGTAGATTATTTTGACGATTCAAAAGCACTTGTAAAAGTTTAATTGAATAAAAATAATTTGAGTTTGAGTTTGAGTTATGCATGGAATACGTATGTAAGGCTTGCGTACTTTATCCATCTAATGCAGTAGATACTGTTCTAAATCTATGTTTTAAAATACATATTATAGTGGATAATATGAATTTTTCATGCGAAAAAAAAGCTCATGCCTGACTTCGAAAAGTTATAAATATTATAAGTGCCAAAATTCAAGATAGTTTCAATAGTTTAACCATGAAAAGCCATAGTTATATCAAAACATGGTTATAGGTTTTTTTAAAATCCCGTGGGAACTCATTGATTTTCCGGGATAAAAAGTAGCCTATATTTTAATCTAGGGTATAATCTAGCATCCCAAATTTAAGCCAAATCCGTCCAGTAATTTTTGCGTGAAAGAGTAACAAACAAACACACACACATACAAACTTTCGCGTTTATAATACTAGTAGGATAGGTATTGCGGTGCCGCCACTTCTGCCCCGTTACTTGCTGTTGTCGTGGCCGCAGCCTTATAGTGAAATTATAGAAGAACTGTTTACTTTTTCAATAATTTATAGTATCTTAGTAGTAGTAAAATTTTATAATAGTTAACTGAGATGACTAAGAGTTATTGTTTGCAATATCTAGTTTTTAGAAAGAGTTTTATGCATAAAGTAAGCCTTTGCATACAATTGTTTTTAGTTTCTTTGTATTGTCTTGATTATTTCATGTTTTTTGTGCAATAATGTTTTCTATGTATCTACTCTACAGGCTATAAATAGGTGTCTGATACTGATAGCGTATAGTTATGATAATGTGGAAACGCTCAGTGTATTATATTATGTAGATCCGACAGACAGCTATGATAAATTCGCTGGCGACAATGAGACCCTTTGCGGCTATCTCGTCTAAACAATGAAAGGGCACTCTATTCATACATCACACGCAGGCTTGACCCTTTCCCCTTTAAAGATAATCTACAAGTAAAGTTATTTGGTAATCAGTTGAAAGCTTTTAATGGTATTGAAATCCACACTTCGCTACCTGTTAAATTTTCTATAGGCTTACCTAGGTGCTTTATTATTTGTGTATTGGATTAAATTGAATCAAAAGCTTTAATTTACACATAGCTGTTCTCTATCCACGGAGAGAAGTTAATATAAGGCTCTCTCTGTTACGTAATCCCATACAAATGACAAAGACAAAAAGTCTGTAGAAGTCAACCTTTTTTAGTGACTAACTAAACACAAACGAGCCTATTTTTTCCATACAAACACTCGCGCCATAATAACAACTTTGCAGCTTTGCATAGTAATAAGTACTTTTTAATTAATGCGTTTACACCAAAATTACACACGTTTTGTGTGTATGTTGAAACTGGTTAAGTGAATCCCAAATATTTAAAATTTGATTTAACATAAAACTATTCTTATCATTGACGACCGACTATGCATATCTCGTATTCGAGATATTAAATAGGTAACCTATCAAACATGTCAAATTCAGAACTTTCTCCATTTCTGAAGTCGGTTAGAAAAGAATTCGTAGAGTAACTTCTCAACAATTGTACTTACTTCAGCTACAAAAATAGCTGTAGAATATAAATTTCGTTTAACCTCACTTTAAAACAGTTATCTACTTTAGTTCCCTCGTTTCTCGAATACCTTCAAAGAAGTTACTCTTATACGTTCCTCGAGGTAGAAAATTTAGCCTCGGGCACCGAAATAAACAAGGAAAACTGAATACAACAACTTTGTGTGTTACCCTACAGCTAGACAACGCTCGATGGAGTTACGTAGTGGGTGAAAGTATTATAGCTGGCTTTATACTTAGCTATACCCTATCCACGGAAAGAAGTTAGTAGTATAGCGCTGTCTCTGTTACGTAGTCCCATACAAATGACAGAGCCAAAAATCTCAGGAGGCGATAATTCTTTTGAGTGACCAACCAATCAATCACAACTAATGTTTTCGAAATTCAATTAAAAACAGTTTTGTTTGGGATTGATGCAGTAGTTTACTCAGAATTAGTAGTAGTTTAATCAGATGGTTGTTTTCGCTCAACGCTACACTTGGATTTTGATCAACAACTTTTTGAAAAATAGTTCACATTGGTAATTACGCTATAAACCAGCATAACTAGTGTACTATTTGTGTTATAAGCTCGCAGCTAATGAAATACTACTAGTATTTCATTAGCCACGAGTTTATAACACAAACAAACCGGACCGTTCGTTGTCGCTAATACCAACATTTGTACATTTTGTTAATTTCGCTCAAAGAGAAACATTAGAGGGTTTCGAAACTGAATTTGACCGCGGGCAAATAGAGTCGAGTGTACAAAAACCACACCCGTTGTATGGACTGAAACTAAATCATATTTAAATACACATTCAGGAACAATGGGAATTGCGCTAAGGTGAGTCTACACTAATGCCTGAAACACACCGAACGAACGTGCAATACCTACTGGCTTCCTAGAAGTTAGAGTTTCGCATCAAACGTCTCCAAGAATTTTGAGCCAAAAATAAAAAAAAAGATTATACAAGGACGTGGGACGTGGGAATGGGTGATCAACTTTGAAGGTTCGAATTTGACTATTTCATTTCCTCCGTGCCTGGGAGAGCACGTTAAGCCGCAAATATACTATTCACTAACACATTATAAATAACAAGCTGATACCCTGCGTGTGCTTCTACGCTGAAAAAAGAATGTGCCTAATGCATTGTTTTAGTGATGTAAAACCATCTTCGCATTATTGCCTTTCTAATGAAACCAGTTTTGGGCATATCGGTTGAATGTTTCAAAGTCTGTAACGGACAAAGGTAGAAACATTTTTGTACACATAAAAAAAAATCTACGTGTGTAAATACGTACTTTATGTACAAAGGATAGAAAAACCTAAGAGTTCTTATTTTGTTCTCTTAGTCAAGTTGTAAGCAGAAGGATCTAGAAATTCATCACATTTAGAGCGTGTTCTTAACCAGATATCCAATCGAGACTCAATCCGTTGTTTAATTTAGAAACAAACCCCCGTTCCATTAGGCGGAATTCGAACAGAAACTTTCCTAATCCGTTCCTAATCTTAGTTTTCTCATAAACCTGAGAAACGGCGAACGGAACGTACATTTGTAAGTAAATACTTTCGTTGAGTGTTTAAAGAATCATTAGAGCGAGAAAGTTGGATTTAATATCTGATTAGGAAGAACTGAAAAAAACACAAAGAATAATTATTAAAAGAATTTTGTAAAATGTGCATTTTTTTAACCCCCCCCCCCATCCCCTAGGAGGGGGTAGGACCCCTAAACTTTGGTAGGACTCGGCTGATTTTTATTTCTAGTGCCAAGATAAAGTTATATATACTTACAAAGTTTCGCAAAACGCTTGTATTTTTAAAGGTCTTATTTTACCTGTACTATTTAGAGTTTTGATATTATTTAAGTTGTATCACTTTAATATTTTATGATTTTCTAAAAGTTGTTTAACAACTTGGGGGTTGGTATATTTTGTCATAACAAGGTCATAACTTGGTCCAATTAGTTAGGTAGGTATGTATTTAGAATATTTAAAAGCACTATGATTACTGAAACCATTTCATTCAATGCTACTCCAACGGTATGTACATTTGGACCAGACTGTTTGTTCCAATCTTCTCGTTCCCTACCAATGCTGAACGAGCGAGCTTACTCTTGAAAGTTGCCTAAAGTTAAATTGCTTTTATTCTTATTTTCTTATTATAGAAAGACTAGGTATGTAGATAATAAGAAAATAAGAAAACGTAACTGACAGAGAGACACACTTTCATATTTATAATATTAATATAGATCTGCCGCCGATATTTTCAGCCGCTAATCATCCGCTAATAATAAGAAGTGAAATAAGAAAGATAAAACTGTGTTTACAACAGACCACTGAAAGCAAAAGTTTATCTCATGTAACTTAAACTTAACCTAAACTTTATCTTACAAATTAATATTCACTTCATTTTACCGCACCGAGCAACTTTTGTGGCTTATAAACTTTTAGTTACCTTCCATACTGGCGAGCTTCACCGAGCCTTTGGAAAAGGCTCAGGGAGACTGGGCCTTCACATCGATATTCTCAATTGTATAGATGTACACCGCCATAAGTACTATGACATGTACCTACACAATAAACAACATCATTCCGAAATATATTTTTTAACAACCGACCCAAAAAGAGGGGTGTTATAAGTTTGACGTTTGAATCTGTGTTTCTGTGTATCTGTGTGTGGCATCGTAGCTCCTAAAATAATGAACCGATTTTAACTTAGTTTTTTTTGTTTGAAAGATGGCTTAATCGAGAGTTTCTTAGCTATAATCCAAGAAAATCGGTTCAGCCGTTTGAAAGTTATCAATTCTTTTCTAGTTAATGTTACCTTCACATGTCGGGGGTGTTATAAATTTTTAATTTACACTTGTTTATTTGTCCAATTATTATTATTAGATCTGCCGGGTGATTCTCTACCTCAGTATATACTTGACACTGAATGATAGCCACCGAGCTCATTTGACATTGATTGGTATTACATTGCTGCTTCACTGACTGATATTTAAATATTTTTTCGTAGAAAATCTTCAATGGATTAAAAATAGATGTCAAATGAGCTCGGAGAAGTTAGAAACTAAGTAAGCTAATCATTAGGCTAGACTCCAATCATTTCATCTAAAACATATGCGGTTTTTTTTTAGCTTCGTATAGTTTAACATCTATGACAACATTAAACGTCAAAACTTCTAGGAGAGTTTCCTTTTATAAGGAAGTTTAACAAAAAACTTGCACATCTGAGCCACGTGTATACTTACAAGCTCTTTTCAATATCAGTTTGCGGTTTACAAAGCTTCATGCCTACTTATAAGACAATCGAGTTTTTGTTTAGTTATCATTTTACTTTTACTACTACAATTAATTACAACACTCAAAGAAAATACGAAAAAATCTTAATTAGCTAATAGGTACTTTTTCTTTAGATAATAATATTATCTTCTGTCAAATATAATATCATTGGCAGTAAAAGATAGTGGCCGGGACTAGCGAATCAAAATGAACTTTTCCATTTTGCCGTCAGTTTTAACCTGTTACATTCATTTTGAATATCCTTGAATATCATGAATGAAAACTCTTTGCCTTTTCGAATTAGTGCTAAAAGTTTGTTAGCCTAGAATGTTGGTGTATTAGGAAGGTACCTACCTACGTAAAAGTTCTGTCGCTTCTTAAAGCAGTAAGTAGAATGAGTAGAATAAATTGAGGATGGCGTGGCCAAGTCAGTGTATAACATAGAATATATTTGAAGCGCATAAGCAACGTTGACCTAAGTCAGTTACCTGATGGGTGATCAACTTTGAAGGTTTGAATTAAGTTTTGAGCTTTTCTTCATAGGTACATCGGAAAGTACCTACCTACGTTAAATCGATGATCTCGGTTATTATGACTACGATTTGATAATATGTTTTAAGTCAGGATATAATCTATCTCTATTCCAAATTTCAGCTTTACAGACAGACAGACAGACACACTTTCGCATTTATAATATTACTATGGATTACTTTTTCGTGAACTTGTGATTAGGTACATACTTACCTACTTTTCGTTATTCCAATAATATTTCTTCTTTTATTTTAACTTAGGTGCCCGGTAACACAGTTAGTCGACAAAGTTGTTTTAGAAACTTGTTATTTAACCGCACAAGTCACGTACTACCGTAAAATTGGAGCTATAAAATACTGTAGGCATTGCCAATCATAAAGATTTCGGCGTTTTATAGCAAATAAACATTGGAGCTCCATGAAGATCATCTTTTTCCGGTTCAGCACACTAAGAATTTATCGGACGATCGTCGCTTGTAACAAAAAATAAAATACTGAACCCTAAAAAGTCAAAATATTTAATTTTTATCACACTTATAATGTTATCTTTTCATGGGTTAGCTCACCAGGATTCGCTCGAGTGCTGAAAATCCTTTAGTTAAGTATTAGTGTACATTATAGAAAAATCATCAAACATTGGTTATTATCAATTTTGCTAATTTGTCTTCAATCACTCTGTGAGGGTCTTTAAAGTTAATAATTTAAATGGTAGATGGTCTTAAAATGTTTCAATGTCTACAATGCACAGCTAATTACATATTTTACTGTTCTTTAAATTTACTAGGAATAAAACATCCTTATGATAAAATGTATGTGATTCGAATTTGTCGGCTCCTCTTATATTCAAGGCACAAAGCTAATATACGAGTTCTCGCTTCCTTCACAGCGTTCACGATTATTTATAGTTTGAATTGAGCGACACGGGTCGCGAAAGGATTTGGTGTCATATATCAAACGTCCAGTAGGAGTAACATAGTGGCATCAACAAGGCATCAATCCCACGGAGGATTTTATTTTGATGTTTCTTCAAAGAAATGATGGAATGTAAATCACAAGAGATTTAAATAAAATATTTAAAAACATAATACACTTAGGTACCTACTCGTACATAATACTAGTGGAAATGAGATTAAGTTCATCATACAAGTATCTGTAGATGATATCCAGCCTACTGATTCGCTAACTCAGTGTCTAAATGTCATAATTATGACATTTATTTCTAATCCATTGAAGTTCTTCAACGAAAGATTATTTTATAATCACTCAATGAAGCAGCAATGTAAAAGCAGGCAATATCAAAATATGATCTCGGTGGCTATCACGATCTCAATATGGAGCCGCGAAGTCGTCATAAGAACGCCTCAAGTACCCATCATGGACTTCGTCGTGTTTCGGCTCAAGAAAGAACTGTAGACCTAGACAACATGATGTCCAGAGTCTCATGATAAAGCCGGAAATGGGAACTCCTCAAGTGATATTTATTCGTTTTAGTAGAAGGCGTAAATAAAAGTTTGATTTTAAAAAGTTTTTCTTAATTCGCTTGTTTTATTTTTTCGAACAACTTCATTTTCTTTAAAATACCTACATACTTACTTATGCGCAACGGATCAGCCTGGCTGTCCAACGCGGAAATGCAGCCAGTATTCTTGGCACCATTCCACGCGGGCATGATTTGTATAGTAATTAGATAAGGCTAGCTTTAAGTTTTATTGTAATATTTTCAATAAAAAAAAAAAAAAAAAAAAAAAAAAAATACTTACATAAAGTGACAATACGACGCGACGTAATCTATACTAATAAATAAAATTGGAGTGTCTGTCTGTAATTTCGAAATAACTACCGCATATTAAGGTCATATGGTTATTTGAACGATACTATAACTGAATCACACGTTTTTAAAATTTTTGTCTGTCTGTCTGTCTGTCTGTCTGTCTGTTTGAAAAGGCTAATCTTGGGAACGGCTGAACCGATTTTGACGGGATTTTCACAAACAAGTAGAGAATTGACCAGGGAGTAACATAGGCTACTTTTTTAACCGACTTTCAAAAAGGGAGTTGTGTTTTTCTACCTATGTACACCGAAATCTCCGAGATTTCTGAACCGATTTGCGTCATTTCTTTTTTAATCGATAGAGGACTTTTGCGACATTGATTCATAAAAAATTTGGAGTCCAACTCCTCAATCCTGATGCTGCAGGGGATCTGACCAATCCACGCGGGCGAAGCTGCGGGCATCAGCTAGTAATATAATAAAGCTTCTATTGAAATTCTACTATAGTAAGATTGTCCAATGTCCAGACCAAACTTGCGTTGTTATGACCGGGAAAAATAGTTTGGCCAAGTTGGATAACTTGGAAACTAACAACCCTCGTTATTGCCTTAGTTGGACAATATTTTTGTTGTGAATGGAAAAGTTAAATCTTTTTTCATGTAATATAACAAGTATGGATATGATTTTATTTATTATTATTTTATAACCGCAAATTAGAGCAATTTTTTCCTTATCACAGGGTTTTATTTAACTGGGTCATTAGGGGAAAGACCATTGGGAAGAAGAAAGGAGACAGTCGAATAACTTTCCTAGCTAATTTCTTACGAAAACAATATTAGCATAGTTAAAATTTGGTCAAGCGTAAACTTTCGGTAAAAATTAACAAAACTGTAATTTTTTTCATTACATAAATTGTTTTCGTTTAATGTTTCATTTAAGTACAATATAAAAAACCAAGGAAAGTCTAGTTAGTAACTTTCTCATACAACTTAAATATAAAGACTGAAAACAAAATAATTGCAGCGGAAATATTTTCGTCCAATAAGTAACTCAATTTTTTTATATCACAACTAATTTGATAGTTACTTAGGTCACATACTCACCAAAAGTTAAAAAAAAACATTGGTCCCGTAATCCCTTATGTATCTAACTGAGCAAACATTAAAAGTGAGTTGTTATAAATAAAAGAAAGGACCTTCTAGTTAGCGCCCAACCCACGAACCGAATGTGTTAAGAGAACACTGCCTACCCCTTGATGTGTGGGCGAGAGGTTTTAACGCGTTTCTTTTGTCTAGGGAATTGATAGCGGTTGTATAAATCAAATCGATATTCGGCTATCTTAGTCTAAGGTCTATAGAACTTTGTTCAGACTTATGAAACTGTTAAAACGAGACAGCGTTATTTATGAAATTGAAATTTCATTGATGATCATCGTACGTATCATCAGTCCGTCAGCGACCATCGGAATGCTTCGGCGGCCTTTGGGGGATGCGAGACTGCGCCGCACCCTGCGTTGTCATAAGATTACAGCACGCACGAGCAGATATCGTGACAATATGTTCGGAGTGCTCATGGACACCGCAGCTTCCCTAACGCCGTCGCGGCATACCACGGCATAGTTGCCGTCATAGCTTGCATGTAGTCATGCCCAAGGATCCCCCGCCGTACCGCGCCACCAGTAGGCGCAAGCCTTTAGTTTTTTATATTTTTTTTTTATTTAATTTTCACCCACCATTGATCTAGAAATTTGTACTTATAAAGCTTTTTAATCCCTCTTGTATAGTGAAAGGCGTTAAAAGCTTTTTTGTAAAGAATATTAGCCATGCTATAATCATGACTAATACCCTCCCTTGCAATTAAGCGTATAATTTCCCCTATGATTTCCCCTCCAATTAAGCGTAAAGCTTGTGTGCCAAGAGTGGGTACGACAATAGCGCAATGGGGTTTGAACCGCCGACCTCTCAGAATTCAGTTCGTTCCTCAACCATTGAGCTATCGAGGTTCATGAATGCAATAATGCTAAGTGCCAATTCATTCACCTCTTTAAAAAAGTTACGTGTCTACTTATATTTTCCATTCAATCCCCCGTCTCCAGACTCCAACTCCTATAAACTAAACGCAACTTTTAAATTGAAACATTTTTTGTCCAAATTAACGTCAAAAATGTCCCTCCACCGCCAGTCACATAACAGTAGGTACTTGTTTAGCTAATTTAAAAGTTTCAGATTTATTCAAATGCTACCTTAAATGTTGCGATTCTTTCCACAACTTTTCCAAGTTTCCATTAAAAGCTTCGCACACAGCCCAGCTGCGAGAGGCGCAAGAGCCGCCAAAGCCTCAATTATTTTTTATCCCCGACCCAAAAAGAGGGGTGTTATAAGTTTGACGTGTGTATCTGTCTGTGGCATCGTAGCGCCTAAACGAGTCAACCGATTTTAATTTAGTTTTTTTGTTTGACAAGATAACTCTTGACTGCGATCTTGTGGTGCATTTTACAATCCACTGCGCTTACACCAAGATGAAAAACATGTGTTTTATATATTGGTATATTCGATTGACATTGCTAGCGTTTTCTTTCATGCGAACAATGCGGTCAAAATTGAAGATCTCACTTTTGTGATACACCCCTACTCGTACCTACACTAAAAGCATTTTTAGTAATGAAAAATACACCTCTTATGACTTTTGTAGCTCGGGTGGCACTAGGATCTTTTGCGGACGTTGCGGATGTGTGCGACCTGCATTAGTCATTTTTCAAGGATCGATCCCCTCGTCGAAGGTATTACAAAGGTTCGATTCCGTGTTTCTTATACTGCGTTCATTAGCAAGTTCAATCACAAGGCCGCAGCTTGCGGTTATTTATGACCTTGCATCTACCCTAACAATTACGGGGAAGGAAAAACTTTCTCTATTACTGACCCTTGAGAAGGCTTTCATACAGAAATGAAATTGTATACGTTACTGTACGCTATATGACGGATTCCCAATCTCGATTTTTATTTCACTGGTAATCGATAACCCTTATTGTTAAAGATTACCTGATTATTATTTCTTACTAGCCGATGCCCGCGACTTCGCCCGCGTGGATTTAGGTTTTTTAAAATCCCGCGGGAACTCTTTGATTTTCCGGGATAAAAAGTAGCCTATGTGCTAATCCAGGATATTATCTATCTCCATTCTAAATTTCAGCCAGATTCGTCTAGTAGTTTTTGCGTGAAGGAGTAACAAACATACACACACACACACACACACACACACATACAAACTTTCGCCTTTATAATATTAGTGTGATTGTACAGTCAGCAACAAAGCTAAGCAGCACCCGCCCATAGTCGCTCGTACTAGCGGGTGCAACCTAGCTTTGTTGCTGACTGTACCTATTAAACCTAAGAAAATTCACCAACTATAATAATAATCTACATACCGCATCTGTGAACATAATCGTTGTTACTAAGGATCCAGAATGCTTTCATTAATCTATACCTAATAGGGTACCTATTTTTTAAGTATTTAAGCTATACTTTCTCATATGACTCGACTGATAATAACTGTGTTATTCTGCTTCAGGGACTCTTCGAAACACGTAGATAATTAGGAGCTCCAAAGTACGTTTCCCATCCAGACATGACTTGGGACAAGCTTGCTTAACCAGCACAATCGCCAGATATAGCCTTTCGTAATAAGTGAGTCATATCTCGTTAAAAATAGGTATTGAGATAAATAGAAAGAGGAATTATTTAAGAAGATCTTAATTTATGAACCTTTTGTGAAAATAAGCTACCGGTGGAAAAAATCTTCCCATCATGTTTAAGTTACAAAACAGTGTAACCTACCTATAGTAGAACACTTCCTCTAAAGCTATATCGTTGTTGTGTTTTTCTACCTATGCACTGATATCTCCGAGATTTCTGAACCGATTTGCATAGAGGAACTTTCGTTATTGTTCCATAAATAATTTGGATTCCAGCTCCTCAATCCTGATGCTGCAGGAAATCTGACCAATCCACGCGGGCGAAGCTGCGGGCATCATCTAGTTGGAAATAAAATAAGATTCCAACATAAATGAGTTAAACTTTCCGTATAGCATTTATCTTTTCGGTTCACTGAGCGCATTTTATCTCTATATTTCAATCCTGAGCTATTTTCCGTGCAATATTTCTCAATCCCCTACATTTAGATGCCTAGATAACATTTTCAGTTCAAGTGGACGCAGGACGTTTCGCAGATAACAAAATGCAATTTACACCGCGCGCCAGTTGAAAAGAATTACCTACCGCTTCTATATATTTTGTAATTATTCGTTTTTAATGTATTTAATTTTCGTTTCTATGGAAATAAAATATTAACCCGAAACTATAAGTATGCCGAGTTTCGTTCAAATCCCTTTAGTAGTTTTGATGTGAAGCGTGCACAGTCGAAATATGAAAAAAAAAATTGTTTTGGGATCTAATATCGATAATAATGTTCGCTCCGATTAAAATTTTCAAAACAATTATTTAATGTACAGAAATCGTCCAGTTACAGTGTTATTATAAGTTGAAGAAGTAAAATCCATACCAACATTAAGTACCCATCAATGCGAAAATGTGTCTGTCTGTCTGCTAGCATTTTGAAATTTGCTACAGAGTTAGTTTATATCCCGGAGATGGGCATGGACTACTATTTATCCCGAAAAATCAAAGAGTTCTCTCGGGATTTCTACAAACCTAAATCCACGCGGATGCAGTCGCGGGCATCACCTAGTATGACAATATTGCTAAAAGAAAATTTCCTCCAAGCTTATGGTAAAACAATAAACAATGTTTACCTTCATCCTAACCAACTAACGAAGGACGGCGTGAAACCGGATGCGAACCCACGTCCAGTCCACCTTTGACGTTTATTAGGGTACACTTTACCGGAGTGCGTTATTCGATATGTCTATAAAGCAATTCCTCAGAATTTATTACCTTCAACATTGTATAACTTTGACTCTCTTTACGTATTCTGTTACTGCTATTATTGAAATATAATACTGACTGACTGGCCACTGGCCATAGTTTCTTTTCTATTAATTCACGTTTGATTGTTCTTTATAATTATAAAGGAACTATTTTGGCGAAATTCAAAATATTATATTATTTAAATAAAATAACACTTATGACAGACAGCAATTTATTCGGACGCGGCCAACAAGAGAAAAAATGACAGTTGCCACAGAACATATTTTATACAATGACATTGTCACAGAGTAGGTACTATGCGTTCACACTTCATCATCCTCCCTTGAACGCAAACCCATAGCTCCAAGGAAGTGTTGATGCTTTGGCTTTGGCAGGGCTTTGGTCAGCGAGTCTGCAGTCATCGAGCTGGTTTCAACGTACTCGACACAAATCTCTCCATTGGCTACCTTGTCTCTTACAAAGTGATGCCGCACGTCGATGTGTTTGCTGCGAGCCTGAAAACTTTCATTACACGTTAGCTTGATTGCACTTTGGTTATCACAGTACAATTTCAAAGGAAAAAGTTTTTCTTGCGGCCAAAGTTCAGTGTGCAGCTGCCTTAACCATAAGGCTTCTTGAACTGCGGCAGACAGAGACATATACTCTGCCTCGGTGGTGGATAAGGCTACTGTTGGTTGCCTCCTTGAGTTCCATGATATGGCAGAGCCCTGAAATATAAAAATGTAACCAGTACAAGAACGACGATCTTCAGAGTTTGAAGCCCAATCAGCATCACAGTATCCAATGATTGATTCGTTATTTGGCTTGTACATTAATTTCATATTTCTTGTACCCTTCAGGTAACGCATTAATCTCTTGACTGCTTGCCAGTGATTAATTTCAGGTTTATTATTAAATTTACTCAAAGTGTTAACTGCATAGGTTATGTCGGGCCTAGTTCCTTGGCATAAGTAAAGTAAACATCCAATAGCTTCTTGATAGGGTACGTCTGTCAAGATATCTTTACTAGAGCTTGTAAGTATCATTCCTGGTTCCATGGGTGTACTCGCAGGCTTACATTCACCCATATGGAAACGTTCTAAGATCTGATCAATATATCTTGTTTGATCAATGCATATAGCATCTTCTAGGTATGTAATTCTGAACCCAATGCAGTAATTAGCTCTTCCTATGTCTTGCATTTTAAAATTTTCCTTTAATTGTTGTTTTAAATTTTTAGCTTCATTTTCATCAGTGTAAAACAAAAGTAAGTCATCCACATATACTGCAATTATTAATATATTTTTCTTAGAAATATTGTAATAGATACAAGGTTCGACCTTTGACCTTTTCAAACCAATATTTTGTAGGACATCATTTAATTTCATATTCCATCTTCTGCTTGCTTGTTTTAAGCCATAGATTGATTTATTAAGTTTACATACTTGTTCATTTTGTTTATATAATGGTGGCTGCTCCATGTACAATTCCACGTCAATTTCACCTTGAAGGAAGGCAGTCACAGCATCCATCTGCTCTATTTTCATTTTGTATTTAACAGCCAAGCCGATCAAGTATCTAACTGAGGTATGACGGACAACAGGCGCATACACTTCTTCATAGTCAATACCTCGCCGTTGTGCATAGCCTTTGATAACTAATCTTGCTTTATATTTGCTTATGTTGCCTTCTGCATCCAGCTTCGTTTTATAAACCCATTTGCAAGGTATGGCTCGACGACCTGATGGAAGATCGGTGAGTGTCCACGTGTTATTCTCTATTAGTGAATTATACTCAGATTCCATAGCTTTTTGCCACTGAAGACAGTTAACGCTTGACAAAGCTGCCTCTGGTGTCTCAGGATCCTCTTCTATCGGTGTAACAGAGCTGGTTACCGCCTGACATAAAAAAGTCTTCTTGATGTTTTGTCTAGGTCTCAAAGATATCTGCCTTGGGGTAACTTCCTTTATTGGCTCCTCTGGTACATAGGTCTCATCAGCACCATAAGTTGTGTCAGAGCTATCTATAAGAGAGCTTGT